>NC_136417.1:172967098-175367098 GCF_052625555.1 Lactuca saligna | reverse complement strand
TGGACACTTAAAAACAACAGTTTTTGACACTTTTACACACGTATGTGGCCATCTCACTTGCCATGTGAAATGCCATTTCACTTGCCATATGAAATGTCAACTCATTGAAAAATGTCCAACCGAGAAATCGAACCTGGTAGCTGTTTTTTTAGGTCGATAATGGAGGAAATGAAGAGAAAAAGCGAATAAATATATTTTATGCAAATAAAAAACTCAAAATGGGTTTTGAGGTAAAAGGTTAATAATGTGCAATTTTCTTTAAAACGTTAAAATGTAGTTATTAATAAGTATTAAGGTGATTACTCACCAAATGAAAACCGATTAGAAGAGCCCAATTGCTAGCATTTGGTGGTTGAACCCTATCATGCACATTTCGGAATCCATCCAACTACCTGGAAATGGAAATGGTGGTCTTAGTAGATGTTACTCAAAATATTGAAATTCACATAAATAAAATGCTAGCAAAAAATAGAAACTGGATTTTAATATCAATTGTCATCATCATCATCCATGGGTGATCTATGTACTCTTTTGGGGGAATATAAATGAAAAACTCTAAAAAAACGTAAATCTTCTATTCTTAAATAAATTTCAAAGTAGAAATTGTAAAAAAAATAAATAAATAAATAAATAATAAAAAAACTCACTCTGCCATCTAAAAACAAAAACTTTCCACCTTGTTGGGCTTATTGTGTTGCATCTTAGGTCTTTTGTATATATCCGGATTGGGCCTGTCCATCTGTGATTATCTCTAAGGGTTAGACTATATATGCATGCATGTATGTATTATGCGTAGACGTTCTTTTAAATACACTTGATTTTTGTAACCCTAATACACCTCTACAGTCGAAGTTCTTAATCGAGCTCTTATGAGGTTTTGAAGTATTAAATCATTCAACGTATTCAAGCCATATTTGTGTTTACCTTACATACTTATTTTGTTTGCATGTTTAGAATCAATCGATCTTGAAAGAACTACGTTCTAACAATTGGTATCAGAGCAGGAGACTATGTGATCAATACACATTCCTTTTGTATTCAGAATTCGTTAGGGTTTCTACTTTTATCGTATAAATAACAAGTTGTCTTCTTTCTTTCGACGGCAACTTTGTTCTAAGATAAAACCTTCATCTCAAGTTTATAGGTTTGATTCTAAAATCTCACCATATCTCACGAAGATTCGCAAACAAATCCCATCAACATCTCAAACAACATTGGATCTACAACCATGATACCCATTGTCTACACTCAAGACTACGAAGTATTGGCACATCACTTCGAAGACTATGTGGTTAGATCTGAAGAAAACGGCTACCTCATCTGGGAAGCTATCACTCTTGGGCCGTTTGTTCATTCAGTAACAAGCACCACTGTCAACACGCAAAAGGAATACAACAAGTTTATTGATGATGAACAGAAGATGCCACAGGATGAAAAGGACAAGCTATTGTGTAATGTGAAGGTCGTGAGAATGATAAGATTCGCTTTGCAATCTGACACTTTTCGATTGGTAAGTTCATGCACGACGACTAAAGAAATATGGGATAGGTTGAAGGAGCTTTACTCGACTGATGAAGATCTAGAACACTCCATTCAAACCTTGTTGCTGTCAGAATTTGGAGTTTTCGAACAAAAACCTGAAGAGAAGCTAATTCAGACCTTTGACCGATTCAATCATCTCTTAAGTAAGATGATAAAGTATGAAATAGAGAGGAAGTTGATTGAGCAGAAAGTAACATTCATGAACGGACTCAGATCAGAATGGATGGCTATGGTTTCTACTGTAAAAGCGCATGAACAATTCAAGTCTTAATCGCTAGCAAAACTGGTTGGAATACTCAAGTCCCATGAAAGTGTTGCAACCAAAGAAGCCAAGGTGGTTTCTGGTGTAGGATCTTTGGCTCTTATCTCAAAAGCAAAAGGAGTTGCAGACGAAGAAGAAGAGTCAGATTTGTCTGAGTGTGACCTTACAAGTGAGGAGTATGCTATGATGGTCACCGATCCGAAGAAGTTTACAAGAAGAAATTTTCCGGTCAGCAAGAACCGAAACTGGCAGGGAAGTTATAGCTCTGAAAAGTTGGAGGATGAAGCGAAGGTCTCTTCTCAAAAGGATGAAGACAATAGAGAGATCAAACTTTCAGGAGACTCTGGATACAACTGCAATTACTGTCATGGCAAGAACGACTTTGCCAAGGATTGCATGCTCAGAAAGATGGCTGAGAAAAGGGATGGTGAAGATGATGAGGTGTACTACAAGCGCAAGCTGGAAGAAATCAAGAACAAGAAAACAGCTAACGGATCAAAAGGTACAATGAATGCTTTAATTGTGTAGGAAGATGCTGATGAAGATGAGTTTGGTGGAGTGGAAGTTTGGTCAACCGACTCTGAAGATGAAGAGGTGAGAAATCCCTCTCATGGAATGGCTTATGTAGCAAAGGAAGGAGGTTCGGTTGGGAAGTGCTTTATGGTCACTACTGGATCATCAACCGAAAGTACAGTTAAAGAACCGAATCTGACTAATAACAAATGTTTTGCAGCAAAGCCAATCAGTGAGCAGAACAACGACTGTGATCGTTTGATAAAAAAGGTACAATCCATTCTTGAATCACTTAAAGTTCCGATAACCAATTATGAAGAAGAATGAAATGAATTAAAACTGAAAATTCACCAACTTAAGTGGTATTCTCATGCAAACTCGCTTAGCGAATTCTAACCTAACTGACCAACTCAACAAGGTGTCTTCAAAGAGTGAGGAGAAAAGAATGTGGATTGAGCTGAAGGAGGAGGAGTTAATTAGAGCTAGGGATGAAAGTTTTTATTTGCAAAAAGACAATTTAAAGTTTTTAAAACAGAGAAATGTTTTTTGTTTAATTGCTAAGCGTTTATATACTAATATAGCTCAATTACATTTATTGTTGTGAGGTAGGAAAGAAAATTCACAAGATGATTTTGCCATTCCTTGAATTTAAGGAAGACGAGGTAATAGCAAAATGTGAATCAGAAGTTTCATCTGAAGAAACTTCCATGTCATACAAAATTAGACTGGATAAAATCGAAACTTTCATTGATTCAAAGGAACACAAATGCATGTTAAAAGACATTTTAGATGAAAATGATAGATTGAAAATTAAGAAGGACACTATTCACTCATTCGAACAATCCAATGCTAAACTAGCTTCTAAAAATAAATTAGACTTAGAACATACGTGTTAATTTGATGAAGAAAGTGAGATGAGCGAGATATCAGTAGAAGATGTAGTTGATTGCTCTGAGTTTATGAAGAGCGAAACTGAGAATGAACAACCACTAATATCAGAAAATTCAGTAGAATTTGCTCGTCTAGCAAAGGATAAGGAAAAGAAGCTCAAAGAAAAGGTTGTAGTTTATCAAAAGGTTCAAACTGTGTTGAACCAAGTATATGCAACAAAAGGAGTCACTTCTAGACAAACAGCAGAGCTAAGAGTCTTGGTAGAAAAAGACAATGTAGAAGGGTGTGAAAATTTCTTTTGGTCTGCTCCTATTAATAATGCAGACGAAACTGTAGGCCTATCTGAGTAGACTTCTTGGAGAGTTAAAGGAAGGTACGTAGCTGAACCTATAAAGAAATCCTCAAGTTTTGACAAACCGAGCACAAGTGGAACCAAAGAAATCCCTGTGGAACCAAGAGAAGAACCGAAAGCTAAAGTCAATACAACAGGAACTCCAATAAAGAATTCAAAGGCCAATTACAATATCCACAAATCGGAGAAGGGGTTAGCTGAACAGAAACGCTTAAGAAATCAAAGATATGCAAAGAATCTGAATAAGCGAAAGATTTACTGGCATTCTCAAAATCCCAACTATATTCCTCCTAAGAAGATCCCAACGGACAAGCGAAATGAAAAGTTGAAGGAAATTTTCAGCCCAAGTTCATATTATTCAAAGTCTCAAAACCGAAAGTCCACATTCGGTCCACAGACTAGATTAGGTCTGAACATCACTCAAAACAGAAACCGAAAGTCCACTTTCGGTTAGTAGACTAGTTTCGGTCCTAAGTCAAGTTTCGGTCACACCAAGTCCCAAGGCAAAGCATATACCAGGGAACACATCAAAGGAAAAGGAAAGTTAATGTCTGATTCTAAGATCAACAATAAGAAGTCATCAGCTGATCCTAGATGTCAAATGCCATCAAACAAACTAACCAATGAATTAAAATTTAAACAAGATAAAACCAAAATCAAATTTTATACAACTAAAAGAAAAGATCAGACCACCTTAGTAAAACGAACATAGTGGTTGATATTTCTACTACAATTCCTTTTTCTGTGAAAAAATCACAAGGACCCAAGCGACTTTGGGTTCCTAAATATGCTTAAATTTGCAGGTAATCAGTGACGAGCAGTTCGACGCAGAATGGTATATAGATAGTGGCTGCCTGCATCACATGACAGGTAGGAAGGAAAAACTAAGGGAGTTTCGATCTTTGAAAGATGGTGGCTATGTGAAATATGGAAATAACTCATATGGAAAAATCAAGGGATATGGCATGATAACAAATGGTGACTTCACAATTCGAAAACTAGCTTATGTAGAAGGTTTGCAGCACAACCTCAGTAGTGTGTCACAATTAGTTGTGGGCACATGTCTGAAAGTATCATTTAATGAAGAGGGCTTTGAGATAATTGAGAAACATCCAAGAAGGTTCTTTTGAAATCTGAACGTAAGGGAGAGATGTATCTTTTAAATCTCAATCCCATATGAGGAAAACCAGCAATATGTTTGCTGACAAAGGCAAATATCGATGATAGTTGGTTGTGGCATAGACGATTATCGCACTGGAACTTTAAAGACATTAATAAGTTAGTGCTTGGTGATCATGTTCGTGGACTTCCTCTTCTCAAGTTCGATAAGGACCATCTGTGTGTAGCATGTGAAATGGGCAAACAAAGCAGAAAGAGCCACCCTACTCGAATCAACAAGAACATAATTGAAGCTCTTGAACTCTTGTACATCGACTTGTGTGGATCTTCGACTATTGAAAGCTTTGGTGGAAGTAAGTATATTCTTGTAATAGTAGATGACTTTTCACACTTCACCTGGGTTTTCTTTCTTAAACAGAAATCCGATGTAACTCCTAAGCTGAAAACATTCATCAAGCAAGTGGAAGTACTGCTGAGGAAAACGGTGCGGAATATCAGAAGTGACAATGGTCTAGAATTCAAGAATAATGATTTTGAGAGCTTTCTGGATGACAAGGGAATAACTCATAATTTTTCGGCCCCTTATACACCTCAACAAAATGGAATCGTTGAAAGACGAAACCGTTCGTTGTGTGAAGCTGCCAGAACCAATCTAAGTTTCGCTTCACTTCCATTATATTTCTGGGCTGATGCTGGTACAACTGCATGCTATACTCAAAATCGGTCCTTGTTGAACAAAAGATTCTCAATCACACCATATGAGATCTTGAACAACCGAAAGCCAAATGTCAAATTTTTCCACATATTCAGTTCAAGGTGTTTTATTTTCAACTCCAAAGAGAACCGAAATAAGTTCGACGTCAAAGCCGATTAAGGAATATTTCTGGGTTACTCACTCACGTCGAAAGCATACAGAGTGTTGAATAAATGCTCAAAAAGAATTGAAGAAACATATTATGTAACCTTCGACGATAATTACATGAAGAAAATTAAAAGAAGTAAAAGTAACCTAGGAGACATTTTTCCAGAATCAGGACAAATCTCGGTTCCAATTGCCAACCTGTTTGAAGAATACATGCGCCTGTTTGATGAACCAGAGAAAGCATCAACCTCAGAAGAGAAAGCCACAAACAATAAAATTGAAAGTCTCAAGGAGATTATCGAAGAAGTTGCTAAAGAAATGGAAGGTAAACCTCAAATTGCTAAGAGTAATCCACCATATCAAGGGGAAAGCTCAAAGGCATCAGAAACAAAGAAAGCATCTCTAGAAGGGGAGGATCCACTTTCAACTCAATCTCATAAAGGCTCAAAAGATGGTTCTGTTCAAAATCCACCTATCGGTAGTACAACCGAGGGGGAGGGTTCTACTCCCACACCGAATGCAACCATCAGTGAAGACACAGATTATAGTTCGTCGGTCGAGGGGGAGAAAGAGACCGAAAGTACAACCTGAAGAAGGCGAAGGTGATCTATCTGAAGCTGAAATTGTAGTGAATGTTGAAATGGATCCAACATATGACCCAAATTATCCTCCATTGGTGAAATGGACCAAAGACCATCCCAAAGAACAGATTATTGGTGAAACTTCTGAAAAAGTCCTTACTCGGTCTCAGTTAAAAGCGAAACAAATTGCATTGTTCTCTAAAGTCGAATTTTGCATGTTTAATTCGTTTGTTTCCAAGATTGAACCAAAAATTGTAAATGTTGCACTTGATGATTCAGATTGGGTCCAAGCAATGCAAGATGAGCTCCATGAGTTTGAGTGAGACCGAGTTTGGAGGTTGATACCTGCACCAAAGGATGCGTCTGTAGTTGGATTGAAGTGGGTTTTTAGAAATAAGTTGGATAAAGAAGGGAATGTAATTCGCAACAAGGCACGATTGGTGGTTAAAGGATATTGTCAAGAAGAGGGGATATATTATGAGGAAACCTTTGCTCCGGTTTCTAGGTTGGAATCAGTAAGGATCTTCTTGGCATATGTTGCTCATAAAAACTTCGAACTTTTCCAAATGGATGTAAAATATGCCTTCTTGAATGGAGAATTAGAAGAAACAGTTTATGTTGAGCAACCACCTAGGTTCGTGAACGAGAAATTCCCTGATCACTGTTAATTGCTAGATAAAGCAGTCTATGGATTAAATCAAGCACCGAGAGCCTAGTATGAAACATTAACTCATTTTCTAAAAATGTCAAAATTTAAGCAAGGTTCGGTTGACCCTACCTTCTTTCGAAAGAAAGAAGGCGAACATCTAATAATTGTTCAAATTTATGTTGATGATATCATCTTTGGCTCTACGAATCCTAGCTTAACCGTTGAATTTAGGAAGTTGATGGAGACTAAATTTGAAATGAGCACAATGGGTCTAATTAACTTTTTTCTTGGTTTAAACATTAGACAGGGAACAAAAGGCATATTTATCAACCAGGATGCTTATACAAAGACATTACTAACGAAATTCGGTATGATAGGCAACTCAAAAGTGAAGGTCCCAATGGCTTTTGGCACTAAATTAACACCATCTCTTGATAAACCTGTTGTTGACATAACACAATATCGTCAAATGATAGGGTCACTTATGTATTTAACATCTAGTAGACCGGACATTATGTTTTATGTGTGTTATTATGCTAGGTTTCAAGATAATCCAAGAGAATCTCACATGATTGCTGTGAAGAACATATTCCGTTATCTAAAGCGTACTTCATCTCTCGGTCTCTGGTATCCTGCAAGAACCGGATTCTTCATTCAATCTTATTCTGATGCTGATCTAGGAGGATGTGGACTGGACAGAAAGAGCACTACAGGTGGATGCCAATTACTTAATGGAAAACTTGTTAGTTGGCAGTCCAAGAAGCAAACTTTTGTGTCATTGTCTACAGGCGAAGCAGAGTATATTGCTACAGCCTCTTGCACTTCTCAAGTAATCTGGATTCAAAATAAACTGAGAGATTACGGGCTAAGCATGAAGAAGATACCACTCTAATGTGATTCAAAAAGTGCAATAAGGATTTGTCACAATCTGGTGCAACACTCAAAGACTAAGCACATTGCACTTAGATATCACTTCATTAAGGATCATGTGGAAGATGAGAACGTACAAGTACACTTTGTTCGATCTAGTGATCAAACTGCCTATATATTAACTAAGGCATTACCTGAAGCACTCTTTAACAGAATCATACAAGGCTTGGGTATGATGGAAGGTGATTCAGTACCGAATCCTCAATCCTTTCTCTAAAAAACAGACAAGTAAAATGGAGCGACCGCTCGGTCTATTTCGGCTCCTTAAAATTCAGGAACCGAAATGAACCGATCGCTCGGTCTATTTCGCTTCACTCACTTAAGATAAGGTTTCGGTTGTAAATTATTTTTTTTCTTATATTTCATTTTCTTTATGCTTATTCAATAATTTTCTTTTTCTGTTTTTATTATTTTTCATAAAACTTCAAAAATTCAAAAATATTTTCTTTTTCTGTTTTTATTCTTTTTCAGAAAACTTCAAAAATTCAAAAACATTTTCTTTTTCTGTTTTTATTCTTTTTCAGAAAACTTCAAAAATCCAACAAATATTATCTCTTTCTGTTTTTATTATTTTTCAGAATATTTAATCTCTTGAAAATAATTTTCATTTTGCTTGTGTGGTATATTTGTTTTTATTTTTCAGAATATTCAGTAACGAGGGTACACGTATCATAGAATTTGGAGTCAAGAAAGGTATTATGTTTATTTAATGAATTAGTTAAGGGTCCCTAGAAGCATGCTTTTGCATGTTGACCTAAGCCTCTACGACCTAGAGCAACGCCTTCATGATCCGATCAATACCTATCGTTTCTTCCCAATGAGGCTATTTTTCTTTACTCGGTCTACAGCCACCTTACTCTTCTCACATGAGTTAAGAGTTTCTCTGCTTTGTCCTGTTTTATAGCAGAAGGTGCTTCTGTTTCTTTCGCCATCCTCAAACTATTCTCCATCTACTCTCGGTTGACAATTGTAACCCTTGAGACTCTCGGTTCGTACCACTAAGGTTTATGGTTGCACAAAATATGTGTTTATGATCTTAGATGTGTATACCACGTGCTGAGTGAAATCCAAAATTCAACACCAATAATGAATTAACGGTGAATTTCTATATTCAAGATCTTACTTGTTACCAAATGAAATCTCTTTTCTTTGCAAGGTCTTTTATGAATTTGTCAGAAACTAAGACTTTTCTTCTCAAAAAGATCTATTGTTTTTTTATATTTCTACACACTCTTTTGTCATAACATAATATAATCTGCCTACTTGTTCAACATACCACATCGATCTCACAAGTACTTCTTCCAACACTCGGTCTTATTTTGAGAATCGATGTTTTGTTGAAGATAAGCCACCCTGAGCCCATGTCATAAAAAGAAGCCTTTCAATGTTTATTTGCAAACACTTGATTGTATTCTCGGGAATCCACACAAGCACATCAAGTCATTGTTGACTTCGAAGGAAGCGATTCTTTCCTAGAATCCCCTGTTTCGTGTCTGATAATCAGACATCACTCACATCCCATACACATTTGCTTTATTACCTTATCGTTTGTCACTCTATTGCACAAAATTTTTTAAATTTTCCCACATTCTATTGATGGTTTGTTTGAGTTTATTTGTCCTCTAGTGAATCAAGGGCAATTCAGATTCGGATGGTGCAATCTATTTCAAAAGTCAATCGTCGAAATCTTTTTGGGCACGTGAATTTGAACGGTCACTCTATGCACGCGTCCTGCCGCATACCTAGGAACACCCAACTTGTCCAATCCCACTTTTCCAGGCTACAGTTTAGCTATAACGTCGCTATCGTCATAATTTTCTCTCCTGGCAACTGTATATAAAGGGCTTGCATGATTCATTGTCTTCTACCAATCACAATATTTCTACAATGTAACGGCGATTGTCACTGTTCATCTTCTTCAATTGTTCAACAATGGCGACCTCATCTTCTGCACAAGATCAAATTACTTCATCTGCTTTTCTGAGCATCAAACCAAATCAGAATATGATTATAGAACTTAATCCGTTTCTATATAATTCTTATATGTTACAAGTTGTTGAATGATTGAAGTACTCTCCTTTGGTCATTGCCCTAACCTAGTTCGAGGCTGTTTCGATGTCCTTATTATCTCAAGTTTATTCTTCAGCATCATATGACAAGAACAAGGAACGTATATATTTTCAAATACACTTCAAGAAAGCCTCTATTTCCAAAGGGAGGTTTTGTTCCTTACTTCATCTGGCAGTGGATTCTTCGGTGATTTCTCTAGACTTTATCACAACAACACAGATCTTTTCAATGTTGTATGAGATGGGCTATACATACGTATTGACAACTATTTCCAAAGTTAAGAAGTCATGTCTGCCTTTTCAGTGGAATGGTCTTCTCACTTTACTCATTAAAGGCTTGGCAGAAAGAAGTGCTGGATCGGATGGCACGAGTAAAGGGTTCCTGACCATTCTCTATGGTCTGTATAATGGTATCGACCTGGACTATGGCTCTATCATATAGTATCAGGTTGTGCAGAGCCTTAATACTTCCACTCGGCAATCATAAATTTCATGTGGAAGGTTTTGGACTCTCATCACTGGACGGGAAATCGATACTCTGGAAGTTCCAACGATGAAGGTTGCTCTCATCGCTTCTGTTGCCACTTTCCATACCAAGAAGATTATTATCTCGGACCCCACAAAGTTTACTCATTATGGTTCTATACCAGAAACCATGTACAGGGGTGTGATAGCCGAAAGCAAAGTGATGGTTGATTACCGTCTACTTCCACCCAAGGAGCCGAGAGTTCTTACTCATGAACAGCAGGCTACCTTAGAAGCTGTTGATAAGCTAAGAAACAGGGGGAAACGAGTGGCTGCCAAGAAGGAAACAATAGAGGAGGAAAAACCAAAACCCTCCAAATCGACAAAGCGAAAGTTTGAGTCGGAGTCCTCTTCAAAGCCAAAGAAGATAAAGAAAATGGCAAAGAGATCAAAACAACAAATTCCTCCAAGTCCTGATCATTCGGAACATGATGAAGAGGATAATGTTCCTCCAGAATCTCCACGAGGTAATTCTCCTTCTCGTGTACCTCCTCAAACCGAATTTCCAATGCATGAAATTCCAACCCACCTCCATCACCGAAACAAACACCACCAAAGCCGACACCGAAAGTCGTAGTTTCAGTTGTTCCAGTTACACCAACAAAAACTTCTCTACCACCTCCACCTGTTTCTTTTGTTCCCATTTCTCTACCAACTGTGTTAACTCCAATCATTACCCAAACCATTACCACTACACTTCAAGAACAATCAGCAAGGATCAACGTATCTGATACGGGGGCACCTACTAAAATTGAAACCCCTGTTATCACTAAGCTTATCTCTCCAACCCACTCAACAGAATCCAGTGCTACTTTTAGAGAGATAATGATGAGTTTGACTCTACGTACTTTAGCCCCTATCGGCTTCAGTCTGATGAAGACATAGATGCTCCTGTTAATCGCCAACATTTACAGAGCATTCACAAGAAGTTGGATAAGCTGCTTGCTGACAATAAAGCTTATGGGGGAGTTGTTCTCAATGCTTTTGTGGAGATAGCTATAGAACAATATACACAAGCCATGGATAAATCAACCGATGCCATCAAGGAGTCCACTTCAACTTGCAAGAAAGCATCCAGTGATGTTGCTGAAGTTATTCGCACCATGCAGATATTCTTAGACTCATTGAAAGGGCATGCTGATACGAATGCTGCAAAAATTCGTGAAGAGGTTGAATCTCTTTCCCAATCATTAAAGGAAGAACTACAGAAGTTTGATGCAATTTGTTCTTCTATCAAAGCTGACAATGCTTCTCTGATTGGTTCGGTCTCTTTTAGACTGGACTCATTGCATGCCGACATTGCCAAAGAGAGTGCCTTGAAAGAGGAGATAGCTCGTCAAGCCTCTATAATTGCAGTTCAGCAAGTTCAACTTGCTCAATCAGAGAAGGAGATTTCTTTGTTAAAAACAGAGAGAGCTGACTTTCGCAGCTGTGCAAGTGATGTAAAGGACATGTTGACCAATCTCCTTGGTGCTCATGATCCGATTCTTACTCTCACCATTCGCAATCATTTAACAAGCAAACTGCTCCCTACCCTTGCCATGCTTCATAAGATGAAAGGTGTTTTGGATCCTTTCGTTACTCCAAAACAAGGGGGAGAGGGACCGCAGAATGTCATTGTCACAAAAGAACTGAAGATTAATGTAACTACAGGTTCTGGTCCAACAGAAAAATTGAAACAAATTATTGATCTATTGGTTGGAACCGATTGCATCTTTTGACTGTGATAACTCAAAGGACTCACAGTTTGATATGTCGATTACAAGAAAGGCATCTACATTTCATTGTTTTGACTCAACTGTTGAGGTTCCTTTTCCAAACCTGAAGGTTGACCGCGAGTTTATAGACTTTTACTTGAAGTATGGCCAACCTCAATACTTGACATGGAGTGCCCAGAAAATTACAACTGTCAAGGTATTGAAACCGACTCCCTCTGGAAAATTTGTGAATGTCAATTTCAAGATCACAAGAGGGTCTGCAAACTCTGTCTCGATTATATCCTTGGCACATCTTCCCAATCTTAATCCAATTCTAAGGAGTACGAGCCGATTTTGGAGCACCTAAAGAGAATGTTGGCCTCCTACATCTATGAAGTTGCAACAATGGATCAGGAGATAGCAATAGTGATGAATAAGAAGCCTACAGTCAAGACCACTCAAAAGCCGGGGGACGTGAACAAGATGAAGATCGGTCAGATTGATTCTAAGCATCTTACTGTGATGTTCACGAAGGGTGAAACTAACAAGTTCTTGTTCGCTTTAGTAGATAAGCATCTGTTTTCTACTGACTGCTTGGAGCACATTATTAATTTGATACATGGGTGCAAGCAGTACTGATATGCTTCGGTGGTACATTACCTTTCGGTACCATTTGTTAGCTATCATACCAAGAGTGTTCAAGACGGTGAAGAAGCCCTTTGTTGCTTAATAGGGCTGAAGTCTCGGTCCTGAAGATGCAAAGGGGAGATTGTTGGGCTTATTGTGTTGCGTCTTAGGTCTTTTATATATATCCGGATTGGACCTGTCCATCTATGATTATCTCTTAGGGTTAGACTATATATATGCATGCATGTATGCATTATGCGTAGACGTTCTTTAAAATATGCTTGAGTTTTGTAACCCTAATACACCTCTACAGTCGAAGTTCTTAATCGAGCTCTTCTGAGGTTTTGAAGTATTAAATCATTCAACGTATTCAAGCCATATTTTTGTTTACTTTACGTACGTATTTTGTTTTCATGTTTAGAATCAATCGATCCTAATAGAACTTCATTCTAAAACACCTTGTTAAAAGGAACAAACATGTTTTTCCAATAGAAAGAAGTCAATGAACCATTTGAGTCTTTCCAAAATCCATCATAAACGAAAAAAATAAAAAAACTAATTATTTGTATATCTTTTTAAGATTTTTTGCTTATAAGGTATTATTTGAGGATTTGCCAATTGTTTGTATTGCTAATAAAATTAAGAATTACTTGAAGCTTCCACTCAGCCAATAGAAAAAATACGAGCACTTTGTTATTATTGTAAAAATTATACAAACAAATTGCTATTATCGTTAAAAAAAAATGTAATTGCATTGCTATCATCTCACCAAGCTGTAAAAAATGTAAATACATTGTTATTATTTGTGAAATGAAACAACCATTAAGCAAGATAAGCATAAGAAAATACCAAAAATTAAAAAAACAAAAAAACAAAAAAAAAAGAATTCCTGGAAAACCAAAACCCAACTTAAAATGACTAATTTCTTTTAATTCCATGTGCAAAAATAAGATTATGTTAATGAAAGTATGTTGATGTTATAGGTAAATTCATGCAAAGATCCATGTCATACCAATGGTCAAAATGAACCAAAGCTTACGATTTGCTATCAACCAGCAAGAATTGACAGGTAAAAACCTTTTCACCCTTTGAATCATCAAAGAAATCTTAAAAAATAGAAGAAAATTATTTTTTCCACACCGTCAGTTGGTAGCTTGTTAGGAGGGATAATAATTGTGACTTTCTTTTTTTCCCACAAACATATTGCGAAGCTTTAAAGAACATTTTACCTTGTCGTATTTAAAAAAATAAAATAAAATTACTTTTTTAATAAAAGAAAACACCTAAAAATGCGACAAAAGACAGAAATTTACGGTAAACGTGTTCCCAAATGCCGATGCGATTGCATTTGAAGGTTCATGGATGAGGTCAGCAACATACATTATGCAGACCCCAAGGGTTTTTCATCTGTACAAAAAAGAATAATCTTTAACCATGTAGAACATAAAAAGGGTATTTACGTATTTTTTGATTTCATAGAGACATATACATAATTTTAACATTTAAAAAGATATAGATGTAGTATTTATAGTTTCTAGGGACATAAATACCCCATTTCATACACATTTTTAACAAAAAAAAAACAAATTAAACCTTCAGTAGCAAAATCTAATTAGACCGTTTGAACGAAAGTTTGTACCTTTAGGGTTACAAAAAAATTAAAATTTAAAAATTTAAAAACCTTTGACACCAATCTATGAAGCAATTACAACATCATTGGTTACTTTTTGGTGATGAACGACATCAAAACAGAACTGGTACTTTTCAACATAAGCAATTACCTCATCATTGATCGCATTATTGTAGAATCCAAAAGACCATTTTACCCTTACATTCCAAAGAACAAAGTTTAGAGGAATTGGGACAAAAAAAGTAGAAGGGCAAATAGGTAAATAGTCTCTTAACTGATTATTTCATTCTGTCCAGGTTAAGTGAAAAAGAGATACCCATATATAGCTGTCTATATTAATTGCTTAATCCATATGTTCATTAAGTCAAAAAGTCATAAAGAAACAACCCCTAACAAATATTTTGACAAATACTCAAGAATAACATATTACATACCCAATGGATCAAAATCTTTAGCAAGTTTAATGGCATCAGATGTTGCAATGTCTTGGTTAGCAGGTGAAATTGCTAGCATGATGGAATTCAGCTGATATTGAAACAAAATTTAATGACAAAAAAAAAAAGAGAAAGAGAAACATGTTTAGGGTTTAGAATAAAAGTACATTGTCAACATAAGTTTTGACCATCTTTTCTATGTCTTCTACAATACTCTCTGGTTACCCCTCTGCAAATAAGTTGACATTCTGAATTAGATAAAGTTTATATCAGTGAGAGAATGTTGTAATAACCATAGAAAGGTCAACAAATATACCAACAACTTTTGTTAATCCAGGTAAGTCAATTAATGTCAAGTTAACAACTGGTGATGAAGAAAAACATGATAAGGTGTGAGTGTGACAACCCGAAATTTCCATTCTGTACAAACTATATCACTTCAATAGAAGTTATAGCAGTCACAGTTAATTTTCTGACTTTTTCGTGTAAGTTTGAGTAATTCAGGGTTTACACTTCAGGAAATATCAGGAGAGTGGGTGCACTAGGGTTTTGTGCAACACTGTTATTCCAACACTCTATTATATTAGAGATCATTTCAGGAAAAACAATATTTTCTGCCAAAAATATCTCAGGACTATAAATAGAATTCTGAACCAAATTCATTCATTATTCGCATTTCCGACTAGAGAAAAGCCATTTTCTCTCTCACGGATCTTCGGGTTTTTATACCAAAACGTGAGTAACTCTTTATAGTAATGTTAGAATGCTTTATATGTGTTCGTAACATGATTTAGAAGGCTAAATCACTAGATTTAGGAGTTTACTCCCCAAGGTGTTCTTAGGCGGTAAACTCTCGAAACGAAGCCTAGACTGTCCCCCGTGATATACTACTGCCTTGGACTTGTATAGGAGTGTGTTAGGGACATGAAATCAAGCACGAACCACCCAAGTTTGGGAGTTCACGGCCCAAGAGATATCTTAGGCCGTAAACTCCAAATTCATGCTCAAAATGGTGCTTTTAAGGCACCTAAGGCCTTATACTTTTACCTAGACTTGTTCCCAATAAATCAAGGGCCTTAAACACAACAAAATCACCTTACAAAGTGAGTTTACGGCCATGACATGGTTCATGGGCCGTAAACTCATTAAAGGGGCACCAAAGTGTGTCAATGGTCTTCATATGCTTGGAATAAAAGCCTAGAACCTATACCACTTGTGCATGAGACTTGAAATCATCCAAAACACCCATCCTTAAGAGTTTACGGCCGTAAACTCTAAGGGAAATGGCCTTAGGGCCGTAAACTCCTCAAAGGAGTGTTTCTAGGTCTTAAACCCTTCCAAGAATTTAACCACCAAGTTGGAATAATTCTAGGAATCATTTGGAACTTCAAAACACACAATATCCCCCTGGTTGGGAGTTTAAGGCCATAAACTCAAGTGTTTAAAACCGTAAACTCCATGTGTGTTGGTATGTGAAGAGTAAACACATATATGAGGTCCCTTGGAACCCTAAACACAAGTGCCTTGTCCCATAATGGCTTAGATGCAATCCTTAGGGCTTAAAACACTTATATAAAGTGTTTATTATGTTCTAGGATGTCTTAACATTATCAATTAGTAATTTAAGACTAATTGAGTGCATATATGTGTGATTATATGTTCATTAGGATCGTAGTGTGTGTACAAGTCCTCACTTGACACCTAACAATCCTACACCGTCCAGTTCATCTAAACTACCATCTACAGGTGAGTTCATACCCCTAATCAATGTTTTAAATGATTTTAAATGCTTTAATGGGGGGGGGATACAAGTAGAAAACAGCATGTTATTAAATCATCTATATGTATTTTATAACTGTGTTTTCATTCAACAAATTTCACATACTACAAAATGTGATGCATGAAATGGTTTTCTATCTTTAAAGTACTTTGTTATAAAATGTATTACTTTTGAAATATGTATCAAAGTGACATCAAGTTACTTTATTATTTGTTCAAAAACCCTTGGATGTCTTAACAAAACCATTTTACATTCTTGAACTAAACTATGCATGTACACTTATATTGTATATATGTACTGATGTTATAGTTTACATCTTTCATTTAGATTCCCACACCCTTGAGTAGTAAGAGTGTATAAATCTACTTGATCAACCAATTACATTTCAGTAAATTATCATAGGGATAATTTGAAGTTATCAACCATTATTCCTATTACAAGGAATCACACAAGAGTCAGTTCATTCATGAGTCTATACCAGTACATTACCTGATACATGAGTACATATACATATGCTTACTTGATACATGAACATGTTTACATATACTTACCTGATACATGAACACACATACAGGAATACCATACATGAACGATGTTACATAGATGCATTATCCTATATTCACTTACCTGGATACTTGTACTTAGAACTACGAGGATTATTTATTAGTACTTTCTGTGTAAATTATCTTTCCTATCCCGGTTCAATGGGATATCTCGGCGGGACTTACCATTCCGAACCCCACTGGTTAGCACCAGTGGTCGATGACCATCTACAGAGGTCTAAGGTTACTATTTATATTAGGAAGATCGATAACAGGGGCTAACCCCTCCACCCACCTGCTGCTGCTACAAAGGACAAGTGGACAATCTTCGATTGTTCATAAGGTTATACTTTTCGCTTATTGCGATGTTGTGTTA
Organism: Lactuca saligna; assembly: GCF_052625555.1. NCBI lineage: Eukaryota > Viridiplantae > Streptophyta > Magnoliopsida > Asterales > Asteraceae > Lactuca > Lactuca saligna. The sequence continues at coordinate 175,349,717 of NC_136417.1, read as the reverse complement.
CTCCTAGTACCCAGCGATGACACTTACATTATTACTTTCCGTACAATCTTTGGATGTTCATTCGGTTGCATTTTTTGCTTAACACGATGTTGTGTTAGTCCTAGTACCCAGTGACAACACTTACAGTAGTACATTTTCCTATTTACTTTATTTTGTGATACTTTCACATAAACGATGAGTTAGACTAAGTACTTTAGTACTAATCAATAGAAGGAAAAACTATCATTTTACTTACAAAACACTCGGGTCTTGGTAGAAGACTACATCTCACACTGACAGAAAATAAGAGATTTTCTAGGGCTTTTCATACTTACATCAACATTTTCATTTAAAGATTTACACGAATTTTAAAACAGCTTTTCAAAGAAATTCAATGACACTTAAATACTTATGAACTCACCAGCTTTAAAGATGATACTCTCTTTTAAAATAACTTGTATTCTCAGGTCATCAGTAGACAGGTACGGTGGCCAGGTTTTGAGAAGACGGAGCAGACAAGTCTCGTCTTTTATTTTGATTATATTGTTGGTGTCTTATTACAATGAAAGAACACATATGTATTAAAACTTTACTTATAATGCAATGGATGATGTTGTTGCTTGTTTACTATTTTACATTGTTGTGATACTGTACATGACGTCCTCCACCCCTGAACGTTTCCGTTGTTCATGGTTTTGCGGTGTGACAGATTGGTATCAGAGCATTGTTTATAGTGAATATAGTATATCAACCCATAGAAGATATACTAACTATAAATACACGGGGATTAAAACACTCTGTCTAAGAGTCATACTTTTAAATAATAAAATATTTAAGTAAGTATACGTGCCTGCATCCATACTAAAACCAGTGTCACAATGACAAGAACAAAAGTATTACGATTGTTGAATATCACAAGTAAGCCTGGGGATATATGGTTAGTCTTGGGAATGGCATAGCCTGATCAACTATGCTGGTCCGAGGAGTTATTAGCATATGCCCAAGAATGGTTGGGATGTGGCAACAAGTCTAAAAACTTACCAACACAACCATCAAGAAATACCATAAGGGTATTTGGTCTTACTGTAATTATCTTAGTTAGTTCGTCTATTTTAGCTATTTCTTATATCCCTTTTCTCGCGTAGATTAAAATGGCTGGATTTCACCACGGCGATCCGTACTTCCCGAACCAAGGCAATGCTGGTTGGCTAGAGGCAGAACCAGAAGATGATCACCCAATCTCTTTGGATGATCACCATGCTGAGGGTTTTTCTGATAGTTCTGACTCGGAGACAGAAGTCAACAACCTACCCCCAAATGCTCAAAACCCAAACCTGAACCCCCGTCCCGCATTTCAAGGACCCACACCTCTGTGGGCCACTAACTTGAATACATGGAGTCATGAACAGGGTCAACCCTTTCCCAACAATGGAGACCGAAGTTTCTACAACCTCACTGAAGGAGGTTCTGCTGATAGAGTCCTACTAATCATGATTCGTAAGATTTCTCGAAACACAATAATGGCTCAGGCGACTATCAATCAAGTATTGGACGTTGACACCAAATCTAGTGTTAACACTGTCCGCATTCGCCAACTAGAGTCTGCACACGAAAGAACTCTAGTCCGCAATATAGCTCTGCAGAGGGAACTTGCTGAAACACGAGCTGAAGTTAGGGAACTTCAAGCTCAGCAAGCGAGAGCTGACAGGCGTATGAGGGACATGGAACGCCTACTATCAGGATCAAGAACTCATGCTAGCAATTCTCGTCGCAGATAGAATCTCGACGACTCATCTTTTGGATATAACCTAGTTTATCTAAAACTTTGGTCTAATTTCTGTCTTTATAAATCTTAGACCTGTTAGGTCTTGATCTAATCTTAATTCTGTCAAAATTTTCCATCTTGGTTGATGTAAGGCCTACTTCTAGGCCATTTTTTCCGAACTTGTTACATCTGTAATTCCAGTATTATTGACAGATATCTAATCATATGGAAATTATTATCCAAATGCTGTCATCTTCATTTAGTCATTCTATTCATTTGTTGTTGGGCTATGGGGAATTAGTCCATGAGACACAGTCATTATTCATTTATTCTTATCCATGTCGTCATCTTTTAAACATATAGTTAAAGATGTCGCCAAACAGAAATCCTAGGCGTAACCCAAACAACGAAGCATCGATATCACCACCTCCACCACCACCACAACCTTAACCTCCTCAACCACCTAACCCCTTTGATGCCAACATGTTCCAGGCAGCTTTCACAGCAGCAGTTGCAGCTGCTGTGTCAGCAATCAACACTCCTATCCCTAGTGGATTAGGAACAGGTGCACCTCCCTCGAACCACGGCGAAAGCCATGGACACCCTCAGGAATGCACCTACAAGGACTTCACAAACGCTAAACCCCGCAGCTTCAATGGTTCTGGTGGGGTTATGGTTAAGGCAGTGGATTGAAAAGATGGAATCTGTCTTTGACAGGGCACTAACATGGTGGAACGGCCATGTTAAGTACCTGACTCTGGTGGTGGCATATTCCATCAGCTGGGAACACTTGAAGGAAATGCTGATGACAGAGTAGTGTCCTCGAGGAGAAATACAAAAACTTGAGCAGGAACTCTGGAGCCTGCAAATGGTTGGATCCGACATAGGAACCCACACGAATAGGTTCTGTGATCTGCCAATCCTATGCCCTGATATGGTTTCTCTGGAGAGCAAGAAAATAGAGAGATACATCTGGGGTCTGTCGCCCCAGATCCAGTCAAGTGTGTTAGCCTCCAAGCCTGTCACTTTTGATAGCGCCAAGAAGCTCGCACAGTCTCGCATAAACCACGGGAAACACAAGAACCCAACAATCCCTGCATCTGTACCACAAAAGTACAACCCCGACAACAACAGGAAGGGGTGCAATAAGAGGAAAAGAGGGGCTTCGCAAGGATCCTCCAATAAACAACAACTTGTGGTGATCAATGCTGCCACAGTGACTCCTGTTGTCCCTGCGAACCCCTTACCAGCAAAAACTTATGCTGGGTCTCTCCCGAAGTGCAACAAATGCAGTTTCCACCACCGCAGGCCTTGCAGGGAGATGCAATGCACCAACTACAACAGGAAGGGGCACACAGCCCGTTTCTTCCAAACTCCAACAGCTCAGGCCGCCCAGGTTCCTAATGCCGGTATGGGCCAAGCCTGCAACGGTTGTGGCGAGGTGGGCCACTACAAGAGGAACTGCCCTAAAGCGGGGATGGTTGGCGGAGTAGGAAGAGTTAAGGCCTTAGGCCATGAGGAAGCGGTAGCTGATCCTACGATAGTTACTGGTACGTTTCTCCTCGATAACTCATATGCTTGCATACTTTTCGACAGTGGAGCAGAGAAAAGTTTCATAAGCCACAAATTTGCACACCTGCTTAAACAAAAACCCTGTGCATTAGATAATTCATTCACGGTAGAAATCGCTAACGGGAAAACGGAGAGTACTAACTGCATATACGTAGGTTGTACTTTAACTTTAGATGGCCATACTTTCAAGATAGATCTCATGCCAGTCCAAATTAAATGTTTCGACGTTATCATCGGTATGGATTGGTTGAGTCTTCTTCGCGCCGACATCATGTGCTTTGAAAAAGCAGTCCGTCTTAATCTTCCTAACAACAAAACATTAGTTATCTACGGTGACAAACCTAGTACAAGCCTTCGTATCATTTCGTGCATTCAAGCCCAGAAGTGTTTTCAAAGGAATATCAGGCATTCCTCGCACACGTCGTCGATACGAGTCAAGAAATGATAAACATTCAGAAAATCCAAGAAGTACGCGACTTTCTCGACATCTTCCCAGAAGAACTTCCCGGTTTACCACCGCAACGCCAAGTCGAGTTCAGAATCGACTTAGTGCCAAGAGCTACCCCAGTAGCCAAATCTCCTTATCGTCTGGCACCGGCCGAGATGCAGGAACTTTCCAGTCAACTTAAAGAACTTCTCAAGAAGGTATTCATTCAACCAAGCTTCTCACCATGGGGAGCACCGGTCTTGTTCGTCAAGAAGAAAAATGGATCATTTCGCATGTGCATCGACTATAGAGAACTCAACAAACTTACCATTAAAAATCGTTATCCATTGCCCCGCATTGTACTATTTATTTGATCAACTTCAAGGAGCCAACTACTTCTCGAAGATGGATCTGCGATCCGGATATCACCAACTACGACTGTTAGAGGAGGATGTTCCCAAGACAGCCTTCCGAACTCGTTATGGACACTACAAGTTTGTAGTGATGCCGTTCGGCTTAACAAAAACGCCCGTCGTATTCATGGATCTGATGAATAGGGTGTGTCGTCCTTACTTGGATCAGTTCGTCATCGTCTTCATTGATGACATACTCATCTACTCTCGAAGTAAGGAGGAACATAGTCAACATCTCCGTAAAATCTTGGAAACATTGCGAGCGGAGAAGCCCTATGCGAAGTTCTCCAAGTGCCAATTTTGGATTCGACGAGTCGAATTTTTGGGCCATGTTGTTAGCGAAGAGGGAATACACGTGGACCCTTCCAAAATTAAGGCCATCGAGAACTGGTCAGCACCGAAGACACCTACAGAAATTCGTCAATTTCTAGGTCTGGCTGGCTACTATCGCAGGTTCATTCAGAACTTCTCCAACATAGCGAAACCTCTGACAACCCTGACCCAGAAAGGAGTGGCCTTTGACTGGGAAGAGAAACAGGAAAGGGCGTTCCAAACACTCAAACAAGCCTTGTGCACCGCACCAATACTATCCCTCCCCGAAGGGATAGAAGACATCATTGTCTATTGTGATGCATCCAATCAAGGACTCGGATGTGTTCTGATGCAGTGAGGTAAGGTCATAGCCTATGCCTTGAGGGAGCTGAAGACACTTGAGGTTAACTACACCACCCACGATCTTGAACTAGGAGCAGTTGTGTTTGCTCTGAAAATCGGGCGTCATTACCTATACGGTACAAAAAGCACGATCTTTACGACCATAAGAGTCTACAACACATTTTCGACCAGAAAGAGCTCAACATGAGACAACGAAGGTGGGTCGAGCTACTCAGAGATTACGAATGCGAAATTCGTTATCATCCGGGTAAAGCCAATGTAGTAGCCGACGCCCTAAGTCAGAAAGAATATTCTGGTCGTAGGGTCAAATCTTTGACTCTAACTATCCATTCACACTTGTCCACGCAAATAAAGGAGGCTCAGCTTGACGCTTTGAAACCTAAAAACGTGGCTGGTGAATCCCTTAGAGGAATGGATAAGAACTTAGAAGTCAAGGGTGGCGGAGCCTTATACCTCATGGATCGGATCTGGACACCGCAACATGGTGACTTTAGAGACTTGGTCATGATGGAAGCTCACAACACTCGTTATTCCGTCCACCTGGGTTCAGATAAGATGTATCTGGATCTTAAAAAGTTATACTGGTGGCCTAACATGAAAGCAGATATTGCTACCTTTGTGAGTAAATGCCTTACTTGCGCAAAGGTCAAGGTCGAATACCAGAAACCCTCCGGTCTCTTACAACAACCGGAGATATCAGAATGAAAGTGGGAGCGGATCACTATGGACTTCATAACCAAGTTGCCCAAGACGACGGGTGGACTTGATTCCATATGGGTCATCGTCGATAGACTGACCAAGTCTGCACACTTCTTGCCAATCAAAGAAACAGACAAGATGGAGAAACTCACACGAACATACATTAGGGAGATTGTAAGGCTGTACGATGTTCCTTTATCTATCATCTCGGACAGAGATAGTAGATTCACTTCGAGGTTCTGGCAGTCATTACAAAGTTCCCTAGGAACTAGGCTGGACATGAGTACAGCCTACCATCCACAGACCGACAGGCAAAGTGAGAGAACTATCCAAACCTTAGAAGAACTATCTTCTTAAAACTGAACTATTCTTAAAAAATAACATTATTGACACTACTCAGGAAAATCTAAGAGTTACTAGTTTATCAAATTCCTCATTATCTGCTGAAATTGATAAAGTTAAAGACCTCTTGAACAAAGAACAAACTGTTTTAAAGCTTTGGGCTAAATCTCACAAAAATGCTAATTATGTTATTTCTGCTCAAATACCTCATTCATGTGAGAAAATCCTTGGGGGAAATTTTGCTGAAGCTGAAAAGGTTTTTAAATCTCAAGAAAAGGAATCTGAATTTTATTCCATGAATGAATTAAAAGATAGTTTCAAATACAAATTTATCAACAACACCTTTATTAATCAGAGTCTCATTGATGAACACTATGTTACTGATTCTAATGGTGTTACTGAGTGTAATATTGAAATTACCGAAATTGATCCTACTTCTTACCCTGCACATCTTGAGAGACCAACTCCTCTCACTGAAAATGTTATCGCATTTCCTATCTCAAACGGAGTGTATCATGATGTTCATGAACAACTTGAACAATATCCTGATTGTAGTGTTTCAGTACATAAGTCTAAATCTGATACTGATGTCAGCTCCTCATCCATCACTGATTTTAGTTCTCCTGACACTGAATTCTTTAGTAATTCAATGTCAAATAAAAGGAAAGTTCACTTGGTGAATCTTTCAAATATAAATATGTTAAATCTAGAAATGTGCTTACCAAGAAAAACTTTGGTACTAGAATTTGCTACAGATGTGGTGACAGGACTCACAAAATCAGTGAATGCAAGTTTGATAAAACATCATTAAGAGCTGATAACATCAAAGTTAGAAATGAAAGATGGACTCTTAAATCAAATTCTTTAAACTGTCTTCCCAAAGAGTGCTATAATATATTGTCAAATAACTTTTTGAATGATCCATCTTACAATGGGTCAGTGTGTTCTAACTAGTTTCTCAGCACTGCAGGGTCAGGAGCATCTTTGGTACTTAGATAGTGGTTGCTCAAGACATATGACAGGATCCAAGTCTCTCCTCGAAGACTATGTCAAGAAAATTGGTCCTACAGTAACATACGGAGACAATGGAAAGGGGTTTACTAAAGGATATGGAAACATCAAGTGCAATAATGTGGTGTTTCAGAATGTTTCATATGTAAAGGGTCTCAAACACAATCTCATCTCAATCAGCCAATTGTGTGATTCTGATTATGAAGTTCATTTTACAAAGAAGGAAGGAAGAGTTGTTAACACTGACAAGAACATTGTACTCTCAGCAAGTAGAAAAAATGATATATATGTTCTTGACATGTTCTCAACTGACAAGGCGCTGATGCAATGTTTCTTTACAAAGTCTCAAACCAATCTCAGCTGGATTTGGCACAAAAGGTTCTCTCATTTGAACTTTAAGAATCTATCCAAATATCCAATCAAGATCTAGTTAGAGGTCACCCAAAACTCAGCTTTGTCAAAGACAAGATGTGCTCAGCGTGTGAACAAGGAAAACAAACCAAGTCGTCATTCAAACCCAAGTTATGTTCTAGCATATATGTTCCTCTTCATTTACTACACATGGACTTGTTTGGACCTATTCTTGTTCATTCCTAAGGAGGAAACAAGTATACTCTAGTGGTTGTGGATGAGTTTACTCGATTTACATGGGTGATTTTCTTGAAGAAGAAAAGTCATGCTGCACAGGAAATTATCTCGTTGATTCGTCAAAACGAGACATTGACTGGTCTCAAATTTAAGCAGCTAAGGAGTGATCATGGCACTGAGTTCCGGAATTCAACTCTTGAAGAATTTTGTGATTATAAAGGCATTGGGCAGAACTTTTCAGCTCCTCGCACACCTCAACAAAATGGAGTTGCTGAACGAAGAAATCGAACATTGATTGAGGCAGGAAGGACCTTAATGATTCATGATGGTTTTCATATGTCGTTTTGGGCTGAAGCTGTTAATACAGCATGTTATACTCATAATCGATCTCTAATTCACAGGATTCATAAGAAGACACCATATGAGATGCTGAAAGGTCGAAAGTCGGACGTATCCTTCTTTCACGTGTTTGGATGCATTTGTTATATTCTTAATCAGCGCGATCGAAGATCAAAATTTGAGCCTAAGGCTGACAAAGGTATTTTGTTGGATACTCATCTATTTCAAATGCTTTTCGTGTTTTTCATGTGAACAGGCAGTGCATTGAAGAATCCATTCATGTAAAGTTTGATGAGGAATCATACACTGATGAAAAAGTAGCTCATTCTTCCTCTATTTTTCAAGAGCTTCTCTCTTGCCCATATGATGAAGTTTCTCATACTGAAGAAGAAGCTATTATTCCTGATCCTATCGTTCCAAATCCAAATTTTGTAAATCAAGATACTGCTGTCAGCTCGACAACTCATTTGTCCGATGCTGATGAAACCCTTGAGACTGAAGATTTTCCTACATGAAAAGCATTTGAAATCGATGTCCAGAAGCTGATTCCACTAGATTTGACACTGAAGTGTTATTGCTGAAGGTATTTTGTTGGATACTCATCTATTTCAAATGCTTTTCGTGTTTTTCATGTGGACAGGCAGTGCATTGAAGAATCCATTCATGTAAAGTTTGATGAGGAATCATACACTGATGAAAAAGTAGCTCATTCTTCCTCTATTTTTCAAGAGCTTCTCTCTTGCCCATATGATGAAGTTTCTCATACTGAAGAAGAAGTTACTATTCCTGATCCTATCGTTCCAAATCCAAATTTTGTAAAACCAAGATACTGTTGTTAGCTCAACAACTCATTTGTCCGATGCTAATGAAACCCTTGAGACTGAAGATTCTCCTACAACTGATGTTCCCTTCAGCAATAACACTTCAGTGTCAAATCTAGTGGAATCAGCTTCTGGACATCGAGATCACCCTGTTGATCGAATTATTGGGAATCTTCATGATGGTGTCCGAACCAGATCTCGTGTATCTAATAATTTTTACATGTACGTTAATTTCGTTTCAATGATTTTACCTAACAAGATACACTCATCTCTTCAAGACGCTGCCTGGATTAAAGCCATGCAAGACGAGCTGAACGAGTTCGAAAGGCACAAGGTTTGGACTCTTGTCCCCAGACCATCAGGAGAGACCATCACCGGAATACGCTGGGTCTACCGCAACAAGGTTGATAAAGATGGTATTATTACTCGCAACAAAGCAAGACTTGTTGCTCAGGGGTTCACTCAAATTGAATCCATCGACTACGGGGAGACTTTTGCTCCAGTTGTCCGCATTGAAGCAATCAGACTATTTCTCGCATACGCTTCATACATGAATTTCATTGTCTACCAAATGGATGTCAAAACGACATTTCTTCATGGTGAGTTACAAGAAGAAGTATGTCTCAAACAGCCCCTAGGATTTGAAGACAAAGAGCACCCTGACTATGTGTACCGACTAGATAAAGCTATATATGGACTGAAACAAGCTCCCAGGGCCTGGTATGAGACACTGACATCATATCTTCTTGAAAATGGATACAGAATAGGAGAAATTGATAATACTATCTTCATCAAACAGAAAGGCTCAGAAATGATTCTTGTTCAAATCTATGTCGATGACATCATCTTTGGATCTCCAAATGAGAAGTTGAGCAAAGAATTCACTGAGATCATGTCTCAAAGGTTCGAAATGAGCATGATGGGGAAGATGACTTTCTTCTTAGGTCTTGAGGTTCAGCAACAAAAATCAGGTATTTCAATTTGTCAAAGTAAATATATTGCTGACATGCAAGTTAAGTACTCTCTCAGCGACTGCAAACTAGCTTCTACTCCGGTGTGTAAGACTGATAAGCTACACGCTGATCCCACCGGCACTGATATTAATCAGTCTCTTTATCGAGGAATGATTGGATCTCTTCTCTACCTCACTGCAAGCCGACCTGATATCATGTTTGGAACCATTCTCTGTGCTAGATTCCAAGCTAATCCCAAGGAGTCTCATCTCATTGCAGTCAAACGCATCTTTCGATAACTAAAAGCCACTCAGAACTTGGCACTGTGGTACCCTCGTGACTCAGCGCTTGAACTCTTTGGATACACTGATTCCGACTATGCAGGATGCAACTTAGACAAGAAGAGCACGTCAGGTGGATGTCATTTCCTTGGAAATCGACTAATCAGTTGGTCCAGCAAGAAACAAACCTCAGTAGCTATCTCCACTGCAGAAGTTGAGTATGTTGCAGCTGGGAGATGTTGTGCTCAAATCTTATGGATTCAAAATCAACTTTTAGACTGTGGGCTTAAATTCACAAAGACTCATATATATTGTGATAATACCAGTACCATTCAGATCACACAGAATCTTGTTCAGCACTCAAAGACAAAGCATATAGAGATCAGACATCACTTCATTAGAGACAATGTTGAGAAGGGCAAGGTTGTTTTAACACATGTCAAGACTTCCGATCAACTAGCTGATATTTTCACCAAGGCCCTGGATACCCAAACTAATGCTCACATCATTGGTGAACTTGGAATGATCACTCTCGATTGAAAAATGTTTTACTAATGTTTGCTATTGTCTTATAAACTAATCTTTTTTTTTTTGCTGATGATGATGCGCTGATGATGTTTAGCATGCTGAGTACATTGTATGATTTCTTATCTCTCTCTCTCTCTCTCTATCTCTCTCTCTTCTACAAATCTTCTAAACTAAATTTGAATGATTCACTGTATTAAACCATACACTGATAACAACTTGAAACTCTTTGCCGATGGTTAGACAAAACACCAAGTTCTATCACACGTAACTATCCTCACTTACCAATCTTACACTGATTCTGTGATTCAGTGTGACAAAACACATGCTGATGAGAATCTAACAGTCTTTGTCGATGGTTAGACCAAAAGACCAAGGTCTATCACACGCAACTATCCCCTCTTACCAATCTTACACTGATTCTGTGATTCAGTGTGCCAAAAACACATGTTGATGAGAATCTAACAGTCTTTGCCAATGGTTAGACCAAAACACCAAGGTCTATCACACGCAACAAACCTCTCTTCACCTTCTTCTTACTCAGTGTCTAATGATTCAGTAAGAAATACCACTCACTGATAAAGACTCGACACTCTGTGCCGATGGTTAGATAATTAAACTAATATCTATCACACGCACCAATCACCTTGCTAACCCCAAACAAGCAAGTTGTACCTTGAATTGACAACAAACTATCTCAGCATGTAAATTTTCGTGACAATGATATCAGCGCTTCCGCAGACACATATTGAAGTTTCCTCTTCAGTACAACGGCTCTTTTTACCCAACGGCTATTTATTTGATTTGACATTCTGTCAAGATACGCAGTTATTTTTGATAAAGATAATCATTACCTTTTTTTTAACCGTTTCATCCCCTATTTAAATCTTTTCATCTCTTCCCCAAACCTTTTCACCTTCCTCCAAACTTCTCTCTCTTATAAAAAAAGAACAAAGAAAACCCTAGAATCCTAAATTTCTTCAATGGCGGCATCACTGTTCACTTTCTCCTCCATTTCAAGAAAATTCGTCCCAGCTCCAAACTCTCCTCCTCTTCCCATATACATCAAAGCCACAAATGTCGTTTTCAACCCTGATATACCAGATGTTCATCGAGGCCTCGGCCTTGATGATTTTGTCAATTTCTTAGTCTCCTGCCGACTTCGATACGCCATCAGTGAGGTTCCATCAGAGTTCTTTCCCGAACAAGTATGTGAGTTCTACTACATTGCAACGGTTAATGATGAAAACAACGTCATCTCTAGAACTATTGGGCGTGGCCAACGCTCAGTTTTTATCACCGCTGATCTCCTCAGCGCTACGCTCAGGTTACCAATTTTTGAACCATTCTCTAAGCTTCCAACAATTGAACGCTTTCGACGCCTCTTTGATCAACTAGGCTATGATCACTCGAAGGCTGGTGCTCGATCAGCTCTCATTCTGCATCAATGTATGACTCCAGGACGGAAGTTCTTCACCGGGGCACTGTGCAAATGTGTGGGTCACAAATCTCGCAGTGGTGATCAACTGAGTACTTATGAGCAACAAGTTGTATGTTCTCTTCTTCTCAAAAAACGTCTTGATTATGGGGCTTTCTTCTTTGATCAGCTTGTCCAACTTCTTCGTGCCAATGTACGCACTTATCATGTCCCCTTTCCACGATGGATTGCTCTTGTCCTAGATAAATTTTTCGCTGAAGCCTACTACTCCCACTCTGGAAACCCCATCCAATGCCCACGCATGTCAGTGCGAATGTATCAGGATGATCCAATGGAAAATGACATCGGCATCTCTGATCGAATGAGAGAATGGATCGCAAATCCATATATTGTTCCTTCACTAAACGCTGATACTGATGAAGGAGCTGATGGTAACAACGAAGATCATGCTGATCAACAAGCTGAAACACAGGACGGTGGTCATCTCTCCCCTCAACTTTCTCATCATACTCTTTCTGTCAATGAGAGAGTTCACTCAGCTCAAGGGGAGCAACCATCTCAGGGGGGAGCGCCCATCCAAGGGAGAGCAACCTTCTCCGGGGGAGCAATATCGCTCACAAGAAGTTCCAGGTACTCAATTCCTTCATATACCGACCTCAACATTTAATGAGCTTCTTACACTGACTCGGGACATGAGTCAGCGTCTTCTACGAATTGAGGCTGATGTCCACCAACTGAAGGGAGTTCTTTTGCCAACTCCTTCCCCTGCCCCACAACATGATGATGATCAAAAAGGGGGAGAAACTGATGATGATCAAAAAGAGGGAGAAACCAAATATGTTGAGCTTGGATCTGAAGATGTCTCATTGTCAGCATATCCATCTTGGCAGCTGAATGGAACATGTCTCATGATCAAGTTAAGCAAATTCTTGATGAAGCCAATAAAGCTCAGCTTCTAAAGAATATTGCTCAAGCTGATGAATCTCTCATTCAGCATAAACTTCAGGCCAAAGGATCCTTTGAAGCTCATATGCAAAAGTTCTTAGAATATCAGTCCAAATCCAAATCTTCGCAGCCTCCTCCCAGTAGCAGCATGTCAAGGACTGAAAATGTTCTCGACAGGATTGATCGTAAGAGGTTTCAAGATGTTCTTAAACGACGAGTGAGCAGTGATAAGATCATCAAAGTTAAAGCTTCTAAACCTCGTAACGAGAAAATTCTTACTTTGCTGATCACTTGTCAAGGTCTTCAACATCCACACACTGAAGTTGTCAAGAGGGATGAGCTGATCAGATACAGATATTCTGAATGGATGGAATTGCTTGAATTAGCATCCAAGCAAACTGCGGCTCTCTTTTCATAACTGACCTGTGCTCTCCATTTACTGATCAAGAAAGTTCAGTGTCTGGATCTTGTTCCTAAGCAGCAAGGCCAAAGTTCCTCAGTTCCAAGAATCAGAAGAACCAGATTTCAAGTTGATAGTGAAGATGTATTGGTTCTAAATTTTGGTGCTGAAGGAATAAACAACTCTCTTCCTATCGGTGTTGAGCTGGTTCAACATAAGTTCATCTCTGATCTTGAACATGGAATTTTTATCTTGATAAAAACAGGAAAATGTGTTTTCAGTGCACCACAGAAATTCCAAGAGCTCCAACAGCACATCTTGTTGGCTTAAGACAAATGTGCATGAGTCATCAAGATCTCTCTGGAGAGTTTCACATACTGATTGCTATGGAGTTACTGAATAGAAGACAGGAGCTGCTGGATAGTCCTTACTGGCCTGTGAAAGTAGAAGCTGAAGCTGAGTATAAAGAATTTTTGTCCAGAGGTTTTCTTGTATAGCTGTTGTTTTGAACATCATCATATTAGGGGAGATTGTAAGGTCGAACCTTATAATATGATGATGTTTGAAACTGATCACTCAGCATCAGCACGTAATCCAGCGTCAGCATCAGCGTCAGCATACAAGTTGTTCAGTGTATATCTTTTTAATGTAACAGATTTAGTATTTATCTTGTTTCCATAGTTATCGTATATTAGTTAGCTGGAACATCCCTGATTTGTAGGGATTGTCTATATAGTTCTATATAGTCTTTTGTACGGGTTTGTGAAGAGGTTGTCTTTCACAAACCCTAATAGCCGCTTTGTGCGAACAATAATCTCTTTGTGAGATTATCATTCTTAGTGAAAGTTCTTTGTGATACTTCATTGTTCTGTTCTTATTAATAGTCATTGTTTGATAAATCGATTGATTTAAGGTCCTTTCACCAAGTATAATTGATTTTTGTAATTTTGGTCCATATTTGAGGTTGTTATGACGTTCTAAGTCAATGTTTCAAGTAAAATCACTATTTTTGTCCCCTGAGTTGGGGCGTATCACATTTTTCTTGAAACACGAACAAAAAACAATATAAAAACTGCAAATAAGGACCTAAAGCGCAAGGATAACTTTAAGAAGCAAAGGTCAACAAATCAGTTGTACTCAGTGACCATGGTGAACCCACGTTTCTTTATACATCGCCTCCTGTCCCTATGACAATGGAAAGATGAATCTTTGCAATAAATTAAGTTTTTTTTTTTGATAACTACATAACTGAGATATGGTATCAGGATGAGAGATCTTACTTATAACGTGTAGAATTGCTCCTAGCCAATAGTTGTCAACCATTCATTACCTTCTGAATGAAAAGTAACAAAAAAATATATATTAGAAACTTGCAAGTAAAGATGATAATAAGAAGATTACAAAATACAGTTTATTTATTATATTTTTTCATACCCTTTGGCACTATTGGCTTTTGTCACAGAAAAAAGTGTATTATGAAGGGCATGCTTAATAATTATATGAAACTAAAATGATCTAAGATACCTGTAAACACTTGCTCACTTAATTCTTGCAAATAAATGTATAATAATGAATTTTTCTAGATTTATAAGGGTAGAATAGTCATTGAATCTAAGTCAGATGATTTATTAAATATAGATAAGCAACACACAATATGGTTTATATCAGCAGCAGTTCCAGGAGAAGGTGATAGACCGAAACAATACCTGTAACAGCTTTTGTTTCATATTTAGTTTCTGCGCTCTTCTCCATTACATATCCAGGTGGTACAACTATTTTCCTGCTAGTCAATTGTGTATCAAAAAGAGTCATCAGCACAAACAAATTAACAATAACAAAAAAAACTAAAGGCCAAATTTTTCGAAAGACAAAGGGATGATTTACCTGTAAATTCAGTCGCTTGTTTTTGGCTGCCATTAGGTAGAATCAAATGAGTCTCATTAGATAGAAGATCCTAAAGCAAAGAAGTGAAAGCAACACACATAGAAGCAATTATGATTAAAGCTGTCAATAATGAAGGGATATGTTAGATTCTATAAAGATGTTTCTCTTTGTTTAAAAAAAATCGATATTCAAGCAGGGTAAATGTGGAATAGAAGGGAAAACCTGTCGGTAAGAAAATAACACCAAAAATGACGGCTTCTTTGCCCTAAAAATATATAAAACAACGGTGGCGGTCGAAGCGTATCTAGAGATGGTGGTGGTATGGATTTAGGGTTCGTAGAGTCTAAAGAAAGCGAGGTGAGAAAAGGATTTGCGATCGCTGGAGCATGGGCGGTGGAGCAGTCGGCTTTGATGGAAGGATTCGAAAGGATGAGGGCTTTTGTTGGCAGAGCCGACCGATCGACACCAACCAAATCTTTATTGGTTTAGATTGGCGGTGGAAACAAAAGGAAAGGGAGGAAGCCACGTAAGGTATTATGTCAAATTTAAAAAAAAAAAAAAAAAAAAAAAAAAAAAAAAAAATAGAGAAAGAACATAAAATAGCATAAACCGCCCAGAACACAAAAAAGAAAAAAAAACAAACAAAACAAAACAAAAAGACAAAAGAAGAACAATAAAAGAAGGATTATTTCTACCAAAGATAGTTCATTATTCCTTAACATTGTCCAACATAAACTGCCCACAAAAGCAAGAAAGGCAAAAAAAATGAGATATTTGGAAAAGTTGTGGACCAAATCTGCCAAAACCCTTGCTACTTTACTATAGCTAAGGTAGGAAAAATTTAATATATAACTAGAAAGGTTAACCCCGCTATGCGGGGGCCAAAAGCTTTCAATATTGTTTCCGAATTGATAAATATGACAGACATAGATAGTGCAAGGATGAAAAGTTTGGGCTTTGCCCCGGACAAAACATGTAAAAGTTTTGACTGCAAGGATCAGAAGTGTGAAAATGGCTAAAGAATTAAAGGGGTAGGAATTATCAACTTTTTAGAAAAGGGATCAAAGTTGTCAAACCGTTAAAGTTTTGTGGCCAAACTTTAAATATTAAAAAGTTCCAAAAAAAAGTGTAAATATATTGATTGCAAGGACCAAAAGTGTCAAAATGGGTAAACAATAATGTGCAAAGTGGCCAAAAAAACATCCAAATTTAGTATTCCTAACTTCCAACAATAATATAGGGATCAATTCTGCCAGAAAGATAGGAAGTTGAATAGAACACAAACAAAAGGACATGAATAAATTAATTAAAGAAGTACAGGGACCGGATATGTAAATCAAGGGACCAAATCTGGACAAAGTATGCCAACTTTACTATTCCTTTCTTCCACAACTTTAATATAATAACTAGATGGGGAACCCCAGCGTTGCGGGGGTCGGATGCGACAATTTTTTTCGTTATTTGTTCTTTGAAAACGTTTATAGTTTGAGTTGTTCATTCCTTCCCTCTTTAACCGATCTATAAACAAGCAAATAAATAATAAATAAATAAACATCAATGAATCTATAAGCAAAACTAATAAAGTGATAATTAAACGAAAACATAGGAACCTATAATGCCACAAATAACCACGGAAGTAGAGGGACCAAAAAAGACAAAAAGTAAGCAACTTTAAAATGACCCAAATATAGTTGAGGGACCATTCCTGCCAAAAAAATATTAATATGACTAAATACTAATAATATGTAATAAAAAGCGAGGGTTATGAAAAATTCAAACGAAAGTAAAAGGGTTGTTTGTGAACAAAAACATAAAGTTGAAGGGTGAATGTTGTAATATTAATCGAAAAAAAGAAATTTCAACCAATCACAACAAAGTACTGTTAAAATTTTTCATAACTTTAATATATATACTAGATGCGTTCCAGCACGTTGTGCTGGTCAGAAATGGTGTTGTGTGGGTCGGAATGGTGGATGTTGATTGGATTCAATGTTGAAGTATAATATTATTACAAGAGGATGAAAATAGACATAGTTATGAAAGTAGGTTGCTATCTTTTGTATTTAACTAAAAATTTAATGCAAAAATAACATATTACTTGTACTAAACAACACTCAAATCTATCTAATAGAAATGATGAAGAAGTAAAAGCAAGTTCCTACAATTCAATTGAATTTTAATTCAACAATCCTATTAAGATGTTGCATGTGCCTCTGGTTGTAATTGATGAAAGGGCAGGTTGTAGATGTTTCCTAAAAAAATATACACATAAAATTATATATAATAATAAATATGTTAAAGAAAAAAAACATAGTTAATATGGTAAAGTTTGCTATCATATTTTATGGATTTAAAGTGGTGGGAGTGGAGGTAGGCGATTTAGGATTCCCCACTTCAAGCTACACAAATTGAAATTGTGCACGTGGAAGACATCTCAAAAGCAGGGACATCATACCCCTCCATACTTGACTTAAAACCTTATTACCTTCGTCACTAACCCTATTATGATAGTCATAACTGTAACTTCCTGTTTCTTTTTTTTAGTTAATGGACTTAATTAATAGGCTAAGCCAAAAATTATAGCTTAATGTATTAAAATTGAATAAGCTTGTGATTTTTTTAAATGTAAGTGTAAAATGGTCGTTAAATATAACGAAGGAAAATGAAGATAAGAAAGTAGGTTACCAAATGAGGAATATCTGATTGGGGTACGGTTGGACTCATACCGGAACCTCTCCAAATTTGCAAACAACTTGAGGCCGGAATGCCTCATCTATAATACCAATGCTTCTAAATCATCACCAGTTATAACCTAACACATAATAATTTGATTAGATTTTAAAATAATCCAAAAGTATTAAATGAAAATAAGGTTTTTATTTTTTTAGTACCTTTTTCATTTCAACTATGAATTTAAATCCTCAAAAAAGATCATTAAGTTCCTTTCCATCAATGTCGAACAAGGGTATATCGGGTATAAGTTAATTGAATTTTTTACTTTTCCCATAAATTTATATGTAAATTACTGAAACCTGATGGATTCCAGTTTCATAATCAAAAGCTCTAGCACCAACAATAGCCTTATGTGGTTGCACAATTAGTCCATTGTAGTCTTCCACCTAAATAACATATAAAAACAAAAATGCATAAACCAAAGGAAAATGTTATACACCTTTTGTGTTGGATATCAAACAGAAGAAGCAAAGATTCAGTACAAAACTCTGCTAAAGGGTTGGCTTTTTTATGAATAAAAGATTGCTATTAAAAGTTGGAAAACAAAATCAGCCACTTATAAGGAATGTGCCAATCGGTTGAAGACTCTCATTAGTGTGTGAACAATAAATTATAGTCATTTAGCCTAAATAATTGGGAGAATATGATCAAATATGCATTAAAGCAGTACATTCTATAGTATTTTTTTAAGCCAAATGATATAGAAGTGTATGCGGTTCCAGTTGGATATATAATAATTTGTTGTATCTTTCATGTATTGTTTTATAAAAAATGAGTACATACAAAAGTTAACTTTCAACATAAACAGAGAGGCTCTAAAGTGACATTAATTACCAACTTTTGTTAGGCCACTTATAAAATTGAAAATTAATCCAAAAATCATGCATAACTTAAAAAAAGAAAAAAAAATCAGATGTTTATTAACTACTCAAAAGACTTGGAAAAGTAAATACTCTTTTAAAACTAAACTTTTAACATAAACGACATAAATTTAACCGTATCATATTTAAGTACATAAAATTAACAATAAGACTTACCACACAATTTCCTTTGTTCTAACTTTGAATGCAAAATCAAAAGGTATGGAGAAGATGACAAGAAGCATAGGTGGTCCTGCTGATAGGTAGCCAAAACAGATTTGGATTCTTCATATTACATATTGCAACAACAATTTCTGCATCCAAATCCTCAAATCAAGAATATGCTACCTGGTTGTCCCTTGATTTTAAAAATGTCAAAACCAAAAGAGGGGTAGTTTCAGTTTAATATAATTTAAGAAAGATTACAAACATAGTTGTCCACATCAATGTTTGTAATAAAAACTGATATATAAACATAGTTCGACCTAATCATAGATCTTGATATCTGAACAGAAACAAAAAATGACATACAACTACCCATTAAGCTTAGCAAGTATTGATGAAGTTGATTTATAAGAACTTACCACACTTCTAGACTAGATGGAAGGTAGAAGAAGTAGATGAGAGGAATTCAATAGTTGAAGCAACTGGGAGAACAGAGCCAAAACCTGTAAACAATACAACATAAGAAGTCAGAAAGATAGAAATGTATACAAACTCATACGAAAAGCAAAAAAAAAAAAAATTCATATACATAATTTCCTAAAAAGTGAAAGTCAATTTCACATTGAATACCAACATCTGAAAAGAAGGATTCCCCAATTACTGCTGTGAACCTCGCCTTTTTCCAATTACCTACTCATAAAAAATGATTAAATAAAATCAGCCTCAAAATAGAAGTTTGTTCTACCTAAACCTTACATAAAACATGAACCAATCAATAGTGGCTTTTAAGGAAATTTTGAAAATTCGTAGGGGCATTTAATCGAACAGCTTTGCTCTACCAATGATAGGAAAACACTTAAACGAAACTTTCACCTACTGACTTGGACATAAAAGATGACATAACAATCAGACTAAAGCTAAACAGATTTTAAAAAAAAGACCAATACTCAGAATTAGAAGATGCTTCATATATCTATTAAAATCAGGTTAAATTTACATAGAACATGAGAAGAAATCTACCGGTCCTTATATATGATATTATCAATCAAATAAGAAAAGCTTTTAGTGAGTATCACCTGCGGTAAACATTCATACATACACCACCGTTCTATTTCTCTGACTTGTATTATATCCATTCATAAGAGAAAGAACCATTTGAATAGTGTTGTTGAAGCTTATGTTTCCCTTACTTTTAAAAAATTCAAAATTTGAAAATCTGATTAGGTAGACACACAATTCATTCTATATGTGTATATAAAAATTTTACAAAAAAAGGATTATATTGACTTGCCACATTTGTCAAAAACTATAACATCAAAATAGTTTTAACTGTAAGATACCAATTTGACCATTGAAGTAGGTTTTTTTTTATAAAGATACCAATTCTTGGTTACACCTGAGAAATGATTGATTATTTCAGTGACATAAGTTAAAATTTTATAGCAAATATTAATAAAATACACTGAAAATGTAATAAAAAAATAAACTTGTTCCCTTACCAAAGTAAAGAGAGATTCCAACTGTAATGCTTCAGATGGCTTAATACCTTCAAATGGTTAAAACATGAAGATATCAATAGTTGGCCCCTGAAAAACAATAGAATATACAACAATTTACATGAATATAAAAAAGTCACTGTGGAGTAAATAGTGTACATACAAATACAACTTCTCCTGCTTTTTCCTCTGCAGTTAGATTCTTCCTTGAACCCATCCTAAAAAACTTAGTAATTCATCAATTTTGTTAATATATGTATAAAATAACAATGGTTATAATAATAACAATAATGTTATTATTAATGATGATCATAATAAGAAGGAGAACTCACATGGCAGTGAAACGAAAATTGGCAATTCACTGCACGACCAACTTGACTTCAACGACCAACTTTACTTCAAACACAAATTGTATTGCTTCCTTTACCACCATCAGGTATTATGAGTGTTCCTATTACTAATTCATCATCGAATTCGATTAAAACCTGAAACCTCCTGAGATTTGTCAAGTGTTTGTTTAAACCTAGAAAAAATGTTCAATTTATTAATTAAGTTTCATGTTTAGAATTGACATCCTCTAATTTCCATGGGGAAAACTGTGTAAGTCCTTTGAATATAAGTTTCACCGATAATACCTTTTCCAGAAAATGAAGTTGTATTCTCAATATAAGATTAAAAAACATTACCTGAATCCAATGTAGCCTTCCATTTTTTAGCGATGTCGGAACACATGCATGCAAGGAGATGTCGACTGATGAAGCTTCAGTTGTTAAAACCACTCATATATATATATATATATATATATATATATATATATATATATATATATATATATATATATATATATATATATATATATATATATATATATATATAATTGAGGACTAAAACGTAAATTGATTCAAAATTTTTGGTCTTTATTGGATCTTTCCATAAAAAAAATTAACATTTTAAGATCTACTGTTTTTGTAGTTCTTTAAAAATGTTAATAATAGCCATTGCCGATTGGAATTGTTTATTAAGTTGCTAGATTATTGCGTTGTGTTAGTCATTTTTGGCCTTGTTTCCTTAAGCTTTTCATTTTGCTCTTTTTCTTTAGTAACAAGTTCCCTCAATTTTTTCCATTCATTATTTTTTACGGAATGTAACATAGTTTCATTGTATCGTTGATCATCAGAACAGACTTTGCAAATCAGCCAAATCAATACAATCTTTTTATTTGGTCATCGTCAACTTCTTCAACTACAGCTTCCAAGTGAGTCATTGTCATGTATGTATCAAGATAAAAAGTTTCAAAAAAAAATGTGAAACTTTTATGATTTAAAATCGATTTCATCTTAACCCGAGTCAAAGTTCTATTGTTCTTGAATAAGGTACTCGATAAAAACTTATATTGTTCTTGAATGGTGTGACATCCCCATTTTCACGGCTAGAAAATACCGATTTCTTTTAAACTTTATAAAAATCAGAGTACCTCTTTTAATAAAAATGTTGCGGAATTTGTTCCCAGTAAAATATGACAAATACGTTATCAAAGCATTTCCGAAGAAAAGTATTTGTATTCATTTTAAAACATTTGGGATGTCATCGTCAATACAGAAACATAAACATAAACAGAACTTACATTCATTATCACTAGTGATTTATATCTCCTTAATCTCTCAGTGTAATGTGACTTAATATCATCATCTATGATATAAATAAACTGAGTGGATCAGGTTGGGAAACCTAGTAAGTACATAGGATTTTCAACCCACAATAATATAATTATTATGTTTAATCATCAAACAGTTAACCCAATTACCCATCCCCATTATCTTCTTTACTCTTAAGGATTTATCATAAGAATCAGCTATTCCTCGTTCATTTATTCCTAAGGATCATCCTAAGGAATCGACACGAATTCCATCGTTTCCAGAGTTTATAACAACAAGAACTAAGTCTGCATAGTCGCCAGGGTTTAGGCACCAAGTCTGCATGGTTACCAGGGTTTAGGCATCAAATCTGCATGATCGCCAATGTTTAGGCACTAAGTCTGCATAGTCACCAGGGTTTAGGCATCAAGTCTGCATGATCGCCAAGGTTTAGAGTACACCGGGTGAACACTTCATTCACAACACCTACAGGTTGCGAGTCTGTTAGTGTTCCACTGGACTGTCTAGAATAGTCTGTGGTTGTCATCCATACTCTACTAGATGATGGGGATAACATTTGGGAACAAGGCTTCTCACATCGTCCACCTCTCACCCTCACCTCGTGTTCTATATCACTCTCAACTCATCATCCAACACATATTTCCTTTACCCATGTTTTTGTTGGATTAGTGTCTAAGTCCATAACTATTTTGGTATGTACTTGACCCGATGGTGCATGGTCTTTTTTGGTTGCCTTTACCAGAGCAACTTGATAGGATGAATTATGGAGAGAAAGGATTAAATATGATTTATTAATATATTATGAGAATAATATATTAAAGGAGAAATCATATTGTTTAATTAATATTAGTCAATAATTATTTGGTAATTAGTTTTGTGACTAAAAGAGATTAATTAAACTTAAGGGACTGGAATTGTAATTATAAGATAATTGCAATTTAGGCTATGGATTGTCTTAAATTAAGGAGTGGACAAATTCTATGGGGAAGCCCATAAGGAAATCGTCCAAGGCCTTAATTAAAGGAGTCTATGGGTTTCTTAGGGCTTAAGCATCCAAATTAGGGTTTCCTTGTTAGATAACCCTAATAGCCTCACTATATAAAGACCCCTTATGACCCAAAAACGTGGGGAAGACTTCTTCTAGGGTTAGAACACGGTTTGGGCAGCCTCCATCCTCTCTCCTCTTCATCCGCTTGCTTATGGTGGTCGTGAACCATTATAGGAGTGACATTTGTGACTCTAAGCTCTCTAAAGTCAATACAAGGAGGAATTGGATTGTTATTTCTACATAACAATCAAGGTAATGTCTTAAACCCATTCTTATGTTAATATGATTACTTGTATGCTAGAATTAGTGTTTATAGTCTTGGATAACTTGCATGTACAATAGAGAAACCTAGATCCAAGCATTAGGGTTTGTATAAGCACATAGGATGTTCTTATGACCAAAACCAATCAGTGGTATCAGAGCCAGGTTGGTTTCTATTGTATTGATGCTTTATGTTGCTGAAAATCGTGTTTTGGCCTCACTGTTCGACTTGACTCGGCGAGTCACTCCTGGACTCGGCGAGTCAGCCCTACTCGGCGAGTTCCAGAGTGTGACTCTGCGAGTCAGAGCGTCAGACAGAGGTATTTTCGAGATTTCTTGTTGTTTATCTTTGAGATACTTGCCTTTATCATATTAGATCAATATAAATCCGTTTTTTTATATATATGAGTATATTCTTGATCTAACTGAAGATATTTATCAATTAATAAAATATTTGTTTCCTTATGTGATAATTGATTAATTATTTTGATTAAATTGGTAAATTGTTTTGGAAGAAATCATTAAATAAATCAAATATGGATAATTATGTGATTAAATGTTAATTTAGATGATTTGTTATTTGATCCTTGTTGTTATGAAAAGTTTCATACTTTTCCCTTTAGGTTTTATAGTTTAAATTTGAACCCAAAAGTTTTGTTGTTTTGAAATTTAAATAGTTGAAACCCTAATGTTTTGAAATGTTTCAAAACTTGCCCTCAAGTTTTGGAATTTAAATTTTGATTAAAAGTTTAATTTTGATGTATATTTAAATTCTAAACCCTAATGTTTTTTAAATGTTTCAAAACTTGCCCTCAAGTTTTGGAATTTAAAAGTTGATTAAAAGTTTAATTAGGAATGTTAAATTCTAAAACCCTAGTAATGTTTTGAGAAGTTCAATTCACACCCTTATGGTTTTATTAATTAATTAAGGTGTATAATTAAAAGAGGTTTAATAAATCCATAAAAGTTTTGGTTTGCAATTTAATTGAATTAAAAGTATAATTATTAAATTTGACCACCTAGTATTTTAAAAGTGTAAAATACACCCTATATATATATATATATATATATATATATATATATATATATATATATATATATATATATATATATATATATATATATATATATATATATATATATATATATATATATATATATATATATCATTAAAAGTCTAACATTATATATATGTATGAGTAAAAGTCAGTCTTACCGTTAGTAGGCCTCATTCACGAAGCTGGTCTATGAGGGGTGTTTAAGGAAATTACCTATAAAATGGCGATTGAATGGGTATCCACTCTTACCCACCGCACTCTTGACTAGTGGAGGGTCATTAGCCGAACGGGTAGGATACGACGAAACCTTCCATCATAACTATAATAAAATACAAAGTAACTATAATGTTTTTCAAATTCTCAATCTTAGTTACTTAGGCAAAAGTGAATTGATGCAATTCCATGAAATTACACTTTGTGCCCTTGCGAAGACGTTAGTGGAGCGTGTGTGGTTTACCAGCACACTAAATGGTTCTAAGCAAAGGTAGAAAAGGGTGACTCAATGTTTGTCATAGTTCGGTGGAGCGTGTGTGGTTTACCGCACATCGAATAGGTGACTGTAACATGTGAGGGCACCATGTAAGTTTGCATGGTTATTCACACCCGCTTTGTGATCCTCGGCATCCCAGTCGCAAACAAGAGGGACATATCGAGATTTAAACATGCCATCGAAATGTTCAATGAATCTCAAAGGATCTAGGAGTTTTCATAGATTTAAAACTTAAATTTCTTTTTGTCTTTCATGGTGGAAATTAGTGAATCGTCACTCACTTACCTTCAGATATTCTGCAACTAGATTACGGCATCCCTTTTCTAGGTTGTAGCGTATTGTGTTGGGTCCTAGCCTTAGTATCTCATTTGGGTGATTTACTAAGGACTCAATCGATCAACTAACTTGAATTCATTTTCTCCCGTTTTGTAGATGTCAAAGTTCGACAACTATGGTCTTCCGAAATCCCATGGAACAAGCATTCCACATGAAGATGGTATTCCACGATTCGATCGAGGAACAAGATATCATGCTTCACTTCCTCCACCTCCTCCAATTGTTCTCCCTAACCCACAAGATCGAAGAATTGAAAGGTTCAACATCACTAAAGCCCTATTGGAAATGAAACATGAAGATGGTAAACCAGTGTGTGCCCACGTTCTAGGAATGAAATCACACATTGATAGGTTGATAATGTTTGTTGTATCATTCCCGAATGAGTTGGCTGTAAATTGGGTTTTGCAGTCACTTCCTGAATCATATAATGAGTTCAAAAGAAAGTATTATATGATGGATCATGATGACAACCTCATTGCTGCTGAATCAGAAATGATTTGGTGAAGCAATGGAGCGTATTTGTTGGGAAAGTCAACCGACCATGCTTCCGAGGACGTTCTAAGAGAAGCGACCTGCGTTTGCTGCCAAGAGAAAGAGCGTTGGATAGAAGTCTGCCCCAAGAGCCTGAAAATTCCAAAGATGGGAGAGTCAAATAGTATGACTGCGCTTCAGGTAAAAATCCACTATCTAACTCCATTAAGTTCCTATTCGTTGATTCTTAATAGATGATGTGATAAGATTGCATTTGAATGTTTTGCAGGATCGGTGAAAAGAAAGGAAGCTTGGTGAAAGAGCAAGATGAATCTAATCACAAGAAATGGATCTTGATCGCATGGACTTGAAGATTAGATTTTGAGCTTAGATAGTTATGATAGAGTTGTTAGAAATTTTCTTTTTGAAATACATAGTTTTCAATGGATTTTGCATTGTAAGGACAAATGTTTTCCGCTGCTTTTATAAATAAAATAAATTTTGGTTTGACTTATTTATTTATTTGTTTACTTCCTTGCAATGAAATCGTTATGAAAATTGATGTTTGAATATTTATACAACAAATGGATATGATTCTTATTTATGGTGCTTATGAAAAAAGTCGAGAATTTACCAAATAGGGAGAGTTTCTCATCACCCAAGTTTCAATTGGACAGAAATTTGGCATCATGCAACTTGGTTGCATGATGAATGAGAAATTTCATATTTGGAAATTAGACTAATTCGTTGACAAAGTGTCAAGTGAAGGACTAGGAGATCGAGTACACAAAGTTGTGTGATGGTCAAAGTCCACCATAATAGTAACAAGACATTCATCATGATTTACTAAAGGTTTAGTAAATATGATTATACTTATAAGATTAAGTGTAATTCGGAATTGATTAAAAAGGTTTAAATCAATAGCAAAACAAATAAGAAGAATCAAGTAGACAGAAAGATAAAAGTTTCTCCATTCTAAGAGAAGGGAGAATACCTTTTATGCTTTATGATATGTCTTAATAATGAAGAACCATATCTCAATTGATCCTCTAAGTGAGTCTTAGTATAATTGTATGTTTAAGAAGAGGAATCAAGAATTGAAGAAATGGTTAAATCAAAAGGTCAATCGTACTTCATTCCA
Source organism: Lactuca saligna (assembly GCF_052625555.1). Lineage (NCBI taxonomy): Eukaryota > Viridiplantae > Streptophyta > Magnoliopsida > Asterales > Asteraceae > Lactuca > Lactuca saligna. Next base: position 175,322,946 of record NC_136417.1, on the reverse strand, counting down.
ATAACAAGTCTTAAAGTTAAGATTGTGACGTCGAGTGAAAAAGTATTAATAAGGTTTATAACATTCATCAAATGTGGAAATTTGTGATGTCTTGGATAAGACAAAGACCAACTAGGACCAATTTATGAAGTGTTTTGATATAAGCTACACTAACTCTTGAATAATTGTTTGTCAAGAAATGGTTATTGACAAGAGAATCTTATATGTCAAGGAGTCAATGGGAGTCTTAATGGTCTTGAAAGGTTTCACGAACAAATCAAATAAACCTTATCATTCATCACTAGCACACGATTTAAGGTTTACAACCTATCATGTTGACGTTATTTTGTTTTTGTGCTATTCCAATTGAGTTAATTATGTATGTGAGTTCTATGAGTTCTCATTTTGAACGCATAAAAGGCAAGTCACCTTAATTAATGAAAGGTACATTGATAGGAAAGGGTGAGCTGCTTAACTACTTGGAAGACATGGTGGGCAGTTGTGCCACCATAAGGCAAGAAATCAAGATTAAGAAAGTTCGATCCATATGAGTTTGAATTTGTCGTAAACTTTGGTTTTGACAAATTCACATGGATAGGAACAAATACACTGTTTAAATCTAAGTGTCATAAGATTTCCTCCTTCATGAAAATGATTGTGAGGAAATGATTTTACTAAGAAAGATTTTAAAAAGATAGTGATTGTAAAATTGCATTCTCGAATTCGATTATGGTTACGGTATCCCTTTCCATAATTTGAATTTTGAGGTTTGGCAATTAGTATTAAGTGTTTAGACACACATATGAACTATCTAAGGAAAATGTGTATAAGTTCAAGAAGCCTTGATAAAAGATTATCAAAGCATTAAGTATTAGAAACATGGACTTAAGAAATTCAATAGGTATTGTTTTTCTGAAAGTTAAGATGTTTATGAATACATGTCAAAGCTAGTGGGAGCATAAGTGTTATGTTTATAATAATCATCATGATAGTAGAATCATAAATGTTATGATTGTATGATTATTAAGGCAAGTATTGCAAGCTGGCAATATTAATTATAGAAAACAAGAGTCATTCTTTGCAAAGTCGTAAGAATGGAATAGTTGTTTTGCTATAATTAAGGGAGAGAATATTATGCTTCATTTCAAATATAAAGGCTTCGGTTGTGGAATGTTAATAACTTAGTCAAAGAAACATAGTGTGTTCTTAAATTTTCGATTAAGATTACGGTATTCCTTTTCACAATTCGAATTTTGAGAACATAGCAAATAAACCATTATGCGTCGTGTCCCATACGCTTCAGGTATAGGATCGATTGCAAATGCTTTAATGTTTGACCATTCTAAAATTTTCAAAATGTGTAGCGCATTTAGAGGGAAAAGGGACCAGAATCGGTTTTGACAAAAATAATTAAACAACTATCAAAGGACAATCGAAAGTTCGACGAGGATTAGTTTCTTATGAGTAGTTGGAAGCATGGTATTGAATGGACCATATCGCAATCATTACGAATAGATAAGATTCTATTAAGAATGAGTTGTCATATGGAAAATATGGAAGCGTGTCCATATTGGGAATTGAATATTGAAAATCTATGTCTAGATTAGAAACTTTTATGCAAAAGGATGTTCAAAGGAATGTACTTAGAGTGAGAGACATCATATCTAAGGAATTGTCTTGTAACAATCTCCGATAGAAGATTTTGTAATATCATTGGCAATAGTCTTTGTGACTTTGGTGTAGTAACATTACGAAAGAATCATTGCATAGAATGTTAGAATCTAGCATATTCTATAAGTAGCAAGAATTTGATATTCTTTCACTTATGAAAAATGATTTGGAGTTGTGAAATGAGAATGATTGGAAATGTGTTCAATTTGATCTATTTCACAAAGTAAGAACCATCGGTAAACATTGTGTGCATGCTAGGAGCATGGAACAAGTGTAATAATTCAAGTAAGAAGTTGATTACCCGAAACGACAAATAATGAGTAATCGATATGGTGATAAATAAAAGGAGTTTTATTTATACTCAAAGGTTTGAGGCCATATGGGATTAGTATTATTCTTTTGTTTCACTTTGCATGTTTTGACTTCCTGAATAACTTAATTGGTGAAGAACAGTCAAATTATTCGAACGGGCCACAGTTGTTCATATGTTGGAAGTAGGTATGAATGAAGACTGTCGTGAATTGGTGTGTGGATTGTCTAAAAGAGTATTAGACATAAGCAAATGTTTGTTGCAACATTCATGAGTGCTTATGAATATGAATTTGAGCATTGGATTAAACCCACACTCACTTGGATCACTCCATGAATTGTATCACGAGTGATTGGTGAGACGATAACATCTTATATTCTTGAAACCAAGATGTGTGAGTTGTATCTTGCTAATCGGTTGCACATTGATAATATGAAAACACACTAGTAACATTCATGAGTGCTTATGAATCTGAATTTGAGCATTGGATTAAACCCACGCTCACTTGGATCACTCCATGAATTGTATCACGAGTGATTGGTGAGACGATAACATCTTATATTCTTGAAACCAAGATGTGTGAGTTGTATCTTGCTAATCGGTTGCACATTGATAATATGAAAACACACTAGTAACTTGGTGTTATAAAACATATTGTTGTGTGTGATTCGGTGAATGAGTGCAAGCAAGCATTGTATCAAAGTTTATCCGTTCCTTTTATCCAAAGAAGGATAAAAGTGATATCTTTGGGGCCATCGATGATTTAGTGATGACAAACGTAAATGCTCGGCCGGGCTAGGGTTAATTTGATTTGTTCAATTAGTCAATCGTCATAAATCGGAGATCGAGAAATAGTACAAATAGAATGATTAGAAATCATGTCTTACGATATCTAAAATGGAGGAATATATGATCCCTGATCTAAAGGACACGCGTATCTGATAGGATCAGAGTTGACAGCGGCTTTGGAAAGCTACGATTGCAGATCAGGATCTGAAGTCATACGCATAATAGTTATTAGACTTATCTAAGTGGGAGATTGTTGGATTAGTGTCTAAGTCCATAACTATTTTGGTATGTACTTGACCAGATGGTGCATGGTCCTTTTGGGTTGCCTTTACCAGAGCAACTTGATAGGATGAATTATGTAGAGAAATGATTAAATATGATTTATTAATATATTATGAGAATAATATATTAAAGGAGAAATCATATTGTTTAATTAATATTAGTCAATAATTAATTGGTAATTAGTTTTGTGACTAAAAGAGATTAATTAAACTTAAGGGACTGGAATTGTAATTATTAGATAATTGCAATTTGGGCTATGGATTGTCTTAAATTAAGGAGTTGACGAATTCTATGGGGAAGCCCATAAGAAAATCATCCAAGGCCTTAATTAAAGGAGTTTATGGGTTGCTTAGGGCTTAAGCATCCAAATTAGGGTTTCCTTGTTAGATAACCCTAATATCCTTACTATATAAAGACCCCTTATGACCCAAAAACGTGGGGAAGACTTCTTCTAGGGTTAGAACACGTTTTGGGCAGCCTCCATCCTCTCTCCTCTTCATCCTCTTGCTTATGGTGTTTATGAACCATTAGAGGAGTGACATTTGTGACTCTAAGCTTTCTAAAGTCAATACAAGGAGGAATTGGATTGTTATTGCTACATAACAATCAAGGTAATGTCTTAAACCCATTCTTATGTTAATATGATTACTTGTATGCTAGAATTAGGGTTTATAGTCTTCAATAACTTGCATGTACAATAGAGAAACCTAGATCAACCATTAGGGTTTGTATGAGCACATAGGATGTTCTTATGACCAAAACCCATCAGTTTTACCCAACATATTATGTAGATATTAATACATATACAGTTTAAATCATATAAAACTTGTATAAAATTGTTCATCCAGCATAGATAGCAAGTATACAGATAATATGCACACATAGCACGTAATTTGAAAAGGTGGTGATCCCGAACTCAGACAATTCGCTTCTTAAAAATAAGTTCCTTTGAAGTAACCTAGTATTATTACCACTAGAGTTTAGTCTATTATTCGCCGAGACTAATTAATAGTCTAGATATTATTACAATTATATAAGCGTTAAATAATAGTTATATAACACATAATAATAGATCAATTACTTATTATAAGTTCCTAATAACGTTACTATAATTAAATAAAAGCTATATTAACATAAGTGTAGGCGTAGCTCACTTACAGCGGATTTTATAAAAAACCAGGCTTTGCTTGGAGCAGCATTCCCGAGCCAAAAAGCTCTTCTTCTCAGAGCCGGCAAGCACTCTGGGGCTTTCGCCTCGTGCTAGGGAGGTTCCCTAGGCTTTTCAGGGGGTTTCGGGATAGAGAGAGAGTAAAGAGAAGAAAGAATGGGAAATGTGTGAAGAAAATGAGGGTGTGAGAGGTTTTATTTATAGGGTGAAGTATGGATGAATTTGGTGCCATATGTCACCATCTGGTGGCAAGACTTGAGGAGAAAGCAATGGCCAAGATTGTGCCACTTCACCATTTTCGCACAGCACACTTTCGACTTCTAAATCTGTAACTTTCACATACGAGCTCCATTTTTGACATTATTTATATCCACACGTAGGTAAAACTAAGATCTATGTAACACCCCATTTGTTAAGTGTTTAATTATGAGTCCCTAAGGTTTAAGAGGGAAGGTAATTCTGGTCCTTTTCGAGAAATGAGTTTCATCCGAGAAGGTTTCGGGTGGGTGTATGTGTTAGAAGTTTTGGGCTTCTTGTCACCCTCGTATGAATGTAAAGTTATTTGAGACTGGGTTTAGATTAGAGGAGTTGCGGTGCCTCAAAGTTGATCATTGTTTTTAGTTCTTTGTGGAATAAGAGGGAAATGGTCCCATGCATGTATAGCATGCATGCATGCTTTTGATTTTGAAGCGTGGTTGGGTACGCCCAGCGTAAGCTGGACGTACACCCAGCGTAAAGGATCGAAAGGTTGCGGGTGGCCGGGTGAGTACACCCAGCGTACGAGGGAGGTACGCCCATCGTACTCTCAGAAACCCCAAACCCTATTTTTAGGGTCAGCCACTATATAAGGAACATGTTGGCTCACCCCTCAGCCTCCTTATGCTCATCTTCAACCTCAGAGAAACCCTAGATCTCGTATTCTTGCATATTTTGGTGTGTTTGACCTTGGAAAGCTCTTGTTGGCAAAAGAAAGGCTTGAAGGAGAAAAGGGAAGTTGTCAAAGAAGAAGAAGAATGTGTGGAGCTTGTAGATCTAAAGAAATACCACCCTTTGGAGCTGGTTTAAGGTATAAAGCTTCTTGCTTGACCTTCATATTGCATGGATCTATGTATTTTGAAGCTTTGTTATCATTCTTGTCCCAAAAGTCCCCACCTTGTTGCATATTTCGATTTGGTCAAGATTATCTGTCCTTTCAGACCCTTGGAGAGGTCTTAAGTGATAAAAATGAGGTCCCAAGGGCTGTAGTTGTTCCATGTATGAGTTATATAGGTCTTAATGGATTAAGACCTTGGATTAAGAGCTTAAGGATGTCCCAAGTGATAAAGTCTGAGACTTTATGAATTCTAGCCATATTTGACCTATGGATCTGAAGTCTGGGCTTAAGAGGTTAAGCCATTAAGAGGTTGGAAAGACTTAATGGATCTCGCAGTTACGCCCCACGTAACCTTCGAGTACGCCCCGCGTAGCGGGCCAGTGCCCCGTTTTATTTTGGTGATCATTGCAGTACGCCCAGCGTACCAAGGAGAGTACGCCCAGCGTACTCCTCCTGTGGTCTTTCTTTTGGGCTTTTATGTTAGGCCCTTTGTGGGTTGTTGGTGTTTGGGCCAAGTCTGGAAATTATGAATAGAGTATTTTGGGCCCAATTTATATTATGGATATTGGATCTAGGCCCATTTGGTGAGGTGCGCCCAATTTGGTAAATTGGGCCAATGATGGACTTTGTGTGAGATTTGGACTTTAGTCTTGGTCCGATAAGTGGAAGTATGTTTGAACTAATGCTTATGCTTGTTATGTTGGTTAGTTCGGGATTTGCAGTGAGTTGGTGGTTTGAGAGTCTGCTTCTTCCGTTCAGAGTATCGGCATTCGCGAGGTGAGTTATCCTCACTATATCGATAGGGTCTAAGGCACCAAGGCCGGCCCTTTATTGGATTGAGATTTGGATACTGTTGTTATATTATTGCTTTGATATGTCTGCTTCCTGGTAGCTAGGATGGTATATGCTAGAGACCTGATTAAGGTCAGTTTCCCGACATGTAGAGCGATGCTATGCTAGTGACCGGTTAGGTTGGTAACCTGGTTAGGGTAATGATGTATTATGTGATATGTTTGATCGGTTTGTTGACTATGATTGTATGTTATGTGCACATGGTTGTTTGGACTGGAGATGGGTTGAGGCGGGTCATGCTTTGTGCTGTAGGCCAAGATACCCAAGGCGGACCGGTTTTTCTGAAGGCCCAACGAGCGGTCCGGATAGGCTGTAGGCCCCACGAGGGTGGACCAGATGTGTCGAGGCTCGGAGAGTGGACCAGGTCGACTGCAGGCCCGATGCGGGTGGACCAGTCATACTGTAGACTCAGAGAGTGGACCATGTAAGTTGAAGGCCCAGTGCGGGTGGACCAACCACACTGTATACTCGAAGGACATGACTAGACTCGGAGGGTGGACCCAGTGGACTGAAGGCCCGATACGGTGGACCAGTCACACAGTAAACCCGATATGCATGACTGTTCTATGTTCTGTTATGTTATGTATGCTTTTTATGCTATGGGCCGGAAGGCAATATGTTATGGGCCGGAAGGCAATATGTTTTGGACCAGAAGGTTGTAGTCTGGAAGGGCGTATGTGTGGTTGGTATTTTGGGGGTATCTCACTAAGCTTTCGGGCTTACAGTTGTGGTTTAATGTTTTCAGGTTCTTCAGGAGACTGTGGCAAGCCAAAGGCGTGATCGTACCGTTCCTCACGTTTATGTTTAATGAAATGGACCTGGGAATACTCTTATAAATAATGTATTGAAAACCTTTTTGTAATAATGTTATTAAAATGGATTGTTTTGAAAAAATTAAATTGGTTGAATTTTTCGGTTGTTACAAGTTGGTATCAGAGCCTTGGTTTGAGTGAATTGGATGAACACTCGTGTGACTCCAGTCTCAAATCGAGGAGGGTTTTAAAAAGAGAAATTAAAATGGTTTTCAAATTAAGTAAATGGAGGACGCGGAGGTACGATCAGCCGGAGCAAGTAAGTAACCCCAAATTACCATTCATGATATTTGTTTTATTGAGCTTGATAGAACAACATGCTAGTGTTAGGCTAGGGATCTTCAGGATTTCATGATAATGTTGCCTGTTTTGTGATGCCTGCTAGCCTAGGGTTTTCCTCTGTTGAGATTTCCAGTGTTCCTTTAGGAGTGAGGATCAAGCGCTTGCTATGTATATTTGTCGCTAGGGTGTTGTGGTAGTACTTCATACAAATATGGGTAGGTATGGAAGGTAGTATGGGCCCGTACTACTGAAAGCAAAGGACCCATACGCGTATTAGGGAAACCATGACCTCTAGGGTTGGGTTGAGAGTTGGTTCCCGGGATAGTGGGAAGTGTCTGAGGTTTTTTGGTTTATTTTCAGTATGGAGATTTCGAGGCATGCTGGGAGTGGATCCGGGTCAGGATCGAGTGCAGGAGAAGGAGTTGCGGACGGGTCAGTACCGCCCGAGGTTATCGGTCAGATGAGTTCGCACGAGTTGGATGTGAGGATTCGTGAGATCCTGCATGATGAGGTTGCTGCATTGTTCCGGGCTGAGCTGTCGGAACTGTTTGGGTCGATCAAGACCGCCATGGTGGAGTATTTTGATGAGCACTATGCGGCTCTCACGGAGACGGCTACAACGGCTGTAGCAATGGCAGGGGGAGGAGCTAGTAGAGGTTTTTAGTATCGGGACTTCGATAATACGAAGCCCCCCACCTTTGATGGAGTTCAGGATCTGATCGTTGCTATGAGATGGTTATCAGACGTGGAGGGGTGTTTCTTCACGTGTTCATGCCCTGCTGATCAGAGGGTGAGGTGTGCTCTGAACCTGTTAAGGCTCGGGGCAAAGGATTGGTGGAGATTGACCACAGGGTTATACTCGGATGCGCAGAGGGTTGAGATTTCATGGGATCAGTTCAGAGAGATGTTCAGCACTCGTTATGTTCCGCAGGTCGAGAGGGAGAGGTTGGCTCAGGAGTTCCTTGAGCTGAAGCAGGATACGGAGTCGGCGACGGAAATCACCAGGATGTTTACTGAGAGGGTGATGTTTTGCCCTGAGTTCGCTTCGGAGCAGGCTCAGATGTCCCAATATCTAAGTATGCTAAAGAGAGACATCAAACAGTTTGTGTCCGCGCAGAGGTGCGAGACCTTGTTGGAGTTGCAGGAGGCCGCCAGGCGGCGTGAGTTAGAGATGGAGTTGCGGTTGCGTGAGTTGAGGCAAGCTCCGTTTCAGTCGCAGCCGGCGACGAAACGGTCTAAGACCGTTGATTCCAGGATGGGAGATCAGGGCAGCCACGTCTGTGGAAAGTGTGGGAGGGGTCACGCCGGAGTTTGTCGGTCCGGTGGTACATGCCGCAAGTGCGGAAAGGAGGGGCACTATGCGAGGGATTGTCGGCAGTCAGTGCCAGTCCGAGATTTGAGGATTTGTAATCATTATCATCAGGTTGGGCACTTGAGGGTCAACTGCCCACAGCTTGTTGCAGTACCGGTGCAGGCTCCAGCACCGGCCACGTTGAGGATCACGGGTGGAGGTCAGAGTGGAGCGGAGCCCCCAAGGGCTTAGGGTCGTGCTTTTCAGCTTGCAGTGGAGGAGGTTAGAGTAGTGTCGGATGCAGCTGCGGGTATGTTTCTTTCTTGTTGTCTTGTCTATTTATGATTATTGTGGAATATCGTTTATCTGCTAGTCTCGTTGGGTCGTTTTCGTTTTGGTATCCGTCGTTCCTTGAGGGTTTGGCAAGGTTATGGGTTAGTGTTCGGGTTTTCGTTTTGGTATTCGTTGCTCCCTGAAGGTTTGGTATGGTTATGGATTGGTGTTTCAGGCTATCGATGGATTTCATTCGTGAGGGTTATTAGTGGAGATATGGCGATTGGTTGAATGTCGAGTAGCATCTACAGTCTGAGGAGTGGTTAGCTGAGGATTGAGTACTTTTGAGTGGAATGATCAGTGTGGGAATGTGTTTTTGCGAAGGTTGCTAGTGCTAGTGGGAATCAGTCTGCGTGTAAGCGTTGGGTTTTGTGCAAGGTTATTTTTAGGAGGTCGGTGATGGCGACCGATGGTTGATAGTCAGTGTCGTAAGTGGGGGAGAATTGGAAATTCTCCGGATGATCGATAGACTTGAGAAGTTGTTTAGCTGCTTGGGTTTCGGCGGTATTTCTTTCAGCCGAGAGCAGGCTGGTATGGGTGAGTAGCAGGCGTGCGGGGCGGAATACAGACCTATGGCATTGATTGTGAAGGACCTGGGATCAGGCTGGGATCGAGTATGTATGGTGGAGATAGAGTTCGGAACCCCTAGGGGGCTAGAACATAATGCATGGGAGGATTTCCCAGAGAGATAACTCGAAATGATGAATACTAGTTGAGCGGTCCGGATAGACTGAAGGCCGGTAGGCGTACCAGTCAGGCCGAAGGCTCGGGGAACGGTCCAGTTAGACTGAAGGCCCTAGAGGGCAGCCCAGATTGGCTGAAGGTTTTGAGAGTAGTCCAGATTAACTAAAGACCTAGTGAGGTGGCCCAGTCATGCTGAAGACTCTGCAAGTATTATCAGATCGGTTCGAGGAAATGGGTGTGGTATGTTGTGATGTGTTAGCATTAGAAGGTCTGGCCCTGGGTATTGAGTGTGAGTAGTGGAGGTGGTGCATGGACTCGAGGGTCCTTGCGAGCAAGCTCAAGACATGTATGTCGCATGGCTAGCGGTCATGCTAAGGGAATGTAATTCCACGGAAGTGGAAGTAGCAACGCAGGGTTACGATGGGAGTGGTCCAATTATGGTCTTTGAGCAGCGATATTACGGCAGTAGTATGGAGCACATCCGGTTCGGATGGTTGCTGAAGCTCGGCAGGAATGCATGGATGGAATTTCGGAATTCCAGATAGAATTCTTATGTGGTGAAATGCATCCGGAAGGGTGTTTGGAAGTGTCCGCAGTGTATCGGGGTTTTCATAACCCGAGGACACTAGAGCCAGTTTGGTGCGGGTATGAGATTGCGGTGGAGAACTCGTGAGAGTTGCTCTAGGGCTGAAGCTTTTTTCATCCTATCGGCAAGAAAGGTAAAGTTGGGTTTCGGATTTCGGTGGTCGAGTCTTGTATAGCCTGGACCGGTGAGTGCCAGGCGGAGCATTGCAGGGATAGTTTCGAAGTAGAGATGTCGCAGGCTTCGAGGACGAAGCCTAATTTAAGTGGGGGAGAATTGTAACACCCCGTTCGTTAAGTGTTTAATTATGAGTCCCTGAGGTTTAAGAGGGAAGGTAATTCTTGTCCTTTTCGAGAAATGAGTTTCATCCGAGAAGGTTTCGGGTGGGTGTTTGTGTTAGAAGTTTTGGGCTTCTCGTCACCCTCGTATGAATGTAAAGTTATTTGAGAGTGGGTTTAGATTAGAGGAGTTGCGGTGCCTCGAAATTGATCATTGTTTTTAGTTCTTTGTGGAATAAGAGGGAAATAGTCCCATGCATGTATGGCATGCATGCATGCTTTTGATTTTGAAGGGTGGCTAGGTACGCCCAGCGTAAGCTGGACGTACGCCCAACGTAAAAGATCGAAAGGTTGCGGGTGGCCGGGTGAGTACGCCCAACGTACTCTTAGAAACCCCAAACCCTATTTTTAGGGTCAGCCACTATATAAGGAACATGTTGGTTCACCCCTCAGCCTCCTTATGCTCATCTTCAACCTCAGAGAAACCCTAGATCTCGTATTCTTGCATATTTGGGTGTGTTTGACCATGGAAAGCTCTTGTTGGCAAAAGAAAGGATTGAAGGAGAAAAGGGAAGTTGTCAAAGAAGAAGAAGAACGTGTGGAGCTTGTAGATCTGAAGAAATACCACCCCTTGGAGCTGGTTTAAGGTATAAAGCTTCTTGCTTGACCTTCATATTGCATGGATCTATGTATTTTGAAGCTTTGTTATCATTCTTGTCCCAAAAGTCCCCACCTTGTTGCATATTTCGATTTGGTCAAGATTATCTGTCCTTTCAGACCCTTGGAGAGGTCTTAAGTGATAAAAATAAGGTCCCAAGGGCTGTAGTTGTTCCATGTATGAGTTATATAGGTCTTAATGGATTAAGACCTTGGATTAAGAGCTTAAGGACGTCCCAAGTGATAAACTCTGAGACTTTATGAATTCTAGCCATATTTGACCTATGGATCTGAAGTTTGGGCTTAAGAGCTTAAGCCATTAAGAGGTTGGAAAGACTTAATGGATCTCGCAGTTACGCCCCACGTAACCTTCGAGTACGCCCCGCATAGCGGGCCAGTGCCCCGTTTTATTTTGGTGATCATTGCAGTACGCCCAACGTACCAAGGAGAGTACGCCCAGCGTACTCCTCCTGTGGACTTTCTTTTGGGCTTTTGTGTTTGGCCATTTGTGGGTTGTTGGTGTTTGGGCCAAGTCTGGAAATTATGAAGAGTATTTTGGGCCCAATTAATATTATGGATATTGGATCTAGGCCCATTTGGTGAGGTGGGCCCAATTTGGTAAATTGGGCCAATGATGGACTTTCTGTGAGATTTGGACTTTAGACTTGGTCCGATAAGTGGAAGTATGTTTGAACTAATGCTTATGCTTGTTATGTTGGTTAGTTTGGGATTTGCGGTGAGTTAGTGGTTCGAGAGTCTGCTTCTTCCGTTCAAAGTATTGGCATTCGCAAGGTGAGTTATCCTCACTATATCGATAGGGTCTAAGGCACCAAGGCCGGCCCTTTATTGGATTGAGATTTGGATACTATTGTTATATTATTGCTTTGATATGTCTGCTTCCTGGTAGCTAGGATGGTATATGCTAGAGACCTGATTAAGGTCGGTTTCCCGATATGTAGAGCGATGTTATGCTAGTGATCGGTTAGGTCTGTAACCTGGTTAGGGTAATGATGTGTTATGTGATCTGTTTGATCGGTTTTTTGACTATGACTGTTATATGATTGTTTGTTATGTGCACATGGTTGTTTGGACTGGAGATGGGTTGAGGCGGGTCCTGCTTTGTGATGTAGGCCAAGATACCCAAGGCGGAACGGTTGTTCAAAAGGCCCAGCGAGCGGTCCGGATAGGCTGTAGGCCCCACGAAGGCGGACCAAACCTGTCGAGGCTCGGAGAGTAGACCAGGTCGACTGCAGGCCTGATGCGGGCAGACCAGTCATACTGTAGACTCAGAGAGTGGACCAGGTGATTTGAAGGCTCGGTGCGGGCGGACCACACTGTAGACTCGAAGGACATGACTAGACTCGGAGGGTGGACCCGGTGGAGTGAAGGCCCGATACGGCGGACAAGTCACACAATAAACCCGATATGCATGGCTGTTCTATGTTCTGTTTGTTATGTATGCTTTTTATGCTATGGGCCGGAAGGCAATATGTTATGGGCCGGAAGGCAATATGTTTTGGACCGGAAGGTTGTAGCCTGGAAGGGCGTATATGTGGTTGGTATTTTGGGGGTATCTCACTAAGCTTTCGGGCTTACAGTTGTGGTTTAATGTTTTCAGGTTCTTCAGGAGACTGTGGCAAGGCAAAGGCGTCATCGTACCGTTCCTCGCGTTTATGTTTTATGAAATGGACCTGGGAATACTCTGATAAATAATGTATTGAAAACTTTTTTGTGATAATGTTATTAAAATGGATTGTTTTGAAAAAATTAAATTGGTTGAATTTTTCGGTTGTTACAATCTACAACTATAACAACCCGAAATTCATGTAAGCTTTATAACCCTTCTATTTTGAGAGTTGGCAACATGAGTCCTTTAAAGTTTTGTGTTGGTTGTGAGTACGCTGGGCGTAACGAGGCATACGCCATGAGTATTCACGCGCTTATTTTGAACGCGGACTCGCCCGGGTACGCTCGGCGTACCCAGGGTACGCTAGGCGTAGTGTGCCCAGATGTAAACCCTAATTTCTGGCTTGTGCACTATAAAAGGAACGTTTATTCCTTTGCCCCAGCCACCATACCCCGTGAGTGAGCCCTTACAGTGCAGAAATCCGTGTTTTAGCTTGTATGTGTGTTCTTGAGCTTGAAGGTACCTTTTTGAGGTGAAGAAGGAGAAGAGGAAGCCATTGTTGGAGCTAGAAGTGGAAGAGCAAGAGTAGATCCGAGTTCTACAGTGGTTGGAGATCCCTTTTGAGGTAAAAAGCTCAAAGCTTTCCTTGTCCTTCAAGAGTTTTGCTTTTTGGACCCATTTTAGGGTTTATGGCTCAAAGGTGGAGACTTTGTGTGCAAAGAGTCTTCATAAGCCTAGATTTGTCCTTCCCCAGTGTAATATGTGTTGAGGATTCATAAAAATCCAATCTTGGTCGTGGATATTGAGTCATGCATGAGTTAGGGTCTTAATATGGAAAGAAGAAATGTGTTTTGAGTGATAGATGATCTTTACAGCCATGAAAGGCTTAATGGTTTCAACTTTATGGAGTAAGGAACCTTAGAGAAGTTAGATCTAGAATATGAGTTCTTGTCTTAACCGTTTAAGACCAAAATACTCAATATGGCTGAACTGGGATTTATGCTGGTTGTAATCCCAGTAGGCGTAGCGTAGGGGGTGGTGCACCCCGATTCTGTGAAGGAACTGGGTACGCCCAGCGTACATGTTTGGTACGCGCAGCGTAACCCGGAGGGTTGACTTTTGTTAACTTCTAGGGCTTGGTCAACTTTACGGTATTTGTGCCATGAGAGGGGTAAAATGGTCTTTTACCCTCCTGAGAGTGCCAAGAGAGGGAATGGTCTAGCCTTGGGAAATGTGTTGATGCCGAGTGTTTATTTCGTATGATTAGGCGGAGGCTAGATCCTATTTTCACGGAGTCTAAGATTTCCGAGTTACCGAGTTACACGAGGTGAGTCTTCTCACTATATATTACCTAGAGTGGTAATATGAGTTGACCGGAGGGTCTTATGTGCTATGTATGAGATTGTGTGCCATGTATGAGATTATGTGCTACATGATGTAGGTATAATATATAACTGTATAGACCGGACCGGAGGGTCCAACGATTTAGACTGGACCGGAGGGTCCAACGAGATAGACCGGGTCAGAGGGCCCAACGAGCTATGACTGGACCAGAGGGTCCAACGAGCTATGGTACTAGGGGGTCCCGCTGAGACACATCGACCGGATGTTCGTACAGTAGCCCCGAGTGGCGTATGTGTTGTATGTGGTATTTTGGGGGATTCACTAAGCATTTACGCTTACAGTTGTTGTTATATGTGTTTCAAGTACTAGCGAGGACCGTGGAAAGGCGTCGGCATGACCCTCATGTTTAAGTCTTTCTGATTGAAGATGTGCTGCAGACTTTTATGATCAGTGAAGATCATGCCCTAAGTTTTGTATAGGTAATGTCTCCAAATCTTCAGTGCGAAGACCACTTCTCCTAACTCCAGGTCATGAGTTGTGGAGTTAGCTTCGTGTGCCTTTAGCTGTCTTAAGTCATAAGCAATAACTTTTCCTCTCTGCATAAGCACACAGCCTAAGCCCCGATTAGATGCGTCGCAGTAGACAACAAAGTCCTCTGTCCCTTCGGGCAGGGACAGAATAGGCACGCTGCACAGGGCTCGTTTCAATGTTTGAAATGCGGTTTCTTGTTTCTGACTCCAACAAAAGGGTACACCTTTCTATGTCAGAGTAATTCTCTATTGCCTTGATCTTGGACGGGTCCACGTGTATACCCTCCTCGCTTACCATGTGACCAAGGAAAGCTACTTTCCGAATCCAGAATTCACACTTGGAGAATTAATTTCGCGTACAGCTTCTCCATTCTAAGTGTTTCCAATACTAACCTCAAGTGTTTCTTGTGATATTCTTCGCTTTGGGAATAGAAAAGTATGTAGTCAATGAATACGATGACGAACTTGTCCAGGAAAGGACGACACACCCGGTTCATCAGGTCCATGAACACAGTCGGTGCATTGGTTAGACCACAGGGCATCACTACAAACTCGTAGTGACCATACCGAGTTCTGAATGTTGTCTTGGAAACATCATTCTCGTGAACTCGAAGTTGATGGTACCCTAATCTGAGGTCTATCTTCGAGAAGTAACTGACTCCTTGAAGTTGATCGAAAATGTCATCTATTCGAGGAAGAGGATAACGGTTTTTGACTGTTAACATGTTCAACTCGCGGTAGTCTATACACATCCGAAATGATCCATCTTTCTTTTTCACAAATAATATCGGGGCTCCCCAAGGTGAGGAACTCGGTCTAATGAACCCTTTGTCAAGCAGCTCATTAAGCTGAGTGGATAACTCCTGCATTTCTACTGGAGCTAAGCGATATGGAGATTTGGCAACAGGATTGGCTCCAGGAATTAGGTCGATGAGAAACTCGACTTGACATTCGGGAGGACTTCCCGGGAGCTCTTTGGGAAAGACATCGGGAAAGTTGCAGACTTCGGGGATGCTCTCGAGGTCTTTAACCTCCTAGTTCTCATTGATCACATGAGCTAGGAATGTGTGACACTCCTTTCGCAGAAGCTTTTGAGATTTGATGCAAGATATGATACGATGATTGGAATTGAGTTTATCGCCATAGATCATGAGAGTTTGACCAGAGCGGAGATTGAGACGGATGGATTTTTCATAACAAAGGATATCTGCACAATTGGGACTCAACCAATCCATCCCAACGATAACATCAAACCTCTTAATGGAGACTGGCATTAGGCTAATAGGGAATGAATGATCGTTCAAGGTAAGGGTACAACCTATGAATATGTCGCTAGTGCTTTCTTTCTCACCGTTAGCCATCTCGACAGTAAATGTTTCGGTTAATGATTGGGGATTACTTTTAAGAAAATGTTTGAATGTATGGCTAACAAAACTTCGTTCAGCACCATAATCGAAAAGGATACTAGCATAAGAGTTGTCGAGAAGTAACGTACCCGAGACAACTGTGGGATCGGCGACAACCTTTTCTCATCCCATAGCTAGGACTCTCCCAGTGTTACCCGTTGTAGCTGCCTTGGGGACGCTCCTCTTGAAATGCCCTACTTCTCCACATCCATAGCAGGCCTAACCGACACCCGCTCCGGAAGATTCATTCGTTGATTGAGTTGGTGTCTTGCAGTTTTTCGCAGTGTGTCCCTTTTTTCCACAGTTGTTGCAAAGCACTTCCCTACATGGGCTGGAAGTGAGGTGATGATAGCTGCACTTGTTACACATGGGAAGGGTACCAGCATATCTACTGGTTGGTGTTTGGTTGTGGATCCAACGATAGAAACAACAGCAGGGGTAGTAGCAGTGTGGATTGCCATAGTTTGTTGTTTCTTTGAAGACTCTTGGGAAGACTGACCCTTCTTCTCATTCTAGAATTTCCTTTTCTCACCACTCCTCTTGGTCGGCTCCAGAGTGGTGGTTGCTTCCTCAATGTCATCACTATGATCGATCAAAGTCTACGCTAGGCATTTGGCACTGTCGTATGTGTCTGGCTTTGCAGCCAAAACGCTTCCCTTGGTTGGTTGGGTCTATCCCCAGATAAATCTCTCAATCTTTTTACTTTCCGGGGTAACCATTCCCGGGAAGAGGAGCGCCAAATCATCGAATCTTGAAGTGTAAGCAGCGATATCATAACCCTTTATCTTCAGGTTCCAGAGTTCGTGTTCCAGCTTCTGCATTTCACCCTGAGGGTAGTACTCCGCAAGGAGAAGCTCTTTCAGGACCTCCCAACCCATCGCATTGGCTACACGTAGAGTTAAGGATTTCACTCGGCCGTTCCACCAATTCAGGGCTTTGTCAGTGAAGGTGCAAGCGGCGAACTTCACCTTATCAGATTCCGAACAGGCACAGATTTCAAAGATAGATTCGATTTTCTCGAACCATTGGGATAGGGTAATGACACCTCCAGCGCCATTGAAGGGCGTGGGTTTTGCGTTCATGAAGTCCTTGTAAGAACACTCCTTCCGGTGACCCTGGCTACTTTCCTTGTCAGTGAAGGTGCAAGCGGAGAACTTAATAACTGCCCAGGTTTAACTGCAGCATACAACACCAAATTACTTATGTCTTGTTCTACTCGTAGTTACGGTTCCCGGCGGTTAGGTATACTTGTACACTTTTGAAAATACTTATACTTTAAAATATACTTTTAGTTCAGAGAACTTTAGCCCCTTAATGTTTATAGTCTTATACCATGTAAGGTTTGGTATACTAATTCACTATAAACAAGGGCTCTGATACCAATCTGTCACACCCTAAAACCGATGGCGGAAACGTTCCGGGGCGGATGACGTCATGTAAGTATCACAACCAATGTACAAAGTAAGCATAGTAAACACAAAACATTACATTACATATGAACAATTACATTTGTTTAAAAGTAAACTGATATATGTTTTAACTGTACAATAGTTTGAACAAAAGTAAAGACATGACTTATAAAACGCTCCGTCTTCTCCAAAAGATCGTGTGTACCTGTCTAATGTGGACCTGAGAATACAAGCAATTTGAAAATCAGCATAAAGCTGGTGAGTTCATAAGAGGTTTGTTTTCTGAAAATGAACAAGTTTCCTTTGGTTTCTGAAAAGTGGTTATCCAAGAAAATCCCATATTTTCTTATATGTAAATTTTGGTTATTCGTTTGTTATACGTTCTGGTTATGTAGAGTTTGTTATCCCAGGAAAAACCCTTATTTTCCTTAAAAGTTTGTAATTGGTTATCGGTTATGAATGTAATGTGCAAGTATCTACCATACTTTAAGTGTTTGTGTGAAGTTTCCTGAAAACCTGGTTATCCTTGAAAAGCACATTAGTTTTAACACGTATATAAAACTAATAAGTAAGTAGAAAAGTATTCATAATCTAAATTGTGAGTTCCATAACCATACAATAGACTAGATACGGCTCGAAACAGGGGCCAGTATCGTTTTATGACTTTTATCACCATTGAACCTTTTGGTTCGATTGTAGCTAAAAGCCAGTTGCGGGGTTGTCAATCCCGTATAGATCTATACACTCAAGTCAGGTTCTCCCTCCAAGAGATTCTGGTTACCGGGGTAGTCCTACTCTCTCGTAACTAGGGGGAGTGTTACAAGGACGTGTCTTCAATCTTAAGATTTATGAATTTAAAAGATAATAAAACAGGAAATTTTGTTTTATTAGTCCTTCACTCTCGTAACTAGGGGAAGTATTATCAAGGACTTGTCTAAAGTTCTAAGTTTAATGTTACTATTCCTCCACTCTCATAACTAGGGGGAGTGGTAAAGTTCTATGTTTAATGTTATTAGTCCTTCACTCTCGTATCTAGGGGGACTGTTATCAAGGACGTCTTAAAGTTCTAAGGTTCATGCTTTTAACAGTAATGATGTGGAATATCATTTGTGAAATATAAAATATAACATTTTAAAACAAGTTTCACAAATAGTTTGACGGTTTACTCTGCAAGTTGAATGATTGGATAATTCAGTTTCCAGTGTTAAAAGCATACAAAATACGAAACACTTCAAATGAAATCATAAGTTTGAGTACAAGATTTCCTTGTACTTTTGCTTGTATCCCCCCCCCCCCCTCCGCCCCCTGAAAACATTGAAAACATGGAAAAACGTAGGGGTATGAACTCACCAGTCGAGAAGTGTGTCGGTTGGATGCTAAGTGTCAGTTTGGGGCTTGAGAACACGCGAGGTTCCTATGTAATATGAAAAGATACATAAGTGTATCTAATTAGACTTTGAACCACTAATTAGATAAGACATTACACTACGATACGCGAAAATACTTCATTTCAAGTGTTAGGAGTGACCTGGGTACCATCTAATGGTGTGTATTGCTTGAATATGGAGTTTGCTCTTCAAGAGTAAACTCCTTATGGAGTTTTCGGCCCAATGACTAACTCCCCATGAGTTTACGGCCGTGAACTCATGGTGGGGGTGTTTTTGGTTGCTTAATGGTCTTACAACTCTTGTAGGGTAATGCTAGGCTTGGTTTTAAGGCATTGAAAGGTAATGTGAACATCATAAGGACCATTTGAGGAGTTTACGGTAGTAAACTAGGAGTTTACGGCCGTAAAATCTTATGTACCAATTCTTAATGTGTTTTAGTGGTCCTAGGTTAATTACAAGATGTAACAACGCAAATTTTCAAACAAAATTTTCATTTAAAATAAAGTGATTTTATTCAAACTAAATATAATTATTCCAAGTTTTATGTCAGAATACAATCATAAAATCCCCAAGATCTCAAAATATCAACAGTGTGTACTCATCACGCCGGCGCCTTCCCACGGTCCTCGCTAGTACCTGAAACACATACATAACAACTGTAAGCATAAATGCTTAGTGAGTTCCCCAGTATACTACTTACACATATACTCCTTTCCAGGCCCTGACCTTCCGGTCTACAACACAACGCCTTCCGGCCCATAATATAATCGCCTTCCGGCCCATAACATATTCGCCTTCCGGCCCATAACATATTGCCTTCCGGCCCCTAACATATTGCCTTCCGGCCCATAAACATACACAGCACATAATACATTTAACTTACCACATATAGCACATATATCATATATCATATCCGACCTTCCGGTCACATAACATATTGCCTTCCGGCCCATATAAACATACATAGCACGCATAGCAAATACCTTACCATTTATAGCACGTATAACACATATCATATCCGACCTTCCGGTCACACAGTCAAACCCTTCCGGGTACAGTATAGTGAGAAGACTCACCCCGTGAATATCGAAAGCTAGCAACTCCTGAAATCGCTCGTACTCGATCCGCCGAGCTACAGACTCCCTATAATATCATATATCCCTTATTAACACTTTTATCTTTCAAGACAACTGACCCTAAGAAATCACATGTAGGTCAACTCTGGTCAACGGTCAACGGTCAACGGTCAACTTGACCGGACTCGGCGAGTGCTATGGCGACTCGGCGAGTCTAGACGTCCTCACCAATTCCCTGATGTTCCCTTTCTACTCGTCGAGTATCTCTCTGGACTCGACGAGATCATCGTGGAAGAATCGCGGGGCCACCCCGACTCCACTCGCCGAGTCTGAAGAACAACTCGACGAGTCCCAGTTATTCTCCAAGCTACTCGCCGAGTCAGTTCATTGAACTCGGCGAGTCCATGCCATGCAGTCGATCAAACTGCTTCCAAAGATCAGAATTGTCCTGACCATTCATAGGTCTGGTCCTCCTAGGCTGGTCCATCACACAAGGCCTTCATTTAGGTGCTCATGCTACACCCCAAGGCTTATAATTTACATTTTGACCTAAGGCATAAGGATTCCAATCCAAAACCTCCATTGATTTCCGAAATATACAGGCATGGGACATTCTGGACCTCTAAAGGTCCTAATACAGGGCTACAATCGTTTGGGGAACAAGGTTAACATCCAATCTAGCCACAAAAGGGTTCCATAAACCCTAAATCCATGCACACATCAACATAGCAGAATATAGTCCGAATGATTACCTGAATAATGCACTCTTTGTGTCCCCAATCCTTAGAACGTGATTCCCTTGCTGTTCCTTTAGCCAAACCCTTCTCTTCCTTGCACAACAACTTCTTCAAGATCACCAATGGCCTTCAATCTTGCTCTAGATGCACACAACCGATTTAGGGTTCTTCTCAGAGGGATAAAACGAACAATGACGGCCTATAAGTCTTTTTTATACGTCCCAAAACTGAACGGTTAGGGTTTTCGCTGAACAACGCAGACTCGCCGAGTCCATATCTGGACTCGTCGAGTCCAGTCGCGAACCCTCGACCAAGTCTGCGGTCCTACTCGGCGAGTCTGGCTCCAACTCGCCGAGTCCCCTCTTAAAACACCCCAAAAACATGATTATAACAATACCTGAAATTCCGGGCTGTTACACAAGAGTTTCTAGTCCATAGTACAAGCCATGGGAGGAAGTTAGGGCACCAATTTACCACCTTATAGGAGTTTACGACCCAGGAACCATTCCTTGGGTGGGTTTACGGCCGTGAACTCCTTAGGGGGTGGTTTCTTACATGTTTAAGGTCCCTAACAAATTTTTGGATGGTTCTAGACTTTATTCCAAGGCTTAGGAGGTGCTTAAGGGCATTTTAACACCTTTAAAGGGGTTTACGACCTATGAAATGGTATTTATGCTCCAAGCAGGTGCTTGGGCCGTAAACTCTTTTTTACCCCTCAAATGATAAGGTTTAGGTGTTCCAAGTCCAGTTTTGTAAGCCCCTAAGTCATATCTAAGCTCCAAATGTGGTTTGGAAGGGTTTTGAGGCTCAAAAACCCCATCTATGTGAGTTTGCGGCCCAAGGGTGTTCCAGGGCCGTAAACTCATGTCCTTGGTCCTATTTCATGATTTTACCATGATTTTGAAAGTTAAACTTGTTAATCCATGAGTTAGGATGGATAACTTACTGATTTGGAGCTTGATTTGGGTGATTGTCGACCAAACTTTGAGCTTTTAGAGAGAGAGTAGAGAGAGTGTGGAAAAACTTCAAATGAAGCCCAAATGAGCTTTATATATGGTTCGGGTTTGGGGCTCGGTGGAATTCTACCTAATACTGGCGTTGAACGACGCTTCTGGTTGTACCCAATTTAAGTTTTTGTAACCCGATGCGGTCGAAACTAAAATTTTTCCAATTAATAATTTGGAACATTTTCACGCATTTCTAATGTGTCCCAAAACTTATGATGTCAAAATAAGAAGTCCCAATTTTATTAATTTAAATTAAAGTTAACGGAAAAATTAGAACGTAACGGCTTAACTGACAGAAAACGGGTTACAAAGACGGAAAGTATTTGGATTGTGACATTATCCCCCCGTTAGAGGGAATTTCATCCCGAAATTTAGAATTAAGATACAAATCATGGGATTTAAAGGAGATGCGGATACTTCTGTTTCATCGATTCTTCGTGCTCCCAAGTGAACTCAGGTCCCCGCTTGGCATTCCAGCAAACCTTCACTATCGGGATGCGACTTTGTTTCGTACGTTTGATCTCTCGATCCACGATTTCGATCGGTTCTTCCACAAAGTTCAAGTTCTCGTTGATCTCGATCTCGTTAAGGGGGATCACGAGGGTTTCATCAGATAGACACTTTTTAAGATTTGAGACGTGAAAGACTGGATGGATGTTGCTAAGTTCATGAGGGAGTCGGAGTTTGTAGGCTACAGGACCGATCCTAGCTAGGATCTCGAAAGGTCCTATGTACCGCGGGTTAACTTTTCCGCGCTTTCCGAAGCGTACCACGCCATTCCAGGGTGATACTTTCAACAAGACACGATTTCCAACCTGGAATTCTAATGGTTTCCGTCGTTTGTCAGCGTAACTCTTCTGTCGATTTCCTGAAGCTTTCAGTCGTTCTCGGATCTGGATGATTTTCTCGGTGGTTTCACGAAAGATTTCAGGACCAGTGAGAGCATTGTCGGGGACTCGACGCTTGGCTAGCTGCGTGTCTCCTACCTCGGCCCAGCACAGAGGGGATTTGCACTTGCAACTGTAGAGGGCTTCGAACGGGGTAGCCTTGATGCTGGTGTGGTAGCTGTTGTTATACGAGAACTCGATCAAAGGTAAATGGATGTCCCACAACTTTCCAAAATCAATGACACATGCTCTCAGCATGTCTTCTAGGGTCTGGA
The DNA here is from genome assembly GCF_052625555.1 of Lactuca saligna. NCBI lineage: Eukaryota > Viridiplantae > Streptophyta > Magnoliopsida > Asterales > Asteraceae > Lactuca > Lactuca saligna. Next base: position 175,300,196 of record NC_136417.1, on the reverse strand, counting down.
TAGTTCTCTCACTCTGCCCGTCTGTGTGAGGATGATAAGCTGTACTCATGTCCAGCTCAGTTCCAAGAGCTTTCTGGAGGGACTGCCAAAACCTTGAGGTAAACCTGCTATCTCGATCGGAGTTAATGGAAACAGGCACGCCGTGTAGTTGGATTATCTCCCGGATGTAGACTTGCGTGAGTCTTTCCATCTTGAATGATTCCTTAATCGGAATGAAGTGAGCGGATTTTGTCAGATGATCGATAATTACCCAAATGGTATCGTACCCACTCGGAGATCTGGGTAACTTGGTGATGAAATCCATGGTAATCATCTCCCATATCCATTCAAGTATCTCGGGCTGCTGGAGCAGACCCGAGGGCTTCTGATACTCGACTTTTACCTTGGCGCAAGTCAGACACTTTCCCACGAAGGTTGCGATTTCGGCTTTCATGTTCGGCCAACAGTAATGTTTCTTGAGATCCAGGTACATCTTGTCCGAACCTGGGTGGATAGAGTATTTGGTCTTGTGATCTTCGGTCATGACAACGTCTCTGAAACCTCCAAAATTTGGGGTCCATATTCGGTCCATGAAACAGTAGACTCTGTCACCTCTGATCTCAAGTTTCTTCTCCATTCCTCTCAAGGTCTCGTTCAACGCATTTTCTGGCTTCAGGGCTTCCAACTGAGCTTCTCGAATCTTTGCGAATAAATGAGAATGGATGGTCATCGTCAATGTCTTCGCCTTGCGGTTTGAACTCTCCTTTCGGCTCAGGGCATCTGCTACAACATTGGACTTGCCGGGATGGTAGCGGATTTCGCACTCATAATCACTGAGTAGTTCTACCCATCGCCGCTGCCTCATGTTTAAGTCTTTCTGATTGAAGATGTGCTGCGGACTTTTATGATCAGTGAAGATCATGAACTAAGTTCCGTATAGGTAATGTCTCCAAATATTCAGTGTGAAGACCACTTCTCCTAACTCCAGGTCATGATTTGTGTAATTAGCTTCGTGTGCCTTTAGCTGTCTTGAGGCATAAGCAATAACTTTTCCTCTCTGCATAAGCACACAGCCTAAGCCCTGATTAGACGCGTCTCAATAGACAACGAAGTCCTCTGTCCCTTCGGGCAGGGAGAGAATAGGCGCGCTGCATAGGGATCGTTTCAATGTTTGGAATGTGGTTTCTTGTTTCTCACTCCAACAAAAGGGTACACCTTTCTATGTCAGAGTAGTTAGGGGTTTGGCGATTATGGAAAAATTTTGGATGAACCTGCGATAGTAGCCAGCGAGGCCCAAAAATTGTTGGATTTCTGTGGGTGTCTTCGGTGTTGACCAATTCTCTATTGCCTTGATCTTGGATAGGTCCATGTGTATACCCTCCTCGCTTACCACGTGACCAAGGAAAGCTACTTTCCGAATCCAGAATTCACACTTGGAGAATTTTGCGTACAGCTTCTCCGTTCTAAGTGTTTCCAATACTAACCTCAAATGTTGTTTGTGATCTTCTTCGCTTCGAGAATAGACAAATATATCATCAATGAACATGATGACGAACTTGTCCAGGAAAGGACGACACACCCGATTCATCAGGTCCATGAACACAGTAGGTGCATTGGTTAGACCGAATGGAAACACTACAAACTCGTAGTGACCATACCGAGTTCTGAATGCTGTCTTGGAAACATCATTCTCGTGAACTCGAAGTTGATGGTACCCTAATCTGAGGTCTATCTTCGAGAAGTAACTGACTCCTTGAAGTTGATCGAAAATGTCATCTATTCGAGGAAGAGGATAATGGTTTTTGACTATCAACATGTTCAGCTCGCGGTAGTCTATACACATCCGAAAGGATCCATCTTTCTTTTTCACAAATAATATTAGGGCTCCCCAGGGTGAGGAACTCGGTCTGATGAACCCTTTGTCGAGCCTCTTATTAAGCTGACTGGATAACTCCTGCATTTCTGCTGGAGCTAAGCGATACGGAGATTTGGCTACAGGATTGGCTCCAAGAATTAGGTTGATGCGAAACTTGACTTGACGTTCGGGAGGAATTCCCGGGAGCTCTTTGGGAAAGACATCGGGAAAGTTGCAGACTTCGGGGATGCTCTCGAGGTCTTTAACTTCCTGGTTCTCGTTGATCACATGAGCTAGGAATGCGTAACACTCCTTTCGCAGAACCTTTTGAGCTTTGATGCAAGATATGATACGAAGATTGGAACTAAGTTTATCGACATAGATCATGAGAGTTTGACCAAAGGGGAGATTGAGATGGATGGCTTTTTCATAAAAAAGGATGTCAGCATGATTGGGAATCAACCAATCCATGCCAACGATAACATCATATCTCTTAATGGAGACTGGCATTAGGTCAACGGGGAATGAATGATCATTCAAGGTAAGGGTACAACCTATGAATATGTCGCTAGTGCTTTCTTTCTCACCTTTAGCCATCTCGAAGGTAAATGTTTCGGTTAATGGTTGGGGATTACTTTTAAGAAAATGTTTGAATGTATGGCTAACAAAACTTTGTTCATCACCCGAATCGAAAAGGGTACTAGCATAAGAGTTGTTGAGAAGGAACGTACGCGAGACAACTGTGGAATCGGTGACTGCCTCTTCTCATCCCATAGCTAGGACTCTCCCAGTGTTACCCATTGTAGCTGCCTTGGGGTAGTTCCTCTTGAAATGCCCTACTTCTCTACATCCATAGCAGGCCTGACAGATACCCGCTCCGGAAGAATGATTCGTTGATTGAGTTGGTGTCTTGTAGTTTTTCGCAGTGTGGCCCTTTTTCCACGGTTGTTGCAAAGCAGTTCCCGACATGGGCTGGAAGTGAGGTGATGATAGTTGCACTTGTTACACATGGGAAGGGTATCGGAATATCTACTGGTAGGTGTTTGGGTTGTGGATCCAACGACAAAAACAACAGCAGGGGTAGTAGCAGCATGGACTGCCACAGTTTGTTGTTTCTTTGAAGACTCTTGGGAAGACTGGCCCTTCTTCTTCTTCCAGAATTTCCTTTTCTCAACACTCCTCTTGGTCGGCTCCGGAGTGGTGGTTTTTTCCTCAATGTCATCACTATGGTCGATCAAAGTCTGTGCCAGGCATTTGGCACTGTCGTATATGTCTGGCTTCGCAGCCAAAACGTTTCCCTTGGTTGGCTGGGTCAGTCCCCAGATAAATCTCTCAGTCTTTTTACTTTACGGGGTAACCATTCTCTGGAAGAGGAGCGCCAAATCATCGAATCTTGAAGTGTAAGCAGCGATATCAAAACCCTTCATCTTCAGGTTCCAGAGTTCGTGTTCCAGTTTCTGCATTTCGCCCCGAGGGCAGTACTCTGCAAGCAGAAGCTCTTTCAGGACCTCCCAACACATAGCATTGGCTACAGATAGAGTTAAGGATTTGACTCGGCCGTTCCACCAAGTTAGGGCTTTGTCAGTGAAGGTGCAAGCGGCGAACTTCACCTTATCAGATTCCGAACAGGCACAGATTTCAAAGATAGATTCGATTTTCTCGAACCATCGGGTTAGGGTAATGACACCTCCAGTGCCATTGAAGCGTGTGGGTTTTGCGTTCATGAAGTCCTTGTAAGAACACTCCTTCTGGTGTTGCTGGCTACTTTCCTGGTTTTGAGGCTGAGTACCACCTCCTGGCCCGCCTGAACCAACGAGGTTCATTTGCGATATGGTAGCAACCACAGTAGCACTAACAGTTGCTTGAAACATGGCGGGATCAAATGGAGAGGGAGGTGGTGGTGGAGGAGGATTGTTGTTCTTTGAGTTGGGTCTTTTCTTGGGAGGAATCTTGATCTATAATAGCCAGGAAAGAGAGGATCATAAGTCCTCTGAATTGAATCAGGAGATAGGGAACATGAAATATCTCTTTATGACAAATATAAAGTTCTAGTAAGCGATAAAACAGGAAAGAGTTATCAAAGCAGATAAACTATCGCTAAGGAGGGAATAAGTAGAAGTACTCAGAATGAATTTCTACAATGTAATCGACCTTGGCTAAAATACTCCCATAGTATTTTATGTTTCTGTAACAGCCCGAAATTTCAGGTATTGTTATAATATTGTTTTGGGGTGTTTTAGGAGGGGACTCGGCGAGTTGGAGCCAGACTCGCCGAGTAGGACCACAGACTTGGTCGCGGGTTCGCGACTGGACTCGACGAGTCCAGATATGGACTCGGCGAGTCTGCGCTGTTCAGCGGAAACCCTAGCCGTTTGGTTTTGGAACGTATATAACGGACTTATAGGCCGTCATTGTCCGTCTTTAGCTACTGAGAAGAACCCTAAATCGGTTGTGTGTATCTAGAGCAAGGATTGGAGGCCATTGGTGATTTTGAAGAAGTTATTGTGCAAGGAAGAGAAGGGTTTGGCTAAAGGAACAGCAAGGGAATCGAGTTCTGAGGATTGGGGACACAGAGAGTGCATTATTCAGGTAATATTTCGGATCATTTCTGCTATGTTGATGTGTGCATGGATTTAGGGTTTATGGAACCCTTTTGTGATTAGATTGATTGTTACCCTTGTTCCCCAAACGACTATAACCCTGTATTAGGAGCTTTAGAGGTCCAGAATGTCCCATGCCTGTGTATTTCGGGAATTAAGAGAGGTTTTGGATTGGAATCCTTATGCCTTAAGTCAAAAGGTAAATTACAAGTCTTGGGGTGTAGCATGAGCACCTAAATGAAGGCCTTACGTGTTGTACCAGATTAGGAGGACCAGACCTATGAATGGCCGGGACAATACTAATCTCAGGAAGCAGTTTGATCGACTGCATGGCATGGACTCGCCGAGTCCAATGAATAGACTCGGCGAGTAGCTTGGAGAATAACTGGGACTCGTCGAGCTGTTCTTCATACTCGGCGAGTGGAGTCGGGGTGGCCCCGTGATTCTTCCACGAGGATCTCGTCGAGCCAAGAGAGATACTCGACGAGTAGAAAGGGAACATCAGGGAATTGGTGAGGACGTCTAGACTCGCCGAGTCGCCATAGCACTCGCCGAGTCCGGTCAAGTTGACCGTTGACCGTTGACCGTTGACCAGAGTTGACCTACATGTAATTTATTAGGGTCAGTTGTCTTGAAATTAATAAGGGGTATATGATATTATAGGGAGTCTGCAGTTCGGCGGATCGAGTGCGAGTGATTTCAGGAGTCGCTAGCTTTCATTATCCACGAGGTGAGTCTTCTCACTATACTGTACCCGGAAGGGTTTGACTGTGTGACCGGAAGGTCGGATATGATATGTGTTATACGTGCTATAAGTGGAAAGGTAATTGCTATGCGTGCTATGTATGTTTATATGGGCCGGAAGGCAATATGTTATGTGACCGAAAGGTCAGGTATGATATATGATATATGTGCTATATGTGTTAGGATAAATGTATTATGTGTTGTGTATGTTTATGGGCCGGAAGGCAATATGTTATGGGTCGGAAGGCAATATGTTATGGGCCGGAAGGCGATTATGTTACGGGCCGGAAGGCGTTGTGTTGTAGACCGGAAGGTCAGGGCCTGGAAAGGCGTATATGTGTAAGTAGTATACTGGGGAACTCACTAAGCATTTATGCTTACAAATTGTTATGTATGTGTTTCAGGTACTAGCGAGGACCGTGGGAAGGCGCCGACGTGATGCGTACACACTGTTGTTATTTGGAGATCTTGGGGGTTTTTATGATTGTATTTTGATATGAAACTTGGAATAATTATATTTAGTTGAATAAAATCACTTTATTTTAAATGAAAATTTTGTTTGAAAATTTGCGTTGTTACAGTTTCGCTGCAACGGTGAATCATTGTTTGGATCTTAGGTAAGTTTTAGGCATGCTGCACACCACAGTCACTCCCAAGCACATGTTGGCCGTGTCTCGAATGAATATAGTTGATCAGGCTATATTGACCCTAGACACGACTACCTAACTGCCCAGGTCTAACCGCAACATATAAGACCGAATTACTTATGTTTTGTTCTACTCATAGTTTGTGACAACCCGAAATTTCCATTTGTGCGAACATCATCTATTCAATAGAAGCTAGTTCAGTTTCTGTGATTTTCAAGCTTTTCCGAACAAGTTTGTGTACATTAGGGTTTATGTTTTAGATGATGTCAGGAGAGTGGATACTCCTGGTTTTGTGAAACTTGGGCATTTCAAGTTTCATAATGTTACAGTCCAACATCAAGAATAAAAATATTTTCTGCCAAAATATTCCAGGACTATAAATAGTTTTCTGAATTAAATTAATTCATTATTCACAATTCCAAATAGAGAAAAGCCATATTCTCTCTGACGGATCTTCGGGTTTTCATCCTAGATTGTGAGTTTACTTTTCTAAATGTGTTTCAATACTTGTTTAATGCTTATTAACAACAATAACATGTTTAGATTTCAAGATCTGGGAGTTTACCTGTGACAACCCGATACTTCAACTCTTTGTAACGACCAAAGTGGGTCAAGTATTGTAACCGCTTCTGAGTAATAAAATTTACTTTCATAATAAAATGTACAAATAAGTCCTATTTAATTTCCTTCTATGATTAAATGTCTTTGAACCATGATCGTACGTGAAAAGAACGCCCAAATCCGACTTCATTTAGCGAAGTTATGATTTTTCCAAGTTCGACTTAGCAACAGACAGCTAAAAACTCGAATCAGAAATCGAGTGACTTTTGGCCGGAATGACCTAAACGAGAATCGAAGGTCTCGACAATGGTATTCTAGCGGTAAAAAGTCTGGCAAAAACCGACATCAGATAAAGAAGTTACGAATTTTCAAAGAAATTCCTTAAACACGATAGATTTTTAATATTTAATAAAAAAATAATTTCGGAATTTGCCGACGGAGTCTAAACGAAAGTTGAAGAGCGTAGTCTCACCTACGCGAGGATATAAAGACCATCGAAAATGGAGTTCGTATGAAGAAGATATGAATTTTTGAAGTTTATTAAATAAATTAATTATTTATTTTATTCAAAATTCGGATATTATCCGAAGGGGAGTCAGCATCCGAGTTACGCGCTGCGTACTCCTGTACGCCCCGCGTACCCGAGGAGCTCGGCCTCAAACCGTCCACGTCGCACGATCCGGAGAACCCGACCCGCTGTCCCATCCGACCCGCGTACCTAGGGACCCGTCCTATCCGAGGCCGAGGCAGTCGAGGCTTCGGTCATGCATGACGTACGCGTACGCGCTGCGTACGAGCGTACGCCCCGCGTACTGAGGCAGACCAGCCTCACTATAAATAGGCTACGAGGGTTTCCAAAGAAAGGGCTCATTTCTCTCCTCTCTCTCACAACCTTGCCTCGTTTTCCGTGTCCGTTCAAACCCGAAGCTCTGGTCTTCTTGGCTCAAGTCCCGAAGGTCGATTTTACTCCCGAGATTCCCGAGAATCCCGAGGAAAATCCGTTTCCCGAGACGAAACTCTGCCCGGTTTTCCATCTCGCTATCTCCAAAACTTTCAAGTGAGTTTCATACCCCTTAATCAACCGTTTTAATTATTCTAAATACTTTTATATGCTTTCAAAGGGGGGGATTACAAGTAAAACACACGAGTATTATCGTGTGTTACATAAAGAAACTCTTTTATATAATGTTAAATATTCAAATCACATTCGATTTATAAACTTTTAAAGGAACTTTTATATATAAATATATAACATATCTTACAATAGCATTCGATCTTTTAAAATATAAAGTTGTTGTAATACATGTATAAAACTAAACTATTCTTAAATTATTCTGTTCTATCTTAGACTCTACACCAAAAATTTATGCTTTCATAAACAAATTATTTTTTCCTAAGTATTTCTAAACAAACAAAGCACACTTTTTAAAACTATAATAGGTATAGTTTTACGAACAGATTTCTAACTCTTAGGTACTAGAAACATATATTTTCAAGAAGTTTACTTTTGTATACAAGAACAAACGTTACATTTTAACAATTAGATCTGTTTTTATACCACGGATTTGTGAGACACTAATTTCATGTACGTTCGAGTACACATTTCAAGTCCTGTATTATATACCAGAATCCCTTGGAGGGGGAGCATGGTGTTTGTGTATAGATCTATACGGGCTTGACAACCCGCGCCCTGACTGTTAGCTGCAGTCCACCGTTTGGGGTGACAAACGTCATAACATTCCAACGCCTGAAGAACGTTGTGTATAGGCATTTCGAGTAATTAGTATGGTTATAAAACTCACAAGGGGTATTAAAAACGCATTGATTTACAAGGTTTTCAAACTCATTTATTATTTTACCTTTACATACATTTTGGAAACAAACATTGGTCTTGAATGAAGGCTACTTTTATGCTAGTAGAAAATATAGGATTTTCTAAACACATACAAACAAAGATAAAACATTTCATTTCATTTAAACATTGTCATTTAAATACTTATGAAATTCACCAGCTTAAATGCTGATCTACTCTTTCAAAATTACTTGTATGTCCCAGGAATTCAGTAATTTCAGGTACTAATATGCTTTTGAAGAAGAGATGCTGCGGCGCCAGTTTAATCTCACATTTTTGACATCATATTGTAATTGGTTTTGAACATGTAACTTTTGACAAATGTAAACTTTCAATTATATATATGATGGTTGTATTGCTTTCTTTACTATGTATTCATTTGTTACGCTACCACATGAAGTCATCCGCCCCCGAACGTTTCCGCCGTTCAGGTTTGGGGGTGTGACAGATTGGTATCAGAGCAATGTTTATAGTGAACTAAGTATATCGAACCACATAAGATATACAAACTATAAATGCTTAAGGGACTAATACTCTCTGACAAAACAAATTTCTTTTTTTACACTTAAGCAGCATTTCGTTCAACTTAAATTAATAGTTCATTTAAGTACAATTGCATGCATACCACAAACTATTTTCATGTTATACAATTTTACAAGTATTTAGGCAAGTTGACACGCACAAATCAAGGAATGATCGTAGTGGGCAACAATGTCAAAACCTTACCAAGCCTTTACAAAAATCAAACACAAGAATTTAAATACTATAGGAGTATTTGCTATCTAAACTAGTTTAACTTACACGTTTTACATGTTCCGACTTTATTCAATTCTTATAACCCTAATTCTCGTATAGTCAAATGGCTGGATTTCACCACCCTGGCGACCCCTACTTTCCCAACCAAGGCAACGGAGGATGGATCGAAGATGATCCCGAAGAGGACGAGGAACCCATAGACGTGGGTGATGACTCCGGTACCGAATCAGAGCCGGAAGTTATCGATCCACCCCCCATTCAACCTCCCGTCTTCGTAAGGAACTTTCAAGGACCGACTCCCGTCTGGGGAAGTCACCTCCACCATTGGAGCCAACAGCAAAACCTACGCCCTCCCTACGGCATGTGCCGGGACTTCTATGATGTCCATGGTGGAAGTTCGGCTGATCGAGCACTCCCGGTAATGGTGGGTAAGTTAGCCAATCAGTCCTATCAGTCTGGAGTACAAGCTAGTCGACTCCGGGATATCAACGTAGAAGTGCAGGTTCACACTTCTGACATCCGTAGGTTGGACAAGAGGCAAGACAACGCTCAGTTCCAAACCGAAGCGTTTCAAGCGCAAATTATTGCAGCCCTCGCCGAATTAAGGGAACAACAAGCCAATTTAGATAGGCATCTAATGGAGTCGAAGCAATCAGATACGGAGTCAAGCTCCAAACGCAACTTTCGACGCAAGTAGTGCTTGTCAAGAACTCAAATTTTGTTATAGCTTAGGACCTCGGCTAAAAGTCTTTAAATTTCTTGAACTTGGTAAACGGAGATCCTTATAGGGGACAAATTTTCTTGATCGTTGTAACAACTTTTATATTAATATAAGTAGCACTATTACTACTATGCTGAGTATTTCGTTCGAACCTTGAATGGTCCTTGGGAACCCAAATACTTGTTTCATACCCTCAGTCTTACAAATAACTTTCATTCTTCTATTTTAAGACTCATACTATCATTTGTTGTTGAATTATAGCGATTTAATTCATGAGACACATACATTTTCCATTTCATGAAATTCTTATCCTTGTTTTCTTTCCATCTATAGTTGAAGGATGCCTCCGCGTAGGAATCCAAGGCGAAACAACAGTGAGGAAATACCTATACCACCACCACCCCAATTTGATGTTGTAATGTTTCAAGCAGCAGTCACCGCAGCAGTGGCAGCTTCCATGTCACAGATCAATAACTTAAGTGCTAATGTCTCGGGATCTGGCGCACACACGTCCAACCATGGCGAGAGTCATGGACCACCTCGAGAATGCACCTATAAGGACTTCACCAATGCCAAGCCCCGGATGTTTTATGGTACTGGTGGTGTGATGGCCCTGAGGCAGTGGACTGAAATGACGGAGGCAGTCTTTGAAATCTGCTCATGTCCCGAGCACAGCAAGGTCAAATTTGCAACCTTCACCCTTCTTGATAAAGCCTTAACTTGGTGGAATGGTCACGTTAAAGTACTTACCCTAATCGTGGCAAACTCCATAAGCTGGGAGAGCTTGAAGGCCATGATGATGAGGGAATACTGCCCGCGGGGAGAAATTCAAAAGCTTGAACACGAACTATGGACTCTCGGAATGGTGGGTACCGACATCGCTACTTATACCAACAGATTCTGCGAACTGGCAATCCTTTGTCCAGACATGATTGCTCCCGAGAGCAAGAAGATAGAAAGGTACATCTGGGGACTGACGCCCCAGATGCGGTCAAGTGTGTTAGCTTCCAAACCTGACACCTTTGAAAGTGCTAAGGAACTGGCACAATCTCTGATCGACTACGGAGGTCATCAGAACTCAACCACTTCTGCACCAGCACCACAGAAATGAAACAACAACTACAACAACAACAACAACAATGGCAGGAAGAGAGCGTGGATCAAAGGAAAGGGTGGATCTTCCCAAGAATCCACAAAGAAACAACTTGTGTCAGTAAATGCTGCTATTGTACCTGCTACAGTCCCTACAAATACCTACCCAACAAAGCCTTATGTAGGCAACCTCCCAAAATGCACCAAGTGCAATATCCACCACCATGGACCTTGCTGAGATATGCAGTGCGCCAATTGCAACAGGAAAGGACACATGGCTCGTTTCTGCAAAGAACCCACAAAGCCGATCACTCAAATTTCTGGTGCGGGTGTAGGGCAGGCTTGCTACGGTTGTGGTGAGGTGGGCCACTACAAGAGAAACTGTCCTAAGGCAGCAGGCACCGGAGGTGTAGGACGAGTTTTGGCAATAGGACACGACGAAGCTGTAGCTGACCCAACTATAGTTGCTGGTACGTTTCTTCTCAATAATTCATACGCATGCATATTATTCGATAGTGGAGCGGAGAGAAGCTTCGTGAGTCAAAACTTTATCCATTTACTTAAACCTAAACCTAGCAAGTTAAAAGAATCATTCACTGTAGAGATGGCCAATGGAAAAACCGAAAGCACAAATTGCATATACATGGGCTGTACGTTAACATTGGACGGCCATTCTTTCCCAATCAATCTCATGCCGCTACAAATTAAAAGTTTCGACGTCATAGTCGGCATGGATTGGTTGAGTCTCCTTCGCGCTGACATCATGTGCTTTGAGAAAGAAGTCCGTCTTAACCTCCCGAACAACGAAACATTAGTTATCTACGACGACAAATCTAGTACAAACCTTCGCATCATTTCGTGCATCCAAGCTCGAAAGTTCTTACGGAAGGATTGTCGGGCATTCCTAGCGCACATCTTCGATACAAGTCAAGAACTGAAGGAAATCAAGAGCATCTCGGTAGTACGCGACTTTCCCGATATCTTTCCAGAAGAACTACCAGGATTACCACCGCAAAGCCAAGTCGAGTTCAGAATCGACTTAATTCCAGGAGCTACCCCAGTAGCGAAGTCGCCTTATCGTCTTGCACCAGCAGAGATGCAGGAACTTTCCAGTCAACTTAATGAACTCCTTCGCAAAGGATTCATAAGACCAAGTTTCTCACCTTGGGGAGCACCGGCCTTGTTTGTAAAGAAGAAAGACGGATCGTTCCGTATGTGCATCGACTACAGAGAGCTGAACAAACTTACTGTCAAAAACCGCTATCCTCTACCCCGTATCGACAACCTATTCGATCAACTTCAAGGGGCGAACTACTTCTCAAAAATAGACCTGCGATCGGGATATCACCAATTACGAGTTCTAGAGGGGGACATTCCAAAGACAGCTTTCCGAACTCGTTATGGACACTATGAATTCGTGGTGATGCCGTTCGGATTAACCAATGCACCAGCAGTATTTATGGACCTAATGAATAGGGTATGCCGCCCTTACTTGGATCAGTTCGTCATCGTTTTTATCGATGATATACTTATCTACTCTCGAAGTGAGGAAGAGCATAGTCAACACCTACGAAAAGTCCTGGAAACACTGCGAAAGGAGAAACTCTATGCGAAGTTCTCTAAATGCGAATTTTGGATTCGAAGAGTCGAATTTTTAGGTCATGTTGTTAGCGAAAAGGGAATACACGTTGACCCCTCCAAAATTAAGGCTATTGAGAACTCGTCGACACCAAAGACACCTACTGAAATTCGTCAATTTCTAGGTCTAGCTGGCTACTATCGCAGATTCATAAAGAACTTTTCGAGCATTGCGAAACATCTTACTTCATTAACCCAGAAAGGTGTGGCCTTTGACTGGGAAGCGAAACAAGAGAAGGCATTCCAGACACTAAAGCAGGCCTTGTGCACCGCACCGATACTATCCCTCCCCGAAGGGATAGAAGACTTCGTTGTGTATTGTGATGCTTCAAATCAAGGACTAGGTTGTGTTCTTATGCAGAGGGGGAAGGTTATCGCTTATGCCTCCCGACAGCTTAAGACACACGAAGTGAACTATACGACACACGATCTCGAATTAGGAGCTGTGGTATTTGCTCTGAAGATCTGGAGGCACTACTTATACGGAACAAAGAGTACCATCTTCACCGATCACAAGAGCCTTCAACACATTTTCGATCAGAAGGAACTCAACATGCGACAACGACGATGGGTCGAGTTACTGAATGACTACGAATGTGAGATTCGATATCATCCTGGAAAGGCCAACGTAGTAGCCGACGCCCTCAGTCGAAAGGAATACACTGGTCGGAGGGTCAAATCTCTGACCGTGACTATCCATTCCCACTTATCCACACAAATTAAGGGAGCACAAATGGAAGCTTTGCAACCCGAAAATGTGGCGGGTGAATCCCTGCGAGGAATGGAGAAGAATTTAGAAGTCAAGGGTGGCGGAGCCTACTATTTCATGGACCGAATCTGGACCCCAAAACATGGTGGTTTCAGAAACATAGTCATGACTGAAGCTCACAACTCAAGATATTCCGTTCACCCGGGTTCAGATAAAATGTATCTGGATCTTAAGAAACTGTACTGGTGGCCTAACATGAAAGCAGAAATTGCTACCTTCGTGAGTAAATGTCTTACTTGTGCTAAGGTTAAGGTCGAGTATCAGAAACCGTCAGGACTACTACAACAGCCAGAGATACCGGAATGGAAATTGGAGCGGATTACTTTGGACTTCATAACCAAATTACCCAAGACGACAAGTGGACTCGATACCATATGGGTCATTGTCGACAGACTGACCAAATCCGCGCATTTCCTACCCATCAAGGAGACTGACAAAATGGAGAAGCTTACAAGAACTTACTTAAGGGAAGTAGTGCGACTGCATGGTGTTCCGATATCCATTATCTCCGATCGAGATAGTAGATTCACTTCAAGGTTCTGGCAGTCACTACAAAGTTCCCTGGGAACTAGGCTGGACATGAGTACAGCCTACCACCCACAGACAGACGGACAAAGTGAGAGAACGATACAAACTTTAGAAGACATGCGTGATTGATTTTGGAAAGGCATGGGATATTCATTTACCCCTTGTCGAATTTTCATACAACAATAGTTATCATACAATCATAAAGGCTGCTCCGTTTGAAGCCCTCTATGGTCGAAAGTGCAGATCCCCTCTGTGCTGGACTGAAGTGGGCGATACCCCGTTAGCTAGAAGAAGAGTTCCTGAAAGCACTCTCACCGGTCCGGAGATCATACGTGAAACAACAGAGAAGATCGTTCAGATTCGTGAACGATTGAAAGCCTCAAGAGACCGACAGAAAAGCTACGCTGACCAAAGGAGGAAACCTTTGGAATTCCAGGTAGGAGACCACGTCTTATTAAAGGTCTCACCGTGGAAGGGTTTAATACGATTTGGAAAGCGTGGGAAACTAAATCCAAGATACATAGGGCCTTTCGAGATTCTTGCCAGAATCGACCCTGTGGCTTACAAGCTTAACCTACCGCGCGAAATTAGTAACATCCATCCAACCTTCCACGTCTCAAACTTGAAAAAGTGTCTGTCCGACGAGACTCTTGTTATCCCACTCGACGAAATCGAGATCAACAAGAGCCTCAACTTTGTGGAAGAACCAGTAGAAATCATGGACCGAGAGGTCAAACAAACAAAACAAAATCGCATACCCATCGTACCCTCATCTGGGAACGACCAAAGTGGGTCAAGTATAGATGAAACAAAAGTACCCTCATCTCTTTCATGTTCACTAGTATCTTTACTACTTTAAATTTCGGGACGAAATTCTCTCTAACGGGGGGATGATGTGACAACCCGATACTTCAACTCTTTGTAACGACCAAAGTGGGTCAAGTATTGTAACCGCTTCTGAGTAATAAAATTTACTTTCATAATAAAATGTACAAATAAGTCCTATTTAATTTCCTTCTATGATTAAATGTCTTTGAACCATGATCGTACGTGAAAAGAACGCCCAAATCCGACTTCATTTAGCGAAGTTATGATTTTTCCAAGTTCGACTTAGCAAAAGACAGCTAAAAACTCGAATCAGAAATCGAGTGACTTTTGGCCGGAATGACCTAAACGAGAATCGAAGGTCTCGACAATGGTATTCCAGCGGTAAAAAGTCTGGCAAAAACCGACATCAGATAAAGAAGTTACGAATTTTCAAAGAAATTCCTTAAACACGATAGATTTTTAATATTTAATAAAAAAATAATTTCGGAATTTGCCGACGGAGTCTAAACGAAAGTTGAAGAGCGTAGTCTCACCTACGCGAGGATATAAAGACCATCGAAAACGGAGTTCGTATGAAGAAGATATGAATTTTTGAAGTTTATTAAATAAATTAATTATTTATTTTATTCAAAATTCGGATATTATCCGAAGGGGAGTCAGCATCCGAGTTACGCGCTGCGTACTCCTGTACGCCCCGCGTACCCGAGGAGCTCGGCCTCAAACCGTCCACGTCGAACGATCCGGAGAACCCGACCCACTGTCCCATCCGACCCGCGTACCCAGGGACCCGTCCCATCCGAGGCCGAGGCAGTCGAGGCTTCGGTCATGCATGACGTACGCGTACGCGTTGCGTACAAGCGTACGGCCCGCGTACTGAGGCAGACCAGCCTCACTATAAATAGGCTACGAGGGTTTCCAAAGAAAGGGCTCATTTCTCTCCTCTCTCTCACAACCTTGCCTCGTTTTCCGTGTCCGTTCAAACCCGAAGCTCTGGTCTTCTTGGCTCAAGTCCCGAAGGTCGATTTTACTCCCGAGATTCCCGAGAATCCCGAGGAAAATCCGTTTCCCGAGACGAAACTCTGCCCGGTTTTCCATCTCGCTATCTCCAAAACTTTCAAGTGAGTTTCATACCCCTTAATCAACCGTTTTAATTATTCTAAATACTTTTATATGCTTTCAAAGGGGGGGATTACAAGTAAAACACACAAGTATTATCGTGTGTTACATAAAGAAACTCTTTTATATAATGTTAAATATTCAAATCACATTCGATTTATAAACTTTTAAAGGAACTTTTATATATAAATATATAACATATGTTACAATAGCATTCGATCTTTTAAAATATAAAGTTGTTGTAATACATGTATAAAACTAAACTATTCTTAAATTATTCTGTTCTATCTTAGACTCTACACCAAAAATTTATGCTTTCATAAACAAATTATTCTTTTCCTAAGTATTTCTAAACAAACAAAGCACACTTTTTAAAACTATAATAGGTATAGTTTTACGAACAGATTTCTAACTCTTAGGTACTAGAAACATATATTTTCAAGAAGTTTACTTTTGTATACAAGAACAAACGTTACATTTTAACAAGTAGATCTGTTTTTATACCACGGATTTGTAAGACACTAATTTCATGTACGTTCGAGTACACATTTCAAGTCCTGTATTATATACCAGAATCCCTTGGAGGGGGAGCATGGTGTTTGTGTATAGATCTATACGAGCTTGACAACCCGCGCCCTGACTGTTAGCTGCAGTCCACCGTTTGGGGTGACAAACGTCATAACATTCCAACACCTGAAGAACGTTGTGTATAGGCATTTCGAGTAATTAGTATGGTTATAAAACTCACAAGGGGTATTAAAAACGCATTGATTTACAAGGTTTTCAAACTCATTTATTATTTTACCTTTACATACATTTTGGAAACAAACATTGGTCTTGAATGAAGGCTACTTTTATGCTAGTAGAAAATATAGGATTTTCTAAACACATACAAACAAAGATAAAACATTTCATTTCATTTAAACATTGTCATTTAAATACTTATGAAATTCACCAGCTTAAATGCTGATCTACTCTTTCAAAATTACTTGTATGTCCCAGGAATTCAGTAATTTCAGGTACTAATATGCTTTTGAAGAAGAGATGCTGCGGCGCCAGTTTAATCTCACATTTTTGACATCATATTGTAATTGGTTTTGAACATGTAACTTTTGACAAATGTAAACTTTCAATTATATATATGATGGTTGTATTGCTTTCTTTACTATGTATTCATTTGTTACGCTACCACATGAAGTCATCCGCCCCCGAACGTTTCCGCCGTTCAAGTTTGGGGGTGTGACATTACCACCCAAGAACGTTCTTGGGGAGTAAACTCCAAAATGGAACTTTAATGCTTTCTAGACCCATCCATGTGTTAGAGGACTTATCAATGACATTGGGTATGATCTTTATAGCCTAGGAATCATCCAAGAAACATAAGTTCTAGGAGTTTACGGCCAAGGAACTCCCTTGGGCCGTAAACCCCTTTTCAAGGGCTTAAATGCCCTAAAACTTTCCCCAAATGCTTAAGGACTTTAACTACTAGTACTTGTGCTTGTTTAGAACATCAAAAGCTCATCAAAATCACAAGTTAGTAGGAGTTTACGGCCAAGAACTCCTCTTGGGCCGTAAACCCCTTTTTGTGGGACAAAAATCATTCCAAGCAACCCTTAAGCCTTTAGACAATTTACCTTGCACCTTTGGGACTAGAATGGAGAGTAGAACACATAAAAACCACTCCTTGAAAGGAGTTTACGGCCAAGGAACATATCTTGGGCCGTAAACTCCAAGTGAAGGCACCAAAGTGTGCCTCTTGTCCCCATAAGCCTTAGATAAATTCATGAAAGCAATCCTTGTTGTTTAAGTGCTTCAAATCAATTAAAATCCAAGAGTTTACGGCCGTAAACTCTAGGATGAAGGACTTTAGGCCGTAAACTCCCATATGGAGTGTTCTAGAGCCTTAAACTACTTCATGTGTTATTCCAACAAAGCTAGGAGTGAGCTAGGACCAAGATAGCACCATAAAACACCCAAAACCAACCTTTGAGGAGTTCACGGCCATAAACCCATGAGTTTACGGCCGTAAACTCCAAGATGTGGGGTTTGTTGGGTGGTAAACTCCTATACCTCAATTCAAGCGACTCACCACATGTGAGTTCATACCCCTTGAATCAACCTTTGAAATGATTTTAAATGTTTTAAACACTTTATGGGGGGGATACAAGTCAAATACTTATAGTTATTGCTTCAATCACATGTGATTGCCTTTAATCACATGTGATTAATAACTAGGAAAACAACGATTTTTACCAATGTTCAAACTGTTTATCAAAATGTTTCACTTCAAATGTTTTACAAACTCTTTTTACTTATCAAATGCTTTTATTAAACTTTGTTCTACTTCTTATAAATTGCATGCCCATATACGTATAGATGTATAAATAATGTTTAAAAGGCTTAGGAAAGCCACCTATCCTATTTCCTTTTCCTCGATTTGGATGTGGTCTGGTGGAGCTTCGGGTGACCATCCGAAGGTCGTTTCAACATTAATTATATATAATATATACATGTATAGACATAAAAGTACTTCCAGATTCATATTTATCAGTACATCATAGCTTGTTACCATCGGGGTAACACAGTACAATACATATACAATGATGCTAGAAACAATACATATACATATACTAGAAACAATACATATACAATGATACTAGAAACAATACATATACAATGATACTAGAAACAATACATATACAATGATACTAGAAACAATACATATACATATACTAGAAACAATACATATACAATGATGCTAGAAACAATACATATACATATACTAGAATGAGAAACAGTACATATACATGAATACTTTATTATTGTGATTTAAATCGGAGCATGACTTAACTGTCATGGCTCGAGTTGTAGCCAGAATTATCTTGAAGGGAGAGCGTGAGTTTGCGTATAGATCTATACTGGATTGACAATCCTACACCTTGCTGCTAGCTACAGCCGGACCTGCAGGTCTGCGGGTGCCAAACGTCATTCCGTTATTACGACCATTCATTTGTCGTTGTTACTAGTCGATAGTATGGTGCAATTTATCACGTAATGCCTTAATATAAATCCGGTTTAAGGTAGTTAGTAGCGAAGTAGTTCTTATAATACAAAGGCTACAGTACTACATTAATTTACCCATTACATATTTTAGTGATAACCTCACTTAAACGTTTATGTACAAACTATATTTTGTTAAATGATAGTTACATTTGGGAAATTACACACTTTTACATCAAACGAACATACAAAACAGACAAGCCTTGGTAGAAGGCTTCTTTAATAGAAAATATAGGTTTTTCTGAGAGATCCAAACTTTTACAAACAATTGCAAACTTTTACATACATTTTACAAACTTATACTTGATACATGTTCAAACATTTGTGAATGACAAATACAGACACTAAAATACTTATGAACTCACCAGCTTAATGCTGATAAACTCTTTCAAAATAACTTGTATTCTCAGGTCGTCAGTAGACAGGTACCGAGGCCAGCTTTTGAGAAGATGGAGCGCATTCAAGACTCATCTTATTATTTTGATATACGTTATTTTTGGTGTCTATAATGTACAGAACACACTTGTATTAAAATTATATATTTAATGCAATGGATGATGTTGTTTGCTTATTTACATTACTGTGTTGTGATACTTACATGACGTCCTCCGCCCCAGAACGTTTCCGCCGTTCTTGGTTTTGGGGTGTGACATAGTTACGGTTCCCGACGGTTAGGTATACTTGTATACTTTTGAAAATACATATATTTTAAAGTATACTTTTAGTTCAGCGCACTTTGGCGCCTTAATGTTTATAGTCTTATATCATGTAAGGTTTGGTATACTAGTTCACTATAAACAAGGGCTCTGATACCAATCTGTCACACCCCAAAAGCGATGGCGGAAACGTTCCGGGGCGGATGATGTCATGTAAGTATCACAACCAACGTACATAGTAAGCATAGTAAACATGAAACATTACATTACATATGAATAATTACATTTTTTTAAAAGTAAATTGATACATGTTTTAACTGTACAATAGTTTGAACAAAAGTAAAGACATGACTTCTAAAACGCTTCGTCTTCTACAAAAGATCACGGGTACCTGTCTAATGTGGACCTGAGAATACAAGCAGTTTGAAAATCAACATAAAGCTGGTGAGTTCATAAGAGGTTTGTTTTCTGAAAATGAACAAGTTTCCTTTGGTTTTTAAAAAGTGGTTATCCAAGAAAATCCCATATTTTCTTATATGTAAAGTTTGGTTATTCGTTTGTTATACGTTCTGGTTATGTACAGTTTGTTATCCTAGGAAAAACCCTTATTTTCCTTAAAAGTTTGTAATTGGTTATCGGTTATGACTGTAATGTGCAAGTATCTACCATACTTTAAGTGTTTGTGTGAAGTTTCTTGAAAACCTGGTTATCCTTGAAAAGCACATTAGTTTTAACACGTATATAAAAGTAATAAGTAAATAGAAAAGTATTCATAATCTCTAGATAAGGCTCGAAACAGGGGCCAGTATCGTTTTATGACTTTTGTCACCCTTGAACCTTTCGGTTCGACTGTAGCTAGAAGCCAGGTGCGGGGTTGTCAATCCCGTAGAGATCTATACACTCAAGTCACGTTCTCCCTCCAAGAGATTCTGGTTACCGGGGTAGTCCTACTCTCTCGTAACTAGGGGGAGTGTTACAAGGACGTGTCTCCAATCTTAAGATTTATGAATTTAAAAGATAATAAAACAGGAAATTTTGTTTTATTAGTCCTTCACTCTCGTAACTAGGGGAAGTATTATCAAGGACTTGTCTAAAGTTCTAAGTTTAATGTTACTATTCCTCCACTCTCATAACTAGGGGGAGTGGTAAAGTTCTATGTTTAATGTTATTAGTCCTTCACTCTCGTATCTAGGGGGAGTGTTATCAAGGACGTCTTAAAGTTCTAAGGTTCATGCTTTTAACAGTAATGATGTGGAATATCATTTGTGAAATATAAAATATAACATTTTAAAACAAGTTTCACAAATAGTTTGACGGTTTACTCTGCAAGTTGAACAATTGGATAATTCAGTTTCCAGTGTTAAAAGCATACGAAATACGAAACATTTCAAATGAAATCATAAGTTTGAGTACAAGATTTCCTTGTACTTTTGCTTGTATCCCCCCCCCCCCTCTGAAAACATTGAAAACGTGGAAAAACGTAGGGGTATGAACTCACCAATCGAGAAGTGTGTCGGTTGGATGCTAAGTGTCAGTTCGGGGCTTGAGAACACGCGAGGTTCCTATGTAATATGAAAAGATACATAATTGTATCTAATTAGACTTTGAACCACTAATTAGATAAGACATTACACTACGAGACGCGAAAACACTTCATTTCAAGTGTTAGGAGTGACCTGGGTACCATCTAATGGTGTGTATTGCTTGAATATGGAGTTTGCTCTTCAAGAGTAAACTCCTTATGGAGTTTCGGCCCAATGACCAACTCCCCATGAGTTTACGGCCGTAAACTCATGGTGGGGGTGTTTTTGGTTGCTTAATGGTCTTACAACTCTTGTGGGGTAATGTTAGGCTTGGTTTTAAGGCATTGAAAGGTAATGTGAAAATCATAAGGACCATTTGAGGAGTTTACGGCAGTAAACTAGGAGTTTACGGCCGTAAAATCTTATGTACCATTTCTTAATGTGTTTTGGTGGTCCTAGGTCAATTACAAGAGTTTCTAGTCCACAGTACAAGCCATGGGAGGAAGTTAGGGCACCAATTTACCACCTTATAGGAGTTTACGGCCCAGGAACCATTCATTGGGGGGGGTTTACGGGCGTGAACTCCTTAGGGGGTGGTTTCTTACATGTTTAAGGTCCCTAACAAATTTTTGGATGGTTCTAGACTTTATTCCAAGGCTTAGGAGGTGCTTAAGGGGCATTTTAACACCTTTAAAGGGGTTTACGACCTATGAAATGGTGTTTACGCTCCAAGCATGTGCTTGGGCCGTAAAATCTTTTTTACCCCTCAAATGATAAGGTTTAGGTGTTCCAAGTCCAGTATTGTAAGCCCCTAAGTCATATCTAAGCTCCAAATGTGGTTTGGAAGGGTTTTGAGGCTCAAAAACCCCATCTATGTGAGTTTGCGGCCCAAGGGTGTTCCAGGGCCATAAACTCATGTCCTTGGTCCTATTTCATGATTTTACCATGAATTTGAAAGTTAAACTTGTTAATCTATGAGTTAGGATGGATAACTTACTGATTTGCAGCTTGATTTGGGTGATTTTGCACCAAACGTTGAGCTTTTAGAAAGAGAGTAGAGAGAGAATGGAAAAGCTTCAAATGAAACCCAAATGAGCTTTATATATGGTTCGGGTTTGGGGCTCGGTGGAATTCTACCCGATACTGGCATTGAACGGGGCTTTTGGTCGTACCCAATTTAAGTTTTTGTAACCCAACACGGTCAAAACTAAAAGTTTTCCAATTAATAATTTGGAACGTTTTCACGCATTTCTAATGTGTCCCGACACTTATGATGTCAAAATAAGAAGTCCCAATTTTATTAATTAGTACCAAACTTAACGGAAAAATTGGAATGTAACGGCTTAACTAACAGATTGCGGGTTACAAAGACGGAAAGTATTCGGATTGTGACACCTTAGCATAGGAGATTACTGTTGCTATGAGATGCCTTGAGAGTGAGTAGGTAGCAGTTAGGAGCTCATGATAGGTCTATCGGAGGGTAGCCAATGCATAGCGAGAGTAGAGTACTTGCGATCCGGGATCCAAGGAGGAGGACTTGGGGTAAATGCTAATGCGGTGTGGTCGGTAGTATAGGGCATGTACTACTGATGACACCGGATCAGTGAGCAGTCCAAGTAAGAATCCTTAGGATACTGGAGGACGAGTAGGGTTGCGTTATCGAGTGAGAGTATGCTCGATCGAGTCTCTGATGTTTTTATGTTGTATTTCAGAGATATTATGGTTGGGACACGACACACACCTGGGAGCAGCAGTGTCAGCAACGAGGAGATCCTTCGGTTGATTCATGAGGAGGTGGCTGCAGCAATACGGGCTGAGATACTGGAGATATTTGGGTCTATCAAGACCATGTTGATTGAGACTTTTGATGAGTGGTATGCCGCTCTTACTGATGTTGTTGTTGTTGCAGCCACCACAGCCGTTGCGGCTTCCAGGCCGCAGGGGTGAGATTCGTTGCTGTATCAGGAGTTCAGCAACACGAAGCCACCCGAGTTTGATGGGACACAGGATTCGATTACTGTTATGAGATGGATTGCAGATGTTGAGGGATGCTTTTACACTTGTTCGTGTCCAGATCATTTGAAAGTGAGGTTCGTGCTGAACCAGCTTCGCCTAGGGGCGAAGGACGGGTGGAAGTTCGTGTTAGCAGATTTCACCCCAGCTGAGCTTACTGCGGTGACCTGGGAAAGATTCACCACCATGTTTCATGATGAGTACATTCCCCCTGTGGACAGGGAACGACTGGCTCAGGAGTTTTTGACCCTCAAGTAGGGTACTGATTAAGTTTGTGTGATTACGCGGAAGTTTCATGTGAGGGCGATGTTTTGCCCTAAGCAGGTGTCTACCAAGCAGGCTCGCATGAGCCGGTATCTGAGTGTTCTAAGGAGAGATATTCGGGAGTTCGTGGCGAACTCAACTTACCGGAAATTTTCCGAGCTCCAGGAAAATTCCCGGAAGAGGGAGATAGAGCTGGAGACTCAGGCCAGGGAGGAGACGGAGTCTCAGGGGAAGGATCGACGGCCGGCACAGTCTCAGCCGGCAGCCAAGTGGGTTAGGCCCGCTGATTCGAGATCTGGGAGCACGAAGGGCCACACTTGTGGGAAGTGCGGCAAGAGTCACGAGGGGTCGTGCAGAGCGGGAGTATGCTACAAGTGCGGGAAGGAGGGGCATATCACGAGGGATTGCCCCAAAGGATTTTCTATTTGCTTCCATTGCAACCAGACCGGCCATCGGAAGGTCGAGTACCCTCAGCTACATCAAGGATCAGTGCAGTGATCTGCGCTTGTTGCTAGGGCTACCGAGGTTCGGCCAGTGAATGTCGAGGCACCGAAGGCTCGCGGGAGAGCCTTCTAGTTGACAGCAGAGGAGGTCCGCGTAGCACCCGACGTTGTAGCCGGTATGTATTCTTCTCTCTATTTATTTTGAGTCTGAGATATTATGCTTATATTATGTTATGCATAGGTACCTTTCTTGTGAATTTTGTACTTGCCTTAGTGCTATTTGACTCAGGAGCGACTCGATCTTTTGTGTCGTTCTCTTTTAGTCATCATATTAGTATTTGTCGAGAGGCATTGAGTCGACCTATTCGAGTTTCTATAGCTAACGAACGAGCGGTGTATGCCACGGAGGTGATTTGAGGATGTAGACTTGAGATCTTCCGTGTGGGGTTCCCGATCGATCTAGTCCCAATTGCGATGGGGGATGTATGTGTCATAGTGGGCATGGATTGATTGAGCCAATTTGGAGCTATTATAGACTGCGAGCATCAGTTGGTGACGATTCGAGACCCTAGTGGGGGAGTACTTACATTGTACGGTGAGGGTACCCGTCCTGAGTCAGTATTTTGTTCGGCAGCTAGGGCGAGGCAGAGTTTACAGCAAGGCTGTAGGGGGTTTGTGGCCTATGTGGTGGACACGCGAGCGGCTGCTGGGATGCCAAGTTCGTTTGATGAGGTCCCGATTGTGCGGGAGTTCCCTGATGTTTTCCCCAAGGAGTTGTCGGGTGTGCCTCCCGAGAGACACGTGGAGTTTTGTATCGACGTGGGGACCGTGGGTGGCACCTATTGCCAATGCACCCTATCGCCTTGCACCGCTCAAGATGCAGGAGTTATCCTCGCAGCTTTAGGAGCTGCTGGGAAAGGGGTTTATTAAACCGAGTAGCTCACCTTGGGGAGTTCCGATCCTTTTTGTCAAGAAAAAGCATGGTTCACACCGGATGTGCATTGATTATCGGGAGTTGAACAAGTTGACGGTCAGGAACCGTTATCCGTTACCGAGGATCGATGATCTGTTCGATCAGTTGCAGGGAGCGTCTTAGTTCTCCAAGATAGACTTGAGGTCGGGATATCACCAGATGAGGGTTCGGAATGAAGATATCCAGAAGACAATGTTCGGGACTTGTTACAGGCATTACAAGTTCGTGGTGATGCCCTTCGGGCTGACCAATGCACCAGCAGCGTTTATGAATCTCATTAACAGGTTGTGCAGGCCGATGTTGGATCGTTCGGTGATTGTTTTCATCGATGATATATTGGTGTATTTAAGATCCAGAGAGCAGCATGAGGAGCATTTAACGGAGATCCTCAGAGTCCTGAGATCGGAGAGGCTTTACGCTAAATTCTCCAAGTGTAATTTTTGGTTACGGGAGGTCCAGTTCCTAGGGCACCTCGTTAACCAGAAAAGGATATTGGTCGATCCGGCCAAGATTGAGGCAGTGACGAGTTGGGAGGTGCCGAGGTTACCTACCGGGATCAGGAGTTTCCTAGGGTTGGCTGGCTATTACCGAAGATTTATCAGGGATTTCTCCAAGATCGTCGTGCCACTCACCAAGTTAACCCGGAAGGGTGTTGTTTTTTCATGAGGTCCGGAGCAGCATACCTCATTTGAGACACTTCGCCAGAGATTGTGCGAAGCTCTGGTGCTTGAACTCCTAGAAGGGATGGAGGATTTTGTGGTGTACTATGATGCATCGATATCAGGGTTGGGAGCGGTGCTTATGCAGAGGGGACATGTGATAGCATATGCATCGAGGCAGTTGAAACGTCATGAGTCGAGGTATCCCACCCACGATCTGGAGTTGGGGGAAGTGGTGTTCGCCCTCAAGATTTGGTGTCACTATCTGTATGGGGTTCGGTGTACCATATACACGGACCACAAGAGCTTGAAGTACCTGATGGATTAGCCTAACCTGAATATGCGCCAGAGGAGATGGTTGGATGTGGTAAAGGATTACAACTGCGAGATCCTGTACCACCCGGGAAAGGCTAATGTTGTAGCCGATGCCCTGAGTCGTAGGGTGGATGGCGGCCCGATGCGAGATTTTTGCATGAGATTGACAGTGATGACTCCGGTGTGGGACACCATTCGAGGGGCACAGGCAGAGGCCGTGAAACCGGAGAACCACAAAAGGGAGTGAGTGATCGGGTAGGTATCAGACTTCGTTACCGATAGTCAAGGACTTATGACCTTTCAGGGTCGGGTTTGGGTACGAGGCTGCATTTTAGTACAACATACCACCCACAGACTGACGGACAGAGCGAGCGGACGATTCAGACACTCGAGGACATGCTTCGGGCATGTGTACTGGATTTTGGCGGGAGTTGGGACACGTATTTTCCCTTGGCTGAGTTTTCCTATAATAACAGCCATCACTAGAGCATTAGTATGCCACCCTTTGAGCTGTTGTATGGGAGGAGGTGTCGGAACCCCATTTGTTGGGGTGAGGTAGGGCAACGATTGATGGTAGTACAGAGATAGTGCTTCAGACAACAGAGCATATACAGCAGGTCAGACAGAGGTTGATGACCGCTCAGAGTCACCAGAAGAGTTATGCGGATAGGCAACGATCCGAGTTCGAGTTCCAGGTTGGTGATTTCGTGCTCCTGAAGGTATCTCCTTGGAAAGGAGTGATCCGATTGAGAAAGACGGGAAAGCTGGGGCCCTGATATATTGGGTCGTTTAGAGTGATCACGAGGGTGGGCAGGGTAGCGTATCGCTTGCAGCTACCTGCGGATTTGGACCATATTCATGATACTTTCCACGTGTCGCAACTGAGGAAGTGTATAGCTGATGAGTCGGCAGTGGTACCACTGGAGGATATCCAGGTGGACGTGAGTCTGAATTATGTTGAGAGGCCGATTGCACTCTTGGATCGAAAGATCAATGTTCTAAGAACAAGGAGGTGCGTGATGTGCACAAAAGTACCCACTAATTTTAATATTTATAACCTAACAAACTTAGACTAACTATGCACTTATAGGCAGTGTACCTAGTCAGATTACAGTATATCTTAGGTAAGTCGGGTGTCGATCACAGGGAACGGTGGATTAATTTAATATATTTGATTATAGGTCACATGAAAAGAATACAAGACATAATTTAATAAACCTCAAACTATTAATTAATTAACCATCCTCGATAAACTAACAGGAAAACAAATCTCTTTAGGTACTTTGGTTCAGACAAATTCCACCTTGAAAACATAAACAATTGCATACACAAATTCATTTATTCATGTTCACCGATTCCTAAATTGATTAGATTCATGTTCACTATAACTAATCCTTTAGCAAACAAGTCAATTCAAACAGTGATCAATTGATTAAACTAACATGCTTCCTAGTGTTCAGTTCGTATCAAGCAAGACTTGTAAATTTAGTTAATTTAAACATTTAATTAACCTCTTGTTGATGGTCATAAAACAAGGCTCACACATTAACTTACTTATTCCCAAGTTAATCCTAGTTTCACATTCGTTATTTCTAGTCTTATAATCTCAATGGTCATCAAAAATCATAAGAGACAAGCAAATCAAGCATGTTTTCATACAACTTAATTCACTTAACAAGTAACAGCAAATAATCATCATTAACACATGAGGATCTTTGAACAAGCTTGGCAAGATAAATTAAACACAAATAAATTATTTAACATAACAATTAGTCTAGGAATCAAAACTTCATTCAATCGTAAACACAAAGTAAAAGGTTTTTACACCCAAATCAGAAACTAAATACAGAAAGTACCATAAGGAAGTGCTAAACATGGTCACGTTAGCAATCCATATGATTACCGACATGTATCCGCTCTCCAATACTTCAGATCTCTGCTCCCGTTAGCTTAACGGCCTTCCGGCCACCTCCTAGACCCTCAAAACGGCAACTATGAAGTTTTCTTGTTGCACAAGTCGAAGTGGAATATCATAGATTATTAAAATGGTGGAATTATATCGGGTATTTATAGTTGATGGAGATGGATTTATATGGAATATTAGAGTTGGATTGGAATAAGGAAACTAATGTGGCTTAGGGATTAAGCAAATAAAGATAAGGAAAGTAGTGCTTGGGGAATAAGTAACTTGGAGGGAATTTCCGTCCAGCTTTTATGCTTCATCTTCAAGTCAGATTTTGGATAAGATAAGTGTCGAATTAGCCAAAAGTCCCTCTCACATAAGTCGTAGGAAATTTCGTCTAGTTTTCAGAACATTTTGAATCTCGTCAATTGAACTTGTGAGTCATCAGATATACCCGAAACACTGAAGAGGGGTCAATCTGCCAGCAATATCCTTTTTGCATCTTTTCAGCTCCATTCTTTTTCTTTTGCATTCCATCTCCCATTTTAACTGTAATTAAATATTTCAAAGCATATTAAGTATATTTTAGTTCTAAATAATAATATTAAAGGCTAAAATATTAAGATATGTTATACATAAATATATATAAAAATACACATATCAGTGCGCTTAGTTCAGGATCAGTGGCAACATCAGAGGGGGTCCGAGCTGACTTGGGAGCCGGATTCGGAGATATGGGAGCAGCATCCGGAGTTGTTTTCGACATGAGACTTCGAGGGCGAAGTCTGGTTCTAGTGGGGGAGAATTGTAACAGCCTCAAATTCAGGTAAGCTTTATAACCCTTCTATTTTGAGAGTTGGCAAGATGAGTCCCTTAAAGTTGTGTGTTAGTTGTGAGTACACTGGGCATAATGAGGCGTACGTCGCACGTACTCACGCGCTTATTTTGAACGCGGACTCGCCCGGGTACACTGGGCATAGTGTGCCCAGATGCAAACCCTAATTTTTGGTTTGTGCACTATAAAAGGAACGGTTAGTCCTTTGCCCCAACCACCATACCCCCTGAGTGAGCCCTTAGAGTGTAGAAATCTATGTTTTAGCTTGTGTGTGTGTTCTTGAGCTTGAAGGTACCTTTTTGAAATGAAGAAGGAGAATAGGAAGCCATTGTTGGAGCTAGAAGTGAAAGAGAAAGAGTAGATCCGAGTTCTGCAGTAGTTGGAGATCCCTTTTGAGGTAAAAAGCTCAAAGCTTTCCTTATCCTTCAAGAGTTTTGCTTTTTGGACCCATTTTAGGGTTTTTGGTTCAAAGGTGGAGACTTTATGTGCAAAGAGTCTCCATAAGCCTAGATCTGGCCTTCCCCACTGTAATATGTGTTGAGGACTCATAAAAATCCAATCTTGGTCGTGGATATTGAGTCATGCATGAGTTAGGGTCTTAATATGGAAAAAGGAAAGGTGTTTTTGTGATAGATGATCTTTACAACCATGCAAGGCTTAAAGGTTTCAACTTTATAGAGTAAGGACCCTTAGAGAAGTCAGATCTGGAATATGAGTTCTTGTCTTAACCGTTTAAGACCAAAATACTCAATATGGTGAACTGCGATTTACGGTGGGCGTAATCCCAGTACGCGCAGCGTAGCGGGTGGCGCACCCCGATTCTGTGAAGGCACCGGGTACGCCCAGCGTACATGTTTGGTACGCGCAGCGTAACCTGGAGGGTTGACTTTTATTGACTTTTAGGTTTTGGTCAACTTTAGGGTATTTGCGCCATGAGAGGGGTAAAATGGTCTTTCACCCTCCTGAGAGTGCTAAGAGAGGGAATGGTCTAGCCTTGGGAAATGTGTTGATGCTGAGTGTTTATTTCGTATGATTAGGCGGAGGCTAGATCCTATTTTCACGGAGTCCGAGATTTCCGAGTTACCAAGTTACAAGAGGTGAGTCTTCTCACTATACGTTACCTAGAGTGGTATTATGAATTGACCGGAGGGTCTTATGTGCTATGTATGAGATTGTGTGCCATGTATGAGATTATGTGTTGTGTGATGTAGGTATAATATATAATAGTATAGACCGGACTGGAGGGTCCAACGATTCAGACCGGACCGGAGGGTCCAACAATACAGACCGGGCCAGAGGGCCCAATGAGCTATGACTGGACCAGAGGGTCCAACGAGCTACGAGACTGGAGGGTCCCGCTGAGACACATCGACCGGAGGGTCGTACAGTAGCCTCGAGTGGCGTATGTGTTGTATGTCGTATTTTGGGGAACTCACTAAGCATTTATACTTACAGTTGTTGTGTTATGTGTTTCAGGTACTAGCGAGGACCGTGGAAAGGCGCCAGCGTGACCCGTACACACAGAGAGGAGATTGGATTTGTGATCTTGGGATATGTTTTGATTTGATAACTATTGTGGAATACTTTTTTGAGAATATTTTATATATAAATTTGGTTGTAGAAAAAATGAATTTTTTTTTGAAAATCTCATCGTTACAACAACTTTGATCTTGACTCCATCGGTTAATTCTCGACCGATCTTAAATTTAACAGTACGAGAAGATTATACTGTTAAATGTCCGTGTAAAATTCATAACTTCTACATATGGACTCTGTTTTCATCTGTCTTTTTACCATTGAGTTCATATTAGTGAGATCTTCAATTCTAATTTAGTTCGTGTAGGCTAAAAACCGCTCGATCTAAAATTTGAGTTTCGGACTATGCACCGTTAAGCCAAATCTTAGAAAATTCATAGCTTCCTCATATGAAGTCAGATTTGGGCATTCTTTTTTTGTATGTTCTCGGTTTAACGTATACTACAACTTTTGTTTAGATTTCTAAGGCTAAAAAGTCCTCTATCATAAATTCACTATTTACGTCTATCGGTATCATGCCGGTTTTGCTGTAAAATTTCGACGGACCATAACTTATTCGTTATAACTCGGATTTCGGCGGTCTTTATATATACAGAACCCTTGAGACGTATTCTACAACTTAGTTAAGATTATTTATTCTAAATAATCTTTTGCTGAAAAGTCATTTTCGACCCCTATTATCTCTGAATTAACTAACCCGAATCTACGGGCGTTACAAATAGCTACCTATTTCTCAAGTTACTAACCTTAGGTCAGTCTTTCTCTTCCCACACCTGCAACCATCAATTATAGAAGATAATATTGAGGTCGGTCAACCAACTTTTAACAGCCATTGATTGTTAATTATATAGAGACATAATAGTTATTTTAAAAAATAAAATTATAAATAAACCAGTATAATTAAAGATTCGCCAAATGTAAATAAACACCTAATTTTGATCAAGAAGCTGCTTCCATCAAAAAGTTTTTATTTTTTTTTTTAAATTGCAATTACATACATACATTTAATACACTTAAAACATACGCATGACATAACACATTAATCTCACATATGAACAAAAAAATCAAAAACAAAATATTTGACTTCATGTTAAGAGAAACAAAAAATAATAATAATAATAAAACACTTTTGGGTTCGGTAGAAAAAAAAAACATTTTGCTCTGATTCAATCCTCCAAAAATCTAAATCAGATTTTCCAGTTATTTGATATCATGTAGCTTTGTATATCTAACTTGTTTCTACTTTTATATATATTTTAGAATTTAAACGTGAAATCTTCTTTCTACTTAACGTTCTTGTCCTTTTGATTTTCTAAAAATCATATTTCACGATATCGAATTTGAACTTGTGATTGTAGTCTAGTAGATTAGTATATATGAATACTATTAACCGAAAGAGAAAATTACTACTAATCAGAGTGCATCACAACTGTTGCGCCACCACAACCTCCAAATCCCTGCGGCCTTCATCTAGCTTTTCTACGATTTCATCATCGGTATATCCCTGATCTACAAGCTTATCTTCAAGAACAACAAATTTAAGCTGGATTTGGCGCTTACGATTATGCTCAAGAATATTTTAGTTAGGTTTCCTAGTGATGCCGACGATACCGTGTCTAGCCTCATAGCCATCGTTGTTCCTTATCAACACTTTGTTTTTCTTAGGGTGAACTTATTGCTCTAAAATCAAAATTCAGAAAATCAAAAAAGAAAAAAAAAGTTAAATCAAAGAAATTAGGAAATCAAAATTCGATTTCTTACTTGCTTCTTGATGGATGATCAATGATGGCTCACCAATCACTCAATCGATGTTACTGGAACTCTAGAAGTTCTAGAACCAATTTCAGAACACTAAAAAAAATCAATCTTCATGACGATATGGAAGATGAATCGAGGTTTGGGAGTGCAGAAAATTAAAACTTGACTCCCTTCGAGAGAGAGATGGATGATCAATGATGGCTCACCAATCACTCAATTGATGTTACTGGAACTCTAGAAGTTCTAGAACCAATTTCAGAACACTAAAAAAATCAATCTTCATGACGATATGGAAGATGAATCGAGGTTTGGGAGTGTAGAAAATTAAAACTTGACTCCCATCAAGAGAGAGAGAGAGAGAGAGTGTGTGTGTGTGTGTGTGTGTGTGTGTGTGTGTGAGAGTGGGTTCTTTCGTCTGTCATTCTGATGGTATTGGAAATTGAAAACGCACTTTCCCTATTCAACCTTCAGGAATCGACGTAACATATTGATGAAGTGAGAAACCTAGGGCGGTTTTTTTTTCATATTTTCTTGTTACTTCAGTATATTTGCGCTTAAAAAGACAGAAAATACATTTGTTGGGCCTCTTTAGGTATTTGCTTTATTGTGGGATGATGATTTTTTTCTAGAGGATACTAAAATTGAGGGGCGGGCTTTTAAAATAATTAGAAAATAAATTATTTTTTAAATTATAATTGAATTTAAAGTAACATAATGTTATTTGTTATATTAATAATTTTCATCTAACAACTTATAAAAGTCACCTTATATAAAATTAATATCATTAGCATACGAATATGAGAAATCTCCAATAAAATCTTTATATACTGACCTCATATTGAATTAAATCTCTATCATTTTTTTTTTCCTGATTAAGTCCCGAGTAGCAGAATTTATATCCAATTTCATCCTTTTCCCGGTTATTAGGTTTTCCATTTTCAAAATTTATATTTTTTACCTAGAATTTAAATTTTATTAAAAATTTGGTCCAAAATTTATACTTTTTGTCTAGAGTTCAAAATTTTGGTACAAATTCACCATAAATTTAGTTTTTTTACATACATTTTTTAAAATTTTGTTTCAAATGTGTTATTTTTGCTTTATAAAATCATATTTAAACAAAAAAAAACATATTTTTCATATAACACCCCTTTATTTTTTCTATATAAAACCTTTCATCACAAAATATTTATATTAATAATTGCTATCTAACAACTTATAAAAGTCACCATTGAAAATTATATAAAAAATAATATCATTATCATAAGGGACATCTCCAATAAAGTTCCTATATTTTGACCACATATTCAATTAAATCCTTATATTATTTTTTCCTGATTAAGTCCCAATTACAATGAATTATATTTGGTTTTATCCCTTTTCCCGGTTATCGGGTTTCCTACTTTCAAAATTTACACTTTTGATCAAAATTTTAAATTTTATTATAAATCTAGTCTAAAATTTACACTTTTGATCCAGAGTTCAAAATTTTGTTACAAATTGATACTAAATTTGATTTCTTTTTATACACATGTGTAAGGTTCAAAATATTCCATGGATAATAAGAATGAATCTTTTTTTATGACATATGGGATATGGGCCTAGACTTGTTTGTACCTTATAAATAGTAAATAGTAATGTAATATTCATTTCAGAAAGATGTAGTTGTTAAATGTGATGAGGTTTCTTAGGTAGAATAAACAAATTTCAATATTTTCTTTTAGTGTAATTCTCTAATCTTGTTGAATAAAACATCTTGTTCACCAAATACATCTTCATGATTATGTTCGTTCTCATATTCTACATCATCAAATCGTTGTTGTGATTTTTCCCCAGTATCATAGCGATAGGTGTTTTTCCAACTGAACCTAATTTACTATTTTGCGACAAGAGGGGCTCTTACTTCTTTCATCTCTAGGGTTGAGTACTAGCAAGTTTGGGAGAAGAGAAAAGCCTGGGAAGGAATCCGGATAAAAATAAATATGATTTTTGAAGGTTCTGGATTTTCAATCAGATCTGAAATTCATTTGATCAAGGCGAAAGTTCAGCCCACTTATATTAACCGATTTTTTTTTTCTTTTTATTGTTCGTCCGATTCATCTTGAGCCCAAATTCATTTTTTTTATTTGGTCCAAAATACAATCTGATATGGTTCATTGTTTATTTGAGCCCAAATTAATTTATCAAATCTTTTCTTATTGTTCAAACACTTCGTCTGTTCTTGAGTTTTGATGGAGTCTTCAATGAATCAATGTTCATTATCTAGTTTCCTGGTCAAAATAGTCGATCGATTATCATTTTCACTGTATGAATTCAAAATCTCGTATTAATCTGTCATACATCTTAAATTGTGTTCTTAGTTTTTCAGTCGATCCTGATTTTTCTTGCATCCTGTTCAAATCTATTCAATCTCCTTTTTTTTTTATTGTCCATTGATTCATCTTAAAGAAATTTGATTTGAGTTTTGCCAAAAATGGTTCGTTTCTAGTTTCTGCTGAACAACAATCAAGAACAGATAGATATGGTGATGATTATTGATTGAATCAAGTTTGATCTGGAAATCAATTTGAAGAAGATGATTTTGGTGTTTGTCAAGTATTGGGTTCCGATGATCAATGATTTTCGAGTTGAAGGAATCAGATTTGATTTGCGATTTGGAGATTAAATCGAAATTGAAATGGTCTCGTACATAGAAGCTAATATCACAATTGAAATGAAGGTCTCGGAATCGTATCTAAAATCACAAATCGGAAAAGAAATTGTATTTGGAACAATCAACTTATTTTGATTTCGGAATCGGAACTGATATCGCAAGTCGCTGTTGATGTTTGGTTTTATCCAATCAATTGGGGAAGACAACTTCATGTTACACATTTGGTCCCTGTAACTTCAGCAACATGGCAGTGTTAGTCCAAATTCCGAAATAATTACAAATTCAAGGGCTTATGAACAAAATTTAATTTTTCGTGAACATATTTTTTTTCGTGAACAATAATTATTGGATTCCTACAAGTCTTGGCGGTTCGGAAGGTCGTGTTTCGCAAAATGTCACATTTTTTTCGACCTTTTCGGATTTTAAATTTCAATGCTTATTCCATTTTGTCGAGGGGGAGCATAGCGATGATTTATCGGATTTAAGATCATTTTTGGTGGCTTATATAATTAGCATATTTGAAGATCATTGAGACTTGGAGGGGGAGTTTTTTAAGATAAGAAGTGATTTGGTTTCTTAATTATGAAATAAGTTTTTTTATGGCGGGTTTGACGTTCTTGACAATCTTTGGGATTACTGATAGTTTATTTTATTTACTCTTTTTATATTTATTTTATTATATTTCATTCACATTTTAGTTAAATTTCATGTGTATTTTCATTTTTGTTATTTTATGACTATTTCAGGTACTTTCTAGTTTCGTGAGCATAATTGCAGATTTTAATGAGACTAGTAAAGCGGGAATGTTCGGGACGTATGGAAAGCGGTTGGACTTGGAGGACAACAAGGATCTTGGGCTTAATATCTAGTGGAGATGATGCAAAAAATTGGCTTTAGGTGGATGGAGCATGGAGAAAGATGGCCTCTTAATTAAATAAAGATGGAAGAACTTTTCAAGCGTGCGGGAATTGATGACTGGGCAATTTCAAGAGTTTTGGAGGATTTGGAAAAGATAAATTGGGTTCAAATTGAAGAGAACTTGAAGAAAAATGGGTTAAAAGATTCTTGGACTCGAATTGAGCCAATAGACTAAGTTGTGCAGGCCCAACAGTTGAAGAACCCAAAATTCCATCACTCTTATGCGGCCCACATAAGGTTTCCATGCGGCCCACGTGGATTCCTGTAGGGGCATTTTTGGGATTTTAATTGGAGCTCTATATGGGGAAGGTTCATGTGCCACTTTTCTCAACTTTTGCACATCCGAACTTGGGAGCATTCTTTCGGAGAATTTGGAGCATATTGAAGACCAAAAACCATCAAGAACTTCATCATTTTGCTCTTGAATCTTGTAAAATGTTAGGTACTATCTTTCTAACTTTATTTTCTTAAGTTTAGTCATGCTTGGCTAGACAAAACTTGTTTGACTTTGGTGAAATCCTTTGACTTTTTGTTGAATGTTGAAGACTCTATGAACTAGTTCTTGAATCTTTATGAGAATGTTTTGTGTTTAACATGTTATCATTACTTGTATGTTTTTATTCATGAGTTTAAATGTGTTTGTGGTGATTAGTTGGCTAATTTCTTGATTAAGTAAAGGATCCTCAAAATAGCAAGCAACAAATGATTTTTATGTTGTTTGTGCCTCACACAATCATAAAAATATTTTCTCCAACATGGTAGTGAAAGCATTTGACACTTCTTGACTCCTCTTGGATTTTCTCCAACAAGGGTTGGAACTAGTTGGACACTCATCAAAAATGGATCACACATCAGAACATTCTCTAAAGTTGGAATCGTCACCCTATGCTTTGAAACACAACCCGAAAAAACAGGGGTCCACGTCGTGGTAATCATCACACCACGACGTGGTTCCTGCGTTTGAACTTGTTATTGTTCTTCGTCCAAGTCTTCTACTACCAACCTCTCCAGCTCCGACAAATCTTTTTCTGGATTGAATATATATCAAGTGCCTGCGACTTATGCTCAAGAAAAGCATCAAGATTATCCATTTAAAAACAAAACTAAAAACTAAAATCTAAACTATAAACAAAATTTAAGCATCAAATAAAAAATCTGAACTAAACACAAACGTTCCCTGACAACGGTGCCAAAAACTTTGATATGTTTATAAATACACTAGTTTTTATTTATAAAGTCTTATCTAATCTCATCGAATCTTAAACACGAATAGCCAGTATACCTAGTCGTGAAGTAATTTAGTTGTGGTAAGAAAGGGTGTCGAAAACAAGGAATATGATGGATAAGATCAAATTATTCAAATGCTAACTAAATTAACAACTATGAAAAGTAAAGACGAGATTTTTATGTAAACAAATTGAACTAATGCTCAATTAATCAACAAAAATAATGAACTAAATGGAAACACTAAATAAGAAGTACTTCCACAAGAATTCGAATCTCCCAATTTTTTATGTTTGATTTATTAGCAATGCAATGGATTAATGAATTGATTACTGAATTATAATATGAGTAGCTATCTTGATCGGATTTCCTAGTACTAATACTTAGTGAACAACTAAACACAATGATCATCCAATTAGTGTACACATAATTAATTAAATATACTTGAACTATGAACGATATGATCTAGTGATTTCTCGTCAATGATCATGACAATCAATCTAAGCATAGTGTGGATATCTAATGTCCTCTAACACAATCAAAGTCACCAAATGGCAACTAATATTATCTAACCCAAGGCTTATGACCAAATTCCTAGTCATACTAACCTAATGATCATAAATTCAAATGATCCAAGTACATAGAGATAGAGTAATCATCTAATCCTAATAATATTCAACAAATAACAATAAAAATCATAACTTTAACATGAAAAGCAATCAATCTAACACAAGTAAAAACCAAATTCAACTAATCATACTAATGAAATCAAATCATATCAATAAGGGTTCATCAACATCTAGTGAAAGTAAAGGTTTTTACACCATATTCAGTAAACTAAGGCATAAAAACATCACCAAAAGAATGCAAGACATGATCATCAAGCAAACCCTAAGTGAAATCTCGATGTATTAGCGCTTGAATCTTCAAATCCTTGCTCCAGTTGAGTCTCTAACTTTGAAATCGACCCTTGGAGGGAGTTTCCTCTAGAATATGCGTAGACCTAAGGCCTTTACCTTTTGGAAACGATCTAATGTCCTAAATGTATATACTTTCCAAATTCTGACCACCACGACGTGGTTAAGAGGCACCATGTCGTGGTATTCATAGATATCCCGTATTCTCCACATTAGCTTAATGATCGAAAAGTTTCCATTTTCCACATTGTGGTGGTGATCACCACGTTGTGGGAGTTGGATTTTACATTTTGGAACAAACAAGAAAGTCGTCCAAACTTTTATCTAGTTTTCATATCCTTTTAAATCTTGGCAATTAGAGTTATCAGTCATTATAGATGGTCAAAACACTGACGAGGGGTCAAGCTGCCAACAACATCCTTTTGTGTCTCTTTCAGCTTTGTTCTCCTCCTTTTGCATCCTAACTCCCATTTAAAATGTAACTGAATATTTTAATCATATTAAGTATCATATATCTAAAAATATAACATTTTAATCAAATATATTAAGGTAATGGACTAAAATATATAGTTAAATAAGGCCATATCAAAATGCCCCACACTTATCTTTTGCTAGTCCTCAAGCAAACTAGATTGTTGTAATGCTATATCAGAATTTTTCCTACCAACATCACATAGAATAACCCAATTTGAATTTGCATATTATATCGCGCCTCAATGTATATATTTGTATCTAGACCCTAATTACTTCTCATGTCTTAAATACTCACAATCCTTATAAACGTTCCCCACTTATTTTGAACTACACTCATTTCTGCATCCCTCTGAATACATCCTTGAAAAACTTTCTTGACCTCAAGGTAATTTTTGTTATGTTCCCAAGCATACATATGGTAAAATAACCTAGAAGAAAATTACAAATCGAATAATCCCTTGGCAATTTTCCTTATTCTTCACTTCTTCAAGATCTTCATACTTTGCAAACTTTTATTCACTCAACAACTTTTGAAAACTTTTTTTTTCTTTTTTCTTTTTTTCAATTTTTTTTCTTTTCATAACTCACTTTTTCTCTCAAACTAAAAACATAAAAGAAAAACATATTCTTACACAATGAAACCTAACCTCAACCCTTATTGGTTAAAGGTATTAGTCTAAAGTGCAATGACTATATAAGCTTTCCTAGATACATTTCAAATATACAATGCAAAACATATTATGTCCCTTAAACTACACAAGTTCACGTCTTTGTCTCATGATTTCATTAGAACTGGAAAGCCACAAATATACTATAACATATTGGCTCAACTAAACCTTTGAATTCACATCAAAATATCCCACACAATACTAGCAAACTTATTTCTAGATTTTTCTAATTTACACCATTTTTTCAAGTCTATTTTTTGTTAGATTTTTTTTAAATCTATCATATATATTTTTTCTAGCAAGCTTCTTTCCTTTAATTTGATCCCATACCCCACACCTAAATTATAATGTACCATCATTGTGTAAAAACAATGAAAAGCTTGTACAATAAGAGGGAGAAAAAGAACAAACTTGCCTTAGGAATGTAGTCACGAGATAGGATGACTGTCGTCGGTTGCTTATCAATACTAAACTTGACTTTGTCTGCTAGAACACTCCTAGAACTGAACATCCTTATTGAGATTTGTGGACTCGTGGCATAGTGGTAGGCGGAAAACGAATCTTCATAGCTCAAAAAATTGATTGGAGTATTGCCATGTTGTGGCTTGTTGGTCATGACGTGGACCCTGTGAAATCTAGAACTTGTGAAAAAATCAATGTTACAACGCACATTCAGAATTAGCACATCGCAGTCTTCAGATGTCTAGAAAGTAGTCACGATGTAATAAAAAGTCACATCTCGAGGTAGCTAGGTTGGCATCGCATCTTCATGAAAACTCTTAAATGTTCATCGGTGAATGAATCGACTAGTCTCGAAGTAACTAGTTTCTCAAATGGTCCCTCATATCAATTTCTTCTCATATGTAGCATGGAAAGCTCAATAGACTCCTTCGTTTACTCCATATCGATTATATATCACACACTTATTCGTATGTCACACTTCTTGCCTTCTTCTCATAATACTCCACCCCACGTTTTCACTTTTTCCCATCATCAATTTCTTAGCTAAAAATTCTCTTGCAACAAAAATAATAATCATTAAAAATAAAAACTACAACGAAAAGAAAATGCAAAGTTACTTAAATGTCGGACGGCCTTCCGATAAGCGCTCCTTTTTGTGCGAGTCTTGAGCTGGACTCTCAAATTAATAAACTTCTAAAAAAATCAATGCCAATACATCTGTTGCACTTAATACTCCTTTTGGGACGATCGATTCGTAGTATTTCATGTTTAGTTTCGAAAATCATCCTGCAAAGCATGAATCCATAAAATTCAAGAATGTTGACAGGGGATGGAACTGGTTGGACACTTATCAGAAATGGATCGTACATTCTAACTTTCTCCAAAGTTAGATTTGTCACCACATGCTTCAAAATAGAACCCAAAAAAAGGGGTCCACATCGTGATAATGATCACACCACGATGTGGTTCTTGCATTTCTACTTGTTCTTTCTCTTCGTCCTAGTCTTCTGCTAGCAACCTCTCAAGCTCCTCCAAATCTTTTTTTGGATCGAACACATCATCAAGTGCTTGCAAATCATGCTCAATAATAGCATCAAGAGTATCCATTTAAAAACAAAAATAAAAACTATAAAACTAAAAACTAAACTATAAACAAAATTTAATCATCAAATAAAAAATCCAAGCTAAATGCAACTGTAACATCCCGGAAATTCAGAAGTAAAGTGGAAGGGATAAAGGTGTAAATAAGAAGGTCGACTCAGCGAGTCGATGGATAGACTCGGTGAGTTGAGTCGCGTTGCGGGTGGCGTGTTAAGTGACCAACTCGGCGTGTCACATTGGTGGACTCGGCGAGTTGGTGTTGTGTGGAGAAAACCCTAATCCCGGGGGTTGAGCCCTATATAAAGAACATAATACCCTCTCCCCAGCCTATTTACTCTCCCTTGAAGTCCAGAAACCCTAATATTCGTTTGTGAGAGAATTAGAGAGCATTTGGATCTTGAAGGAGTGTTGTTGAAGAGATCTTTGAAGAATAAGAGGCTTGGAGCAAGGGGCTTTGCAAGGCTTTGGCTTATTCTTCTGTTGGAGTCTTCTCTTGAGGTAATGATTCGATGCTTGAGCTGTTATCCATCTAGATCTATCATTTGTGAATTTTTGGGAGTATATGTAGTGCTATCTTGTGTTTGGTGTAAGATCTGAGGTTGCTACCTCAGATCTAAGTTGTTAATGATCCAGAAAGCCATCAAGTCTATGCCCAATAGTTGTTGGTGAAGTTCTTTTGTCCCAAACCTTAGCCCAAGAGTGTATTATGCTTAGATCTCATTGGATTCATGTAAAGTTTGCCACTTTACATGATGGATGGCTAGTAGAAGAGTAGATCTATGGATTGGGAACCCTGCATGGCTTGGAAAGCCTCTGTATGGGTTAAGAGCTAGGGGTACTCGGCGAGTCACATGGGTGTACTCGGCGAGTTACTTGAAGATAGGCAGCAACTTGACAAGTTGGTTGAAGATAGCCTTGGACTCGGCGAGTCTGTTCTTGGACTCGGCGAGTCTGGTCGTGAGGTCCTCACCTTTCTTGGTTGAGCTGTGAATTGGTGATTCAAGGGACGACTCGGTGAGTTGAGCAGGAAGTGACTCAGAATTCGTAGGACTCGGAGAGTCTTGGGGCGACTCGGCGAGTTGGGTCGCGATAGGGGAGTTTTCAGAGCCTAGGGACTCGACGAGTCAGCGGGCTGACTCGGCGAGTAGAGTCAGTCAGGAAGTTTGACTTTGACTGAGGACTTTGTCTTTGACCAAGAGTTGACTAGTTGGTTTCTAGGGGTAATTTGGTAATTATTGGTATTTATTGAGTTCAGTTTTTTTTTTTGGTATTATCAGTGGTGGAGTTCGTGTCGGAGGTTGGAGCAGTGTGATCTTATCTTTTCAGTCAACAGTTGCGAGGTGAGTTATCCTCATTATATCAACAGCGTCTAAGGCACCAAGGTCGGCCTTTTATCGGATTGTAATCTGGGTATCGTTGTTATGTTATTGTTTTGTCA
The DNA here is from genome assembly GCF_052625555.1 of Lactuca saligna. Lineage (NCBI taxonomy): Eukaryota > Viridiplantae > Streptophyta > Magnoliopsida > Asterales > Asteraceae > Lactuca > Lactuca saligna. The sequence goes on along the minus strand of NC_136417.1, from coordinate 175,258,717 downwards.
TGTTTTCATCCTGGTAGTTAGGATGGTATATGTTAGAGACCTGGTTAAGGTCGGTATCCTGGTATATAGGATGATGCTATGCTAATGACCGGTTAGGTCGGTATCCTGGTTAGGGTGATGTTATGTTTTGTGATATGCTAGATCGGTTTGATTGGATGCAAATTATTATATGATTGTATGTTTATGTGCACATGGTTGTTATACTGGGGTTGGGTTGAGGCGGGTCCTTCTTTGTGCTGTAGGCCAACATACCCAGGGAGGACTGGTTAATCCGAAGGCCCAGAGAGCAGCCTGGATAGGCTCTAGGCCCGTAAGGGCGGACCAGACATGCCGAGGCTCGGAGAGTGGACCAGGACGACTGAAGGCCCGGTGCGGGTGGACCAGTCATATTGTAGACTCAGAGAGTGGACCAAGTGGGTTGAAGGCCCGGTGTGGGCGGACCAAGTACACTACAGACTCGATGGATATGGCTAGACTCAGAGGGTGGACCAGGTGGACTGAAGGCCCGGTAGGGCGGACTAGTCACACAGTAGACCCAAAGTGCATGGTTGTTCTGTTCGCTTATGATATGTTATGCGTGGTATATGTGGTTGGTATTTTGGGGGTATCTCACTAAGCTTTTGGGCTTACAGTTGTGGTTTAATGTTTTTCAGGTACTTCAGAAGACCGTGGTAAGGCGAAGGCGTGATCGTACCGCTCCTCATGTTCATGTTTTAAGATACGGTTCTGGGAAGACTCTGATAATAATTGTATTGAAAACCTTTTTGTAATGACTTAACGAAATTGGGTTGTTTTGAAAATTTTAAATTGGCTTGAATTTTTAGAGTGTTACAAGTTGGTATCAGAGCCTTGGTTTGAGTGAATTGGAGGAACATTCATGTGAATCCAGTATCAAATGAAGGAGAGTTTTCAATAGAGAAATTAAAATGGTCTTAAAAAATGAGTAAAGGAGGACGTGGAGGTACGATCAGTCGGAGCTAGTAAGTAGCCCCAAAATACCATACAAGTTATTTGTTTATGTGATATGATAGAACAACATGCTAGTACTAGGCTAGGGATCTTCAGGAATTCATGATAGAGTGGCTTGATTTGTGATGCCTGCTAGCCTAGGGTTTCTTTCTGTATGAGATTTCTAGTGTTCCTCTAGGAGTGAGGGTTGAGTGCTTGGTATGCCTATTCTTCACTAGGGTGTTGAGGTGATAATTAGTATAAATATGGGTAGGTGTGGAAGGTAGTATGGGCCCATACTACAGAAAGCAAAGGACCCATACACGTATCAAGGAAGTCACAACCCCTAGGGCTGTGTTGAGAGTCGGTTCCCAGGTTAGTGGGAGGTATCTGATGTTGCGGTATTTTTTTTTGTATGGTGGTTACGAGGCATGCTGGGAGCGGATCCGGATCAGAATCGGGGGCAGGAGAGGGCGGTCAGGGTGGGTCATCACCACCCGAGGTTATCGGATAGATAAGCACAGATGAGTTGGATGTTAGGATTTATGAGATCCTGCATGATGAGGTTGCTGCTATGTTCCGGGCCGAGTTGTCGGAACTGTTTGGGACGATCAAGACCTCCATGGTAGAGTATTTTGATGAGCTCTATGTAGCTCTTACAGAGACGGTTGCCGTGGAAGCTACAATAGCTGTAGCAGCAGCATGGGGAGGAGCCGGTAGAGGATTTCAGTATCGGGACTTCGATAATACGAAGCCCCCTACCTTCGATGGAGTTCAGGATCCGATTGTTGCTATGAGATGGTTGTCATACATGGAGGGGTGTTTCTTCATGTGTTCATGCCCTGCTGATCAGAGGGTGAGGTGTGCTCTAAACCTTTTGAGGCTCGGGGCGAAGGAGTGGTGGAGGTTGACCATGGGATCGTATCTGATGTGCAGCGAGCTGCAGTTTCTTGGGATCAGTTCAGACAGATGTTCAGTACTCACTATGTTCCGCAAGTTGAGAGGGAGAGATTAGCTTAGGAGTTCCTGGAGCTGAAGCAGGATTCCGAGTCGGTGACGGAGATCACCAGGATGTTCACTGAGAGGGAGATGTTTTCCCCCGAGTTTGCTTCTGAGTAGGCCCAGATGTCCAGATATCTGAGTATGCTGAAGAGGGATATCAGGCAGTTTGTGTCTACACAGAGGTGCGAGACATTGTTGGAGTTGCAGTAAGCCGCTAGGCGACGAGAGTTAGAGATTGAGTTATAGTTGAGAGAATAGAGGCAGGCTCCAGTACAGTCGCAGCCGGCGCCGAAACGGTCTAAGACCGTTGATTTCAGTTTGAGCAATCAGAGCAGCCGCACTTGTGAGAAGTGCGGGACGTGTCATGCCGGAGCTTGTAGGTCCAGTGGTGCGTGCCGCAAGTGCGGGAGAGAGGGGCACTACGCGAGGGATTGTCGGCAGTCAGCCCGAGCCCAGGATATGAGGATTTGCTATCAGTGTCATCAGGTTGGTCACATGAGGGCCAACTGTCCACAGCTGGTTGGGAGGTCCGTGCAGGCTCCAGCACCGACCACGTTGAGGATTGTAGGTGGAGGTCAGGGTGGAGCAGAGCCCCCGAGGGCTCAAGGTCGTGCTTTTCAGCTTACAGCAGAGGAGGTCAGGGCAGTATCGGATGTAGCTGCGGGTATGTTTCCTTCTTGATATTTTGTTATCTTGTGATTATTATGGAGTATTGTATATCTGCTAGTCTCATTGTGTGAATTTTTAGGTATTATATCCGTTTGTTCCTTAAGGGTTATGGTATGGTTAAGGGTTTTAGTATTAGGAGTTTTGTTGGTTATCATCCATGGGGATTATTAGTGGGAAATCAGGCTTTTGGTCCGAATGTCGGGTAACATCTGCAGTATGAGGAATGGTTAACTGAAGGACGGGCTTCTTTCAAGTCCGAAATGATCAGTGTTGATATGGGATTTTGTGAAGGTTGCTCGTTCTAGTGGGAATCGGTTCGCGTGTCAGTGCTCTAAGTGGGGAGAATTGGAAGATTCTCTGGAAGGTCGACAAGCACGAGAGGTTGATTAGCTGTTTGGGATTCAGCATCGGTTTTGTCAGCCAAGAGCATAGGCTGGTATGAGCAAGTGACAGGCAAACAGGTTGGGATACAGACCAAGGGTTTTGTAAAAGGGAGATTGATTGTGGAAGGCCTAGGATCAGGCCGGGATTGAGTATGTAGGATGGAGTTAGAGTTCGGAACCCCTAGAGGGCTAGAACAGTATGCATGGGAGAGTTTACCAAAGGGATAATTTGGGATGATAAATGCTAATTGAGCGATCCGGATAGACTGAAGGCTGGTGGGCATACCAATCAGGCCGAAGGCTCGGGGAAGGACCAGACAGGCTGAAGGCCCTGAGGGCGGTCCAGACATGCTGAAGGTTCTGAGAGTGCTCCAGACTGGCTGAAGGTCTGGTAAGGCGGTCCAGTCATGATGAATACTCTACATGTGTTGATAAATCTGTGTGAGGAGATGGAATGAGTATGTTGCAACGTGATAGCATCAGAAGGTCTGGCCTCGGGTATTGATCATGATTAGTGGAAGGTAGTGCATGGACTCGAGAGTCCTTGCGAGTAGATTCAGATCATGTGTGGTGCATGGGATAGCGGTTATGCTATAAGGGAATGGTGTAGCGTTGGGCGAGCACCGTGGCACTTGTTGTAGTGACAAGGTGGCCAAGTAGATTTCCTTGGATAAGGAAAGGGAAAGGTATGTAGCTCCGAGAGGGAGTGTAAGTTCACGGAAGCGAAAGCAGTAGCGCGGAGGTATAATTGAGTTGTTCCAATCATGGTTATTGAGTAGTGTGTTTGCACCGGTGGTATGGAATCACATTCGGGTTGGATGTCTGCGGAGGTTACGGAAGGAGTTCCGAGGGTGTAGAGCCAAGGAGGCTCGGAAGGGATGCAAGGATGGAGCCTTGGATTCCCAGTTTGGTGTGAACAAGAAATGATGCATGTAGTGGTAATTCATCCTGGGGGGATGTTTGGAGGTGTCGTCAGTGCATCGGGTTTTCCCAACCCGAGGATGCTAGAGCTAGTTCAACATATGTATGTGATTGTGTAGGAGAACTCATGGGATTTGCTCTGAAGCTGAAGGATGTGTCATCCTGTCAGCATGGAAGGGATAGAGTTGGACTCAGAAAGGGAGCAGGTTAGGTCTCAGCAGTGAATTCGGTGAAGGATATGTCTGATGGGGAAAACGATAGCAGTGCAGTACTGGGTCAGGATCCCGGTGGTTCAAGGTTATATCTAGCTCGTAAGAGTCAAGTGATTGTTGTGATCTGGAATGAGTGAAGTACCATGGAGTGGTACTTGGTTGATAAGTGTGGTTATCAAAGGATGAAGTCGGTGGCCGGCTTGAGGCGGTGGGCAGGACACCGCAGGGGAAGAGTTGGGTTTCGGGTTTTAGTGGTAGTGTTTTGAGGAACCTGGTTTGGTTAATGCCAGGTGGTGCATTGCGAGAGTAATTTCTGTAGTTGTGTTGCCGCAGGCTTCGAGGACGAAGCCTAATTTAAGTGGGGGAGAATTGGAACATCCCAGAAATTCAGAAGTAAATTGGAAGTGCTAAAGGTGTAAATAAGAAGGTCGACTCGGTGAGTCGATGGATAGACTTGGCGAGTCGAGTCGCGTTGCGGGTCGCGTCTTAAGTAACCAACTCGACAAGTCACATGGGTAGACTCGGCGAGTTGGTGCTGTGTGGAGAAAACCCTAATCCTGGGGAGCCCTATATAAAGAACATAATACCCTCTCCCCAGCCTCTTTACTCTACCTTGAAGTCCAAAAACCCTAATATTCGTTTGTGAGAGAATTAGAGAGCATTTGGATCTTGAAGGAGTGTTAGTGAAGAGATCTTTGAAGAATAAGAGGCTTGGAGCAAGGGGCTTTGCAAGGATTTGGCTTATTCTTCTGTTGGAGTTTTCTCTTAAGGTAATGATTCGTTACTTGAGCTGTTATCCATCTAGATCTATCATTTGTGGATTCTTGGGAGTATATCTAGTGCTATCTTGTGTTTGGTGTAAGATCTGAGGTTGCTACCTCAGATCTAAGTTGTTAATGATCAAGAAAGCCATAAAGTCTATACCCAAGAGTTGTTGGTGAAGTTCTTTTGTCCCAAATCTTAGCCCAAGAGTGTATTATGCTTAGATCTCCTTGGATTCACGTAAAGTTTGCCACTTTACATGATGGATGGTTTGTAGAAGAGTAGATCTATGGATTGGGAACCCTACATGGCTTGGAAAGCCTTTGTATGGGTTAAGAGCTAGGGGTACTCGGCGAGTCACATGGGTGTACTTGGCGAGTTACTTGAAGATAGGAAGCAACTCGACGAGTTGGAAGAACAACTCAGCGAGTTGGTTGAAGATAGCCTTGGACTCGGCGAGTCTGGTTGTGAGGTCCTCACCTTTCCTGGTTGAGCTGTGAATCGGTGAGTCAAGTGATCACTCGGTGAGTTGAGCAGGAAGTGGCTCAGAATTCGTGGGACTCGGTGATTCTTGGGGCGACTCGGCGAGTTGTGTCGCGATAGGTGAGTTTTCAGAGCATAGGGACTCGACGAGTCAGCGGGCTGACTCGGCGAGTAGAGTCAGTTAGGAAGTTTGACTTTGACTGCGGACTTTGTCTTTGACCAAGAGTTGACCAGTTGGATTCCAGGGGTAATTTGGTAATTATTGGTATTTATTGAGTTCAGTTTTTTTTTGGTATTATCAGTGGTGGAGTTCGTGTCGGAGGTTAGAGCAGTGTGATCTTATCTTTTCAGTCAGTAGCTGCGACGTGAGTTATTGTGACAACCCGAAATTTCCATTCTATACAAACATGTAAAGTCAATAGAAGTCTGAGCAGTTGCTGTTAATTTTCAGACTTTTTGGAATAAGTTTGAGTATTCTAGAATTAACACTTTAGGAGATATCCGGAGAGAGGATGCCCTAGGGTTTATTGTGCAACAATAAAGTCCCGATACATCAAAAGTTTATAGTTTACAACCTAAACTTGGTGTTTACGATCGTAAACCCTAAATGGGAGGGGTATAAAAGTGGCACTTAGCCATTTTTAGCATTTTTCCACCTTTCCAAGAGTAAACTCCCAAACTCTCTCAAGTGTCATCCCGGTTTTCGTCGGAATCTTCAATCTAGTAAGTGTTTCTAGCTTTCTTAAGTTTTTATATGACTTAATCTAGTGTTTTAACACACTTCTAACCGTGAAATCCTTCCAAAAGGGTTAATCTTCAATTTACACCAAGAACACACACTTGTGTTATTGGCCTTTTGGACCTTTTCGAGCTTCTACTTTGTAAGTGTTCCTATCCTAGAGTCTTACAAGATTTGTTACAATTCTATACCTCAAGAAATCATCCAAGAACACAAAGATCAAAGGTGTATACAGTCCAAGAACACCTTGGAACGTAAACCCTATTCAGGGTGCCAAAGTGTGCTTTATCTTATCCTAGGCCTTGGGTATTAACTTGGAACCCTTCCCTAATGGTTTAGTCACATGAAAAACACCTTAAGACCACTTGTATATGTGTTTACGGTTTGGCGATCTCCCAAAACCGTAAACACCCCTAAGGTGTGTAAAAATGGCCCAAGTCCCTTCACAAGCTAAGGAAACTAGTCTAGATTTATTCCTTAACGTGTTTAGGACTTGAAAACATCATAGAACCATTTTCCTTAGGATTTTAAGGTAGTAAACTCATGGAGAAATGGTCCATAGACGGTAAACTCCATTTAGGAGTGTATTGATGCCACAAAACACTTCCTAAGGCTTAAACATGAAGTAGTAATGCTTGGATTGGCATAGAAGACTTCAAAGCAACAAATGGTTAAAAGATTATGAGCTTACGGCCATAAACTCAAGATTTTATGACCATAAACTCAATGGGATATGGTTTATGGGGAGTAAACTCATATTAGGGGTTCCCTTGAACCCTAAAACCCAATAGCCTTGCCCTACAACACTTAGGTGCACTCCATAGCACTTATAACACTTATACAAAGTGTTTATAATGCCCTAGGATGTATTACCCTTGTTTATTAGTTGTGTAGAGACTAATTGGGTACACATATGTGATACTATATGTTATTTAGGATTATAGAGTGTGTACAAGTCTTCACTTGACACCTAGCAGTCCTACATCTTCAGTTCATCCGTACCACTTACTACAGGTGAGTTCATACCCCTTAATCAATGTTTTAAATGTTTTTAAATACGTTTATGGGGGGGGGGGATACAAGTAGGATCATGCTAGTTATTATATCAATCACATGTGATTAATAAACAGCATTCAAATGATTTACTACTCATTAGCTGTTTTACCAAACAGTTTTCTTCACATGATTTTCATAAACATTTTATATGTTTAAAACTCCTTATTAAACTATTCTTTATACACTGTATGTTTCATTTCAAACTCATTTACAATTGTGTTTCAAACAAACGTTTCTTTATACTTAAATTGTTTTATCAAACAAATACTTTCAACCCGTTTTATAGGCTGACATCAAGTCGACCTTTACTTAGATAGTAATCATGTTCAAAGGTGTTAGAAAACTTATTTTATGCTTTTATATTGTCAATTGCATGCCTATATATGTAGAGTTATATAAGAAATTTTTAAAGGACTTAGGAAGGCTATGCGCCCTATTTCCTTTTCACCGTTGGGATGTGGTCTGGTGAGTATCGGGTATCCGTCCGAAGGTCGTTTAACTATTAGTTATATATCATGTGTACATATATAGTCATAAAGGTCCTTCCAGTCAATTCAATACCCTTGGGTAGCAAGGGTATACTTCCATGTTCATACGTACAAGTTATATTTCTAGTAAGCTACAATAGGCGTAGTTTAGGGTTTTACTAATACTAATACTATAACAATGAATCATACCATGAGTCAGTTCATTCATGAGTCAATACTTGCTAGATAAAGAGAACACACAATACAGCTAGTACACACAGAACATTACAATACTTGCTAGATAGAGAGAACACACAATACAACTAGTACACACAGAACATTACAATACTTGCTAGATAGAGATAATACACAATACAACTAGTACACACATAACATTACAATACTTGCTAGATAGAGAGAACACAAACTACAACTAGTACACAATACATTACAATACTATACAGAGAACATACAAGCTAGACAGAGGGAGAACATACAATACAGCTAGCATACATTACATATACATTACATTTAGTTATGTGAGCCATTAAACGGGTCATAGCACTACCTGCCATGACCGTTTTTGTATCCAGAATCTCCTTAATTGGGGAGCGTGAAAGTTTGTGTATGGATCTATACTGGATTGACTATCCTACACCTTGCTGCTCGCTACAGTGGGACTTGCAAGTCTACAGGTGCCAAATGTCATTTCTTATGGCATCTTACATCGTCATTTTACTATTCAGTCGGTAGCAGGATACAGGTCGATCACATGTTACTTTAACTTTTGTTTGGTTTAAGGTAGTTAGTACAGCAGTAGTCACTTATTATAAAACTATAATACTTTATTATTTCCCCATTACATTCACTTCGTGAACATTCACACGATGCACGGTAATGTAAATACTATATTTTTGGTTAATGATAGTTAGATTTGGGAAAAGACACACTCTTACAAGTGACACAGTCAGATACTAGATGCCTTGGTAGAAGGCTACTTTTAGTAGGAAGCATAGGGTTTTCTAGGTTATTCAAAACTTTTACATACCCAGTCTTACAAATACAGTCTTACAAATACAATCTTACAAAAACAGTCTTACAAATACATTCCTACAAATATAGACACTAATATACTTATGATCTCACAAGATTTAAAGCTGATACTCTCTTTCAAAATAACTTGTATCCTCGGGTCAACAGTAGACAGGTACTGTCACACCCCAAAACCAGGAACGGCGGAAACGTTCTGGGGCGGAGGACGTCATGTATAATATCAACAACAATGTAAAGTAGTAAACAAGCAACAACATCATCCATTGCATTAATAATATAATTATTATACAAATATGTTCTGTCAAATTTTGATGAACACTAAAGCATAAATCAAAATGAAAGATAAGTCTTGAACAAGCTCCATCTTCCTTTCTCCTTGCATCGATACCTGTCTATGATGACCTGAGGATACAAGTAATTTTGAAAGCGAGTAACAGCTTTGAAGCTGGTGAGATCATAAGTATTTAGTGTCTTAATTTGTATGTAAGAATTTGTATGTGAACTGTAAGTATGAAAATGTTTGTAAGACGACTGTAAACGTTTGAAAAACCTTAGAAATCCCTATGATTCCTTCTAGTATATGAAGACCAAGACTTAACTGTTCTGTGTGTGTGTGTGTCTCTTGTAAGAGGATGCATTTTCCAAAGTATAACTATCATTATCCAAAAATATAGTTTGTACATTTATGTTTAAGTGAGGTTATCACTAAAAATATGTAATGGAAAAATCTATGCAGTACTATGGTGTAGTGTAGACTACAACCGTAGCTATTACCTTAAATCTAGGGTAATACTTCCAAGTACTATAGTATTTAATATAAATAACTACATCGGTACTCAACTGCCTTATTTGAGGGATAAGGTATAATGTGATGTCTAGATCCCAGACTATACGCTCCCCTATCAAAGGGATTTTGGGACCTACCTACGACCCCTGCCTGAATGCAAGCCGTGAGCATCCACATTACCGAATGATCATGTATACTTGATATAACTATCCCAATTGCGGTGTGATTCATCAGTATAGTTAGATCCTGAACTAGTTCCGTGCTATAGCCCCTAGTGACGTCTATTCTATGTATATGTAAGTGTACTCATGTAAGTGTGATCATGTAATTGTACTCAAGTAAGAGCGATCATGTAATAGTACAGTAGTGGACTGTAATGTTCTACGTGTGCTAGCTGAAATGTGTGTTCTCTCTATCTAGCAAGTATAGTAATGTAATCATTCTAGTATAGTTGTATATGTTCTCGTCCTAGTATAGTTGTATATGTTCTCGTCCTAGTATAGTTGTATATGTAATGTACTGAAAAGTTCTAGAAGATATTGACTCATGAATGAACTGACTCATTGTATGATATCGCGTTCTAGTAATGGTTCTAGCATCTTCCTGAACTACCCATATGGTAGCTTTCTAGTAATCTAAGTGGTATGTGTGGACATGGATGTATACCCTTGCTACCCAAGGGCATATTTTGAACTGGAAGGACCTTTTATGACTATATATGTACACATGATATATAACTAATATTTAAACGACCTTCGGACGAATACCCAATATCCCACCAGACCACATCTCAAGGCGCGAAAAGGAAATAGGGTGGATAGCCTTCCTAAGTCTTTTAAACATTTCTTATATAACTATACATATAGAGGCATGCAATTTATAATATAAAAGCATAAATAAGTTTTGTAAGACATTTGAAATATAAGTATTATATTAAGAAAAGATCGACTTGATGTCAATCTATAGAACAATTTGAAGGCATCAGTTTAATAAAACAGTTTAAGTATAAGGAAACATTTGTTTGAAACACAGTTGTAAATAAGTTTGAAAGGAAATGTACGGAGTAAGATGTACAGTGTAAAAAGGAGTTTAAAACATATAATTTTTTTATAAAAAGTCATTTGAAGGAAACTGTTTGGTAAAACGGCTAAGGAGTAGCCAAATCATTTGAATGATGTATATTAATCACATGTGATTGATGTAATAAGTAATATAATCCTACTTACTAATCACATGTGATTGACATAATAAGTAGCATGATTCTACTTGTATCCCCCCCCCCCCCATAAAACATTTAAAAAGAGTTTAAAACATTAGTTAAGGGGTATGAACTCACCTGCAATATGTGACTGGAATTTCACAGACTGTTATCGTACTGAAGGATCGGACAAGTGCTTGGTGTCAAGTGGAGACTTAGACACACACAATGATCCTAATTACATATGAAAACATTGTATATAAATAATTAGTGATTATAACACTAATTATACAAGTAATAACATTTAAGCGCGAGGATAACACCGTTGGTCAAGTGCTAGGAGGCTAAAGGGTTGCAATAATGGAGTGCAATGCCCCTATTTGGAGTTTAAGGTCAAAAGACCATATTCATTGGAGTTTACGGCCCAGGGGAGTAAGCTCCTGGCCGTAAACTCTCAACCAAGTCTTGAAATGATGCTTACAATTACTAAAACTCTAGTGGGAATTTATTCAAGGCTTATACAAGTGTTTGGGCACCATATTTACTCCTTTGGGGAGTTTACGGCCCAAAGACCCTTTTCCCTTGGAGTTTACGGCCGTAAACTCCCTTGGGAGGGTGATTATGGTGCTTTCAAGTCTCTATAATAACTAGGAACAATTCTAGGCTTTAGCACTTGGCTTTAAGAGGGTTTATGGCACCATTTGGTACCATTTCTTGGAGTTTACGGCCATAGAACATTTTGGGCCGTAAACTCCCTCACACATGGGGTTCTAAATGTTTTAGCTAGTCCATAACTCATCTAGGTACTTGTCCAAATTGTCCCTTGGCCTAAGGAAGTGTTTAGGGTGTCCTTTGACCCCTTTAAAGGAGTTTACGGCCCAAGAATTACTCTTGGCCGTAAACTCTTCAACACTTGTGCTTTCCTTATGTTTTCTAGGTCCTAACTACTTTAGGGTATTTGTCTAACATAGAGTCCAAGCTTTAGGTGCCTTAAAAACACCATTTGAGCATGTTTTAAGGGAGTTTACGGCCTAAGCTTTTCTTGGGCTGTAAACTCCTAACTTTGGGTGTTTCTTGGCTGATTTCTTGTACCTAAGACACTCCTATACATGACCAAGGTAGTTACTAAGCACGGGGGACAATCTAGGCTCGGTTTCAGGAGTTTACCGCTCAAGAACACCTTGGGAAGTAAACTCCTAAATCGGATGATTTAGCTATGTAATCTATGTTATGAACACATTTAAAGCTTTCTAACACTACTAGAAAGAGTTACTCACAATTTGGGATAAAAACCCGAAGATCCGTGAGAGAGAATTTGGCTTTTCTCTAATTGGAATTCAACTAATGAACCAATTTGGTTCAGAATTCTATTTATAGTCTTGAGATTTTTGGCAGAAAATATTTTTATTCCTGGAACGAACTCTAATGTCCTAGAGTAATGGAATAACAATGTTGCACAAAACCCTAGTGCAACCACTCTCCTAATATCTCTTTAGGTGTAAAACCCTGAAACGGCCAAACTTATATTCTAAGTCTGAACTTTCACTGTAACTGCTCTACTTCTATTGGATTGAAATGGTTTGATTAGAATGGAAAATTTCAGGTTGTCACATCATCCCCCTGTTAAAGGGAATTTCGTCCCGAAATTAGAATTTAGGCAAGGAAGTAGGCACGAATGATCGAGTCGTGAGGAGAAAACTTCCTAATCGATTGGTTCTAGCGCACTTTAGTGAAATCGGGTTCTCGATTGGCATTCCAACGAACCTTCACTAACTAGCGATGGCGTTGCGTCGTCCGCTTGACCTCTCGGTCGAGGGTCACTACGGTCCTAACACGAAGGCGAGGATCTCGACGAGTGGACTTGCAAGAGTCCTAATGGAAAGGTATGGTTTCACAATTTTATAAGCGAAGAGTAGAAAGTACGTTACTGAGTTCGCGGAGTAGGTCTAGTTTGTGCGAGGCACAAGACCGATTCTGATAAGAATCTAGGGGGTCCTGTCTAACTTGGATTTAGCTTTCCACGCTTTACGAAGCATATTAAGCCATTCCCAGAGTGAGTTATCCTAAAGAACTTGGTCACTCACTTGGAATCTCAAAGGTTCCCTTTCTTGCGTAACTTCTCAGTCAAAGGCCACCCCTTGCTGGGTCAAAGTCGTACGAGTCTCTGTAGCTTGCGAGGAGTTCTAAATGAACTAAGGCGGTAGGTCGGTAAGACCTATAATTTGGTGAGTGACTGTCGGCGTCTCTAGTCTCGATAAATGCTCAATGGTTTTGACAAATCGAAAGAGTACTCAAAATTTCCCACACTACTAATAATGGGTCTTAGAAATTTGACTCTTCAATTTCAAAACTCATGCTTTGAGAACATCTCTAAAAGTTCCTCTGAAGGGAATGTTTTCCCATGGGTTCCTTCTTACTACAAGGGTAGATAAGTAAGTCATTACATGGAGAAATGATGAACTGATCCAGGTAAGAAAGACGTACCCTACTCGTTTAGCTCATAAAAGCTATGGGCATATTGGTCTTATCCGAAGGGTATCACTACGGACTCGAAGTGTCCGTATCGAGTTCAGGAGATAGTCTTCCGAACATCTTTCCCTAACACTCGAATTGGTGATATTCGGATCCCAGATCCATTCCTGGAAGTAGTTTCTTTCTTTGCGTTTGCTCAACCATTTTGTCTACGCGCGGCAGAGATAACGATTTCTAATGAAAAATCTCGACGGAGTCCTCGATAACCGAGGTACATACAATGCGATCCGTCGATCTCTGGAAGAATATGACCGAGGTTCTCTAGGGTGAGAAACCTAGTCTTCTAATTCCCTTTATGTGTAGTTCGCTAAGTTCTCCAAACTGTTCTTGTATCTCCGTGGGTGTTTAAATTATAGGGCGATCTGTTTTCGGGAGTCGTACTGAGTCCTAAGTTTGGTCGCATGACGATGCGATTACTTGTATACTTAGGCAGTTCTCCGTCCTGAAGTTCATATTAGAATTCATACCTAGTTTCACAATCACCCTTTCGTGTATACGAGTCATATATTATTAAGGTTGAAAAGGTAGTCGAATAACTGGTTCTTCTTTAAGTTCACATCCCATCGGGGAAAAAGAATTTAAAGTGGAATCATCAATTCTAAACCTGTAGAACCTTGATTATATATCACTCTTATGCATACATTCCTCAGTGATAGATCAACCGCATGAATCCCTGGATTAAACTTGACGTACTGCACGAGTGGTACTTCGGGGATTTCTTCGGAAAGAAAATACTAATAGGTACTCCTGGCATGAGTACTTCGGTGTTCTGATGTGACGGTTTCGCTGGAAAAGTGATCTAGAAGAAAGAGGTGTACGTATGAAGCTGTTTTCGTGAGGATCAAATTGAATCAAGTCGTATGATAATGTCGAAATCATACTGAAACTTAAAGACATTAGATTTAAACATATGACATTTACAGACAAAACACAACCGTGCAACCATGAACAGAGTTACAGTACTTTAGATTTACCACAAGACTATTGTTGCGAATAAGATATACTACAAAAGACAAGTATACGCAGCACGAGAGTCCTTATATAGATAGGATCTCGCAAAAGGTAAGACTCTAGTTGCACTAGTTTTAGATACTTTATAAGTCTGTTACAACAAAACGCCTAAATTACATTTAATGTGGTTCCTGAGCAGGATCTCCTGCAGCAGTGATCCTGAGAATCTTCCCGTCTGCGCCAGAGTTTAGTGTTATCGGGCAATCCTTATGGAGGTGTCCAATTTCACCGCATTGGTAACATATATGGACAGCACCCACATTGGTGGTGGAAGTGAAACGTCGAGTAGGAGTTATGGGGACACGGGTTCTTTCCTTTTTTAGGCAATCTCTCTTATAGTGCCCAAACTCTCCACAATGATAGCAAGTCTGGTTCCCATCGGTGTTGGGCGAATTGTTGATCGGGTTTGATAGGCTCTTGTAGTAACGTTTGGTGTGCCCCTTTTTGTTGCAATTTTTGCATTGCAAGGTTCGGCAGATTCCCTCGTGGTGGTAATTGCACCGGTCGCACTTCGGGAGTGTTCCTTTGTATGGTCTGCTCGGTACTGGAATGGCAGAGGTTTCCGCTTGCTGTTGTTGCATGGAAAGTTTTCGGGGTTTCTCGCGTTCTTTCTGAGTTTGACGCTTCCTTTTCTTGTTCTTTGGTTTTTGGCTTTGCGGGCCTAAGGCCGTTACCATTTGGTGACTTCCTGGATGGATACCACGATTGGAAACTTCATTCCCATTAGTAGCATTGACTGTGCTGTTAGCGCTACGTTGCGCAAGAACCGCGGTTACGGTAGCCACTACGCTAGCTGTAACTGCCGTTTGAAAGGTAGCGGCATCCATAGGAAAAGTAGAGGTCTCGTTGCTTGGCTGATCGTTTTTGGATGACGACATGATTCTGTAATACGAAAATAAGGAATTTGTGAGCGATTCTGGTTGACCCTTGATGTACTTAGATTGTTCTTGAAAAGGGTAAGAGTATGATCTCGAAAGTTTGACCTACATCCCTATGATGCAGTCCCAGTAAAGAATGAAAGTATGTTCGCGAAGGTTTGACCTACATCCCTATGATGCAGTCCTAATACAGAATGGGAGTATGTTCGTAGAATGGTCTCAAGACGTTTGTTGTTCGAGGTGAGGTATCGTGGGTTGGTGAATAACAAGATCCAACCACTGAAGGAGACTTGGAAATGTCTCTGGAGATAAATCGCTATAGTCCAATGACTTGACTAAAGCATGTTTCAGACAGACTCCAATGAAAGTATGATAAGAGTACTTGAATGAAGAATGACACAGAAGTTAGCCGGCTGTCAATATCTTTGATATTCACGATGTAAAGATTCTGGAAAATGACCTTGTAAAGGTCTTACATCATATCCGCAGAAGATAGTTCCTGACGGCATAAAGACCTAGCTAAAGTACTTACGGAACAAGAAAATTTCATAGAAAATGCCACGTCAGGCATAGACAGAAAAAAAAAACACGATTCCCTTTTATAAGGAAAAATAAAGTAACACGTCTATTACCGGCGACGGTCATCCTCCTGGTGAACTCGTAGTTCAACCAATTGACGTTCCATGTCAAGTAGGTGTCTTTTGCACACCATCTGGCGTACCCGGAGCTCTATGACTTCGGCTCGTGATTCGGCCAGTGCTTGCAACAGGGTTTCATGGTTTCTCTCTGATCTCTCATGTGCATCTTCTAGATGAATGGTGTGGAGGGTATGCATTCTAGCATAGGCGACTACTTCTGTAATCTGATGTAGGGCTGTCCTGCCTTGAATCTCATTTCGGGCCATTCTGCGGACCAAGATTTGCAAGACTCTATCTGCTGAGCCCCCATTGCTCAAGTCGTAAAAGCTGCGGTCACCATCAAAAGGCATAGACTGATCTTGTCCTTGGCTCCATGTTTCCAAGCATTCCACTCACTCAGGGGTCGGGCCATGAAAAGCCGGACGAGGGTTAGGAATTGGAAAGGCAGCTGCTCGGGGTAAGTTCTCAGCCTCTGGTTTGGAGTTAGCATCATACGAAAGGTCTTCATCATGGTGATCATTCAAGGGGAAAAGGATGATCATTCTCTGGTTATTCTCCAAACTAACCAGCTATGACTTCATTCGGAAGGTACTGGTTGTCGAAGGGATGGAGTCCAGTTATGTTTTCTATGCGAGAATTTAGGGTAAAAGAATAATTATTAGACGAACTATCTAGATAATTATTTAGAAAGTCTTCATCAGTTACATTGCTATTTGTGAAGTGCATACTAGCTATGTGTAATCTAAACAGGATAGACCTTCGAATAAGTGACCTTAATTCCAAATTCACACAAAATAAGGTTAAGGCAAAATTATCACATATTCTAAGTCTATAACATCCTAATTACATATAGCCTTAGTGTATCCACTTAGCAACTATCAACTTAGTAATGAAGATCCCATTTTAAATTCTCAAGTATAAAGTACTTCAAGTAACACCAAATACTCGTATAGTATTTTAAATTTTAATGTTATGTTCTATTGTTCTCATTGTGGTAGGGTTGGTAAGATTTTAGCATTGTTGCAACCACACACTAAAACTTAGGCACATGCAAGTCAACCCTCGGATAATACAGGTGATCAGGCTATATCTTCCCATTTTTGACCATATGTCTCTAAGCCCACTTGTGTTGCCCAACAATCGTAATTCTTTTTGTACTGTCCTAGTGACACTGATTTTAGTATGAATGCAGCACGTATACTTACTTAAATATTTTACTATTTAAAGTATAAACTCTTGGTCAAAGTATTTTTAATCCCTGATGTATTTATAGTTAGTATATCTTTTATGGGTTGATATACTTAATTCACTATAAACAACGCTCTGATACCAATCTGTCACACCCCATAACCAGGAACGGCGGAAACGTTCTGGGGCGGAGGACGTCATGTATAATATCAACAACAATGTAAAGTAGTAAACAAGCAACAACATCATCCATTGCATTAATAATATAATTATTATACAAATATGTTCTATCAAATTTTGATGAACACTAAAGCATAAATAAAAATGAAAGATAAGTCTTGAACAAGCTCCATCTTCCTTTCTCCTTGCATCGGTACCTGTCTATGATGACCTGAGGATACAAGTAATTTTGAAAGCGAGTATCAACTTTGAAGCTAGTGAGATCATAACTATTTAGTGTCTTAATTTGTATCTAAGAATTTGTATGTGAACTGTAAGTATGAAAATGTTTGTAAGACGACTGTAACGTTTGAAAAACCTTAGAAATCCCTATGATTCCTTCTAGTATATGAAGGTGTCTTCTACCACGACCTAACTGTTCTGTGTGTGTGTGTGTCTCTTGTAAGAGGATGCATTTTCCAAAGTATAACTATCATTATCCAAAAAATATAGTTTGTATATTTATGTTTAAGTGAGGTTATCACTAAAAATATGTAATGGAAAAATCTATGCAGTACTATGGTGTAGTGCAGACTACAACCGTACCTATTACCTTAAATCTAGGGTAATACTTCCAAGTACTGTAGTATTTAATATAAATAACTACATCGGTACTCAACTGCCTTATTTTAGGGATAAGGTATAATGTGATGTCTAGATCCCAGACTATATGCTCCCCTATAAAAGGGATTTTGGGACCTACCCACGACCCCTGCCTGAATGCAATTCGTAAGCATCCACATTACCGAATGATCATGTATACTCGATATAACTATCACAACTGCAGTGTGATTCATTAGTATAGTTAGATCCTGAACTAGTTCCGTGCTATATCCCCTAGTGACGTCTATTCTATGTATATGTAAGTGTACTCACGTAAGTGTGATCATGTAATTGTACTCAAGTAAGAGCGGTCATGTAATAGTACAATAGTGTACTGTAATGTTCTACGTGTGCTAGCTGAAATGTGTGTTCTCTCTATCTAGCAAGTATAGTAATGTAATCATTCTAGTATAGTTGTATATGTTCTCGTCCTAGTATAGTTGTATATGTTCTCGTCCTAGTATAGTTGTATATGTAATGTACTGAAAAGTTCTAGAAGATATTGACTCATGAATGAACTGACTCATTGTATGATATCGCGTTCTAGTAATGGTTCTAGCATCTTCCTGAACTACCCATATGGTAGCTTTCTAGTAATCTAAGTGGTACGTGTGGACATGGATGTATACCCTTGCTACCCAAGGGCATATGTTGAACTGGAAGGACCTTTTATGACTATATATGTACACATGATATCTAACTAATATTTAAACGACCTTCGGATGAATACCCAATATCCCACCAGACCACATCTCAAGGCGCGAAAAGGAAATAGGGTGGATAGCCTTCCTAAGTCTTTTAAACATTTCTTATATAACTATACATATAGAGGCATGCAATTTATAATATAAAAGCATAAATAAGTTTTGTAAGACATTTGAAATATAAGTATTATTTTAAGAAAAGATCGACTTGATGTCAATCTATAGAAGAATTTGAAGGCATAAGTTTAATAAAACAGTTTAAGTATAAGGAAACATTTGTTTGAAACACAGTTGTAAATAAGTTTGAAAGGAAATGTACGGACTAAGCTGTACAGTGTAAAAAGGAGTTTAAAACATATAAAATGTTTATAAAAAGTCATTTGAATGAAACTGTTTGGTAAAACGGCTAATGAGTAGCCAAATCATTTGAATGCTGTATATTAATCACATGTGATTGATGTGATAAGTAATATAATCCGACTTACTAATCACATGTGATTGACGTAATAAGTAGCATGATTCTACTTGTATCCCCCCCCCATAAAACATTTAAAAAGAGTTTAAAACATTAGTTAAGGGGTATGAACTCACCTGCAGTATGTGACTGGAATTTCACGGACTGTTATCATACTGAAGGATCGGACAAGTGCTTGGTGTCAAGTGGAGACTTAGACACACACAATGATCCTAATTACATATGAAAACATATGTATATAAATAATTAGTGATTATAACACTAATTATACAAGTAATAACATTTAAGCGCGAGGATAACACCTTTGGTCAAGTGCTAGGAGGCTAAAGGGTTGCAACAATGGAGTGCAATGCCCCTATTTGGAGTTTAAGGTCAAAAAACCATATTCATTGGAGTTTACAGCTCAGGGGAGTAAGCTCCTGGCCGTAAACTCTCAACCAAGTCTTGAAATGATGCTTACAATTACTACAACTCTAGTGGGAATTTATTCAAGGCTTATACAAGTGTTTGGGCACCATATTGACTCCTGTGGGGAGTTTACAGCCCAAAGACCCTTTTCCCTTGGAGTTTACGGCCGTAAACTCCCTTGGGAGGGTGATTATGGTGCTTTCAAGTCTCTATAATAACTAGGAACAATTCTAGGCTTTAGTACTTGGCTTTAAGAGGGTTTATGGCACCATTTGGTACAATTTCTTGGAGTTTACAGCCATAGAACATTTTGGGCCGTAAACTCCCTCACACATGGGGTTCTAAATGTTTTAGCTAGTCCATAACTCATCTAGGTACTTGTCCAAATTGTCCCTTGGCCTAAGGAAGTGTTTAGGGTGTCCTTTGACCCCTTTAAAGGAGTTTACGGCCCAAGAATTACTCTTGGCCGTAAACTCTTCAACACTTGTGCTTTCCTTATGTTTTCTAGGTCCTAACTACTTTAGGGTATTTGTCTAACATAGAGTCCAAGCTTTAGGTGCCTTAAAAACACCATTTGAGCATGTTTTAAGGGAGTTTACGGCCTAGGCTTTTCTTGGGCCGTAAACTCCTAACTTTGGGTGTTTCTTGGCTGATTTCTTGTACCTAAGACACTCCTTTACATGTCCAAGGTAGTTACTAAGCACGGGGGACAATCTAGGCTCGGTTTCGGGAGTTTACCACTCAAGAACACCTTGGGAAGTAAACTCCTAAATCGGATGATTTAGCTATGTAATCTATGTTATGAACACATTTAAAGCTTTCTAACACTACTAGAAAGAGTTACTCACAATTTGGGATAAAAACCCGAAGATCTGTGAGAGAGAATTTGGCTTTTCTCTAATTGGAATTCAACTAATGAACCAATTTGGTTCAGAATTCTATTTATAGTCTTGAGATTTTTGGCAGAAAATATTTTTATTCCTGGAACGAACTCTAATGTCCTAGAGTAATGGAATAACAGTGTTGCACAAAACCCTAGTGCAACCACTCTCCTAATATCTCTTTAGGTGTAAAACCCTGAAACTGCCAAACTTATATTCTAAGTCTGAACTTTCACTGTAATTTCTCTACTTCTATTGGATTGAAATGGTTTGATTAGAATGGAAAATTTCAGGTTGTCACAGGTACCGATGCAAGGTTTAGAGAATATGGAGCTCGTTCAAGACTCATCTTTCATTTTGATTCATACTTTAGTGTCTATTAAACATGTCAGAACACTTGTATTAAAATTATATTATTAATGCAATGGATGCTTTTGTTGCTTATTTACTACTATTAATTGTTGTGATACTGTACATGATCTCCTCCGCCCCAAAACATTTCTGCCGTTGTCGGTTTTGGGGTGTTACAGATTGGTATCAGAGCATTGTTTATAGTGAATTTAGTATATCAACCCTTAAAAGATATACAGACTATAAATACAATGGGATTAAAAATACTCTGACCAAGAGTTTATACTTTAAATAATAAAATATTTACTTAAGTATACGTGCCTGCATTCATACTAAAATCAGAGTCACTAGGATAGTACAAAAGAATTACGATTGTTGGGCAACACATGTGGACTTAGAGACATATAGTCGAAACTGGGAAGATATAGCCTGATCAACTATATTATCCGAGGGTTGACTAGCATGTGCCTAAGTGTAGTTGTGTGGTTGCAACAAGTCTAAAATCTTACCACCAATACCATAATGAGAACAATAGAACATAAACCTAAAATAATATAGGGGTATTTGGTGTTACTATAAGTACTTTATACTTGAGAACTAAAAAGGATCTTCCTTACTAAGTTGATAGTTGCTAAGTGGATACACTAAGGCTATATGTAACTAGGATGTTATAGACTTAGAATCTGCGAAATTTTTTGCTTTACCCCTATTCTTTGTGACTTTAGAGTTAAGGTCACTTATTCGAAGGCCTATCCTGTTGTGATTACATATAACTGGTATGCACTTCACAAATAGTGATGTACCTAATGAAGATTTTTTAAATAATTATCTAGATAATTCATCTAATAGTTAGTTTCTTACCCCAATTCTCGCGTAGATAACATGGTTGGACTCCATCCCCACGGCAACCCATACCTTCCAAATGAGGTCATTGCTGGATGGTTTGGGGATGAACCAGAGAATGATCATCTGATCCCTTTGAATGATCACCATGGTGAAGACCTTTCAGATGGTCCTAACTTCGAACCCGAGGTTGAGAACCTACCCTCGGTAGCTCCCTTTCCAAATCCTGACCCTCGTCTGGCTTTTCATGGCCTGACGCCTCCTTGGGTCGAATGTTTGGAAACATGGAGCGAGGATCAAGATCAACCTATGACGTTTAATGGAGACCGAAGCTTCTACAACGTAAATGAAGGGAGCACAGCAGACAGAGTTCTACCAATCCTGATCCGTAGAGTTGCTCGAAACGAAATTCATGGCAGAACCGCCCTACATCGTATCAGAGAAGTTGACACTAATGGAGGAATGCATATCCTTCGTACCAACCACCTTGAACATGCTCGTGAGAGATCTGAGAGAGACCACGAAACCCTACTGCAAGCATTAGCTAAAACCCGAGCCGAAGTCATAGAGCTCTAAGTTCGTCAGAGGGTATACGAAATTGACATGGAACGTCAACTAGCTGAAATAAGGGTTCACCATAGGGGTGATTGTCGCCAGTAGAAAATACTTTACTCCCCTTCTTTGTTTTTAAGGACGATGTTCATATTATGACCGATGTAGCACTTATTTATGTGATTACCTTGTACTGTAAGTACTTTAGTTAGGTCTTTATGCTGTCAAAGACTTCTCTACTCCAGATGTGATGTAAGACCTACTACAAGGTCAATTTTCCCGAATTTATTACATCTTAAACATCGATGATATTGACAGTCGACTAACTCTTGAGTTATTCTTTGTTCAAATACTTTTATCATACCTTCAATTGAGTGTATCTGAAATTTGCTTTAGTCAAGTATTTGGAATATAGTAATTTAACTCCGGAGACATTTCCAAGTCTCTTTTAGTGGTTGGATCATGTTATTCACCAACCAACGATACCTCGGCTGGAACGAAAAACGTCTTGAGACCAATCTACGAACTTACTTACACTCATTACTATGACTGCATCATAGGGATGTAGGTCAACCCTTCATGAACACACTTCCACACAGTACTAGGACTGCATCATGGAGATGTAGGTCAAACCTTTGCGAACATACTTCCAATCCGTACTAGGACTGCATCATAGGGATGTAGGTCAAACTTTTGAGAACATGCTCTTACTCTTTATTTGAACAATCGAAGTACATCTAGGGTCAACCAGAATCGCTCACAAAATCCTTATCTTTAGTATTACAGAATCATGTCGTCATCTGGAAATAGTCAGCCGAACGACGAAACCCCTGCTTTACCCATGGACGCCGCTACTTGTCAAACTGCAGTTACAGCTGCCGTGATGGCTGCCGTGACAACTGTCCTTGCACATCCAACTACTATCAGCGAAATCAATACCGATGAGGGGGTTGAAAATCCTGATCGCAGTATCAATCCAGGAAGTCATCAAATGGTTACAGTCGCAGGCTCGCAAAACCGAAAAGCAGAGAATAAGAAACGAAAGTGCTAAGCCCAGAAAGAACGCAAGCAATCCCAAAAACTTGCCATGCAAAAACAAAAATTGGAAACCCCTGCCATCCCAGTACCGAGCAGACCATACGAGGGAAATTTTTCGAAGTGTGATAAGTGTAGTTTCCATCATCATGGGGCTTTCCATGAGATACAATGTTGCGATTGCCTAAAAATAGGGCACCATGCTCGTAGCTATGGAGAACTGGCACGACCCATCACTCAAGCCCCTGACATCAGAGTCAACCAGGCTTACGATGGTGGTTTTAAAACTAGACCTATGAAAGGAAAGATCCAAAGTGGATGAACAAGAAGAAAACTCGTGTCCATGTCATTCTAGCTCGACACATCACTACCACCACCAATGTTGGTGTTGTCCAGATATGTCCCTAATGTGGTGAAATTGGACACCTCAAGAAGGATTGCCCTATAGCGAAGAACTCGGGCGCTGATGGGAAGATTCTAAGGATCACAGCTGCATGAGAAACTACGCCGGACCTTCGTTAGAACATCTAAGGCGTTCGTTGTAGCAGTCATATAAACTATTTAAAACTAGTGCAACTAGAGTCTTATCTTTTGCGAGATCCCGTCAGTAAAAGGGCCCTCGTGTTGCGTATACTTGTCTTTTGTGGTGTACTTTATTCGCAGCAATATTCTAGTGGTAAATCTAAAGTACTGAAACTATGTTCAAGGTTTCACTATGATGTTTTGTCTGTAATGCCTTATGTTCAAATCTAATGTCTTTAATTTCTCATATGATTCCGACATTATCATCCAACTAGATTCAATTTGATCCGCGTAATACCAGCTCCTTACGTACATCTCTTTCTCAGTAAACGTCCTTTTTTTTAGCGAAGTCGTCATTTCAGAACTCGGATCACTCCTGCATAAGAGTACCTCATGTTTCTTATTCTTTCTGAAGAAAAATCAACAAACCTCCCCGGAGTACCACTCGTACAGTACGTCAAGTTCAACCCAAATATCCATATGAGTGATCTATCGCTGAGGAATGTATACATAAGGGTGGTATATAATCAAGGTTCTACAGGTTTAGAATTGATGATTCCACTTTAACTTCTTTTCCTCATTGGGATGTGAACATAAAGAGGAATCATTTATTCGATTATCTTTTCAATCTTAATTATATACGACTCGTATACACGAGTTTGTGATCGTTGAACCATGTATGAATTTTAATATGGACTTCAGGACGGAGACTGCCCAAGACTACGAGTAATCGCAGCGTCATGTGAACAAACTTAGAACCCAGTACGACTCCTGTAACCAGATCGCCCTACAATCTAAACACCCACAGAGAGATAAGAACAGTCCAGAAAATATTGGCGAACTACCCAGCATAAGAATAGAAAGACCCAACTCCTCACCCTGGAGGGCTCCGATCTTATTCTTCCAGAGGTAGACGGACGTATCTTATGTACCTCGACTATCGGGGATCCATCAAGATTTCCTTTAGAAATCGTTATCTCTACATCGCATAGAGGAATTGGTTGAGAAAACGCAAGAAAACAAATTACTTTTCAGAAATGGACCTGAGATCCGAATGTCACCAGTTTCGAGTGTTAGAGAAGGATGTCCACAAGACCGCCTTCTGAACTCGATGCGGACACTTCGAGTCCGTAGTGATACCCCTCGGATAGGACCAACACACCCATAGCATTCATGATCTTAATGGGTAGGGTATACCATTCTACTTGGATCAGTTCGTCATTCTCTTAGAAATGACTTACTTATCTACCCTCGTAGGAAGAAGGAACCCATGGGAGCATTACCCTCAGAGAAACTTTTCGCGAAGTTCTCTAAACACGAGTTTTGGAATTTAAGAGTCAAATTCCTAAGACACACTACTAGTGATGGGAAATTCTTGAGTACTCTGTAAATTTATCAAAATCGTTGAAAATTTGTCAGTACCGAAGACGCTTACGAAATTCGCCAAATTTTAGGTCTCGCCGACTTACTGTCAGGAGTCCATTCAGAACTCCTCGCGAATTACAGAAACTCTTACGACTTTGAACCAGCAGGGAGTGGCCCTTGACTGGGAAAATAAGTAAGAAAAAGAAACCTTGGAATTCCAAGTGAGAGACCAAATTTTTTAAGGAAGTCTCACTATGGGAATGGCTTAATATGCTTCGTAAAGCATCGGAAGCTAAATCCAAGATAGTTAGCACCTCCGAGATTCTTACCAGGAATCAGTCCCGTATCTCGCAGACTAGACCTACTTCGAGAGCTTAGTAATGTACATTCTACCCTTCACATCTCGGACTTGTAAAAAGTATCGATCTGACGAGACTCTTGAAATCCCACTCAAAAATATCAAGCCCCACAAGAGCCTCACCAATGTGTAAGAACTATAGTGACCATGGACCGAGAGGTCATACGAACACTTCATAGTCGTTTCCCCTTTAGTGAAGGTATCCTTGAATGCCAACCATGCATCTGAATTCACTTAGGATTGTGAGAATCAATCATTTAGGAAGTACCCCCACTTTTTGGCTCGATTACTCATGCCTACTTCCTTACCTAAATTCTAATTTAGGGACGAAATTCCTTCTAAGGAGGGGATGATGTGACAACCCGAAATTTTCATTCTGTACAAACATGTAAAGTCAATAGAAGTCTGAGCAGTTGTTAATTTTCAGACTTTTTGGAATACGTTTGAGTATTCTAGAATTAACACTTTAGGAGATATCAGGAGAGAGGATGCCCTAGGGTTTATTGTGTAAAAATAAAGTCCCGACACATCAAAAGTTTAGAGTTTACAGCCTAAACTTGGTGTTTACGGTCGTAAACCCTAAAGGGGAGGGGTATAAAAGTGGCACTTAGCCATTTTTAGCATTTTCCACCTTTCCAAGAGTAAACTCTCAAACTCTCTCAAGTATCATCCAGGTTTTCATCGGAATCTTCAATCTAGTAAGTGTTTCTAGCTTTCTTAATTTGTTATATGACTTAATCTAGTGTTTTAACACACTTCTAAACGTGAAGTCCTTCCAAAAGGGTTAATCTTCAATTTACACCAAGAACACACACTTGTGTTATTGGCCTTTTGGACCTTTTTGAGCTTCAACTTTGTAAGTTTTCCTATCCTAGAGTCTTACAAGCTTTGTTACACTTCTATACCTCAAGAAATCATCCAGGAACACAAAGATCAAAGGTGTTTACAGTCCAAGAACACCTTGGACCGTAAACCCTATTTAGGGTGCCAAAGTGTGCTTTATCTTATCCTAGGCCTTGGGTATTAACTTGGAACCCTTCCCTAATGGTTTAGGCACATGAAAAACACCTTAAGACCCCTTGTATATGTGTTTACGGTTTGGGGATCTCCCAAAACCGTAAACACCCCTAAGGTGTGTAAAAATGGCCCATGTCCCTTCACAAGCTAATGAAACTAGTCTAGATTTATTCCTTAACGTGTTCAGGACTTGAAAAAATCATAGAACCATTTTCCTTAGGATGTTACGGTAGTAAACTCATGGAGAAATGGTCCATAGATCGTAAACTCCATTTAGGAGTGTATTGATGCCACAAAACACTTCCTAAGGCTTAAACATGAAGTAGGAATGCTTGGATTGGCTTAGAAGACTTCAAAGCAACAAATGGTCAAAAGATTATGAGCTTACGGCCGTAAACTCAAGAGTTTACGACCGTAAACTCAAGAGTTTACGACCGTAAACTCAATGGGATATGGTCTATGGGGAGTAAACTCATATTAGGGGTTCCCTTGAACCCTAAAACCCAATAGCCTTGCCCTACAACACTTAGGTGCACTCCATAGCACTTATAACACTTATACAAAGTGTTTATAATGCCCTAGGATGTCTTACCCTTGTTTATTAGTTGTGTAGAGACTAATTGGGTACACATATGTGATACTATATGTTATCTAGGATCATAGAGTGTGTACAAGTCTTCACTTGACACCTAGCAGTCCTACATCTTCAGTTCATCCGTACCACTCACTACAGGTGAGTTCATACCCCTTAATCAATGTTTTAAATGTTTTTAAATACGTTTATGGGGGGGAGGATACAAGTAGAATCATGCTAGTTATTATATCAATCACATGTGATTAATAAGCAGCATTCAAATGATTTACTACTCATTAGCTGTTTTACCAAACAGTTTTCTTCACATGATTTTCATAAACGTTTTATATGTTTAAAACTCCTTATTAAACTATTCTTTATACATTGTATGTTTCATTTCAAACTCATTTACAATTGTGTTTCAAACAAACGTTTCTTTATACTTAAACTGTTTTATCAAACAAATACTTTCAACCCGTTTTATAGGCTGACATCAAGTCGACCTTTACTTAGATAGTAATCATCTTCAAAGGTGTTAGAAAACTTATTTTATGCTTTTATATTGTCAATTGCATGCCTATATATGTAGAGTTATATAAGAAATGTTTAAAGGACTTAGGAAGGCTATGCGCCCTATTTCCTTTTCACCGTTGGGATGTGATCTGGTGGGTATCGGGTATCCATCCGAAGGTCGTTTAACTATTAGTTATATATCATGTGTGCATATATAGTCATAAAGGTACTTCCAGTCAATTCAATACCCTTGGGTAGCAAGGGTATACTTCCATGTTCATACGTACAAGTTATATAACTAGTAAGCTACAATAGGCGTAGTTTAGGGTTTTACTAATACTAATACTATAACAATGAATCATACCACGAGTCAGTTCATTCATGAGTCAATATTTGCTAGATAGAGAGAACACACAACACAGCTAGTACACACAGAACATTACAATACTTGCTAGATAGAGAGAACACACAATACAGCTAGCACACAGAACATTACAATACTTGCTAGATAAAGATAACACACAATACAGCTAGTACACACAGAACATTACAATACTTGCTAGATAGAGAGAACACACAATACAGCTAATACACAATACATTACAATACTATGCAGAGATAACATACAATACAGTTAGCATACATTACATATACATTACATTTAGTTATATGATCCATTAAACGGGTCATGGCACTACTTGCCATGACCATTTTTGTATCCAGAATCTCCTTAATTGGGGAGCGTATGAGTTTGCGTATAGATCTATACTGGATTGACTACCCTACACCTTACTGCTCGCTACAGTGGGACTTGCAAGTCTGCGGGTGCCAAATGTCATTTCTTACAGCGTCTTACATTATCGTTTTACTATTGAGTCGGTAGCAGGATACACGCCGATCACATGTTACTTTAAATTTCGTTTTGTTTAAGGTAGTTAGTACAACAGTAGTCACTTATTATAAAACTACAGTACTTTATTATTTCCCCATTACATTCACTTCGTGAACATTCACACGATGCACGGTAATGTAAATACTATATTTTTGGTTAATGATAGTTAGATTTGGGAAAATACACACTCTTACAAGAGACACAGTCAGATACTAGATGCCTTGGTAGAAGACTACTTTTAGTAGGAACCATAGGGTTTTCTAGGTTATTCAAAACTTTTACATACTCAGTCTTACAAATACAGTCTTACATATACAGTCTTACAAATACAGTCTTACAAACAAATTATTACAAATATAGACACTAAAATACTTATGATCTCACCAGCTTTAAAGCTGATACTCTCTTTCAAAATAACTTGTATCCTCAGGTCAACAGTAGATAGGTACAGATCCAAGGTTTAGAGAAGATGGAGCTCATTCAAGACTCATCTTTCTTTTTGATTCATACTTTAGTGTCTATTAAACATGTCAGAACACTTGTATTAAAATTATATTATCAATGCAATAGATGATGTTGTTGCTTATTTACTACTATTCATTGTTGTGATACTGTACATGATGTCCTCCGCCCCAGAACATTTCCGCCATTCTCGGTTTTGGATGGTATATGTTAGAGACATGATTAAGGTCGGTATCCTGGTATATAGGATGATGTTATGCTAGTGACCGGTTAGGTCGGCATCCTGGTTAGGGTCATGTTATGTTATGTGATCTGCTAGATCGGTTTGATTGGATGCGAATTGTTATATGATTGTATGTTTATGTGCACATGGTTGTTCTACTGGGGCTGGGTTGAGGTGGGTCCTGCTTTGTGCTGTAGGCCAACATACCCAGGGCAGACCGATTAACCCGAAGGCCCAACGAGCGGTCCGGATAGGCTGTAGGCTTGCGAGGGCGGACCAGACGTGCCAAGGCTCGGAGAGTGGACCAGGGCGACTGAAGGCCCGGTGCGGGCGGACCAACCACACTGCTGACTCGATGGATATGGCTAGACTCGGAGGGTGGACCAGGTGGACTGAAGGCCCGATAGGGCGGACCAGTCACACAGTAGACCCGAGTGCATGGTTGTTCTGTTCGATTATGATATGTTATGCGCGGTATATGTGGTTGGTAATTTGGGGGTATCTCACTAAGAATTTGGGCTTACAGTTGTGGTTTAATGTTTTTCAGGGACTTCAGGAGACCTTGGTACGGTGAAGGCGTGATCATATCGCTCCTCATGTATATGTTTTATGATATGGTTCTGGGAAGACTCTGATAATAATTGTATTGAAATCCTTTTTGTAATGACTTAACGAAACTGGGTTGTTTCTGAAAAATTTAAATTGGCTTGAATTTTTAGAGTGTTACAGCAACCGTTCTCCGACAAGAGCGCCAAAAACTTTGATGTGTTTATTAATACACTAGATTTTTATTTATAATGTCCTATATAATCTCAACTAGTCTTAAACACAAATAGTCAGTGTACCTAGTCGTGAAGTAATATAGTTGTGCTAAGAAAGGGTGTCGAACACAGGGAACGTGATGGTTAAGATCAAATGATTCAAATTCTAATTAAATTAATATGAAAAGTAAAAGATGGGGTTTTTGTGTAAACTAAATTAAATTAATGCTCAATTAATCAATGAAACTAATGAACTAAATGGAAACAACAAATAAGAAGTACTTCAACTAGAATATGAATCCCCCGAGTTTTTGTAACGCTCTAAAATTTTCAAATAAAATTTTCATTTTTAAAACCACATAGAACTCAATATCGCATTTCTCAAAAACCCAAGTGTATAAATTATTCAAAATACAAGATCACAAATTTCTGACAATATCCCAGAATCCTGAAAACATAAATTACCACACAGGTAAGTATAGTGAGAAGACTTACCTCGCATAGTAAAGCAATGTATTCCACACTCGAGCTGCTGGTCTAATCTCTGCCCCTCCATGGCCTCCAAAATCCATAATTGACCAAAACCCTAAAATCAACGAAAGTCAACACTCAAGACTGACTCAACTCTAAAATTCAATGAAAGTCAACACTCAAGACTGAATCAACTCTAAAAGTCAACGGAACTCAGCACTCAAGTGAATAGTCCATGTTGACTTAACTCGCCGAGTACAACACATGAACTCGTCGAGTTCCTCAGCAAATCGTGAAAACCCGAGTCGAATCTACGAGTTGCCAGCCAACTCGTCAAGTCCATGCAATATCTAGAAGACCAAGAAAAACCCTAACAACTCATTGAGTTGTCTCATCAACTCGCTGAGTTCACTCCAAA
Source organism: Lactuca saligna (assembly GCF_052625555.1). Classification (NCBI taxonomy): domain Eukaryota; kingdom Viridiplantae; phylum Streptophyta; class Magnoliopsida; order Asterales; family Asteraceae; genus Lactuca; species Lactuca saligna. Next base: position 175,228,143 of record NC_136417.1, on the reverse strand, counting down.
TCCAAAGATGGGTAAAACCCTCTCAACTCGTTGAGTCTATAATGCGTCCAGACCATCGGGGTAAGCTGTAACCGACACATCGAGTTGGCTCATCAACTCGTCGAGTCCCTTAAGTCCACTTTCTCATTCAGATGATTTAAGGCAGAACTAACACCCCAACCTCTAGATCTAGCATCCCAAGGCTGAAATTGGGGTTGTTCACTATTTGGATAAAACTGAATTGTCTAATTGAACAATTTGGTTCGGACATTCAGATTTTTGGATTAGTTTTCAACAAAACCGAATTATTATTTTGGATTTCGGATTGGTTTTGGTTTATAAAATAACAACCGAATAGTCCAAAAAAAACAGAATAACAATTTGTTATGTATTTAATTTCAATATATTTATATTTATTTATTAATTTTATATTTTTTTTAAATAAGCTCAAAATGTTTTACCTAATGAAAGACATTAATATGTACTTTCTCTCAAAAGTTTTTTATCTATTAAATAATAAACTATAATATGCCTTCTTAATGGTTGTTTATAAATTTTAAATCACAAGTAAATAATTTGTTTTTGCTTCATCTATAAAATTAAATCATATTATAATTCTATGTCCGTTTAAAATGTTATGGTTTCTGAAAACTGAATTATAAAAACCATTCCAACCAAATTGTAATTGGATCAGATCGGGTCGGATTTGAATTTAGTTTGGACTATTTCAATGGATATTTTAAAAACCGAAATCAATTTGGATTTACTTAATTGGATCGGATGGAACCGATCCATCCAAACGAACACAACTAGCTGAAATTGTTGGGTTATGAGCATAACATCAATCCTATGGTGTTCATACAACCCTAATTGCTTTGATCTAGGTTTTTCTAATTTGAACATACAACATTGAATACCAAAGCAATAACCCTATGAACTAGCATATAATTCAGAAAATCACATATGATTAGGGTTAGATACATTGCCTTGATTGTTATGTAGCAATAACAATCACAATCCTTCATGATCTTGACTTCTGAAAGCCTAGTGCTCCAAGTGTTGCACCTTTAATGGAGTCACAAACACCACTAACAATAAGGAAGAACAAGGGAAAGAGGAGAAGGCTTCAAAACATCTAGGGCTCTCTTAGAACTCATAGAGATGATTTTGGGAGTCTTTAGGGTTCCTTTTATAGTTGAGGCTTCTAGAGTTATCAACTTGGAAACTCGAATTCTGTTGCTTAGGCCCTAAGCAACATATGGACTCTTATTTGGCAAGCCTTGGACAAAATCTATATGGACTCTCAAAGAGATTTCGCCCACCCTATACCAATAAGGTCCATAAGCCTAAACTATAAATATTACCGATTTACATAATCAGTCCCCGTTAATTTAATCAGTCTCTTTTTATCACTAAATTAATTTATAATAAATACTAATTAAATAATATGATTTTTCAATTAATATATTATTATCATAATATATTAATAAAACCATAATTAAACTCTTTCTCCATAATTCATCCTACTACTTGCTATGGCGAAGGCAACCCAAAAGGACCATGCTCATAATCGGGTCAAGTACATACCCAAATAGTTATCGGCTTAGACACCTAATCCAACAGTCTCCCACTTGGATAACTATTATTGCAAGTACGACTTTAGAACCTCATTAGAAATCGTAGATTTCAAAAGCCACTGTCGAACTCTGATCTTATCAGCAACGTGCCCTTTACATAAGGGATCATATATTCCTCCATTCTACAAGATATTGTATGAACTGAGACATGGATTATAATCATTCTCTCTGTTCATTTTTTGTTTCCCAATTTTCGATTTATGACGACTGACAATGAAACGACCCAAAAAACACGACCCAAAAATTTTCGTTTTTCCATATAATCTAAACCATAATATAAGTATCATAACATAAACACACGCGATGTATCCCCAAAACATAATAAAATATTGTGCGGAAAACTGTATCATACTACATCAATCCAAAACATCAAGAGACATCCCCATGATAAAAGCTATGCTGCGGTGTGTGCGATGCTGTCACCCCGAGCTCTTCCCTTTGCTTGCGGAAGTACCTGAAACCAAAACTGAAACTGTAAGCACGAAGCTTAGTGAGCTCCCCCAAACTACCACATACCATTCAATAACATATAAACACATATTGGGCCTTGCCCACTGCATCGGGCCGAAGCCCGGAAACTGCATCGGATCGAAGTCCGGAACTGACTGGGACCTTGTCCCCTGCATCGGACCGAAGTCCGAAACTAACTGCATCGGACCAAAGTCCGGAACTGACTGGGACCTTGTCCCCTGCATCAGACCGAAGTCCGAAACTAACTGCATCAGACCGAAGTCCGGAACTGACTGGGACCTTGTCCCCTGCATCGGACCGAAGTCCGGAACTAACTGCATCGGACCGAAGTCCGGAACTGACTGGGACCTTGTCCCCTGCATCAGACCGAAGTCCGGAACTAACTGCATCGGACCGAAGTCCGGAACTGTCTGACTGAACATGGGATAGCATAACACATCAACTAGCATAACACATATACGACATACTACATCGGGCCGTGGCCCGGAACACATAGTACTTAACACGTAAAACATAGCACACAAATCCTGTTCGAACCACGAAGGCATCGAACATACCAACTACTACATCGGACTTAAATCCAGAAACTACTGCTAACTGAACGGGCCGGCATTGTGGCCTTAGACCCGTTCCTACTGGAAGGAAACTCACCTCGTAAGCTGGCTGCTGAGTGTGTAGCTCGGGAAGCTAACGGCGGCTGCTCCTGAATCTCCTCGGCTACAAGTCCATAAACACACTCGATCAAATACTAAACACTGCTCTTGGGGTAAAATGACTCTTTTACCCTCGGTCAAAGTCAACTCTCCTTTGGGCTGACTCGCCGAGTTGGGCCACCCAACTCGCCGAGTCCTACTATCAATTTTCACTTTTACTCACTGCTACTCGTCGAGTCTGGCATCGACTCGACGAGTACCCTCTTGATCCAAGAACTCAGACAATCTTCATCCGACTCGCCGAGTCGGATGAACAGACTCGACGAGTTGTTCTTGATCCCAAGAAGATTGCCTTGGACTCGTCGAGTTGTATGAACAACTCGTCGAGTCCCTCCATCACTGAGTCTACTCTCAACTCGCTGAGTCCACTTCCTGACTCACCTCGTCCACTCGACACTGATAAAACTGAAGGACTCGGGACTCGCGACCCGACTCGTCGAGTCGTTCTTCCGACTCGCCGAGTCGCCGCCATGCAACTGATTTTTACTTGATTTTGTTTGAATCCAATGCATACAATTGATAGATCTGAGTCCAATAAGCTGTTTTACCACGTAAAGTTTCCAACTTTACGTGCACAACCTCATGAATAAGGGAAATAAGGCTAAAAGATGCATAAAATGGGTAGATCTATGGTTATCATGCAATATAACTCCAAAAAGACAGTAGATCTGGGCTCTACAACACCCCAACATTCAGATCCATAGATATATCGACTTAATAAGACATTCATGCAAGTGTAAGGCTTGAAACAAGCACCAACTAGCTCTTAGGAGAGCCCTAATGGAAGTTTAAAGCATATAATAAGATGGAACTCCGAAAATACCTCAATAAAATCTGATTTGGCCTTGGATCTTTGCACTACAACCCTTCTCCTTGCTTCTTTCTTCTTCTCCTTCTTCACACCTTCACAAAGAGGGCACCAAAACACATATAAGCTCTTCAATGGAGGTTTGGGGCTCTATCATTGCGTTCTCAGGGTGAGGGAGGCGAGAATGGGGGCTATAAGGTGGTATAAATAGTGGGCAACCCGGGGATTTTAGGGTTTCACCCAGACAGATGGACTCACCGAGTCGGGGATATGGACTCGTCGAGTCCCCGGCTCACGCGTGCCCTCAGACGCGACCCTACTCGGCGAGTCAGGCTAGAACTCGCCGAGTCCCTCTTGAAAAACTCACTATAATTACCAATAAATCAACATACCGGGAACGGGTCGTTACAATTCTCCCCCACTTGTCTCAGACTTCGTCCTCGAAGTCTGCTACGGCTGGATCTGAAAATAACTCCGGGTAGTGCGCTCTCATCTCCTCCTCAGCCTCCGACGTCCATTCAGACCCCTTCCGGTGCTGCCACTGCACCTTTACTAGCTGAATTACCTTGTTCCTCAAGGTCTTGGTCTTCTGTTCCAGAATCGCGACCGGCTTCTCGATATAATTTAGGCCGCTATCAACCTGAATGTCCTCTAAGGGAACGACTGCTGTCTCATCCACCAAACACTTCCTCAACTGCGACACGTGGAAGGTGTTGTGTATCAGACTAAGCTCCTCAGCAAGATCTAACCGATAAGCAACCCGACCCACCCGGGCCAAAACCCTGAAGGGACCAATAAATCTGGGGCCCAATTTGCCCCTCTTCCGGAACCTGATGACACCTTTCAGAAGAACCATATCTCCCACCTGGAACTCCAAGTCCGAACGCCTCCTGTCGGCGTAGCTCTTCTGCCGACTCTGCGCAGTCTGCAGCCTACTACGGACCTGCTGGATCAATTCCGTCGTCTTGAGCACCACTTCGGTGCTCCCTATGACTCGCTGACCGACCTCGCCCCAACAAATCGGGGTCCTGCACTTCCTGCCGTATAACATCTCAAAAGGAGGTCGATCAATGCTCGCATGATAACTGTTGTTATACGAGAATTCCGCTAACGGAAGATACGTATCCCAACTGCCCCCAAAATCTAGAACACATGCCCTAAGCATGTCCTCGAGAGTCTGAATCGTCCTCTCGCTCTGCCCGTCAGTCTGAGGATGAAAAGCGGTGCTGAAATGGAGACGAGTACCCATCTCGTCGTGGAATCGCTTCCAGAATCTGGACGTGAAACGAACATCTCGGTCCGACACCACCGATACCGGCACTCCATGACGTGCCACAATCTCTCGCACATAGATATCGGCTAACTTTTCCGCCGATATACTCTCCTGAATCGGAATAAAATGGGCACTCTTCGTCAACCGATCCACTACTACCCATATCGAGTCCACCCCGCGTGCGGTCCTAGGGAGTTTGGTGAGAAAATCCATGGTGATGTCCTCCCATTTCCACACGGGAATGTCTAACGGCTGCATCTTGCCGTGAGGTCTCTGGTGCTCCGCCTTGACCTTCCGACAGGTCAAACATCTCTCCACATACCAAGCGACATCTCGCTTCATGCAGGGCCACCAATAATCAGATCGAAGATCTCGATACATCTTCGTCGCTCCTGGGTGGATAGAAAACCGAGACTTATGAGCCTCGTCCATCAATACTTGCCGTACCCCACCCTAGTACGGTACCCATATCCTACCATGAAGTGTCAACAAACCCCGACTGTCGTAATCAAATGAAGCTACTCGGCCCACTATCCTCTCACACTTCTGCCTCTCCTCCTTGAGGCCCTCCATCTGAGCCTCCTTGATCCGCTCCAACAACGGAGTGATCACTGTCATCCTTATACACAGATCTCTGATAGGGGCCGTCGACACCTTGCGGCTCAGGGCGTCGGCCACCACATTGGCCTTCCCTGGATGATAAAGGATCTCACAGTCATAGTCCTTCAGCACGTCTAACCATCTCCTCCGTCTCATGTTCAAACTCGGCTGATCCTAAGATATCGCAAACTCTTGTGATCCGTGTAAATAGTACAGCGGACCCCATAAAGGTAATGTCTCCAAATCTTGAGGGCAAACACAACCGCCCCCAGCTCCAAATCGTGGGTAGGATAATTAGCCTCGTGAGGCTTCAACTGTCTCGTGGCATAAGCTACTACATGGCCTCGCTGCATCAATACTGCTCCCATAACTGTGATCGAAGCATCACAATAGACTACGAAATCCTCTACTCCCTCTGGCAAGGTAAGGATCGGAGCCTCGCACAATCTCTGCCTGAGAGTCTCGAACGCCGCCTGCTGCTCAGGTCCCCAACAAAAAACCACCGACTTCTTGGTTAGTCGGGTGAGCGGCACTGCTATCTTGGAGAAGTCCTGAATAAATCTCCGATAATACCCTGCCAACCCCAGGAAACTCCGAATCTCAGATGGAGACCTCGGGACCTCCCACTGCATCACGACCTCAATCTTGGCCGGATCTACCAAAATACCCTTCTGGTTGACGAGATGACCAAGAAACTGCACCTCGCGCAACCAGAACTCACACTTGGAGAACTTTGCGAAAAGTCTCTCCCTCCTCAAAGTCTCCAACACCTCCCGCAGGTGCTCCTCGTGCTGCCCCTGTGTCTTGGAATACACCAAGATGTCATCTATAAACACTATCACCGACCGATCCAGCATCGGTCTGCACACGCGGTTCATGAGATCCATGAACGCGGCTGGGGCATTGGTGAGCCCAAATGGCATCACCACGAACTCATAATGACCATACCGGGTCCTGAAAGCAGTCTTCTGTACATCCTCATCTCTAACCCTCATCTGATGATAACCGGAGCGTAGATCGATCTTGGAGAACCAAGACGCTCCCTGAAGCTGATCAAACAAGTCATCTATCCTCGGAAGTGGGTAACGGTTCTTCACCGTTACTTTGTTCAACTCCCGATAATCAATGCACATACGATGCGACCCATCCTTCTTCCTCACAAATAAGATCGGCGCTCCCCAAGGCGAACTGCTCGGCCGAATGAAACCCTTGTCTAACAGCTCCTGAAGCTGTGTAGACAACTGCTGCATCTCAGGGGGAGCAAGTCGATACGGTGCTTTGGCTATCGGAGCCGCACCAGGAACTAGGTCGATCCTGAACTCAACCTGCCTCTCTGGAGGTATCCCCGGCAAATCCTCGGGAAACACATCCGGGTAGTCACGAACAACAGGAACATCATCAATCGCCGTCTTGCCCTTCTCCCGGGCATCCCAGACGTAAGCTACCAAACCGGCGCAACCCTGCTGAATATAGCGCCTCGCCCTCGCGACGGAACAAAAGATCGGTCCTCGCTGGGGCCTCTCGCCCCGAATCACTATCTCTCCCCCACTGGGAGTGCGAACCCTCACTAGCTGTAGCTCACAATCAATCACCGCCCCATTGGGGCTCAGCCAATCCATGCCCACAATAACTTTATTCCCACGCAGGGGAATAGGAACCAGGTCCACTGAAAACTGCTCATCAAATATCTGAAGGGAACACCCTTTATGTACTCTGCCGACCCTCACGGTCCTATCATCTGCTATCTCAACCTCTAGTGGACAATCCAGCTCCCCTGGAGCTCTGCTAAATCTCTTGCTAAGCGCAAGCGATACAAATGATCGGGTAGCCCCCGAATCGAACAATACCAAAGCAGGGATGCCGTTCACCGAGAACGACCCCGTCACCACATCAGGAGTCGCTCGCGCCTCCTCTGCTGTCATCTGAAATGCCCTGCTCTTCGCCACCGGCGCATCAGCTCGGCCCTGCCGGCCATCCGTAATCCTCAGGGTGGCAGGGGCAGGTGCAACCACCTTCCCTGCTGCAGCTAAACTGGGACACTGGGACCTTTTATGTCCCCTCTGATTGCACTGAAAGCAAATCAGATCTGATGCTGTAACCGTAGTAGCAGGGGCCGTACAATCCCTACTCAAATCCCCAGTCCGACCGCACTTGTAGCAGCCGGAACTCCCTGCCTTGCACGCCCCCTCGTGCAACCTCCCACACTTGCCACACCGACCGTGGCTCTGCTGACCCCTGGACCTGTGATCTGAAACCTTGGGCTTTTTGCCCACACTGCCTAAACCCGAAACCGCCTCCGGTTTCCTCTTCTTCTCCATCTCGAGATCAATCTCCCTCTCTCTAGCTCTAGCAATCATATCGTCCAGCGTTTTACAACTGGACCGGCTCACAAACATGCGAATGTCACTCCGCAGCATCTCATGATAACGGGCCTTCTTCATCTCCTCATCGGCTGCATACTGAGGAACAAGAAGGGCCCTCTCCCTGAACTTGGCGGTGATCTCCACCACTGTCTCTGTAGTCTGGGTAAGGTCCTGAAACTCCCTAGCTAACTGCTGCACCTCAATGACTGGTGCAAACTCCGCCCTGAACCTGGTAGAGAAATCAGCCCAGGTCATGGCATCCAATGCCGCATCATCCCCGATGGCATGTCCGACCTCCTCCCACCAATCTCGTGCCCTGTCCTTCAGAAGACAGGACGCCAATCTGACCTTGTCCCCCTCGGGACACCTGCTAGTGCGGAAAGCGTTGGCCACATCCGCCAACCATCTGGTACTCGCTATGGGGTCCCGTGCCCCATGATAGTCAGGAGCCCCGCATGCCCTGAACTCCCTGAGCGTAAGTGTGCGCGACCCCATCACGGCCGCCATCTCGACACGGAAAGTACTCAATCTCTCTTCCATCAGCTCTAAAATACCCTCCTTGATCGAACCGAAGATCACAGGAGTCTGCTCTAATATGATGCGGGTAACCTCAGAAGAAAGGAACTCCCTATTCTGCTCATCCATCTGCCCGGCCTCCGAGCCTGATCCCGATCCTGATCCCCCTCCGGCATCTGAACTGCCGGCTGTTGGCCTCGGACGCAAAACTACCATTCTGAAACATATCATAACAACATCAGAACACTGAAATATCTCAAGGGATCATGATACTACTACTAGCTTCCTGGTCTTGTCTTGGCCTTCCTTAATTCGAGTACGGATCCTCTGCTTTCAGTAGTATGGGCCCCTACTACCTTCCACATCTATCCGTACTTTCCTCAAGAACTGCCTTGACTCCACCAAGTCACTTCTACTACTGCCATTCTCTGCTACTCTCATCCTAGGCTTGCCCTAGGGAAACTTCAAGCTCAACGCGACTGGTCCTCAGTTGCTGTAGGTCTCCTCATAATGCCAGTTAGCCACCACCTAAACACCATCACATGTGATGAGGATCAGATAATCCTTCAAGTAAAAGATCCGTCCCTACAACGGTTGGACTCAAACAAGAGCTGCGCAATAGGGCCAGTTCCAGCACTCTGGGATTATTCAAACCTGATTACATGTGGTGTGGCGTGTTCACCTAATGGCTAACTCCCACTACTCAGAACCCCACTAAGCACGAAGCAAGCAGCATTCGGACACGGGAAATAGACTCAGGCAAAACTATTCTTATAACAAGAAACTGCACTAGCATAGGATGCTAAGCTCATACTATCAGGCATAACCTAAACAGGCTATCCTACTGCTGTCTACTCAATTCTAGCATGCAATACTCATAAAGTTGTAACACATAAGCAGGCACATAAGGCATTCTCCTAGATCCTTAGCCCTATACTAGCATGCTGTTCTACTGAAACTGAAACTGAACAAATAACTTGTATGGGTAATTTGGGAGTACTTACTTGAGCTCGGCTGACCGCATGCACACACCTCTATCTTGTTAAAAACAATTCTTTCTTTCCAAGTGCTTTCAAAATTCTTTTTGTAAAACATTTTTATTAAAATCTTTTATTTCCCTTAGTTTGAGTTCAGATACACCCGGAAGTGTATCCGAATCCCTCAAACCAGGGCTCTGATACCAACTTGAAACGACCCAAAAAACACGACCCAAAAATTTTCGTTTTTCCATATAATCAAAACCATAATATAAGTATCATAACATAAACACACGCGATGTATCATACTACATCAATCCAAAACATCAAGAGACATCCCCAGGATAAAAGCTATGCTGCGGTCTGTGCGATGCTGTCACCCCGAGCTCTTCCCTTTGCTTGCGGAAGTACCTGAAACCAAAACTGAAACTGTAAGCACGAAGCTTAGTGAGCTCCCCCAAACTACCACATACCATTCAATAACATATAAACACATATTGGGCCTTGACCACTGCATCGGGCCGAAGCCCGGGAACTGCATCGGACCGAAGTCCGGAACTGACTGGGACCTTGTCCCCTGCATCGGACCGAAGTCCGAAACTAACTGCATCGGACCGAAGTCCGGAACTGACTGGGACCTTGTCCCCTGCATCGGACCGAAGTCCGAAACTAACTGCATCGGACCGAAGTCCGGAACTGACTGGGACCTTGTCCCCTGCATCGGACCGAAGTCCGGAACTAACTGCATCGGACCGAAGTCCGGAACTGACTGGGACCTTGTCCCCTGCATCGGACCGAAGTCTGGAACTAACTGCATCAGACCGAAGTCCGGAACTGTCTGACTGAACATGGGATAGCATAACACATATACGACATACTACATCGGGTCGTGGCCCGGAACACATAGTACTTAACACGTAAAACATAGCACACAAATCCTGTTCGAACCACGAAGGCATCGAACATACCAACTACTGCATCGGACTTAAATCCGGAAACTACTGCTAACTGAACGGGCCGGCATTGTGGCCTTAGACCCGTTCCTACTGGAAGGAAACTCACCTCGTAAGCTGGCTGCTGAGTGTGTGGCTCGGGAAGCTAACGGTGGCTGCTCCTGAATCTCCTCGGCTACAAGTCCATAAACACACTCGATCAAATACTAAACACTGCGCTTGGGGTAAAATGACTCTTTTACCCTCGGTCAAAGTCAACTCTCCTTTGGGCTGACTTGCCGAGTTGGGCCACCCAACTCGCCGAGTCCTACTCTCACTTTTCACTTTTACTCACTGCTACTCGTCGAGTCTGGCATCAACTCGACGAGTACCCTCTTGATCCAAGAACTCAGACAATCTTCATCCGACTCGCCGAGTCGGATGAACAGACTCGACGAGTTGTTCTTGATCCCAAGAAGATTGCCTTGGACTCGCCAAGTTGTATGAACAACTCGTCGAGTCCCTCCATCACTGAGTCTACTCTCAACTCGCTGAGTCCACTTCCTGACTCACCTCGTCCACTCGACACTGATAAAACTGAAGGACTCGGGACTCGCGACCCGACTCGTCGAGTCGTTCTTCCGACTCGCCGAGTCGCCGCCATGCAACTGATTTTTACTTGATTTTGTTTGAATCCAATGCATACAATTGATAGATCTGAGTCCAATAAGCTGTTTTACCACGTAAAGTTTCCAACTTTACGTGCACAACCTCATGAATAAGGGAAATAAGGCTAAAAGATGCATAAAATGGGTAGATCTATGGTTATCATGCAATATAACTCCAAAAAGACAGTAGATCTGGGCTCTACAACACCCCAACATTCAGATCCATAGATATATCGACTTAATAAGACGTTCATGCAAGTGTAAGGCTTGAAACAAGCACCAACTAGCTCTTAGGAGAGCCCTAATGGAAGTTTAAAGCATATAATAAGATGGAACTCCAAAAATACCTCAATAAACTCTGATTTGGCCTTGGATCTTTGCACTACAACCCTTCTCCTTGCTTCTTTCTTCTTCTCCTTCTTCACACCTTCACAAAGAGGGCACCAAAACACATATAAGCTCTTCAATGGAGGTTTGGGGCTCTATCACTGCGTTCTCAGGGTGAGGGAGGCGAGAATGGGGGCTATAAGGTGGTATAAATAGTGGGCAACCCGGGGATTTTAGGGTTTCACCCAGACAGATGGACTCGCCGAGTCGGGGATATGGACTCGTCGAGTCCCCGGCTCACGCGTGCCCTCAGACGCGACCCTACTCGGCGAGTCAGGCTAGAACTCGCCGAGTCCCTCTTGAAAAACTCACTATAATTACCAATAAATCAACATACCGGGAACTGGTCATTACAGACAACTACAATTGAACACATTAACTTAGTCAAGGCTTGGCCAAGTGCTTTGAGGTGTCATCATGAAATCATCGAGGGGCCTACAGATATCGCTTTTATCCCACTTTGGGTAAAAGGAATGGATAAATGTCGACTCATATTCTTGCACTATTTACTCATCAAATCACACACAACAATACATTTTATAACATCAAGTTACTGATGCATTTACGTATTATCAATGTGCAACCGACTCGTAGACAACAACTCATATCTCTCCGTTTCAAGAATATAAGATATTATCATCTCACAATTAATCGTGATAAAATTCATGAAGTGATTCGCGTGAGTGTGGGTTTAATCCAATACACTAATCTTATTACAGGAGTACTCATGATCTCTACAGCAGACTTGTGCTATGTCTAAACACTTTAGACAATCTACAGACAGATTCATGACAGTCTTGCCTCAATACCTACTTCCAACGTGTGATCGACTGTGGATGTTTGAATATCCTTGTTATTCTTGAAGTCAAAACATGTGAAGTGAAACACAAGAATAATCGAATCCAATATGGTCTCAAACTTTTGAGTATAAATAAAACACTTATTATTTAATCACCATATTTATTACACATTATTCGTTGTATAATGTTTCGGGTAATCAACTTAACACTTGAATTATAGCAATAATTATCTCATGCTTTAAGCATGCATACTATGTTTACCTATGGTCCTTACTTTGTGAAATAGATCAATTGAACACACTTCCAATGACTCTCATTTCACAATTCCTAATACTTTATTATAAGTGTAAGAATACCAAATTTTTGCCCCTATGAGAATACGTTAGATTCTAACATTTTCTACAACGATCCTTTTGTAATGTCATAGTACCAAAGTCACCAATAATTTGCCAATGAAATTAAAAAATTCTCTATTGGAGATTGTTACAAGACAATTCCACGAAAGTGAAATCTCAAATTCAAAGTACATTCCTTTAAACATCCTTCTTGCATAAAAGTTTCTAATCTACATAGATTCTTAATATACAAGTCCCATTATGAAAACATTTCCATATTTGCCACATGACAACTCATTCTTAATAGAATCATATCTATTCAATTTAATGTCGATATGTTCCATTCAATATTTTACTTCCAACTGCCCACAAGCGACCAATCCTTAACGAACTTTAGATCGTTCTTGACAGTTGTTTAATTATTTCAATTATATCCGGTTCTGGTCCTTTTTCCCTCTTAATGCCCTAGACATTTGGAAAATCATAATGATCAAATATTATAGCAGATATAATCGATCCTCTAACTGAAGCGTATGGGATACGATACAAAATGTCCTACAAAAAGACATGATACTTTACCAGTCTCTTGCTATAATATTGCCATATATAGAATTTCCTTATGTTGAACCTTTCTAACATAACATTCATATATGTCCTTTGACTAAATTTGATTAAAATTTCTCAATCTAACCTTTTAGATTTGAAATGAAGTATAATATTCTCTCCCTTAATTATAGCAAAACAACTTTTCAACCTCTGCAACTTTGCAAATTGAAAATTTTGTTTTCTATAATTAATATTGCTAACTCGCAAATTATAATAATAATGCTTCCACTAACATGATAATTATCTTCTTACCAGCATAACACTTATGCTCCCAATAGCTTTGACATGTATCCAGAAATCAGTTGGACTTTCTTGAAATCAATACTTATTAACTTCTATACAAAAGTTTAGACTTCTAATATGAGATGTTTCGATAAGCCTTTATCTATGCTTCTCAAACTCATGCACCTTTCCTTAGAAACTTCATATGTGTTTCTAAACTATTTCAAAACTTATAGTAATAAGTCTTAAATGTTCAAACTATTTGCCACTTCTCACAATCCGAACTATGAAAAGGAATGTCATAATCATAATCAAATACAAGTATCACAATTGCTATCTCCTTAAAATCTTCTTAGCGAAAGTGTTTCCTCACAATCATTTTCATGAATTGGAGAGAAACCTTATGACACTTAGATTTTATGGTGTATGCGTTCCTATCCATGTGAACTTTTCAATTCTAACCATTATCATAAGACAAGGTCTATGACAAAATCAACCTCATATGGACTGAACTTGTTCAATTTCTTGCCACCTGGCAACACAAGCGCCCACCATGTCTTCCAAGTTGTTCAGTATCTCAGTTACACAGATCAATGTACTTTCCATTTGTGACATCCCCAAAATCACGGCCAGAAAAGACCGGTTTTGTTTATACTTTATTTCAAAATCAGAGTTATCTTTTAATAAAAGGTTTGCGGAATTTGTTCCAAAACAATAATATGATAAAGATTTATCAAAAGCATTTCCATAGAAATGTATTCATTAAAAGACTCGGGATGTCATGTTCATACAGATCAAAAGTATAAATAGTACAATATAAGCATTACTACATTATTTCATATCTACAGGCCTATATCCGTAATCCCTCGTCCAAAACATCACACCTATGCTCATGCGCCACTACCTGTAATACATAAAACTGAGTGGGTCAGGCTTGGAAGCCTGGTGAGCACATAGGGTTTTCAACCAACAATAAATAAGTTTATTAATTTCATCAACCAACAATAACCTGATTACCCGTTCCCGTTATCCTCACTTTACGTCCCTAAACACCTATCATAAGGGACCTAGCCTAAGGATCTTCATCGGGATGGACACTACTGCTAAGGGGATTCCTCAGCAATAAATGTCCTAATAGGCAACCATGTGGGGGATGGACTACATCTGGTGAGCACACAGTTCAAATAAACACCTACAGGTTGCGAGCCTGCTAGTGTTCCACTGGACTGTCTAGAATAGTCCGTGGTCGTCATCTATACTCCGCTAGATGACTGGATCATCAATAACATCTATAACGAAGCCTCTCATTATTTTATTTTGTCACACAGCAACTATTACATCTACCCATGTTTTACCCAACACATTTTGTAGATATAAAATACATATACAGTTTAAATCTTTGAAAACATGTATAAAACGTTCATCCAGCATAGATAGCAAGTATTCAGATAATATGCACACATAGCACGTAATTTATATTAAATACTTCATATCTATGTGTAAGATGAAAGGGACCATGCACTCACCTGATTAGGTGGTGACTCAGCACTCGGACAGCGCTTCGATACTCTCAAAATGATATTCCTTTGATAAAACCTAGTATCGATACCACTAGGGTTTAGTTTAATTATAAACGCGACAAATTAATTATTCTGAGTATTATTAAGCATTAATAATACTCGATATATCTCATAATAATAGCCCAAATAATTATTTTAAGGACCTAATAACATTCTTATAATTATTTGAAAGTTATATTAAAAATTGCGTAAGCGTAGCATACTTACAGCGAATTTTATCGAAAACCGAGACTTAATTGGAGTAGTGTTTTGAAACCGAAAAACTCCTTTTTCTCGGGACTCCGGAAGCCTCGGGGCTTCCTTAGGGTGCTAGGGGTTCACCTAGACCTTAGGGAGGTTTCAAAACCCTAGAGAGAGAAAGATTTTAGAGAGAGAATGAGAAATGGTGTGAAAAATCCGGAGACCCTCGCCCCTATTTATAGCCTGCGAGCCTCGGTCTACACGGGGCGTAATCCTCAGCTACGCGGCGCGTTCTTTGCGGATGAGGACGCCAGCTCACAGCCAGCTGTTTTGCACACCGGTCGATGGGAAGCGAAGGTACGCAGGGCGTACCGATCCTCGTACGTGGGGCGTAGGGCGAAGCGACGCGACGTGGCTTCTTCTGGACCGAGAATGAGCGGATGCGGCGCGTACGAGACCGAACGCTGGGCGTAGCGAGGGGTGACGTGTCGCTTATCCGAAGCGAGACCGTGGGCCGCAAGCGACGGCTGAGATTGTGCCACGTCATCAATCTCGCAACAGACTTCGCATTTTCATGCTTCAACTTTAAAAATTCGTAACTTTCGCATACGAGCTCCGTTTTCGATGTTCTTTATATCCACGCGAAGGTGGGAACCTACTCTACAACTTTCTTTTAGATTTCTAAGGCTAAAAAGTCTTCTATCGCAAATTTACTATTTTATGTCTTCCGGTGCTGTGCCGGTTTTGCCGTAAAACTTCGGCGGGCCATAACTTCTTTATTATAGCTCGGATTTCGGCATTCTTTATATGTACGGAAACCTTGAGACATATTCTACAACTTTATGTAGAGATATCGGGATTATCTCACACTTTAATTTTGATGCTCATTTTTATTCTTTGTTAATTATACATTTATAATTAAATAATAAACACATAAACACATAATTCACATAATACTCAAATATTTCATATTTATTACTTCAAAAAGAGTTACAATAGTTGACCTAGACTATTACATTGACAAAAATGCTTAGCCCTGAAAACCTGGGCGTTACAATTCTCTCCCCCTTAGGATGATTCCGTCCCGGAATCATGCATCAGCAAACAGATGTGGATAACGACTCATCATGTCATCCTCTGTTTCCCAAGTGAGATTCGGCCCATTCGAATGTTTCCATCGGACTAGCACTAAGTTGACCATCTTGCATCGTAATTTCTTAGTCTTACGGTCAACAATTGCCTCGGGCTCTTCGATCAGCCTTTTATTTTCATCCATCCTTAACTCTGAGATTGGAATTACGTCGGAAACATCTCCCATGAATTTCCTCAAATAACACACATGGAAGGTGTTACGAATTTCCTCAATTGTCGAGATGCGTATGCTATCACCTTTTCTCTTTGGGTCAGAACACAACCCAACCCGACTCCAGATGCATCACTATAAACTGCGAAATCTTTGACTCCATCGGGTAGAGAAAGTATCGGTGCTTCACATAACTTCTTCTTTAGCTTTTTGAATGCCTCATCGTGTTTCTCACTCCATGTATACGTAGCTCCTTTATGGTTCAAAGCTGTTAATGGAGCAGCTATCGAAGAAAAGCCCTGGATAAATCGTCGGTAATATCCGGCTAATCCTAGAAAGCTTCGAATCTCCGTGGGATTCTTCGGACGTTCCCACTTCATTACAGCTTCGATTTTGGCGGGGTCAACCATTATTCCTTCTTGGTTAACAACATGACCCAAGAATTAGACTTCCCGTATCCAAAAGTCGCATTTGGAGAACTTTGCAAAAAGCTTCTCCTTCTTTAACACCTCCAATACTTCTCGTAGATGCTTGCCATGCTCCTCCTGGCTTTTCGAGTAGACGAGAATGTCATCGATGAACACTATCACAGATTTATCAAGGAATGGTTTACAAACCCTATTCATCAAATCCATGAATGATGCGGGAGCATTGGTTAGTCCGAATGACATAACCAAGAACTCGTAGTGTCCATATCTTGTTCTGAATGCAGTCTTCTCAATATCCTGCTCTCTCACTTTCAGCTGATGATATCCTGACCTAAGATCGATCTTTGAGAAGTAGCTTGAACCTTGCAGCTGATCGAATAGGTTATCAATCCTCGGCAATGGATACTTGTTCTTCACCGTTGCCTTATTCAGCTCTCGGTAGTCTATGCACATCCTCATGCTTCCGTCCTTCTTCTTCACGAATAACACCGGAGCTCCCCAGGGTGATGAACTAGGTCGAATGAAACCGCTGTCCAACAGCTCCTGAAGTTGTGTCATGAGCTCCTTCATCTCCGTCGGTGCTAATCGGTAAGGTGCCTTTGCTATCGGTGTTGTTCCTGGTAATAAGTCTATACGAAACTCTACTTGCCTATCAGGTGGTAATCCGGGAAGATCTTTGGGAAAGACTTCCGGATAGTCGCACACAACCGGTATATTCTGCACCTCTTTCTTTTCTTTCTTAGCATCGATTACGAATGCCAAGTAGGATGCACATCCTTTGGACAAACACTTCATGGCTTTCATCAGGGAGATGATTCCAGAAGTTACTCTACGTTTGTCCCCGTACACCATAAATGATTCCTTTCCGGGTGGGTTTATCCTAACTATCTTCTTTCGGCATAATATCTCGGCATCGTTGGCGCTAAGCCAATCCATACCCAAAACGATGTCGAAACCGTTTAACTCTATGGGTAATAGTTCCTCATGGAATTCGTTTCCGTTTAGGTCAATGACGATGTTCCTAATACGATTACTAACAGGTACGAATTTGCCACTGGCACCTTCTACAATCAGGGCATTATCTAGTTTTTCTACAGGTAATGCTAATTTTCCACCAAATTTATGTGACACAAAGGAGTAATTAGCTCCGGAATCAAATAGTATATTTGTAGGTAAACCATTTACAAGAAAGGTACCTGAAGCGACGTCTGCTGCCTCCTTCGCAGCCTCGAGCGTCATCTGAAAGGCTCTCGCCTTTGGTTTTGGTGGTATGTTAGGCCTTCCCGCATCTTTCTTCTTTGGGCAATCCTTAGCAATATGCCCTTCTTCACGACACTCTTAGCACACCTTCTTGTTGGTGGTGCACTCATTGGCATAGTGCCCTGTTTTCCCACACTTGTAGCAGGTTACTTCATCGCCACATTTTCCCGAGTGCTTCTTCTTGCACTTCTCGCACCATTTAAATTCGTTTACTCCCCCGAATCTTTTTGAACCGAACTTGTTCTTCTTTTTGTTGGATTTAGCAGACCCTTCAAATTTCCTCTTCTCGCCAACCTCGATTTTGCTGGCAGCTCTTCCCTTAATCATGTCCTCCACAGACTTGGCAGCCCAGATAGCTGCCTCCAAAGTAGGTGCCTGACGTACTGGCACCGCATACTCCCATGGAAGTCCCTTTGCGTACTTATCAATTTTCGTCAGCTCATCCGGAACAAGACGCAAGGCAAACTCCATCTTTTCTGTGAAGTTGTTCGTGTATTCATCGATTGACATGCTTCCCTTCTTCAGGGTTAGAAACTGGTTCTCTAACTCTAGCAGGTTTTGAGCCGAGCAGTATTTTCGTTTGAATTGCACCAGAAATTCTGCCCATGTCAGTTGCAGGGGCTCGTTGGGCCTTAAAGTCTTCCCCAAGGTATTCCACCAACGTACAGCGCCTCCTCGAAACTGACGTACTGCAAATGTGGTTTGTAGCTTTCCTCTGCAACCGCACGTCATGAAAGCTAACTCCATCTCCGAGATCCAATCCATGACCCCGATTGGATCCTCTTTTCCCGTGAAAGTCGATGGCTTGCAAGTAAGAAAATCCTTGTACTTGCATCCATTCCTCTCGACTTCGTCACCTTGGTTGTTTTGTTGAACTAGTGGTGGGTTGGCTTGACCAACGGTTCCACTGTAGTCTCCTTCCTCAGTCTGCCCTTCGTTCAACTCGGGCTGTTCGATTTGAATAGTCGCTTCCTCTCGATTTTGCTGGAGCAAACGCCTGGTTTCCTCCATTTGACGATCCAACATTGCCTGGATCATCGCTTGCACTCCGGCCATCGTTATTGGTCCGGCAGCGGCTTCCACAACTGGTATTTGCTCGATCACGGGGGGTTGGTGTCCGTTCCCATTTGCGTTTACGTTTCCGCTACGGGTCCTTACCATCTTGATCTATACACCGAATAAGGCGAATTCAGATCTTTATTTAGGAGAGACGTTTTAAATCGTCCTTATCACTCCAAAACGTTTACATGCTAGTTCTAATATCGTAGTCGTACGTTTAGAATCCTAAACACATAAGGTTTCCAGATCCGGTCGGCAACAAACCATAGATCCGAACAAAATAACAGCATATCATGCATAAAGCATTTAGCACATAAAAGCATTTTAGGCATAATTCCTAAAATAAGCTAGTGCTCACACCTCACAATCATCGCTTAGCATTCTAAGTTTAAGTCTAGAAATCCTACAAATTCCTAGTTCGCTTAAACTAATGCTCTGATACCAACTGTGACATCCCCAAAATCACGGCCAGAAAAGACCGGTTTTGTTTATACTTTATTTCAAAATCAGAGTTATCTTTTAATAAAAGGTTTGCGGAATTTGTCCCAAAACAATAATATGATAAAGATTTATCAAAAGCATTTCCATAGAAATGTATTCATTAAAAGACTCGGGATGTCATGTTCGTACAGATCAAAAGTATAAATAGTACAATATAAGCCTTACTACATTATTTCATATCTACAGGCCTATATCCGTAATCCCTCGTCCAAAACATCACACCTATGCTCATGCGCCACTACCTGTAATACATAAAACTGAGTGGGTCAGGCTTGGGAGCCTGGTGAGCACATAGGGTTTTCAACCCACAATAAATAAGTTTATTCATTTCATCAACCAACAATAACCCGATTACCCGTTCCCGTTATCCTCACTTTACGTCCCTAAACACCTATCATAAGGGACCTAGCCTAAGGATCTTCATCGGGATGGACACTACTGGTAAGGGGATTCCTCAGCAATAAATGTCCTAATAGGCAACCATGTGGGGGATGGACTACATCTGGTGAGCACACAGTTCAAATAAACACACAGTTCAAATAAACACCTACAGGTTGCGAGCCTGCTAGTGTTCCACTGGACTGTCTAGAATAGTCCGTGGTCGTCATCTATACTCCGCTAGATGACTGGATCATCAATAACATCTATAACGAGGCCTCTCATTATTTTATTTTGTCACACAGCAACTATTACATCTACCCATGTTTTACCCAACACATTTTGTAGATATAAAATACATATACAGTTTAAATCTTTGAAAACATGTATAAAACGTTCATCCAGCATAGATAGCAAGTATTCAGATAATATGCACACATAGCACGTAATTTATATTAAATACTTCATATCTATGTGTAATATGAAAGGGACCATGCACTCACCTGATTAGGTGGTGACTCAGCACTCGGACAGCGCTCCGATACTCTCAAAATGATATTCCTTTGATAAAACCTAGTATGGATACCACTAGGGTTTAGTTTAATGATAACCGCGACAAATTAATTAGTCTGAGTATTATTAAGCATTAATAATACTCGATATATCTCATAATAATAGCCCAAATAATTATTTTAAGGACCTAATAACATTCTTATAATTATTTGAAAGTTATATTAAAAATTGCGTAAGCGTAGCATACTTACAACGAATTTTATCGAAAACCGAGACTTAATTGGAGCAGTGTTTCGAAACCGAAAAACTCCTTTTTCTCGGGACTCCGGAAGCCTCGGGGCTTCCTTAGGGTGCTAGGGATTCACCTAGACCTTAGGGAGGCTTCAAAACCCTAGAGAGAGAAAGATTTTAGAGAGAGAATGAGAAATGGTGTGAAAAATCCGAAGACCCTCGCCCCTATTTATAGCCTGCGAGCCTCGGTCTACGCGGGGCGTAATCCTCGGCTACGCGGCGCGTTCTTCGCGGATGAGGATGCCAGCTCGTAGCCAGCTGTTTCGCACACCGGTCGATGGGAAGCAAAGGTACGCGGGGCGTACCGATCCTCGTACGCGGGGCGTAGGGCGAAGCGACGCGACGTGGCTTCTTCTGGACCGAGAATCAGCGAACGCGGCGCGTACGAGACCGAACGCTGGGTGTAGCGAGGGGCGACGTGTCGCTTATCCGAAGCGAGACCGTGGGCCGCAAGCGACGGCTGAGATTGTGCCACATCATCAATCTCGCAACAGACTTCGCATTTTCATGCTTCAACTTTAAAAATTCGTAACTTTCGCATACGAGCTCCGTTTTCAACGTTCTTTATATCCACGCGAAGGTGGGAACCTACTCTACAACTTTCGTTTAGATTTCTAAGGCTAAAAAGTCTTCTATCGCAAATTTACTATTTTATGTCTTCCGGTGCTGTGCCGGTTTTGCCGTAAAACTTCGGCGGGCCATAACTTCTTTATTATAGCTCGGATTTCGGCATTCTTTATATGTACGGAAACCTTGAGACATATTATACAACTTTATGTAGAGATATCGGGATTATCTCACATTTTAATTTTGACGCTCATTTTTATTCTTTGTTAATTAGACATTTATAATTAAATAATAAACACATAAACACATAATTCACATAATACTCAAATATTTCATATTTATTACTTCAAAAAGAGTTACAATAGTTGACCTAGACTATTACATTGACAAAAATGCTTAGCCCTGAAAACCTGGGCATTACACCATTGATCAAGGTGCTTTTCCTTTAAGCATTCAAATGAGAACTCATAGAACTCACATGCTTAGTCAACTCAATAGGAATGGCACAAAAACAATAATATGTTAACACAATAGGTTATAAACCTCAAGTCGTGTGCTAGTGATGATCAACTAGGTTTATTCTTGATTAGTTCTTGAAACTTTTCAAGATCATTAAGACTCCCACGGACCTCTTGACATATAATATTCTTTTGTAAGGAACATTCCTTGAAAAACAAATATTCAAGAATTAGTGTGGATTCTTATCAAGATAAACATTTCCCACAATTAGTCCTAGTTGATCTTTGTCTTATCCAAGATATCACAACTTACCAATTTCAAATGTGCGAGAATGAGAAGGCATTTTCTACTCCACATTTGATAAGTGTATTATAAACATTCTTAAGATGTGTCAATCAAGTCACAATCCTGGTGTTTAACTCTAAGACTCGATTTTGGAACGAAGTATGATTCACCTTTTGATTAAACCATTTCAACAATTCCTGATTCCTCAACTGAGCCATACTTGTGCACTAAGGTGTCCTTAGAGGATCAATTGTGATATGGTTTCATAATCATTAAGACGATCATAAAACATGATACTCAAGTACTTTCCATTCTTTTCAGATTGAAGAAACTTTTATCTTTCTACCTAATTGATTCTTCTTATTCGTTCTGTTATTCATTGAAACTTTTCCAATTACACTTAGTCTTGTAAGTATAAACATATTTACTAAACTTTAGTAAATCATAACGAATAGTCTTAGCATTCTTTGTGGTGGACCTAACCAACACACAACCAAGTGTATCCGATCCCCTACTCCTTCACTTGACTCACCTATACATGTGAACAAGGAATTAGTCTTAATTTCCCAAAGATGAAGGTTTTCATTCATCATACAATACAATTCGCATGATTCCAAGTTCCTGTCCAATTGGGACTTGGGTGATGAGAATCTTTCTTTATTTGGTAAATTTTTGACACTACCACAAACGAAAGAATCAAATCCATTCACTATATTGCTTACAATAGAAATATACAAACACCAATTTCACAAAAGTCATCGCAAGGATATATATAAATAAGACAAAATCAAAAATTATTTTATTTATAAAAACGTAGAAAAACTTGTCCTTACAATGCAATTACAAATGAAAACTATGTAAATATTCCTAAGCAATCTATCATAACTCCTAAGTAGCAGCTCAAAAATCCGATCATCAAACCATGTGATCGAAATCCATTTATTCACGATCAGACTCAGCTCACTTCTTCCTTTAAGCTTCCTTTCTTTTCTTCGATCCTACAAAACATCAAAATGCAATCTTATCAGATTTTGT
The DNA here is from genome assembly GCF_052625555.1 of Lactuca saligna. NCBI lineage: Eukaryota > Viridiplantae > Streptophyta > Magnoliopsida > Asterales > Asteraceae > Lactuca > Lactuca saligna. Next base: position 175,205,017 of record NC_136417.1, on the reverse strand, counting down.
ATTAAGAATCTACAAACAGAAACCTAATATAGTTAGATACTTGATTTTACTTGAAGGAGAGTCATACATCTTGACTCGCCCATCTCTTAGATCTCTCAGGTAGTCAGGGCAGCTTCACAACCAATGCCCCTTCTCTTGGAAATAGAAATATATGGACTTTTTGGGAATGACACAAGGAACAATCTCAGACTTTGTCTTTCTCTTATGGCCAAACTTTTTGACCATGGCAGGTTTCTTTCCCTAAGGAGAAGAAATCATTTCTGGACTATCGTTTCCATTGTTGATATCCATGGAAGTTTTGGAAGTAGATCTACCAGAAAAATTTGCTTGACCAGTGCACCAAAACATTGTTGATTCAGCAACAATAAGCAAATAATTCAAATTAATGAGGGTAATGTAGTGGTCCATCATATAGTAATCACTAATGAACTCACTATATGACTTAGGAAGTGATTGAAGAACCATGTCAACAACCAACTTCCTTGTGACATCGACACCCAATATCCTCAACTTGTCAATGTGTGACTTCATCTCCAAGACATGTGCACAAACATACTTTCCATCTTCATGTCTTTTTGCCAATAGGGCTTGAGTGATATTGAAATTTTCAAGTCTTCGAACTTTTGGGTCAGGGAGAACTATTGGAGGAGGTGGAGGAAGTAAAGCATGATTTTCATTTCCATGATCCAATCATGGAACATCATCTTCATATGGAAAGCTCTTTCCAAAGGATTCAGGAAGACCATAGTTGCTAGAGTTTGACATCTACAAAAGGGAGAAATCCAAGTTAGTGTATTGAGTCCTTAATATTACACCCAAATGAAACATTAAGGCTAGGACCCAACACAATATTCGACAACTCGGAAGAGGGATGCCATAATCCAGTTGCAGAATATTTAAAGGTAGGTAAATGACGATTTACCAATTTCCACCATGAAAAACAAAAAATGAACATTAGGTTTTAAATGAATTGAAACTCCTAGATCTTTTGAGATTCATTGAACATTTCAATGGCATGTTTAATCTCAATTATGCCCTTCAAGTTTGAGAATGGGATACCGAGAATCACAAACAAGGTGTGAATAACCATGCAAATGTACTTCGTAATCTCAATGCTACTATCGCCTAATCAATGTGCCGGTTATCCACACACGCTCCATTGATCTATGACAAACATCGAGTTACCCTTTGCCTCCCTTGGTAGTCCTAAATTAGTGTACCGGTGAACCACACACGCTCCACTAACATCTCGGCAAGGTGCAAAGTGTAATTTCATGGGTTAGCACCAGATTCACATTTTTCCTAAAGTAACTAAGATGTGGGAATTTATATAAAACGTTTAGTTACTTGAACTGCATTATAATTATAATGGAAGGTAGTGTCCTATCCTACCCGTTCGGCTAACGACTCTCCACTGGTCAAGAGTGCGGTGGGTAAGAGTTGATACCCAATGACGGTCATTTTATTGGTCGCTTTCTTAAACACCCCTTATAGACCAGCTTCGTGAATAAGGCCTACTAACGGTAAGACCGACTCTTTACTTATAAATATAATATATTAGACTTTTAATTTTATATAGTATAAGGGTGTATTTTACACTTTTAGAATACTAGATGGTCTAATCTAATAAATTATACTTTTAATTTTATTAAATATAAACCATTACATTATGGATTTATTAATTCTCCTTTAATTACACACTTAATTAATTTAATAAAACCATCAGGATCCAATTTGAACTATTCAAATTACTAGGGTTTTAGAATTTAATAATTCAAAATTAAAACTTTTGATTAAATTTTAAATTCCAAAACTTGAGGACAAGTTTTGAAACCTTTCAAAACATTAGGGTTTAATTATTTAAATTTCAAAACTGAACCTTTTAAGTTAAACTTTAAATTATAAAATCTAAAGGGTGTAATTTAAAACTTTTTCAAAATTACTAGGTTAAATATTTGAATCATAATAATCCTATATTATCGATATTTAACCAAATTCATCAATTTTGATAAGGATAACCACACCAAACATAAAAACGATTTTAGGCAAGAAAAACAAGTTTTGATAATTATCCTCATCAACAACTGGCCAGAAAATCGAAAATCTCGGCACCAGACCCTCCACTTCGTCGCGTTCAATGAGAAACTCGGCGAGTTCATCTGTCAGGCAGCTAAAATTTTCGATTTTCTTATCTTTGGCAATTCACTTTTGCATCTATTCAATAAAAAACGACCTAGGCTCAGTTACCACTATTGGGTTATGAGCATAACATCAATCCTATGGTGTTCATGCAACCCTAATTTCTTTGATCAATGTATTTCTAATTTGAACATACAACATTGAATACTAAAGCAATAACCCTATTAACTATCATATAATTTAGAAATCAAATATGATTAAGGTTAGATACATTACCTTGATTATTATGTAGCAATAACAACCACAATCCTTCTTGATCTTTACTTCTAAAAGCGTAGTTCTCCAAGTGTTGCACCTCTAATGGAGTCACAAATACCACTAGCAATAAGGAAGAAAAAGGGAAAGAGGAGAAGGCTTCAAAATGTCAAGGGCTCTCTTAGAACTCATTGAGATGATTTTGGGAGTCTTTAGGGTTCCTTTTATAGTTGAGGCTTTTAGGGTTATCAACTTAGAAACCCTAATTCCCTTGGTTAGGCCCTAAGCAACATATGGACTCTTATTTGGCAAGCCTTGAAAGAAATCTCTATGGACTCTCATAGAGATTTTGTCCACCCTATACGAATTTGGTCCACAAGCCCAAACTATAAATATTACTGATTTACATAATCAATCCCCATTAATTTAATCAATCTCTTTTGATCACTAAATTAATTCGAAATTAATTTCTGATCAATACTGATTAAATAATATTATTTCTCAATTAATATATTATTCTCATAATATATTAATAAACCATAATTAACCTCTTTCTCCATAATTCATCTTACTAGTTGCTATGGTGAAGGCAACCCAAAAGGACCATGCTCATAATCGGTTCAAGTAGATACCAAAATAGTTATGGGCTTAGACACCTAATCCAACAGAAATACCACATAAAGCTGCAAGCTTTACGTCCATACATGGCACCAAGGGCTCGAAATGCCAAAACAAGTTTTATATCAGGCTTAATTGCAAAAAAGGTTTCCTCTAGCTTGATAAAGCTTGTATCTTTGGGCTCAAGGGACCTCATATGGTCTAGATCTGAAGTTTCAATCTCATGACCTGCTCAAGAGACTCAATAACCAAAAGATGTATTGGAGAAAACCCTAAAACTCCCTAGGATGAGATCTAACAAAAGAAATTGTCAAGATAGCAACTTTTTTACCTCCAAACAGAAGCTAAGAATGAGTGAACACCAGATCTAGAATCTCCTTCACATCGAAGGTCTCTTGCTCTTCAACTCTCCGTCAAGAATGCACTAAAACCCACCATATTAGCCTCTCTTTCCCTCTCACAAGGTTATAGATCGATTAGGGTTTCTCACAGTGAAATAGGGTGACAATGGTGGCGGAAATGAGGGCTTAAGGTCCTTTAAATAGGACACAAACCAGGAAAATTAGGGTTTCCTCAAACAGCTCCAACTCATCGAGTTGATCCCTAAACCAACGTGGCCAAAATCCATCTCTACTCAACGAGTAAAGCCTCCAACTCGTCAAGTTGCTTAGGCAACAAGAATGAAAATAATTAGATATAATACCTGGGAGTCGGGATGTTACAATTCTCCCACACTTAAATTAGATTTCGCCCTCGAAATCTCTCTTTATCTACATCTCGATCGAAACCAACAACCCGAGGAGCACCACTAGAAAATCTCATATCATAAAACGATCTTCCTCCCAGGACATACAAAAGAAAACAGGAACTCCCAACCCAAAAATAATGGACCCCATTTTTCATTGCAGCACTAGCTCTGACTCTCTAGAACTAGGAACTATAGTGGTCTATCTCCCGACAGACCGCTCATGCAGAATATCACCATGTTAACCGCTCAAAGAATAACAAATCCAATAAAACACTTCCAACTCTAATTATCTCGTTGCGATAGGTGGGAACAAGTTGTTGACCAATAACTGGCTGCTGATCACTCATGTCATACATACTAATCGATCCAGATCGTAACCCAAAAGGAACGGAAGGGTTACATCTCACCAAGGATTCACCACTTGTAATACTATCAGAACCCATCTTAAAAATGAACCTCATTACTCTGTCCCCAGACACAAGAAAAATGATCATACCCGCTCAGAACTATCCTCTGATATCTATAATCATAAGCCCAAATTCCTCTCAAATGTCTTTTCCCACACTGAACACCAGGTCAAATCCCGACCTGATAGTTGAGCCTCCAAAGGCTACCCCTAGCACCCCTAATAAAACGACTTTACAGTCTTCCTTCTCACAATAGCTATCTCAGCCCATCATATGACACACAAAGCCACAAAGTTAGCCTTACCTCAAGCAATTACTAAAACCCATCTGAAGTTGACTCACCCCCGACCATTATCATCTACCACTCACTAGTTCCATGCGTCCCATGGTCCTTCCCAAACCAACAAACCGACCCACTCAGTTCAAAAAAATCAGATGGAAACCATTACCTCGAAAAATGAAATACATTTGAAAATCCGGAATCTCATCCTGCCTACTTAATACTCAAATAAAGTCAAATTGAACCTCGAGAGTTTGATTCAATAGCAAAATTGGAACCCCTCATCTCCAATCTGACACTCAACTCATGACCCGTGATCCGTGAATCTACGCGTACATTACTCCTCCAATCCATTCTGATTTGTGACAGCATCTCCCTAAGTCAAGATATAATGGTTCCTGACCATTATGAAGACCCCAGTCTCGTCCCTGGTCCGACCACCAGGCTCCCAAAGACTCAATCGTCAAGGCTACCCAAGCCTAAGAACCCCCTTGTGTCACGCTCTAACTAGTGGATACTACAGCTCTCGATAATTTACATCACTCTCTCTCTCTCTTATTAGCTAATAAGTGCTACGGATCCTTACAGTCTTATCACACTCTCTCACTGACTCGTGAATGCTATGGCTCCCTGCAGACTTACAACACTCTCTCACTGACTCGTAAAGGCTATGACTCCTTATAGTTTTACAACACTCTCTTTACTCGCCATGGGCTCACCCCATGGTTTTCCCTGACAGTCCTAAGTGCTTACTCTCACTGGATCTGCTCACTCGCTCAACACCCCACAATCTCACCATCAAGTTATCCCCACACACAGAATTCACTAACTTGTGTTCTGCGGCCCAACATGTACAGGTGCACACACCCACCCAGATTAAGCATCACTACTCTTGATGCCAATCACCCTAACGAAACACTTTCCCTCGATACAATTCACATTCTTGGACTATCCCTTTTAGGTGAAAATTAGTTGATGGGTTCTCACTGTCGTCTCACAAACCCGAGTCTAAAAATAATCCAACAATTTTAGGGCATCATACTCAGATTCCAAAATACACCAACACAGAATCTCATACTAGCTTGCCACCACATCGAATCTTCAGCTTACACCACTCAGAAGTTTTGAGGCACTCCAACTCATAACTTGAAGTACGAAGTAATTGTCGGTGATCGAGAAAGCGTCAGCCACAATCCGATCTGTATCTCATGCTTTACTGATCAACCCCATGCGAAACTACTCATACCGACTCTGGAGTTAATTGACAGTCAACTGTTGCTCCTCCGAGAGTATAGATAACAATCTATACATCGAACTGGAAAATATCAACAATTGAAACGTGACCTCAATGTCCCAACTGCCTCGAACTTAAACATTAGCAACCTCGAAGAATCCTTAGCCACAATAAGATTCCCAGACCAATGGCCACCTGCCGTGGATGCACTCATCCTTTCTTGAGTACATGCAACATGTATCATCTCACTCTAAACCTTACTTTATCCACCCATAGACCCAAGTCTCCCATGTCCGTACTGTAGATTTCCGTCACCCAATCCTCTAACCCCAACTTGAACAGATTGATGATCCTCCCTACAAAATACCCAGTTCTCCCCCACTTAGGGTTCGAATTGTCGCCCATTGTCATACCCAAACAACCACACTACTGACTAGCTCTCTAGATGTACCATTCCCTACTCAGGGGACATACCACGCAATTCTCGATGACCTTCCAAAAAATGACCAAATAACTCCAAGTACCCCGAATCTCATATGAAGACCTCGAAAATCCTCCCAATGTACCTCTAATCTCAAATCGACACACCACCAGACATCTCAATTATCCTGAATTAGTCATGACCCTCAGGTGAATTAATGAACTATCGCAACCCTCATCTTAGATTCCTCAACCAACCTAACCAACCAGGGCCACCGCCCCGATTTACTTCTCTTGATTACTTGAAACTGCTACTAAAATGTGCCTTACCATACTTGACTAAGGCCTATCCTTGTCCTCATTCATCTCAGTCCCCACTAATGACTCTTTTATGGAATGAGAAATACCTTGTAGCAGACAATACTAAAAAATAATTTGGGGACAATATCACGACTATATGCTACCCCCACGGGGTTTACCTATAAACTCAAAAATCAGAAACTCGTTATCTCTTTCGCTCCACATGGGAAGCGGAAATAATGTAACACTTGTCACAAAAAAGGACATCTCAATCATCGGCCAATCACTCAACCCAGACCGTAATCCTCCAAAAAGCATCGTCTCTAATTTCCTCAAGTCCCGCAACTCCAACTGGTACATCACCAGTCAAACTCCTCAGAATCCCAAATCTTTTTTTCCTCACAAGGTACACTCTGTTGAAGCTCCACCAACATGACCATCCGGCCCCACCGTTTACCATATTCATTCTTAGTTTGAGCACCCATCACCGAATAACTGGTAAAGACGAAAACACCTCCTGCTACGAATCATGGTTCCCGAACCCATGTTATCTCCCCTCAATCTACTATTTAGAACCTCTGGAATTCTTCCTGTTTTGAGTATGGTTCCTCTGTTGTCAATAGTACGGGCCCATACTACCTGCCACATTTACCCATACTTTTCACACATATCATCCCAGGTTTCCTAAATAGTTTCTCACATTCTCTATCACCAATCCCATTACACATTTTCGCTCTCCAACAAATACCCACCTCTAAATAGCATACTCATCGGACTAAAATTACTCCCTAGGTTCTCACACTTCCCTGCCATCAGCTGCTGAAGAACTCCTCATGATGCCAACCATCTATCTTTGAAATATCATCATATTCACTTATTAGCTGACTCACATCATTCAAGAGTTCCACAAATCACAAAGAAAACAGCATTCAGGCATCGAATAACCTCCACCAACACATAAAACCACTCTAGGATACAACTCCACTTGCTCTATCCTCAACTGAAAAGGCATCACTGAACTCAGGAAATCCTACCTCTCGTGGATATCTAATTACTCTCTTAGTAGATTCCTCAAATGCACATCTAGGCATCTTTTCTATATTACTCCACTACTCAAAGCTCTCTCTAAAAGATTCCTACTAGGTACTCCTACTCAGCACATACATAGAGAAAATAGCAGATAATATCAATCAATAGCATCCCCTACGCTAAGGCATCACGAATCAGACATCTCTAGCTCTAAATTCATGTAATACCTAGCCTATCCTCTAGCATGCAGTTCTAGTATCTCATATATATCATAATATAAACAAGTAACGGTATTTTAGGATATCATTGTTCAGGCTCTGGCTGATTGTACACACTGCTTCATCTCGTTTTCTCTTAAAGCTCTTACTCGTCCTTAGAAAAAAATTCATTTCTTTTTAGAAAGTTTTCTCAAATCCTCAGTTTGAGTCCAGACATACCCGAAAGTGCATCCGAATCCCTCAAACTAAGCCTCTGATACCAACTTGTAACGCTCTAAAATTTTCATTATTAAAACCATATAGAACTCAATATAACATTTCTCAAAAACCCAAGTGTATAAATTATTCAAAGCACAAAATCAAAAATGTCTGCTAATATCCCAGAATCCTCAAAAACATATTATGTCCCTCAAAATACACAAGTTCACATCTTTGTCTCATGATTTCATTAGAACTAGGAAGCCACAAATATACAATAACAGTCACACCCCCAAACCGGAACGACGGAAACATTCGGGGGCGGAGGACGTCATGTTTAGTATCACACCACATGCATCATAGTAATCAAAGTAACAAACAACCATTGCATTAATGTCACAATTAGGAATTTTTGTGCCTTGTAACCAACACTTAAACCAAATTATGAATCAAAAACATAAGAGCATGTTCGATGCATACTCTATGACAGCAGAACTTCCATCAAACACCCCATGCAAGCAATTCAAATAGTCATTAAGCAATTGGAAACCCTAGAAGTTCTTGTTTAAATCCATTTTTAGACTAGGACTTCCTTATTGGACCCAATGGACCAATAAGCTTCCAATTTGGCTATCTTGGGCTTAGAACTCTTAAATGGGCTCTAGTTGGACCCACTTCCATTTAATTCAATATTTTTGGTCATATTGGGCCTAGAGGATAATAGATTAATTATATGAACCATTTTGGACCGTAATTAACCTAATCTAGCCTAATAGGTCATAAAAATCACATTTATATTTTTTTAGGGCCAAAAATCATCTAACCTAGCTATAATATGGGCTTAAGGGCAAAAAGCCCACAAACCTCCTCTCACGCTCCCCATTCTCGGCCCGAGCCCAAAAGAAGAGGAGAGTTGACTTTGTGAGTGCCACCTCACAATTGTTCAAGGGACTTCCATGCAAAGAGACTCAAACATCCATGCACTCACATACTTCCATGACTAGCTAACTCTTTTTCTCTCTCTCTCTTGCTCTCGGCCGAGTCCAAGCACACACACACACACACATTTCACTCTCCTTTCTCTCAATGAAACTCTCTTATATGTCATCCATATTTCGAGATCTAAGGAGGATTCTGATGGGTTTTGGTCATGAGAACATCCTATGTGCTCATACAAACCCTAATGCTTGGATCTAGGTTTCTCTATTGTACATGCAAGTTATCCAAAGATATAAACCCTAATTGTAGCATTCAAGTAATCATATTAACATAAGAATGGGTTTAAGATCATACCTTGATTGTTATGTAGCAATAACAATCCTAAATCTCCTTGTATTGACTTTAGAAAGCTTAGAGTCACAAATGTCACTCCTCTAATGGTTCACAAACACCATAAGCAAGAGAATGAAGATGAGAGAGGATAGAGGCTGCCCAAAACGTGTTCTAACCCTAGAAAAGAAGTTCCCCACGTTTTTGAGCCTTAAGGGTTCTATATATAGTGAGGCTATTAGTGTTATCTAACAAGGAAACCCTAATTTGGATGCTTAATCCCTAAGCAACCCATGGACTCCTTTCCTTAAGGACTTGGACGATTTCTTATGGGTTTCCCCATAGAATTCGTCCACTCCTTAATATAAGACAATCCATAGCCCAAATTGCAATTATCTTATAATTACAATTCCAATCCCTTAAGTTTAATTAATCTCTTTTAGTCACAAAACTAATTACTAATTAATTCTTGACTAATATTATTTAAACAATACGATTTCTCCTTTAATATTATTCTCATAATATATTAATAAATCATATTTAATCCTTTCTCTCCATAATTCATCTTATCAAGTTGCTTTGGTGAAGGCAACCCAAAAGGACCATGCACCATCGGGTCAAGTACATACCAAAATAGTTATGGACTTAGACACTAATCCAACAGTCTCCAACTTGGATAAGTCTAATAACTATTTTGCGTATGACTTCAGATCCTGATCTGCAATCGTAGCTTTCCAAAGCCGCTGTCAACTCTGATCATATCAGATACGCGTGTCTTTAGATAATGGATCATATATTCCTCCATTCTAGATATCGTATGAGATATAATTTCTAATCATTCTCTTTGTACTATATCTCGCTTTCCGATTTATGACGACTGACTAATTGAACAAATCAAATTAGCCCTAGCCCGGCCGAGAATTTACGTTTGTCATCACTAAATCATCGAGGGTCCCAAAGATATCGCTTTTATCCTACTTTGGATAAAAGGAACGGATAAACTCTAATACAATGCTTGCTTGCACTCACTCACTGAATCACACACAACAATATGTTTTATAACACCAAGTTACTAGTGCGTTTACATATTATCAATGCGCAAACGATTAGCAAGATACAACTCACACATCTCGGTTTCAAGAATATAAGATGTTATCGTCTCACCAATCACTCGTGATACAATTCATGGAGTGACCCAAGTGAGCGTGGGTTTAATCCAATGCTCAAATTCATATTCAGAAGCACTCATGAACATTGCAGCAAATGTTTGCTTATGTCTAATACTTTTTTTATACAATCCACACACCAATTCACGACAGTCATCATTCATACCTACCTCCAACATATGAACGATTGTGGCCCGTTCGAATAATTTGACTGTTATAAACCAATTAAATTATTCAGGAAGTCAAAACATGCAAAGTGAAACACAAGAATAATACTAATCCCATATGGCCTCAAACCTTTAAGCATAAATAAAACACCTTTAATTTATCACCATATCGATTACTCATTATTTGCCGTTTTGGGTAGTCAACTTCTTGTTTGAATTATTACACTTGTCCTATGCTCCTAGCATGCACACAATGTTTACCTATGGTTCTTTCTTTGTGAAATAGATCAAATTGAACACATTTCCAATCATTCTCATTTCACAAATGCAAATCCTTTTCATAAGTGAAAGAATATCAAATTCTTGCTACTTATAGAATATCCTAGATTCTAACATTCTATGCAATGATTCTTTCGTAATGTCACTGCACCAAAGTCACAAAGACTATTGCCAATGATATTACAAAATCTTCTATCGGATATTGTTACAAGACACTTCCTTAGATATGATGTCTCTCACTCAAAGTACATTCCTTTGAACATCCTTTTGCATAAAAGTTTCTAATGTAGACATAGATTTTCAATATTCAATTCCCAATATGGACACGCTTCCATATTTTCCATATGACAACTCATTCTTAATAGAATCTTATCTATTCGTAATGATGTCGATATGGTCCATCCAATATGGAAACATTTCCATAATCTCCATATGACAACTCATTCATATCAGAATCTTTTCTATTCATAATAATGTCGATATGGTTCATTCAATACCATACTTCCATCTACTCATAAGCAACCAATCATCGTCGAACTTTGGATTGTCCTTTGATAGTTGTTTAATTATTTTAGTCAAAACCGATTCTAGTCCCTTTTCCCTCTAAATGCGCTAGACATTTTGAAATTTTAGAATGGTCAAACATTAAAGCATTTGCAATCGATCCTATACCCGAAGCATATGGGATACGACGCATAATGTTTTATTTGCTATGTTCTCAATATTCGAATTCTGAAAAGGAATGTCGTAATCATAATCGAAATTTTAAGAACACACTATGTACCTTTGACTAAATTTATTAACATTTCTCAACCTAAGCCTTTAGATTTGAAATGAAGCATAATATTCTCTCCCTTAATTATAGCAAAACAACTTTACAACACTTACCACTTTGCAAGCAATAACTCTTGTTTTCTATAATTAATATTGTCAACTTGCAATACGTGCCTTAATAATCATACAATCATAACATTTATGCTCCCACTATCATGATGATTATTGTAAAACATAACACTTATGCTCCCACTAGCTTCGACATGTATTCATAAACATCTTAACTTTTAGAAAAACAACACATATTGAATTTCTTAAGTCCATGTTTCTAATACTTAATGCTTTGATAATCTTTTATCAAGGCCTCTTAAACTTATACACCTTTGCCTTAGATAGCTCATATGTGTTTCTAAACAATTCATACTAATTGTCTAACCTCACAATTCAAATTATGGAGAGGGATACCGTAACCATAATCAAATTCGAGAATACAATTTTACAATCACTATCTTCTTAAATTCTTTCTTACTGAAAGCATTTCCTCACAGTCACTTTCATGAAGGAGTGAATCTTATGACACTTAGATTTAATGGTGTATGTGTTCCTATCCATGTGAATTTGTCAAAAACAACGTTTACGACAAATTCAAACTCATATGGACCGAACTTCCTTAATCTTGATTTCTTGCCTTATGGTAGCACGGCTGCCCACCATGTCTTCCAAGTAGTTAACCAACTCACCCTTTCCTATCAATGTACCTTTCATTGATTAAGGTGCCTTGCCTTTTATGCATTCAAAATGAGAACTCATAGAACTCACATGCATAATTAAAGCACAGAATCAAAATAATGTCAACATGATAGGTTGTTAACCTCAACTCGTGTGCTAGTGATGATCGATAAGGTTTATTTGATTTGTTCTTGAAACCTTTCAAGACCATTAAGACTCCCATTGACTCCTTTACATATAAGATTCTCTTGTCAATAAACATTTCTTGACAAACAAATATTCAAGAGTTAGTGTAGTTTTTATCAAAACACTTCATAAATTGGTCCTAGTTGGTCTTTGTCTTATCCAAGACATCACAACTTTCCAAATTTGATGAACGTTATAAACCTTTTAATACTTGTCACTCATTGTCTTCTTGATTTAACCATTTCTTCAATTCTTGATTTAACCATTTCTTCAATTCTTGATTCCTCTACTTAGACATACAATTGTACTAAGACTCACTTAGAGGATCATTTGAGATATGGTTCTTTTAATCATTAAAACCTATCATAAATCATAAAAGGTATTCTCCCTTCTTCTTAGAATGGAGAAACTTTTATCTTTCTGCCTACTTGATTCTTCTTATTCGTGCTGCTATTGATTTAAACTTTTTCAATCAATTCATAATTACACTTAATCTTATAAGTATAATCATATTTACTAAACCTTTAGTAAATCATGACGAATATCTTTGTTATTCTTGTGGTGGACTTTGATCAACACACAACTTTGTGTGCTCGATCTCCTAGTCCTTTCACTTGACACTTTGTCAACGAATTAGTCTAATTTCCAAATATGAAATTTCTCGTTCATCAAGCAACCAAGTTGTGTGATTCCAAATTTCTGTCCAATTGAAACTTGGGCGATGACAAACTCTCCCTATTTGGTAAATTTTGGACATTTCCATAATTAACATAAATAAGAATCATATCCATTTGTTGTAGAAATATTCTAACATCAATTTTCATAACGATTTCATTGCAAGGAAGTAAACAAATAAATAAATAAGTCAAACCAAAATTTTATTTTATTTATAAAAGCAGCGGAAAACATTTGTCCTTACAATGCAAAATCCATTGAAAACTATGTATTTCAAAAAGGAAAATTTCTAACAACTCTATCATAACTATCTAAGCTCAAAATCTAATCTTCAAGTCCATGTGATCAAGATCCATTTCTTGTGATTAGATTCATCTTGCTCTTTCACCAAACTTCCTTTCTTTTCACCGATCCTACAAAAACATTCAAATTCAATCTTATCACATCATGTATTTAGAATCAATGAATACGAACTTAACGAAGTTAGATAGTGGATTTTACATGAAGCGAATGATGATTCACTAATTTCCACCATGAAAAACAAAAAGAAATTTAAGTTTTAAATCTATGAAAACTCCTAGATCCTTTGAGATTCATTGAACATTTCGATGGCATGTTTAAATCTCGATATGTCCCTCTTGTTTGCGACTGGGATGCCGAGGATCACAAAGCGGGTGTGAATAACCATGCAAACTTACATGGTGCCCTCACATGTTACAATCACCTATTCGATGTGCGGTAAACCACACACGCTCCACCGAACTATGACAAACATTGAGTCACCCTTTTCTACCTTTGCTTAGAACCATTTAGTGTGCTGGTAAACCACACACGCTCCACTAACGTCTTCGCAAGGGCACAAAGTGTAATTTCATGGAATTGCATCAATTCACTTTGCCTAAGTAACTAAGATTGGGAATTTGAAAAACATTTAGTTACTTTTGTACTTCATCATACTTATAATGGAAGGATTTTTCCTATCCTACCTGTTCGGCTAACGACCCTCCACTAGTCAAGAGTGCAGTGGGTAAGAGTGGATACCTAAAGTACTGTAACTATGTTCAAGGTTGCACTATGATGTTTTGTCTGTAATGCCTTATGTTCAAATCTAATGTCTTTAATTTCTCATATGATTCCGACATTATCATACAACTAGATTCAATTTGATCTGCGTAATACCAGCTCCTTACGTACATCTCTTTCTCAGTAAACGTCCTTTTTTTTAGCGAAGTCGTCATTTCAGAACTCGGATCACTCCTGCATAAGAGTACCTCATGTTTCTTATTCTTTCTGAAGAAAACTCAACAAACCTCCCCGGAGTACCACTCGTACAGTACGTCAAGTTCAACCCAAATATCCATACGAGTGATCTATCGCTGAGGAATGTATACATAAGGGTGGTATATAATCAAGGTTCTACAGGTTTAGAATTGATGATTCCACTTTAACTTCTTTTCCTCATTGGGATGTGAACATAAAGAGGAATCATTTATTCGATTATCTTTTCAATCTTAATTATATTCGACTCGTATACACGAGATTGTGATCGTTGAACCATGTATGAATTTTAATATGGACTTCAGGACGGAGACTGCCCAAGACTACGAGTAATCGCAGCGTCATGTGAACAAACTTAGAACCCAGTACGACTCCTGTAACCAGATCGCCCTACAATCTAAACACCCACAGAGAGATAAGAACAGTCCAGAAAATATTGGCGAACTACCCAGCATAAGAATAGAAAGACCCAACTCCTCACCCTGGAGGGCTCCGATCTTATTCTTCCAGAGGTAGACGGACGTATCTTATGTACCTCGACTATCGGGGATCCATCAAGATTTCCTTTAGAAATCGTTATCTCTACATCGCATAGAGGAATTGGTTGAGAAAACGCAAGAAAACAAATTACTTTTCAGAAATGGACCTGAGATCCAAATGTCACCAGTTTCGAGTGTTAGAGAAGGATGTCCACAAGACCGCCTTCTGAACTCGATGCGGACACTTCGAGTCCGTAGTGATACCCCTCGGATAGGACCAACACACCCATAGCATTCATGAGCTTAATGGGTAGGGTACACCATTCTACTTGGATCAGTTCGTCATTCTCTTAGAAATGACTTACTTATCTACCCTCGTAGGAAGAAGGAACCCATGGGAGCATTACCCTCAGAGAAACTTTTCGCGAAGTTCTCTAAACACGAGTTTTGGAATTTAAGAGTCAAATTCCTAAGACACACTACTAGTGATGGGAAATTCTTGAGTACTCTGTAAATTTATCAAAAATCGTTGAAAATTTGTCAGTACCGAAGACGCTTACGAAATTCGCCAAATTTTAGGTCTCGCCGACTTACTGTCAGGAGTCCATTCAGAACTCCTCGCGAATTACAGAAACTCTTACGACTTTGAACCAGCAGGGAGTGGCCCTTGACTGGGAAAATAAGTAAGAAAAAGAAACCTTGGAATTCCAAGTGAGAGACCAAATTTTTTAAGGAAGTCTCACTATGGGAATGGCTTAATATGCTTCGTAAAGCGTCGGAAGCTAAATCCAAGATAGTTAGCACCTCCGAGATTCTTACCAGCAATCAGTCCCATATCTCGCAGACTAGACCTACTTCGAGAGCTTAGTAATGTACATTCTACCCTTCACATCTCGGACTTGTAAAAAGTATCGATCTGACGAGACTCTTGAAATCCCACTCAAAAATATCAAGCCCCACAAGAGCCTCACCAACGTGTAAGAACCGTAGTGACCATGGACCGAGAGGTCATACGAACACTTCATAGTCGTTTCCCCTTTAGTGAAGGTATCCTTGAATGCCAACCATGCATCTGAATTCACTTAGGATTGAGAGAATCAATCATTTAGGAAGTACCCCCACTTTTTGGCTCGATTACTCATGCCTACTTCCTTACCTAAATTCTAATTTAGGGACGAAATTCCTTCTAAGAAGGGGATGATGTGACAACCCGAAATTTCCATTCTGTACAAACATGTAAAGTCAATAGAAGTCTGAGCAGTTGTTAATTTTCAGACTTTTTGGAATACGTTTGAGTATTCTAGAATTAACACTTTAGGAGATATCAGGAGAGAGGATGCCCTAGGGTTTATTGTGTAAAAATAAAGTCCCGACACATCAAAAGTTTAGAGTTTACAGCCTAAACTTGGTGTTTACGGTCGTAAACCCTAAAGGGGAGGGGTATAAAAGTGGCACTTAGCCATTTTTAGCATTTTCCACCTTTCCAAGAGTAAACTCTCAAACTCTCTCAAGTATCATCCAGGTTTTCATCGGAATCTTCAATCTAGTAAGTGTTTCTAACTTTCATAATTTGTTATATGACTTAATCTAGTGTTTTAACACACTTCTAAACGTGAAGTCCTTCCAAAAGGGTTAATCTTCAATTTACACCAAGAACACACACTTGTGTTATTGGCCTTTTGGACCTTTTTGAGCTTCAACTTTGTAAGTGTTCCTATCCTAGAGTCTTACAAGCTTTGTTACACTTCTATACCTCAAGAAATCATCCAAGAACACAAAGATCAAAGGTGTTTATAGTCCAAGAACACCTTGGACCGTAAACCCTATTTAGGGTGCCAAAGTGTGCTTTATCTTATCCTAGGCCTTGGGTATTAACTTGGAACCCTTCCCTAATGGTTTAGGCACATGAAAAACACCTTAAGACCCCTTGTATATGTGTTTACGGTTTGGGGATCTCCCAAAACCGTAAACACCCCTAAGGTGTGTAAAAATGGCCCATGTCCCTTCACAAGCTAAGGAAACTAGTCTAGATTTATTCCTTAACGTGTTCAGGACTTGAAAAAATCATAGAACCATTTTCCTTAGGATTTTACGGTAGTAAACTCATGGAGAAATTGTCCATAGATCGTAAACTCCATTTAGGAGTGTATTGATGCCACAAAACACTTCCTAAGGCTTAAACATGAAGTAGTAATGCTTGGATTGGCTTAGAAGACTTCAAAGCAACAAATGGTCAAAAGATTATGAGCTTACGGCCGTAAACTCAAGAGTTTACGACCGTAAACTCAATGGGATATGGTCTATGGGGAGTAAACTCATATTAGGGGTTCCCTTGAACCCTAAAACCCAATAACCTTGCCCTACAACACTTAGGTGCACTCCATAGCACTTATAACACTTATACAAAGTGTTTATAATGCCCTAGGATGTCTTACCCTTGTTTATTAGTTGTGTAGAGACTAATTGGGTACACATATGTGATACTATATGTTATCTAGGATCATAGAGTGTGTACAAGTCTTCACTTGACACCTAGCAGTCCTACATCTTCAGTTCATCCGTACCACTCACTACAGGTGAGTTTATACCCCTTAATCAATGTTTTAAATGTTTTTAAATACGTTTATGGGGGGGAGGATACAAGTAGAATCATGCTAGTTATTATATCAATCACATGTGATTAATAAGCAGCATTCAAATGATTTACTACTCATTAGCTGTTTTACCAAACAGTTTTCTTCACATGATTTTCATAAACGTTTTATATGTTTAAAACTCCTTATTAAACTATTCTTTATACATTGTATGTTTCATTTCAAACTCATTTACAATTGTGTTTCAAACAAACGTTTCTTTATACTTAAACTGTTTTATCAAACAAATACTTTCAACCCGTTTTATAGGCTGACATCAAGTCGACCTTTACTTAGATAGTAATCATGTTCAAAGGTGTTAGAAAACTTATTTTATGCTTTTATATTATCAATTGCATGCCTATATATGTAGATTTATATAAGAAATGTTTAAAGGACTTAGGAAGGCTATGCGCCCTATTTCCTTTTCACCGTTGGGATGTGATCTGGTGGGTATCGGGTATCCGTCCGAAGGTCGTTTAACTATTAGTTATATATCATGTGTGCATATATAGTCATAAAGGTACTTCCAGTCAATTCAATACCCTTGGGTAGCAAGGGTATACTTCCATGTTCATACGTACAAGTTATATAACTAGTAAGCTACAATAGGCGTAGTTTAGGGTTTTACTAATACTAATACTATAACAATGAATCATACCACGAGTCAGTTCATTCATGAGTCAATATTTGCTAGATAGAGAGAACACACAACACAGCTAGTACACACAGAACATTACAATACTTGCTAGATAGAGAGAACACACAATACAGCTAGCACACAGAACATTACAATACTTGCTAGATAAAGATAACACACAATACAGCTAGTACACACAGAACATTACAATATTTGCTAGATAGAGAGAACACATAATACAGCTAATACACAATACATTACAATACTATGCAGAGATAACATACAATACAGCTAGCATACATTACATATACATTATATTTAGTTATATGATCCATTAAACGGGTCATGGCACTACTTGCCATGACCATTTTTGTATCCAGAATCTCCTTAATTGGGGAGCGTATGAGTTTGCGTATAGATCTATACTGGATTGACTACCCTACACCTTACTGCTCGCTACAGTGGGACTTGCAAGTCTACGGGTGCCAAATGTCATTTCTTACAGCGTCTTACATTATCGTTTTACTATTGAGTCGGTAGCAGGATACACGCCGATCACATGTTACTTTAAATTTCGTTTTGTTTAAGGTAGTTAGTACAATAGTAGTCACTTATTATCAAACTACAGTACTTTATTATTTCCCCATTACATTCACTTCGTGAACATTCACACGATGCACGGTAATGTAAATACTATATTTTTGGTTAATGATAGTTAGATTTGGGAAAATACACACTCTTACAAGAGACACAGTCAGATACTAGATGCCTTGGTAGAAGACTACTTTTAGTAGGAAGCATAGGGTTTTCTAGGTTATTCAAAACTTTTACATACTCAGTCTTACAAATACAGTCTTACATATACAGTCTTACAAATACAGTCTTACAAACAAATTATTACAAATATAGACACTAAAATACTTATGATCTCACCAGCTTTAAAGCTGATACTCTCTTTCAAAATAACTTGTATCCTCAGGTCAACAGTAGATAGGTACAGATCCAAGGTTTAGAGAAGATGGAGCTCATTCAAGACTCATCTTTCTTTTTGATTCATACTTTAGTGTCTATTAAACATGTCAGAACACTTGTATTAAAATTATATTATTAATGCAATAGATGATGTTGTTGCTTATTTACTACTATTCATTGTTGTGATACTGTACATGATGTCCTCCGCCCCAGAACATTTCCGCCATTCTCGGTTTTGGATGGTATATGTTAGAGACATGATTAAGGTCGGTATCCTGGTATATAGGATGATGTTATGCTAGTGACCGGTTAGGTCGGCATCCTGGTTAGGGTGATGTTATGTTATGTGATCTGCTAGATCGGTTTGATTGGATGCGAATTGTTATATGATTGTATGTTTATGTGCACATGGTTGTTCTACTGGGGTTGGGTTGAGGCGGGTCCTGCTTTGTGCTGTAGGCCAACATACCCAGGGCAGACCGATTAACCCGAAGCCCCAACGAGCGGTCCGGATAGGCTGTAGGCTTGCGAGGGCGGACCAGACGTGCCAAGGCTCGGAGAGTGGACCAGGCCGACTGAAGGCCCGGTGCGGGCGGACCAACCACACTGCTGACTCGATGGATATGGCTAGACTCGGAGGGTAGACCAGGTGGACTGAAGGCCCGATAGGGCGGACCAGTCACACAGTAGACCCGAGTGCATGGTTGTTCTGTTCGGTTATGATATGTTATGCGCGGTATATGTGGTTGGTAATTTGGGGGTATCTCACTAAGAATTCGGGCTTACAGTTGTGGTTTAATGTTTTTCAGGGACTTCAGGAGACCTTGGTACGGTGAAGGCGTGATCATATCGCTCCTCATGTATATGTTTTATGATATGGTTCTGGGAAGACTCTGATAATAATTGTATTGAAATCTTTTTTGTAATGACTTAACGAAACTGGGTTGTTTTTGAAAAATTTAAATTGGCTTGAATTTTTAGAGTGTTACAGCAACCGTTCTCCGACAAGAGTGCCAAAAACTTTGATGTGTTTATTAATACACTAGATTTTTATTTATAATGTCCTATATAATCTCAACTAGTCTTAAACACAAATAGTCAGTGTACCTAGTCGTGAAGTAATATAGTTGTGCTAAGAAAGGGTGTCGAACACAGGGAACGTGATGGTTAAGATCAAATGATTCAAATTCTAATTAAATTAATATGAAAAGTAAAAGATGGGGTTTTTGTGTAAACTAAATTAAATTAATGCTAAATTAATCAATGAAACTAATGAACTAAATGGAAACAACAAATAAGAAGTACTTCAACTAGAATATGAATCCCCCGAGTTTTTGTAACGCTCTAAAATTTTCAAATAAAATTTTCATTTTTAAAACCACATAGAACTCAATATCGCATTTCTCAAAAACCCAAGTGTATAAATTATTCAAAATACAAGATCACAAATTTCTGACAATATCCCAGAATCCTGAAAACATAAATTACCACACAGGTAAGTATAGTGAGAAGACTCACCTCGCATAGTAAAGCAATGTATTCCACACTCGAGCTGCTGGTCTAATCTCCGCCCCTCCATGGCCTCCAAAATCCATAATTGACCAAAACCCTAAAATCAACGAAAGTCAACACTCAAGACTGACTCAACTCTAAAATTCAATGAAAGTCAACACTCAAGACTGAATCAACTCTAAAAGTCAACGGAACTCAGCACTCAAGTGAATAGTCCATGTTGACTTAACTCGCCGAGTACAACACATGAACTCGTCGAGTTCCTCAGCAAATCGTGAAAACCCGAGTCGAATCTACGAGTTGCCAGCCAACTCGTCAAGTCCATGCAATATCTAGAAGACCAGGAAAAACCCTAACAACTCATTGAGTTGTCTCATCAACTCGCTGAGTTCACTCCAAATCCAAAGATGGGTAAAACCCTCTCAACTCGTTGAGTCTATAATGCGTCCAGACCATCGGGGTAAGCCGTAACCGACACATCGAGTTGGCTCATCAACTCGTCGAGTCCCTTAAGTCCACTTTCTCATTCAGATGATTTAAGGCAAAACTAACACCCCAACCTCTAGATCTAGCATCCCAAGGCTGAAATTGGGGTTGTTCACTATTTGGATAAAACTGAATTGTCTAATTGAACAATTTGGTTCGGGCATTCAGATTTTTGGATTAGTTTTCAACAAAACCGAATTATTATTTTGGATTTCGGATTGGTTTTGGTTTATAAAATAACAACCGAATAGTCCAAAAAAAACAAAATAACAATTTGTTATGTATTTAATTTCAATATATTTATATTTATTTATTAATTTTATATTTTTTTTTAAATAAGCTCAAAATGTTTTACCTAATGAAAGACATTAATATGTACTTTCTCTCAAAAGTTTTTTATCTATTAAATAATAAACTATAATATGCCTTCTTAATGGTTGTTTATAAATTTTAAATCACAAGTAAATAATTTGTTTTTGCTTCATCTATAAAATTAAATCATATTATAATTCTATGTCCGTTTAAAATGTTATGGTTTCTGAAAACTGAATTATAAAAACCATTCCAACCAAATTCTAATTGGATCAGATCGGGTCGGATTTGAATTTAGTTTGGACTATTTCAATGGATATTTTAAAAACCGAAATCAATTTGGATTTACTTAATTGGATCGGATGGAACCGATCCATCCAAACGAACACAACTAGCTGAAATTGTTGGGTTATGAGCATAACATCAATCCTATGGTGTTCATACAACCCTAATTGCTTTGATCTAGGTTTTTCTAATTTGAACATACAACATTGAATACCAAAGCAATAACCCTATGAACTAGCATATAATTCAGAAAATCACATATGATTAGGGTTAGATACATTGCCTTGATTGTTATGTAGCAATAAAAATCACAATCCTTCATGATCTTGACTTCTGAAAGC
Source organism: Lactuca saligna (assembly GCF_052625555.1). NCBI lineage: Eukaryota > Viridiplantae > Streptophyta > Magnoliopsida > Asterales > Asteraceae > Lactuca > Lactuca saligna. The sequence continues at coordinate 175,182,988 of NC_136417.1, read as the reverse complement.
CTAGTGCTCCAAGTGTTGCACCTCTAATGGAGTCACAAACACCACTAACAATAAGGAAGAACAAGGGAAAGAGGAGAAGGCTTCAAAACATCTAGGGCTCTCTTAGAACTCATAGAGATGATTTTGGGAGTCTTTAGGGTTCCTTTTATAGTTGAGGCTTCTAGAGTTATCAACTTGGAAACTCGAATTCTGTTGCTTAGGCCCTAAGCAACATATGGACTCTTATTTGGCAAGCCTTGGACAAAATATATATGGACTCTCAAAGAGATTTCGCCCACCCTATACCAATAAGGTCCATAAGCCTAAACTATAAATATTACCGATTTACATAATCAGTCCCCGTTAATTTAATCAGTCTCTTTTTATCACTAAATTAATTTATAATAAATACTAATTAAATAATATGATTTTTCAATTAATATATTATTATCATAATATATTAATAAAACCATAATTAAACTCTTTCTCCATAATTCATCCTACTACTTGCTATGGCGAAGGCAACCCAAAAGGACCATGCTCATAATCGGGTCAAGTACATACCCAAATAGTTATCGGCTTAGACACCTAATCCAACAGTCTCCCACTTGGATAACTATTATTGCAAGTACAACTTTAGAACCTGATTAGCAATCGTAGATTTCAAAAGCAACTGTCGAACTCTGATCTTATCAGCAACGTGTCCTTTACATAAGGGATCATATATTCCTCCATTCTACAAGATATTGTATGAACTCAGACATGGATTATAATCATTCTCTCTGTTCATTTTTTGTTTCCCAATTTTCGATTTATGACGACTGACAATGAAACGAACCAAAAAACACGACCCAAAATTTTTCGTTTTTCCATATAATCAAAACCATAATATAAGTATCATAACATAAACACACGCAATGTATCCCCAAAACATAATAAAATATTGTGCGGAAAACTGTATCATACTACATCAATCCAAAACATCAAGAGACATCCCCACGATAAAAGCTATGTTGCGGTGTGTGCGATGCTGTCACCCCGAGCTCTTCCCTTTGCTTGCGGAAGTACCTGAAACCAAAACTGAAACTGTAAGCACGAAGCTTAGTGAGCTCCCCCAAACTACCACATACCATTCAATAACATATAAACACATATTGGGCCTTGCCCACTGCATCGGGCCGAAGCCCGGAAACTGCATCAGACCGAAGTCCGGAACTGACTGGGACCTTGTCCCCTGCATCGGACCGAAGTCCGGAACTAACTGCATCGGACCGAAGTCCAGAACTGACTGGGACCTTGTCCCCTGCATCGGACCGAAGTCCGGAACTAACTGCATCGGACCGAAGTCCGGAACTGACTGGGACCTTGTCCCCTGCATCGGACCGAAGTCCGGAACTAACTGCATCGGACCGAAGTCCGGAACTGACTGGGACCTTGTCCCCTGCATCGGACCGAAGTCCGGAACCAACTGCATCGGAACAAAGTCCGGAACTGTCTGACTGAACATGGGATAGCATAACACATCAACTAGCATAACACATATACGACATACTACATCGGGCCGTGGCCCGGAACACATAGTACTTAACACGTAAAACATAGCACACAAATCCTGTTCGAACCACGAAGGCATCGAACATACCAACTACTGCATCGGACTTAAATCCGGAAACTACTGCTAACTGAACGGGCCGGCATTGTGGCCTTAGACCCGTTCCTACTGGAAGGAAACTCACCTCGTAAGCTGGCTGCTGAGTGTGTGGCTCGGGAAGCTAACGGCGGCTGCTCCTGAATCTCCTCGGCTACAAGTCCATAAACACACTCGATGAAATACTAAACACTGCGCTTGGGGTAAAATGACTCTTTTACCCTCGGTCAAAGTCAACTCTCCTTTGGGCTGACTCGCCGGGTTGGGCCACCCAACTTGCCGAGTCCTACTATCAATTTTCACTTTTACTCACTGCTACTCGTCGAGTCTGGCATCGACTCGACGAGTACCCTCTTGATCCAAGAACTCAGACAATCTTCATCCGACTCGCCGAGTCGGATGAACAGACTCGACGAGTTGTTCTTGATCCCAAGAAGATTGCCTTGGACTCACCGAGTTGTATGAACAACTCGTCGAGTCCCTCCATCACTGAGTCTACTCTCAACTCGCTGAGTCCACTTCCTGACTCACCTCGTCCACTCGACACTGATAAAACTGAAGGACTCGGGACTCGCGACCCGACTCGTCGAGTCGTTCTTCCGACTCGCCGAGTCGCCGCCATGCAACTGATTTTTACTTGATTTTGTTTGAATCCAATGCATACAATTAATAGATCTGAGTCCAATAAGCTGTTTTACCACGTAAAGTTTCCAACTTTACGTGCACAACCTCATGAATAAGGGAAATAAGGCTAAAAGATGCATAAAATGGGTAGATCTATGGTTATCATGCAATATAACTCCAAAAAGACAGTAGATCTGGGCTCTACAACACCCCAACATTCAGATCCATAGATATATCGACTTAATAAGACGTTCATGCAAGTGTAAGGCTTGAAACAAGCACCAACTAGCTCTTAGGAGAGCCCTAATGGAAGTTTAAAGCATATAATAAGATGGAACTCCGAAAATACCTCAATAAACTCTGATTTGGCCTTGGATATTTGCACTACAACCCTTCTCCTTGCTTCTTTCTTCTTCTCCTTCTTCACACCTTCACAAAGAGGGCACCAAAACACATATAAGCTCTTCAATGGAGGTTTGGGGCTCTATCACTGCGTTCTCAGGGTGAGGGAGGCGAGAATGGGGGCTATAAGGTGGTATAAATAGTGGGCAACCCGGGGATTTTAGGGTTTCACCCAGACAGATGGACTCGCCGAGTCGGGGATATGGACTCGTCGAGTCCCCGGCTCACGCGTGCCCTCAGACGCGACCCTACTCGGCGAGTCAGGCTAGAACTCGCCGAGTCCCTCTTGAAAAACTCACTATAATTACCAATAAATCAACATACCGGGAACTGGTCGTTACAGACAACTACAATTGAACACATTAACTTAGTCAAGGCTTGGCCAAGTGCTTTGAGGTGTCATCATGAAATCATCGAGGGGCCTACAGATATCGCTTTTATCCCACTTTGGGTAAAAGGAATGGATAAATGTCGACTCATATTCTTGCACTATTTACTCATCAAATCACACACAACAATACATTTTATAACATCAAGTTACTGATGCGTTTACGTATTATCAATGTGCAACCGACTCGTAGACAACAACTCATATCTCTCCGTTTCAAGAATATAAGATATTATCATCTCACAATTAATCGTGATAAAATTCATGAAGTGATTCGCGTGAGTGTGGGTTTAATCCAATACACTAATCTTATTACAGGAGTACTCATGATCTCTACAGCAGACTTGTGCTATGTCTAAACACTTTAGACAATCTACAGACAGATTCATGACAGTCTTGCCTCAATACCTACTTCCAACGTGTGATCGACTGTGGATGTTTGAATATCCTTGTTATTCTTGAAGTCAAAACATGTGAAGTGAAACACAAGAATAATCGAATCCAATATGGTCTCAAACTTTTGAGTATAAATAAAACACTTATTATTTAATCACCATATTTATTACACATTATTCGTTGTATAATGTTTCGGGTAATCAACTTAACACTTGAATTATAGCAATAATTATCTCATGCTTTAAGCATGCATACTATGTTTACCTATGGTCCTTACTTTGTGAAATAGATCAATTGAACACACTTCCAATGACTCTCATTTCACAATTCCTAATACTTTATTATAAGTGTAAGAATACCAAATTTTTGCCCCTATGAGAATACGTTAGATTCTAACATTTTCTACAACGATCCTTTTGTAATGTCATAGTACCAAAGTCACCAATAATTTGCCAATGAAATTACAAAATGCTCTATTGGAGATTGTTACAAGACAATTCCACGAAAGTGAAATCTCAAATTCAAAGTACATTCCTTTAAACATCCTTCTTGCATAAAAGTTTCTAATCTACATAGATTCTTAATATACAAGTCCCATTATGAAAACATTTCCATATTTGCCACATGACAACTCATTCTTAATAGAATCATATCTATTCAATTTAATGTCGATATGTTCCATTCAATATTTTACTTCCAACTGCCCACAAGCGACCAATCCTTAACGAACTTTAGATCGTTCTTGATAATTGTTTAATTATTTCAATTATATCCGGTTCTGGTCCTTTTTCCCTCTTAATGCCCTAGACATTTGGAAAATCATAATGATCAAATATTATAGCAGATATAATCGATCCTCTAACTGAAGCGTATGGGATACGATACAAAATGTCCTACAAAAAGACATGATACTTTACCAGTCTCTTGCTATAATATTGCCATATATAGAATTTCCTTATGTTGAACCTTTCTAACATAACATTCATATATGTCCTTTGACTAAATTTGATTAAAATTTCTCAATCTAACCTTTTAGATTTGAAATGAAGTATAATATTCTCTCCCTTAATTATAGCAAAACAACTTTTCAACCTCTGCAACATTGCAAATTGAAAATTTTGTTTTCTATAATTAATATTGCTAACTCGCAAATTATAATAATAATGCTTCCACTAACATGATAATTATCTTCTTACCAGCATAACACTTATGCTCCCAATAGCTTTGACATGTATCCAGAAATCAGTTGGACTTTCTTGAAATCAATACTTATTAACTTCTATACAAAAGTTCAGACTTCTAATATGAGATGTTTCGATAAGCCTTTATCTATGCTTCTCAAACTCATGCACCTTTCCTTAGAAACTTCATATGTGTTTCTAAACTATTTCAAAACTTATAGTAATAAGTCTTAAATGTTCAAACTATTTGCCACTTCTCACAATCCGAACTATGAAAAGGAATGTCGTAATCATAATCAAATACAAGTATCACAATTGCTATCTCCTTAAAATCTTCTTAGCGAAAGTGTTTCCTCACAATCATTTTCATGAATTGGAGAGAAACCTTATGACACTTAGATTTTATGGTGTATGCGTTCCTATCCATGTGAACTTTTCAATTCTAACCATTATCATAAGACAACGTCTATGACAAAATCAACCTCATATGGACTGAACTTGTTCAATTTCTTGCCACCTGGCAACACAAGCGCCCACCATGTCTTCCAAGTTGTTCAGTATCTCAGTTACACTGATCAATGTACTTTCCATTTGTGACATCCCCAAAATCACGGCCAGAAAAGACCGGTTTTGTTTATACTTTATTTCAAAATCAGAGTTATCTTTTAATAAAAGGTTTGCGGAATTTGTTCCAAAACAATAATATGATAAAGATTTATCAAAAGCATTTCCATAGAAATGTATTCATTAAAAGACTCGGGATGTCATGTTCATACAGATCAAAAGTATAAATAGTACAATATAAGCATTACTACATTATTTCATATCTACAGGCCTATATCCGTAATCCCTCGTCCAAAACATCACACCTATGCTCATGCGCCACTACCTGTAATACATAAAACTGAGTGGGTCAGGCTTGGAAACCTGGTGAGCACATAGGGTTTTCAACCCACAATAAATAAGTTTATTAATTTCATCAACCAACAATAACCCGATTACCCGTTCCCGTTATCCTCACTTTACGTCCCTAAACACCTATCATAAGGGACCTAGCCTAAGGATCTTCATCGGGATGGACACTACTGCTAAGGGGATTCCTCAGCAATAAATGTCCTAATAGGCAACCATGTGGGGGATGGACTACATCTGGTGAGCACACAGTTCAAATAAAGACACAGTTCAAATAAACACCTACAGGTTGCGAGCCTGCTAGTGTTCCACTGGACTGTCTAGAATAGTCCGTGGTCGTCATCTATACTCCGCTAGATTACTGGATCATCAATAACATCTATAACGAGGCCTCTCATTATTTTATTTTGTCACACAGCAACTATTACATCTACCCATGTTTTACCCAACACATTTTGTAGATATAAAATACATATACAATTTAAATCTTTGAAAACATGTATAAAACGTTCATCCAGCATAGACAGCAAGTATTCAGATAATATGCACACATAGCACGTAATTTATATTAAATACTTCATATCTATGTGTAAGATGAAAGGGACCATGCACTCACCTGATTAGGTGGTGACTCAGCACTCGGACAGCGCTTCGATACTCTCAAAATGATATTCCTTTGATAAAACCTAGTATCGATACCACTAGGGTTTAGTTTAATGATAACCGCGACAAATTAATTAGTATGAGTATTATTAAGCATTAATAATACTCGATATATCTCATAATAATAGCCCAAATAATTATTTTAAGGACCTAATAACATTCTTATAATTATTTGAAAGTTATATTAAAAATTGCGTAAGCGTAGCATACTTACAGCGAATTTTATCGAAAACCGAGACTTAATTGGAGTAGTGTTTCGAAACCGAAAAACTCCTTTTTCTCAGGACTCCGGAAGCCTCGGGGCTTCCTTAGGGTGCTAGGGGTTCACCTAGACCTTAGGGAGGCTTCAAAACCCTAGAGAGAGAAAGATTTTAGAGAGAGAATGAGAAATGGTGTGAAAAATCCAGAGACCCTCGCCCCTATTTATAGCCTGCGAGCCTCGGTCTACGCGGGGCGTAATCCTCGGCTACGCGGCGCGTTCTTTGCGAATGAGGATGCCAGCTCACAGCCAGCTGTTTCGCACACCGGTCGATGGGAAGCGAAGGTACACGGGGCGTACCGATCCTCGTACGCGGGGCGTAGGGCGAAGCGACGCGACGTGGCTTCTTCTGGACCGAGAATGAGCGGACGCGGCGCGTACGAGACCGAACGCTGGGCGTAGCGAGGGGTGACGTGTCGCTTATCCGAAGCGAGACCGTGGGCCGCAAGCGACGGCTGAGATTGTGCCACGTCATCAATCTCGCAACAGACTTCGCATTTTCATGCTTCAACTTTAAAAATTCGTAACTTTCGCATACGAGCTCCGTTTTCGACGTTCTTTATATCCACGCGAAGGTGGGAACCTACTTTACAACTTTCGTTTAGATTTCTAAGGCTAAAAAGTCTTCTATCACAAATTTACTATTTTATGTCTTCCGGTGCTGTGCCGGTTTTGCCGTAAAACTTCGGCGGGCCATAACTTGTTTATTATAGCTCGGATTTCGGCATTCTTTATATGTACGGAAACCTTGAGACATATTCTACAACTTTATGTAGAGATATAGGGATTATCTCACACTTTAATTTTGATGCTCATTTTTATTCTTTGTTAATTATACATTTATAATTAAATAATAAACACATAAACACATAATTCACATAATACTCAAATATTTCATATTTATTACTTCAAAAAGAGTTACAATAGTTGACCTAGACTATTACATTGACAAAAATGCTTAGCCCTGAAAACCTGGGCGTTACAATTCTCTCCCCCTTAGGATGATTCCGTCCCGGAATCATGCATCAGCAAACAGATGTGGATAACGACTCATCATGTCATCCTCTGTTTCCAAGTGAGATTCGGCCCATTCGAATGTTTCCATCGGACTAGCACTAAGTTGACCATCTTGCATTGTAATTTCTTAGTCTTACGGTCAACAATTGCCTCGGGCTCTTCGATCAGCCTTTTATTTTCATCCATCCTTAACTCTGAGATTGGAATTACGTCGGGAACATCTCCCACGAGTTTCCTCAAATAACACACATGGAAGGTGTTATGAATACCATTGAGTTCTTCGGGCAATTCCAGCTTGTAAGCTTGGTTCCCAATCCTCTGAAGAACTTTGAACGGTCCAATAAACCTTGGACTCAACTTTCCTCGTTTCCCAAATCGTATAAGTCCCTTCCACGGTGAGACTTTAAGTAAAACGGAATTCCCAACTTTGAAGGTTATCGGTCTTCTCTTCTTGTCAGCATAGCTCTTCTGACGATTCTGAGCTGCTAACATTCTTTCCCTAATCACCTTCAATTTCTCAGCAGTCTCATGGACCATATCGGGGCCCATAAACTGCTTCTCTCCGGCTTCAAGCCAACAAGACGGCGTACGACACTTCTGTCCATACAAGGCTTGATAAGGTGTCATCTTGATGCTCGAGTGAAAACTATTGTTGTAGGAAAATTCTACTAGAGGTAAGTGTTCGTCCCAATTTCCTTGGAATTTAAGGGTACATGCTCTCAACATATCTTCCAATGTCTGAATCGTTCTTTTGCTCTGACCATCAGTTTGCGGATGGTAAGCAGTACTCAAACACAACTTTGTACCCAACTCCTCTTGTAGACTCCTCCAAAACCTCGACGTGAAACGACTATCACGATCTGACACGATCGTAAGAGGGACACCGTGAAGTCTTACAATTTCCTTCACGTAAGCATTTGAGAGCTTATCCATAGACCACTTCTCGTTGGCTGCTATGAAGTGTGCACTCTTGGTGAAACGATCCACGACTACCCAAATCATGTCGTGTCCGTTCTTCGTTTTGGGCAGTTTAGTCACAAAATCCAAGGTGATGTCTTCCCATTTACCCATGGGTACAGGTAAAGGTTCTAAACTCCCATAGGGTTTCTGATGTTGTGCCTTAACCCTTGCACATGTTACGCACTCAGCCACATACTTCGCAACATCGAGCTTCATCGTCGGCCACCAGTAGTAGGGTTTTAGGTCCCTATACATTTTAGTGCTACCGGGATGAATCGAGTACATGGTCTTGTGTGCTTCTTCCATTAGGAGATCTCTTATTCCTCCCGTCTTAGGTACCCAAATTCGATCTTGGAATACCTTTAGTCCTCGACTGTTCGTACCGAACACTAACGTTTTTCCCAAACGTTCTTCCTTTCGGTCATTCTTTTCTAAGGCTTCTTCTTGAGCTTTCCTGATACTTTCCACAATCGTCGAGACGACTTCAATTCTTAACGCTCTTGGCCTTTTTCTTTCAAGGTTGACTTTCCGACTGAGAGCATCAGCAACAATATTTGCTTTACCTGGGTGGTAAAGTATCTCACAGTCGTAGTCCTTGAGAAGTTCTAGCCAGCGTCGTTGCCTCATGTTCAACTCCTTCTGGTTAAAGAGATACTGGAGACTCTTATGATCAGTGAAGAGCTTGCACTTCGTGTCGTAGAGGTATTGCCTTCATATCTTTAAGGCAAATATTACCGCTGCCAACTCCAGATCATGAGTGGGGTAGTTCTTTTCGTGCTCTTTCAATTGTCGAGATGCGTATGCTATCACCTTTTCTCTTTGGGTCAGAACACAACCCAACCCGACTCCAGATGCATCACTATAAACTGCGAAATCTTTGACTCCATCGGGTAGAGAAAGTATCGGTGCTTCACATAACTTCTTCTTTAGCTTTTCGAATGCCTCATCGTGTTTCTCACTCCATGTATACGTAGCTCCTTTATGGGTCAAAGCTGTTAATGGAGCAGCTATCGAAGAAAAGCCTTGGATAAATCGTCGGTAATATCCGGCTAATCCTAGAAAGCTTCGAATCTCTGTGGGATTCTTCGGACGTTCCCACTTCATTACAGCTTCGATTTTGGCGGGGTCAACCATTATTCCTTCTTGGTTAACAACATGACCCAAGAATTAGACTTCCCGTATCCAAAAGTCGCATTTGGAGAACTTTGCAAAAAGCTTCTCCTTCTTTAACACCTCCAATACTTCTCGTAGATGCTTGCCATGCTCCTCCTGGCTTTTCGAGTAGACGAGAATGTCATCGATGAACACTATCACAGATTTATCAAGGAATGGTTTACAAACCCTATTCATCAAATCCATGAATGCTGCAGGAGCATTGGTTAGTCCGAATGACATAACCAAGAACTCGTAGTGTCCATATCTTGTTCTGAATGCAGTCTTCTCAATATCCTGCTCTCTCACTTTCAGCTGATGATATCCTGACCTAAGATCGATCTTTGAGAAGTATCTTGAACCTTGCAGCTGATCGAATAGGTCATCAATCCTCGGTAATGGATACTTGTTCTTCACCGTTGCCTTATTCAGCTCTCGGTAGTCTATACACATCCTCATGCTTCCGTCCTTCTTCACGAATAACACCGGAGCTCCCCAGGGTGATGAACTAGGTCGAATGAAACCGCTGTCCAACAGCTCCTGAAGTTGCGTCATGAGCTCCTTCATCTCCGTCGGTGCTAATCGGTAAGGTGCCTTTGCTATCGGTGTGGTTCCTGGTAATAAGTCTATACGAAACTCTACTTGCCTATCAGGTGGTAATCCGGGAAGATCTTCGGGAAAGACTTCCGGATAGTCGCACACAACCGGTATATTCTGCACCTCTTTCTTTTCTTTCTTAGCATCGATTACGAATGCCAAGTAGGATGCACATCCTTTGGACAAACACTTCCTGGCTTTCATCAGGGAGATGATTCCAGAAGTTACTCTGCGTTTGTCCCCGTACACCATAAATGATTCCTTTCCGGGTGGGTTTATCCTAACTATCTTCTTTCGGCATAATATCTCGGCATCGTTGGCGCTAAGCCAATCCATACCCAAAACGATGTCGAAACCGTTTAACTCTATGGGTAATAGTTCCTCATGGAATTCGTTTCCGTTTAGGTCAATGACGATGTTCCTAATACGATTACTAACAGGTACGAATTTGCCACTGGAAACTTCTACAATCAGGGCATTATCTAGTTTTTCTACAGGTAATGCTAATTTTCCACCAAATTTATGTGACACAAAGGAGTAATTGGCTCCGGAATCAAATAGTATATTTGTAGGTAAACCATTTACAAGAAAGGTACCTGAAGCGACGTCTGCTGCCTCCTTCGCAGCCTCGAGCGTCATCTGAAAGGCTCTCGCCTTTGGTTTTGGTGGTATGTTAGGCCTTCCCGCATCTTTCTTCTTTGGGCAATCCTTAGCAATATGCCCTTCTTCACGACACTCTTAGCACACCTTCTTGTTGGTGGTGCACTCATTGGCATAGTGCCCTGTTTTCCCACACTTGTAGCAGGTTACTTCATCGCCACATTTTCCCGAGTGCTTCTTCTTGCACTTCTCGCACCATTTAAATTCGTTTCCTCCCCCGAATCTTTTTGAACCGAACTTGTTCTTCTTTTTGTTGGATTTAGCAGACCCTTCAAATTTCCTCTTCTCGCCAACCTCGATTTTGCTGGCAGCTCTTCCCTTAATCATGTCCTCCACACACTTGGCAGCCCAGATAGCTGCCTCCAAAGTAGGTGCCTGACGTACTGGCACCGCGTACTCCCATGGAAGTCCCTTTGCGTACTTATCAATTTTCGTCAGCTCATCCGGAACAAGACGCAAGGCAAACTCCATCTTTTCTGTGAAGTTGTTCGTGTATTCATCGATTGACATGCTTCCCTTCTTCAGGGTTAGAAACTGGTTCTCTAACTCTAGCAGGTTTTGAGCCGAGCAGTATTTTCGTTTGAATTGCACCAGAAATTCTGCCCATGTCAGTTGCAGGGGCTCGTTGGGCCTTAAAGTCTTCCCCGAGGTATTCCACCAACGTACAGCGCCTCCTCGAAACTGACGTACTGCAAATGTGGTTTGTAGCTTTCCTCTGCAACCGCACGTCATGAAAGCTAACTCCATCTCCGAGATCCAATCCATGACCCCGATTGGATCCTCTTTTCCCGTGAAAGTCGATGGCTTGCAAGTAAGAAAATCCTTGTACTTGCATCCATTCCTCTCGACTTCGTCACCTTGGTTGTTTTGTTGAACTAGTGGTGGGTTGGCTTGACCAACGGTTCCACTGTAGTCTCCTTCCTCAGTCTGCCCTTCGTTCAACTCGGGCTGTTCGATTTGAATAGTCGCTTCCTCTCGATTTTGCTGGAGCAAACGCCTGGTTTCCTCCATTTGACGATCCAACATTGCCTGGATCATCGCTTGCACTCCGGCCATCGTTATTGGTCCAGCAGCGGCTTCCACAACTGGTATTTGCTCGATCACGGGGGGTTGGTGTCCGTTCCCATTTGCGTTTACGTTTCCGCTACGGGTCCTTACCATCTTGATCTATACACCGAATAAGGCGAATTCAGATCTTTATTTAGGAGAGAAGTTTTAAATCGTCCTTATCACTCCGAAACGTTTACATGCTAGTTCTAATATCGTAGTCGTACGTTTAAAATCCTAAACACATAAGGTTTCCAGATCCGGTCGGCAACAGACCATAGATCCGAAAAAAATAACAGCATATCATGCATAAAGCATTTAGCACATAAAAGCATTTTAGGCATAATTCCTAAAATAAGCTAGTGCTCACACCTCACAATCATCGCTTAGCATTCTAAGTTTAAGTCTACAAATCCTACAAATTCCTAGTTCGCTTAAACTAATGCTCTGATACCAACTGTGACATCCCCAAAATCACGGCCAGAAAAGACCGGTTTTGTTTATACTTTATTACAAAATCAGAGTTATCTTTTAATAAAAGGTTTGCGGAATTTGTCCCAAAACAATAATATGATAAAGATTTATCAAAAGCATTTCCATAGAAATGTATTCATTAAAAGACTCGGGATGTCATGTTCGTACAGATCAAAAGTATAAATAGTACAATATAAGCCTTACTACATTATGTCATATCTACAGGCCTATATCCGTAATCCCTCGTCCAAAACATCACACCTATGCTCATGCGCCACTACCTGTAATACATAAAACTGAGTGGGTCAGGCTTGGGAGCCTGGTGAGCACATAGGGTTTTCAACCCACAATAAATAAGTTTATTCATTTCATCAACCAACAATAACCCGATTACCCGTTCCCGTTATCCTCACTTTACGTCCCTAAACACCTATCATAAGGGACCTAGCCTAAGGATCTTCATCGGGATGGACACTACTGCTAAGGGGATTCCTCAGCAATAAATTTCCTAATAGGCAACCATGTGGGGGATGGAGTACATCTGATGAGCACACAGTTCAAATAAACACACAGTTCAAATAAACACCTACAGGTTGCGAGCCTGCTAGTGTTCCACTGGACTGTCTAGAATAGTCCGTGGTCGTCATCTATACTCCGCTAGATGACTGGATCATCAATAACATCTATAACGAGGCCTCTCATTATTTTATTTTGTCACACAGCAACTATTACATCTACCCATGTTTTACCCAACACATTTTGTAGATATAAAATACATATACAGTTTAAATCCTTGAAAACATGTATAAAACGTTCATCCAACATAGATAGCAAGTATTCAGATAATATGCACACATAGCACGTAATTTATATTAAATACTTCATATCTATGTGTAATATGAAAGGGACCATGCACTCACCTGATTAGGTGGTGACTCAGCACTCGGACAGCGCTCCGATACTCTCAAAATGATATTCCTTTGATAAAACCTAGTATCGATACCACTAGGGTTTAGTTTAATGATAACCGCGACAAATTAATTAGTCTGAGTATTATTAAGCATTAATAATACTCGATATATCTCATAATAATAGCCCAAATAGTTATTTTAAGGACCTAATAACATTCTTATAATTATTTGAAAGTTATATTAAAAATTGCGTAAGCGTAGCATACTTACAGCGAATTTTATCGAAAACGGAGACTTAATTGGAGCAGTGTTTCGAAACCGAAAAACTCCTTTTTCTCGGGACTCCGGAAGCCTCGGGGCTTCCTTAGGGTGCTAGGGGTTCACCTAGACCTTAGGGAGGCTTCAAAACCCTAGAGAGAGAAAGATTTTAGAGAGAGAATGAGAAATGGTGTGAAAAATCCGGAGACCCTCGCCCCTATTTATAGCCTGCGAGCCTCGGTCTACGCGGGGCGTAATCCTCGGCTACGCGGCGCGTTCTTTGCGGATGAGGACGCCAGCTCACAGCCAGCTGTTTCGCACACCGGTCGATGGGAAGCGAAGGTACGCGGGGCATACCGATCCTCGTACGCGGGGCGTAGGGCGAAGCGACGCGACGTGGCTTCTTCTGGACCGAGAATGAGCGGACGCGGCGCGTACGAGACCGAATGTTGGGCGTAGCGAGGGGCGACGTGTCGCTTATCCGAAGCGAGACCGTGGGCCGCAAGCGACGGCTGAGATTGTGCCACGTCATCAATCTCGCAACAGACTTCGCATTTTCATGCTTCAACTTTAAAAATTCGTAACTTTCGCATACGAGCTCCGTTTTCGACGTTCTTTATATCCACGCGAAGGTGGGAACCTACTCTACAACTTTCGTTTAGATTTATAAGGCTAAAAAGTCTTCTATCGCAAATTTACTATTTTATGTCTTTCGGTGCTGTGCCGGTTTTGCCGTAAAACTTCGGCTGGCCATAACTTCTTTATTATAGCTCGGATTTCGGCATTCTTTATATGTACGGAAACCTTGAGACATAGTCTACAACTTTATGTAGAGATATCGGGATTATCTCACACTTTAATTTTGACGCTCATTTTTATTCTTTGTTAATTATACATTTATAATTAAATAATAAACACATAAACACATAATTCACATAATACTCAAATATTTCATATTTATTACTTCAAAAAGAGTTACAATAGTTGACCTAGACTACTACATTGACAAAAATGCTTAGCCCTGAAAACCTGGGCGTTACACCATTGATCAAGGTGCTTTTCCTTTAAGCATTCAAATGAGAACTCATAGAACTCACATGCTTAGTCAACTCAATAGGAATGGCACAAAAACAATAATATGTTAACACGATAGGTTATAAACCTCAAGTCGTGTGCTAGTGATGATCAACTAGGTTTATTCTTGATTAGTTCTTGAAACTTTTCAAGATCATTAAGACTCCCACTGACCTCTTGATATATAATATTCTTTTGTAAGGAACATTCCTTGAAAAAAAAAATATTCAAGAATTAGTGTGGATTCTTATCAAGACAAACATTTCACACAATTAGTCCTAGTTGATCTTTGTCTTATCCAAGACATCACAACTTACCAATTTCAAATGTGCGAGAATGAGAAGGCATTTTCTACTCCACATTTGATAAGTGTATTATAAACATTCTTAAGATGTGTCAATCAAGTCACAATCCTGGAGTTTAACTCTAAGACTCGATTTTGGAACGAAGTATGATTCACCTTTTGATTAAACCATTTCAACAATTCCAATTTCCTCAACTGAGCCATACTTGTGCACTAAGGTGTCCTTAGAGGATCAATTGTGATATGGTTTCATAATCATTAAGACGATCATAAAACATGATACTCAAGTACTTTCCATTCTTTTCAGATTGAAGAAAATTTTATCTTTCTACCTAATTGATTCTTCTTATTCGTTCTGTTATTCATTGAAACTTTTCCAATTACACTTAGTCTTGTAAGTATAAACATATTTACTAAACTTTAGTAAATCATAACGAATAGTCTTAGCGTTCTTTGTGGTGGACCTAACCAACACACAACCAAGTGTATCCGATCCCCTACTCCTTCACTTGACTCACCTATACATGTGAACAAGGAATTAGTCTTAATTTCCCAAAGATGAAGGTTTTCATTCATCATACAATACAATTCGCATGATTCCAAGTTCCTGTCCAATTGGGACTTGGGTGATGAGAATCTTTCTTTATTTGGTAAATTTTTTACACTACCACAAACGAAAGAATCAAATCCATTCACTATATTGCTTACAATAGAAATATACAAACACCAATTTCACAAAAGTCATCGCAAGGATATATATAAATAAGACAAAATCAAAAATTATTTTATTTATAAAAACGTAGAAAAACTTGTCCTTACAACGCAATTACAAATGAAAACTATGTAAATATTCCTAAGCAATCTATCATAACTCCTAAGTAGCAGCTCAAAAATCCGATCATCAAACCATGCGATCGAAATCCATTTATTCACGATCAGACTCAGCTCACTTCTTCCTTTAAGCTTCCTTTCTTTTCTTCGATCCTACAAAACATCAAAATGCAATCTTATCAGATTTTGTATTAAGAATCTACAAACAGAAACCTAATATAGTTAGATACTTGATTTTACTTGAAGGAGAGTCATACATCTTGACTCGCCCATCTCTTAGATCTCTTAGGTAGTCAGGGCAGCTTCACAACCAATGCCCCTTCTCTTGGAAATAGAAATATATGGACTTTTTGGGAATGACACAAGGAACAATCTCAGACTTTGTCTTTCTCTTATGGCCAAACTTTTTGACCATGGCAGGTTTCTTTCCCTAAGGAGAAGAAATCATTTCTGGACTATCGTTTCCATTGTCGATATCCATGGAAGTTTTGGAAGTAGATCTACCAGAAAAATTTGCTTGACCAGTGCACCAAAACATTGTTGATTCAGCAACAATAAGCAAATAATTCAAATTAATGAGGGTAATGTCGTGGTCCATCATATAGTAATCACTAATGAACTCACTATATGACTTAGGAAGTGATTGAAGAACCATGTCAACAACCAACTTCCTTGTGACATCGACACCCAATATCCTCAACTTGTCAATGTGTGACTTCATCTCCAAGACATGTGCACAAACATACTTTCCATCTTCATGTCTTTTTGCCAATAGGGCTTGAGTGATATTGAAATTTTCAAGTCTTCGAACTTTTGGGTCAGGGAGAACTATTGGAGGAGGTGGAGGAAGTAAAGCATGATTTTCATTTCCATGATCCAATCATGGAACATCATCTTCATATGGAAAGCTCTTTCCAAAGGATTCAGGAAGACCATAGTTGCTAGAGTTTGACATCTACAAAAGGGAGAAATCCAAGTTAGTGTATTGAGTCCTTAATATTACACCCAAATGAAACATTAAGGCTAGGACAAAAAACAATATTCGACAACTCGGAAGAGGGATGCCGTAATCCAGTTGCAGAATATTTAAAGGTAGGTAAATGACGATTTACCAATTTCCACCATGAAAAACAAAAAATGAACATTAGGTTTTAAATGAATTGAAACTCCAAGATCTTTTGAGATTCATTGAACATTTCAATGGCATGTTTAATCTCAATTATGCCCTTCAAGTTTGAGAATGGGATACCGAGAATCACAAACAAGGTGTGAATAACCATGCAAATGTACTTCGTAATCTCAATGCTACTATCGCCTAATCAATGTGCCGGTTATCCACACACGCTCCATTGATCTATGACAAACATCGAGTTACCCTTTGCCTCCCTTGGCAGTCCTAAATTAGTGTACCGGTGACCCACACACGCTCCACCAACATCTCGGCAAGGTGCAAAGTGTAATTTCATGGGTTAGCACCAGATTCACATTTTTCCTAAAGTAACTAAGATGTGGGAATTTATATAAAACGTTTAGTTACTTGAACTGCATTATAATTATAATGGAAGGTAGTGTCCTATCCTACCCATTCGGCTAACGACCCTCCACTGGTCAAGAGTGCGGTGGGTAAGAGTTGATACCCAATGACGGTCATTTTATTGGTCGCTTCCTTAAACACCCCTTATAGACCAGCTTCGTGAATAAGGCCTACTAACGGTAAGACCGACTCTTTACTTATAAATATAATATATTAGACTTTTAATTTTATATAGTATAAGGGTGTATTTTACACTTTTAGAATACTAGATGGTCTAATCTAATAAATTATACTTTTAATTTTATTAAATATAAACCATTACATTATGGATTTATTATTTCTCCTTTAATTACACACTTAATTAATTTAATAAAACCATCAGGATCCAATTTGAACTATTCAAATTACTAGGGTTTTAGAATTTAATAATTCAAAATTAAAACTTTTGATTAAATTTTAAATTCCAAAACTTGAGGACAAGTTTTGAAACCTTTCAAAACATTAGGGTTTAATTATTTAAATTTCAAAACTGAACCTTTTAAGTTAAACTTTAAATTATAAAATCTAAAGGGTGTAATTTAAAACTTTTTCAAAATTACTAGGTTAAATATTTGAATCATAATAATCCTATATTATCGATATATAACCAAATTCATCAATTTTGATAAGGATAACCACACCAAACATAAAAACGATTTTAGGCAAGAAAAACAAGTTTTGATAATTATCCTCATCAACAACTGGCCAAAAAATCGAAAATCTCGGCACCAGACCCTCCACTTCGTCGCGTTCAATGAGAAACTCGGCGAGTTCATCTGTCAGGCAGCTAAAATTTTCGATTTTCTTATCTTTGGCAATTCACTTTTGCATCTATTCAATAAAAAACGACCTAGGCTCAGTTACCACTATTGGGTTATGAGCATAACATCAATCCTATGGTGTTCATGCAACCTTAATTTCTTTGATCAATGTATTTCTAATTTGAACATACAACATTGAATACTAAAGCAATAACCCTATTAACTATCATATAATTTAGAAATCAAATATGATTAAGGTTAGATACATTACCTTGATTATTATGTAGCAATAACAACCACAATCCTTCTTGATCTTTACTTCTAAAAGCGTAGTTCTCCAAGTGTTGCACCTCTAATGGAGTCACAAATACCACTAGCAATAAGGAAGAAAAAGGGAAAGAGGAGAAGGCTTCAAAATGTCAAGGGCTCTCTTAGAACTCATTGAGATGATTTTGGGAGTCTTTAGGGTTCCTTTTATAGTTGAGGCTTTTAGGGTTATCAACTTAGAAACCCTAATTCCCTTGGTTAGGCCCTAAGCAACATATGGACTCTTATTTGGCAAGCCTTGAAAGAAATCTCTATGGACTCTCATAGAGATTTTGTCCACCCTATACGAATTTGGTCCACAAGCCCAAACTAGAAATATTACTGATTTACATAATCAATCCCCATTAATTTAATCAGTCTCTTTTGATCACTAAATTAATTCGAAATTAATTTCTGATCAATACTCATTAAATAATATTATTTCTCAATTAATATATTATTCTCATAATATATTAATAAACCATAATTAACCTCTTTCTCCATAATTCATCTTACTAGTTGCTATGGTGAAGGCAACCCAAAAGGACCATGCTCATAATCGGTTCAAGTAGATACCAAAATAGTTATGGGCTTAGACACCTAATCCAACAGAAATACCACATAAAGCTGCAAGCTTTACGTCCATACATGGCACCAAGGGCTCGAAATGCCAAAACAAGTTTTATATCAGGCTTAAATGCAAAAAAGGTTTCCTCTAGCTTGATAAAGCTTGTATCTTTGGGCTCAAGGGACCTCATATGGTCTAGATCTGAAGTTTCAATCTCATGACCTGCTCAAGAGACTCAATAACCAAAAGATGTATTGGAGAAAACCCTAAAACTCCCTAGGATGAGATCTAACAAAAGAAATTGTCAAGATAGCAACTTTTTTACCTCCAAACAGAAGCTAAGAATGAGTGAACACCAGATCTAGAATCTCCTTCACATCGAAGGTCTCTTGCTCTTCAACTCTCCGTCAAGAATGCACTAAAACCCACCATATTAGCCTCTCTTTCCCTCTCACAAGGTTATAGATCGATTAGGGTTTCTCACAGTGAAATAGGGTGACAATGGTGGCGGAAATGAGGGCTTAAGGTCCTTTAAATAGGACACGAACCAGGAAAATTAGGGTTTCCTCAAACAGCTCCAACTCATCGAGTTGATCACTAAACCAACGTGGCCAAAATCCATCTCTACTCAACGAGTAAAGCCTCCAACTCGTCAAGTTGCTTAGGCAACAAGAATGAAAATAATTAGATATAATACCTGGGAGTCGGGATGTTACAATTCTCCCACACTTAAATTAGATTTCGCCCTCGAAATCTCTCTTTATCTACATCTCGATCGAAACCAACAACCCGAGGAGCAACACTAGAAAATCTCATATCATAAAACGATCTCCCTCCCAGGACATACAAAAGAAAACAGGAACTCCCAACCCAAAAATAATGGACCCCATTTTTCATTGCAGCACTAGCTCTGACTCTCTAGAACTAGGAACTATAGTGGTCTATCTCCCGACAGACCGCTCATGCAGAATATCACCATGTTAACCGCTCAAAGAATAACAAATCCAATAAAACACTTCCAACTCTAATTATCTCATTGCGATAGGTGGGAACAAGTTGTTGACCAATAACTGGCTGCTGATCACTCATGTCATACATACTAATCGATCCAGATCGTAACCCAAAAGGAACGGAAGGGTTACATCTCACCAAGGATTCACCACTTGTAATACTATCAGAACCCATCTTAAAAATGAACCTCATTACTCTGTCCCCAGACACAAGAAAAATGATCATACCCGCTCAGAACTATCCTCTGATATCTATAATCATAAGCCCAAATTCCTCTCAAATGTCTTTTCCCACACTGAACACCAGGTCAAATCCCGACCTGATAGTTGAGCCTCCAAAGGCTACCCCTAGCACCCCTAATAAAACGACTTTACAGTCTTCCTTCTCACAATAGCTATCTCAGCCCATCATATGACACACAAAGCCACAAAGTTAGCCTTACCTCAAGCAATTACTAAAACCCATCTGAAGTTGACTCACCCCCGACCATTGTCATCTACCACTCACTAGTTCCATGCGTCCCATGGTCCTTCCCAAACCAACAAACCGACCCACTCAGTTCAAAAAAATCAGATGGAAACCATTACCTCGAAAAATGAAATACATTTGAAAATCCGGAATCTCATCCTGCCTACTTAATACTCAAATAAAGTCAAACTGAACCTCGAGAGTTTGATTCAATAGCAAAATTGGAACCCCTCATCTCCAATCTGACACTCAACTCATGACCCGTGATCCGTGAATCTACGCGTACATTACTCCTCCAATCCATTCTGATTTGTGACAGCATCTCCCTAAGTCAAGATATAATGGTTCCTCACCATTATGAAGACCCCAGTCTCATCCCTGGTCCGACCACCAGGCTCCCAAAGACTCAATCGTCAAGGCTACCCAAGCCTAAGAACCCCCTTGTGTCACGCTCTAACTAGTGGATACTACA
The DNA here is from genome assembly GCF_052625555.1 of Lactuca saligna. Taxonomy (NCBI): domain Eukaryota; kingdom Viridiplantae; phylum Streptophyta; class Magnoliopsida; order Asterales; family Asteraceae; genus Lactuca; species Lactuca saligna. The sequence continues at coordinate 175,162,092 of NC_136417.1, read as the reverse complement.
GCTCTCGATAATTTACATCACTCTCTCTCTCTCTCTTATTAGCTAATAAGTGCTACGGATCCTTACAGTCTTATCACACTCTCTCACTGACTCGTGAATGCTATGGCTCCCTGCAGACTTACAACACTCTCTCACTGACTCGTAAAGGCTATGACTCCCTATAGTTTTACAACACTCTCTTTACTCGCCATGGGCTCACCCCATGGTTTTCCCTGACAGTCCTAAGTGCTTACTCTCACTGGATCTGCTCACTCGCTCAACACCCCACAATCTCACCATCAAGTTATCCCCACACACAGAATTCACTAACTCGTGTTCTGCGGCCCAACATGTACAGGTGCACACACCCACCCAGATTAAGCATCACTACTCTTGATGCCAATCACCCTAACGAAACACTTTCCCTCGATACAATTCACATTCTTGGACTATCCCTTTTAGGTGAAAATTAGTTGATGGGTTCTCACTGTCGTCTCACAAACCCGAGTCTAAAAATAATCCAACAATTTTAGGGCATCATACTCAGATTCCAAAATACACCAACACAGAATCTCATACTAGCTTGCCACCACATCGAATCTTCAGCTTACACCACTCAGAAGTTTTGAGGCACTCCAACTCATAACTTGAAGTACGAAGGAATTGTCGGTGATCGAGAAAGCGTCAGCCACAATCCGATCTGTATCTCATGCTTTACTGATCAACCCCATGCGAAACTACTCATACCGACTCTGGAGTTAATTGACAGTCAATTGTTGCTCCTCCGAGAGTATAGATAACAATCTATACATCGAACTGGAAAATATCAACAATTGAAACGTGACCTCAATGTCCCAACTGCCTCGAACTTAAACATTAGCAACCTCGAAGAATCCTTAGCCACAATAAGATTCCCAGACCAATGGCCACCTGCCGTGGATGCACTCATCCTTTCTTGAGTACATGCAACATGTATCATCTCACTCTAAACCTTACTTTATCCACCCATAGACCCAAGTCTCCCATGTCCGTGCTGTAGATTTCCGTCACCCAATCCTCTAACCCCAACTTGAACAGATTGATGATCCTCCCTACAAAATACCCAGTTCTCCCCCACTTAGGGTTCGAATTGTCGCCCATTGTCATACCCAAACAACCACACTACTGACTAGCTCTCTAGATGTACCATTCCCTACTCAGGGGACATACCACGCAATTCTCGATGACCTTCCAAAAAATGACCAAATAACTCCAAGTACCCCGAATCTCATATGAAGACCTCGAAAATCCTCCCAATGTACCTCTAATCTCAAATCGACACACCACCGGACATCTCAATTATCCTGAATTAGTCATGACCCTCAGGTGAATTAATGAACTATCGCAACCCACATCTTAGATTCCTCAACCAACCTAACCAACCAGGGCCACCGCCCCGATTTACTTCTCTTGATTACTTGAAACTACTACTAAAATGTGCCTTACCATACTTGACTAAGGCCTATCCTTGTCCTCATTCATCTCAGTCCCCACTAATGACTCTTTTATGGAATGAGAAATACCTTGTAGCAGACAATACTAAAAAATAATTTGGGGACAATATCACGACTATATGCTACCCCCACGGGGTTTACCTCTAAACTCAAAAATCAGAAACTCGTTATCTCTTTCGCTCCACATGGGAAGCGGAAATAATGTAACTCTTGTCACAAAAAGGGACATCTCAATCATCGGCCAATCACTCAACCCAGACCGTAATCCTCCAAAAAGCATCGTCTCTAATTTCCTCAAGTCCCGCAACTCCAACTGGTACATCACCAGTCAAACTCCTCAGAATCCCAAATCTTTTTTTCCTCACAAGGTACACTCTGTTGAAGCTCCACCAACATGACCATCCGGCCCCACCGTTTACCATATTCATTCTTAGTTTGAGCACCCATCACCGAATAACTGGTAAAGACGAAAACACCTCCTGCTACGAATCATGGTTCCCGAACCCATGTTATCTCCCCTCAATCTACTATTTAGAACCTCTGGAATTCTCCCTGTTTTGAGTATGGTTCCTCTGTTGTCAATAGTACGGGCCCATACTACCTGCCACATTTACCCATACTTTTCACACGTATCATCCCAGGTTTCCTAAATAGTTGCTCACATTCTCTATCTCCAATCCCATTACACATTTTCGCTCTCCAACAAATACCCACCTCTAAATAGCATACTCATCGGACTAAAATTACTCCCTAGGTTCTCACACTTCCCTGCCATCAGCTGCTGAAGAACTCCTCATGATGCCAACCATCTATCTCTGAAATATCATCATATTCACTTAGTAGCTGACTCACATCATTCAAGAGTTCCACAAATCACAAAGAAAACAGCATTCAGGCATCGAATAACCTCCACCAACACATAAAACCACTCTAGGATACAACTCCACTTGCTCTATCCTCAACTGAAAAGGCATCACTGAACTCAGGAAATCCTACCTCTCGTGGATATCTAATTACTCTCTTAGTAGATTCCTCAAATGCACATCTAGGCATCTTTTCTATATTACTCCACTACTCAAAGCTCTCTCTAAAAGATTCCTACTAGGTACTCCTACTCAGCACATACATAGAGAAAATAGCAGATAATATCAATCAATAGCATCCCCTACGCTAAGGCATCACGAATCAGACATCTCTAGCTCTAAATTCATGTAATACCTAGCCTATCCTCTAGCATGCAGTTCTAGTATCTCATATATATCATAATATAAACAAGTAACGGTATTTTAGGATATCATTGTTCAGGCTCTGGCTGATTGTACACACTGCTTCATCTCGTTTTCTCTTAAAGCTCTTACTCGTCCTTAGAAAAAAATTCATTTCTTTTTAGAAAGTTTTCTCAAATCCTCAGTTTGAGTCCAGACATACCCGAAAGTGCATCCGAATCCCTCAAACTAAGCCTCTGATACCAACTTGTAACGCTCTAAAATTTTCATTATTAAAACCATATAGAACTCAATATAACATTTCTCAAAAACCCAAGTGTATAAATTATTCAAAGCACAAAATCAAAAATGTCTGCTAATATCCCAGAATCCTCAAAAGCATATTATGTCCCTCAAAATACACAAGTTCACATCTTTGTCTCATGATTTCATTAGAACTAGGAAGCTACAAATATACAATAACAGTCACACCCCCAAACCGGAACGACGGAAACATTCGGGGGCGGAGGACGTCATGTTTAGTATCACACCACATGCATCATAGTAATCAAAGTAACAAACAACCATTGCATTAATGTCACAATTAGGAATTTTTGTGCCTTGTAACCAACACTTAAACCAAATTATGAATCAAAAACATAAGAGCATGTTCGATGCATACTCTATGACAGCAGAACTTCCATCAAACACCCCATGCAAGCAATTCAAATAGTCATTAAGCAATTGGAAACCCTAGGAGTTCTTGTTTAAGTCCATTTTTGGACTAGGACTTCCTTATTGGACCCAATGGACCAATAAGCTTCCAATTTGGCTATCTTGGGCTTAGAACTCTTAAATGGGCTCTAGTTGGACCCACTTCCATTTAATTCAATATGTTTGGTCATATTGGGCCTAGAGGATAATAGATTAATTATATGAACCATTTTGGACCATAATTAACCTAATCTAGCCTAATAGGTCATAAAAATCACATTTATATTTTTTTAGGGCCAAAAATCATCTAACCTAGCTATAATATGGGCTTAAGGGCAAAAAGCCCACAAACCTCCTCTCACGCTCCCCATTCTCGGCCCGAGCCCAAAAGAAGAGGAGAGTTGACTTTGTGAGTGCCACCTCACAATTGTTCAAGGGACTTCCATGCAAAGAGAATCAAACATCCATGCACTCACATACTTCCATGACTAGCTAACTCTTTTTCTCTCTCTCTCTTGCTCTCGGCCGAGTCCAAGCACACACACACACACATTTCACTCTCCTTTCTCTCAATGAAACTCTCTCATATCTCATCCATATTTCGAGATCTAAGGAGGATTCTGATGGGTTTTGGTCATGAGAACATCCTATGTACTCATACAAACCCTAATGCTTGGATCTAGGTTTCTCTATTGTACATGCAAGTTATCCAAAGATATAAACCCTAATTGTAGCATTCAAGTAATCATATTAACATAAGAATGGGTTTAAGATCATACCTTGATTGTTATGTAGCAATAACAATCCCAAATCTCCTTGTATTGACTTTAGAAAGCTTAGAGTCACAAATGTCACTCCTCTAATGGTTCACAAACACCATAAGCAAGAGAATGAAGATGAGAGAGGATAGAGGCTGCCCAAAACGTGTTCTAACCCTAGAAAAGAAGTTCCCCACGTTTTTGAGCCTTAAGGGTTCTATATATAGTGAGGCTATTAGTGTTATCTAACAAGGAAACCCTAATTTGGATGCTTAATCCCTAAGCAACCCATGGACTCCTTTCCTTAAGGCCTTGGACGATTTCTTATGGGTTTCCCCATAGAATTCGTCCCCTCCTTAATATAAGACAATCCATAGCCCAAATTGCAATTATCTTATAATTACAATTCCAATCCCTTAAGTTTAATTAATCTCTTTTAGTCACAAAACTAATTACTAATTAATTCTTGACTAATATTATTTAAACAATATGATTTCTCCTTTAATATTATTCTCATAATATATTAATAAATCATATTTAATCCTTTCTCTCCATAATTCATCCTATCAAGTTGCTTTGGTGAAGGCAACCCAAAAGGACCATGCACCATCGGGTCAAGTACATACCAAAATAGTTATGGACTTAGACACTAATCCAACAGTCTCCAACTTGAATAAGTCTAATAACTATTTTGCGTATGACTTCAGATCCTAATCTGCAATCGTAGCTTTCCAAAGCCGCTGTCAACTCTGATCATATCAGATACGCGTGTCTTTAGATAAGGGATCATATATTCCTCCATTCTAGATATCGTATGAGATATAATTTCTAATCATTCTCTTTGTACTATATCTCGCTTTCCGATTTATGACGACTGACTAATTGAACAAATCAAATTAGCCCTAGCCCGGCCGAGCATTTACGTTTGTCATCACTAAATCATCGAGGGTCCCAAAGATATCGCTTTTATCCTACTTTGGATAAAAGGAACGGATAAACTCTAATACAATGCTTGCTTGCACTCACTCACTGAATCACACACAACAATATGTTTTATAACACCAAGTTACTAGTGCGTTTACATATTATCAATGCGCAACCGATTAGCAAGATACAACTCACACATCTCGGTTTCAAGAATATAAGATGTTATCGTCTCACCAGTCACTCGTGATACAATTCATGGAGTGACCCAAGTGAGCGTGGGTTTAATCCAATGCTCAAATTCATATTCAGAAGCACTCATGAACATTGCAGCAAATGTTTGCTTATGTCTAATACTTTTTTTATACAATCCACACACCAATTCACGATAGTCTTCATTCATACCTACCTCCAACATATGAACGATTGTGGCCCGTTCGAATAATTTGACTGTTATAAACCAATTAAATTATTCAGGAAGTCAAAACATGCAAAGTGAAACACAAGAATAATACTAATCCCATATGGCCTCAAACCTTTGAGCATAAATAAAACACCTTTAATTTATCACCATATCGATTACTCATTATTTGCCGTTTTGGGTAGTCAACTTCTTGTTTGAATTATTACACTTGTCCTATGCTCCTAGCATGCACACAATGTTTACCTATGGTTCTTTCTTTGTGAAATAGATCAAATTGAACACATTTCCAATCATTCTCATTTCACAAATTCAAATCCTTTTCATAAGTGAAAGAATATCAAATTCTTGCTACTTATAGAATATCCTAGATTCTAACATTCTATGCAATGATTCTTTCGTAATGTCACTGCACCAAAGTCACAAAGACTATTGCCAATGATATTACAAAATCTTCTATCGGATATTGTTACAAGACACTTCCTTAGATATGATGTCTCTCACTCAAAGTACATTCCTTTGAACATCCTTTTGCATAAAAGTTTCTAATGTAGACATAGATTTTCAATATTCAATTCCCAATATGGACACGCTTCCATATTTTCCATATGACAACTCATTCTTAATAGAATCTTATCTATTCGTAATGATGTCGATATGGTCCATCCAATATGGAAACATTTCCATAATCTCCATATGACAACTCATTCGTATCAGAATCTTTTCTATTCATAATAATGTCGATATGGTTCATTCAATACCATACTTCCAACTACTCATAAGCAACCAATCATCGTCAAACTTTGGATTGTCCTTTGATAGTTGTTTAATTATTTTAGTCAAAACCGATTCTAGTCCCTTTTCCCTCTAAATGCGCTAGACATTTTGAAATTTTAGAATGGTCAAACATTAAAGCATTTGCAATCGATCCTATACCCGAAGCATATGGGATACGACGCATAATGTTTTATTTGCTATGTTCTCAATATTCGAATTCTGAAAAGGAATGTCGTAATCATAATCGAAATTTTAAGAACACACTATGTACCTTTGACTAAATTTATTAACATTTCTCAACCTAAGCCTTTAGATTTGAAATGAAGCATAATATTCTCTCCCTTAATTATAGCAAAACAACTTTACAACACTTACCACTTTGCAAGCAATAACTCTTGTTTTCTATAATTAATATTGTCAACTTGCAATACGTGCCTTAATAATCATACAATCATAACATTTATGCTCCCACTATCATGATGATTATTGTAAAACATAACACTTATGCTCCCACTAGCTTCGACATGTATTCATAAACATCTTAACTTTTAGAAAAACAATACATATTGAATTTCTTAAGTCCATGTTTCTAATACTTAATGCTTTGATAATCTTTTATCAAGGCCTCTTAAACTTATACACCTTTGCCTTAGATAGCTCATATGTGTTTCTAAACAATTCATACTAATTGTCAAACCTCACAATTCAAATTATGGAGAGGGATACCGTAACCATAATCAAATTCGAGAATACAATTTTACAATCACTATCTTCTTAAATTCTTTCTTACTGAAAGCATTTCCTCACAGTCACTTTCATGAAGGAGTGAATCTTATGACACTTAGATTTAATGGTGTATGTGTTCCTATCCATGTGAATTTGTCAAAAACAACGTTTACGACAAATTCAAACTCATATGGACCGAACTTCCTTAATCTTGATTTCTTGCCTTATGGTAGCACGGCTGCCCACCATGTCTTCCAAGTAGTTAACCAACTCACCCTTTCCTATCAATGTACCTTTCATTGATTAAGGTGTCTTGCCTTTTATGCATTCAAAATGAGAACTCATAGAACTCACATGCATAATTAAAGCACAGAATCAAAATAATGTCAACATGATAGGTTGTTAACCTCAACTCGTGTGCTAGTGATGATCGATAAGGTTTATTTGATTTGTTCTTGAAACCTTTCAAGGCCATTAAGACTCCCATTGACTCCTTTACATATAAGATTCTCTTGTCAATAAACATTTCTTGACAAACAAATATTCAAGAGTTAGTGTAGTTTTTATCAAAACACTTCATAAATTGGTCCTAGTTGGTCTTTGTCTTATCCAAGACATCACAACTTTCCAAATTTGATGAACGTTATAAACCTTTTAATACTTGTCACTCATTGTCACAATCTTAACTCTAAGATTGTTTTGGAACGAAGTATAATTGACTTCTTGATTTAACCATTTCTTCAATTCTTGATTCCTCTACTTAGACATACAATTGTACTAAGACTCACTTAGAGGATCATTTGAGATATGGTTCTTTTAATCATTAAAACCTATCATAAATCATAAAAGGTATTCTCCCTTCTTCTTAGAATGGAGAAACTTTTATCTTTCTGCCTACTTGATTCTTCTTATTCGTGCTGCTATTGATTTAAACTTTTTCAATCAATTCATGATTACACTTAATCTTATAAGTATAATCATATTTACTAAACCTTTAGTAAATCATGATGAATATCTTTGTTATTCTTGTGGTGGACTTTGATCAACACACAACTTTGTGTGCTCGATCTCCTAGTCCTTTCACTTGACACTTTGTCAACGAATTAGTCTAATTTCCAAATATGAAATTTCTCGTTCATCAAGTAACCAAGTTGTGTGATTCCAAATTTCTGTCCAATTGAAACTTGGGCGATGACAAACTCTCCCTATTTGGTAAATTTTGGACATTTCCATAATTAACATAAATAAGAATCATATCCATTTGTTGTAGAAATATTCAAACATCAATTTTCATAACGATTTCATTGCAAGGAAGTAAACAAATAAATAAATAAGTCAAACCAAAATTTTGTTTTATTTATAAAAGCAGCGGAAAACATTTGTCCTTACAGTGCAAAATCCATTGAAAACTATGTATTTCAAAAAGGAAAATTTCTAACAACTCTATCATAACTATCTAAGCTCAAAATCTAATCTTCAAGTCCATGTGATCAAGATCCATTTCTTGTGATTAGATTCATCTTGCTCTTTCACCAAACTTCCTTTCTTTTCACCGATCCTACAAAAACATTCAAATTCAATCTTATCACATCATGTATTTAGAATCAATGAATACGAACTTAACGAAGTTAGATAGTGGATTTTACATGAAGCGAATGACGATTCACTAATTTCCACCATGAAAAACAAAAAGAAATTTAAGTTTTAAATCTATGAAAACTCCTAGATCCTTTGAGATTCATTGAACATTTCGATGGCATGTTTAAATCTCGATATGTCCCTCTTGTTTGCGACTGGGATGCCGAGGATCACAAAGCGGGTGTGAATAACCATGCAAACTTACATGGTGCCCTCACATGTTACAGTCACCTATTCGATGTGCGGTAAACCACACACGCTCCACCGAACTATGCCAAACATTGAGTCACCCTTTTCTACCTTTGCTTAGAACCATTTAGTGTGCTGGTAAACCACACACGCTCCACTAACGTCTTCGCAAGGGCACAAAGTGTAATTTCATGGAATTGCATCAATTCACTTTGCCTAAGTAACTAAGATTGGGAATTTGAAAAACATTTAGTTACTTTTGTACTTCATCATACTTATAATGGAAGGTTTTTTCCTATCCTACCTGTTCGGCTAACGACCCTCCACTAGTCAAGAGTGCAGTGGGTAAGAGTGGATACCCATTCAATCACCATTTTATAGGCAATTTCCTTAAACACCCCTCATAGACCACCTTCGTGAATGAGGCCTACTAACGGTAAAACTGAATTTTACTCATACATATATATATATATATATATATATATATATATATATATATATATATATATATATATATATATATATATAATGTTAGACTTTTAATGTTATATATAGTATAGGGTGTATTTTACACTTTTTAAAATACTAGGTGATCAAATTTAATAATTATACTTTTAATTCAATTAAATTGTAAACCTAAACTATTATGAATTTATTAAACCTCTTTTAATTATACACCTTAATTGATTAATAAAACCACAAGGGTGTGATTTGAACTTTTCAAAACATTACTAGGGTTTTAGAATTTAACATTCCTAATTAAATCTTTTAATCAACTTTTAAATTCCAAAACTTGATGACAAGTTTTGAAACATTTCAAAAAACATTAGGGTTAGAATTTAAATATACATCAAAATTTAACTTTAATCAAAATTTAAATTCCAAAACTTGAGGGCAAGTTTTGAAACCTTTTTCAAAACATTAGGGTTTCAACTATTTAAATTTCAAAACAACAAAACTTTTGAGTTCAATTTTAAACTATAAAACCTAAAGGGGAAAAAGTGAAACTTTTCAAAGAACAAGTATCAAATAACAAATAATCTAAATTAACATTTAATCACATAATTATCCATATTTGATTTATTTAATGATTTCTTGCAAAACAATTTACCAATTTAATCAAAATAATTAATCAATTATCACATAAGGAAATAAATATTTTATTAATTGATAAATATCTTTAATTAGATCAAGAATTTACTCATATATATATCATAAAATCGGATTTATATTGATCTAATATGATAAAGGCAAGTATTTTAAAGATAAACAGCAAGAAATCCCGAAAATAGCTTCATCTGACGCTCGAACTCGCCGAGTACCCCGATGGACTCGCCGAGTAGGGGCAACTCACCGAGTCCACAGTGGGACTTGCCGAGTCTATGATCCATAACCACAAAAATCGAATTTTTTCAACATACAAGGCATCAATACAATAGAAACCAATCTAGGCTCTGATACCACTTATGGGTTTTGGTCATAAGAACATCCTATGTGCTCATACAAACCCTAATGCTTGGATCTAGGTTTCTCTATTGTACATGCAAGTTATCCAAGACTATAAACCCTAATTCTAGTATTCAAGTAATCATATTAACATAAGAATGGGTTTAAGATCATAACTTGATTGTTATGTAGCAATAACAATCCCAAATCTCCTTGTATTGACTTTAGAAAGCTTAGAGTCACAAATGTCACTCCTCTAATGGTTCACAAACACCATAAGCAAGAGAATGAAGAGGAGAGAGGATAGAGGCTACCCAAAACATGTTCTAACCCTAGAAAAGAAGTTCCCCACGTTTTTGAGCCTTAAGGGTTCTATATATAGTGAGGCTATTACGGTTATCTAACAAGGAAACCCTAATTTGGATGCTTAAGCCCTAAGAAATCCATGGACTCCTTTCCATAAGGCCTTGGACGATTTCTTATGGGTTTCCCCATAGAATTCGTCCACTCCTTAATATAAGACAATCCATAGCCCAAATTGCAATTATTTTATAATTACAATTCCAGTCCCTTAAGTTTAATTAATCTCTTTTAGTCACAAAACTAATTACTAATTAATTCTTGACTAATATTATTTAAACAATATGATTTCTCCTTTAATATATTATTCTCATAATATATTAATAAATTATATTTACTCCTTTCTCTTCATAATTCATCCTATCAAGTTGCTTTGGTGAAGGCAACCCAAAAGGACCATGCACCATCGGGTCAAGTACATACCAAAATAGTTATGCACTTAGACACTAATCCAATAGATTCAAGGGGGTTTTTACACAAAAATCATCATCTAAGGTAAGAAATCTCTTAGATCCTTAAGCTAGCTACTTCATTTCATCCAACAATCACCTCTTAATTCTTTCAAACTCATGATCTAGCACCTAAGAAGCATCCAAGTTCGAAATCTTCCAAGGAAGGTTGTTAAGGCCGAATTTCTTCTCATTTTCTTCCAAAAACCGAAACCACAACCAAAGGTGAGCCTCATACCCCTTCTTTTTCGGTTTTTATAAGTTTTTGTAGGGGAGAATACAAGAAAATGTGTAGATCTATGAGTATATGTATGCCTTGTGTGATTTTTATGCTTATATGTATGATCTTATGTGATTGTGATGTTTATACTAGTCAAAAGAACTTAAAAATCGATATCTACAATAAGAAGAATGAAATAAGTATAACTTATATCATTTCACACTAATCAAGTCTAGAAAAATAACCTAGTTGGTTAATATGAACATTTTTGGACTTAAAACCCATTTTTGGGTTCAAAATGCAAAAAAAATACAAAACTAAGGGCCCAAAATGACAAAATGTAAATTCTGAAGGTTGAGATGAGTCTAAACAGTTTCTAATATGTATTTTCTGAATATCAACACTTTCGAAGGGTTAAAAATGTGAATTTTAAACATAATGGGCCAAAATGGGCTTTTCAGCCCAATGAAGCCCCAAATTGCGAGATTTTTGATTTGGAGGGGCTGAAACTCCACATTTCTGTAAAACAGGGGATTACTTGTGTACTAAAACTATTTTAAGGGCCAAAAATGCTTTTCAAATTAAAAAGGGACCAAAGATGCAAAAAATTTCCATCTTGGGCAAAAATTGGAAAAGTTGCGAAAATGGAGGTTTTTACCGAGAAAATTTCATTTTTGAAGGACTCAAGCTGTTTAACAAGTAAATTTGTGCTAAAAATGTCTTTCCAATAAGTTTTGATACTAAAGTGTCAAGAAAAATAGTTTAAGGACTAAAATGGGAATTCTTTTATACACAAAGGGTTAGAAGTGTAAACTTTATCCAAGAAGGGGCTTAAAAAGATAAACTCTAATTCTTAAAACAACAAACCCCTTAAAAAAATACGAGTACTACGTCTACTGTCGAAACATAATAATAATTACACTTTCAACACCAATATCGTTACCAAACGAATTGATTCGGTCTCGAATCAATAACGAATCAAAAATCAATAAACAATGGTACTTCAATACACACGCGGTAATTTACGAGAAGTCAATACACAATCTTTGGGCTCGAAAGTTTCAAATCGTGCTTGTTGGGCCTAGCTAGAACAATGACAGGATCTTTAGGCCCAAAGGGAACGCGCTTACATGTTATTGGACCTTATATGACCTAATTCCGTGTAAAAGGACTTTCAATAGCTTTATTGTGATGTTGGGCCCCAAGGGTCCTTTGGTACTGCTAGCAAAGTCGAGAAGTCAAATGCGAGTCGGGCCAAGTGCCTTTCGCATTCACGATAGCCTTGAACGACCTATGGAAATAACGGGGGCTTCGTACCCTCTTTTCTCCTCGGTTGTGGGGCTATGCGAAGTTAGGGTGCTTGGATTAAGTGAGTAGTACGGACGACACCTAAGGGATCGTTTGTATTTGTTAGTTGTAAACTAGTCATTTTCATTAATGCGTGATTATAACGACTCACAACCCATAGTTAATCCAATGTCACCTGGAATTATCGAAAACAACGTCGTATCAGAATAACACAAACTAAGCCACGTAATTTGATGTATATGGAAAACATCGGGTTTTCCCTGGGGAATTCAACACTCTTAACTATGTGATGTATACAAAGTTTAACAATTATTCACGTTTACAATAATCAACAAGCATACTTACGGATCTTCACACCTTTTTTTTATATACAACATTTTTTTTAGAAAATATCGGATTTTATGTGGTTTTCAAAACTATACAAATCATTTCTTTTCAAACCTTACTTATGAACTCACCAACATTTCATATGTTGACGTTTTTCCAAAATACTTGTATTCTCAGGTAACAAGTAATTCGAAGAAAAATGTATCCAGTGATGTCATAATGTTTTTTTAATTAGCATCGAACGGTTTATGTTTTGGGAATGTAATGTTTTGAATAATGTACTGAATGTAAACAATATCGGTTGTAATATTTCAATGCATGGTGACGAATGATGTTATGATTCATGTATACTCATTGTGATGGTATTCAATTGAGTCACAAGAGCCCTCGGACGTTTCCACCGTCTGGTTTGGGGGTGTGACAATTAATATGAAAGTGTTTACAAAGTATGTGGTTTACATAAGATTGACTACAAAAGTAAGTAACAAAACAAGACATGAAGCTACTATACTTCATCTTCTGAATCCTAGTGCGCGTACCTGTCTACTAGTTTCCTAAGAATACAAGTTATTTTGAAAGAGTAGATCATCATTTAAGCTGGTGAGTTTATAAGTGTTTAAGTGATGAAAAGTTAGTTGTAATTTCTTTTTAGATAAGTTCGCTTGTTCCTCAAGAAAATCCTATATTTCCCGATATGATGAATGAAAGTAAAACTGACTCTACAGTTCCTTCTATGAGTACTAAATGGATAAAACTTATATATAATTTAGAGTAAACAGACAATCGATTGTGTGAATCTGCCCTAAGCCAACAACTAAACAAGGAACAGGGAATGAGGCGGAAGTCACACATCCCATTGTTTGTTAGATCTTCACTGTATACAACCATGGCGTATTTATTTGGTACTTACGGAGTTAATTGTAATAGTTGTTTATATTTGATGAAAACATTCTTTAAGAAAATCATATATTTCCTTTAGTAAAACTAGTAACCACAATAGTTCCTTCTATAATCACTTATTTTATACAAGCTATATATAATCTAATATCGAACGGACAGTTAAATGGGTGAATCTGCCCTAAGCCCACAACCAAACAAGGAACAGGAAGTAAGGCGGAAAGCACACATCCAAATGCCTATCGAATATTAATTATATATAACCCTGATGTATAAACTAAGGTATTATAGAATTAACCACTAAAGTTCCTTTAAGTTATACCGGATTAATAAAATGGATTAAACCCTTTTGCATACAAGTTTCTAGTTTAGCCTACTAAATGTTCTATCTGACAAGTATGTTTTTGTACTAGAAAACGGTGTATTAAATTTCTATGATATGACTTAACCTATACCTAGTACTCTTTATGATTACATGGTGTATACGGAATATTTATATGTATATATATATATATATATATATATATACATATATATATATATATATATACAAGATCAAAGAGATAGTAGACTGGATGAATCTGCTCTAAGCCCACAACCAAACAAGGAACATGAAATGCAGCAGAAGGCACACATCCTACTGTCTTCCGGACTCGATTAATATATATCCCTGATGTATATACCGAGGAATCATAAAGTTAGCATTATAGGTCCCCTTTTTACTGAATGTCCATGTTACTAGGAAGTTATGTGGCGTTGTTCAACTTGTTAGGATGACTATTAGAAGTGATGAAATCCTATACTCTAAACGTCTTTGTCGATACTATTGTGAGTTTTGTATATATTAATATGTTTTATTTATTATTGTCTGGTACTTTGTAGATGTACCCTTTATAAATAACATACAGTACTTTGTAGATGTACCCCATATATACCTCTAATACTTTGTAGATGTACCCCATATAAAACCTGGTACTTTGTGGATGTACCCCATATCCTTATACCTTGTATATTATCATCTTTTGTTATAAACAATGAGTTAATGATTCGTTCCCTTCGTAGGTTACCAGGAATGTAAAGTATAAGTTCATAAATCATGATTTGTTCTTCTATTGTAGAATATTGCATGTTCCTTCATGTTCTTGTTATAGTATGTTCCTCCCTATACTAGTTATAGTATGTACTGAACCCCTAAACTATACCTATTAAAGTTTACTAGTATGCTTGTTTTGAACTGTCTCTAAATTATGATTATAGTTTAAAAAAGAGTTTTATAAATGACTAACTAACATAAATTAAAAGAGTTTTTTAAATGATTTGATCACTTAAAAGCATTTAAAACATTTAAAAGATTGATTATAGGGGTATGAACTCACCTTATGTGGGTGATTCAAATGAAGATTCACGTAAGGATAAGAAGTTCCATGAATGAATTCCCGAGACACAAGTGAGTCCTAAATGACATATAATGGCATATATAGGCAGGTAAATAGTTTTTAAAACAACTAGCATGCAAGAAAACAACCTTAGGGACTAGGAAACACTCGAAATGAAGTGTTACAATCACATGTGATTGTATGAAAGGGAGTTTACAGCCAAAGGAAGATGTGTTCACGGCCACACCTGAGTTTATGGACAATGGAAGAATTGTTTACAGCCACACTTGAGTTTACGGCCAAAGGAAGGATGGTTTACAGTTATATCAAGCATATTTGAAGGGTTCACGGCCACATGAAGGGTTCACGGCCGTGAACTCTTGAAGATCTTTCATTTGGTGCTTGTTTCATGGCTAGGAATCAAGTGTTTCTTATGGATAACTAGATGATAGAAGAAATACTTACATTTTGGATGACTTTAGGGTGTTCATGGCCCAAGAACAAGTGTATGTTATTGGTGTTCATGGTGAAAGATGATGATATTGAATATCTAGACCAAAAGTGATAAATTCACGAATGAAATCAACATGTTTTACTTGATTAAGAAGGATATCAAGAAATAATGGAAGAATAACTTACATTTTTGATGATCAAGGAGGATATCCTTGATGATACTTGAGAGAAAATGGAAGTTCTTGACTTAAATATGTGAGAAATGAAGAACAAATGAAAGAAATCTATACTTATCAAGGGAGTTCATGACTAGGAGGGTGTTTACGGCCGTGAATAGAGTTTATGGCCATAAACCCCATGTGGTTGGCTTTCTGGTTCGGGTGCAGCCTTCTGATCTTGAGCTAATACTTCCTAACACTCAATCCTTATGTGTACTAGGCTTAGAACTCATTAGAATGACCCTTAACAAGGCTAGAAGTCAATAGAATTAAGTCGGATTTTTGGTTGATTGAATTGACTTTACAAGATAAAAAATTTCGGGTTGTCACATTATCCCCCCATTAGATGGAATTTTGTCTCAAAATTAGCTTTCTTAGAAGTACTCCTGGGGTTACGCTTTTCCGAATAGCAGAATACCCACTCGTAGACCTGGCAAATTTGATCTTACGCTCATGATAGGATTCATACCTGGTCCATCTATCATCACCTCATGTATACAGGTCGTATATAACTAAGATTAGCAAGACAGTCGGATGTGTGACGCTGCCCCAAGTCCACAACCAAACAAGGAACGGGAGATAGGGTGGAAACACACATACTAAATCTGTATAATCATAATTATATACCACCCTCGCGTATACACTTAATAGTGATGGGTGGGTTGTATTCGTCCTTAGCCTCTGTGCTTGAACTTGATCTATTGGACGAGTGGTAGTTCAGGAAGGTCTACTAAGTATATGGTCGTCAAGGTTTCAGAGGGAAAGGTACTCCTCGCTTGAGTACTTTGAGGTTTAGAAGACAAGAAACAATATTGAGTTTTGGGTTGGGTTGTTGTTACGAATGGCGATGGTTTCGTGAATTTGACGTTCAAGGCGATGGAATTTTTAAAACATATAAACTTAGTATGGTGAGGACCACACCAATCCATAATGAATGATGACAACAGACACTTTACTAAACAAAAGTTAGGCCGATTTGAAAGAAACGTTCATTATACGATGTTGTATCCCGAGTGTGCTCGACAATGTACTCTGTGTAGACTTTCTAGTGCTTTCAGTTTCCTTCTTGATGTTACCACTACCACAAATCGTACCGTGATGAGCAAGTACTAAAAGTTAAATTGCTTTGATTACTAGTGTCGATACTCTATAGTATGATCCTCTTCAGTACCTCTATGATCGCCTGGCAAATACAAGTTATGTATAATTAAGATGAATAAGACAGTTGACTGAGTGGCTCTGCCCTAAATCCACAACCAAACAAGGAACAAGAATTAAGACGGAATCACTCACTTTAAGTCTGCAAAATCTTAGTTATGCACTACCCTGATGTACATACTAAGCCATCATAGTTCACCTGTACGGATCTTTAGTTCTCTTATGAATGTTGTGACTTGTTCAGATGAGTGAGTTATTGTAATTACCTTTAAATATTTCCCCAAGTTTTAATCTTATATAAATATAAATTAAATTTTAAATCAATTCTTATTTCGAAGACGTACCACTAGTCGTTGGGGACTCCGGGGTAGTTTCTCCTGTGGTGATCATCATAATTTGTCCATTTGCGCCTGAGTTCTTCGTTATTGGGCAGTCCCTCTTGTAGTGCTCTGTCTCACCACAGCCATAGCAGGTCTGGTTTATTTCTATTCCAGGGACTTAGGAGATCAGTTGTGCTGGTGCCCTGCAGAACCGGGCAATATGCCCCTTCATGTGGCAATTCAAGAATTGCATTTGTCGACATACTCTGGTGTGGTGGTAGTTACACTCATCACATTTCAGGAGAGTTCCAGCATATTGATTGGTAGATGCTGGAGTAGCAGATGTTGTGGCGGCGTATACGGTAACCATTTGTTGCTCCTGCAGGGTTTCCTGGGTTGTGTGCTCCTTCCTCTTTCTCCCCAACTTTCGTTTATAGCCCCCTCCCTTTGATGGCTCATGAACAGGGACCACCACGCCATGGTGGACTCCATGGTCAATGAGTCTATGGGCCAGACGTTTGGTGCTATCGGGGTAGATAAACCCTAGATGTATCTTTCTATCTTCTTACTCTCTGGGGTAACCATCTCTGGGCATAGTGCTGCCAGGTCGCTAAACCTATCAGTGTTGGCCATTATGTCTGAGCCGACCATGGTATGCTCCCATAGCTCTTGTTCCAGCTTTTGAACTTCGCCCCTTATGCAGTATTCTTCCAACATCATCACTTTCAAGTTCTCCCAACCTATAGAGTTAGCTATCGGTAGGGTTAGTGACTTAAAATGGCTATTCCACCATGCTAGGGCTCTGTCGGGGAAAGTGCAAGCAACAAACTTAACTTTGCTCCCTTCTAAGCATACACAGATTGCGAAGACCGAATCTGTTTTCTCCAACCATCGCATCAGAGCAATGACTCCCTCATTTCCATTAAAGGATTTGGGTTTGCAGATCATGAAGTCCTTGTACGAACACTCCTGTGGGCGTCCGTGGGTAACTCTGGGGTTTGTTAATTGGGTACCTTTACTAGTTTTGTTGGTACCACATTCGCTAATGTGAGTTAGAGCAGATATTACTGCAGCGGCTATCGCTGCTTGGAGAGCGGCAGGATTGAACTGTGGTGGTGGATTCTCTATTGTGTTATTGACAACACGCTTTACAGGTCTACCATGAGGCATCTTTTGCTAAAAAGAATACAAAGATGAGACAGGAATAAGTCTATAGTAGTGGTTATAAGCCAAAAGCTGAATAACAATGTTATGCTAGTTCCGAGTGTATCTGGTTCTGACTTTCATAGGGTTCTAGAAACAATTCATAAAGGAAGTCTATATAAAATAAACTTTATGAATTAGAAATGGCTATCCTTGAATGAATTTCTACGAATTGAACAACTAATACTGGCTGCATGAAAAGAAATAATTCTAACACATAGTGTGAGTAGTGTATCCACTAGCTCACAAAGTCAATTAAGGTAATTATTTATTACTGTGATGCATAAGACATTTTAGTTTCTCCAGATGATCACTTCTTGGAAATCTCTTTTTGTTCCTCCTTGACTCCTCTTCTGACTTCTATGATGGAGTGGTCATATCTATCGGGTTTTGTCGTACAAGAATGGAAGTGTCTAAAGAATCTATGAGATTAAGTGTAACATTATAGGGTGATCCTTACCAGGTCCTCCTATAATTTCGCAATGTATACAAGTTGTATATGATTTAAGATTAAATAGACCGTCGAATAAGTGATCCTACTCTAAAACCAAAACCAAACAAGGAACAGGAAGTGAAGCATAGATCACAAATTGTAAGTCTATAAAAGCTCAATTATATAAAACCTTGGAAGTATACACTCCGGAATCATAGACCTACCATAAGGATCTTTTAAATTCTCACATAAGTTATTTATAGTGCCTAAAATACTCCTATAATATTTTAATGTAATGAACTTGGTATGTTTTAAACTCGTTGTTGTCTTGTAGTATCATAAAATACTCTTATAGTATTTTAACTTTATGTTATGATCTAGAATTCCCTTGAATCGAGTTAGGTAAGTTTTAAGACTATTGCAACACCACATCACTCCCAAACACATGTCGGTCATATCATAAATGAGTATAGTTGATCAGGCTATACTGATCCCATATATGATTACATAAATGTCCAGGTTTGACCACAATGTTCAACCTTTAAACACTTATGGTCTGTTCTTCTTGTGATACTTATTCTAGTATGTATATATGTTATAAGCATGTATGTAGACTTTTATAAAGTATCGTTATATTTTTAAAATATATTTATATTCAGAGCACTTCGGCCTCATTGCATTTATAGTTATATATCTTTTGTAGGTTGATATACTTAGTTCACTATAAACAAAGCTTTGATACCAATCTGTCACACCCCCAAACCGAAACAGTGGAAACGTTCAGGGGCAGAGGACATCATGTTTAGTATCACAGCACATGCATCATAGTAATCAAAGTAACAAACAACCATTGCATTAATATGAAAGTGTTTACAAAGTATGTGGTTCACATAAGATTGACTACAAAAGTAAATAACAAAACAAGACATGAAGCTATTATACTCCATCTTTTGAATCCCAGTGTGCATACCTGTCTACAAGTTTCTTGAGAATACAAGTTATTTTAAAAGAGTAGATCAACATTTAATTTGGTGAGTTCATAAGTATTTAAGTGATGAAAAGTTAGTCGTAAGTTCTTTTTAGAAAAGTTCGCCTATTCCTCCAGAAAATCCTATATTACCTGATATGATGAAACAAAGTAAAAATGGCTCTACAATTCCTTCTATGAGTACTAAATGGATACAAGTTATATACAACTTAGAGTAAACAGACAATCGATTGTGTCAATCTGCCATAAGCCCACAACCAAACAAGGAACAGGGAATGAGGCGGAAGTCACACATCCCATTGTTTGTTAGATCTTCGCTGTATATAACCTTGGTGTATTCATTTGGTACTTATTGTGACAACCCGAAATTTCCATTCTAAATCAAACCAGTTCAATCCAATAGAAGTAGAGCAGTTACACTGAAAATTCAGACTTAGAATATAAGTTGGGCAGTTTTAGGGTTTTACACCAAAAAGGGGTATTAGGAGAGTGGTTGCACTAGGATTTTGTGCAACACTGTAAATTCCATTATCCTAAAATCATTAGAATCCATTCCGAGATTAGAAATATTTTCTGCCAAAAATCTCAGGACTATAAATAGAACTCTGAACCAAATTGGTTCATTAGTTGAATTCCATTTAGAGAAAAGCCCATTTCTCTCTGACGGATCTTCGGGTTTTCATCCCAGATTGTGAGTCTACTTCCCTAGATGTGTTTCAATAGTTGTTAGATGCTTTATAACATTGTTACATGTCCAAAATCATCCAAGATCACCACACTTTAGGAGTTTACGGCCAAGGAGTTCTTGGGCCGTAAACCCCATTTCCAAGGGACAAATGTGCCCTAGCTCACCCCTAAAGCTTAAGGACTTTAACCCTCATATGCTTGTGACTATTTTAGACATCAAAACACTTCAAAATCATAAGTTTATAGGAGTTTACGGCCAAGGAGTTCTTGGGCCATAAACCCCTTTTTCAAGGGCTAAAGGTGCCCTAATCACCCCCAAAGGCTTGGACTTCATGTTAGACAAATACCTTAAAGTGTTTAGGACCTAGGAAACACATCAAAAGCTCAAGTGTTGAAGAGTTTACGGCCAAGAACATTTCTTGGGCCGTAAACTCCCATAAAGGGGTCAAATGACACCCTAAACACTTCCTAAGGCCAAGGGACAATTTTGACAAGTACCTAGATGAGTTATGGACTAGCTAAAACATTTAGAACCCCATTTTTGAGGGAGTTTACGGCCCAAGATGTTCTATGGCCGTAAACTCCAAGAAATGGTACCAAATGGTGCCATAAATCCTCCTAAAGCCAAGTACTTAAGCCTAGACTTGTTCCTAGAATTGTTTGAGACTTGAAAGCACAATGAGAACCCTCCTAAGGGAGTTTACGGCCGTAAACTCCAAGGGAAAAGGGTCTTTGGGCCGTAAACTCCCCAAAGGAGTCAATATGGTGCCCAAACACTTGTATATGCCTTGAAACAATTCCCACTAAGGTTGTAGTAATCGAAAGTACCATCCCAAGCCTTGGTTGGGAGTTTACGGCCAGGAACTTACTTCCTTGGGCCGTAAACTCTAATAAATATGGTCTTTTGACCTTAAACTCACATTAGGGGCATTGCACTTCTTTGTTGCAACCCATTAGCCTCCTAACACTTGACCAAAAGTGTTAGCCTCAGGCTTAAATGTTATTACTTGTATAATTAGTGTTATAATCACTAATTATTTATATACATATGTCTTCATATGTAATTAGGATCATTGTGTGTGTCTAAGTCATCACTTGACACCAAACACTTGTCCGATTCTTCCGTACGATAACAACCCGTTCAATTCCAGTCACATACTGCAGGTGAGTTCATACCCCTTAACTAATGTTTTAAACTCTTTTTAAATGTTTTATGGGGGGGATACAAGTAGAATCATGCTACTTATTATGTCAATCACATGTGATTTGTAAGTAGGACATTATTACTTATTACATCAATCACATGTGATTAATATACAGCATTCAAAAGATTTGGCAACTCATTAGCCGTTTTACCAAACAGTTTCCTTCAAAAGATTTTTATAAACATTTTATATGTTTTCAAACTACTTCTTACACTGTACTTCTTACTCAATTTATCATACTTCAAACTTATTTACAAATGTGTTTTAAACAAATGTTCCTTTATACTCAAAAGTGTTTCATTATACTTATGCCTTCAAATTGTTTTATAGATTGACATCAAGTCGATCTTCTCTTAAAATAATATTTCTGTTTCAATTGTTTTACAAAACTTACTTATGCTTTTATTTTATTATAAATTGCATGCCTCTATATGTATAGTTATATAAGAAACGTTTAAAAGACATAGGAAGACTATCCACCCTATTTCCTTTTCGCGCCTTGAGATGTGGTCTGGTGGGACATTGGGTATTCGTCCGAAAGTCGTTTAAAGATTTGTTATATATCATGTGTACATATATAGTCATAAGAGGTCCTTCCAGTTCATCCTATGCCCTTGGGTAGCAAGGGTATACATCCACGTCAATACGTACCACCTAGTTTACTAGTAAGCTACCATATGGGTAGTTCAGGAAGATACTAGAATCATTGCTAGAACGCGATATCATTCAATGAGTCAGTTCATTCATGAGTCAATACTTTCTAGAACATTACAGTACATTACATATACAACTATACTAGGACGTTTACATTACTATACTTGCTAGATAGAGAGAACACACATTACAGCTAGCACTTTTACATAAGTACATATACATGATTACTTTTACCTGATTACAATTACATGAGCACATTTACATAAGTACATATACATGATTACTTGACATGATCATACTTATAAGAGCACTGTTACATAGATATATCAGGAGGAGTCCTATTACATTTTATATGTATCAACTCTGTTATCAAAACCCTCATTTTTATCCTTACCTTGTGATTTCAATCACATAACCGACGAGATAGATTGGGTTTATTATCCTAGTACCCAAGGATACAGTTGTGGAATTGACCATTCCTAGAATCTCTGTTAGCCACAGAGGTGAAAGTACATCCACGGATGCCAAACGGTTGGTACCATTACAGGTATACGATTAAGGGATTGACTATTCCTATACCCAGCTGTTAGCAACAGAGGTAAGAGTAAGTCTACGGATGTCTTAAAGTTAACAATGATAGTTACCCTAGTACCAAAGGGTAATATTCAGAACAGTCAGGTCTTGGTAGAAGACTACATTCAGAACAGTTAGGTCTTGGTAGAAGACTACATTCAGAACAGTTAGGTCTTGGTAGAAGACTACATTCAGAACAGTTAGGTCTTGGTAGAAGACTACATTCAGAACAGTTAGGTCGTGGTAGAAGACTACATTCAGAACAGTTAGGTCTTGGTAGAAGACTACATTCAGAACAGTTAAGTCTTGGTAGAAGACTCCTTTTGTTATTAATAGGAATCATAGGGATTCTAGGGTTTTTCAAACACTTACAGTTCATATACACTTGCAATACTTTTAAGTACATATACTTACATTTTCTCACATACAAATTAAGACACTAAATACTTATGATCTCACCAGCTTTAAAGCTGATACTCGCTTTCAAAATTACTTGTATCCTCAGGTCATCATAGACATGTACCGATGCAAGGAGAAAGGAAGATGGAGCTTGTTCAAGACTTATCTTTCATTTTGATTTATGCTTTAGTGTTTATCAAAATTTGACAGAACACATTTGTACAATAATTATATTATTAATGCAATGGATGATGTTGTTGCTTGTTTACTACTTTACATTGTTGTTGATATTATACATGACGTCCTCCGCCCCAGAACGTTTCCGCCGTTCATGGTTTTGGGGTGTGACAGATTGGTATCAGAGCATTGTTTATAGTGAATTAAGTATATCAACCCATAAAAGATATACTAACTATAAATACATAAGGGATTACAAATACTCTGACCAAGAGATTATACTTTAAATAGTAAAATATTTAAGTAGGTATACGTGCTGCATTCATACTAAAATCAGTGTCACTAGGACAGTACAAAAGAATTACGATTGTTGGACAACACAAGTGGGCTTAGAGACATATGGTCAAAACTGGGAAGATATAGCCTGCTCGCCTATATTATCCGAGGGTTGACTAGCATGTGCCTAAGTTTAAGTGTGTAGTTGCAACAATGCTAAAATCTTACCAACCCTACCACAATGAGAACAATAGAACCTAACAATAAATTTAAAATACTATAGGTGTATTTTGGTGTTACTATGAGTACTTTATACTTGAGAATTAAAAATGGATCTTCATTACTAAGTTGATAGTTGCTAAGTGGATACACTAAGGCTGCATTTAATTAGGATGTTATAGACTTAGAATCTGTGATAATTTTGCCTTACCCCTATTCTGTGTGAATTTGGAATTAAGGTCACTTATCCGAAGGTCTATCCTATTTAGATTACACATAGCTGGTATGCACTTCACAAATAGCGATGTAACTAATGAAGATTTTCTACATAATTATCTAGATAGATCGTCTAATAATTATTCTTTTACCCTAAAATTCTCGCAACGAAATCATAACTGGACTCCATCCCCTCGACAGCCAGTACCTTTCGAAGGAAGTCATAGCTAGTTGGTTTGGAGAATAACCAGAGAATGATCATCATGTTCCCCTTGAATGATCACCATGATGAAGACCTTTCGTCTGATGCTAACTCCGAACTAGAGTTTGAAAACCTACCCCGAGCAGCTCCCTTTCCAATTCCTAACCCTCGTCCGACTTTTCATGGCCCGACCCTGAGTGAGTGGAATGCTTGGAAATATGGAGCCAAGGACAAGATCAGTTTATGCTAATTGATGGTGACCGAAGCTTTTACGACTTGAGCAATGAGGGCTTAGCAGATATAGTCTTGCCAATCTTGGTCCGCAGAGTGGCCCGAAATGAGATTCAAGGCAGGACAGCCCTACATTAGATTACAGAAGTTGTCGCCTATGCTAGAATGCATACCCTCCACACCATCCATCTAGAAGATGCACACGAGAGATCAGAGAGAGACCATGAAATCCTGCTACAAGTACTGGCCGAATCACGAGCCGGAGTCATAGAGCTCCGGGTACGCCAGATGGTGTACGAAGGACACCTACTTGACATGGAACGTCTATTGCTTGAACTACGAGTTCACCAGAGGGATGACCGTCGCCAATTGTAGACGCTTTACTTTATTTCCCTTATAAAAAAAAAGAATCGTATTTCCTGTCTATGCCAGATGTGGCATTTTCTATGAAATTATCTTGTACCGTAAGTACTTTAGTTAGGCCTTTATGCTGTCAGGAACTATCTTTAGTGGATATGATGTAAGACCATTCTAAGGTCATTTTCCAGAATCTTTACATCGTGAATATCACAGATATTGACAGCCGGCTAACTTCTGTGTCATTCTTCATTCAAGTACTCTTATTATTCATTCATAAGAGTCTATCTGAATCATGCTTTAGTCAAATCATTGGACTATAGCGATTTATCTCCAGAGGCATTTCCATGTCTCTTTCAGTGGTTGGATCTTGTTATTCACTAAACCACTATACCTCAGCTCGAACGACAAACGTCTTGAGACCATACTACGAACTTACTTCCACCCATGACTAGGACTACATCATGGGGATGTAGGTCCAACTTTCGAGAACATACTTCTACTCTTTACATGAACAATCTAAGTACATCACGGTCAACCAGAATCGCTCACAAAATCTTTATTCTTTCGTGTCAACAGAATCATGTCGTCATCCGGAAACAACCATCCAAGCAACGAGACCTCTACTTTTCCTATGGACGCCGCTACCTTTCAAGCGACATTAACAGCTGCTGTAGTGGCTGCCGTAACCGCGGTCATTGCGCACCGTAGCGCTAGCAACACAGTCGATACTGCTGATGGGAATGAAGTTCCCAATCGTGATATCCATCCAAGAAACCAACAAACAGTAACAGTCACTAGCTCGCAAAGCCGAAAGACAGAGAACAAGAAACGAAAGCGTCAAGCCCAGAAAGAACGCAAGAAATCCCGTAAGCTGGCTATACAACCGCAACAAGTGGAAACCCCTGCCGTTCCCGTACCGAGCAGGCCATACGAGGGAAAACTCCCTAAGTGTGATAAATGTAGTTTCCATCATCATGGGACTTGCCATGAGATGCAATGTTGCAATTGCCTAAACATAGGGCATCGTGCTCGTGACTGTGGAGCACCGAAACGACCCATCACTCAAGTCCCTTTCATCGGGACTAACCCTACACACAAGATGAGTTATGACGTTGAACGATTTAAGAAACAATTTCCAAGGTGGAGTAACGAGGAAGGCACTCGTGTCCACATAACTTTGGCTAAACACCGCAATTCCATCGCCAAAGCTAGTACTACCCAGGCATGCCACCAATGTGGGGAAATAGGGCACTTCAAGAAAGATTGCCCGATAGCAAAGAACTCTGGCGAAGATGGGAGAATTCTCAGGATCACAGCTGCAGGAGAGCCTGCTCCGGAACCACGTTATATATAAATTAGGCGTTTCGTTGTAATAGACTTATAAACTATCTAGAACTAGTGCAACTAGAGTCTTACCTTTTGCGAGATCCTATTTGTATAAGGACTCTCGTGCTGCGTATACTAGTCTTTTGTAGTATATCTTATTCGCAGCAATAGTCTTGTGGTAAACCTAAAGTACTGTAACTTTGTTCATGGTTGCACAGTTGTGTTTTGTCTGTAAACGTCTTATGTTCAAATCTAATGTCTTTGAGTTTCAGTATGATTTCGACATTATCATACGACTCGATTCAATTTGATCCTCATGAAAACAGCTTCATACGTACACCCCATTCTTCTAGATCACTTTTCCAGCGAAACCGTCACATCAGAACGCCGAGGGACTCATGCCAGGAGTACCTATTAGTTATTTTCTTTCCGAAGAAATCCCCGAAGTACCACTCGTGCAGTACGTCAAGTTTAATCCAGGGATTCGAGCGGTTGATCTATCACTGGAAAATGTATGCATAAGAGTGATATATAATCAAGGTTCTACAGGTTTAGAATTGATGATTCCACTTTAAATTCTTTTTCCCCGATGGGATGTGAACTTAAAGAAGAACCAGTTATTCGACTACCTTTTCAACTTTAATTATATATGACTTGTATACACGAAAGAGTGACTGTGAAACTAGGTATGAATTCTAATATGAACTTCAGGACGGAGAACTGCCTAAGTACGAGTAATCACATCGTTATGAGAACAAGCATAGAACCCAGTACGACTCTCGAAAACAGGTCGCCCTATAGTTTAAACACCCACGGAGATACAAGAACAGTTTGGACAACTTAGCGAACTACACATGAATAGAATTAGAAGACTAGGTTTCTCACCCTAGAGAACCTCGGTCATATTCTTCCAGAGATCGACGGATCGCATTGCATGTACCTCGATTATTGAGGACCCCGTTGATATTTTTCATTAGAAACCGTTATCTCTGCCGCACGTAGACAAAATGGTTGAGCAATCGCAAAGAAAGAAACTACTTCCAGGAGTTAATCCGGGATCCGAATATCACCAGTTCGATTGTTAGGAAAATATGTCCGGAAGACTATCTCCCGAACTCGATACAGACACTTCGAGTCCGTAGTGATACCCTCTGGATAGGACCAATGCGCCCATAGCTTTCATGAGCTAAACGAGTAGGGTACGTCTTTCTTACCTGGATCAGTTCGTCATTTCTCCTTGTAACGACTTACTTATCTACCCTCGTAGTAAGAAGGTATCGATATCAGAGACGCCGACATTCCTTCGCCAAACTCTAGGTCTTACCGACCTACCGCCTTAGTTCATTCAGAACTCCTCGCAAACTACAGAAACACATACGACTTTGACCCAGCAAGGGGTGGCCTTGACTGGGAAGTTACTCAAGAAAAGGAACCTTTGAGATTCCAAGTGAGTGACCAAGTTCCTTAGAATAACTCACTCTGGGAATGGCCTTATACGCTTCGTAAAGCGTGGAAAGCTAAATCCAAGTTAGACAGGACCTCCGAGATTCTTATCAGAATCAGTCTTGTGCCTCGCACAAACTCGATCTACTCCGCGAGCTCAATAACATACTTTCTACTCTTCGCATCTCGATAGTGAAACTATACCTTTCCGTAGGACTCTTGCAAGTCCACTCGTTGAGATCGTTGCCTTCGTATCAGAACCGTAGTGACCCTCGACCGATAGGTCAAGCGGACGAAGCAACGTCGTCGCCAGTTAGTGAAGGTTCCTTGGGATACCAACCGAGAGCCCGATTTCACTTAAGTGCGCTAGAACCAATCGATTAGGAAGTTTCCTCCTCACGTGTCGATCATTCGTGCATACTTCCTTGCCTAAATTCTAATTTCGGGACGAAATTCCCTTTAACAGGGGGATGATGTGACAACCCGAAATTTCCATTCTAAATCAAACCACTTCAATCCAATAGAAGTAGAGCAGTTACACTGAAAATTCAGACTTAGAATATAAGTTGGGCAGTTTTAGGGTTTTACACCAAAAAGGGGTATTAGGAGAGTGGTTGCACTAGGATTTTGTGCAACACTGTAAATTCCATTATCCTAAAATCATTAGAATCCATTCCGAGATTAGAAATATTTTCTGCCAAAAATCTCAGGACTATAAATAGAACTCTAAACCAAATTGGTTCATTAGTTGAATTCCATTTAGAGAAAAGCCCATTTCTCTCTGACGGATCTTCGGGTTTTCATCCCAGATTGTGAGTCTACTTCCCTAGATGTGTTTCAATACTTGTTAGATGCTTTATAACATTGTTACATGTCCAAAATCATCCAAGATCACCACACTTTAGGAGTTTACGGCCAAGGAGTTCTTGGGCCGTAAACCCCATTTCCAAGGGACAAATGTGCCCTAGCTCACCCCTAAAGCTTAAGGACTTTAACCCTCATATGCTTGTGACCATTTTAGACATCAAAACACTTCAAAATCATAAGTTTATAGGAGTTTACGGCCAAGGAGTTCTTGGGCCATAAACCCCTTTTTCAAGGGCTAAAGGTGCCCTAATCACCCCCAAAGGCTTGGACTTCATGTTAGACAAATACCTTAAAGTGTTTAGGACCTAGGAAACACATCAAAAGCTCAAGTGTTGAAGAGTTTACGGCCAAGAACATTTCTTGGGCCGTAAACTCCCATAAAGGGGTCAAATGACACCCTAAACACTTCCTAAGGCCAAGGGACAATTTTGACAAGTACCTAGATGAGTTATGGACTAGCTAAAACATTTAGAACCCCATGTTTGAGGGAGTTTACGGCACAAGATGTTCTATGGCCGTAAACTCCAAGAAATGGTACCAAATGGTGCCATAAATCCTCCTAAAGCCAAGTACTTAAGCCTAGACTTGTTCCTAGAATTGTTTGAGACTTGAAAGCACAATGAGAACCCTCCTAAGGGAGTTTATGGCCGTAAACTCCAAGGGAAAAGGGTCTTTGGGCCGTAAACTCCCCAAAGGAGTCAATATGGTGCCCAAACACTTGTATATGCCTTGAAACAATTCCCACTAAGGTTGTAGTAATCGAAACTACCATCCCAAGCCTTGGTTGGGAGTTTAGGGCCAGGAAATTACTTCCTTGGGCCGTAAACTCTAATAAATATGGTCTTTTGACCTTAAACTCACATTAGGGGCATTGCACTTCTTTGTTGCAACCCATTAGCCTCCTAGCACTTGACCAAAAGTGTTAGCCTCAGGCTTAAATGTTATTACTTGTATAATTAGTGTTATAATCACTAATTATTTATATACATATGTCTTCATATGTAATTAGGATCATTGTGTGTGTCTAAGTCATCACTTGACACCAAACACTTGTCTGATTCTTCCGTACGATAACAACCCGTTCAATTCCAGTCACATACTGCAGGTGAGTTCATACCCCTTAACTAATGTTTTAAACTCTTTTTAAATGTTTTATGGGGGGGATACAAGTAGAATCATGCTACTTATTATGTCAATCACATGTGATTTGTAAGTAGGACATTATTACTTATTACATCAATCACATGTGATTAATATACAGCATTCAAAAGATTTGGCAACTCATTAGCCGTTTTACCAAACAGTTTCCTTCAAAAGATTTTTATAAACATTTTATATGTTTTCAAACTACTTCTTACACTGTACTTCTTACTCTGTTTATCATACTTCAAACTTATTTACAACTGTGTTTCAAACAAATGTTCCTTTATACTCAAAAGTGTTTCATTATACTTATGCCTTCAAATTGTTTTATAGATTGACATCAAGTCGATCTTCTCTTAAAATAATATTTCTGTTTCAATTGTTTTACAAAACTTACTTATGCTTTTATTTTATTATAAATTGCATGCCTCTATATGTATAGTTATATAAGAAACGTTTAAAAGACATAGGTAGACTATCCACCCTATTTCCTTTTCGCGCCTTGAGATGTGGTCTGGTGGGACATTGGGTATTCGTCCGAAAGTCGTTTAAAGATTTGTTATATATCATGTGTACATATATAGTCATAAGAGGTCCTTCCAGTTCATCCTATGCCCTTGGGTAGCAAGGGTATACATCCACGTCAATACGTACCACCTAGTTTACTAGTAAGCTACCATATGGGTAGTTCAGGAAGATACTAGAATCATTGCTAGAACGCGATATCATTCAATGAGTCAGTTCATTCATGAGTCAATACTTTCTAGAACATTACAGTACATTACATATACAACTATACTAGGACGTTTACATTACTATACTTGCTAGATAGAGAGAACACACATTACAGCTAGCACTTTTACATAAGTACATATACATGATTACTTTTACCTGATTACAATTACATGAGCACATTTACATAAGTACATATACATGATTACTTGACATGATCATACTTATAAGAGCACTGTTACATAGATATATCAGGAGGAGTCCTATTACATTTTATATGTATCGACTCTGTTATCAAAACCCTCATTTTTATCCTTACCTTGTGATTTCAATCACATAACCGACGAGATAGATTGGGTTTATTATCCTAGTACCCAAGGATACAGTTGTGGAATTGACCATTACTAGAATCTTTGTTAGCCACAGAGGTGAAAGTACATCCACGGATGTCAAACGGTTGGTACCATTACAGGTGTACGATTAAGGGATTGACTATTCCTATACCCAGCTGTTAGCAACAGAGGTAAGAGTAAGTCTACGGATGTCTTAAAGTTAACAATGATAGTTACCCTAGTACCAAAGGGTAATATTCAGAACAGTCAGGTCTTGGTAGAAGACTACATTCAGAACAGTTAGGTCTTGGTAGAAGACTACATTCAGAACAGTTAGGTCTTGGTAGAAGACTACATTCAGAACAATTAGGTCTTGGTAGAAGACTACATTCAGAACAGTTAGGTCTTGGTAGAAGACTACATTCAGAACAGTTAAGTCTTGGTAGAAGACTCCTTTTGTTATTAATAGGAATCATAGGGATTCTAGGGTTTTTCAAACACTTACAGTTCATATACACTTGCAATACTTTTAAGTACATATACTTACATTTTCTCACATACAAATTAAGACACTAAATACTTATGATCTCACCAGCTTTAAAGCTGATACTCGCTTTCAAAATTACTTGTATCCTCAGGTCATCATAGACAGGTACCGATGCAAGGAGAAAGGAAGATGGAGCTTGTTCAAGACTTATCTTTCATTTTGATTTATGCTTTAGTGTTTATCAAAATTTGACAGAACACATTTGTACAATAATTATATTATTAATGCAATGGATGATGTTGTTGCTTGTTTACTACTTTACATTGTTGTTGATATTATACATGACGTCCTCCGCCCCAGAACGTTTCCGCCGTTCATGGTTTTGGGGTGTGACAGATTGGTATCAGAGCATTGTTTATAGTGAATTAAGTATATCAACCCATAAAAGATATACTAACTATAAATACATAAGGGATTACAAATACTCTGACCAAGAGATTATACTTTAAATAGTAAAATATTTAAGTAGGTATACGTGCTGCATTCATACTAAAATCAGTGTCACTAGGACAGTACAAAAGAATTACGATTGTTGGACAACACAAGTGGGCTTAGAGACATATGGTCAAAACTGGGAAGATATAGCCTGCTCGCCTATATTATCCGAGGGTTGACTAGCATGTGCCTAAGTTTAAGTGTGTAGTTGCAACAATGCTAAAATCTTACCAACCCTACCACAATGAGAACAATAGAACCTAACAATAAATTTAAAATACTATAGGTGTATTTTGGTGTTACTATGAGTACTTTATACTTGAGAATTAAAAATGGATCTTCATTACTAAGTTGATAGTTGCTAAGTGGATACACTAAGGCTGCATTTAATTAGGATGTTATAGACTTAGAATCTGTGATAATTTTGCCTTACCCCTATTCTGTGTGAATTTGGAATTAAGGTCACTTATCCGAAGGTCTATCCTATTTAGATTACACATAGCTGGTATGCACTTCACAAATAGCGATGTAACTAATGAAGATTTTCTACATAATTATCTAGATAGATCGTCTAATAATTATTCTTTTACCCTAAAATTCTCGCAACGAAATCATAACTGGACTCCATCCCCTCGACAGCCAGTACCTTTCGAAGGAAGTCATAGCTAGTTGGTTTGGAGAATAACCAGAGAATGATCATCATGTTCCCCTTGAATGATCACCATGATGAAGACCTTTCGTCTGATGCTAACTCCGAACTAGAGTTTGAAAACCTACCCCGAGCAGCTCCCTTTCCAATTCCTAACCCTCGTCCGACTTTTCATGGCCCGACCCTGAGTGAGTGGAATGCTTGGAAATATGGAGCCAAGGACAAGATCAGTTTATGCTAATTGATGGTGACCGAAGCTTTTACGACTTGAGCAATGAGGGCTTAGCAGATATAGTCTTGCCAATCTTGGTCCGCAGAGTGGCCCGAAATGAGATTCAAGGCAGGACAGCCCTACATTAGATTACAGAAGTTGTCGCCTATGCTAGAATGCATACCCTCCACACCATCCATCTAGAAGATGCACACGAGAGATCAGAGAGAGACCATGAAATCCTGCTACAAGTACTGGCCGAATCACGAGCCGGAGTCATAGAGCTCCGGGTACGCCAGATGGTGTACGAAGGACACCTACTTGACATGGAACGTCTATTGCTTGAACTACGAGTTCACCAGAGGGATGACCGTCGCCAATTGTAGACGCTTTACTTTATTTCCCTTATAAAAAAAAAGAATCGTATTTCCTGTCTATGCCAGATGTGGCATTTTCTATGAAATTATCTTGTACCGTAAGTACTTTAGTTAGGCCTTTATGCTGTCAGGAACTATCTTTAGTGGATATGATGTAAGACCATTCTAAGGTCATTTTCCAGAATCTTTACATCGTGAATATCACAGATATTGACAGCCGGCTAACTTCTGTGTCATTCTTCATTCAAGTACTCTTATTATTCATTCATAAGAGTCTATCTGAATCATGCTTTAGTCAAATCATTGGACTATAGCGATTTATCTCCAGAGGCATTTCCATGTCTCTTTCAGTGGTTGGATCTTGTTATTCACTAAACCACTATACCTCAGCTCGAACGACAAACGTCTTGAGACCATACTACGAACTTACTTCCACCCATGACTAGGACTACATCATGGGGATGTAGGTCCAACTTTCGAGAACATACTTCTACTCTTTACATGAACAATCTAAGTACATCACGGTCAACCAGAATCGCTCACAAAATCTTTATTCTTTCGTGTCAACAGAATCATGTCGTCATCCGGAAACAACCATCCAAGCAACGAGACCTCTACTTTTCCTATGGACGCCGCTACCTTTCAAGCGACATTAACAGCTGCTGTAGTGGCTGCCGTAACCGCGGTCATTGCGCACCGTAGCGCTAGCAACACAGTCGATACTGCTGACGGGAATGAAGTTCCCAATCGTGATATCCATCCAAGAAACCAACAAACAGTAACAGTCACTAGCTCGCAAAGCCGAAAGACAGAGAACAAGAAACGAAAGCGTCAAGCCCAGAAAGAACGCAAGAAATCCCGTAAGCTGGCTATACAACCGCAACAAGTGGAAACCCCTTCCGTTCCCGTACCGAGCAAGCCATACGAGGGAAAACTCCCAAAGTGTGATAAATGTAGTTTCCATCATCATGGGACTTGCCATGAGATGCAATGTTGCAATTGCCTAAACATAGGGCATCGTGCTCGTGACTGTGGAGCACCGAAACGACCCATCACTCAAGTCCCATTCATCGGGACTAAACCTACACACAAGATGAGTTATGACGCTGAACGATTTAAGAAAAAATTTCCAAGGTGGAGTAACGAGGAAGGCACTCGTGTCCACATAACTTTGGCTAAACACCGCAATTCCATCGCCAAAGCTAGTACTACCCAGGCATGCCACCAATGCGGGGAAATAGGGCACTTCAAGAAAGATTTCCCGATAGCAAAGAACTCTGGCGAAGATGGGAGAATTCTCAGGATCACAGCTGCAGGAGAGCCTGCTCCGGAACCACGTTATATATAAATTAGGCGTTTCGTTGTAATAGACTTATAAACTATCTAGAACTAGTGCAACTAGAGTCTTACCTTTTGCGAGATCCTATTTGTATAAGGACTCTCGTGCTGCGTATACTAGTCTTTTGTAGTATATCTTATTCGCAGCAATAGTCTTGTGGTAAACCTAAAGTACTGTAACTTTGTTCATGGTTGCACAGTTGTGTTTTGTCTGTAAACGTCTTATGTTCAAATCTAATGTCTTTGAGTTTCAGTATGATTTCGACATTATCATACGACTCGATTCAATTTGATCCTCATGAAAACAGCTTCATACGTACACCCCATTCTTCTAGATCACTTTTCCAGCGAAACCGTCACATCAGAACGCCGAGGGACTCATGCCAGGAGTACCTATTAGTTATTTTCTTTCCGAAGAAATCCCCGAAGTACCACTCGTGCAGTACGTCAAGTTTAATCCAGGGATTCGAGCGGTTGATCTATCACTGGAAAATGTATGCATAAGAGTGATATATAATCAAGGTTCTACAGGTTTAGAATTGATGATTCCACTTTAAATTCTTTTTCCCCGATGGGATGTGAACTTAAAGAAGAACCAGTTATTCGACTACCTTTTCAACTTTAATTATATATGACTCGTATACACGAAAGAGTGACTGTGAAACTAGGTATGAATTCTAATATGAACTTCAGGATGGAGAACTGCCTAAGTACGAGTAATCACATCGTTATGAGAACAAGCATAGAACCCAGTACGACTCTCGAAAACAGGTCGCCCTATAGTTTAAACACCCACGGAGATACAAGAACAGTTTGGACAACTTAGCGAACTACACATGAATAGAATTAGAAGACTAGGTTTCTCACCCTAGAGAACCTCGGTCATATTCTTCCAGATATCGACGGATCGCATTGCATGTACCTCGATTATTGAGGACCCCGTTGAGATTTTTCATTAGAAACCGTTATCTCTGCCGCACGTAGACAAAATGGTTGAGCAATCGCAAAGAAAGAAACTACTTCCAGGAGTTAATCCGGGATCCGAATATCACCAGTTCGAGTGTTAGGAAAAGATGTCCGGAAGACTATCTCCCGAACTCGATACGGACACTTCGAGTCCGTAGTGATACCCTCCGGATAGGACCAATGCGCCCATAGCTTTCATGAGCTAAACGAGTAGGGTACGTCTTTCTTACCTGGATCAGTTCGTCATTTCTCCTTGTAACGACTTACTTATCTACCCTCGTAGTAAGAAGGTATCGATATCAGAGACGCCGACATTCCTTCGCCAAACTCTAGGTCTTACCGACCTACCGCCTTAGTTCATTCAGAACTCCTCGCAAACTACAGAAACACGTACGACTTTGACCCAGCAAGGGGTGGCCTTGACTGGGAAGTTACTCAAGAAAAGGAACCTTTGAGATTCCAAGTGAGTGACCAAGTTCCTTAGAATAACTCACTCTGGGAATGGCCTTATACGCTTCGTAAAGCGTGGAAAGCTAAATCCAAGTTAGATAGGACCTCTGAGATTCTTATCAGAATCGGTCTTGTGCCTCGCACAAACTCGATCTACTCCGCGAGCTCAATAACATACTTTCTACTCTTCGCATCTCGATCGTGAAACTATACCTTTCCGTAGGACTCTTGCAAGTCCACTCGTTGAGATCCTTCCCTTCGTATCAGAACCGTAGTGACCCTCGACCGAGAGGTCAAGCGGACGAAGCAACGTCGTTGCCAGTTAGTGAAGGTTCGTTGGGATACCAACCGAGAGCCCGATTTCACTTAAGTGCGCTAGAACCAATCGATTAGGAAGTTTCCTCCTCACGTGTCGATCATTCGTGCATACTTCCTTGCCTAAATTCTAATTTCGGGACGAAATTCCCTTTAACAGGGGGATGATGTGACAACCCGAAATTTCCATTCTAAATCAAACCACTTCAATCCAATAGAAGTAGAGCAGTTACACTGAAAATTCAGACTTAGAATATAAGTTGGGCAGTTTTAGGGTTTTACACCAAAAAGGGGTATTAGGAGAGTGGTTGCACTAGGATTTTATGCAACACTGTAAATTCCATTACCCTAAAATCATTAGAATCCATTCCGAGATTAGAAATATTTTCTGCCAAAAATCTCAGGACTATAAATAGAACTCTGAACCAAATTGGTTCATTAGTTGAATTCCATTTAGAGAAAAGCCCATTTCTCTCTGACGGATCTTCGGGTTTTCATCCCAGAGTGTGAGTCTACTTCGCTAGATGTGTTTCAATACTTGTTAGATGCTTTATAACATTGTTACATGTCCAAAATCATCCAAGATCACCACACTTTAGGAGTTTACGGCCAAGGAGTTCTTGGGCCGTAAACCCCATTTCCAAGGGACAAATGTGCCCTAGCTCACCCCTAAAGCCTAAGGAGTTTAACCCTCATATGCTTGTGACTATTTTAGACATCAAAACACTTCAAAATCATAAGTTTATAGGAGTTTACGGCCAAGGAGTTCTTGGGCCCTAAACCCCTTTTTCAAGGGCTAATGGTGCCCTAATCACCCCCAAAGGCTTGGACTTCATGTTAGATAAATACCTTAAAGTGTTTAGGACCTAGGAAACACATCAAGAGCTCAAGTGTTGAAGAGTTTATGGACAAGAACATTTCTTGGGCCGTAAACTCCCATAAAGGGGTCAAATGACACCCTAAACACTTCCTAAGGCCAAGGGACAATTTTGACAAGTACCTAGATGAGTGGAAGAGTACGTCTACGGATGTCTTAAAGTTAACAATGATAGTTACCCTAGTACCAAAGGGTAATATTCAGAACAGTCAGGTCTTGGTAGAAGACTACATTCAGAACAGTTAGGTCTTGGTAGAAGACTACATTCAGAACAGTTAGGTCTTGGTAGAAGACTACATTCAGAACAGTTAGGTCTTGGTAGAAGACTACATTCAGAACAGTTAGGTCTTGGTAGAAGACTACATTCAGAACAGTTAGGTCTTGGTAGAAGACTACATTCAGAACAGTTAAGTCTTGGTAGAAGACTCCTTTTGTTATTAATAGGAATCATAGGGATTCTAGGGTTTTTCAAACACTTACAGTTCATATACACTTGCAATACTTTTAAGTACATATACTTACATTTTCTCACATACAAATTAAGACACTAAATACTTATGATCTCACCAGCTTTAAAGCTGATACTCGCTTTCAAAATTACTTGTATCCTCAGGTCATCATAGACAGGTACCGATGCAAGGAGAAAGGAAGATGGAGCTTGTTCAAGACTTATCTTTCATTTTGATTTATGCTTTAGTGTTTATCAAAATTTGACAGAACACATTTGTACAATAATTATATTATTAATGCAATGGATGATGTTGTTGCTTGTTTACTACTTTACATTGTTGTTGATATTATACATGACGTCCTCCGCCCCAGAACGTTTCCGCCGTTCATGGTTTTGGGGTGTGACACTTATGGAGTTAACTATAATAGTTTTTTATATTTGATGATAACATTCTTTAAGAAAATCATATATTTCCTTTAGTATAAAGGGTAACCACAATAGTTTCTTCTATAATCACTTAGTTTATACAAGTTATATATAATCTAATATCGAACAGACAGTTAAATTGGTGAATCTGCCGTAAGCCCACAACCAAAGAAGTAACATGAAGTAAGGCGGAAAGCACACATCCAACTGCCTATCGGATATTAATTATATATAACCCTAATGTATAAACTAATGTATTATAGAATTAACCAATAAAGGTCCTTTAAGTTATACCAGTTTAATAAAATGGATTAAACCCTTTTGCTGATAAGTTTCTAGCTTAGCCTTCTAAATGTTCTATCTGAAAAGTATGTTTTTGTACTAGAAAACAGTGTATTGAATTTGTATGATATGACCTGACCTATACCTGGTACACCTTATGATTACTTAGTGTATACGGAATATATATATATATATATATATATATATATATATATATATATATATATATATATATATATATATAGCTAAGATCGAATAGATAGTAGACTGGGTGAATCTGCTCTAAGCCCACAACCAAACAAGGAACAGGATATGAAGCAGAAAGCACACATCCTACTGTCTGTCGGACCGATTAATATATATCCCTAATGTATCTACCGAGGAATCATAAAGTTAGCATTATAGGCCCCCTTTTTACTGAATGTTAATGTTACTAGGAAGTCATGTGGTGTTGTTCAACTTGTTAGGATGACTACTAGAAGTGATGAAATCCTGTACTCTAAACACCTTTGTCGATATTGTTGTGAGTTTTGTATATATTAATATGTTTTATTTATTATTGTCCGGTACTTTGTAGATGTACCCTTTATAAATAACATACGGTACTTTGTAGATATACCCCATATATAACTCCGTTACTTTGTGGATGTACCCCATATAAAACCTGGTACTTTGTGGATGTACCCCATATATATCCTTATACCTTGTATATTATCATCTTTTGTTATAAACAATGAGTTAATGATTCGTTCCCTTCGTAGGTTATAGGGAATGTAAAGTATAAGTTCGTAAATCATGATTTGTTCTTCTATTGTAGAATATTGTATGTTCCTTTCTATTCTTGTTATAGTATGTTCCTCCCTAAACTAGTTATAGTATGTACTGAACCCCTAAACTATACCTATTTTAGTTTACTAGTATGCTTGTTTTGAACTATCTCTGATTTGTAGAAAAGACTCGATTATATATACTAATTTATGATTGTCCTTTAAAAGCAGAGTTTTATAAATAACTAACATAACTTAAAAGAGTTTTTGAAATAATTTGATCACTTATAAAAGCATAAGAAATCCATTGATGTGATGGTTATCACAGATAAACATTTACATAATATCATTGTGTTCAACTTGTATTCCCTCCTTAAAATCATTTAAAACATTTAAAAGATTGATTATAGGGGTATGAACTCACTTTATGTGGGTGATTCAAATGAAGATTCGCATAAGTATGAGAAGTTCCACGAATGAATTCCCGAGACACAAACGAGTCCTAAATGACATATAATGGCATATATAGGCATGTAATTACTGTTTAAAACAACTAACATTCAATAAAACAACCTTAGGGACTAGGAAACACTCAAAATGAAGTGTTACCACATTTGATTGTATGAAAGGGGGTTTATGGCCAAAGGAAGATGTGTTCACGGCGATACTTGAGTTTCCGGCCAAAGGAAGGACAGTTCACGGTCCTATCAAGCATCTTTGAAGAGTTCACGGCCACATGAAGGGTTAACGGTTGTGAACTCTTGATGATCTTGCATTTGGTGCTTGTTTCATGGCTAGGAATCAAGTGTTTCTTTTGGATAACTAGATGATAGAAGAAATACTTACATTTTAGATGACTTTAGGGTGTTCACGGCCCAAGAACAAGTGTGTGTGATCTTGAAGATCTAGACCAAAAGTGATGAATTCTTGGATGAAATCAATGAGTTTTACTTGATTAAGAAGGATATCAAGAAACAAGGGAAGAATAACTTACACTTTTGAAGATCAAGGAGGATATTTTGATGATACTTGAGAGAGAATAGAAGTTCTTAACTTGAATATGTGAGAATTGAAGAACAAATGAAAGAATTATATACTTATCAAGGGAGTTCATGGCTAGGAGGGTGTTTACGGCTATAAACCCCATGTGGTTGGCTTTCTAGTTAAGGTGCAACCTTCTGATTTTGAGCTAATACTTCCGAACACTCAATCCTTAAGTGTACTAGGCTTAGAACTCATTAGAATGGCCCTTAACAAGGCTAGAAGGCAATAGAATTAAGTCGGACTTTTGGTTTATTG
This sequence comes from Lactuca saligna, assembly GCF_052625555.1. Lineage (NCBI taxonomy): Eukaryota > Viridiplantae > Streptophyta > Magnoliopsida > Asterales > Asteraceae > Lactuca > Lactuca saligna. The sequence goes on along the minus strand of NC_136417.1, from coordinate 175,121,680 downwards.
AATTGACTTTACAAGATAAAAATTTCAGGTTGTCACAATAACATATTGGCACAACTAAACCTTTAAATTCATATCAAAATATCCCACACAATACTAGCAAACTTATTTCTAGATTTTTCTAATTTACACCATGTTTTCAAGTCTATGTTTTGTCAGATTTTTTTTTTTTAAATCTAACATATATATTTTTTCTAACATGCTCCTTTCCTTTAATTCAATCCCATACCCCACACTTCAATTATAAAACACCCTCATTATGTAAAAACAATTAAAAGCTTATACAATAAGAAGGAGAAAAGGAACAAACTCGCCTTGGGAATGTAGTCACGAGATAGGATGACTGACGTCGGTTTCTTATCAATAATAAACTTGACTTTGTATGCTAAACACTCCTAGAACTGGACATCCTTGTTGAGATTTGAGGACTCGTGGCATAGTGGTAGGCGGAAAATGAATCTTCATAGCTCAAAAAATTGATTGCAGTATTCCATGTCGTGGCAAGTTGTTGGTCACGACATGGACCCTGTGAAATCCAGAACTTGTGAAAAAATCATTGTTACAACACGCATTGAGAATTAGCACATCACAGTATTCGAATTTCTAGAAAGTAGGCACGATGTAAAAAAAAAAGTCACGTCTCGAGGTAGCTAGGTTGGCGTCGCATATTCATGAAAACTCTTAAATGTTCATTGTTGAATGAATCGAGTAGTCTCGAAGTAACTAGTTTCTCAAATGGTCCCTCATATCAATTTATCATAATACTCCTCCCCACTTTTTCACTCTTTCCCATCATCAATTTCTTAGCTAGAAATTCTCTTGCAACAAAAATATGAATCATTAAAAACAAAAACTACAATGAAAAGAAAATGCAAAGTTATTTAAATGTTGGGTTGCCTCCCAATAAGCGCTTCTTTTTGTGCGAGTCTTGAGTTGGATTCTCAACATAATAAACTTATAATAAAATCAATGATGATCCATATATTGCACTTAATACTCCTTTTGGAACGATTTATTCGTAATATTTGACGTTTTGTTTCGAAAATCATCCTGCCAAGCTTGAATCCATAAAATTTAAGAATGTTGACAGGGGTTGGAACTGGTTAGACACTAATCAGAAATGGATCGTACATCAAAACTTTCTCCAAAGTTGGAATTGTTACCCATGCTTCGAAACACAACACGAAAAAAGAGGTCCATGTCGTGGTAATGATCACACCACGATAATGTTCCTGCATTTCTACTTGTTCTTGTTCTTCGTCCGAGTCTTCTGCTAGCAACCTCTCAAGCTCCTCCAAATCTCTTTCTGGATAGAACATATCATCAAGTGCTTGCAACTCATGCTCAATAATAGCATCAAGAGTGTCCACTTAAAAACAAAAATAAAAACTAAAAACTAAAAACTAAAAACTAATAACTAAACTATAAACAAAATTTAGTCATCAAATAAAAAGACCGAGCTAAACGCAACCGTTCCCCGATAAGAGAGCCAAAAACTTTGATGTGTTTATTAATACACTAGTTTTTTATTTATAATGTCCTATATACTCTCAACTAGTCTTAAACACAAATAGCCAGTGTACCTAGTCGTGAAGTAATATAGTTGTGCTAAGAAAGGGCGTCGAACATAGGGAACGTGATGGTTAAGATAAAATGATTCAAATGCTAATTAAATTAATATGAAAAGTTAATATGGGATTTTTTTTGTAAACTAAATTAAATTAATGCTTAATTAATCAACGAAACTAATGAACTAAATGGAAACAAGAAATAAGCTATGAATCCCCCAAGTTTTTGTAACACTCTAAAATTTTCATTTTTAAAACCACATAAAACTCAATATCACATTTCTCAAAAACCCAAGTGTATAAATTATTCAAAACACAAGATCACAAATGTCTGATAATATCCCAGAATCCTCAAAACATAATCACAAACTAGTGTGTACAATCAAGCCTTCGCCTTCCCAAAATTTACAAGAGTACCTGAAACACATATCACAAAACACGGTAAGCACGAAGCTTAGTGAGTTCCCCAAAATACCACACACAATAATTAGCCTCTCATGGCTATATCTCGATAACGACCCTCTAGTCATGTGTCTTAGTGAAGACCCTCCGGTCCCACTACTCGGGTTGGACCCTCTAGTCCTAACTCAATAAAGCTTAGAATAATGCACAACCTAAATCACAAGACATAATGCATGATATCACATATCTCAGTATAAGCACATAAGATCAACATATACGCAGACTACTATAACAACATAAGTCACAAAGACATTATGCACGATAACACATATCACATTATAAACAAATAAGACCATCAGGTCAATAATGTAGTAAGTGTTGGGTTATGAGCATAACGTCAATCTTATGGTGTTCATGCAACTCTGATTGCGTTGATCTAGGTTTTTCTAAGTAAACATACAACATTTAATACCAAAGAAATAAACCCTAATTAACTAGCATACATATCTGAAATTTACATGTGATTAGGGTTAGAATCATTACCTTGATTGTTATGTAGCAATAACAATCACAAACCTCCTTGATCTTGAATTCTGAAAGCTTAGTCCCTCAAATGTTGCACCTCTAATGGAGTCACAAACACCACTAGCAACAAGACGACTTGGGAGAGGGAGGAGGAGGCACCAAAAACGTCTAAGGTTTCTCTTAGAAGGTTAGCCATGTTTTTTTGGAGCCTTAGGGGCCCTTATATAGTTGAGGCTATTAGGGTTTTCAACTTGGAAACCCTAATCCAGCTGATTAGGCCCTAAGCAACCCAAAGATCCTTCCAGAAGGCCCCTTTAGACGATTTCTATATGGACTATCATATAGAATTCATCCATTGCTTCCTTATGGATCATTAGCCCAACTCTGTAACTATCTTATAATTACAGTATCAGTCCCCTTGATTTAATTAATCTCTTTTGACCACAAAATTAATTATAAATTAATTATTGATCAATATTAATTAAACAATATGATTTCTCTTTTAATAAATTATTCATATAATATATTAATAAATCAAAATTAATCTTCTTTCTCCTTAGTTCATCCTATCAGTTGTTATGGTGAAGGCAACCCAAAAGGACCATGCTCATAATCAATTCAAGTACATACCAAAATCGTTATGGGCTTAGACACCTAATCCAATAGTCTCCCACTTGGATATGTCTAATAACTATTTTGCATATGACTTCAGAATTTGATCAGCAATTGTAGCTTTCAAAAGCCACTGTCGAACTCTGATCATATCATAAACGTGTCCTTTAGATAAGGGATCATATATTCATCCATTCTAGATACCGTATGAACTGAGACATGGATATTAATCATACTCTCTGTTTATGTATTGTTTCCCGATTTTTGATTTACGACGACTAACAACAGACTACAATTGAACACATCAACTTAGTCCCGGCTTGGCCAAGCGCTTAGGGGTGTCATCACTAAATCATCGAGGGTCCCACATATATCACTTTTTATCTCACTTTGGGTAAAAGGAACGGATAAACTTCGACTCAAATGCACGCTTGTACCTACTCATCAAATCACACACAACAATATGTTTATAACACCTAGTTACTGGTGCGTTTACATGTTATCAATGTGCAACCGACTTGTAAATTACAACTCACACGTCTCGGTTTTAAAAATATAAGATATTATCGTCTCACTAATCACTTGTGATAAAATCCATGAAGTGATTCAAGTGAGCGTGGGTTTAATCTAATGCTTAAATCTTATTTTAGGAGCACTCATGAACCTTGCAGCAAACTTTTGCTATGTCTAAGACACTTTAGACAATCTACAGTTAGATTCATGACAGTCTAGCTTCAATACCTACTTCCAAAGTATTTATCGACTATGGATTGTTTGAATAATCTTATTATTCGGGAAGTCAAAACCTGCCAAGTGAAACACAAAAATAATCGAATCCAATATGGCCCCAAACTTTTGAGTATAAATAAAACTCCTTTTATTTAGTCACCATATTGATCACATCATTCATTGTATATTTTTTCGGATAATCAACTTATTACTTGAATTATAACAACATTTGTCACATGCTTCAAGCATGCACACTATGTTTACCTATGGTCCTTACTTTGTGAAATAGATCAATTGAACACATTTCCAACGATACTCATTTCACAATTCCTAATACTTATCATTAGTGTAAGAATACAAGATTCTCGCTACTACTAGAATATATTAGATTCTAACATTTTATGCAATGATCATTTCGTAATTTCACAACACCAAAGCCACTAAGACTTTGCCAATGAAATTACAAAGTGCTCTATGAAGTCTCATATTCAAAGTACATTCCTTTGAACATCCTTCTTGCATAAAAGTTTCTAATCTAGACACAGATTCTTAAAGTCTAACTCTCAATATGGAAACATTTCCATATTTGGCATTGTTTGATTCGGCCTCGTTCGAATTGCCAACATCACTCCAGTACGCAAACACCGAAGTGTACAGGTACCATGTGTCACACGGGCATCTAGAAAGACCGAGCAACTCGTAAATCGCTTAAGCTCTTTTCCTAGGAGGTATTTTTCAACCAACCAGGCTAGAAGGTATCCGGATAGGGTTTCATGCTAAGTGCTAGGTTCTACCCTTTGCCCTCTACGCATAACCCCGCATAATCGATCGTAAATCAAGTACTAGCATGCAATATTCGTATTATCATAATTAAGATTCATAACATCTATACCAAGAAGATACTCAACAAGTTCATAGTCAAATAGCAGTCATTTCATATAGTCTATCATAGTTTCAATTAATTGTATCAAGTACCAAGATATGCATGTCAACCAAATTTTATAAGTATACAATTGTCACATAAAGGCAAAACAGTAACATATTTTACAATGCATATGTTGGCATAATCGACAATTAATAATAGTCTAATTTGACTAATCGAACCGTTTCCGAAATGTAGTTTTCGACTATGTACAAGGTTTATGAAAAGTCCATCGACTCACCGTAACTTTATGATATATAGGGTTGCCCTAGCCATCACCTCGTAATCCCGTTAAGTCGCCGATGACCTAAACATAATACATGCAATTATACTCACTAGGTGTGAGCCCCATGTATTACATGGGTGTATTTAAAACAATTAAATATGTATAAACATTTGAGAGATTTGAATTTATAAGAAAAATGAGAAAAATATTGAATTACTAAAATTAAAGTGTTTTTTTTTCTCTTTTAAATTTAAACAAATCATTTAGATCAAATAATCAAAACAAATTAATGAGATTTTATTTTAAAATTTTGAAGTTATAAGGAAAGTCCATTAATGGAATTGATATGCATTTATTATTAAATAAATTTAAATATCATATGAAATTTAATAAAATAGGAAAACCACAAAATTACATATGGAATAAAAATTAATTTATAATAACCACAAAATGATATGTGGCAACAAAAAATGAAAGTGTGACAAGTGGCAAAAAAACCTTCATTTATTAAATAAGATGTGTCCATTTTATTAGTTTATTTAACTAATAGAAAAACTTATAATAAACCATGTTAGCCAATTAATAACGTTTTACTCTTATTAATCTTCTTAAAAATTTTACTACAATTTACAATGTAAGTAAAAGTTATATATACGGTTTAATAACATTTTTAAAGAACTGTGAACCACATCAACATACTAATTCACCGTAACCAAAATAATACGTCCATGGCCCAACCTCATTAATTAGTCTTATTAATAATGACGTAATGATATTAAGTCAAAATCTATTACCACATTAACTTAGGAATTATTCAGCATGATTCATTATTATTTGTTAAAACACCCTCCACTTTACTTGGCATTTTATAAATATAAATCATATGACTTGTTACCCATGATTTTAAATGTAACTTCATATTTTATTCTAAAAACGGCCAATATAATTGCACTATAATTTATAAATAGTAGGTGAATTTATATAAGGGTTTGAACTGGTACGAGAATCACCAAATATCAATTCGAATACAAGGTTACGAAAAATTTAACCTATAAACCCATGATGACCACTCTATGTATGGTATTATTCGAGGGCTGCTGGGATCGAGTATATAAGGAGGCATAAATCATCTCACAACACATAGTGACATAGGCTTTGATTCGGCTTTTGGTAGCAAGAGTGATCATAATAACAATTTTAGACATTCAATCCTGAGTTACTATCTGCGTACCTGGTAACAAGGCTAAGATTATGTTTGGCGGATTAGCTGAAAAGCTAGCTGATGGTTGAAAAGCTAGCTGATAGCTGAAAAGCTAGTTGATAAAAAATAACGTTTGGTAAAACTAACTGAAAAGCTAGCTGAAATATATAAAATTATATAAAACGACATGTAAGAATATATGTTTCTATAATTAATTAAGGGGTATATTTGGAAAATTTTATAAAATCTCCTAAAAAACTATTCTAAGTAGCTTTTCAAAAAGCTAGCTTATCAGCTACTTTTTGGCTTACCAAACATGACAACATAAAAAAGCTCGAAAAATAAAGTAGCTGTGGCGTGCCAAACACAGTCTAAATGTGTTTTGCTTCTTTCATGTACTCTCAAAGGACCTGAGGACATCTCCAAGATCACGACCGTCTTGAAATTCTCTCTCGTTTCCTTCTCATCGGAGATAAAGCAGAACACAAGAAGGTGACCGATTTGCAGGAGTGAACCACCGGAAACGGGATCAACTCGTTGGAGTTAGACACTCGCCCAAAACCGCTAAGCCCTTGCCGGAGCACGAACTAGCACACGGTTTATCTCTCTGTTCTCTACCTCCCTTCTTTTGTGGTCGACGTAAATATGGCGGCCCCAAGGAAGGGGTTTGATCGGTGTATTTAGGGTGTAGGGGAAGTATGCGAATTGGTAACGGAAACGAAGAAGAACAATAGGTTGCGACAGTTTTCCTAATCGCATAGAGTTATTCAAAACTAATATACAATCATAAGTTACCTCGATAATTCAATTCACAAATTGAATTGTAATTTACAATTATATCCCCTTATCTTTGATACTTCTATCAATAATGACCCTCACCATATTTAATATGATGTCTTTTTATAACGGCTTATTTTCTTTTTACATATAAAATAAACCATTTTTTAATACTTTGAGTGTTAATTAAATCATAATATTACTTAAATACCTTAACACATATTAACTATTATTTAAATCGTATAAAATATTTTAATCTATATTAAATTCTTAAAACACTAATTAAATATGTTTTCGTTTATTTTGTTAAATAATAAACATATCCAATCTCACTCCATAAACGCACATAAAACTTAATTCTACGTAACAGAAAACTAACTTCAACTTCACTAACGTAGAGAATTTTGGGTTGTTACATTATTTCTTTGTGATTATTGTTGAATATTGTTGCTATGGGTTTACTGAATTGGGACCGGAGGGTTCCACTAAGACACATTGACCGGAGGGTCTTATTGAGTTATGGTCTATAGTGTCTAATGAGTTGTGTATGGTATTTTGGGGAACTTGGTAAGCTTTGTGCTTACCGTGTTATGTGCTATGTGTTTCAGGTACTTCTCATGATCATTGGAAGGTGCCGACTTGATTGTACACACACAGAGATTGTTTTATGATTTAGAGGATCCTGGAGTTTTTATATATTGTTTTCTTTTGAACATGAGTTTTGGTGAATTAACATTGTGGCATTTTATGGTTATTTATTAAAATCAATGTGTTTTGAAATTTAAAATTTTGGTTAAAAATTTACGTTGTTACAATATAAGTTGTTGTTTGCGAGTTGGTTGTACATTCATAATGCGTAAACACATCAGTAACTTGATGTTATAAAACGTATTGTTGTGCACAATTTGATGAGAAATAGTACAAACATATGAGTCGAAGTTTATTTGTTCCTTTTACCTCACAAGGGTAAAAGCGATATCTTTGGCCCCTCGGTGATTTGGTTTGACTTATGTGTCGGGCTTGGTCAGTACTAAGTTGATGTGTTCAATTAAGTTCTTTGTCAGACAAATCGGAGATCAAGAAACAAACTGCTGGACAATAAGTATAACTATGTTCCATGTGATTGTCCACACAATATCTTGAGAACGGAGGACTATAGTACCCCTTATCTAAAGGACATATCATTTGACTAGGTTAGAGTTGATAGAAGCCTTGAGAGCTGCGATTGCTAATCGAAGTTTGAAGTCGTACTTGCAGTTATAGTTATTAGACTTATCTAAGTGGGAGACTGTTGGATTAGGTGTCTAAGCCCATAACTATATTTGGTATGTACTTAATCCGATAGTACTCATAGTAGCATGATCCTTTTGGGTTGCCTTCACCGAAACAACTTGACCGAATGATTAGTGAAGAGAGAGAATATTATGGTTTATTAATATGTTATATGAATAATATATTAGAGAAATCATATTGGTTAATTAATATTGGTTAAAAATTAATTAAGAATTAATTTTGTGATCAAAAAATATTAATTGAACTTAGGGGACTGGAACTGCAATTATAAGATAATTGGATTTTGGGTTGTGGATCCTTGGATTAAAGGGTGGATGAAATTAAGTGGAAGCCTATTTTGATTTCGTCCAAGGCTTTATTCTAGAAGGTTCTGTTGGACTGCTTAAGACCTAAGCTATCCAATTACGATTTTGACTGAAACCCTAGTAACTCACCTATAAAAAGGACCCTAGGGCTTTAATTTTCAGGTACCACTTGAACCCTAGAGTTCTTAGAGCCGATTTTGAGACTTCTTCTCCTCTCTCCAAGATCATCCAACTTGCTTTGGTGTTTGTGAGCCATCAAAGGTATTACATTTGTGATATTAAGCTCTTGAAGTTTGAAGATTCTTGCTACTATTGAAAGGTAATCATCTAAACCTGTTTTAGTTGTTGATTTTGATTTTCATATGCTATAATTAGGGTTTATAAGATTTGGATAATTTTGATGTACAATTAGATAAACCTAGATCAAAAGCTTTAGGGTTTGCATATGCACATAGGAATGTTGTAATGCTCAAAACCCATTAGAAATGTGATTGTGTAAGGATTGTGGTTGTATGTGCAAGTGAACCTGAGAAATTTCAATGTCCCTTTGTGGTAAGAGCCTCATGGATGAGCACTAAAAGATCATTCCAAATCAAAAAAATGGTTAAGCAACATACTTATGTTAGGAATTTCCGTAGTGCTAATCTTATGGATAGCTACGCAGTTTCTGAAGGAGATGGTTAGGAAACCAAATATGAAATGTAAGGAAATGCAAGCTATTATTCAAAGCAGGTTCCATTGCAAGGTTTCATGATCAAAATGTTGGAGAGAAAAGTGTAAGGAATTTTATTTTACAGAAGGAAAGTCGAGTGATCACTATGCAAAAGTATGGGATTATGGACATGAGTTGATGAGGTCCAATCTAGGGAGTATAATTCAAATATCTATCACTGTAAATCCTGATAACACTACTACTTTCCATAGAATGTATACATGTTTCAATGATATCAAATAAGGATCGAAAGTTGGTTGTTAAAGAGTTATTGGGCTTGATGGAAATTTTTAAAGGGACAATGTAAAGGTGAGCTGCTAACTGCCATAGGGAGGGATGCTGTCACACCCCAAAACCAAGAATGGCGGAAACGTTCTGGGGCGGAGGACGTCATGTAAAGTATCACAACACAGTAAATGTAAATAAGCAAACAACATCATCCATTGCATTAAATATAAAATTTTAATACAAGCGTGTTCCGTACAGTTTTAGACACCAAAAATATAATTTAAATCAAAATAATATGATGAGTCTTGAATGCGCTCCATCTTCTCAAAAGCTAGCATCGGTACCTGACTACTGATGACCTGAGAATACAAGTTATTTTGAAAGAGTTTATCAGCATTAAGCTCGTGAATTCATAAGTATTTTAGTGTCGAGGTTCGTTATCAAAACGTTTGAACCTGTCGCAAGTATGAGTTGTAAATGTATGTAAGTGTTTGTAAAAGTTTGAATCTCTCAGAAAAACCTATATTTTCTGTTAAAGTAGCCCTCTACCAAGGCTTAACTGTTTTGTATGCTCGTTTGATGTAAAAGTGTGTAATTTCCCAAGTGTAACTATCATTTAACAAAATATAGTTTGTACATTAAAGTTTAAGTGAGGTTATCACCAAAATGTAATGGGTAAATTATTGTAGTACGGTAGTTTTGTTTTATATGAACTACTGCTGTACTAACTACCTTAAATCGGGTTTATATTAAGGTATCGTGTGATAAATTGCACCATACTATCGACTGGTAACATCGACAACGTATAGTCGAAAAATAAGGTATGACGTTTGGCACCCGCAGACCTGTCGGTCCCACTGTAGCTAGCAGCGAGGTGTAGGATAGTCAATCCAGTATAGATCTATACGCAAACTCACGCTCTCCCTCCAAGAGACTCTGGCTACAACTCGGGTCATGTCAATTAAGACATGCTCCCATACAGTGGATCACAATTGTTAACGTATTCGTGTATATGCAATATAATGTTACTTGTTCTAGTATCGTTGTATATGTTCTCTTAGTAATAAGTATTGACTCCTGAATGAACTGACTCGTTGATCTAGAAATTGTAGTAGTATGATCCCGTGTTACCCCGATGGTAACTTACTAACGAGGTGCTGATAAGTATGAATATGGAAGTACTTTTATGTCAATACATGTATATATGATATATAACTAATATTGAAACGACCCTCGGATGGTCACCCGAAATTCCACCAGACCACATCCAAATCGAGGAAAAGGAAATAGGACAGGTGGCTTTCCTAAGCCCTTTAAACATTATTTATACAGCTATACATATATGGGCATGCAAATTTATAGGTAGTAAAACAAAGTTTACAATAAAGCATTTGATAAGTAAAAGAGTTTGTAAAATATTTTGAAGTAAAACAGTTTGAACAGTGATAAAATCATTGGTTTCCTAGTTATTAATCACATGTGATTAATGCAATCACATGTGATCGAAGCAATAACTATAAGTGTTTAACGTGTATCCCCCCCCCCCCCATAAAGTATTTAAAACATTTAAAAGCATTTCAAAGGTTGAATAAAGGGGTATGAACTCACTTGGAAGTTTGAAGATAGCGAGATCGAAAACCGGGCAGAGTTTCGTCTCGGGAAACGGATTTTTCTCGGGATTCTCGGGAATCTCGGGAGTAAAATCGACCCTCGGGACTTGAGCAAAAAGACCAGAGCTTCGGGTTTGAACGGGCACGAAAATCGAGGCAAGATCGTGAGAGAAAGAGAGAAAATGAACAAATTTTTCGGAAAGGCTCGCATCCCTTTTATAGGGGTGCTGAACCGCCTCCGAACGCGGGGTGTACGGGCGTACGCAGCGTATTTCGGATGGAGCGGGTCGGATGGGACGGCGGGTCGGGTAGCTTCGCATAGGGCGACGTGGACGATCCGAGGCCGTGCCCTCGAGTACGCGGGGCGTACGAGGGTACGCGGCGCGTACCTCGGCCCTAGGCTGACTCCTCTTCGGATAATACCGAATTTTTAATCAAAATTATATATAAATTATTTATCAAACTTCAAAAATTCATATCTCCTTCATAGGAACTCCGTTTTCGACATTCTTTATATCCCCGCGAAGGTGAGACTACGATCTACAACTTTCGTTTAGATTCCGTTGGCAAATTCCGAAATTATTTTTATTATTTATTTATTAAAATGACGTGATTAAGGAATCTCTTTAAAAATTCATAACTTCTTTATCTGACGTCGGTTTTTGCTAGACTTTTTACCGTTGAAATACCATTGTCGAGACCTTCGATTCTCGTTTAGGTCATTCCGGCCAAATGTCGCTCGATCTCCGTTTCGAGTTTTTAGCTGTCTGTTGCTAAGCTGAACTTGGAAAAATCATAACTTCAATATACGAAGTCGGATTTGGGCGTTCTTTTTACGTACGATCATGGTTTAATGAGATTTAAACATAGAAGAATTTAAATAGAAACTTTTTGGACATTTTATTATCAAAGTTAATTTTATTAACTCAAAAATGTTTACAATACTTGACCTATTAGGCCATTACAAAGAGTTGAAATATCGGGTTGTCACATCATCCCCCCGTTAGAGGGAATTTCGTCCCGAAATTCAAAGTAAGAGAACACTCGTGGATTAGGGAAATAGATGTGGGTACTTGTGTTGCATCTGATCTTCGCGTTCCCATGTGAATTCAGGTCCCCGCTTAGCGTTCCAGCGAACCTTCACGATGGGTATGCGACTTTGTTTTGTTTGCTTGACCTCTCGGTCCATGATTTCTACTGGTTCTTCCACAAAATTGAGGCTCTCGTTGATCTCGATCTCGTCGAGTGGGATTACGAGAGTCTCTTCGGATAGACACTTTTTCAAGTTAGATACGTGGAATGTAGAATGTACGTTACGAAGTGCGCCTGGTAGATCGAGTTTGTAAGCTACGGGGCCGACTCTTGCAAGAATTTCGAAAGGCCCTATGTACCTCGGATTAAGCTTCCCACGCTTGCCGAAGCGTATCAAGCCCTTCCAGGGTGAGACTTTGAGAAGGACTCGGTCTCCCACCTGAAATTCCAAAGGTTTCCTTCGTTTATCTGCGTAGCTCTTCTGTCGGTCTCTAGAGGCTTTCAATCGTTCACGGATCTGAACGATCTTCTCTGTCGTTTCCCGGATGATTTCCGGACTGGTAAGAGTAATGTCGGAAGCTTGCCCCATTGCTAGTTGGGTATCACCCACCTCAGCCCAGCACAGAGGGGATCTGCACTTTCGGCCGTAGAGGGCTTCAAATGGAGCAGCCTTGATGCTCGTGTGATAACTGTTATTATAGGAAAACTCAACAAGGGGTAAATGAGTATCCCATGCCTTCCCAAAGTCAATCACGCAGGCTCGCAACATATCTTCCAGTGTTTGGATGGTCCTCTCACTCTGTCCGTCGGTCTGAGGATGGTAGGCTGTGCTCATGTCTAGCCTTGTTCCTAGCGAATGTTGTAGTGATTGCCAAAATCTTGAGGTAAACCTATTATCTCTATCGGAGATAATGGACATAGGTACACCATGTAGCCATACGATTTCCCTAATGTATGTTCTCGTAAGTTTCTCCATCTTGTCGGTTTCTTTGATAGGTAGGAAGTGTGCAGACTTGGTCAATCTATCGACGATGACCCATATGGTATCAAGTCCACCCGTTGTCTTGGGCAACTTGGTTATGAAATCCATAGTGATCCACTCCCACTTCCATTCTGGGATCTCTGGTTGTTGCAATAAACCAGAGGGCTTCTGGTACTCGACCTTAACCTTTGCGCAAGTAAGGCATTTACTCACGAAGGTAGCAATCTCTGCTTTCATATTAGGCCACCAGTATAGCTTTTTAAGATCCAGATACATCTTATCTGAACCTGGGTGGACGGAATACCGAGTGTTGTGCGCCTCGGTCATGACCAAGTCTCGGAAACCACCGTGTTTCGGTGTCTAGATCCGATCCATGAAATATAAGGCTCCGTCACCCTTGGCTTCTAAATTCTTGTCCATTCCTCTGAGGGATTCACTCGTTACATTTTCAGGTTTCATGGCTTCAAGTTGGGTCGTCTGAATTTGATTAGACAAGTGTGAATGGATGGTTATTGACAATGACTTGATTTTTCGACCAGAATATTCCTTCCGACTTAGGGCGTCTGCTACTACGTTGGCTTTACCCGGATGATAACGAATATCACATTCGTAATCACTGAGTAGCTCGACCCACCGTCGTTGTCTCATGTTGAGCTCCTTTTGGTCAAAAATGTGTTGTAAACTCTTGTGGTCGGTAAAGATAGTGCTCTTCGTTCCATACAAGTAATGTCTCCAGATCTTCAGAGCAAACACCACTGGTCCTAGTTCAAGATCGTGGGTCGTGTAGTTAACCTCGTGTGTCTTCAACTGCCTCGAGGCGTAGGCGATGACCTTACCTCGCTGCATTAGGACACATCCGAGCCCTTGATTCGATGCATCGCAATAGACTACGAAGTCTTCTATTCCTTTGGGAAGGGATAGTATTGGTGCGGTGCACAAGGCTCGTTTGAGCGTTTGGAACGCTCTTTCTTGTTTCTCTTCCCAGTCAAACGCCACGCCTTTCTGGGTTTGGGTCGTAAGAGGTTTCTCTATTCGGGAGAAGTTCTGAATGAATCTGCGGTAGTAGCCAGCAAGACCTAGAAATTGACGAATTTTTGTCGGCGTCTTAGGTGCTGACCAGTTCTCAATGGCTTTAATTTTGGATGGGTCCACGTGGATTCCCTCTTCGCTTACCACGTGTCCTAAGAATTCGACTCTCCGGGTCCAAAATTCACATTTCTTGAACTTCGCATAAAGCTTCTCTTTTCGTAATGTCTCTAGAACTTGTCGCAGGTGATCGCCATGCTCTTTCTTACTTCGGGAGTAGATCAGGATGTCGTCAATGAAAACGATGACGAACTGATCCAAATAAGGTCGGCATACTCTATTCATCAGATCCATGAAGACTGCGGGCGCATTGGTCAATCCGAATGGCATCACCATGAACTTGTAATGTCCGTAACGAGTTCGGAAGGCTGTCTTCGGCACACCCTCCTCTAGCACTCGTAACTGGTGATATCCGGATCTCAGATCAATCTTAGAAAAATAGTTCGCCCCTTGCAGTTGGTCGAATAGATCATCTATGCGAGGCAGAGGGTAACGATTCTTGACCGTTAGTTTGTTGAGTTCTCTGTAGTCAATATACATACGGAATGATCCGTCTTTCTTCTTAACGAACAAGACCGGTGCTCCCCAAGGTGAGAAACTTGGTCTTATAAAGCCCTTGCTGAGCAGTTCGTTAAGTTGACCAGAGAGTTCCTGCATCTCAGCTGGTGCTAAGCGGTAGGGCGACTTGGCTACTGGGGTAGCTCCTGGGACTAAGTCGATTCTGAACTCGACCTGTCGTTGCGGAGGTAACCCGGGTAGTTCTTCTGGGAAGATGTCGGGGAAGTCGCTCACTACAGGGATGTTCTTTAGTCCTTTCGTTTCGAGGCTCGTGTCAACGACGTGAGCAAGGAATGCATGGTATTCCTTACGCAGATACTTCTGTGCTTGAATACTTGATATGATGCAAAGACTTGCACCGGGTTTGTCGCCGTAGACTATAAGAGTTTCGTTAGACGGAAGGTTTAAACGGACTGCTTTCTCGTAGCACATGATGTCGGCGCGGTGAAGGCTTAACCAATCCATGCCAACGATAACGTCGAAACTCTTTATTGAGACTGGCATGAGGTCGATTGGGAATGAATGGTTATCTAGAGTTAGGGTACAACCTAAATATATGCTACTCGTACTTTCAGTTTTTCCATTAGCCATTTCTACTGTGAATAGTTCTTTGAGTGCGTGTGGTGGTTGATTAAGCATGCGAGTAAATTTATGGTATACGAAGCTTCGCTCCGCTCCACTATCGAATAGAATGCATGCATAGGAGTCATCGAGGAGGAACGTACCAGTCACCACTGTCGGGTCAGCAACTGCCTCCCCGTGGCCTATCGCTAGTACCCTCCCTGCTCCGCCAGCATTTTTCGCCTTGGGGCAGTCCCTCTTATAGTGGCCTGCTTCGCCACATCCATAGCAAGTCGGGCTCGCACCAGAGCCGAGGACTTGGGCGATCGGTCTCGCCAGAGATTTACAGAAGCGGACTGTGTGTCCTCTCCTGTGGCAGTTAGAGCACTGCATTTCATGGCAGGGGCCATTGTGGTGGTAGTTGCATTTGTTGCACCTAGGCGAACTTCCAGCATACCCACCCACCGGAGTAGTAGTAGCAGCAGCAGGGGTTATTGCGGCATGTATTGCCACAATTTACTGCTTTTTGGTAGCCTGTTGCTTCTTCTTTTCATCCCAGAATTTCCGCTTAGTATCAGCGGGTTTGGAGAGTTCCGGGATGGCTAAGGTGGTTGTGGTTGCAGGGGTTTTGACTCCATGGTCAATGAGTCGTTGTGCCAACCGTTTGGCACTATCGAAGGTAGCGGGGTTTGATGCTAGAACATTCCCCTGATACGGAGGCACAAGCCCCCATATGTACCTTTCGATCTTTTTCCCTTCAGTGGGAACCATATTAGGGCAGAGGGCCACCAGTTCGCTGAATCTGGCAGTGTAAGCGACAATGTTGGTGCCCTTCATGGTCAGGCTCCAAAGCTCCTGCTCTAGTTTCTGGATCTCGCCCCTCGGGCAGTATTCCTCAATCATGAGGTCTTTCATCGTTTCCCAGCCTATGTCGTTGGCTACGACGAGAGTTAGAGATTTAACGTGGCCGTTCCACCACGTCAGGGCCTTTCCTTCAAAGGTGCATGCGGCGTATTTCACTTTGCTCGCAGCAGGGCATGAACAAATTTCGAAGACCGCTTCAGTCTTCTCGAACCATTGCGAGAGAGCAATGACTCCGCCGGTCCCATGAAAGGACTTCGGCTTGCAGTTGGTGAAATCCTTGTAAGAGCACTCTCTCGAGCGCATAGGGGTTTCAACCGGGATTGATTCCACAGGGGTTCCACCTCTGCTGACATCAGAAGAGTGATACTGAGCCATGGCAGTTGCCACTGCTGCAGCTACGGCAGCATTTAGGGCTGCAGTATCGATGACCGGAGGCGGAGGAGGTGGTGGTGCAGGATTATTCCTGGGAGATTTGCGAGGAGGCATCTTTCAGCTATAAGTTTATATAGGTAAGAAAAATGGTAAGAATCATTTTGTAAGCAACGTGAGAGTGATATATGGACTAACTAACCATAGCCCAACAGTTGAATGAGTGTTTGAAATCACAACAAGAAATATTAGTAGGAAAACACAAGTGTATAGATTTTCCCCACAATTTAGATAGATTTCAATAATACTGGTATTACTGATGTAATAAGTTCAAGGAAAATCAACCTAACAGTAAGTCTTACATCATACCATATAGAAAAGTTTGACAGTTCTTAGATTCCTAATTAGAGTACTGAAAGTTAGGAATATTTTACAGATAAGTGCTACTTAGAGCATAGATGTTAAAGGCTAATCCTTAACCCTAAAGATAATGATGTACTAGACATCATCTAACGGCGATGAATATTCCTCGGGAGAACCCTAAGGTCTCTCATTTGACGGACCACCTCTTGAAGGTGTTGCTCATGAGCACTTTGACAAGCTCGGAGTTCCATGACTTCAGCTTGAGAGGCAACCAGATGTTGTTGTAGGGTTTCATTGGTTCTCCGGGTCCGTTCCATGTCTTCTTCAAGACGGCGGATGCGGACTGTGTTGACACCTGAGTTGGCATCAATCTCCATGACCCGGTCGATGGCTGCTCTACCTTGCTCGACATTACGAGCTATTCTACGGATAATGACAGGCAGGGCTCGGTCAGCAGAGCCACCATTGTTGACGTTGTAAAAGCTTCGGTCCCCAAAGTATGGTAAGGGTTGACCCTGTTCATCACTCCAACGATTTAAGTTGTTTGCCCATAAGGGAGTAGGACTTGGAAAAACTGGTCGAGGGTTGTTGTTTGGGGGTTGACCTACGAGCGGTAGGTTGTTGACTTCAGGCTCAGAGTCTGATCCATCTGAGAAGCCTTCAGCTTGATGATCATCCAACGGAATTTGGTGTTCATCGTCAGACTCTGCTTCGAGCCTTCCTATGTTGCCTTCATTTGGAAAGTACGGGTCGTCGTGATGGAATCCAACCATTTAAATCTACGCGAGAAGAGAGGTATAAAGATATAGTATGTATGTAGCTAATAGCACAAAATACACCTATAGTATTTTAAGTTTAAGTTCCACTAATCTTTTTGTGGCATTGTTGGTAAGTTTTTAGACTTGTTAACACATCACAACTATTCTAGGGCATATGCTAATCACTCCTCGGACCAGCATAGTTGATCAGGCTATGCCATTCCCAGGACTGACCATACATCCCCTAGCTTACCTGTGATATTTAACAATCGTAATACTCTTGTTCTTGTCGTTGTGACACTGGTTTTAGTATGAATGCAGACTAGTATACTTAATTAACTATTTTAGTATTTAAAGTATAGACTCTTGGTCAGAGTGTTTTAATCCCAAATGGGTTTATAGTTTAGTATATCTTTTATGGGTTGATATACTTGCTTCACTATAAACAATGCTCTGATACCAATCTGTCACACCCCAAAACCAAGAATGGCGGAAACGTTCTGGGGCGGAGGACGTCATGTAAAGTATCACAACACAGTAAATGTAAATAAGCAAACAACATCATCCATTGCATTAAATATAAAATTTTAATACAAGCGTGTTTCGTATAGTTTTAGACACCAAAAATATAATTTAAATCAAAATAATATGATGAGTCTTGAATGCGCTCCATCTTCTCAAAAGCTAGCATCGGTACCTGACTACTGATGACCTGAGAATACAAGTTATTTTGAAAGAGTTTATCAGCATTAAGCTGATGAATTCATAAGTATTTTAGTGTCGAGGTTCGTTATCAAAACGTTTGAACCTGTCGCAAGTATGAGTTGTAAATGTATGTAAGTGTTTGTAAAAGTTTGAATCTCTCAGAAAAACCTATATTTTCTGTTAAAGTAGCCCTCTACCAAGGCTTAACTGTTTTGTATGCTCGTTTGATGTAAAAGT
This sequence comes from Lactuca saligna, assembly GCF_052625555.1. Taxonomy (NCBI): domain Eukaryota; kingdom Viridiplantae; phylum Streptophyta; class Magnoliopsida; order Asterales; family Asteraceae; genus Lactuca; species Lactuca saligna. The sequence continues at coordinate 175,103,058 of NC_136417.1, read as the reverse complement.
GTGTAATTTCCCAAGTGTAACTATCATTTAACAAAATATAGTTTGTACATTAAAGTTTAAGTGAGGTTATCACCAAAATGTAATGGGTAAATTATTGTAGTACGGTAGTTTTGTTTTATATGAACTACTGTTGTACTAACTACCTTAAACCGGGTTTATATTAAGGTATCGTGTGATAAATTGCACCATACTATCGACTGGTAACATCGACAACGTATAGTCGAAAAATAAGGTATGACGTTTGGCACCCGCAGACCTGTCGGTCCCACTGTAGCTAGCAGCGAGGTGTAGGATAGTCAATCCAGTATAGATCTATACGCAAACTCACGCTCTCCCTCCAAGAGACTCTGGCTACAACTCGGGTCATGTCAATTAAGACATGCTCCCATACAGTGGATCACAATTGTTAACGTATTCGTGTATATGCAATATAATGTTACTTGTTCTAGTATCGTTGTATATGTTCTCTTAGTAATAAGTATTGACTCCTGAATGAACTGACTCGTTGATCTAGAAATTGTAGTAGTATGATCCCGTGTTACCCCGATGGTAACTTACTAACGAGGTGCTTATAAGTATGAATATGGAAGTACTTTTATGTCAATACATGTATATATGATATATAACTAATATTGAAACGACCCTCGGATGGTCACCCGAAATTCCACCAGACCACATCCAAATCGAGGAAAAGGAAATAGGACAGGTGGCTTTCCTAAGCCCATTAAACATTATTTATACAGCTATACATATATGGGCATGCAAATTTATAGGTAGTAAAACAAAGTTTACAATAAAGCATTTGATAAGTAAAAAAGTTTGTAAAATATTTTGAAGTAAAACAGTTTGAACAGTGATAAAATCATTGGTTTCCTAGTTATTAATCACATGTGATTAATGCAATCACATGTGATCGAAGCAATAACTATAGGTGTTTAACGTGTATCCCCCCCCCCCTAAAGTATTTAAAACATTTAAAAGCATTTCAAAGGTTGAATAAAGGGGTATGAACTCACTTGGAAGTTTGAAGATAGCGAGATCGAAAACCGGGCAGAGTTTCGTCTCGGGAAACGGATTTTTCTCGGGATTTTCGGGAATCTCGGGAGTAAAATCGACCCTCGGGACTTGAGCAAAAAGACCAGAGCTTCGGGTTTGAACGGGCACGGAAATCGAGGCAAGATCGTGAGAGAAAGAGAGAAAATGAACAAATTTTTCGGAAAGGCTCGCATCCCTTTTATAGGGGTGCTGAACCGCCTCCGAACGCGGGGCGTACGGGCGTACGCAGCGCGTACCCGTACGTCATCGCTTACGTATTTCGGATGGAGCGGGTCGGATGGGACGGCGGGTCGGGTAGCTTCGCATAGGGCGACGTGGACGATCCGAGGCCGTGCCCTCGAGTACGCGGGGCGTACGAGGGTACGCGGCGCGTACCTCGGCCCTAGGCTGACTCCTCTTCGGATAATACCGAATTTTTAATCAAAATTATATATAAATTATTTATCAAACTTCAAAAATTCATATCTCCTTCATACGAACTCCGTTTTCGACGTTCTTTATATCCTCGCGAAGGTGAGACTACGATCTACAACTTTCGTTTAGATTCCGTTGGCAAATTCCGAAATTATTTTTATTATTTATTTAATAAAATGACGTGATTAAGGAATCTCTTTAAAAATTCATAACTTCTTTATCTGACGTCGGTTTTTGCCAGACTTTTTACCGTTGAAATACCATTGTCGAGACCTTCGATTCTCGTTTAGGTCATTCCGGCCAAATGTCGCTCGATCTCCGTTTCGAGTTTTTAGCTGTCTGTTGCTAAGCTGAACTTGGAAAAATCATAACTTCAATATACGAAGTCGGATTTGGGCGTTCTTTTTACGTACGATCATGGTTTAATGAGATTTAAACATAGAAGAATTTAAATAGAAACTTTTTGGACATTTTATTATCAAAGTTAATTTTATTAACTCAAAAATGTTTACAATACTTGACCTATTAGGCCATTACAAAGAGTTGAAATATCGGGTTGTCACAGATGCAAATAACCATGTGTATCCCATTGCTTCGGATGTTATTGAAACTAAGAATAAGCCCAACTGGAAGTGGTTTCTTGGAACTATTATATGATGATTTGTGTGTTAATTCTGATTAACACAAGGTAATGTTTTCGATTATATTTATTTGTCATTTCATTTATACATATATCGAGTAGTTACTAATGAAATGTTTTAATGTAATTGATAAGGTCTTTTAGAAGCTACAAAAGTTGTACTACCACATGTGGAGCACATATGTATGCAAATTTCAAAAAGGTCTTTAATGGTACACGTTCACGAATATGTTTTGGATAGTTTCCAAGTCAACTATTGAGGGAGACTTCAAGTTGAATATGGAGAATATTAGAGAAGTCAATCATGCTGCTTGTGATTCTTTGATGGAAACAGGAGCCTAAATCTTGGTGCATGACATTTTTTAAAGGTGGAATGGCATGTGTGACAGTTGAAAATAGAATGGCAGAGTGTTTTAATGCCATCATACTTGATGTTATAAAGAAGACTTTGTTGGCCATGCTTGAGGATATTAGATTATATATGATGGAAATGTTCTTTAACTTGAAGATAGATGCACATAAATGGGTTCATGATATGTGTCCACAAGTTATTAAGAAAATAGATGAGTTTGGTATTGGTATCAAGTAAGTATCATAAATTTGTTATTACAATTATCAATATGAATACTAATTGCAACTTTTATTGTGTTTGCAGGAGCTAATATGTTCATCCAAGTGGTTTGGATGCTTATGAAGTGAGAAATGGCTTCCACTCATATAGAGTGAACTTAGAGGGGATGTATTGTATATGCATACTTTAGGAGTTGTCTGGGATATCCTATGTCCATACCCAAGCAACCATAATTTACACACAACATGATCCATCTAGATCCATCAACACATGGTTTGGTAAGGACAAGTTTTTAGCTACTTATGAGTCTAATATACATCCTATTAATGACAATAATATGTGGGAACCAACACTGACACCAAACCATTATCACTTGTTGAGAGAATGATGCCATGAAGGCCTTGTATCAAAAGGAAAAGGCATGTTTCTAAGCAGGAAGAACGATTCTCCTAAGTCTCATTTAAAGGCAAAACTGTCCAATATTAGAATTGTATGCAAAGGGGGCATAATAAATTATCTTGCAAGAATCCCTCAGTTAACCCTACACCAAATCCTCAAAAGAAAATTTGAAGGGAAATTAAGAATCCAACAGTTAACATTTCAAATTAGGATAATGACTTAATAGGGTAATGTATTTTTCATTTTGTACAAATTTAGTCACTAATTTTTTTGTCCACATTTGACCATTTAACTTGTTTTTTTCAACATTTAGCCTTTATAACAAGCTACTCTAGGTTCTACAAAAAAAAGACTTAATAGGGTAATATAATTTCCAGTTTGTACACATTTAGTCATTGTGATTAGTTTCTTTAGGTTTTGCTCACGATATCATAGATGGGACAATCATTAGTAAGGTGTTCCTATACATGGCTCGTTGCTCACTTATATTCGTAACCTAATTCACGGATTGGTCAAATAATATTGATGTCTTAGTTTTCTCCAAGAAGAAGATATATTCCAGTACTTCGATTTTATCAATCATCAGTGTTGTAAAACTCGTCGAGTTGGCCAATTACTCCTCCGAGTACTCGCTACTCGGCCCCTTACCAAGGCGAGTTATAAAATCTCGAGTACTCCCCGATCGACCCTTACTGAGTAGTGTTGTAAAACACGGTTAACTTGGTGATTAATATGTATAATATGCAATGATTTATTGTCTAACACACACTTGTGATTATTACTATATATATATGTATATATATATATATATATATATATATATATATATATATATATATATATATCATAGATTTTCAGTAATTATTCATTAATTGAGACCATTATATGCTTTTTGGCTTTTATGTATTCACGTGTATCTAATTTTGTTATATATTTCAATAAACTTATGATTTTAACTTATGATTTTGACATATATAATTTCTCTAAAAATATTTCTACATGAGTTACCGAATCCGAGTACTCGCTACATGGTAGTCGGCCGAACAGGTACCGAGCAACGAGTTCTACAACCTTGCCAATCATCATAATAGATGATGAGGTATTTTTGTCATGGACGTGCAAATTCGAATTAGGAGGAAGCAATCACAAGGAATTTCTATATCTGTTATGGAGATAGATGAAATTTTTGCTAGAGTGTTCTTTTGTTTTGGAAATGCAAATTATTTAGAGTCTTCCTTAATTCTTTTGTCTTGAAAGTGTAAATTCGAGTTGTGAGGAAACAATAAGAATCTTGTTGTTTGTTATGGAGATAGATAAAATCGAAGTTGAAGATATTTTATGCTTGGAGAAAACTAAGACACTAATATTATTTAACCGATTTATGAATTAGGTTACTGATATAAGTGAGGACGACCCCCGTATAAAAACGTTTCATTAATAATTTTCTCATATAGGATGTTGTGAACAAAACCTTAAGAAACTAATCACAATACTAAATATGTACAAACTTGAAAATTATATTACCCTATTAAACCATTAACCTTTTCAATGATCTAATGAAGGATGTAAATGGTCTAAATATTATTTATGATTAAAAAAATTAATCTTACGAAATTACAAGGCATTTTTTACAAAATAAATGCTAATGTTTTTTATACTATTGTAAATATTATTGTTTGGTAAAACTAGTATTTCATTTTCGTATTTTAATCTCTCTCTCTCTCTCTCTCTCTCTCTCTCTCTCTCTCTCTCTCTCTCTCTCTCTCTCTCTCTCTCTCTCTCTCTCTCTCTCTCATAATAGTAAATAAAAAAATAGAGCCACGTAACGCTTTCTCAACTACAATACAAAAAAACATTTCTTGAAATTTAAACTTTTAATACGCTAATCCTTTTTAGTACTTTTACATTACACTCCACTCCAATATCCAACTCAAAACACATCCCAAAAAAGTGAAAGAAACCCTCCTCAAAAACAGAATAACCAATGCTTACCTTTTGCCGATGAGCCTTCTCTCCCTCGTTGTCTTTTTGAAGTTTTAGGGTTCTAAATGCCGCTTCTTTTCAGAAATTAAATCTCTATCTGCGCATCTCGTGCTCACATATATAGTAAGTTGTACATGAATTCCTTCATGGGTTTGAATTTTCTTTGCTAAATTTCATCAATGGAGTCGAATCTGGGAAATGTGTCAATTTTCAGTGGAACACTTCTGTATTTTTATTGTTGTAAAGAGTTTTTTTAGCTGCAAAATGCTTTTAGTTAGTTATCACCATGTTCGTTCAAAGTTTAATTTTTGTTTGAATGCAAAAAAACACTTTTTTTTTTTTGATGATTTTAAATTTCATTATTTGCTACGCTTACCAATTTTTGATGTTTTCTTGGATTCCTTTAAAATATGGTACCTTTTTAGGTGTTTCTTCTGTGAAATTGAAAGAAAATAGGAAAGAGAAGGAAAAAGTTTGTATTATCTACGTACAACTAATGATGAATTGTTTTAAATAATTGATTCAAGGTTTTGAATTTTCTACGAAATATTGAACATACTTTGACTTTATATTTTGGGAAATGTGTATATTCAAAACAGCCCTTCAAGATTCTTCTAATTTCTGATTTTTTCCTTGTGTGTGCTTTTGAGCCAAAAACCCTTTTTTAAACTTTAAATTACTTTGTTCTCCAATTCTCCATCTTTTCTGTTTAAAGTTCAATCTTTTTTCTTTTTTCTCTTTTCTCTTTTCTCTTTTCTTGCAATTTTTGATTGTTTTCATTTGTGGGTTCTCTTGTATTTTACTATGTTTGCAATATATTTTGTAGGATACTTGCTACTTGGCTCTTATGCATTTCAAAATTTTATGTGTCTGTTTAGATTATTATTCACTATAAAAATATGTTTTAGGGTTTTTTTCTCTTTCGTAGAAATTAAAGAACACAAGGGAGAAACAAAACTCAGAAATGAAGATTTATGTGGTTGCAATTTTGGGTTTATTGATAATTTCTTCCACACGAAATTGTTTCGGGTTTACTGATCCTGTTGATAGTAAGTTCTTGATTCCCTCACCTCGTTAACTTTAATTAATTTTTAGTTTTTGGCGAAAAATATATTATTATTTGAATTTTATAATTCAAAGCTTTTATACTTCTCCAATTATAAACCTTTTTCAAAAAATTTGTCGTTGCGAAATTTAGCTACTTTACCTTTATTGATATAAATTGGTTTATAAAATCCTTTCATTTAGTTTGTCATTATTAGACTACGCATATAGTTATTAAACAAAACACGGTAGATTGATAATTTATTTTGTAATTTAAATAAAATAAATCAGTTGGTCAAAAATTTAATAATTATATACTAACATTTTATTAAGATTAGAGGGTAAATATAATATTATCAGAAGGTGGACAAAGTGTAAAATATACACTATTTCAGTAACCACATAAATGCATTTTCACTCGGTTTTTATAAAGCTTTTAACAAATATAAAAAATTAGTTGTTAAGAGGTCGCTTTAAACATTTTTATACGAAAGTCTAATTTGGCCATTATATTTTTAACATTTTATTTTACACTCTAGTTAATTAACGTTTGTAAAATGCTAATATGATTATAGTAATAAGTTTTTGAAATATTAACCATCGGAGATGTTTTTCAAAATGGTTGTAGTGACGTAAACATAAAATTATTCTTTCTAACACAACAAATTTATTGTTTCAATGGTAAAAAAGAACTTTTTAATATTTTTTCCCAAATAACAAAAACTTTAAGAAAAAATCAAATTAGGGTTTTACCCTAACGATATCAATCTTGACCCAAATTATAAATACGATTACAAAATTATTATGACAATAATGAATACCCACTTTTAAACTATTTGACATGTTTTCTTTTTAGTTAAATATTTTAATTTTTTCCCATTTCATCCATTATGAATAAACAATAAAACTACGTTGTTCTTTCCTGTATTTTAATCCTTCCCAAATCAGATAACCGGAAAAGAAAAAAGTTTTCCTAAATTGTCAAAAAAATTATAATGATTTAATACCCAAATAAAACAATAAAAAGTACAAAGGCTTTCTTTTTAATATATTTTTTTTGTCTATATTACTATTTTCAACATTTGTTTACAAATATCAATTTCCATATTTACAGTTTTAGCCATAAATAGCCTATACGCCGCCCTCGGTTTCCCTCCTCTTCTGGGATGGCTGCTCGCAGGAGGAGATCCGTGTTTAGAAGGTTGGCAAGGTGTTCAATGCGTCAATTCCAACATAACAGGAATGTACGACATAAAATAAATATATTTCATGTTTTATCGTTTTACGAATATCTATATGATTGATTAAATTTTAAAATCTGTAATTAATAACTATGTTTAAATTCACAGAGTCCTTAACGATGCTAATTTGGGAGGTGAACTCGGTGAGAATTTGGGAGCTTTTGCTTCAATCATACAAATGTGAGTCTTGTAGGTGTCGTCTCTTTATTGCTTAATGGGACATGACTTAATCAGGACAGCTGTTTATCTTCTTAATAATCTGGACAAAATGACTTAATGTGTTAAGCCAAAAAAACATGGCTTAATGTATTAAGACACTAATCCTTTACCTAAAATGACACAAATGCCCTACGAACTTTCTAGGGTTTACCTGTCGAGTCCCTAAAGTTTTTGTCAGGCTTTATGGGTCCCTAAACTAGGATATGACCTGCTCTTTTGGTCCCTGTCAACCTATAATAGCCGGTTCAGTGATTTTTTTAGACCAAAAAAACTCACATTGTGCCCCTATAAAGCTAAAAAAACAAGTTTGGGGATCAATATGAATTGAGTGTGAATCGACTTTAAAAGAAAAAGAGATTTTTTTTTTGTACGAATTAATCCCCGAACTTATTTTTTTGGTTTTATAAGGGCACGATGTGAATATTTTTGGTCTAAAAGGTCACTGAACCGGCTATTACAGGTTGATAGGGACTAAAATAGCATGTCATATCCAATTTTAGAGACTCATAAAGCCCGATAAAAAGTTTAGGGACTTAACATGTAAACCCTAGAAAATTCGTAGGGCATTTGTGTCATTTTCCCTTAATCTTAAACTTGATGAATATTGTTACTTTTAAAAAATTTATTTCGTTCCATTTTTCCATGTATGACGTCATTTCCTCACATGTTTTTTAAATATCATTTATCTAGACAAGACAACACTTTATACTTTATACAAACAATAATTAATGGAAAAAAAAAACAATGCTTAAGTTTACAACTTTCTTTATGTTAACCTTGTGGTATTTCTATTTTATGATCTTCCATTATACAGAGATTTGAGCAATAACCACATTGGAGGCAATATTCCATCAGATTTGCCAATTACCCTCAAGACATTGTACGTCATGTTTCCATCCTTTTTTTTTTTTTTTTTTTCTTTTATCTTTTATCTTTTTGCATTTATTGTTTTGAACATCTTTTCACACACACACATAATATATTTATATAGCTTAAAATAAGTTGTTTCTTTTTTATTTAATGGCCTTACTCCACATGACTTTTTTGATTCAATAAAGAAAGTAAGATTAGTGGAGAAAGTCAAAGAAATGAGGCTGCCATTGTTAACAATTTTTTTTTAAACATCATTTATACATACAACACTACTTAATCCAAACAACATTTAATCGGTAAAATAAAAGAAACAAGGTCTAGAAGATAATTCAAAACTTTTATGACATTGTTTCTTTAATGAAGCTACATCTTTTTTATTTATTTACTTATTTTAATTTTGTTAGCTTTCTCTCTGGGAACCAACTTAAGGGAAGCATACCAGAGTCATTGTCTACTTTAGGCCAATTGACAGATTTGTAAGTTTCCTTTTCATATATAATATTTCCTCTGTTATTTTCTTTAATCAATTGTTCTTTTATTTATTTATTTATTTATTTTTTTAAATAATTGTAGGTCTTTGAACAACAACCATTTGAGTGGAGTCATTCCAGATTCCTTTCAACAACTTATCGCATTGAGTAATTTGTATGGCTTCTTTTTTTTTTGATAAATTCAAATAGGCAAAATACAACAAAGCACAATGTACTTTCATCATTTTATTCATTTAGCCACTTTTTTTAATCTCTGTAGTCATTAAATCATTATACGTTTTTTAACCTTTTCAAAAAAACCAATTAAAATTAGTTCGGTGGCAAAATTAATAAATGGTGAAAATACGTCGTGTTGGTATTTTTAAACTACCCAAAAACGTATAATCGTCCAATCACTAAAAAAAATAAATTGATTAATTAAATCAATAAAATAATATATATGTTTTAAATTTGATTTTTTTTTTTCAGGGACTTATCTCGCAACAATCTAAGTGGCCCTTTGCCTCCTTCAATGGTGAACTTGTCATCAATTTCCACGTTGTAAGTCGTTTATATGAGCTTTGAATTTGAACAATGATGAATAAAAAAATAAACATAATATTAATGTTGTAAACATCAATAAATAAATTTATATTTTGGGTATCTTTTTGTTTTACTTTTACAGGCATTTAGAGGACAATTATCTCACTGGGGTACTCGATGTGTTGCAAGATCTTCCCCTTATTGATTTGTATGATTCTTGCCCTATTTTTTTTTCTTCCATATAAAGATTCTCTCAAGATACATATATTTTCATTTTTTATTGTTTCTATTATATATATTATTATTATTTGAAATAAATATTTTGTCGTAACATAGGGATATCGAGAATAATCTTTTCTCTGGGCCAATCCCACCGAAATTGTTGAGCATTCCAAATTTCAGGTACAAATTAATGATTCCGTAACAAATATAATCTTTTCTCCAAATTATAAAAGTTTTTGATAATTAATCAGATGTGTTCGATACCCTTTAATTGCAATTTTCGATAGTCAAAAAGTGTGTTTGACTATTAGTGAAATATCCAAAATACCCTTGAATAATTGCAAAACATAAAATCTAATCGACCAAAATCCAAGTTACCAAATATCGTCTCATAAACAAGATTCCAATTTGATTGCCATTCGTGAAGGCTCTCAAAACATGAAAATGTTTCAATTTTTGTATATGTAAACAAATAGTTGCAATGATTTTTCTTGTTCAAGCTATTTAAACGATATATAAATATAACATTTATATATACAATGCAGAAACAAAGGAAACCCTTTTAATACAACCATGATTCCTTCGCCACCTCTCTCATCTCCTTCACCATTCCCGCCTCAAACTCCGGAAACAAGCTCCGGAATTGAAGCACTTGGACCTTCTTCTCCAAAGCTACCACACGATTCCGGTCAACAAAAGTCAATATTTAGTAGTAAAGTTGTTTGGGTTGCAATTAGTGGATTCTTGATTATTGTTTTGCTTGCACTTGGATTTTGCATTCGCATGTCAAAACGCTACAAAGAAAAGTCAAGTATCAAAGTTAGTGATCATATCAAGTCTTCCTCAAATCCACCTCATCTTAAAGAGAATGGTAAGTTAAACACAAAATAATTGTTTTAAAAACATTCTTTGAGTTTAATGGTTTGCATATTTCGACCTTGAAAGTCAAAAGTTGGCCATAACACTTGTGATCTCTTTGTTACACAGAAGCTCAAAGGAATGATAATGGAAGAAATAACTTATTGCCAATATCCAATGTGAAAGAAAAGAAAAAGGAAACCATTTCCATGAATCCAACACCTCCTCAACTTCTTTCAAGAGAAAGTGTCATTGTAAAGCCAATGGTGATTCCAACAAACACAAATGCGAACACTTCAAGAAACATAAATTCTCCCAAATCTTTCTCAATTGCTTCTCTTCAACAATATACGAATAGCTTCTCTCAAGAAAATTTTATTGGTAGAGGCGTACTTGGCCCAGTTTACAAAGCCCAATTCTCTAATGGAAAGGTAATTTTTTCTTTTTTTACAGATAAATTGTTGTATGAATAATTGATGCTTAAAAATTTATTGAGAAAATGACTTCACTTTTGGGAAACTCGAAGGGAAAAATAAACGAGAGTAAGTTTTTAAAATGATACACCCATATATTGCTTAGTAGATTACGAATACATACAATTTATCGTTTTTACATGTTTTCGTAATCTTATTTTTGTTTGGGAATGCATATCATTTTTTTTACATTTTTTTTTAGGTATTTGTAGTAAGAAAATTGGAGAATATATCTTTGAGGCAATGGAGTGATGAAGATTTCATGGGTATGGTGTCGAATGTCTCAAAACTTCAAAATGAAAATATAGTTGGAGTCGAAGGTTATTGTATAGAACATGGACAAAGGCTTTTTGTCTATGAATATTGTAAAAACGGGACATTACATGAAGCATTGCACCTTGATGATGAGATTCATGAAAAACTTTCATGGAATGCTCGTGTACATTTGGCACTTCAAGCAGCAAAAGCATTGGAGTGAGTACATTTTTCAACTTCTTAGCTTCAAAAAACAGAAAAAAAAAACACTCGTACAATTAAAATATTGTATGGGACAAATTAAAAATATGGTTGCAATCATATATTTGTTGTAGTGTCACAGCGACAACATATAAACAGACCTAAAATATGAAAAAGTTAAATCATGATTGTAAATGTTAGTGTTTTTATTTTTATAATGCTTTTTTTAAGGTACTTACATGAGACTTGTCAACCGATTGTTGCACATAAAAACTTCAAGTCAACAAATATTCTTCTTGATGAAGAGCTTAATGTACGTGTTTCGGATTGTGGTTTGGCCCCACTACTACCATCAAGCCACATTAGTAAGGTAATGCTCTTTTTATTATTATTTTTTTTTCAGTTTCATGAAGCAATAAAAAAATAACAATCGAATACTTGTAGAATTTTTGACATAATAGCGAAAAAAACACTTACAACACAAATAATTGGAGTTTTAGAGTGCAATGGAAACCACAAAGATCTTAAATAATTAATCAAGTAAGGAACTTATTACTTATGTATATGTTCTAAAAACAAAACGTTCGGTCTTAATTTCCGGGTTGAAAAAGAAAAAACGGAAACCCAGTAACCCACCCTAGAATTTCGATCAGTTTTTTAAAACAAATTGTTTTTTTATAAGTTTTATCAGATTATTAGATTTATGATTCGTGTTTGAATAATTATGATGATGAAAATTGACATGTGGTAATTTAATTAGTTGCAAGCGTCGGGATACGGTGCCCCTGAATTGGAATCGGGAAGTTATACTTATCAAAGTGATGTTTATAGCTTCGGAATTGTGATGTTGGAACTTCTCACGGGTCGAAAAGCTCATGACAGGTTTTTCCTCCTAATATCTTCTAACCCTTTTGAGTAAATTACACGAATGGTCCCTATGGTTTGGGGTAATTTGTGCATTTGGTCTCTAACTTAACTTTTAACTCAGAAAGTCCCTACTATTTGTTTTTGTTAGGCGCTTGGTTCATACTGTTTGTTTTTTTAAATTGTTACATTTGGTCCATTTCTTACCTAAAAAAATATTATTTAAATAATGAAAAATGGTGGTGGGTAGGTAAGGTGAGGTGAGAGGGTGGGGTTGAGAGTGTGTTTGTTACTCAAGTGCGTAACAAAAACAAACAATAGAGATCTTCCGAATTAAAAAAAAAAAGGTTAAGGACCAAACACGTAAATTACCCTAAACCATAGGAACCATTTGTGTAATTTACTCAAACCTTTTTTTTTCTTTGTGTTAATGAATGTTCAAAACCATATATATAAAATTTTGGTCAGTAGATTTTGATATCCGAGAAACCCTATCCAAATATATATTACTTTCTTTGTCTTTTACACAACCTAATCGCATATTAGTTTTATCTACTTAATAAATGAATTAAATTGCTTATTTATTACCTCTATTATCTACTTAATAAATGAATCAAATTGCTTCTTTATTATTACCTCTATTAAAGTTGTGTTTGGTAGATTTGAAACAACTTATTTATGTTAACTTATTTATTGTATACATGAAAGGCATATAAAAAAAGAATTATTACCTCTATTAAAGTTGTGTTTGGTATTGCCGTAGAACAGGTAACCTATAAAATAGTAACATTTTGTAAAACTAATTGATAAGGTAAATAAAAAAAAATATAAAAAGACATTAGCAAAAATGAGTTTGTAAGGGTTTATATTGGAAAATCATTATCTGAATACCGTATCCCTAATTTTGGATCGGATATTCAAAACTTCGGGTCAGATTATAATATTTTTAGCACCCTTGGTAATGACCAAAATGCCCCTCCCCATCTTCTAAAGCAAAGGAAAGTCCATTTTTGACTTCAAGTTCGAAGCATACTTGAATTTTCTTATTCTTGTTATCTACAAATTGTGTTGAGCTTTACTTTTATCTTTCGTAAAGATATATAATAATTATTGTATAGTTGGAAAACAAATCATTTGAATCTTTTGATACTTAAAATTAAATGTTAGAATTTTTATTTTTAGGAAGAAAGTCGTATTTATCTTTTTTTTTTTTTTTTCTAATGAATATTGCTCGATTCTTATATAGGACAAAACCTCGTGGGGAGCAATTTTTAGTAAGATGGGCAGTTCCTCGTCTTCATGATATAGAAGCGTTATCAAGAATGGTTGACCCATCTCTTGATGCCACGTGTACATCCAAGTCTTTATCTCGATTTGCAGATATTATTTCTCTTTGTGTTCAGGTTAGTATCTATAATTTTTATAATATAGTATATATAACGGGCTATAGAAAATAATGTTTCGATATGTTGTTTATAATCTTTTTCTTATTAAGTCACCATAATAAGAGAACGAACAACTGTAGGAGTGTTTGACAAATTTATGTTACTTTTATGAAACTAGTTATTTGATCACTAAATAATCAAATAATCAGAAACATAATATATTTTTCCAAACATTATAAAATGACTATTTGACACCCAAGTAGGCAAGTAGTGAGATAACCAAAACATCTTTGAAAAGGAACATGCAAACACTCGGATTCATGTCCATTAATGGTTTAAAAAAATGTTTAATATCGAAAATGAACCATTATAGGTGTCAATGATTTATATATATATTTTGTATGTTTCTTCAATTTTTGTAGGCCGAACCCGAGTTTAGACCACCAATGTCAGAAATTGTACAAAATCTCTTGCAAATGACCAAGATGAACCATTGAATTTTGGAATTGATGTTTCTTAAGGTTGTTGCCTTGTTGGTGTGCTAAATTCTTCATAGAATTTAGCTAATCTTGTCTTGATTCGATTTGTAAGTTAAATTTGTTGGTTGTGTTTGTGTAAAAAATATGTTTTGCTTTGGGTTTATTATGATGATGGTGGATATTGGATTGTGGGGGGACTAGCGAATGGCGATGCACTGGTGGTGGTTGGTCATATGGTTGTAGTTCATTCATTGGATGGGTGTAAGATTTTTCTTGAATGACTAAATACCTTTCTTGATTTAGTGTCTATTTGAGAACATAAGAAGTGTTGTGAATTTGTTATAAACTTAGATTTGGTTGTGGAGTATATAGAATTGGCACTTAAGAAGTTCTTAAGAAAAATGCGGTTGTATTCTCATATAACGTTAATTGAAAAATATAAATATAGATGTGGTTTTGGGAAAGTCTTTGTGCATGTGTAACAAGACGTTGAGGGGAGGGAATTTGCCTAGTCAAAGTCTTCAGCAGAAAAGACCGCAACAGGAGTTGAAGTGGTAAAACCATACAATCAACACAAATTCTTCAACTCCTGCTGCGGCCTTTTCAACTGAATAATTCATGATTTTCGGCTTGTGAGATAAGATAATTAAATACCGGACCTGGTTTAGAGGCTTGTATGGCAATAGAAAATGCTTCAAATGAAGCACCCAATCAACACAAAAACCATTGAATTTTATCGATCTCCTCTACCGGTTGACTAGTTTGCTGCAAGTTGATCACATAAACCTTTAAAAGCACGACTAAATTCAAAGATAGATAAGGTACCTTTATTGAGTTATCGAAGTTGATCACGTTGTTGAGTTGTCGAAGTTGATCATGTAAACTCTCAACTCGTTCAATGGAAAACTTACTATAAGCAGATTGAAGTGCAAGACCATATTTGGGCAGCAGTAGAAAAGCCAAGAACTTCAGAGATAGCTTCTTCAGAGAGAGACGAGAGGAGAAGATGATTGACAACAAGTTTTGTCACACCCCAAAACCGAGAACGGCGGAAACGTTATGGGGCAGAGGACGTCATGTACAGTATCACAACAATGAATAGTAGTAAACAAGCAACAACATAGTCCATTGCATTAATAATATAATTTTAATACAAGTGTTCTGACATGTTTAATAGACACTAAAGTATGAATCAAACTGAACGATGAGTCTTGAACGAGCTCCATCTTCTCTAAACCTTGCATCGGTACCTGTCTACTGTTGACCTGAGGATACAAGTTATTTTGAAAGAGAGTATCAGCTTTAAAGCTAGTGAGATCATAAGTATTCTAGTATCTGTATTTGTAATAATGTATTTGTAAGACTGTATTTGTAAGACTGAGTATGTAAAAGTTTTGAATAACCTAGAAAACCCTATGCTTCCTACTGAAAGTAGCCTTCTACCAAGGCATCTAGTATCTAACTGTGTCTATTGTAAGAGTGAGTATTTTCCTAAATTTAACTATCATTAACCAAAAATATATTATTTACATTGTCGTGCATCGTGTGAATGTTCACGAAGTGAATGTAATGGGGAAATAATAAAGTACTGTAGTTTGATAATAAGGGACTACTGATGTACTAACTACCTTAAACCAAATGAAATTTAAAGTAACATGTGATCGGCATGAATCCTACTACCGACTCAATAGTAAAACGACGATGTAAGACGCCGTAAGAAATGACATTTGGCACCCGTAGACTTGCAAGTCCCACTGTAGCGAGCAGCAAGATGTGGGATAGTCAATCCAGTATATATCTATACGCAAACTCATACGCTCCCCAATTAAGGAGATTCCAGATACAAAAACGGTAATGGCAGGTAGTGCCATGACCCGTTTAATGGCTTACATAACTTAATGTAATATATATGTAATGTATGCTAGCTGTATTGTATGTTCTCCTTCTGTCTAGCCTGTATGTTCTCTCTGTATAGTATTGTAATGTATTGTGTGTACTAGTTGTATTGTGTGTTCTCTCTATCTAGCAAGTATTGTAATGTTCTGTGTGTACTAGCTGTATTGTGTGTTCTCTTTATCTAGCAAGTATTGTAATGTTCTGTGTGTACTAGCTGTATTATGTGTTCTCTCTATCTAGCAAGTATTGTAATGTTCTGTGTGTACTAGCTGTATTGTGTGTTCTCTCTATCTAGCAAGTATTAACTCGTGCATGAACTGACTCTTTGTATGATTCATTGTTCTAGTATTAGTATTAGTAAAACCCTAAACTACGCTTATTGTAGCTTACTACTAATATAACTTTTACGTATGAACATAGAAGTATACCCTTGCTACCCACGGGTATTGAATTGATTGGAAGAACCTTTATGACTATATATGTACACATGATATATAACTAATAGTTAAACGACCTTCGAACGGATACCCGATATCCTACCAGACCACATCCTAACGAGGAAAAGGAAATAAGGCGGGTTAGCGTTCCTAAGTCCTTCAAACATTACTCACATAACTATACATATCTAGGAATGCAATTGACAATATAGAAGTATAAAAGAAGTTTTGTAAAACCTTTGAAAAGTTTTATAACTAGGAAAAATTGACTTGTTGTCAGTTTGTAAAACAGTTTGAAAACAATTTATTTGATAAGAATAGTTTAAAGTATAATGAAACCTTTGTTTTGGAAACAAAATCGTAACAGAGTTTTGAAGAGAAACATTTAGTATGTAAGACAGTTTGATAAAGAGTTCTAAACTAGTAAAAATGTTTTGGAAAGTCATTTAAAGTAATCTGTTTGGTAAAACCGCTAAAAGTGTGATAAATCTATTTGCATGCTAGTTATCAGTCACATGTGATTGATATAATAATTAACATGATTCAACTTGTATCCCCCCATAAAATCATTTAAAAGATAGATTAAGGGGTATGAACTCACATGTAGCAAGTGGTTGGGATGAACGGACTGTATAGGATGCTAGGTGTCAAGTGAAGACTTGTACACACTCTATGATCCTATTTAACATATAATATCACATATATGTAACCAATTAGCCTTTAAACAACTAAATAACAAGGTTAAGACATCCTAAGACATGTTAAACACTTTATATAAGTGTTATAAGTGCTAAGGAGTGCATCTAAGTGTTGTAGGACAAAGCTATTGAGCTTAGGGTTCAAGGGAACCCCTAAAATGAGTTTACTCCCAAAAGACCATCACCCCTTGAGTTTACGGTCGTAAACCCTTGATTTTACAGCCGTAAGCTCATAATCTTTTGACCATTTGATGGTTTGAAGTCTTCTAGGCCATTCCAAGCATTCCTACTTCATGTTTAAGCCTTAGGAAATGTTTTGTGGCATCAATACACTCCTTGATGGAGTTTACGGCCCATGGACCATTTCTCCATGAGTTTGCTGCCGTAAAATCCTATCGACTAAGGTATTTTGATGTTTTCAAGTCCCAAACACTTCATGGTAAAAGTCTAGGCTTGATTCAAGGCATAAGGAAGGAACATGGGCCATTTTTACACACCTTTGGGGTGTTTACGGTTTTGGGAGATCCCCAAACCGTAAACACATATAAATGAGTCATTTTGGTGGTTTTTATGTGCTAAAGACATCAAGGAAGGGGTCTAAATTGTTGGATTAATGTCTAAGTCCATAACTATAATTGGTAAAACTTGACCCGACCCGGCATGGTCCATTTGGGTTGCATACCATCATGCACTTGGATAGACTAAATGAGAGAAATAAGACACTTATGGTTATTAATATATTATAAGTTCTAGTATATTAATAATAAGAATAATGAGATTATTTAATTAGTATTGATCAAGAATTAATCTAGCATTAATTGAGTGATCAAAAGAAGACTAATTAAATATGTGGGTTGATTGTGTAAATCATCCATACTTGTATAGTGGGCTAATGCTCCATGGATTATCTAGTTGGGCCAAAACCCATATGATGCTCCATGGATGCTCCATGGTGTATTTTAACCCATGGATCCAAGGAAATGGAAAGTCATGACAATTAGGGTTTACCCTAATTGTATAACTATATAAGCATCTTATTCTTGAGGAAAAGCGGCCACTAGTGAGAGTAAGAAAGGGCTAGCCGATTTCATGAAGTGTAGAATTCTCTCTAAGTTATTCTAAGTGTTTTGATGATTGTGAACCATTTGAGGTGTCACACTTGGGGCACTAGGCACTCAAGCTTCATGAAGACAAGAACCATCAAAGAGGTATGTATTCTATCTTGTTATATTGATAGTTTTGTATGCTAGTTTAGGATAATACCTTGGATATTCATATTTGCATGTATAATAGAGAAAACATAGATCCAAGGTATTTAGGGTTGCATGTACACTTAGGAGTGTTAGAATGCTCATAACCCAACAGTGGTATCAGAGCCTAGGCTTGTTTTCTTGTTATACCTGCAATAGAAGCTGAAAAATCGAAATTGGTGCTGTCAGCCCAGCAGACTCGCCGAGTCCATGAAGGGACTCGACGAGTCCAAGGCAAAATGCATCCAACTCGCCGAGTTTTGTTCATGCACTCGACGAGTTGGATCCCAGACAACATATTTTCGAGTTTTTTGGCTAGAAATGGACTAGGAACATTACCCTAAGTTGTTTTTGAACTTATAAACTTGTTTTTTAATGTGGTAATGTTCATGCTAATCCTTTTTCAAAGATAATTGTCAATAGATTCATGTTTTGTATTAGTTTAAAGGTTAGACTAATTACATGAAAAAGTTTGATTTGAATTATCTTGTTCTTATGAGTTGCTTAGATTAATAGAAAAGTTAATTGAAATAGTTGTTTTCAATCCATTTTAATCTAAGAGTTGAGTATAAAATGTGTTTGTGTAACTTGTCCTCAAGTTACATGAAGAGTCACATTAAAGACTCATAAAACTCATAAAATTGGCAAAGGTTACAAAAATGAAGAGTCTAGTTCTAATTAATTGGAGTTATGACTCCATAATTTGTCCTCAAGTTATGGAGGACCAAGAGTCTCTTCATTAATTAAATAAAAAAATAAGTGTAACCTTAATTAATTCCATAAGTTATAAAATAAAGAAAAGTTAATTCTTTTATTAGTTTAAAGTCTTCCATAACTTGTCCTCAAGTTATGGAACTTGAAGAGTTTTTGGATTAAAACTACTTTAAACACATAAGTTATGGAATTAATTAGTTTTGAATAGTTTCAAAACTTGCCCTCAAGTTTTGGAATTTGTAAAGTTTTCTCTTATGAATACTTTAATTCCAAGTTAGCCCTTAGAATTTTAAAAGTTAAAATTCAACCCTTATACTTTATAATATTATAAGTTAATAATATATATATATGTATAAGAGTAAAGCCAGTTTTACCGCTAGTACGCCTCATTCACGAAGCTGATCTATAAGGTGGGTATAAGGTTGTTGCCTATAAAATGGCAACTTAATGGGTGTACACTCTCACCCACCGCTTGCTTGACTGGTGGAGGGTCGTTAGCCGAACGGGTTTGACATGACTATAATTCTCCCTTCATTAAAAGTATTAATGATAAATACTAAGTAACTAAACTCTTAATAATACCCACTCTTAGTTACTTAGGAAAATGTGAATAAGGTGCTAATCCATGAAATTACACTTTGCACTTTGTTTAAGTCGGTTAGTGGAGCGTGTGTGGTTAACCGACACACTAACTCGTATTTAACAAGGTAGGCAAAGGGTAACTTAATGTTTATCATAGTATCGATGGAGCGTGTGTGGTTAACCGGCACATCGATTGAGGGGTAAACACTTAAGGGTACCAAGTAATTTGCATGGTTACTTCACACCTTGTTTTGTGATCCTCGGCATCCCAGTCACAAAACCTGAAGGGCACACTCGAGATTGAAACATGCCATTGAACAGTTCAATGAATCTCAAAGATCTAGGAGTTTCAAAACCCAATTAAAACCTAATTATTATTTCGTTTTTCATGGTGTAAATTGGTGAATCGTCATTCACCTACCTTCAAATTGTTTTATAGCTTGGATTACGGCATACCTCTTCTAAGTTATAAAATAGTTTGTTGGGTCCTAGCCTTAATATTTCAGATTGGGTGTCATATTAAGGACTTTAATCAACTATCTTGAATATCTCCCAAAAACATGTCTGGTTTAGACATTTATGATCTTCCCAAATCTCTTGAAACAAGCTTTCCTAATGAAGATGATGTCCCATGGATATCATACTTCTTTCTCCTCCTCCAATTATTCTCCCTAACCCACAAGTTCCTGAAAAGTTTAAGATCATTCAAGCCCTATTGGCAAGGCAAGGTCTAGGTGTGGTCACATCTTGGAGATGTAGTCACATATTGACAAGCCGGGAGAGTTGGGTGTCAAAGTCTTGAGAAAGTTGGTGGTTCAATCACTTTCTAAGTCACATAGTGAGTTCGTTTGGAACACCTATGAAACAGACTATGACAAGACCCTTAATGATCTTATTTATTTGTTAAGATCAACTTCCTCAAAACTTGATGGACATTGACAATAGTGACACAGGAAATACAGAAAAAGCATTCTCTTCCCAAGGAAAGGGATTGACCATAGTCAACTAGGTTGACCAAATGGTAAATAGAAAAGGCTAAGTCTGTAATAGTCCCATGTACCATTATCAAAGGGTCCATATGTTTATATTGCCAAAGGAAGGGTCATTAGTTGCGAAGCTGCCAAATTTACCTAAGGATGTTAAAGTCAATAAGGTTGACTCTACTTCAGGTAAAGTCCACTAATCTAACTCTGTTAAGTTTCTATTCTGAGATTCCTGATACATGATGTGACTGGGTCACATGGTAATGTTTAAGAATCAAAGAAAAGTAAAGGAACTTAAAGAAAGGATATGCTGAATCTGATCGCATAGATGGATTTCTATCGCGTAGTTTGAAGATCAGATTCTTGAGCTACTTCTTAGGAGTTATGAGGTATTGCTTAGGAATAGATAACAACAAGTTTTCATATGGATTGTAAGGATAAGTTTTTCCGCATAGTTTTAAAATAAAAGAAAATTTTTGATTTTATTTATTTTAAAATATCCTTACAATGGCATTTGAGGAAAAATTGTTGCTTATATGATTCCATTAATAGCAAGAGTGGAAATATGAAATTGATTCTTTCATTTGTGGTAATGTCTAAATTTACCAAACAAGAAAAGATTCTCATCACCCAAAGTTTCATTTGGACCGGAACTTGGAATCATGCAAGTTGTATAGCTTGATGAATGAGAACTTTCAAGTATTGGAAAATTAAGACTAATTACTTGTTCACATGGATGTGTGAGTCAAGTGAAGGACTAAGGGATCGAGTATACATTCTTGTGCACTGGTCAAGTCCACCACAAAAGATTGATAAAACTATTCGTCATAGCTTACTAAAGCTCAGTAAATATGATTATACTTACAAGCTTAAGTGTAATTCTGAGACATTGGAAAAGGCTCCAATGTATGACAGAGCGAATAAGAAGAATCAAATTAGGCAGAAGGATAAAAGTTTCTCAAATCTGAAAAGATGGGAGCGTACTTTAGTATCAATTTTTGTGATCATCTTAATGATTAAGGAACCATATCAAAATTAGTTCTCTAAGGAAATCTTAGTGCATTCTTATGACTAAGAAGAGGAACTTGAATTGTTGAAATGGTTAAACCAAGAAGATGAGTCATACTTCATTCTAATACAAGTCTTAGAGTCATACTCCAAGATTGTAATTTGAGTGACATGTCTTAAAGAAGGTTTAAAACACTTGTCAAATGTAAAAGTAAAAGTTTCCTACTCTTGTACATTTGAAATTGGTAAGTTGTGATGTTTTGGATAAAACAAAGACCAACTTAGGCCAATTGTGTGAAGTGTTTGTCTTTATTAGAATCCTCACTATCTCTTGAATATCTGAAAAGAGAGTCTTATAGGTCAAGAAGACAGTGGGAGTCTTAAAGGTCTTGAAAGTCTCAAGAACTAATCAAGAATAGAACCTAAAGTTCTTCACTAGCACACGACTTGCGGTTTATAACCTATCGTGTTGACATATTCTGTGCCCATTCTAGTTAAAGTTGGCTTTACATATGAGTTCTTAGAGTTCTCAATTTGTTGTACAACAAATTGGAAGCAATGGTAGGCCCTTGAGCTGCCAGGTGGCAAGAAATTAAGATTGAGTTCAATCCACATGAGTTTGGATTTGTCATTATCCTTGTCTTGTGACTATGGTTTTGATAATTCACATGGATAATAACACATACACCATTAAATCTAAGTGTCATAAGGTTTCTCTCTGATTCATGAAAATGATGGTGAGGAAACACTTTCACTAAGTAGATTTTAGTTAGATAGCATTTGTGATATTTGCATTCTCAAAGTCGTTAGTGGAGCGTGTGTGGTTTACCGGCACACTAACCTGGACTTGTGAGAAGTGGCAAAAAGGTCTAACCATTATGATTACGACATCCCTCTTCGTAATTGTTTAGACACACATGTGATCTATCTAAGAGAGGTGTATGATTTTGATAAAGTTCTATCAAAACAATCTAGTATCAGAAATCTGAACTTTGGTAAGAAAGTCAATAAAGTATTGATTTCTAGAAGTCCAGTTGATTTCTGAGTACATGTCAAAGCTAGTGGGAGCATAAGTGTTATGTTAATGATCATCATGTTAGTGGGAGCATGATAATTATGATAAGTATTGCAAGTTAGCAATGTTAATTATAGAAAACAAAAGGTTTCAATTGGGAAAAAGTTGTTTAGCTATAATTAAGGGAGAGGAAATTATACTTCATCTTAAATCTATAAGCTTAGATCGTGAGGCTTTAGTCATTTAGTCAAGGAAATATATATGAATTTCATGTTGGAATGGCTCAACATAAGGAAATTCTGTATATGGGTCCATTATTTGCGTTCTTAAATTCGATTTTGATTACGGTATCGCTTTTCATAATCTGAATTATGAGAACTTGGCAAATAGAAATGGAAATGTTATAGCAAAAGAATGGTTTAGTCTTTATGTGAGACATCATGAATCGTGTCCCATATGCTTCGGATATAGGATCGATTACATGTGCTGTATTCATCCTTTCTAAAAGTTTCCAAATGCCTGGGGCATTAAGAAGGGAAAAGGTTTAGAACTGGATATGACTAAAAGGATTAAACAATTGTCGAGGACAATCTAAGGTTTACCAAAGATTGGTTGCTCAAGGACAGTTGGAAGTATAGTGATAATTCTGGAAGGACCATATTGACATAATCTGTAAGGAGGCAACTCTTATTCAGAAGTGATAGTCAAAATGAATCTGGAGATGTTTCAAAGTCAGAAATTTCAATCTGTGTAAGATTAAGGAAACTTAATGCAAGAAGGATGTTTCCAAGGAGTTGATCTCCTTTGGAATACTCTATAATGATTGTTGCCAAGTCTTTGTGAATTTGTGCATAATCGTTACAAGAGGATCAATGCATATAAGTTTAGAATCTAACAGATTTCAGTAAATGGCATGAATTTGGAATTCTTGCATTTGCAGTAAGGATTTGGGAGTGTGAAAAGAGAATCATTGAAGTTATGTTAAATTGATCTAGTTCACAAAGTAAAGATCATAGACAAACATAGTATGCATACTTTGTGTGTGGCATGACTAGTGTTTAGAAAAACATAGTGTACATGCTTGGAGCATGGGACAACTATTGTTTTAAATTCAAGAATAAAGTTGATAGCTAAAACAGTATACAATGAATAATGTGTAATCATATGGTGATAAATAAAAGGTGTTTTATTTATGTTCATAGGTTTTGATACCATATTGGATTCAATTATTATTGTGTTTCACTTTGCATGTTTTGACTTCCCGAATAAACTAGGTTATTCTTCTGGAATGACTAAGTTATTCAAACCATCCACAGTCGGTCATATGTTGGAAGTAGATATGAATTAAGACTGTCATGGGTTGGCTTGTAGAGGTCTAAGGTGTTGGACAAAGGGCTACAACACTCATGAGTGCTCATAAGTTCTGAGTATTGGATTCAACCCGCGCTCATTGGAATCACTTTATGGATTTTATCACAAGTGATCATGAGACGATAATATCTTATATTCTTCAAACCTAGAGATATGAGTTGTTACTATGAGTTGGTTGTACATTGATTGCACGAAACTGCATTTGGTAACTCGGTGCTAAAAAAACGTGCCTTTGTGTATGATTCAACAAGTAGTAGAACAAGTCATATGAGTCGAAGTTTATCCATTCCTTTTACCTTCGGGATAAAAGCGATATCTGTGGGCCCCTCGATGATTTGATGATGACAAATGGAAGTGCTCGGCTGGGCCAAGACTGATTTGATTTGTTCAATTAGTCAGTCGTCATAAATCGGAAATCGGGAAACAACAAATGGACAGAGAGAATGATTATAATCCATGTCTCAGTCCATATGATATCTAGAATGGAGGAATATATGATCCCTTATCTAATGGACAAGTCATTGACAAGATCAGAGTTCATCTACAAGGTCAAAGTTCGACAGAAGCTTTTGAGAGCTACGATTGCTAGTTGGTTCCTGAAGTCATACGCAATAATAGTTTTAGACTTATCCAAGTGGGAGACTGTTGGATTAATGTCTAAGTCCATAACTATAATTGGTAAAACTTGACCCGACCCGGCATGGTCCATTTGGGTTGCATACCATCATGCACTTGGATAGACTAAATGAGAGAAATAAGACACTTATGGTTATTAATATATTATAAGTTCTAGTATATTAATAATAAGAATAATGAGATTATTTAATTAGTACTGATCAAGAATTAATCTAGCATTAATTGAGTGATCAAAAGAAGACTAATTAAATATGTGGGTTGATTGTGTAAATCATCCATACTTGTATAGTGGGCTAATGCTCCATGGATTATCTAGTTGGGCCAAAACCCATATGATGCTCCATGGATGCTCCATGGTGTATTTTAACCCATGGATCCAAGGAAATGGAAAGTCATGACAATTAGGGTTTACCCTAATTGTATAACTATATAAGCATCTTATTCTTGAGGAAAAGCGGCCACTAGTGAGAGTAAGAAAGGGCTAGCCGATTTCATGAAGTGTAGAATTCTCTCTAAGTTATTCTAAGCGTTTTGATGATTGTGAACCATTTGAGGTGTCACACTTGGGGCACTAGGCACTCAAGATTCATGAAGACAAGAACCATCAAAGAGGTATGTATTCTATCTTGTTATATTGATAGTTTTGTATGCTAGTTTAGGATAATACCTTGGATATTCATATTTGCATGTATAATAGAGAAAACATAGACCCAAGGTATTTAGGGTTGCATGTACACTTAGGAGTGTTAGAATGCTCATAACCCAACATAAACTAGTTACCAAGGCTTAGGATAAGCTAGGGCACACATTGTCACACCCCCGAACCAGACGGCGGAAACGTCCGAGGGCTATTGTGACTCATTGAATACCATCACAATGCATATACATGAAACATAACATAAAACATCACCAACATTTGGAATAATACAACTGGTAGCGTTTACATTCGTTACATTGTTCAAACATTACATTCTCAAAATAACTGTTTAACACCACTTAAACCACAACAAACGTCATAGAGTACAATCATCCTTCACCTTATCTATTACCTGAGAATACAAGTATTTTGAAAACGTCAACATATGAAATGTTGGTGAGTTCATAAGTAGTGTTTGAAAATCCAATGTATTGTTTGATAACCATCAGAAAATCCGATATTTTCTAAAAATAGAATAGTGTAAAAATATGTGTTGATCCATGAGTATGCTTTGTTTGAATTCTATAGATGTAAGTGTAAGAGTTGTGAGATTTGACCGGTAATTCATAATTGTACTTGTTGAAAACCCTAGGAAAATCCGACGTTCTCCTATCACTTTGCTTTACTTAGTTTGTGTACCGTTGTTTCGTTGCGTTAGAGGGAATCGTTGAGCTCCGGAGGCATTGAGAGTACAATGGGTGGTGAAGTGTTGTGACGAGCGTTAATGAAAACGTCCAATCGAAAACCTTACAAGCGATCCCTTAGGCGTCCCTCGTAATTCTTCACACAACTCGATCCTCCCGGACTTGTGTAGTCCCACGACCGGAGGGAAGGAAGGAAGGTGCGAAACCCTCGGTATTTCCCCGCGTCGTTCAAGACTAATGCAATTGCGAAGGGCCCGAAGCCCAACCCGCAATCGTGAGTTACCGACTTTACTAGCAGCACTGAAGGACCCTTGGGGACCAGCAGCATGTTTGCCATTGAAAGTCCTTTTACGTTATGTCGGATCGGTAAAACCCAACACTTCGTAAGAGATAGGTCTTTGGGCCTTAAGATCAGGTCATTGGGCTAGCTAGGCTCAACAAACAAGATTTTACACTTTTGGGGCCCAAAGGTGGTGCGTAGACGTCTGTGCACACTCGCATGTATAGTGAATTCTCCATCGTTATTAGTTATGAATCGTAATGTCGTAACGTCGTCGTGTTAGTAGTTTCGGATTTTTATTGGTTCGAGACCGAACCAATTCGTTTAACAACGACTTTTGGTATTGTAATGTATTGTATTTCGTCGATAGGCGTGGTACCATCATTTGGTCAAATTGCATGTATTGACTAGCCTTGAAAATTTTCTGTTTTCAGCCCCTCCTTATTTGTAGAATTTACCCTTTTCACCCTTTTATTTAAAAACTTTCCGGTTTGGTCCTTAAATCAATTTTCTTGACATTTTTAACACCAAAAATTATTGAAATAAGTATTTTCCAGCATATTTTTCATAGAAAATAGTTTAAGTCCTTGAAGTTGCAGTTTTCTCGGTTATAACCCCTCTTTTTCGCAATTTTTACATTTTTGACCCAATTTGGAAATTTTTTGCAACTTTGGTCCTTTCTAAATTTGAAAAGCATTTTAAACCTTTGAAAAGTACATGGAACACTTATAGTCCACTGTTTTCCAGAAAAATGCAGTTTTGGTCCTCCAAAATAGAAAATTTCGCATATTGGGCCTCATTGGGCCGAAAATGTCATCTTTAGCCCAATAAGCTTGGAATTTATGTTTTTAACCCTCCAATTAGTATATTTTCAGAAAATACATTATGTAAACTGTTTTGGCTCATCTCACCCATCAGATTTCGAAATATTTCATTTTAGGCCCTTCAACTTTGTATTTTCAACATTTTGTGTCAAAAAAAATTGGTTTTTAGCCCAAAATAAGTGTTGTCAAGCCATTTGGCTATTTTTCTTAATATACTTTGCATGTAGTAGTATATTTTATGCTAGAATAAAATATATATCTCGGTTTTTAGCATTTCGTAACTAGATCTATCATCAAAATCATACAAAACACACATGTAAGCATAGAAATCAACCACAACATACACAAAATGATGGATCTACACCTTTGCTTGTATTCTCCCCCACAAAAACTTGTAAAAACCGAAAATAAGGGGGTATGAAACTCACCTTGTTTGAAGCTTTCGGTTTTTGGAAGAAAGATGGAAGAAAGTTGGGTGATTTTCGGCCTTAGCACTCCTTGATGAAGGTCTCGGCCTTGAGGTGTTTCTAAGGTACAAGATCATGATTTCTCATGAATTAAGAAGAGATATTTGATAGATCAAGGAAGCTAGATCATAGAATTTAGTAAAAACTTACCCAATATGATGACTAACTTGCAAGATCCTCTTGAAAGCTTCCTAAAACTCGAGATTTTTGAAGAGGGGAGGAAGGAGAGTTCTTGAGTAATCTAGAGAGAATTTAAGAGATTTTTGTGGGTGTGTGTGGGTGTATGACCGAGAGTGAGAGAGAGGAAGAAGTGAGGTGATCTTTGAAGTGATAATTGCATGGAGAAATGAGATACAATGCATGGATGTCCTTTGGGTAATAGTGAGGTGGCATCCAAAGTCAACACTTCCATTTCTCTTAGGGTTTGGGCCTTGAGCCGAGAATTGGAAAGGGAGAAGAGAAATTTGGGCTTTTTCCCCTTAAGCCCAAAATTAGAGTTAGTTAGGGTGTGTTTTATACTTAAAAGAATGTGGTAGGATTTTCATATTTTTATTGGACTAGTTTAGGTTATTCATGTATCAAGGCTTTTAGCTCATTTCATTCTAGGTCCAACATGACCTAAAATGTTGAATAAAATAAATGTGGGTCCAATTTGAATCCAATTAGGGTTCTAAACCCCAGATAGTCAAATTGGAAGCTTATTGGTCCATTAGGTCCAATAAGGAAGTTCTAGTCCCAAAATGGACCTAATTAAGAACTTCTAGTGTTCCCAATTGTTTGATGACTATTTGTAGTATTTGTATGAGGTATTTGATTGAAGTTTTTGATTCATATTAGCTTGAATGTATAGATTACATGACACAAAATTTCCAGTTGTGACACACATTGGCACCCTAAATAGGGTTTATGGTCCAAGGTGTTCTTGGACCGTAAAAACCTTTGATATTGGTGTTCTTGGATGATTTCTTGAGGTATAGAAGTGTAACAAGCTTATAAGATTCTAGGATAGAAGAACTTACAAGTTAGAAGCTCGAAAAGGTCCAAAAGGCCAAGAACACAAGTGTGTGTTCTTGGTGTTCTTAGTGTAAATGGAAGATTGACCCTTTTAGAATGATTTCACGGTTAGAAGTGTGTTAAAACACTAGACTAAGCCATATAATAACTTAAGAAGGCTAGAAACACTTACTAGATCGAAGATCTAGAAAAACTTTTGGATGATACTTGAGATAGAAATGGGTTTGGATATTGAGATTTTTGGAAAAAGTGTAAACAATGACTAACACTCATATATATACTCCCAATTTTAGGGTTTTTGGCAGAAAATATTTTATTCAGGCAGTAAACCCTAATTTCTTAGAGTATTGGAATAACAGTGTTGCACAATAACCCTAGGGCATCCTCTCTTCTGATATCACCCGAAGTGTAAATCCTAAAAATACTCAAACTTGTTCCAAAAAGTTTGAAACTTTGCAGCAACTTTTCTGG
Organism: Lactuca saligna; assembly: GCF_052625555.1. Classification (NCBI taxonomy): domain Eukaryota; kingdom Viridiplantae; phylum Streptophyta; class Magnoliopsida; order Asterales; family Asteraceae; genus Lactuca; species Lactuca saligna. Next base: position 175,073,881 of record NC_136417.1, on the reverse strand, counting down.
CTTTTATTGTATTGAAGGGTTGTACATAATAGAAATTTCGGGTTGTCACATCATCCCCTCCTTAGAAGGAATTTCGTCCCGAAATTGGAATTTAGGTAAGGAAGTAGGCATGAATAATTAAGCCAAGAAATGGGGATACTTCCTAATTGGTTGATTCTCGCGCTCCCAAGTGAATTCGGGTCCCTGGTTGGTATCTCAGCGAACCTTCACTAAAGGGGAAACGACTATGAATCGTTCGCATGACCTTTCGGTCTATGGTCACTACAGTTCTTCCACGTAGGTGAGGCTCTTGTGGGACTCGATCTCTTCGAGTGGGATTTCAAGAGTCTCATCGGATCGATACTTTTTACAAGTTCGAGATGGGAAGGGTAGAATGTACGTTACTAAGCTCGCGTAGTAGGTTTAGTTTGTGAGATACAGGACCGATTCTGGTAAGAATCTATGAGGTCCTAACTATCTTGGATTTAGCTCTCCACGCCTTCCAAAACGTATCAAGCCATTCCCAGAGTGAGACTTCCTAAAGAATTTGGTCTCTCACTTGGAATTCCAAGGTTTCTTTTTCTTGCTTATCTTCCCAGTCAGGGGCCACCCCTTGTTGGGTTAAAGTCGTAAGGGTTTCTGAAATTCGCGAGGAGTTCTGAATGGAGTATCTACAAGACCTAAAATTTGACGAATTCCCAACAGCGTCTTCGGTGCTGACAAATTCTCAACGGTTTTGATAAATTGCAAGGGTCCTCAAGAATTTACACATCACTAATAGTGTGTCTTAGGAAATTTTGACTCTTCAATCCCAAAACTCGTATTTATAGAACTTTGCGTAATGCTTCTTTGATCGTATTGGTTCCATGGTTTGTTGTAAGTGATCTTTATGATTTCCTTCTTACTACTAGAGTAGATAAGTAAGTCAATTACAAGGTTAATGACGAACTGATCCATGTAAGAATGGCGTACTCTATCCATTAAGTTCATGAGTGTTGGGTTTTGAGCATTCTAACACTTCCTAAGTGTACATGCAAACCTAATAACCTTGGATCTATGTTTGTCTAATTATCATGCAAAGTTGATTTCCAAGGCTATGATCCTATCTAGCATACATGGGGAACAATTCTAAAATAAATAATAGATAGAATTACATACCTTATTGTTGAAAGTGTTCATTGAAACCTTGTGAGCCTAGCACCTCAAGTGTGATGCCTCAAATGCTTCACACAACACCAAATGCAAAGTATAAACTTGAGAGAATACTCTAACGCACTCAAAATCGGCCAAGCCCTCTTGTTTCTCTTGTGTAGCCTGTGTAGCCGATTTTGGGGAGAGACATGGTCAGCATTAGGTAAAACCCTAATGTAACATGACTCTTCATTTCTCAATCCATGGGTTAACTCCATGGAGCATCCATGGAGCATCCTATGGGTGGAACCCAACTTGATAATCCATGGAGCCTCTAAGCCCACTATATAAGATATGAAAGATTTACATAATCTATCCATATATCTAATTAGTTATCTTTTGATCACTCAATTAATTCTAAATTAATTCTTGATCAAAACTAATAATATTATTAATATATTAGAACTAATAATATATTAATAAACCATATGTGTTATTTCTCTCATTTAGTTTATCTAATTGCATGGTGCCATGCAACCCAAATGGACCATGTCGGGTCGGGTCAAGTATTTACTAGAAATAGTTATGGACTTAGACACCTTATCCAACAATGAGTACTATGGGCGTATTGGTCCTATCTGAGGGGTATCACTACGGACTCATAGTGTCCGTATCGAGTTCGGAAGGTCGTCTTCGGGACATCCTTCTCTAATACTCGAAACTGGTGACATTCGGATCTCAGGTCCATTTCTGAAAAGTAATTCGTTCCTTGCGTTTGATTAGCCCACACATTCATGCGAGGCAAAAATAATGATTTCCAATTGAAATCTTGACGAGTCCCCGATAGTCGAGGTACATAAGATACAATTTGTCTACCTCTGGAAGAATAAGACCGGAGCCCTCCAAGGTGAGAAGTATGGTCTTCCAATTCTACTGCTGGGTAGTTCGCTAAGTTTTCCGGATCGTTCTTGTATTTTAGTAGGTGATTAGACTGTAGGGCAATCTGTTTACAGGAGTCGTATTGGGTTCTAAGCTTGTTCACATGACGATACGATTACTCGTAGTCTTGGGCAATCTTCATCCTGAAGTTCATATTAGAATTCATACATGGTTCAACGATCACAAGCTCGTGTATACAAGTCGTATATAATTAAGATTGAAAAGATAGTCGAATAAATGATTCTTCTTTACGTTCACATCCCAATAAGGAAAAGAGGTTAAAGTGGAATCATCAATTCTTAACCTGTAGAACCTTGATTATATACCACCCCTTTGTATACATTCTTCAGTGATAGATCAACCGTATGGGTCTTTGGAATGAACTTGACGTACTGTACGAGTGATACTTTGAGGATTTCTTCGGAAAGGAAAAGAAGCATGAGGTACTCCATGCACGAGTACTTCGGTGGCCTGTTATGACGGCTTTGCTGGAAAGGCGATTTCGGAGAAAGAGATGTACGTAAGGAGCTGGTATTGTGCGGATCAAATTGAATCTAGTTGTATGATAATGTCGGAATCATATGGGAACTAAAGACATTAGATTTGAACATAAGGCGGTACAGACAAAACACAACCGTGCAACCATTAACAGAGTTACAGTACTTTAGACTTACTACAAGACTACTGCTGTGAACAAGGTATACTACAAAAGACAAGTATACGCAGCACGAGCATCCCTTTACTGACGGGATCTCGCAAAAGATACGACTCTAGTTGCACTAGTTTTGGATGGTTTATAAGTCTATTACAACGAACGCCCTAGATATTCTAACGAAGGTCCGTCGTAGTTTCTCCTACAGCTGTGATCCTGAGAATCTTCCCATCAGCGCCTGAGTTCTTCGCTATCGGTCAATCCTTCTTGAGGTGTCCAATTTCACCGCATTGATGTCAGATCTAGACAACACCAACATTGGTGGTGGAAATGATGTGTCGAGCTAGAGTGACGTGGACACGAGTGTTCTCCTTGTTCATCCCCTTTGAAACTTTCCTTTCATAGGGTCTAGTTTTAACACCACCATTGTAAGCCCGGTTGACTCTGATGTCAGGGCCTTGAGTGATGGGTCGTGCCAGTGCTTCATGTTGGATTAGTGTCTAAGTCCATAACTATTTTGGTATGTACTTGACCCGATGGTGCATGGTCCTGTTGGGTTACCTTCACCAAAGCAACTTGATAGGATGAATTATGGAGAGAAAGGATTAAATATGATTTATTAATATATTATTAGAATAATATATTAAAGGAGAAATCATATTGTTTAATTAATATTAGTCATTAATTAATTGGTAATTAGTTTTGTGACTAAAAGAGATTAATTAAACTTAAGGGACTTGAATTGTAATTATAAGATAATTGCAATTTGGGCCATGGATTGCCTTATATTAAGGAGTGGACGAATTCTATGGGAAAGCCCATGAGGAAATCGTCCAAGGCCTTAAGGAAAGGAATCTATGGGTTGCTTAGGGCTTAAGCATCCAATTTAGGGTTTCCTTGTTAGATAACCCTAATAGCCTAACTATATATACATCCCTTATGACCCAAAAACGTGGCTAAGCATCCTTCTAGGGTTAGAACACGTTTTGGGCAGCCTCCATCCTCTCTCCTCTTCATCCTCTTGCTTATGGTGTTTGTGAACCATTAGAGGAGTGACATTTGTGACTCTAAGCTTTCTAAAGTCAATACAAGGAGGAATTGAGATTATTATTGCTACATAACAATCAAGGTATGATCTTAAACCTATTCTCATGTTAATATGATTACTTGAATGCTAGAATTAGGGTTTATAGTCTTGGATAACTTGCATGTACAATAGAGAAACCTAGATCCAAGCATTGGGGTTTGTATGAGCACATAAGATGTTCTTATGACCAAAACCCATCAGTGGTATCAGAGCCTTGACTGGTTTCTATTGTATTGATGCATTATATGATTGAAAAATTTGTTTTTTTTTTTTTTTTTTTTTTTTTTTTTTTTTGTGTTTCTAGAGCTCGCCGAGTCCATGCTTGACTTGACGAGTCAACTCGTCAGATGGAGCAAACATCGGGATTTCTTGCTGTTTTTGCTTAAGGATAGTTGCCTTATCATATTAGATCAATATAAATCCAATTTTTTGATATATTTGAGTATATTCTTGATCTAATTGAAGATATTTATCAATTAATAAAATATTTGTTTCCTTATGTGATAATTGATTAATTATTTTGATTAAATTGGTAAATTGTTTTGCAAGAAATCATTAAATAAATCAAATATGGATAATTATGTGATTAAATGTTTATTAAGATTATTTGTTATTTGATCCTTGTTGTTATGAAAAGTTTCATATTTTCCCCTTTAGGTTTTATAGTTTAAATTTGAACCTAAAAGTTTTGTTGTTTTGAAATTTAAATAGTTGAAACCCTAATGTTTTGAAAAAGGTTTCAAAACTTACCCTCAAGTTTTGGAATTTAAATTTTGATTAATAATTTAATTTTGATGTATATTTAAATTCTAAACCCTAATGTTTTGAAATGTTTCAAAACTTGCCCTCAAGTTTTGGAATTTAAAAGTTAATTAAAAGGTTTAATTAGGAATGTTAAATTCTAAAACCCTAGTAATGTTTTGAAAAGTTCAAATCACACCCTTATGGTTTTATTAATTAATTAAGGTTTATAATTAAAAGAGGTTTAATAAATCCATAAAAGTTTAGGTATACAATTTAATTGAATTAAAGGTATAATTATTAAATTTGACCACCTAGTATTTTAAAAGTGTAAAATACACCCTATACTATATATAACATTAAAAGTCTAACATTATATATATATATATATATATATATATATATATATATATATATATATATATATATATATATATATATATATGTATGAGTAAAAGTTAGTCTTACCGTTAGTAGGCCTCATTCACGAAGCTGGTCTATAAGGGGTGTTTAAGGAAATTGCCTATAATATGGCGATTGAATGGGTATCCACTCTTACCCACCGCACTCTTAACTAGTGGAGGGTCGTTAGCCGAACGGGTTGGATAGGACGAAACCTTCCATTATAAGTATAATGAAATACAAAAGTAACTAAATGTTTTTACAAATTCCCAATCTTAGTTACTTAGGCAAAGTGAATTGATGCAATTCCATGAAATTACACTTTGTGCCCTTGCGAAGACGTTAGTGATGCGTGTGTGGTTTATCGGCACACTAAATGGTTCTAAGCAAATGTAGCAAAGGGTGACTCAATGTTTGTCATAGTTCGGTGGAGCGTGTGTGGTTTACCGGCACATCGAATAGGTGACTGTAACATGTGAGGGCACCATGTAAGTTTGCATGGTTATTCACACCCGCTTTGTGATCCTCGGCATCCCAGTCACAAACAAGAGGGGCATATCAAGATTTAAACATGCCATTGAAATGTTCAATGAATCTCAAAGGATCTAGGAGTTTTCATAGGTTTAAAACTTAAATTTCTTTTTCGTTTTCATGATGGAAATTAGTGAATCATCATTCACTTACCTTCAAATATTCTGCAATTAGGGTTACTACATTCCTCTCCCGAGTTGTAGAACATTGTGTTGGGTCCTAGCCTTAGTATCTCATTTGGGTGATTTACTAAGGACTCAATCAATCAACTAACTTGAATTTATTTCTCCCGATTTGTAGATGTCTAAGTTCGACAACTATGGTCTTCCTAAATCCTGTGGAACAAGCATTCCACATGAAGATGGTATTCCACGATTCGATCGAGGAACAAGAAATCATGCTTCACTTCCTCCACCACCTCCAATTGTTCTCCCTAACCCACAAGATCGAAGAATTGAATGGTTCAATATCACTAAGGCCCTATTGGAAATAAAACATGAAGATGGTAAGCCCGTGTGTGCCCACATTCTAGGAATGAAATCACACATTGAGAGGTTGATAATGTTGGGTGTGTCATTCCCAGATGAGTTGGCTGTGAATTGGGTTTTGCAGTCACTTCCTGAATGATATAATGAGTTCAAAAGAAAGTATTATATGATGGATCATGACGACAACCTCATTGACCTAACTTACATGCTCATTACTGCTGAATCAGAAATGATTTGGCGAACCAATGGAGCGTATTTGTTGGGAAAGTCAACCGACCATGCTTCCGTTGATGTTCTAGGAGAACCGACCTGCATTTGCTGCCAAAAGAAAGGGCAATGGATACAAGTCTGCCCAAAGAGCCTGAAGAGTCCAGAAGATGGGAGAGTCAAAGTGTATGGTTGCGCTTCAGGTAAAATCCACTATCTAACTCCGTTAAGTTCCTATTCATTGATTCTTAATACGTGCTGTGATAAGATTGCATTTGAATGTTTTGCAGGATCGGTGAAAAGAAAGGAAGCTTGGTGAAAGAGCAAGATGAATCTAATCACGAGGAATGGATCTTGATCGCATGGACTTGAAGATTAGATTTTGAGCTTAGATAGTTATGATAGAGTTGTTAGAAATTTTCCTTTTGAAATACATAGTTTTGAATGGATTTTGCATTATAAGGAAAAATGTTTTCCGCTGCTTTTATAAATAAAATAAATTTTGGTTTGACTTATTTATTTATTTGTTTACTTCCTTGCAATGAAATCGTTATGAAAATTGATGTTTGAATATTTCTACAACAAATGGATATGATTCTTATTTGTGGTGTTTATGGAAAAAGTCGAGAATTTACCAAATAGCGAGAGCTTCTCATCGCCCAAGTTTCAATTGGACAGAAATTTGGAATCACGCAACTTGGTTGCATGATGAATGAGAAATTTCATATTTGGAAATTAGACTAATTCATTGACAAAGTGTCAAGTGAAGGACTAGGAGTACGAGTATACAAAGTTGCGTATTGATCAAGTCCACCATAAGAGTAACAAGGATATTCGTCATGATTTACTAAAGGTTTAATAAATATGATTATACTTATAAGATTAAGTGTAATTCGGAATTGATTAAAAAGGTTTAAATCAATAGCAAAACGAATAAGAAGAATCATGTAGGCAGAAAGATAAAAGTTTCCTCATTCTAAGAAGAAGGGAGAGTACCTTTTATGCTTTATGATAGGTCTTAATGATTAAGAACCATATCTCAATTGATCCTCTAAGTGAGTCTTAGTACAATTGTATGTCTAAGAAGAGGAATCAAGAATTGAAGAAATGGTTAAATCAAAAAGTCAATCATACTTCATTCCAATAACAAGTCTTAAAGTTAAGATTGTCGCAATAGGAGACAAGTATTAAGAAGGCTTTTAACATTCATCAAATGTGGAAAGTTGTGATGTCTTGGATAAGACAAAGACCAACTAGGACCATTTTATGAAGTGTTATGATAAAAACTACACTAACTCTTGAATATTTGGTTGTCAAGAAATGTTTATTGACAAGAGAATCTTATATGTTAAGGAGTCAGTGGGAGTCTTAATGGTCTTGAAAGGTTTCAAGAACAAATCAAATAACCTTATCGATCATCACTGGCACACGAGTTGAGGTTTACAACCTATCGTGTTGACACTATTTTGTTTTCTATGCCATTCCAATTGAGTTAATTATGCATATAAGTCCTATGAGTTCTCGTTTGAATGCATAAAAGGCAAGGACCTTGATCAATGGAAAGTATTTTGATAGGCAAAGGTGAACTGCTTAACTACTTAGAAGACATGGTGGGCAGCTGTGCTACCATAAGGCAAGAAATCAAGATTAAGAAAGTTCGGTCCATATGAGTTTGAATTTGTCGTAAACTTTGGTTTTAACAAAGTCACATGGATAGGAACACATACAACGTTTAAATCTAAGTGTCATAAGATTTCCTCCTTCATGAAAATGATTGTGAGGAAATGCTTTCACTAAGAAAGATTTTAAGAAAATAGTGATTGTAAAATTGCATTCTCGAATTCGATTAGGGTTACGGTATCCCTTTCCATAATTTGAATTATGAGGTTTGGCAACTAATCTTAATTGTTTAGACACACATATGAGCTATCTAAGGAAAAGGTGTATAAGTTTAAGAGGCCTTGATAAAAGATTATCAAAGCATTAAGTATTAGAAACATGGACTTAAGAAATTCAATAGGTATTGTTTTTCCGAAAGTTAAGATGTTTATGAATACATGTCAAAGCTAGTGGGAGCATAAGTGTTATTTTTATAATAATCATCATGAAAGTGGGAGCATAAATGTTATGATAGTATGATTATTAAGGCAAGTATTGCAAGTTGGCAATATTAATTATAGAAAACAAGAGTCATTCTTTGCAAAGTCGTAAGGATGGAATAGTTGTTTTGCTATAATTAAGGGAGAGAATATTATGCTTCATTTCAAATCTAAAGGCTTAGGTTGTGGAATGTTAATAACTTAGTCAAAGAAACATAGTGTGTTCTTAAAATTTCGATTATGATTACGGCATTCCTTTTCACAATTCGAATTTTGAGAACATAGCAAATAAAACATTATGCGTTGTGTCCCATACGCTTCGGGTATAGGATCGATTGCAAATGCTTTAATGTTTGACCATTCTAAAATTTTCAAAAATGTCTAGCGCATTTAGAGGGAAAAGGGACTAGAATCGGTTTTGACTAAAATAATTAAACAACTATCAAAGGACAATCCAAAGTTCGACAAGGATTGGTTGCTTATGAGTAATTGGAAGCATGGTATTGAATGGACCATATCGACATTATTATGAATAGAAAAGATTCTATTAAGAATGAGTTGTCATATGAAAATTATGGAAATGTTTCCATATTGGATGGACCATATCGACATCATTACAAATAGATAAGATTCTATTAAGAATGAGTTGTCATATGGGAAATATGGAAGCGTGTCCATATTGGGAATTGAATATTGAAAATCTATGTCTAGATTAGAAACTTTTATGCAAAAGGATGTTCAAAAGAATGTACTTTGAGTGAGAGACATCATGTCTAAGAAATTTTCTTGTAACACTCTCCGATAGAAGATTTTGTAATATCATTGGCAATAGTCTTTGTGACTTTGGTGCAGTGACATTACGAAAGAATCATTGCATAGAATGTTAGAATCTAGCATATTCTATAAGTAGCAAGAATTTGATATTCTTTCACTTACGGAAAAGGATTTGGAGTTGTGAAATGAGAGTGATTGGAAATGTATTCAATTTGATCTATTTCACAAAGTAAGAACCATAGGTAAACATTGTGTGCATGCTAGGAGCATGGGACAAGTGTAATAATTCAAGTAAGAAGTTGATTACCCGAAACGACAAAAAATGAGTAATCGATATGGTGATAAATAAAAGGAGTTTTATTTATACTCAAAATTTGAGGCCATATGGGATTAGTATTATTCTTGTGTTTCACTTTGCATGTTTTGACTTCCTGAATAATTTAATTGGTTAAGAATAGTCAAATTATTCGAACGGGCCACAGTCGTTCATATGTTGGAAGTAGGTATGAATGAAGACTATCGTTAATTGGTGTGTGGATTGTCTAAAAGAGTATTAGACATAAGCAAATGTTTGCTGCAACGTTCATGAGTGCTTATGAATATGAATTTGAGCATTGGATTAAACCCACGCTTAGTTGGATCACTCCATGAATTATATCACGAGTGATTGGTGAGACGATAACATCTTATATTCTTGAAACCGAGATGTGTGAGTTGTATCTTGCTAATCGGTTGCACATTGATAATATGTAAACGTACTAGTAACTTGGTGTTATAAAACATATTGTTGTGTGTGATTCGGTGAGTAAGTGCAAGCAAGCAATGTATCAAAGTTTATCCGTTCCTTTTATCCAAAGAAGGATAAAAGCGATATCTTTGGGCCCCTCGATGGTTTAGTGATGATAAACGTAAATGCTCGGCCGGGCTAGGGCTAATTTGATTTGTTCAATTAGTCAGTCGTCATAAATCGGAGATCGAGAAATAGTACAATTAGAATGATTAGAAATCATGTCTTACGATATCTAGAATGGAAGAATATATGATCCCTTATCTAAAGGACACGCGTATCTGATAGGATCAGAGTTGACAGCGACTTTGGAAAGCTACGATTGCAGATCAGGATCTGAAGTAATAAGCATAATAGTTATTAGACTTATCCAAGTGGGAGACTATTGGATTAGTGTCTAAGTCCATAACTATTTTGGTATGTACTTGACCCGATGGTGCATGGTCCTTTTGGGTTGCCTTCACCAAAGCAACTTGATAGGATGAATTATGGAGAGAAAGGATTAAATATGATTTATTAATATATTATGAGAATAATATATTAAAGGAGAAATCATATTGTTTAATTAATATTAGTCAATAATTAATTGGTAATTAGTTTTGTGACTAAAAGAGATTAATTAAACTTAAGGGACTGAAATTGTAATTATAAGATAATTGCAATTTGGGCCATGGATTGCCTTATATTAAGGAGTGGATGAATTCTACAGGAAAGCCCATGAGGAAATCGTTCAAGGCCTTAAGGAAAGGAATCTATGGGTTGCTTAGGGCTTAAGCATCCAATTTAGGGTTTCCTTGTTAGATAACCCTAATAGCCTAACTATATATATACATCCCTTATGACCCAAAAACGTGGCTAAGCATCCTTCTAGGGTTAGAACACGTTTTGGGCAGCCTCCACCCTCTCTCCTCTTCATCCTCTTGCTTATGGTGTTTGTGAACCATTAGAGGAGTGACATTTGTGACTCTAAGCTTTCTAAAGTCAATACAAGGAGGAATTGAGATTGTTATTGCTACATAACAATCAAGGTATGATCTTAAACCTATTCTCATGTTAATATGATTACTTGAATGCTAGAATTAGGGTTTATAGTCTTGGATAACTTGCATGTACAATAGAGAAATCTAGATCCAAGCATTAGGGTTTGTATGAGCACATACGATGTTCTTATGACCAAAACCCATCACTTCACAACTACGAGTATGGTGCCCTATTTTTAGGCAATTGCAACATTGCACCTCATGGCAAGCACCATGATGATGGAAACTACACTTATCACACTTCAGAAGTTTTCCCTCATATGGTCTGCTCGGTACGGGGAGGGCAGGGGTTTCCACTTGTTGTTGTTGCATGGCAAGCTTTTGGGATTTCATGCGTTCTTTCTGGGCTTGGCGCTTTTGTTTCTTGTTCTCTGCTTTTCGGCTTTGCAAGCTTGCAATTATTACCATTTGATGACTTCCTGGATTGATACCGCGATCGGGATTTTCAACCCCTTCGTCAACATTGATTTCGCTGATAGCGCTTCAATGTGCAAGGATAGCTGTCACGACAGCCATCACGGCAGCTGTAACTGCGGTTTGAAAAGTAGCAGCGTCCATAGGAAAAGCAGAGGTTTCGTTGTTCGGCTGACTGTTTCAGGATGACGACATGATTCTGTAATACGAAAGATAAGGATTTTGTGAGCGATTTTGGTTTACCCTAAATGTACTTCGATTGCTTACTTAAAGAGTAAGAATATGTTCTCGAAAGTTTGACCTACATCCCTATGATGCATTCCTACTACGGAATTGAAGTATGTTCACGCAAGTTTGACCTACATCTCTACGATGCAGTCCTAGAAAGAGTGGAAGTAAGTTCGTAGAATGGTCTCCAAACGTTTTGTCATTCAAGCCGAGGTATGAATGGTTGGTGGATAATATGATCCAACCTTTGATAGAGGCTTGAAAATGATCTCGGAGTTAAATTACTATAGTCTAAAGACTTGACTAAAGCAAATTTCAGATACACTCAATTGAAGGTATGATAAAAGTATTTGAACAGATAATAACTCAGGAGTTGATCGACTGTTAATATCATCGATGTTTAAGATATAATAAATTTGGGAAAATTGACCTTCTAGTAGGTCTTACATCACATCTGGAGTAGAGAAGTCTTTGACAACATAAAGACCTAACTATAGTACTTACAGTACAAGGTAATCACATAGATAAGTGCTACACCGAACATAGATATGAGCATGGTCCTTAAAAACAAAGAAGGGAAGTAAAGTATTTCCTACTGGTGACGGTCACCCCCATGGCGAACCCTTAGTTCAGCTAGTTGAAGTTCCATATCAAGCAGGTATCTTTCGTATACCCTCTGACGTACTCGGAGCTCTATGACCTCGGCTCGGGTTTCAGCTAGTGCTTGCAGCAGGGTTTCGTGGTCTCTCTCAGATCTCTCACGGGTATGTTCAAGGTGATTGTGCGAAGGATATGCATCCCTCCATTGGTGTCAACTTCCGCGATACGACGTAGAGCTGTCCTGCCCTGAATTTCGTTTCGGGCAACCATACGGATCAGGATTGGTAGTACTCTGTCTGTTGTGCTCCTTTCATTTACGTTGTAGAAGCTTCGGTCTCCATTAAACGACATAGGTTGATCTTGATCTTCGCTCCATGCTTCCAAACATTCAACCCAAGGAGGTGTCGGGCCATGAAAAGCAAGACGAGGGTCAGGATTTGGAATGGGAGCTACCAGTGGTATGTTCTCAACTTCGGGTTCGGAGTTAGCACTATCTGAAAGGTCTTCACCATGGTAATCATTCAAAGGGATCAGATGATCGTTCTCTGATTCTTCCCCAAACCATCCAACAATGACCTCATTCGGAAGGTACGGGTTGCCGTGGGGATGGAGTCTAGCCATGTTATCTACGTGAGAATTAGGGTAAGAAAATAATTATTAGACGAATTATCTAAATAATTATTTAGAAAATCTTCATTAGTTACATCACTATTTGTGAAGTGCATACCAGTTATATGTAATCACAACAGGATAGGCCTTCGAATAAGTGACCTTAACTCCAAATTCACAAAGAATAGGGGTAAAGCAAAATTTTCACAGATTCTAAGTCTATAACGTCCTAGTTACATATAGATTTAGTGTATCCACTTAGAAACTATCAACTTAGTAATGAAGATCCTTTTTAGTTCTCAAGTATAAAGTACTTATAGTAACACCAAATACCCCTATAATATTTTAGGTTTATGTTCTATTGTTCTCATTGTGGTACTGTTGGTAAGATTTTAGACTTGTTGCAACCACACAACTACACTTAGGCACATGCTAGTCAACCCTCAGATAATATAGTTGATTAGGCTATATCTTCCGAGTTTTGACTATATGTCTCTAAGTCAACTTGTGTTGCCCAACAATCGTAATTATTTTGTATTGTCCTAGTGAAACTGATTTTAATATGAATGCAGGCACGTATACTTTGTTAAATATTTTATTATTTAAAAGTATAAACTCTTGGTTAGAGTATTTTTAATCCCATTGTATGTATAGTATGTATATCTTTTATGGGTTGATATACTTAATTCACTATAAACAATGCTCTGATACCAATCTGTCACACCCCAAAACCGAGAACGGCGGAAACGTTATGGGGGCGGAGGACGTCATGTACAGTATCACAACCATGAATAGTAGTAAACAAGCAACAACATCATCCATTGCATTAATAATATAATTTTAATACAAGTGTTCTGACATGTTTAATAGACACTAAAGTATGAATCAAAATGAACAATGAGTCTTGAACGAGCTCCATCTTCTCTAAACCTTGCATCGGTACCTGTCTACTGTTGACCGGAGGATACAAGTTATTTTGAAAGAGAGTATCAGCTTTAAAGTTGGTGAGATCATAAGTATTTTAGTTTTTGTATTTGTAATAATGTATTTGTAAGAATGTATTTGTAAGACTGTATTTGTAAGACTGAGTATGTAAAAGTTTTGAATAACCTAGAAAACCCTATGCTTCCTACTAAAAGTAGCCTTCTACCAAGGCATCTAGTATCTAACTGTGTCTATTGTAAGAGTGTGTATTTTCCCAAATTTAACTATTATTAACCAAAAATATAGTATTTACATTACCGTGAATCGTGTGAATGTTCACGAAGTGAATGTAATGGGGAAATAATAAAGTACTGTAGTTTGATAATAAGGGACTACTGATGTACTAACTACCTTAAACCAAATGAAATTTAAAGTAACATGTGATTGGCTTGTATCCTGCTACCAACTCAATAGTAAAACGACGATGCAAGACGCCGTAAGAAATGACATTTGGCACCCGTAGACTTGCAAGTCCCACTGTAGCGAGCATCAAGGTGTAGGATAGTCAATCCAGTATAGATCTATATGAAAACTCATACGCTCCCCAATTAAGGAGATTCTGGATACAAAAATAGTTATGGAAGGTAGTGCCATGACCCGTTTAATGGCTCACATAACTGAATGTAATGTATATGTAATGTATGCTAGCTGTATTGTATGTTCTCCCTCTGTCTAGCCTGTATGTTCTCTCTGTATAGTATTGTGTGTACTAGCTGTATTGTGTGTTCTCTCTATCTAGCAAGTATTGTAATGTTCTGTGTGTACTAGATGTATTGTGTGTTCTCTCTATCTAGCAAGTATTGTAATGTTCTGTGTGTACTAGCTGTATTGTGTGTTCTCTCTATCTAGCAAGTATTGTAATGTTCTGTGTGTACTAGTTGTATTGTGTGCTCTCTATATCTAGCAAGCATTGTAATGCTCTGTGTGTACTAGCTGTATTGTGTGTTCTCTCTATCTAGCAAGTATTGACTCATGCATGAACTGACTCTTTGTATGATTCATTGTTCTAGTATTAGTATTAGTAAAACCCTAAACTACGGCTATTGTAGCTTATTAGTAATATAACTTATACGTATGAACATAGAAGTATACCCTTGCTACCCAAGGGTATTGAATTGATTCGAAGAACCTTTATGACTATATATGTACACATGATATATAACTAATAGTTAAACAAACTTCGGATGGATACCCGATATCCTACCAGACCACATCCCAACATGGAAAAGGAAATAAGGCGGGTTAGCCTTCCTAAGTCCTTCAAACATTACTTATATAACTATACATATCTAGGCATGCAATTGATAATATAAAAGTATAAAAGAAGTTTTGTAAAGCCTTTGAAAAGCTTTTTAACTAGGAAAAGATGACTTGATGTCAGTTTGTAAAACAGTTTGAAAACAGTTTATTTGATAAGAACAGTTTAAAGTATAATGAAACCTTTGTTTTGGAAACACAATCGTAACAGAGTTTTGAAGAGAAACATTTAGTATGTAAGATAGTTTGATAAAGAGTTGTAAACTAGTAAAAATGTTTTGGAAAGTCATTTGAAGTAATTAGTTTGGTAAAACCGCTAAAAGTGTAGTAAATCTATTTGCATGCTAGTTATCAATCACATTTGATTGATATAATAATTAACATGATTCAACTTGTATCCCCCCATAAAAGCATTTAAAAACATTTAAAGGATAGATTAAGGGGTATGAACTCACCTGTAGCAAGTGGTTGGGATGAACGGACTGTATAGGACGCAAGGTGTCAAGTGAAGACTTGTACACACTCTATGATCCTATTTAACATATAATATCACATATATGTAACCAATTAGCCTTTAAACAACTAAATAACAAGGTTAAGACATCCTAAGACATGTTAAAAACTTTATATAAGTGTTATAAGTGCTAAGGAGTGCATCTAAGTGTTGTAGGACAAATCTATTGAGCTTAGGGTTCAAGGGAACCCCTAAAATGAGTTTACTCCCTAAAGACCATCACCCCTTGAGTTTACAGTCGTAAACCCTTGATTTTACGACCGTAAGCTCATAATCTTTTGACCATTTGATGGTTTGAAGTCTTCTAGGCCATTCCAAGCATTCCTACTTCATGTTTAAGCCTTATGAAATGTTTTGTGGAATCAATACACTCCTTGATGGAGTTTACGGCCCATGGACCATTTCTCCATGAGTTTGCTACCGTAAAATCCTATGGACTAAGGTATTTTGATGTTTTCAACTCCCAAACACTTTATGGTAAAAGTCTAGGCTTGATTCAAGGCATAAGGAAGGAACATGGGCCATTTTTACACACCTTTGGGGTGTTTACGGTTTTGGGAGATCCCCAAACCGTAAAAACATATAAATGAGTCATTTTGGTGGTTTTTATGTGCTAAACACATCAAGGAAGGGGTCTAAACTAGTTACCACGGCTTAGGATAAGCTAGGGCACACATTGGCACTCTAAATAGGGTTTACGGTCCATGGTGTTCTTGGACCGTAAAAACCTTTGATCTTGGTCTTCTTGGATGATTTCTTGAGGTATAGAAGTGTAACAAAGCTTGTAAGACTCTAGGATTGAAGCACTTACAAGTTAGAAGCTCGAAAAGGTCCAAAAGGCCAAGAACACAAGTGTGTGTTCTTGATGTAAATTGAAGATTGACCCTTTTTGAATGATTTCACGGTTAGAAGTGTGTTAAAACACTAGATTAAGCCATATAATAACTTAAGAAGGCTAGAAACACTTACTAGATCGAAGATCTCAAAAAACTTTTGGATGATACTTGAGAGAGAAATGGGTTTGGATCTTGAGATTTTTGGAAAAAGTGTAAATAATGACTAACACTCATATATATACTCCCAATTTTAGGGTTTTTGGCAGAAAATATTTTATTTAGGCAGTAAATCCTAATTTCTTAGAGTATTGGAATAACAGTGCTGCACAATAACCCTAGGGCATCCTCTCTCCTGATATCACTCGAAGTGTAAATCCTAAAAATACTCAAACTTGTTCCAAAAAGTTTGAAACTTTGCAGCAACTTTTCTAGCTTCTATTGTATTGAAGGTTTGTACAGAATAGAAATTTCGGGTTGTCACAAGTTTTATCCTCAACAGTAATTATCTTCGCAGGTGGTAAAACAGACCCATTAGCGTGGTTCATTACCTTTTGATATTTTATTTCATAACAAGTAGTTGAATGAATTGAGTTTTGTGATCATGTGGATAATTCTATCAGATGACTGAGAGGAAGACATGTTGAACTGAGCGATTGAAGAAAAAGAAAAAGAAAAGAAAATAGGGTGCAACTAGGGTTGAACTGTGATAGGGAGAAAGAGAATGGAATTTGCCTAATTAAATGGTTGATACCATATAAACGTAACAATTCTCATCACCAATTAGGTGAGATGAAGGCTATATATATATATATATATATATATATATATATATATATATATATATATATATATATATATATATATATATATACTAGTGAATTTTAAACGATCTCACTAAGCACGACCCACAAAGGGTATTTTAGGAAATTAAAAATGATGTGTAATGTATGGTCTTGAAAGATTTCAAATGAGTTCAATTTTGCTGATTAAAGAAATGAAAATAACAAGTTATATAATATTTTTTCCCCCTTTTTTTAACTGACTAATTGAATGTTAGGAAATAATGATGAATCAAGGATTTGTTTCCATTAGGGACACAATACTACTAAAAAACCGAGGCATTACTAGAGAAAAAAAATTTGTAGAAAGTATCGATGGATTTTCGATGAATAAGAATTAGTATAATATTTTACAAATCATTAAGCCATTATAGATATTGATGCAACTAATTCACATGGCTTGTTTGACTTCATAGAATAACAACTATTTTTACTTTGTTTCGTCTCTAGGGACATGATATGGTACTATCATATTTAACAAATAAAGATTTTTTTTTTTTGCCACATGTCAATCTCTAATGTATTTGGAATTTTATTGTCATACTTTAAGTTCACTATGGTTTATGATATTGTTTTGGATAAATGCTTTATTAATATAAAAATCAAAATTCTTGGTCTTAAATCAGGACATTACTATATATATATATATATATATATATATATATATATATATATATATATATATATATATATATATATATATATATCAAATTTGATTTTAAAAACAGCAAAATAACAAAAAGAGAAGTACATTGAGAAATTCTATAGATTAGTGGTATATACAACTAAGTGACTAACAACTGCACTCCATTTCTATATTCTGTTACTTTTCCTTGGTTAATTAATTATATTGTTCATTTTATTTTTTTCATGATTCCATTTTATCATTGACAAACATACCTAAATATTGCAACAAATGTAAAATATAGAAAAGCAGAAGGTACTCTCACAATTTTATATATTTAGCTGTTTAACTATATTTTATAGAGGCTAAACCAATATAATTTTTTGATTACTTTTCCCGGTTTTGAAAAAAGTCTGTAATAAAGAAAAACACAATATATTTTGCTATTTTATCATTTTTGCTGGGTAAATCCATAAATGGTAAAATAAAAGCCTTTTATGTATATTGCCCTTATAAGAATAAACATGTACATTTCATGTTTCTATAAGAATCTGATTAGCTTCTAACAAGAAACCACTTAAAATGGTCATGTAAAGCCAATGGTTTTATCCAACAACCACAAAGCAAGAGATAGTTGAATTGCAAAGACCGTGTTTATAGACATCCGATCTAACATGAACCCGTACACCGTGATCCCAGTTTCATTGTTCTCGATATACGTCACTACAACACACGATCAATTATCATTAATAGCCAAGTCCTATAATGTATTAAGGTCATGTTTGTCACACACAATAAAGTTTGAACTTAACAAATTTTGTAGGAATTTTTTTAAGTTGAAGATAATGAGGGTACTCATATCTTTTGCACAGATCAAGAGCGACTCATTACCCCATCTTATATTTTTAGGTGGGATAAAAGTTGTAAATTTGTGTCCCACTACATCAGTCCAGACAAACACAAACAGACTACAAGGCCATATAGTAACAATATGAATAAATTCACCTAAAGCTTGTCTTTGCTGGTATGATATCGAGTGCTTATAAACAGGGATGAACTTTGTATTGTCTAGTTCATCGTCACCATCTCCTACCTCATTATCGAAATCTAAATCCGCCATTTGTGGATTGATATTTGACCTCGGAGTCTCATCCGTGGTGCCCATGTCTATGAAGGAATCAATGGTTGCACATATATGCCATTTGGTTACCAAGCTTGTTAAAGATTGCGCTTTGTGTGTGATTTTTGCCGCACTTCGTTGGCATATATACATACCAAATAGAAGGGTAAAGGAGCATAACTGCACCCATCATTATATATCATGATCATGTTTTATTGCCATGTAAAAGTAAACTGGATTTTCGTATAAACTTGTTATATTATATATGAAAACAACATATAGTTTTAACTCTATTTTATATATAATCAAATCTTTTTTTTTTTTTTTTTTTATCTTAATAAAAGTATATTATAAAAACCGATAGGAATAATATTATGAAAAAATTTATTTTCTATTTAATTTAGATGACAAAATTGCAATTCAACTAATATCACGATTTTATTTTATTTTAAAATAAAAGTGTCCTTCAAAATCACATAAACGGTATGAGTTATATAACAACTTTTCATTGCATTAAATGATAATAAAAGATAATCACAACCCAAATAGGATTATAATAAAATATATTTCTAGTTATTTAGAAAAGAAAGATTTATTTAACTAAGAATTACTACAAAATAAAGTGGGTTATATTGCCTTTTCATTCAATTCCACGGCGGATTGAAAAAAAAAAAAAAAAACTGTGTCTAAATACTTAATTAACAAAACCGTACTTTTTTGAGAAGATTGAAAATTAACAAAATGTAAGGAAACATGTTTTTCAAGAATGGTAACTTCATTTCATTCCGTTAACGAATATTAAAAGTTTATTTATTTATTTATTTTCATGAACCAATTCTTTTATTTCTTCATTTAGTCATACCAAACACTACCTAATTACTAATAGAGAAATAGGAATTACCGCAAGTTCTCCGGTAGTCAACAGGTCAACAACCGAACCATCCACCGTCGTAACAAGCAATGAAGCAAATTGACTTGCAGTAACCAAGATCAATGTAGCCAAAATGAACACACGAAACCTATGGCTTATAACTCGAAGATTTCTTCTAATAGTGAGGTGTTCAACCAATATTGGAACCACATCACACAACTTGTCAAACACTCGAGCAAAATCGTCTAACCTAAGAATTTGTAAAGAACATGTGAGTTTAAAAAGAACACACACAAGTAAAAATAACGATGTCCGATATAACCAAGAACTCATGTGCAACGTGCATGCCATTGCATGGCTAAAGTAAACGTTGTAAAAGTAGGGTATCTTGATTCCACCGGATATGAACCACCATATGTTGTAAATAGTGTCCGCGAGAAAACATGGTAGGATAAAAGTATAGAGAAGTGTCGTAGATCTCTGCATGAGGTGAGATGCATGTGGTGAGAGAAATACTTTACTTTTTTTTCTCGTAATAGCAACATATTTATATTTCTTTAATCGATAATAGTAATATACTTATACTTTTTTTAATACAAAACAACACTTTATTTACAATTCTTTACTCATAACTATTACAATATGTAACATATAAGTACAATGCTTGATTTGTAACGAATATAATTGTTAGAAATTTAGGTGTAGAAAGGCTTGGAAATTCTGAGAATTATGATTATCACTTTCAAATCGAAGTATTTGGTGGTACTCCCAAAACTTCAATTGGATAAAACTCAGAGAGACAAGAACCGAGAATGTTTGATGATATTTTCGTATGTACCATAAAATGAGACCAAAACTAACTTTAATATCTTTGTCTGAAAACTGTCATATGACAGTTTTAAACTGTCATAAAACCATAAAAACTGTCATAAAAATGGATATATGGATAAGGATCAAACCAATGGTCGATCCCAACCAGGGGCTGTGCCCCTTGGACCCCGCTCCCAAGGGCGCTGCCCCCGGACCCCCGTTCGTTCAGGGGCTTCGCCCCTAAATGACAGTGTACTTTGAAACTTGATCAAACTTAAACAAGTGTGTACTCCACACCTTCCTTACTTGTTTAATATTTATCAAGATCATTTTTGGTCAACACAAAATAATCTCATTACACTTAAATAACATTGATGATTAAAATCACACCAACAATAATTCACATGTTGCTATTATACATAAGAAAAAATTGCATTGCTATTATCAGTAAAAAGTTCTAAGTACTCTGTTATTATTGATCATAGATAACATACGTTATCATACTAGTAGCAAAAGTAAAATATATTGGTATTCCTCATAATTTTCCTTAATGTAAACTCGTAAACGCTTCTGTTTTTAATTATGTGAACTTTTCACCAACCAAAATGTATTCTTGGGTTCACTTTGGACTCGTGAGACAGCCTTATGAAAGTAGTGGTCCAGGATGAACAAGTCCATCCATTTCAAAATACGTCAGTCCTTCAAGACTTAGCACAATGACTTAACATATAATTAACAACTACATGTATTTATCATCAAATTTCTTTCATTTTTAATCCTAGTAAGTTATTAAAACTTTAAACAATTAAACTTATAGGAAAAATGAGTCACGGATTTCCTAGATTCCATTTGCTTAAATAAATACTCCATTTTGTATTCTTAGTCACTCAAAAATATAATAATTTTCTTTTCAACGACTTACACTTGACTTTTATTAGTTATTACAATTGAATTTTTTTGCATGGATAAATTATTTTTAACAAACATTCGGGAAATGAAATATAAAACACTTGTAACCATAAGATTTGCTAGAAACACTAGTATTCCTATTAAATAATTTGACTTTAATATTACCAACTTTTCAAACATAGTTTTCAAAACATCAAATTTTATAAGTAGTAGGTGCTAAATCATTGTCCTGATGCCTTTTTTTGCCACTTTTATCACTTAAGTTTAAAAACATGACAAACTCGCCCCTAGCTTATGGTGAATATACGATGTTAATTACAAACAAAAGTCCTAAAAGAAAGGGGAAAATTGGAAAAGCTATCCATGGCGTGATGCTTGTCCCAATAAGCAACATTAAAAAGCAAAAGTTAATCAAGAAACGTACATGGAGCTCCTCCGAATACCGCCGGCGAACTTTATCACTAACAGCGTCCAATTCATCAAGAAACAAAAACCGCCGGAGACCATACTTCCGAGTAAACCGCCAGAGACTAACGAACGAGAGCGTCGAGAAAACAGAGAGGGACACTTGAACGATCAAATCGAAGGGACGGCGGTGATTGTAATCACAGGCGGAGCACTGGAAGGCGAAGTGAGAGAAAACTGGAGTTAGAAATGTTAGGAGGAGGAAGAGGATCCATGAGGCTGTTGCTCGCCATGGGTCATGGTGATCTGCAACGAAAATCCATGAGAAGGCTCTGGATTCGAGCAAATCGATAATCGAAAATTGGTTTGAATTAAGCTGCGGAGGATTGTCCATGGGGAGCGAGAAGCGATCGATGAAAACGGAAGAAAGTAGACTAGTGGAGCATTTGATTTATAATGGTAGTGTGGTTTTGGGTAATCCCAATTTTTGGTTTTTAACATTATATTTGATAAAACTGCAAATTTTGTCCTTCAGCTATATAAATTTTTTTTGGATAGAATTCAAAAAGTTTTCAACATAGACCATTCAAAATCAAAAATTTAGTGTGATTTTTGTTCAAAAAAAATTTGAAAAGACAGTTTTATTCTTTTATTTTATTTTTTGTATTTTTTATAATCATTCTAATACTTTTTTATTTAAAAAAAAAAAAGAATATCCCCCACCCCCACCTACCCCTACTGTTCTCTCTCTCTCTCTCTCATCCTTTTTCTCAATTTGTTATGATTCTCATCAATATGAGCTTTCAAACAAGAACCAGTTGTGAAATGATTATTAAAATCTGGAAGAAGTAAGAAAATCAAACCCAATTATATGTCTGTGTTCGATTTTGATATGTTGTATGTGAAAATGGTGATATTCTGGAAAAAGGTGTGGGTCGGACTAGAGTTTGTGGGCAAAAAAATTGAAGAACAAGAAGTTCAAAAGTGAATCCTACCCCAAGATGAAGCATCCCACCATCTCCTATTTCTTTCCCCCACCATTTTTTAGAAAGCCATATCTACAAGTTTTTCTTTCAATTTGAATCTGCATTTGGATCGAGATTTGCAGGTGTCACACCCCAAAACCACGAACGGCGGAAACGTTAAGGGGTGGAGGACGTCATGTACAGTATCACAACAGTGTAATATAATAAACAAGCAACAACATCATCCATTGCATTATAAGTAAAGTTTTAATACATGTGTGTTCTTTCATTGCAATAAGACACCAAAAATATACAATCAAAATAAAAGACGAGACTTGTCAGCTCCGTCTTCTCAAAACCTGGCCTCCGTACCTGTCTACTGATGACCTGAGAATACAAGTTATTTTGAAAGCGAGTATCAACATTAAAGCTGGTGAATTCATAAGTATTTAAGTGTCATTGTCTTGTTTGCTGAAAACTATTTTAAAGGTCATGCAAACCTTTAAATGTAAATGTTGATGTAAGTATGAAAAACCCTAGAAAATCCCTTATTTTCTATCAGTGTGAGATGTAGTCTTCTACCAAGACCCGAATGTTTTGTTAGTAAAATGATAGTTTTTCCTTTAATTGTTTAGTACTAAAGTACTTAGTCAAACTCATCGTTTATGTGAAAGTATCACAAAATAAAGTAAACAGGAAAATGTACTACTATAAGTGTTATCACTGGGTACTAGGACCAACACAACGTCGCGTTAAGCGAAAAATGCAACCTAATGAACATCCGAAGATTGTCCAAAAAAAGTAATAATGTAAGTGTCATCGTTGGGTACTAGGAGTAACACATCATCGCGATAAGCGAAAGGTATAACCTTATGAACAATCGAAGATTGTCCACTTGTCCTCTGTAGCAGCAGCAGGTGGGTGGAGGGGTTAGCCCCGGTTATCGATCTTCCTAATATAAGCAGTAACCTTAGACCTCCGTAGATGGTCATCGACCACTGGTGCTAATCAGTGGGGTTCGGAATGGTAAGTCCCACCTAGATATCCCATTGAACCGGGATAGGAAAGATAATTTACACAGAAAGTACTAATAAATTATCCTCGTAGTTCTAAGTACAAGTATCCAAGTAAGTGAATACAGGATAATGCACCTATGTAACAGTGTTCCTGTATGATATTCATGTAAGTGTGTTCATGTAATAGGTAAGTATATGTATATGTACTCATGTATCAGGTAATGTACTAGTATAGACTCATGAATGAACTGACTCTTGTGTGATTCCTTGTAATAGGAGTGATGTTTGATATCTTCAAATTATCCCTATGATAACTTACTGAACTATAATTGGTTGATCATGTAGGTTTATACACTCTTACTATTCAAGGGTGTGGGAAGAAAATGAAAGATGTAAACTATAACATCAATACATATATAAGAATATAAGTGTATATGCATAGTTTAGTTCAAGAATGTAAAAATGGTTTTGTAAGACATCTTATGGGTTTTGAACAATAATTAACAATGACTTGATGTCATTTTAATAAACATTTCAAAAAGTAAAACATTTGACAACAACGTATTTTTAAGATTTAAAACCATTTCATGCATCACATTTTGTAGTATGTGAAATCTGTTGAATGACAAACACAGTTATAAAATACATATCAATGATTTTATAACATGTTTGTTTCTACTTGTATCCCCCCCCCCCTTTAAAGCATTTAAAATCATTCAAAAAACATTGATTAGGGGTATGAACTCACCTGTAGTTGGTGATTGGGATGAACTGAACGGTATAGGATTGTTAGGTGTCAAGCGAGGACTTGTACACACACTACGATCCTAATGAACATATAATCACACATATATGCACTCAATTAGTCTCAAATTACTAATTGATAATGTTAGGACATCCTAGACACAATTAAACACGTTATATAAGTGTTTTAGGCCCTAAGTATTGCATCTAAGCTAATCTGGGACAAGGCACTTGTGTTTTAGGGTTCCAAAGGACCCTATATGTGAGTTTACTCCCCATATACCATCACACATGGAGTTTACGGTTGTAAACTCTTGAGTTTACGGCCGTAAACTCCCAACCATGGGGTTTTGGTGTGTTTTGAAGTCCCTAATGATTCATAGAATTATTCCAACTTGGTGGCTAAGTCCTTGGAAGGGTTTAAGGTCTAGAAACACTCCATTTAGGAGTTTACGGCCCTAAGTCCATTCCCCTTAGAGTTTACGGCCGTAAACTCTAATTATGGTGTGTTTTGGATGATTTCAAGTCTCATGCACAAGTGGTATAATTCCTAGGCATTTGTTTAAAGCTAATAGGGACCCTAGGCACACTTTGGTGCCCTTGCTTGGTGTTGACGGCCTAGGAGCATTACCAAGGCTGTAAACTCACTTCAAGAGGTGATTTTGATGTGATTTTGTCCTTCAATTAAGTGGGAAAAAATTCCATGTAAATGTCTAAAGCTTTAGGTGACTTAAAAGCACCATTTGGTCCATTTCCATGGAGTTTACGGCCTAAGATTACCCTTGGGCTGTGAACTCCCATGTGTTGGTGTTTCTTGATTGTTTTCTTGTCCTTAATACACATACGAATGAGTCTAAGACAGTAGCATAACACAAGGGTCGGTCTCGGCTTTGTTTCGGGAGTTTACCGCCCAAGAACTGTTGGATTAGTGTCTAAATCCATAACTATTTTGGTATGTACTTGACCCGATGGTGCATGGTCCTTTTGGGTTGCCTTCACCAAAGCAACTTGATTGGAGAAATGAATAAAGAGAGAGAGGATAATATGATTTATTAATATGTTATAAGAATAATATATTAAAGGAGAAATCATATTTGGTTAATTAATATTGGTCAATAATTAATTAAGAATTAGTTTTGTGATCAAATGTAATTAATTAAACTAGAGGGGCTGATTTGTAATTATGTGATAGTTACAAAATAAGGTAAGGATTATCTTATTTATATGGTGGACGAATTTAAGGTTGGAAAGACTTAGAATTCGAGTATGATAAGGATTCAAGGATTATCTTATTGGTTGCTTAATGGATAATCAACTAGATAAGGATAATGATTGAAACCCTATCTCTACACCTATATAAACACCCCTAGGGTCATGAATTCGGGTATCCCTTCCCAAGAGGTCCTAGATACAAATTCTAACCTCTCACCTCTCTCTTTATACCTTCTCCATTTGCTTATGGTGTTTGTGAGCCATTAGAGGAGTGACACTTGTGACTCTAAGCATTCCAAAGTCAATCCAAGGTGGAGTTGTGATTGTTATTGCTATATAACAATCAAGGTATGTTCTTAAACCTAATTATATGTTAATGTCGATTTCCATATGTTAGAATTAGGGTTTATAGTCTTGGATTCAAAGCATGTACAATAGAGAAACCTAGATCCAAGCATTAGGGTTTGTATGAGCACATAGGATGTCTTATGACCAAAACCCATCATTGGTATCAGAGCCTAGCTTGGTTTCAATTGTATTGATGCATTGTATAACTGGAAAATCGTTTTTTTAGGCTTTATGGCTGAGGAACTCGGCGAGTACCACAGTGTACTCGGCGAGTAGACCTCAACTCGGCGAGTACAGTGTGGTACTCGGCGAGTTCGAGCGTCAGATAATGCTTATCTCGGGATTTCTTGCTGTTTTTGCATTGGGATAATTACCTTATCATATTAGATCAATATAAATCCGATTTTATGATATATATGACTATATTCTTGATCTAATTAAAGATAATTATCAATTAACAAGATAATTGTTTCCTTATAAGATAATTGATTAATTATTTTGAGTAAATTGATAAATTGTTTTGCAAGAAATCATTAAATAAATCAAATATGGATAATTATGTGATTAAATGTTAATTTAAAATTATTTGTTATTTGATCCTTGTTGTTATGAAAAGTTTAATATTTTCCCCTTTAGGTTTTATAGTTTAAATTTGAACCCAAAAGTTTTGGAGTTTTGAAATTTAAATAGTTAAAACCCTAATGTTTTGAAAAGGGTTTTAAAAACTTGTCCTCAAGTTTTGGAATTTGAAAGTTGATTAAAAGGTTTAATTAGAAATGTTAAATTCTAAAACCCTAGTAATGTTTTGAAAAGTTCAAATCACACCCTTATGGTTTTATTAATTAATTAAGGAGTATAATTAAAAGAGGTTTAATAAATCCATAAAAGTTTAGGTTAACCATTTAATTGAATTAAAAGTGTAATTGTTAAAGTTAACCATATAGTATTTTAAAAGTGTGAAATACACCCTATACTATATATATAACATTAAAGGTCTAACATTATATATATGTATGAGTAAAAGTCAGTCTTACCGTTAGTTGGCCTCATTCACGAAGCTGGTCTATAAGGGGTGTTTAAGGAAATTGCCTATAAAATGGCGATTGAATGGGTATCCACTCTTACCCACCGCACTCTTGACTAGTGGAAGGTCATTAGCCGAAAGGGTAGGATAGGACGAAACCTTCCATTATAAGTATAATGAAATACAAAGTAACTAAATGTTTTTCAAATTCCCAATCTTAGTTACTTAGGCAAAAGTGAATTGATGCAATTCCATGAAATTACACTTTGCACCCTTGCTAAGAAGTTAGTGGAGCGTGTGTGGTTTACCGGCACACTAATTGGTTCTAAGAAAAGGTGGCAAAGGGTGATTCATTGTTTATCATAGTTCGATGGAGCGTGTGTGGTTTACCGGCACATCTAATAGGTGATCGTTACAATGAAGGCACCATGTGAATTTGCATGGTTATTCACACCCGCTTTGTGATCCTTGGCATCCCAGTCACAAACTAGAGGGGCATATCGAGATTTAAACATGCCATTGAAATGTTCAATGAATCTCAAAGGATCTAGGAGTTTTCATAGATTTAAAACTTAAATTTCTTTTTCGTTTTTCATGGTGGAAACTAGTGAATCGTCATTCACTTACCTTCAAATGTTCTGCAATTTGGGTTACGGCATCCCTCTCCCGAGTTGTAGGATATTGTGTTGGGTCCTAGCCTTGGAATTTCATTTGGGTGATTTACCAAGGACTCAATCAATCAACTAACTTGAATTCGTTTTTCTCCCGATGTCAAAGTTCGACAACTATGGTCTTCTCAAATCCCGTGGAACAAGCATTCCACATGAAGATGATATTCCACGATTCGATCGAGGAACAAGAAATCATGCTTCACTTCCTCCTCCTCCACCAATTATTCTCCCTAACCCACAAGATTGTAAAATTGAAAGGTTCAATATCACTCAAGCCCTTTTGGCAAGTAAACATAAAGAGGGCAAGTCGGTGTGTGCACACGTCTTAGGGATGAAGTCACACATTGATAGATTAAGAATGGTGGGATCCGCTGTCGGTGAAGCGATGGCTGTTGATTGGGTTCTTCAGTCACTTCCTAACTCGTATAGTGAGTTCGTAAGAGAGTACTATATGATGAACCACGACGTGACACTTATAGATCTCACCTACATGCTTATTGCTGCTGAATCAACAATGGTTTGGCGCAATAGAAAAGCAAAGTTGATTGGTGAATCTGCCTTCAAGACCTCTATGGATATAGACAATGGCAATGAAAGACATGCAATGATCGAAAAGTTTGATCATAAGAGAAAGGCGATGTCTGAAGTAGTTCCATGTGTTGTTCCAAAGGAGTCAATTTGCTTTTATTGCCAAGAGAAGGGGCATTGGAGACGAAGTTGCCCTATTTACCTAAGAGATCTAAGAGATGGGAGAGTCAAAAGTATGACTACGCTTTAGGTAAGAATCCACTATCTAACTCCATTAAGTTCCTATTCATTGATTCTTAATACATGATGTGATAAGATTGCATTTGAATGTTTTGAAGGATCGGTGAAAAGAAAGGAAGCTTGATAAGAGAGCAAGATGAATCTAATCACAAGAGATGGATCTTGATCGCATGGACTTGAAGATTGGATTTTGAGCTTAGATAGTTATGATAGAGTTGTTAGAAATTTTCTTTTTACATAGTTTTCAATAGATTGTGCATTGTAAGGACAAATGCTTTTCCGATGCTTTTATAAATAAAATAAATTTTGTTTGACTTATTTATTTATTTGTTTACTTCCTTGCAATGAAATCGTTATGTGAAAATTGATGTTTGCATATTTCTACAATGAATGGATATGATTCTTGGTTATGTTATTTATGGAAATGTTGAGAATTTACCAAATAGGGAGAGTTTCTCATCGCCCAAGTTTCAATTGGACAGAAACTTGGAATCATGCAACGTGGATGCACGATGAATGAGAAATTACGTATTTGGAAATTAGACTAACTCATTGACAAAGTGTCAAGTGAAGGACTAGGAGATCGAGTACACAAAGTTGTGTGTTGATCAAGTTCACCATAAGAGTAACAAAGATATTCGTCATGATTTACTAAAGGCTTAGTAAATATGATTACACTTACAAGATTAAGTGTAATTTTCAATTGATTAAAGGGTTTAGATCAATAGAAAAACGAATAAGAAGAATCAAGTAGGCAGAAAGATAAGAGTTTCTCCATTCTAAGAAGAAGGGAGAGTAGCTTTTATGCTTTATGATAGGTCTTAATGATTAAGAACCATATCTCAATTGATCCTCTAATGAGTCTTGGTACAATTGTATGTCCAAGAAGAGGAATCAAAGATTGAAGAAATGGTCAAATCAAGAAGTCAATCATACTTCGTTCCAAAACAAGTCTTAAAGTCAAGATTGTGACATTGAGTGAATAGTATTAAGAAGGTTTATAACATTCATCAATTGTGGAAAGTTGTGATGTCTTGGATAAGACAAAGACCAACTAAGACCAAAATTATGAAGTGTTTTGTTTTGATATAAGCTACACTAACTCTTGAATATTTGTTTGTCAAGAAATGTTTTGATAAGAGAATCGTATATGTCAAGGAGTCAGTGGGAGTCTTAATAGTCTTGAAAAGTTTCAAGAACAAATCAAATAAGCCTTATCGATCATCACTAGTACACGAGTTGAGGTTTACAACCTATCGTGAAGACATTATTTTGTTTTTGTGCCAATCCAATCGAGTTAATTATACATGTGAGTCCTATGAGTTCTCATTTGAATGCATAAAAGGCAAGGACCTTGATCAATGAAAAGTACATTGATAGGAAAAGGTGAGCTACTTAACTACTTGGAAGACGTGGTGGGCAGCTGTGCTACCATAAGGCAAGAAATCAAGATTAAGAAAGTTCGATCCATATGAGTTTGAATTTGTCGTAAACTTTGGATTTTAACAAATTCACATGGATAGGAACACATACACCGTTTAAATCTAAGTGTCATAAGATTTCCTCCTTCATGAAAATGATTGTGAGAAAATGCTTTCACTAAGAAAGATTTTAAAAGATAGTGATTGTAAAATTGCATTCTCGAATTCGATCATGGTTACGACATCCCTTTCCATAATTTGAATTGTGAGGTTTGGCAATTAGTCTTAACTGTTAAGACACACATATGAACTATCTAAGGCAAAAGTGTATAAGTTCAAGAAGTCTTGATAAAAGATTATCAAAGCACTAAGTATTAGAAACATGAACTTAAGAAATTCAATAAGTATTGTTTTTCTGAAAGTTAAGATGTTTATGAATACATGTCGAAGCTAGTGGGAGCATAAGTGTTATGTTTTATAATAATCATCATGATAGTGGGAGAATAAATGTTATGATTGTATTATTATTAAGGCAAGTATTGCATAGTTGGCAATATTAATTATAGAAAACAAGAGTCATACTTTGCAAAGTTGTAAGAGTTGAAAGGTTGTTTTGCTATAATTAAGGGAGAGAATATTATGCTTCATTTCAAATCTAAAGGATTAGGTTGTGAAATGTTGATAAATTTAGTCAAAGGTACATAGTGTGTTCTTAAAGTTTCGATTATGATTACGGCATTCCTCTTCACAATTCGAATTTTGAGAACATAGAAAATAAAACATTGTGCGTCGTGTCCCATACGCTTCGGGTATAGGATCGATTGCAAATGCTTTAATGTTTGACCATTCTAAAATTTTCCAAATGTCCAACGCATTTAGAGGGAAAAGGGACTAGAATTGGTTCTGACTTAAATAATTAAACAACTATCAAAGGACGATTCGAAGTTCGACGAGAATTGGTCGCTTGTGAGTAGTTGGAAGTATAGTATTGGAAATTATGGAAATGTTTCCATATTGGATGGACAATATCGACATCATTACGAATAGATAAGATTCTATTAAGAAATTAGTTGGAAAATATGGAAGCGTGTCCATATTGGGAAGTAAATATTGAAAATCTATGACTAGATTAGAAACCTTTATGCAAAAGGATGTTCAAAGGAATGTGCTTTGAGTGAGAGACATCGTATCTAAGGAATTGTCTTGTAACAATCTCCGATAGAGGACTTTGTAATATCATTGACAATAGTCTTTGAGACTTTGGTGCAGTGACATTACAAAAGGATCGTTGCATAAAGTGTTAGAATCTAGTATATTCTATAAGTAACAAGAATTTGATATCCTTACACTTAAGAAAATGGATTTGGAGTTGTAAAATGAGAATGATTGGAAATGTGTTCAATTTGTCTACTTCACAAAAGTAAGAACCATAGGTAAAACATTGTGTGCATGCTAGGAGCATGGGACAAGTGTTGGAATTCAAGTAAGAAGTTGGTTACCCGAAACGACAAATAATGAGTAATCGATATGGTGATAAATAAAACGTGTTTTGTTTATACTCAAAGGTTTGAGGCCATATGGGATTAGTATTATTCTTGTGTTTCACCTTGCATGTTTTGACTTCCAGAATAATTGAGTTTATTAAGAATAATCGAATTATTCAAACGGGCCACAGTCGTTCATATGTTGGAAGTAGATATGAATGAAGACTGTCATGAATTGGTGTGTGGATTGTCTAGAAAAGTATTAGACATAAGCAAATGTTTGCTGCAACGTTCATGAGTGCTTATGAATATGATTTGAGCATTGGATTAAACCCACGGTCACTTGGATCACTATCTCGAGTGATTAGTGAGACGATAACATCTTATATTCTTGAAACCGAGATGTGTGAGTTGTATCTTGCGAATCGGTTGCACATTGATAATATGTAAACACACTAGTAACTTGGTGTTATAAAACATATTGTTGTGTGTGATTCGGTGAGTGAGTGCAAGCAAGCATTGTATCAAAGTTTATCCGTTCCTTTTATTCAAAGAATAAAAGCGATATCTTTGGGCCCCTTGATGGTTTAGTGATGACATACGTAAATGCTCGGCCGGGCTAGGGCTAATTTGATTTGTTCAATTAGTCTGTCGTCATAAATCAGAAATCGAGAAGTAGTACAAAGAGAATGATTTGAAATCATATCTCATACGATATCTAGAATGGAGGAATATATGATCCCTTATCTAAGGACACGCGTATCTGATATGATCAGAGTTGACAGCGGCTTTGGAAAGCTACGATTGCCGATCGGGATCTGAAGTCATACGCAGAATAGTTGTTAGACTTATCCAAGTGGGAGACTGTTGGATTAGTGTCTAAGTCCATAACTATTTTGGTATGTACTTGACCCGATGGTGCATGGTCCTTTTAGGTTGCCTTCACCAAAGCAACTTGATTGGAGAAATGAATAAAGAGAGAGAGGATAATATGATTTATTAATATGTTATAAGAATAATATATTAAAGGAGAAATCATATTTGGTTAATTAATATTGGTCAATAATTAATTAAGAATTAGTTTTGTGATCAAATGTAATTAATTAAACTAGAGGGGCTGATTTGTAATTATGTGATAGTTACAAAATAAGGTAAGGATTATCTTATTTATATGGTGGACGAATTTAAGGTTGGAAAGACTTAGAATTCGAGTATGATAAGGATTCAAGGATTATCTTATTGGTTGCTTAATGGATAATCAACTAGATAAGGATAATGATTGAAACCCTATCTCTACACCTATATAAACACCCCTAGGGTCATGAATTCGGGTATCCCTTCCCAAGAGGTCCTAGATACGAATTCTAACCTCTCACCTCTCTCTTTATACCTTCTCCATTTGCTTATGGTGTTTGTGAGCCATTAGAGGAGTGACACTTGTGACTCTAAGCATTCCAAAGTCAATCCAAGGTGGAGTTATGATTGTTATTGCTATATAACAATCAAGGTATGTTCTTAAACCTAATTATATGTTAATGTCGATTTCCATATGTTAGAATTAGGGTTTATAGTCTTGGATTCAAAGCATGTACAATAGAGAAACCTAGATCCAAGCATTAGGGTTTGTATGAGCACATAGGATGTCTTATGACCAAAACCCATCAGTCTAAGGCAGTAGCATAACACAAGGGTCGGTCTCGACTTTGTTTCGGGAGTTTACCGCCCAAGAACACCTTGGGGAGTAAACTCCTAGATCTAGTGATTTAGCCTTCTAAATCATGTTATAAACACATATAAAGCTTTCTAGCACTACTAGAAAGAGGTACTCACGATTTGGGATAAAAACCCGAAGATCCGTGAGAGAGAAAATGGCTTTTCTCTAGTTGGAAATGTGAATAATGAATGAATTTGGTTCAGAATTCTATTTATAGTCCTGAGATATTTTTTGGCAGAAAATATTTTTATTCCTGAAATGATCTCTAATAAAATAGAGTGTTGGAATAACAGTGTTGCACAAAACCCTAGTGCACCCACTCTCCTGATATTTCTTGAAGTGTAAACCCTGAATTACTCAAACTTATGCGAAAAGTCTAAAAATTAACTGTGACTGCTATAACTTCTATTGAAGTGATATAGTTTGTACATAATGGAAATTTCGGGTTGTCACAGCAGGGGTGTGAGTTTTTCATCATCAATTTCTGGGTTTTGCATCATTGTGTGTGTGTGTGTTTATTGAGTTGTATGTGTATGAATGTGTTGAAGAAGATGAAGTGATTATTACAGCAACCCATGAACGATTATTACATCAACAAGGGTGAAGAAGGCTCTGTATCGAGAGACAGTTTTCTTTAGAAACAAGTGAGAGTAGAAACCCATAGCATATGGTCGTTGATGACTACTTCATGAGTGTGTTCAGGTATACGGTAGTATGTGTGAGAGAGATAAGGGAGGATGACTAGAAGCTTTGATTGTGATGACGGGATTGGTCCGATGATGCTTAAGGTGTGATTAGGGCTTGGAAACCCTCAATTGGACCTTAATTCCTCACATTCGATGTCGTGCCCGTCATTACTAAACGTGGAAGGTAATATTATCCTTTCCTGAATCTCCCTTCTCTTCTTATTCTTGGTTTATTGCTCAAATACGACATCCTCCTCTAACTACTTTTCTGGTTCTGAGGATTATGTTCCTGGGAAGAAGAGACAGGTGAATGAAGAGAATATTAATAAAATGTTGGATTTCATTTTCACCACCACCAGTGATGATAAGCAGCATGTATGAACAAGTCTGATGCCCCTAAAGTCTACTTGTTCGTGTCAATTATCTCAAATCAAGATGACATGTGGTGTTTATGAAACTCATATGCAGGTAAACCAAGGAGGTGTCGATATTTTTGATTCTAATTATATTCTGATGATTCATGGTGCCATGGAAGCTCCAATGTTTCATAAACAATGTGTGTATGTAGTTTAAATTGCAAGTGAATTGAGAGAGAGAGAGAGAGAGAGAGAGAGAGAGAGAGAGAGAGAGAGAGAGAACGGTAGGGGTGGGGGATAATTCTTTTTTTTTTTTTAAATAAAAAAGTATTAAAACAATTATAAAAAATACAAAAAAGAAAATAAAATGGCAAAACCGTTTTTTTAAGTTTTTTTGGACCAAAATCACATTAAATTCTTGATTTTGGACGGTCTATGCAAGTTGAAAACTTTTTGGACCCTATCCAAAGTTTTTTGAATACCACAAGAACCAAATTTGCAGTTTTGTCATTATTTTTTAACTCGGACAGCCTTCATATTATGCTTTTGTGTCGTGTTTGGTCCATATAAAAAGTAAAAAGACTTTTATGTCCTTATAGATTTTTAAGTATTTTTAAAAATAATGTATTTATTATTATATATATCAAATATCAAAAAAAAAAAAAAAATCCTAAACATACTCGTTTCACTTCATCTCCCACGTATCCACTTCCACTCATATCAATCACCACCTATCCCCTCAATCTTCAACCTACTGGTGCCTTCTAACAAAACATCCCTGGCGAGTACAAAGTTTTCGTCGCTAGCATCCGTTGTCGTTGCCACACCTTCAGTAAATCGTGATTGATAGAAAGAATAGGAGGAGAGACATTGATTACAAGGAGGAGAGAAAACTTAAGGTGTGAGCACACGAAACATGGAAGATAGTGTAGATGATAAAAGTTTGGTGAAGGTTTGATGAACTCTTCATATAAGAAAGATATAAGGAGCCGTGAAGAAGATATGGAGGAAGGACAACGAAAATTAGATGATGAAATGGAGAAGAGAAGGAAGAAGTTCAAGAATGGCAACAAAAAAAGAAGTAAGAAGGAGTAATCCACAAAGGAGACCTCACTATTCGAACAGTTGATTGAATCTCAAAATCGATTTCTTAGATGTATGAGATTTCTAAAACCCTTTTGGGACTTTTTTTGGGAGTTTTTGTTGTAGGTTTTTTGTAAGTGGTTTAGTCGGTTCATTTTTAGCAAGGGGTTTAAATCCGTGTTGGATTTGGTCATTCTTATTTGTCGCAAGTTCTTTTGAAAGATAATAGAGGTGTGAGAATTAGAAGAATGAAGCAAAGGCAATCAATTTGGGTGTTTGCAAGTCGATATTTCTTGATTTTCTAGATTTGATTCATAAGTCTTCCTTATTGTGACTGGTGGTTTACTAATGGTAGTTGCTAATAGAAGGTGGTTGTCAGGGTCAACGGGATGGGATACATTTTGGTTGCGGAAAATATTGGCTAGAGATGGTGGTCTTTGGTGATGTATGTGGTCGGTATTGCTAGTGACAGTGGAAGTGGAGACAGTGAAGAAGGGGATGGGGGATGCAAATGATTATTTTCTTTTTATTTATTAAGGAAAAAATAGTCTTTTATGTAACATAGACCAACGATACAACAAAAACATACCAAGAGGACTGTTTGAGTTAAAAAAAAATTTAGGGACCAAACAAGAAAATTACGCCAAACCACAGGACTGTCCATGTTATTTACTCAAATAATAAATATATAAATATGAATCAAATTTAGACATGCAAGGGTTTATATTAGATGGATGGGTTGTGCGTTTTAGAGTTAAAATGACAAACTTTATCATAAGTGTGGTTTGATGTTTTCGAAGTATTATGTGGTGCAGTTTGTACAGTTTGGATGTGAATAACTAAAATATTGTGTATTTTAGTTTTACATCAATCAAACAAGCCACCAACAAATTTATAAAAATAACTAAAAATGTTTTACTTTTTGGAAGGTGAAGAAAATAATGATTCTTATCCTATCAAGCTTCACTTTTACAAGAGAAACCTCTCTACATAAACCTATCTACTCTCTTGATTTAATCACTCAAGAATCTTACATGAAACCCTAAAGTGCATTTAATTCGTTGGAAAGGAATGGAACGAAATTCAGGGGAAAATGAATCCAATTGCACTACATTGCTTGTATGATGGGATTAGAATCCTAAATGAAAATTTTTTTTCATCAAACGGGGGAAAACACTTTCATTCAATAAAATGATGAAATTAATTCTTTACTATGAAAGAAAATTGGCATTTTACCTTGTTATCCTATTTTTGTTCCATTAAAGAACATCGATATGATCATCGTCTCTAACCTAATGAGCGTTCCAACTTCATCATTCATATTTTCTTTCTAACTCAACTTTGTTGTTTAATTTTACACTGAAGGTTGACTTCTAATTTTTAAAATATCAATATTTTCTACATTGATTTTAAGTATTTAAATTTTGAAATAATGTGTCATGCTCAAGGTTCCTTTTTCATTTTTATTTATTTTTTGCTGCAAAAATAATGTGGCAAAACCATTGGAGTTAACACTTTTCATATTATTATATCATTTTTTTGGAGCAGCGAGGATTGTATTAGAAACTAGGAAGAAGCTAGAAAAGACCAATTAGAAAAGAATAGAAGCTAAAGTTTGATTATCAAGCCAGATAGTCTAACCAATCTTAGTCTTACTACACCTACTGAAAATCCAAAAATATATCTATGACATTATAAAAAATAAGAGAGTTCCTTGGTAAAATCGATCCAAAAAGAGAGGAATTTCGAAAATTCCAAAGACACGAAAAACTAGTGAAAATCATAACATCAAACACCTTTCGTTGGCCTCTCATCAACTTAAAGTGGTCCACCCAAGAGAGTAAGGTCTAAATACAAATATGATCTAGAAGATGAACATCCCACTATATAGCAATACGGGTCCAAATGTCACACAATTCAGTACAACCATAAAAGAGATGATCAATAGTATCCACACCATTATGACATAGAGGGGACAAAATCAAATCCACTTCGATACCTCTATAATCACTCTCGGGTAGGAATGATGTGTAAAGAAAACCCCTAGATAAGAACACCGAGTTTAATGGGAACCCAATTATTCCATCTACTCTTCAATCCTTCTGCTAAAAGAAATCTATTATTAAGAAGAGAACAAGTCGAAGAAATAGTAAATGTGTTTGACATATCATAGAGCCACCCCAATCTATTGGTGTAGTATATAGTTGAACACTCTGCAGCAACAACATGAACTGGTCCCACTGATTCTACTCAATACTACCCCTTGGAAAATACCGATACTTTTCCTCACCTCAACCTAGAGACACCCAATCTCTAATAGAAGCATGCTTATGATTATCTAGAGTATAGATCCTATGAAAAGTCACCGTAATATGAGAATTTCCCATCCAAATGTCCTGCCAAAAGGACGTAGCCGACCCATCACCCACTCGAATCGGACAAAGGGAATGAAACTTAATCCTACAATCACAAAGATGAGCTAGCATCTGAAGCATACTATTACAAGGCCCCATCCCAAACCTCATAAGAGTTAAATCAACGTAACCCCTACCACAACCATAAATAACTTTAACAACTCACACCCAAAGAGGACCAAGAGAATGAAAAAATCTACAATGTCGAAAAATCATCGATCTATTAAAAGAAACAAACTCCACACTCCCAACCCTCCATTAATTTTAGAATCTAACACTTTGCCCCACTTAACCTAGTACATGCGTCTGCCATCCAAATATGACCCCAAAAGAATCTAGCCCTTAAGAATTCTAAGAGACTAAGAACCCTAACTGGAGTAGGGAACACCAACATCAAATAACTATCCAACCAGCCCAAAACCTACTAAATCAAAGTCTGCTTACCACAAAACAAGAGACATTTAGTCTTCCAACCTACCGGCCTGCTCTGAAATCTACAAATAATGGAAGATCAAGAATTGACCATAGACATATTTTTGTTGGATTTGGTGTCTAATCCAATAACTAAATTGGTATATACTTGAATTAATAGCAAATTTCTTTTTGGGTTGCCCTCAGATCTAACAATGACTGAATGACATTGGAGAGAGTGGTTGCTTTATTATGTATTATAAGATTAATAAATAGCAATGAATGAATTATTAATATATTATAAGATTAAGATATTAATTATAAATTATATTATTTAATTAAGAATTAATCAAAAATTAATTAGAATTAATTTTAGGATTAATTACAAGTTCAAGGACCTAAGCTGTAATTGTTTAATAGTTAAACAAGAAGGTGTTCCAGAACCTTCTAACCCGTGGACAGTTTTAGGGCGGGGTTTTAGGGTTTTTGGAATATTTCTTAAGGATAATTAGGGAGTTGGACAATTACCTAAATTGAAATAATAGTATTATATTCAAATTAGGGTTTCTAGGGTTTCTTAGTTCAACTATAAATAGGATCCTTAGCCTATGATTTTTTGCCACTTTTTTACCTAGATGGACATCCGAAATTCTCCTCCATCTCCTCTCTGCACTCAATTATTCTATTGCTAGGGATTGAGTACGAACCATTTGAGGCATCATCTTTTTGGGGCTAGACTTTCCAAGATCTACAACTTCAAGGATTTGTTTGATTTGCTTGCTATAACAAATAAAAAGGTATGTAACTCTCTCATGATGAATTTGATTTCATTAGGGTTATATTAGTTTTGTTGATTTAAAGTATGTTTCCTTTATGTAAAAGACATAGATCCTATTAAGTTCCATATGCCCAATTCTTAATTGTTAAGTATTTTCCGCATTGAGCAATCTTGTTGTAACTTAAGAATCCCATCAGTGGTATCAGAGCAATTGTTGTGTCTTGCACTAAATACACATTTATTGAATGATTTTTTTTTATAAAATTGATGCTCACAACGTGACAATGTATGTGATGACATGAGCATAGGTCAAATCCGAATTTTCAGTTTTTCTTGCCTAATTTGATTTATGTGGTTATTAATTGGTAATCATTTATTTCAATATCTGACAAAATCCAATTTTTTCCTATATTAGATAATTAATTGAAACCTTAAATGTTAGGAGATATCTTTAGAGTTGAGAATGATTGATTATAAGATGAATTAGTATTATCCTTATGGTTCTTATTATTTATTTAAGTAACTGTTTAATTGAAAGAAAATTATAAAATCCATAAATGGTTTAAATTTAATTAAGTTAAAAGTTTAATTTGGACAATTAAAAGATTAAACCTTGTATTTTAAAATGTTTTAAAATACAACTTATATATATCATTAAAAGTTAATTATTATATGTATAAGAATTAGTCATTGGAATCACTAGTACACCTCATTCACAAAGCTGGACTATAAGGGGGTATAAGGAAACTTCCTATAAAATGGTAGTTGAATGTGTGTTCACTCTCACTCACCGCTCCCTTGTTTGGTGGAGGGTCGTTAGCAAAACGGATTCGATAGGACATTACCTCATTAAAAGTATAATGCTATTAAATTACTAGAATTTCTTTAATAAATCCCACTCTAGTTATG
The DNA here is from genome assembly GCF_052625555.1 of Lactuca saligna. Classification (NCBI taxonomy): domain Eukaryota; kingdom Viridiplantae; phylum Streptophyta; class Magnoliopsida; order Asterales; family Asteraceae; genus Lactuca; species Lactuca saligna. Next base: position 175,033,999 of record NC_136417.1, on the reverse strand, counting down.
TTAGGAAAAATGTGAAAAGTATGCTAATCCATGAAATTGCACATCATGCTTTATATGTCGTTAGTGGAGAATATGTGTCTAATAAACACACTAATAGGGACTATAAAGAGATACGATGGTCGAAAATTATCATTGTTGATGGCACATGTGTGGTTAACCAGCACATCAAATAGAGATGATAAAAGATCTCGGGGTTGCCAAGCGAGTTTGCGAGTTTGCATAAATATCTACTCATTGTGATGCTTCTGCTTCTCAAAACTCCACCGACAACTCAAACTTCACTCTTCTTTTGATCCTCTCAAAGGAGAAACTCGTTGGTCCAAACTACATGGACTTGATGCGAAATCTCAAAATAACTCTTCTATATGAAGAAAAAGAATATGTCCTTGAGAAACCCCTTATCGAGATCGATGAGTTAACTGCTACTCTAGAAGAGCTTTCCATCTCCAAGAAACATTATGATGATGCAACAAAGAACGCTTGCATAATGGTTGCAACCATGGTACCTAAGTTGCAAAAGTTCGATGAGGACTATTGGCCATATGATATGTTCTTAGATATTAAGGAAAAGTTTCATAAGAAAGCACATCAAGAGATGTATGAAGTCGTCAAGGCGTTAATGGCTTGCAAGTTAAAGGAGGGAGAACCTGTCTACAATCATGTACAGAGAATGCAGAGATTCATGGAGAGACTGAAAAAGCTTAACGTGTTTTTTTGACAAGGAGCTGGAAAAAGATATGGTCCTTAACTCCTTGTCTCCAAGTTATGATCTGTTCATCTTGACTTATCATTTGAAAAAAATGGAAACTACGTTGACCCAACTCCACAACTTGTTGCAAACAACTGAATCAGGGATGAAGAAAAGTCAGATTCCTTATGCGACAAGTTCTACTGTCGTAGCCATTAGGCAAAATAGAGGGAAGACGAGGAAAGCTAATCCTTAATTAATTTGAAAGGCCAAAGTTCATGATGGAGCATCTGGAAGTAGCCTAGTTTTGATATTCAAGCTGTAAGTGATCCCAAAGAAGCCACTTGCTACTATTTCAATGAAAGGGGCCATTGGAAATGAAGTTGTGCCAAGTACTTGTTGGGTTTTATGTATCATAACACTCCGATGGTGCATACAAGCCTAAAGCTTTGGATCTAAGTGTTCTCTAATTATACATGCAACAAAATTTTCCAAAGCATAAAACCTATAACTAGCATACAACTTGGATACTTGAAACATAAAAAACTAGTTAGAAGAATACCTCTTAGTTGTAGCGTGTAGAATTTGGCCTTTCAAGAGCTTAGCCTCTCAATTGTGATGCCTCAAATGGTTCACAAAACACCATGAATAAATGGAGGATAATGTGAGAGAGAGTAGGATCCACCAAAATTGGCTAGCATCTTCTTGGAATGTACAAGTGCTGATTTTAGGGTTTTAAGGGATACACTTATAGTGTAGAATTCCAATAGTTTCAACTTGTAAACCCTAATCCACTTCCTTGGGCCTTTAATCCAATAATCCACATGATAAGCTCTTTGGAATAAATCTTCATGGACTCCACAAAGATTCAGTCCACCATAATCAACATGGATTATTAGCCCAAACTATAAGTATCACCGATTTACTTAATCAGTCCGCGTTAATTTAATTAGTCTCTTTTGATCACTAAATTAATTCAAATTAATTCTTGATCAATACTAATTAAATAATATGATTTATCAATTAATATATTATACTTATAATATATAAATATATCACAAATAACCTCTTTCTCAAATATCCTTCCTATCAAATTGTTTTGGTGAATGCAACCCAAAATGGACCATGCTACTATCGGGTCAAGTACATACCAATTATAGTTACGAGCTTAGAAACCTAATCCAACAGTACTTGAAGGACATAAAGGATGGCTAGTTCAAGCCATCGTCAGCAAGTATATATGCTATTCAAATTAATCACTCACAACTTACCCGTTCTCGGTTTCACATTTGTTCTGATTTGCAGGGGCTAAGAGAAAGAGATTAAGTGGAGCATGGAAGAATAAATCTAATCATGGGGAATAGGCAATCTTCACTAGTCACCAAGATTGGAACTTATAATCTAGTGATTAGTAGTGATGTTAGGATTAATTTGATAGATTGATGTTATTCGTCAAACATGATGCGAAACACTATTTCTTTTCATGTATTATTTAGACAAGGTTTTCAATATTCTTTTGATGATTTGAATGGATCAATTTTAACTTATAAAAATGGTGTTTCTATGTTTAAAGTTTTACCTTCCAATAGTGTGTATGAAATTGTGACTTGTGTTGATAATTTAGGAAATAGTGTATTTCATATCAATTCGTATAATGGTGTGGACAAGGCATGCTTATGGCATTATCATGTTGGGCAGATTAACAAGAAGCGCATCACCCAACTCCAAAAGGATGGACTGTTGGAATCGTTGGACTTAAGGTTAGATGATGAATGTGAGTCTTGTCTTTTGGGCAAGATGAAAAAATCACCTATCACTAGATCTTGTGAAAGAGGTTAAGATTTGTTGGATCTCATTGTAATAGCCTGTTTTGAAAACCACTTGGTGGTGGTCTCAGAGGCCGAGGGTATGAGCGATTTGGAAGGTTTAAAGGCTTGGGTGTGGAGGGATTCTTGCCACCTTTTCATGGAAACAAAGTTCGTCGGAAAACGGACTTAGAATGAAGAAGCTATAGCACTTTAAAGCATTTGACATAAATGGTCCCTAATGGAAATGTTTGGCAAGCAAGTCCCATGCCTGTAAGGGAAGCATGCACGTGTCCGGCTGGGTACGCCCAACGTAATGGAGTAAATGATTGCGAGTTTGGTGAGGAGTACGCCCAACGTACGAGAGGTAAGCCCAACGCACTCTCAGAGACCCTAAACCCTAATTTTTAGAGCATGTCGCTATATAAAGAACGTAACACTCCAATTATCAGCTTCCCTCTCATCTTCATACAGCAACCAAGAAACCCTAACCCTCCCTTGAGTGTTCTTGGAGATTTGGAGGTCATTAAAGTGCATTTTTGTGATTCTAAAGTCATTTCCAAGCAAGTAAAGAGTATGACAAGGTGGTGGATCAAAGGGGAAGTAGTAGATCTGAGTTTGGGGTTCCATTTCAGATTACTTGGAGGTATAAAGCTATAAACTTTATCTAAGAGTGCTTAGATCTAGTGTGGTTTAGCTTTGAAGTCATTTTGATCTAATGGTTGAAGCTTTTTAGTCTAAATTCGGCTTCAAGACTAAGGGTTGCCACCCTTAGTGCTAAATGACTCCCTAGGACAGAAAGTTGTCATCTTGGTGGTCTTAATGGGTTCATGCAACAGTTAAGACCACTTTCATGGAAGTAGAATATCATTTTGGAGTTTGGACTTTTTTGGGGCATGAAAAGTCACCAAGTTAGTGACTTTATGGATTGAGGCGTTGGAAATTGGATCTGTTATTATAGCTTTTGAATCTAAGTATTAATCACTTAATGGGAAAATGAATTAATAGGAGAGTACGCCGAGCGTACAAGCAGGTATGCCCAGCATACACACCATTTGGCTAGTACAGTTAGCGTACATAGGAGTATGCCCAACGTACTCATCAGTTATGGGGCTTATGGATTTTGGGCCTTAGTTTGGGCCAGGCAGGGGGATTTTGGTCCTGTGGGCCTTAGTGGGCCATCAAGAGTCAGATAATTTGGGCCAAGAAGATGTTTGGGCTTAGGGTAAGGCCCATTAGAGGGTTTGGGACCAATTTAACAAATTGGGCTATTAGTGGGCCACTAGTGGATTTTGGAAGCCCATCCATCATTGGGCTTTTATATTGTGATCTTGAGCCTTAGATATGGACCAAATTGGACTAGGGAGTAAAATGGCCATTTTACCCTAAGAAGGATTATTGTTTTGAACTAAGTGATATTTTGGTATTGATAGATTTAGGAGTCGAGAAATCAGTTGTTTGGGATTTTTGGAGCAGTGATTCGGGAGTTCGACTCTTCAGTTCAGATCGGCAGTGCGAGGTGAGTTCTCCTCACTATATCAACAGTGTCTAAGGCACCAAGGCCGACCCTTTTTTGGATTGTATGCTGGTACTTGCTTGATATGCTTATTGATCTGTTAGATCTGCATCCTGGTAATTAGGATGTTATTATGCTTATTGATATGTTAGATCTGCATCCTGGTAGTTAGGATGATATTATGCTTATTGATCTGTTAGATCTGCATCCTGGTAGTTAGGATGGTATTATGCTTATTGATCTTTTAGATATGCATCTTGGTAGTTAGGATGGTATTATGCTTATTGATCTGTTAGATTTGCATCTTGGTAGTTAGGATGGTATTATGTTAAGTGACCTGGTTTAGGTTGGAATCTTGGTATATAGGATGATGCTATGTTAGTGACTGGTTAGGTCAGTATCCTAGTTATAGGATGTTGCCGTGTTATTGGTCTGTTAGATCGATTTGTTGTCCATTGACTGTTATGTGATTATTTGTTATATGTGTAAATGGTCGTTTGATTGGGGGTTGGATTGAGGCGGTCCTACTATGTGCTGAAGGCCAACATACCTAGGGCGGACCGGATAGACTGCAGGCCCAGGAGGGCACAAAGTTAGGCCGAAGGCCCAACGAGCGGTCCAGATAAGCTGAAGGCTTGCGAGGTGGTCCAGACGTGCGGAAGGCTTGGAGAGCGGTCCGGATAGATTGAAGGCCTGCGAGGCGGTCTAATCAGGTTGAAGGCTCATTATGCACTATAGACTTAGAGAGTGGACCAGGTGGACTGAAGGCTCGGTTCGGGCGGACCAGTCACACTGTAGACTCGAGATGCATGGCAGTTCTGTTTACTTATACATTATATTTTATGGTTATATCGGTATGGAATTCGTATTTTGGGGGTAACTCACTAAGCCTTCGAGCTTATAGTTTCAGTTTATTGTTTCAGGTTCAGTGGATGACCGCGGGAAGGCGAAGGCGTGACCGTACACTTCCTCGATTGATGATTATGATTTTTGGGAACTCTGATGAGTCTTTTGCATTAAGATGAGTCTTTTGCAAGAGAGCAAGCACATATTCAAAGAGGGCAGGGGAGTACTATTAAACTTGAAGAGATTCGTGAGTTAACCAATGAAGGAACCTCCGATGATACTAACACTCAACCAGAGGCAGAGGTTCTTGTTAAGCCAGTTGGCAAGTCATTACCACTTCGTCGGTCCATTACACTTAGCATGAATCTGGAGATGTACGGTTTCCATATCACTTCAGATGGTGACATGTTTATCAGTGACAAGACACTGGTAAATTTGGATGAGCCAACTTACTAAAAGGAAGCGATGGCAGACCCTGAGGCTGCCAAGTGGAAAAAGGCAATAGACGGCAAGATCAAGTCCATGTATCATAACCAAATTTGGAATTTGGTTGATCATGTACCCGCTCGAAAGACAGTTGGGTGTAAATGGATCTTCAAGAAGAAGACTGAAATGGATGGAAAGGTACACACTTTCAAGGCACCATTATTTGTGAAGGGTTTTACTCAAACCTAAGGGATTGACTATGATGAGACATTCTCACCAGCGGCCAAGATAAAGTCTATCATGATAATGCTTGCCACAACTGCCTTTCATGACAATGAAATATGGCAGATGGATGTCAAAACTGCTTTCCTAAACGGGAAGTTGGTTGAGGATATTTACATGATCCATCCATTAGGTTTGTAGATGCAAAGATTCCTAATATAGTGCGTAAGCTTGAAAAATCTATTTATGGATTGAAACAAGTGTCTTGCAGCTAGAATATTTGCTTCCATGAAAAAGCCAAAGAGTTTGGTTGGTCTAAGAGTGAAGATGATTCATGTGTGTATGTCAAAGCTAGTGGGAGTATATTGACCTTCCTAGTATTGTATGTTGATGACATACTTCTCATAGGAAACGACATTCCAACCTGGCAAGAAGTAAAATCTTGGCTTGGAAAGTGTTTCCCTATGAAGGATCTAGGTACTATTAAGTTGAGTAAGACTCAAAGCCCTGATACAGATGAAGAGATAGTCAACATGATTTGATTCCCATATGCTTCAACTGTAGGATTGATCATGTATGCTATGACATGTATTCACCCTGATGTGTCTTTTGCTTTAAGCATGGTTAGTTACTTTTAGGGAAATCTCGGTAGAGAGCATTCGATAGCATTAAAGAAGACTCTTAAGTATCTGTGAAGGAAAAAGGACATACTTCTAGTCCTTGGTGGCAGTGATATGTTAAGAGTAAGTGGATATAGTAACGCCAACTTTCAAACAGATAAAGACCACTTTTGTTCGCAATCTAGCTAGGTTTTCTTACTAAATGGTGGAGCAGTTACTTGGAAGACTTCCAAGCAAGATACGATGGCTGGTTTTTTTATGAATTAGAGTACATCGCATCAAGTAAAGCATCAAATAAATCGGCTTGGTTGAACAACTTCATCGGTGATCTCATAGTAGTCCCGACCAATCAAGAGCCAATGCGGTTTTTTTGTGATAATGAAGTTGTAGTTGCTTTGGCAAAGGAACTAAAGGACAGTGATAACTCCAATCATATCGACAAAAAGTACCATTACATCAGACATAGATTTGAAGGAGGTCATATCTTGGTGAAGAGAGTGTCATTAGAAGTTAATCCTGCAGATCCTTTCACGAAGGCTCTGAGTAGGGTTAAGCATAATCGGCATGCTAGGATCATATGGTTGAGATATGAAATTAGTTTTAGTAGTTAGTTGATTATTTTGAAACTTGTAACAAAGTAAATGTAATTGATTTTGGTGATTGAATAATAGAGATTATTTATCAGTATGGTTACTGACTTTGTTAATTGTTTATTCTTGTGTTTCATTTTTATGGTTTACTTCCTAAGTAATTTGATTATTCATATTCCATAATCGCTCATAATTTTGGTAAGATGTAGTTAAGTAGGATTGTAGATTGTATATGGAGATTGGAAATTGCAATAAGATTGCTACAACCTTCATGAGTACTTGGAAAAATGGAGATTTCTGAGTATTGGATAAACTGAAGCTTAGAGAATTACTTCAAGGATTCTATCACAAGTAGTTCTAAGATGATACTATCTTTTATTCTTTAAGCGAAGATATAAGAATTGTAATTTACAAGTCGGTTGTACATTGGTATTGTGAAAACACATTGGTAACATGATGTTATAAAACGTAGTATCATGTATGATTTGGTGAAAAAAGGATAAAAGTATATAAGTTGAAGTTTATTCATTCCTTTCTCCCTAACGGGAAAAGCAATATCTTTGGGGCCCTCTATGATCTCGTGTTGACATTATAATGCTGGCCCCAACCATCCGTAAATGATGTGTTCAATTAGAAGTCTTATGATGTCATCACAAATCAGGAAATTAGGAAACAAAATCTTGGACAACGAGATTGAGTCTAATTCATGTCTCATGTCCATACAATATCTTTAAGAATGAAGGAATATTGGATCAATTATCTTAGGGCCAATGTATGATCAGATCAGAGTTCGACTGTTGCTTTGGGAAGCACACTTTGTTGGTTAATTTAGAAGTTATACTTGCAATTGTAGTTACAGACTTATCCAAGTGGGAGACTATTGGATTAGGTGTTTAATACAATAACTAAACCGGTATATACTTGAATTAATAGCAAAGTCCTTTTTGGGTTTCCCTTAGACCTGACAATGACTTGATGGCTTTTGGAGAGAGTGGTCGATTTATTGGTTATTTTTAAGATTAATAAATAGTAATAAATGAATTATTAATATATTATAAGATTATTATATTAATTAAAACAATATTATTTAATTAAGAATTAATAAGAAATTAATTAGAATTAGTTTTAGGATTAAGTAGATTAATTAAAAGTGTAAGACCTAATTTATAATTGTTCAATCGTTGAACAAGAAGGTGTTCTAGAACCTTCCAACCCTTGGACGATTTTAGGGAGGGTTTTTAGGGTTTATGGAATATTCCTTTTGGATTTGAATGATTACCTAATTAGAAATAATAGTATTGTATTCAAATTAGGGTTACCATGGTTTCCTAGTTCAACTCTAAATAGGATCCTTAGCCTATGATTTCTGGCCACCCTTTTACCTAGAAGGACAACCAAAATCCTCCTACATCTCCTCTCTTATCTAAAGTATTCTATTGCTATGGTTTGGGTACAAACCATTAGAGGCATCATATTTTTGGTGCTAGGCTTTCCAAGATCAACAACTTGAAGGATGGGTTTGATTTGTTTGCTATAACAAATCAAAAGGTATGTAACTTTCTCTTGATGAATTCGATTTCATTAGGGTTATAGTAGTTTTCTCAGTTCAAAGTATGTTTCCTTTATTTGAAAGTTGTAGATCCTATTAGGTTCCATGTGCCCAATTCTTAATTATCAAGTATTTTCTGCATTGAACAATTTTGCTGTAACCTGGGAAGAAGCAACTCCAACACCAAATAATTTGCTTTTATGCAAACTAATTTTAAGACCCGATGTAATAACTGGGAATTTTTGTGACAACCGTCAAAATTCGAGTCGGTTCTAGATTTGACTAGACTTAGTTGCACATATAGGCACTACACGTACTAGACTTAGTAACTAGAAGCTAGGTTATAACCTACTAGAAACTTGGAAACAATTAGAATCAATGGATAGTGTACTTAAATTTCACATTGATATGTGAATTTTACTACTACTTAACTTTGGTGACTATCTGTCACACCCCGAAACCGAAGGCGGAAACGTCTCGGGGTGGAGGTGACTTCATGGGGATATCATAACCAATGTACATAGAAATTAAAGTAAAACACAAAACATTACATTACATAGATTTCATTACATCAGTTGAAAAGTAAAATAGTACATGTTTCATAGATACATAGTTTAAAAAAAAGAAAGACGAGACTTCTACGCACTCCGTCTTCACCAAAAGAGATCGTCAAGTACCTGTCTAAAGTGGACCTGAGAATACAAGCGGTTTGAAAATCAACATAAAGCTGGTGAGTTCATAAGCGATTTGTTTTATGAAAAGAACGAGTTCCTTTAATTTTCTGAAAAAGTGGTTATCCAAGAAAATCCCATATTTTCTTAAAAAGGTTGGTTATCGTTTGTCAACATGTAAAGTAAAGTTGTACACTGAAAACATGTTTTCTCTTGTGTAAATGTACAGTTAGGTTATCTGGTTTGACATACTGTCCTGGTTATGTACCAATGTATTCCCAGGAATGTCCCATACTTTCCTGATTATGTTACCAATTGTGAAAGATGTAAAGTTATCCTGTTTGTTACTCTTTTCTAGTTATGTAAACGTTTCCCCAAGGAAAGTCCCATACTTTCCTGGATGTTGGTTATCAATGTAAAAGATGTATCTGTCAAACGTGGTTATGTTCTTGTGAATTATAATGTTTAGTTATCTAACTTGTTACACTATTCTGGTTACGTACTACTGTTACATCAGGAAAATCCTATATTTTCCTACATGTGTGTGTGTGAACTGTTACCGATTCTGTGTGTGCGAATTGTTACCGTTTCCGATTATGTTCAATGTTATCCCTAGGAAAACCCCATGTTTTCCTGATTGTGTGTGTGTCTCCTAAATGTCTGATTATCCTTAGACGTACATTAGTTTTATTACGTACATAAAACTAATAAATAAGTGTAAAGTGTTAATAATCTTCATTGCGAGTCCTTAACCATACTTCAGACTAGATATGACTCGGGTCGTGGCCAGTATCCTATTTATGACTTTCATCACCCTTGAACCTTTCGGTTTGGCTGTAGCTAGCAGCTAGGTGTGGGATTGTCAGTCCCATATAGATCTATACACTCAAGTCACGCTCTCCTACGTTCGGAGATTCTGGTTACAGGGGTAGTCCTCCACTCTCTCGTGCCAAGGAAGTGTTACAGAGGACGTGTCTTCAGTCTTTAAGATTTCCCTTTACTTCTCATGCGTAGGGAAGTAGTATCTATGACTATCTAAGTTCTAATGGATCCTGTCCTTTACACTCGAGCCTAGGTGTTTTATTAAGGACATTACAAATGTTTTATGTTTTCTAATGGTGTTTGTCCTTTACACTCGATCCTAGGGTGTTTTATTAAGGACATTACAAATGTTTTATGTTTTCTAATGGTGTCTGTCCTTTACACTCGAGCCTAGGGTGTTTTATTAAGGACATTACAAATGTTTTATGTTTTCTAATGGTGTCTGTCCTTTACACTCGAGCCTAGGGTGTTTTATTAAGGACATTACAAATGTTTTATGTTTTCTGATGTCTGTGGAGTGTTCACCAAGGACAAAACCATGTTTAAATGTTATGCTTTTAACTGCTATATTGTGGGAAAACATTTGTGAAAATATAAATATAACAATTTATAATGTGTTTCACAAATAACATGATAATGTGTTCTGTAGGTTCAAACTATTGTTTATTACGACTGTCAGTTTCAAAAGCATATATATATGAAACACAATGTATGTAAAACAAGTTTTGAGTACAAGTATTTCTTGTACTTTTGCTTGTATTCCCCCATGAAAACATTTAAAAACCATTGAAAAAGGGTAGGGGTATGAACTCACCGGGCGAGAAATGTGTCGACGGGGATGCTAAACGTTGGATCAAGGCTTGAAAATGTGCGAGGTTCCTATGTAATGTTAAATGATACACAAAGGTATCTAATTAGAATTTAAAACACTAATTAGATACGATTTTACACTCCAAGACGCGAAAACACTTCAAATTAAGTGTTTGGAGTGACCCGAGTGACTTTTCTGGACATGAATGGCTAGGATATGGAGTTTACTCTCCAAGAGTAAACTGTAGGGAATGTTCACAGCCTTAAATACCTCATCCCCATGTGTTTACGGCCGTAAACTCATGGTGGGGTGTTTTATGTGCTAAATGGCCTTAAATCAAATGAGGGGTGTTGCTAGGTTTGATTCTAGGGCATTATCAAGGAATTAACTCAACCATATGGACCAATTTATGACTTTACGGCAGTAAACTAAGTGTTTACGGCCGTAAACTTTCATCCACATCATTCTTAATTATTTTGAAGGCCAATGATTAATCACAAATGATTCAACTCAAATTTACAAGACTTGGGGTGAGTTTAGGGCATCAAATGACACATATATAGGAGTTTACGGCCCTGGAGCATATTCTATGGCCGTAAACTCTCAAATGTAGGGTTTTTGTTATGTTTAAGGCCTCCAAATAATTTGTGGTTGGTTCTAGGATTTATTCCAAGGCTTATGAGGTGTGTAAGTTGCATTTTAACACCCAAAAAGGAGTTTACTCCCCATGAAATGGTGTTTACGGCCCAAGCTTGTTCTTGGGAAGTAAACTCATGTTTACTCCTCAAAAATGATATTCAAGGTGCTCCAAGTCCAATCCAACAAGTCCTTAAGCCATATCTAAGCTCCTATGGTGATTTGGGGGGGGTTTTAAGGCTCAAAAGCCCCATTTACATGTGTTCACGGCCTAAGGCTATTCCAGGGCTGTAAACACATGTTTATGGTCCTTTTCCATGATTTGAACACGAAAATGAAGGCTAAGGATGTTATACTAGGAGCTAGGATGATTACCTTGGTGTTTTGAGGTTTGAAATGGATGATTTTTGGACCAAATTCTTGAGTTGAGGAGAGAGGTTAGTGCGAGAGTGAAAAGGCTCCAAATAAGTCTTAATTCACTTTAAATATGGTTTGAATTGGATACACAGTGGAATTCTACCCGATACCGACGTTAACCGATGCTTTGGGTCGCACCCGATTAAGTTGGCGTTACCCGATATGGTCGAAACTAAACTTCTTCAATTTACTAGTTTGGGACGTTTTAACATGTTTCCAACATGTTTGGATACTTACAAGGTCAAAATAAAATTTTTAACTTAATTGACCTAGTTCGAAGACGAAATCGGAACAACTCACTTAAGACGAGTTTTATTAACGAAACGGTTACGGCGAGGGAACAAAATTTCGGGTTGTTACATTATCCCCCCGTTAGAGGGAATTTCGTCCGGAAATTCAAGAATTAAGATACATGTTATGGAAAAGGATGCGGATGTTTCTGTTGTATCGGGTCTTCGCGCTCCCAAGTGAATTTTGGTTCTCGCTTGGAAGTCTAGCGAACCATCACTAACGGGATATGGCTTTGTTTCGTACGTTTGATCTCTTGGTCTATGGTCTTGATTTGTTCAAGAGGAATTACTAAGGTTTCATCGGACATATAATCCTAAAGATTCGGAACGTGGGAGATAGGATGGACGTTTCTAAATTCTGAAGGTACTCGGAGTTTGAAGGCTACGGGGTGGATCCTAATGAGGATCTCGAAGGGTCTAATGTACCACTAGTTAAGCTTTCCGTGCTTTCCATAGTGTGTCATGTCTTTCCAGGGCGAGATCATTAACAGGACACGATCTCCAGCTTGGAATTCCAGAGGTTTATGTTGTCTGTAGGAGTAACTCTTCTATCGATCTAGTGAAGCTTTCTATGGGTATCTTCGGTGCCAAACAATTCTCTATTGTTTCGATCTTAAGAGGATCCACGCGTATGTCTTCATTGCCTACTACATGACTGGAGGAAAATGGTTTGACCGAAGGGTATCCATACGAACTCTTAGTGATCATATCAAGTCTTGAATTGTGTCTTTGAAGCATCACTCTCATGAACTCGTAACTGATGATGTCTCGACCTAGGGTCTATCTTCGAGGAGTAGCTAGCTTCTGAATTTAATCGAAGAATTCATTTACTAAGGAAAGAGGATATCGATTTTGATGGTCAACTCATTAAGTCAACTGGATAACTCCTGCATTTCTGCTGGGGAAAAAATGGTACGGAGATTTGGCTGCGAAGATAGTTCCAGGGATTTTGTCGATACGAGACTCAATTTGGCGTTCGGGAGGAATTCTCAGGATCTATTCGGAAAGATATAAGGAATATTATAGTTTCTTGGGATGCTCTAAAGGTATGTAACTTCTTGTTTCTCACTGATTGTATGGACTAGGAATACCTAACACTCCTTTTTGCAGAAGTTTTTGAGCTTTGATACAGGAAATGGTGTGAAGATTTGGGCCAAGCTTGACACCATATATCCTGAGGGTTCGGTCAAAGAGGAAATTGAGATGAATAACTTTTTCATAACAAAGTGTATCAGGATGATCAGGACTCAACTGATACATGCCAAAGATAACATCAAAGCTCTTTATTGAAACTGACATCAGGTCAATAAGGAAAGAATGATTACTCGAGATAAGAATACAGTTCAGAGAAAAGTCGTTAGTGCACTCATTCTCACCGCTAATCATTTTGACGGAAAATGTTTCGGTTACTGGACGAGGACTATGTTTATGAAGATATCTGAATGAATGACTAATAAAACTTTCTTGACACTAGATTCGAAAAGGATGCGAGCATAAGAATTTTCGAGAAGAAATATACCCGCGGCAGTGGTGGGATCAGTGGTTGCCTCCTCTTGCCTTATAGCTAAAACCATCTCGGCGTTGTTGACGTTGTTGGTGGTTGTTGCTTTTGGGCAGTTTCGATTGAAATGCCCGATTTCTCCACAACCATAGCAGGCTCGAATAGTACTCGTTCCGGAAGCTTGATTGATTAGTGGGGCTGGTTTTCTACAGGTTCGATTAAGGTGGCCCTTCTTGCCATAGTTGTTACAGAATTTTTCGCGACACGGTCCTGGAGTATAATGATGGTAGCTGCACTTATCACACCAAGGGAGATTACCCGCATACCTAGTGATAGGTTCTTGGGTTGTAGGCGCAACAACTGGAGTAGTGGTAGCTTGAACTGTAGACATAACAACAGGGACAGCTGCAGCTTGAACTACCATAGTTTCACGCCTCTTGGAGGGTCCTTGGGAACTCTGACCCTTTCGCTTTTTCCAGAAAACTTTCTTACTCTTATTACGCTCGTTCTGATGCTCCTAAACATTTTCATGGTTTTGGGGGTTGGTGTTACTTCCTGTCCACTGAACCTGTTAGAGAGCAAATATGTCACTATGGCAGCCACTACGGCAGACACAACCAACTGGGTCATCATTGGATCGAATTGAGGAGGAGGTGGTGACGGAGGGTTGTTGTTACTTGAGCTGGATCCTTCCTTCGAAGATATTTCGATCTAAAGTGATTAGGAAAAAGAGGATGGTAAGTCCTCTGCATTAAATCAAGAGATATGAAACAAGGTATATCTCTTTAAGACAAACATATAATTCTATTAAGCGATAGAACAGGAATGAATTATCAAGGCAGATAAACTATCGCTAAAGGAATGATCGAGGGGTAACGCTTGAATAAGAATTTTCTACAACAAAGTTCGATCTAGAAATACTCTCATAGTATTTCATAATTCTCTGCGATGACGATTCGTTGTTTGGGGTATTTGGGTAAGTTTTAGGCATGCTGAAGACCACAGTCACTCCCAGGCACGTGTTGGCCGTGTCTCGAATGAATACAGTTGATTAGGCTATATTGACCCTAGACACGACTACATAACTACCCAGGTTTAACCACAGCATGCAACACCCATTTACTTATGTTTTGTTCTACTTGTAGTTACGTATCTCGACGGTTAGGTATACTTGTAATGTTTTTGAAAATACTTATATTTTGAAGTATACTTTTAGTTCAGAGCACTTAGGCCCCTTAATGTTTATAGTCTTATACCATGTAAAGTTTGATATACTCAATTCACTATAAACAAGGGCTTTGATACCAATCTGTCACACCCCGAAACCGAAGGCGGAAACGTCTCAGGGTGGAGGTGACTTCATGAGGATATCATAACCAATGTACATAGTAATCAAAGTAAAACACAAAACATTACATTACTTAGATTTCATTACATCAGTTGAAAAGTAAAATAGTACATGTTTCATAGATACATCGTTTAAACAAAAGAAAGACGAGTCTTCTACGCACTCTGTCTTCACCAAAAGAGATCGTCGGGTACCTGTCTAAAGCGGACTTGAGAATACAAGCGGTTTGAAAATCAGCATAAAGCTGGTGAGTTCATAAGCGGTTTGTTTTATGAAAAGAACGAGGTCCTTTAGTTTTATGAAAAAGTGGTTATCCAAGAAAATCCCATATTTTCTTAAAAAGGTTGGTTATCGTTTGTCAACATGTAAAGTAAAGTTGTACACTGAAAACATGTTTTCTCTTGTGTAAATGTACAGTTAGGTTATCTGGTTTGACATACTGTCCTGGTTATGTACCAATGTATTCCCAGGAAAGTCCCATACTTTCCTGATTGTGTTACCAATTGTGAAAGATGTAAAGTTATCCTGTTTATTACTCTTATCTAGTTATGTAAACGTTTCCCCCAGGAAAGTCCCATACTTTCCTAAATGTTGGTTATAAATGTAAAAGATGTATCTGTCAAACGTGGTTATGTTCTTGTGAATTATAAAGTTTAGTTATCTAACTTGTTACACTATTCTGGTTACGTACTACTGTTACATCAGGAAAATCCTATATTTTCCTACATGTGTGTGTGTGAACTGTTACCGATTCTGTGAGTGCGAACTGTTACCATTTCCGATTATGTTCAATGTTAACCCCAGGAAAAACCCATGTTTTCCTAATTATGTGTGTGTCTCCTGAAAGTTCGATTATCCTTAAACTTACATTAGTTTTATTACGTTCATAAAACTAATAAATAAGTGTAAAGTGTTAATAATATTGATTGCAAATCCTTACCAATACTTACGACTAGATATGACTCGGGTCGTGGCCAGTATCCTATTTATGACTTTCGTCACCCTTGAACCTTTCGGTTCAGCTGTAGCTAGTAGCCAGGTGTGGGATTGTCAGTCCTGTATAGATCTATACACTCAAGTCACGCTTTCCTACATTCGGAGATTCTGGTTACAGGGGTAGTCCTCCACTCTCTCGTGCCAAGGAAGTGTTACAGAGGACGTGTCTCCAATCTTTAAGATTTCCCTTTACTTCTCGTGCCTAGGGAAGTAGTATCTATGACTATCTAAGTTCTAATGGATCCTGTCCTTTACACTCGAGCCTAGGTGTTTTATTAAGGACATTAAAAATGTTTTATGTTTTCTAATGGTGTCTGTCCTTTACACTCGAGCCTAGGGTGTTTTATTAAGGACATTACAAATGTTTTATGTTTTTTAATGGTGTCTGTCCTTTACACTCGAGCCTAGGGTGTTTTATTAAGGACATTACAAATGTTTTATGTTTTCTAATGGTGTCTGTCCTTTACACTCGAGCCTAGGGTGTTTTATTAAGGACATTACAAATGTTTTATGTTTTCTGATGTTTGTGGAGTGTTCATCAAGGACAAAACCATGTTTAAATGTTATGATTTTAACTGCTATACTGTGGGAAAACATTTGTGAAAATATAAATATAACAATTTATAATGTGTTTCACAAATAACATGATAATGTGTTCTGTAGGTTCAAACTATTGTTTATTACGACTGTCAGTTTCAAAAGCATATATATATGAAACACAATGTATGTAAAACAAGTTTTGAGTACAAGTATTTCTTGTACTTTTGCTTGTATTCCCCCCTGAAAACATTTAAAAACCATTGAAAAAGGGTAGGGGTATGAACTCACCGGGTGAGAAATGTGTCGACGGGGATGCTAAACGTTGGATCAAGGCTTGAAAACGTGCGACGTTCCTATGTAATGTTAAATGATACACAAAGGTATCTAATTAGAATTTAAAACACTAATTAGATACGATTTTACACTCCAAGACGCGAAAACACTTCAAATTAAGTGTTCGGAGTGACCCGGGTGACTTTTCTGGACATGAATGGCTAGGATATGGAGTTTACTCTTCAAGAGTAAAATCTAGGGAGTGTTCACGGACTTAAACACCTCATCCCCATGAGTTTACGGCCGTAAACTCATGGTGCGGTGTTTTATGTGCTAAATGGCCTTAAATCAAATGAGGGGTGTTGCTAGGTTTGATTCTAGGGCATTATCAAGGAATTAACTCAACCATATGGACCAATTTATGACTTTATGGCAGTAAACTAAGTGTTTACGGCCGTAAACTTTCATCCACATCATTCTTAATTGTTTTGAAGGCCAATGATTAATCACAAATGATTCAACTCAAATTTACAAGACTTGGGGTGAGTTTAGGGCATCAAATGACACATATATAGGAGTTTACGGCCCTGGAGCATATTCTATGGCCGTAAACTCTCAAATGTAGGGTTTTTGTTATGTTTAAGGCCTCCAAATAATTTGTGGTTGGTTCTAGGATTTATTCCAAGGCTTATGAGGTGTGTAAGTTGCATTTTAACACCCAAAAAGGAGTTTACTCCCCATGAAATGGTGTTTATGGCCCAAGCTTGTTCTTGGGAAGTAAACTCATGTTTACTCCTCAAAAATGATATTCAAGGTGCTCCAAGTCCAATCCAACAAGTCCTTAAGCCATATCTAAGCTCCTATGGTGATTTGGGTGGGTTTTAAGGCTCAAAAGCCCCATTTACATGTGTTCACGGCCTAAGGCTATTCCAGGGCCATAAACACATGTTTATGGTCCTTTTCCATGATTTGAACACGAAAATGAAGGCTAAGGATGTTATACTAGGAGCTAGGATGATTACCTTGGTGTTTTGAGGTTTGAAATGGATGATTTTTGGACCAAATTCTTGAGTTGAGGAGAGAGGTTAGTGCGAGAGTGAAAAGGCTCCAAATAAGTCTTAATTCACTTTAAATATGGTTTGAATTGGATACACAGTGGAATTCTACCCGATACCGACGTTAACCGATGCTTTGGGTCGCACCCGATTAAGTTGGCGTTACCCGATATGGTCGAAACTAAACTTCTTCAATTTACTAGTTTGGGACGTTTTAACATGTTTCCAACATGTTTGGATACTTACAAGGTCAAAATAAAATTTTTAACTTAATTGACCTAGTTCGAAGACGAAATCGGAACAACTCACTTAAGACGAGTTTTATTAACGAAACGGTTACGGCGAGGGAACAAAATTTCGGGTTGTTACACTATCTATATTAGGGTCACTCTTTGACTTGAACACCATTTCATGAATCATATACACACATCATGTACTTGACCTAGAAGTAAAAGTTAGGTCAGAGTCTCATAGAAACTTAAGTCAAAGTTGAAGAGTAGGACTAGTATACTTGATTCCTCAATTTCACTTGAATCTCGGAATCACTACATAGAATGCCAATAAACCGATAAAAAAAATATTACAAACATTATTTCTAACTTGAATAAGAGTTATGAAACTCTAAAATAGTTTGAAATCTCAAAATTTAATTAATTTTGACATCCAAAGACTTACAAACTCTCAAAACCCCTAAATGCCCTAAAAATTCAAATTTATAAACTTTAACACCTAAAAATCCATAAATTTGGTATGGACTATAAAATATCAATTTAAAATAACTCAATTTAGTAAAATATAACCAAGGAAAAAAACAATTTAAGTCATTAGTATTTAACCTTATTTTCTAAGCCAAAAATCAGGGTTTTGTGAAGGAAAATTTAGAATAAGGTGCATGTTTTATGAAAACTTGATATTTTTATAAAATAAAGTTATATTTTATAAAATTTAAAAGAGTGAGACCCTCACTTCATTAAAAAGTCGGATCTCTCGTCTCTCTCCTCTTCCCAACACATAATCAATTCACTCTACCACTCCATCTTCTCTCTCTCTCTCTCTCACTCTACCCCTCATTCTCTCTCACACTCCACCATTTACCACACTTAAACTCTCTCTTTCCCTCTCTAAAACCACGAAATTATCCAGCCTAGAACAACTCTTAACCTTCAAATCTTCGTCTTCTAGGGTTCTTCTTCATGGTAATCACGAAAATCCTTCAATCTCCTTCACTTTTCTTTCTAGTTTTAAAGGTTTTTCTTGCATTTCCTTGTTCTTCTACACCATTCTCTTAGAAAATTTGTGTAAATGTTCATTCACTTTAGTTTTGATGATGATGGTGGTAGATTTTCACCAAAAGCATCTTGCATGTTACAAAATGGTGAAGATCCATGACCTAAACCTAAGTCAAAACCATGAAAATGCACTTTTCTACACGTTTTGGGGGAAAATCACCACATGCATCCAAAGTTTTTTTATCAAAAATGATTTTTGAACATTTCAAGCTTAGATGCTTGATGATCAAAGTTGTTGTTAAAAAGCTTTCAAATATGTTAATGAAAGATTTATTTCCAAATAAATATCTAAAAATCATTTTCTGACCAAATCCGATTTTTCCCAGATTCTCATCAACAAAATAAAATGCTCTGTAAATTTCCAGAATATAATTCATTTTTATCGTATTATTATAATTAATGCAATAAAATAGGGCAATAAATCATATAAAAAAATTCCAGAGGTCTATAAATCCGGAATAAATTCATGGATGACTCCTATGGAGAATAATGACCTCTCATTAAATTTCATCGATTTATGTTGCTGTTTAGTATGATTTTCCATTTTCTTTTTGTTTGGGTATAATAAATCACAAAACAACTTTAGGAAGTGTGAAAATTGTATCTAACAATTTTCGTAGCTCTTACCTGTGGTGGGCGACTGAGAAAAGTAATTTCACAATTTGTCATCATGCCTTCCTATTTTTCCCAATTTTTGTTAATTATAATGCCCTAAAAATAGGAAAAATAGTTATGGTTATCCAAAATTTATGAAATTTTACCAGAATATCATGTTGTACAGTAGGAGGTTACATCAAATTTTTTATGATTTTTCTCTACTATATACTATTTTTCTCCAATTTTCTAATGTTAAATACACTTAAAAACACATAAATACCCAAAACCGGATTATACAATATGAAAACCACTTTTGGTATTTTTTTTTCCAGATTACTTACACTATAAATGATGTTCAAAAAAAAAATTTGGTAATTTATTTTAACTGTTTATTATTTATTCTTCATTTAATGATTATTTAAGGGGATAAAACAAGAAAAAATAGAAATACCCACTGAAAAATATCTTTTATATTTTTCCTATCCTAGATATGTATAATAACATTTA
Source organism: Lactuca saligna (assembly GCF_052625555.1). Lineage (NCBI taxonomy): Eukaryota > Viridiplantae > Streptophyta > Magnoliopsida > Asterales > Asteraceae > Lactuca > Lactuca saligna. The sequence goes on along the minus strand of NC_136417.1, from coordinate 175,013,984 downwards.
AGTAAAAAGCGTGGATAATTTTAGAAACTGTTTTCTATTTATTTCAATTTTTATTAGAATAAATGCTCAAAAATCATAAAATTAGGTTAAACAGTTTAGAAATAGATTTTTATATTTTTCCTAGCTAGATAATGTTTAATAACAGTAATACAAAAAGTTTGGGTAATTTTCGAAACTGTTTTCTATTTATTTCAGTTTTGATTAGAATAAACGCATAAAAATCATCAAAATTGGTTAAACAGTTTATAAACCCATTTTTATATTTTTCATAGAGTAAGTATGCGTAATGACATTACTATAAAAAGTTTGGGGCATTTTCTTAACTGATTTCTATTTTTCATGAATTTTAATATATTTAGAAAATTAAATATATGAAAAATGGTTATGCATATCCATAATCCATGAAAAATTATCTAGTGGTCTTTTAACACATTTAGAACCAAAATCTGAAGTTTGATCATTTTTATAACTATTTAGTATTTTTCATAATTTTATGGTTATTCAAGAAACTAAAGTGGTGAAAAATAGTTAGACAAATAAAAAATTCAAGAAAATTTATCTTGAGGTCTTTGACTTCAATTAAAACTAAAATGCAAAGTTTGGAAAATTTTAGAACTAAATTGATTTAGTTTTGAATATTCAATCATTGGAACACCTCTAAAATGTTGAATATTAACATTTCAATAATGATAAATTTCCGCTTAAATTTATATATAACAATTGATTCTTTGAAACTTAATTTCCACAGAAAAAAAAATATATGATTTATCAATATTCAATTGTGACTCAGTATTGGCATAATTCTATTGTAGTAGTAAGTATACTAGTATTACATTTCGATTAGAGACTCACTGGTGAATACCAATATTGTAGGAATCGGTAGTGGTACACGTGGAACATAGTCAAGGCACCATTTGCATCATCTCAATGTATTGTGAGTTGTACTCCCCTATTTTCGGTTTTTATGTTTTGGGGTGGAAAAGCATGTCCTAAACTACTTATGTTCGTTATATTTAATTGACTCGTATAAACTTGATTAATATAGTTTGCATATTGTGAGTATTCACGCACTCCCCTATTTTCAATTTTTAAATGTTTTGGGGAGGAAAAGCATGTCGTAAACTATTTTTATGTTTGTTGTATTTATTTTGACTTGTATGAAACTTGGTTGCTATATTTCGTATGTATGCGTATGTTACTTTAATTCATGAGGACTGTATCGCGGTTAAGTCCCTGGAATCTCTAGACACAACTCATTAACTCTTTTGAGCCTATGGTTATTATGGATACCGCTATCAGGAGGTAGACAACTCCTCACTCGCACGATTCGCTTGAGTGCATTTTACCATTTTATACACTATGTTTGCGATACACATAGTAGTCAATAGGGCACGATTCGGTCATTAGGCTTGGGTTGTGAACTCATGAATGGAAACTTGAGGCACATACGAATCTTTATGCACACATAAAACTTGTACTCTCATGTTAGCAACGACACTTGTATACTTATTTTAGCAATGAAACTTGTATACTTATTTTGGCAACGAAACTTTCATGCTTATTATAGCAACGAACTTTTATTACTGAAAACTTATATACTTGTTTTAGCAATGAAATTGTTTGCTCCTTGTAGCAACGAAATTGATTGCTCATTTTAGCAATGAAACTTGTTTACTCGTTTGAGTAACGAACTTTATATTCCATGAGAATATGAATGTTGCATCTTATTTGGGCAACATACTTTATCTCTCATGATGACAAAGAACTTTGTTTTTACAAACTTATTTACTCATGTTAACAATATACTTTTATTATTGGAAACTTTTATCAAAACTTTGATTTCAATTCATGGAACCAATATTATTTTGTTTATCTGTGAGTACTCACCAACTATTTTTATAGCTGAAGCTCGTTTTACATGCTTTTTCAGGAATCATCGAGTAAGTGGCACTTAGGGACACTTCACTTTAGGAGCATTCGCATGTGTTCTATTTCAATTTACATTGTAATTTCTTTTAAAAGTTGTTCAAATCCATTGTAAAATTGTAATGATTTTTAATACTATGGTTGGTGTTGTCTTTTAACTTTTGCTATGAAACCCTTTATACTGCCACGTCTCGTGTTTCCGCTTTAGCAGGGTGTGACAATTTTCCATTCATAGGGTTTAATATAAACAAATGATATAAATAGAATTTATTATTCAGGAAGAATAAGATTACATAGGTTATGATTTTTAGGTATAAAATGGTTAATATGGTCAAAAAAAGAGTAACCAAAAGTCATACCATTTTTAAGTTTGGTTAGTATATTTGGAAAACACACAAAAACACAGTTTCAGAGATATAAATATTTATAAAATCTGACTTCGATAGGAGAAGTTATGATTTTTATAAAAAGATATAAGTAATCAAATAGTTAATACTACTAATGACAAAAAAGTATTTTAAGATCGGTACAATTTTTACTAAAGTCGATAAAAGAAAAGTCACAGTACTCCATAAGATAAGGGCTTTGAGATAAAGAGGGTCAAAAATGGAGTTCGTAGGAAGAAGATATGATTTTTGGAAAATCATAAAATATGGGTTAATATAACATCCAAAAAATCAAGGCAAAAAATTTTATTTTGTTTAAATCCAACCAAAAGCCAAAATTGTTGAGAAAACATTATTCCCAAAAGTAATAACTTTTGGATTAGGTGTCTAAGCCCATAACTATATTTGGTATGTACATGACCCGATTGTGGCATTGTCCTTTTGGGTTGCTTTCACTAAAGAAACTTGACTGGAAGAATAATGGAGATAGAGGATAAATGTGATTTACTAATATATTATATGAATAATATATTAAAAGAGAAATCATATTATTTAATTAACATTGGTCAAGAACTAATTTACAATTAATTTTGTGGTCAAAAGAAGTTAATTGAATTAAGGGGACCGATATTGTAATTATTGGATAATTGGAAAATGGGCAGAGGATCCCTAAAGATAAGGCTGAACGAAATCTTATGGATACCCATAAGAATTCGTCCAAGGCTAGGGTTCTGGAATGTTCTTATGGGCTGCTTAGAGCTTAAGCAACCAGATTAGGGATATGACCGAAACCCTAATCCCTCACCTATATAAAGACCCCTTGGCTTCACATTTTCAACTACTACAACACTAAAAGGATTCCTAGTGTCGAAAAAATCCTTCCCCTTCTCTGTAATATTCTCCAATTGCTTTGGTGTTTGTGATCTATTAGAGACATCACATTTGAGGTGTTAGGTTCTCAAAAGCTCAAGGTTATCAAGCTTCAATTGAAAGGTAACATTCTTAATTGTTATTTATGTTGATTTTGATTTTGGTATACTAGTTATAGGGTTTACAAGCTTTGAATGATTATTGCATGTACAATTAGAAAAACCTAGATCCAAAGCTTTAGGGTTTGCATGTGCACCATATGATTGATGTTTTGCTCATAACCCAACAGTGATATCATAGCCTATGTTGTTTTTCTTTTGTATTTGATGCATTACTAAATTGTTCATAACCCAACAGTGGTATCATAGCCTACGGCAGCGGCGGTATCCTGGGTATTGCTTCAGCCTTCAGTTCCATGATCTTCGTTCTGAGAAACTAAAAGGGAAGAGATAGAGTAATAATCAGAGTAGAAGAAGAATTCGATAGGTGTGGAAGGATCGGGACCACCGATGGTGGCGGAAGAGAGAAGCAAGGTTCCTAGAGGGGAGATGAAGCAGAAGAAACGAAACAGAAAAAAGTGGAACAATTAGGAAGAGAAAGCAACGAAAGAGCGGCGGAGGATTAAAGGGTGAGTAAGCAAGGAGATGCAGAAGAAACAAACACGTATTGTATCCTGTCTGAAAAATGGTGGTGGTGGAACAAAAGAAGCAGGAAAAACGAACACGTAGATGGAAGAGGTAGAACTAAACAAAAAAAAGGAAAAGTAGACAAAAAAAGAAAAAAGGAAAACAAAAAGGAAAAAACCCATCAATCATAGCTAAGAATTGTTCAAGTGCACCTTTAGAATTAATAATAATAATAATAATAATAATAATAATAATAATAATAATAATTACAATTAAAATCTTCGAATAGGATAATTATTTGTCGTATGTGTTACGAACGATAAATATTTGTACATGATAGAAGATTATTGAAGATAAATAACCTTGATGAAAGTAGTAGTAAATGTAAAAGCAAGAACATGCATATAAAGAATGCCTAAATCTGAATTCGTATGAGGAAGTTCTGATTTTTCAAAGTTTCAGCGTAATAGTGTACGACACAGAAATAGAAATTAGAATCATACGATTGTTAGTCAAAACAATATAAATGAGAGCTGAAGATCAGAATAGGACTTCTTCGATTTAAAGACAATCGAGAACGGATGTCATATGAAAGAGTTATGATTTTTATACGGAGTTTAACAGTTTAAGCTCTCTAAAAATATAACTTTAAAAATAAATTGAGAATTAGCCAACAGAGTCTAAATGAAAGTTATAGTACTCCTCACAAAACCATTCCGAATCTCTCTAACCCTTGAGTCTGATTTTCTTGGTACTTGGGGTATTTTAGCTAGGATGTAATGTATCTATGAGCCCATGAAAAGAAGCTATCGAGTCAGAGTTTTGCCCACGACTTCCGAACTTTTCGCTAAAATTTTTGTAAGTTAAGTTGCACTTATTATACTTCAACTGTAACTTGTATCTATATTCATAGTCGTTATTATGAATCTATAAATAATATTTATTAGTGATACTTATCAAACTACTGATTTATCTACTTATAGGAATGATGTCTAGGCTAGATTTAATGACATGTTTAAAGTGAGATTTCCAAAAAGTATAGTATGTATACCAAACGGACCCTACATCTGATATGATCTTACGTAGTTGTTCCTTACTTGAAAGATCTTGACATTGCGATTATCGAGGAATATAGAGTATTGTGTTTATAGTAACAAGGAATATAAAACTAAGACTTAGTGATTGCATAGTTATTTTCATCTTACACATATAGATGAAGTACTTAACTGCTTAAATGTTATGTGTGCCTATTATCTCTATTTACAATACATGTGCTGAACAAGGCTTACTTAGTTTAAGTTTATTTTGAAAAGTTGTTGAACTTTTTATTTTACCTAAATCATATTGGGTAGTGAACGGATATGGAAAGTAAAATATGATATGAGCTTGTAACCAACATTGTACTAGTATACTGCTAGGAATTAGTCATCTAGTAAGATATAGAGGATAGCCATAGACTCTTCTAGACAAGTCTAGTGAAACATGGACATGCTTGAAACCTGTAGATGTTTATAAACCACACACAGGAAAGTTTACAACCTATAGGTGTTAACCAACCATACATGGGTAGGTCGCCGACATATCTATGTTAACGGACCATACACAGATAGGTATTCGACCTACATGTGACAAATAAACCACATACAGGCCAGTCTACGACTTGTAGGCATGAACTATAAATGTGGCTACTCGATTCACCCCATGGTTATCATATAATGGTAAGAAATCCTCGAGGAAATATTATATACTCAGAGATCCTTTACAATGGACCGCTGGAGATCATCATTTTAGGATCAGGGAGTGGGAATAACGGGAATGGGTAATTTGAGTTAAATTGTTTGGTGTCAAATATATAATTAAAGGGTTTTTAAATTATATTATTGTGGGTTGAAAACCATATGTACTCACCAGGCTTCCCAGCCTGACCCACTCAGTTTCTTTGTATCATAGGTAGTGACACACACACACACACACACACACACACATATATATATATATATATACACACACACACACACACACAGAGATAGTGAGTGTAAATCTGCTGAGAGATCCAACGAGTGTAAGGCCATCAGTATAAAGGCATGTTAAGACAAGTTTATGATTATGTTTTTGTATCGGTTATGAAATCCCAAGTTTTAAATGTTAATGTGAAACATTTCTTTGAAAATAATTTACATTAATATTATCTCACACTAAAATGTTTTGGGAACGAATCCTACATGAATAAAAAGAATACTCTAATTTAAATATGCAAAAGAAAAGGGATTTTCGGACCATGAAAATAAGAATGTCACAATAAACATATAAATGAACAAGCTCCAATTTCCCTGTCTTGGGTGAATGTCCCATCTTTGCGAAAGTAACCTTCTTTTATTTGCCAAGAAGACATTGCTCACAAAAATCCATTGTCATGTTCTTCATATATGGAAGTCTTCTGTTGAAAGAGAGCAACTCCATTCCCTTCTCACTCTAATGCCCAAGTCTTTGGTGCTATAGAGTAGTTACCCTAACTTCTTCAACAACATGTGCCTCATTATCAAAAACTTATACCATGTAAAGGGTACCCCACTTTTGACCTCTGTCAACCACCAAGTTTCCCTTTGTCACCTTCCACTGGTGATCACCAAAAGTGACATGGTGACCTTCATCATCAAGTTTCCCCACTGTATCACCATTCTTTTCAAGTTTGGAATGAAATATACATTCCTCAAAGTCCATTTTGTACCTAAAGTAGTCTTAAGGACTACATCCCCAACACCTGTAAAACCAAATCTCTCGTTGTTTGTGTGACAACCCGAAGTTCGTACCATCGCCGAAACCCGTTTCCGTCTATAAATTCGTCTTTTTCAAATCATTTCCATTTACGTTTTTTAAAAAGTAAGTCATTTATCCCGAGACTTCTATTATGAATTAATTAGTATCCAGACCCATTATAAACTCAAGAAAACACGCCAATATGATAATTAGATAGGTTTTAGAATTTGTCCCGCCGGGTTACGACGACTTAATCGGGTGCGACCTAAAGCCCCGTTTAACGTCGGTATCGGGTAGAATTCTACCGTGTCCCGAACTTAGGACCTATTTGAAGCTCAAAAGACTTCATTTGAATCCTTTCCTCTCTCTCACTACTCTCTCTCTAACCTCTCTTCTCTAACTCAAGATTAAGGTCCAAAAACATCAAATTCCAAGAACATGCTTGGGCCGTAAACTCATTATCATGAAGAGTAAACTCCTTCTAAGGTGTTAAATTGCCATTTAAACACACCAATAGCCTTGGGATAAATTCTAGAATCAACCAAAAACGTATTGGAAGCCTTAAAATCAATGAAAACACCTCCCTTAGGATTTCATGGCCATAAACCCTCCCAAACGGGGTTCCTGGGCCGAAAACTCCTAAAACTATGTCAAATGGTGCCCAAATTTTACCCCTAGACTTGTAAAATAGCTTGAAATCACATGTGATTTATTAAGGACCACCAAAACATCAAGGACTTAGTGTGAGGGGAGTTTACGGCTGTAAACTCCAAGTTTACTGCCGTAAACTCCAATAAATGGTCCATATGTTTGATAAATCCATTCCAATGCCCTAGATGTGATCCTAGCTAATTTATCCAATTGATTCAAAGCCATTTTGCACCATAAAACACCCCACCATGAGTTTACGGCCGTAAACTCATGGGGAATGGGACTTAGGGTTGAAAACTCTAGTATGAGTTTACTTTTGAAGAGTAAACTCCATATCGCCATATGTGTCCTTAAATGCCACCAGGGTCCCTCCAAACGCTTGTAATGAAGTGTTTTCGCGATTAGAAGTGTTTGTCCCTAACAAATAGATTATTCAAGTCCTAATTAGATACAAATGTGTATCTCCTTATAATACATAGGAATCTTGTGCGTTTGCAAACCCATAACTGACGCTTAGGATCCAAACCGACGCGTTCCTCAACCGGTGAGTTCATACCCCTACCCTTTTTCAAATGTTTTCAGGGGGGGGGGGGATACAAGAAAAAGTACAAGGAAATCTTGTACTCATACTTATTGTTTTCAGTTTAAAAGTCTATATTCTGTATGTTTTAATATCAAAAACTATGTTTATCAAATAGTTCGAATTACGAAGTTAGCTATCAGACTAATCATAGATTTCTTGATAAAATTTTACAATCTAAATTATATTTCATAATCTACGAATGATTCATACTAATCATCAATTAGAACAAATACGAATAAGAATATGAAAGTATAATTAGGAACAGAATGAATAAAAAGTACAACTAGGAACAGAACGAATACGAAAGTATAACTAGGAATAGAACGAATAGGAATACTAAAGTAATAATGTGAATAGGAATGCGAATACGAATACGAATACGAGTAGGATTAGGATTAGGAATACGAATACGAATACGAATGCGAATACAAATACGAATACGAATACGAATACGAATACGAATAGGAGTAAGAATACGAATAAGAATGCGAATACGAATACGAATACAAATAGGATTAGGAGTAGGAGTAGGAATACGAATACGAATACGAATAGTATTAGGATTAGGAATAGGGATACGAATACGACTGCGAATACGAATACGAATAGGATTAGGATTAGGAGTAGGAATACGAATACGAATGCGAATACGAATACGAATAGGACTACAAATATAAATACGAATACAGATATAAAATACGAATATGAATATGATCAAGAATAAGAATATGAATATGAAGGCACACATCTAGGTACATTCAAGTGTAACACAATTAGGATATCAGAATACCTAGCTAACATAACAAGTATGAAAGGTAATCAAACATTACATTGGGATTCAATAACTAAACTTACTTTTAGGAAAATATAGGATCTTCCTGGGATAACAATTGTACATAACCAGAATTGTGTAATAAATCAGTTAATCAAACTTTACTTATAATAAAATATAGGATTTTCTTGGATATCAATCTTTTCGGAAAACCAAAGGAAACTCGTACATTTTCAGAAAACAAATATCTTATGAACTCACCAGCTTTATGCTGATTTTCAAACTACTTGTATTCTCAGGTCCCATTTAGATAGGTACCTAGCGATCCTTTTTGGAGAAGACGGAGCGTACAGAAGAATCGTCTCTACTTTTTTCTATATATATATATATATATATATATATATACACACACACACACACACACATATGTATCATCACTTGTAACACTTTACTTTTGAACAGATGTAAATTCTAATATGTAATGTAATGGTTGTTTACTTGCTTACTATGTACATTGGATTTGATACTCAACGTGGAGTCCGCCCCGGAAATGTTTCCGCCTTTGGTTTTCGGGGTGTGACAGATTGGTATCAGAGCCCTTGTTTGTAGTGAACTAGTATACCAAACCTTACATGGTATCAAACTTTAAACACTAAAGGGCCTAAGTGCTCTGAACTAAAAGTATATCTCAAATATAAGTATTTTCAAAAGTATACAAGTATACCCAACCGTCGAATTCCGTAACTACAAGTAGAACAAAACATAAGTAAATGGATGTTGTACGTTGCGGTTAAACCTGGGCAGTTATGTAGTCGTGTCTAGGATCAATATAGCCTGGCCAACTATATTCATTTGAGACACGACCAACATGTGCTTGGGAGTGACTGTGGTGTGCGGCATGCCTAAAACTTATCCTAATACCCCAAATATCGAACCATGGTCGTAGCGAATCATGAAATACTATGGGAGTATTTCTCGAGCCAAATCCGTTATAGAAATCCTCATCCCAACGTTGCTCCTCAATCATTCCTTTAGCGATAGTTTATCTGTCTTGATAATTCATTCCTGCTTTATCGCTTAATAGAATTCTAGGTCTGTCAAAAAGAGATATCCCTTGTTTCATATCTCTTGATTCAATACAGAGGACTTACCACCCTCTCTTTCTGGATCTTTTTAAATCAAGATATCTCTAAAGAAAGGACCTAGCCCAAGGAACAACAACTCTCTGCCGCCATACTCTCATCCGTTCAACAAATTTCAGAGAGCCAGCTACTTCTCATAGATAGAGCTTTGAAGCATTCATTGGCATGGATTGATTGAATCTCAATCGTGTTGAGATCCTTTGTTCCGAAAAAATCTATCCATCACAACCTTCCCCTTGGTCAAACTCTTATAATCTACGACAATAAACTTAGTTTTAGTCGTTGCCACATGTATATTCCTCTTTGACAACCCTTCTGTTTGCAATCCTTTTTCAATTCTAGTGCTAAACGATAAACTATTACCTATTCATTTGAACCTCTTCATAAACATAGTCCTCAATTAGTAACCGAAACGTCCTCCACCAAGGTAGCCAACATTGAGAAAGATGGCGTGTTACATTCTGATACGCGTATCCCAAGGAACATAGAACTTTTCGAAATCCTCATTGGGATTGATTCCGTAGCCTACAAACTCCGATTACCCTTAGGACTTAACAACATCCATCCGGTATCCCACATCTCTATCCTTAAGAAGTATCTACCTGATGAAACCCTAGTAATCCATTAGATGAGACCAAAATCAACGAAAGTCTGAACTTCATGGTAGAACCAATCGAAATCCTAGATCGAGAGACTAACGTAGGAAACAAAGTCATATTCCAATAGTAAATCTTCGCCGGAAAGCCACACTAGGACTCGAATTCACTTGAGAGCGCGAAAATCCAACAAAGTAGAAGTATCCGTATCTCTTTCCAAATCCTTGAGTCACATCTAAAGTTTGAATTTTGGGACGAAATTCCCTCTAACGGGGGGATAAAGTGACAACCCGAAGTTCGTACCATCGCTGAAACCTGTTTCCGTCTATAAATTCGTCTTTTTCAAATCATTTCCGTTTACATTTTTTAAAAATTAAGTCATTTATCCTGAGACTTCTATTATGACTTAATTAGTATCCAAACCCATTAGAAACTCAAGAAACACCCCAATATGATAATTAGATAGATTTTAGATTTTGTCCCGCCGGGTTACGACGACTTAATCGGGTGCGACCAAAAGCCCCGTTTAATGTCGGTATCGAGCAGAATTTTACCGTGTCCCGAACTTAGGACCTATTTAAAGCTCAAAAGACTTCATTTGAAGCCTTTCATCTCTCTCACTACTCTCTCTCTAACCTCTCTCCTCTAACTCAAGATTAAGGTCCAAAAACATCAAATTCAAGCAACAAATCTTCAAGTTAACCACCCTAGCTCCTAGTATAGCATCTTAGACCTTCAAATTCGAATTCAAAGAATGGAATAGGACCATAATCATGTGTTTATAGCCCTGGAACACCCTTGGGCCGTGAACACATATAAAATGGGTTTTTGAGCCTTTAAACCCTTCCAATCGACCTTTGGAGCTTAGATATGACTTAGGGGCTTACCAAAATGGACTTAGAACACCTTGAACTTAATTTTTGGAGAGTAAACATGAGTTTACTGCCCAAGAACATGCTTGGGCCGTAAACTCATTATCATGAAGAGTAAACTCCTTCTAAGGTGTTAAATTGCCATTTAAACACACCAATAGCCTTGGGGTAAATTCTAGAATCAACCACGAACGTATTGGAAGCCTTAAACTCAATGAAAACACCTCCCTTAGGAGTTCACAGCCGTAAACCCTCCCAAAAGGGGTTCCTGGGCCAAAAACTCATAAAACTATGTCAAATGGTGCCCAAATTTTACCCCTAGACTTGTAAAATACCTTGAAATCACATGTGATTAATTAAGGGCCACCAAAACATCAAGGACTAAGTGTGAGGGGAGTTTACGGCCGTAAACTCCAATTTACTACCGTAAACTCCAATAAATGGTCCATATGTGTGATAAATCCATTCCAATGCCCTAGATGTGATCCTAACTAATTTATCCAATTGATTCAAAGCCATTTTGCACCATAAAACACCCCACCATGAGTTTACGGCCGTAAACTCATGGGGAATGGGACTTAGGGTCGAAAAACTCTAGTATGAGTTTACTCTTGAAGAGTGAACTCCATATCCAAGCCATATGTGTCCTTAAATGCCACCAGGGTCCCTCCAAACGCTTGTAATGAAGTGTTTTCGCGATTAGAAGTGTTTGAACCTAACAAATAGATTATTCAAGTCCTAGTTAGATACAAATGTGTATCTCTTTATCATACATAGAAATCTTGTGCGTTTGCAAACCCAGAACGGACGTTTAGGATCCAAACTGACGCGTTCCTCAACCGGTGAGTTCATACCCCTACCCTTTTTCAAATGTTTTTCAAATGTTTCAGGGGGGAATACAAGCAAAAGTACAAGGAAATCTGGTACTCATACTTATTGTTTTCAGTTTAAAAGTCTATATTCTATATGTTTTAATATCGAAAACTGTGTTTATCAAATAGTTCGAATTACGAAGTTAGCTATCGGACTAATCATAGATTTCTTGATAAAATGTTACAATCTAAATTATATTTCATAATCTACGAATAATTCATACTAATCGTCATCTAGAACAAATACGAATACGAATACGAAAGTACAATTAGGAACAGAACGAATACGAAAGTACAACTAGGAACAGAACGAATACAAAAGTATAACTAGGAATAAAAACGAATAGGAATACTAAAGTAATAATGCGAATACGAATACGAATGCGAATACGAATACGAATATGAATACGAGTAGTATTAGGATTAGGAGTAGGAATACGAATACGAATAGGATTGGGATTAGGAGTAAGAATACGAATACGAATACAAATACGAATAGGATTAGGATTAGGAGTAGGAATACGAATACGAATGCGAATACGAATACGAATACGAATACGAATATGAATACGAATACGAATATGAATACGAATATGAATAGTATTAGGATTAGGAATAAGGATACGAATACGACTTAGAATACGAATGCGAATGCGAATACGAATACGAATACGAATAAGATTAGTATTAGGAGTAGGAATACGAATACGAATGCGAATACGAATACGAATAGGACTACAAATATAAATACGAATACATATATAAAATACGAATATGAATATGATCAAGAATAAGAATATGAATATGAAGGTACACATCTAGGTACATTCAAGTGTAACACAATTAGGATATCAGAATACCTAGCTAACATAACAAGTATGAAAGGTAATCAAACATTACATTGGGATTCAATAACTAAACTTACTTTTAGGAAAATATAGGATTTTCCTAGGATAATAATTGTACATAACCAGAATTGTGTAATAAATCAGTTAATCAAACTTTACTATAAGAAAATATAGGATTTTCTTGGATATCAATCTTTTTGGAAAACCAAAGGAAACTCGTACATTTTCAGAAAACAAACATCTTATGAACTCACCAGCTTTATGCTGATTTTCAACCTGCTTGTATTCTTAGGTCCATTTTAGACAGGTACCCAAGAATCCTTTTTGGAGAAGACAGAGCGTACAGAAGACTCGTCTCTACTTTTGTCTATATATATATATACATATATATATATATATATGTATATATATATATATACACACACACACATATGTATCATCACTTGTAACACTTTACTTTTGAACAGATGTAAATTCTAATATGTAATGTAATGGTTGTTTACTTGCTTACTATGTACATTGGATTTGATACTCAACGTGGAGTCCGCCCCGGAAATGTTTCCGCCTATGGTTTTCGGGGTGTGACAGTTGGCTAGTGTGATCTTCCCTTCGTACCGCCTGGAATTTTGTATTACTACTTTGGAGTGACTCTCATGGAATGACACACTTGAATCCATGATCCAAGATTCACTTGAGTTTTCAACTGCATAAATATGAGCATCTCCTTCAGGGTTTGATGTAGTGCTCATTTCATTCTTGCCTTTGTCTGAAAGTAGCTTCAAACATTTATTCTTTAAGCAACTCTTTCCTTTGTAGTTCTAACACAAGATGTCCTTCATGTTCTTTGATACACCTCTCTTCATCGACTTTAATCTTCCTCTACCCCCACTCCATATGTTGGGCTTTCTTCTTCTTGATGGGTTTGAGCCATAAGAACATTCCTATGTGCACATACAAACCCTAATGCTTGGATCTAGGTTTCTCTAATTGAACATGCAATGTATCCAAGACTTTGATTGATACATCTAGTATAATAACATAAGAAATCAGATCTGAAAGATTACCTTGAATTACTTGCTTGAATCTTCTTGTCCTTGGAGCTTAGAGTCACAAATGTGACTCCTCTAATGGCTTACAAACACAAACTAAGCAAGAGGATGATTTGAGAGAGAGAGAGAGAGAGAGAGAGATAGGGTTAGGAAAGTCGATCAGGGTTTCTCTAATACCAAGGGTGCCGATTTCCTCAACCCTATGGGTGTATTTATACTAGTGAGCCTCCTAGGGTTTCAGCCTTAAACCCTAATTGGATAACTTAAGCCCTAAGCAATCCAATCTCCTTATTGATAAGCCTTGGACGAATTCTAGGCTCTTCCAAACCCTAAATCCTTCCACCCCTTATCCCTAAGGAATCACTGCTCAAAATACAACTATCATACAATTGACAGTTTATGCCCCTTTATTCAATTAATCTCTTCAAGTCACCAAATTAATTCCTTATTAATTTATGACTTATATTAATCAAATAACAATATTATTTCTTCTCTTATTATAAATCATCCTGTCAAGTTGCTATGGTGAAGGCAACCCAAAAGGACCATGCACAACCGAGTCAAATACTTACCAAATATAGTTGCAGCCTTAGACACTATTCCAACACTTCTTTCCTCAGTACTAAGAAGACTGTTAGAGGATTCTCCAACACTTCATCTGCGTACATCCTCACCAAGGATTAAGTTGTGTATGCCTTAAAATATCAGCTTAACATCTCTAGTTGAGCTTCTAACTACTATCACTATTCCTGACCAACTTTTGGGAAATGATGATAATAGTACCAACAATTTGAGTTCATCTTCAAATCTAATACCAACCGATTTCAACCTTGACATAATTAAATTAAATGCATTAACATGATTAGTCAATGAGCCACATTTTAATCTTCAAATTTACCAATTATCCAATCAACCGAACCTTATTCGTTGCCGAAGGTTTCTCGTATATGTTAGATAGTTGTTTTATCAAACCATAAGGTGTATTCTCATTGAAAATGTTGTATGCAACATTCTTTTCTAATGATAATTGCACCACGCCAAGTGTCTGTCGATCTAACAACTCTTAATCCTCCTACTTCATAAGGAACGTCTTGTCTTCAGATAATGGTTCATGTAAATTCTTCTGGTAGAGCTAGTCTTCAATTTACATATTCCATAAACCAATATATTTTCCATTGAACTTGTTGATCTTAACTCTCCCATCTTCAACCATAGCTCTACTACCAGTTTGTTGGGTGACAACAAAATAGGCTAAGCACCTTAGACAAATATCAAAACAAACTTCAGTAAACTCCATGGAATTAAAAATTCAGAAAAACGTAAATTAAAAGAACATAATATTTAACTTGGTTCGGTCAAGTTGGCCTACTTCTAAGGGAGAGAGAGAGAGAGAGAGAGAGGAGTTTATTAACTTTTTGTAATTATTACAAGCACTAAATTGTATCTCACTTTGAGCTCTCAAAGAAATCCAACTGTAACACCATGTTTTTGTATGTCTCTCTCTTAAAAGTCATTCTTTTTGGATGTGGATTTTGATGGACATGGCATGGTGAGTAGGCATCCTACATCATGGTTAAGTCTATAGGGAACAAACATTTTACGTGACCGTCATGGCATGGCAGCCTATTGGCCATGATGTGACAACCATTTAATGAGAAACCCTAATTTCTGGGGTTTGTGCCCCTATTTAAGGAATGTTATGGGTAGGGTTTCATCACCATCACCTCCTTTCACTCTCTTTGAAACCCTAGCCTCCATTGTTGAGTTTTAAAGCTTGTGGTGGTCTTTTAGTGGGAAGAAGAAGACAAGGAAACCATTATGTGTAGATCTAGTCAAGCAAGCTCCTCCTCCACTTCCTTGCTCATCTTTTGGACCTTTAAGAATCTTCAAAATCCAACATTTATGATTCATTGTTTATAGATCTAGACTTTTAGGCATTAATATTCATGTTGGGACTTGTTGGTGTCTTGGCATTCCATAAAGTTTCCAACTTTGTGGATCCCCAAATTCCATTTTCTAGTTAGAAGTGATAGATCTAGAGTTTCATAGAGTCTTGAAATCTTTCATGAGATTTTGGCCTCATATTGCACCATTTTAACCTAACTTGAGTTCAAGACATGCATTGGACATGCATGTTTATAAAACATTGATTTTTATGATCTTTTGGGAGTATGGAACCCTTTTGGAAAGATTAGTTATGTGGGGTTAAGGATTGAGAGCTTAATGGAATAAGTTGGTCAGAAAGACCCCATGGTGTGTAGGGGTAGTTCTCCACGGCATGGCGATTTCCAGTATCACGAGTGCTCTGTTGTGAAGCTGCCATGGCTTGGAAAAGTAGTGGCCAAGGTGAGGCAGCCAACTGAGTTGACTTTTTGACCATTAACTATTGACCAAGGTTGAATTTTGGTCAACTTGTGTGTTTTGGGCTATATATTGAGGTTGGATCTCTTTTGGGGTATAGGTGACTCGTGGTACCAGTTTCTTGTATTGTGAGTGTAGTATTGTCTACTGCTTGATTATGAGGTGGTTTTCTCACTATACTTGTAGGTCTAAGGCATGAAGGTTAGGCCACTAGATTATGTGTATGTATCCTCGTGTTTAGGATGTTGGTATGCTATGATATGCAGGTAGATTTGTTATAATTACATGTATGTACTTGTTATTACTTATGTGTATATGTCAACAAGTTATGGTTGAGTTGAGGCGGTCTTGTTTCGTGTTGTATGCCAAAACACTCAGGGAGGTCAATTGTATTGTAGGCCTTATGAGGCAGACCGGTTATATTGTAGGCCTGATGGAGTGGTCCATATATTGTAGGCCTTGCGAGGAGAGCCATTGGACTCTATGTTCGGTAGAGCGATCCAGGTATCCTCTAGGCCTTGTGAGGCAGTCTTGGCAGGCTAAAGGCTCATGTATATGCATGCTTACTATGTATTATTGTGTGGAATACTTTAGGGAACTCGCTAAGCTTTGGCTTACATTTGTAGATTTCAATGTTTCTTGTACTTTAGACTATCGAAGGAAGGCAAAGGCTTGATCGTACATATTCCTCTTGTGGATTTTATGCTTTTGAGAGATATTTGATACTCTCGTTGTTATGATATTTTGGAAAACAATGTTTGCTTGGCTTATTGCTTTTATAAAAATGATTTTGAAAATTTAAAAATTTTTGTCATGGTTTTTGGGACATTGCACTAGCAATTTACAATGTTGGGGATATGAGCCTATTTATAGGTAAACATGGGAAATCCAAATTCTGATGGGCCAAACCCATCCATAATTAGCCCATTTAGGGGATGCCCTAGTTTCCAACCAATCACGAAATACCATGTGGGTGCTTCTAGAATCTTCAACCTCATTAGCATCAACCATACACATGATGGAACATCAAGAACAATGATGGCTCATCATATGACACTATGGTGCATCATGATGGAGCATCATCCATGTCTGAGCAACAATAAATAATCGTGAGCGTCCTAGTGAGTCTTACACCTAAATAGCACACCAAAGAGGCATGAAACAACAACATGAACCTTGGTGGCGTATCATGCTCCATAATTTTGCATCATACTCCATAATAATGCATCTTCAACTTGAGTGGTGCATCCTTGCTTCTTTGTTCATTAGCAACACTTCAACACTCTGAAAACACAAAAAAGCATGTGATAGTAGCGCATCAAGCACCAAGGTGGCACACCTTGATCATAGGTGGTGCAACTTATGCATGGATGGTGCACCTTGTGCACAAGGTGGCACATCTTCTTCATAATGGTGCATCATGATGCATGTCACATCACTAATGCTCCATTATCCTTCGTGATGCTCCACTCCATCTCCAAGTGATCATGTTGATGTTTGATATTCGATTTCACCTCCAAGCGCTCCATTACAAATCTAAGTGCTCTATGTTCCTCCAAGTTTTCCATTTACTTCTAAGTTCTCCATCCAAGATCTCCACTTGATTCTAAGTGCTCCATGTTGGAAAAGACTTCATACCCCGACAAGTTTTAGATCCCTTACTAAATGTTGCTTTTTGATTCTATTCATACAGATTGATTACCGTCGTCGTGTCTTGGTGTTGTATCAAAAAACAATAATTATAAGGCTGACAATACACGAAAATGAGGAAATAAGTTGTCACCTGCAAAACTTATGGAAGAAGCAGTTGAAGTAGCAATCGGTAGAAATCAATATTTTTTATCCTTATATGTGGAATCATCCCAAAATTATCATTTCTCAGTTACCTTAAGATACTTATGAACTCAGATTTGTAAATTATTTGTTTTGCAAAACATTTTTAAATTAATAGAATAAGTATATTTATGGATTTTAATAGTATGTTGTATGCATCAATGCACTTACAATTCATAGCTTATGTATAATTTCTGAAATGGATATATCAATTTTTGTTTTTGGTTAGAATTTTTTGGGGGTATACATGTATACTTTTTGCAGTCCAACAACAACACTAAACTGAAATGAAGTTTTTCATTTCAATTTAAGTTTTGAAATATACATTTGTTCGATGAATAATAGTTTTTTTGGATTAGAAATATACCACAGGTACATGCAACACTATTGTTTTCCTAACTTTTAATTATTTGTTTCACATGTTTCATCCTTTTCTAGCTAAAGAGTATCTCACAAGTTTATGCACCACTCTTGCATGTCATAGAACATTACAAAGCAAGGGAAAATGAAGCAGAAGTTGTTGAAACATAGCAATGTACTTACATTGTTTTGCTTTGTGTCATCCTACTTTCATTTCTTCATGTGATTATGTTCAATTTTTTTTATCAAGCTAATGTACTTTTAAAATCTACCAATATTGGGACAATACATTTTGAAAATGTTAATTCTCGAAGAAATGATGTTTCCATTTTTTGAATTTAACGCTTGATTTTTCTTTTTGCAGCTTGCTAAATCTCGAGTTTCAATGGAAAACAACTTATAAATTTTCATATGGAGAAACATTTCAGGAAATAGAGAAGGTGCAACCAAACTACAGACTTATGACCTACTTCCGTTGGGTTGTTTAAAGAAGCATTGAAGGACTATAAGGTAATTTATGTTCCAAAAACAAGTCAACCTTTCAAGTATCCATGTCATCCACATGGTTTGTGTAAATTTCACCTACTCAATTGTCACATATAGGGTAAATTGGAAACTTATGATCCATCTTCCTGTGTGGGGTTGTTTGAAGAAGCATTGAAGGAAAATGAGGTAATTTAGTTTTTATGTTCCAAAAAGAAGTCAATCTTTAACTTATACATGTCATCTAAGTAGTTTGTGTCAACTTCACTTATCCAATTGTCGTAGATAAGGTTTAACAAGAAGATGTTGACTTCCAGCCTCCATCTAGAAGCCTACCATTTTTTATGGAACCATTTTTTTCCTAGGATGACAAGATTTCTTCTTACCCTATGAGGAACACATTAACTGGAGAAGATAAAATGGTGGATGAGTTTATTATAAATAGAGCTTCTAGCATCATTTGTAAGGCATCCCAAAAACACAGAGAAATAGATAGTATAACACTTAGCACATGAGTGATAGTGAGAGGGTTGGTTGTTTGTAATAATTGAGTCTGATAGTTGCTCCTCATATTGCAATTCTATTTTCGTGCTTAACAGAAATGTTTTCCAACCCTAATAGATGGTATTAGAGCTAGCTTTGGAGTCCAGAGAATTCTTTCTGAATTTCTATGTTTTTTCGTCAAAATTGTTTTGTCTCAAAATCCATTTATAGGCACATCATTAGAAAGGTCTCATTTCAAGGATTCAGAAAATGTATTTTCGCAGTTTTTTACCATCGGAAGACCTTAAAATAGAGGGTCAAAGTTGGTCAAACATCACCGAAAAAACTAGTTCGTCGGAGAAGATGTTCGGAGAAGAAGGAGTGATGTTATCAGTGACGTCATCATTGACCAGAGTTCTAAAAAATTATAGTTTGGCCCCTAAAGTTCAAAAAAACTTTAACAGGTCCATCGGTTTCTGAAAGACTTCATTTCAGTCCCTGCTATTTCGAATTCACCAACGGTCCCTGTACTTCCGAAAAAATTTAGAAAGGTTCCTATGTGGCAGAAGCATTTTAGATTAGTCTGTAGAATCTAAGAATCGAGTTTGAATATTAATAAGAGTAAGTAATCAGAAATTGTATGAAAGATTGAACACCGATGTAAATAAGATCGTGATTCAACTCAACGTTACGCTTTAGGTTTACATAGTTCAAAAGTAGACAAGACTGTAAAAACCTAAAGCGTAATATTGAGCTGAATCATGATCTTATTTACATTGGTGTTCAATCTTTTATACAATTTCTGATTACTTACTTTGATTAATATTCAAACCCGATTCTTAGATTCTACAATCAGTATCAAAGCAGGAATCATATCTCTAATCTGCTTTTCATCCTTTCAAAAGTTTTTAAATCAATTTTTTGAAATGTGAAAAGTTTATTGGATCTAAGTCTGTGATTCGATTCTGCACTTGAATTTTTTAATCGAGTTTTATCCTAGTTGTTTCAATTTGAATCAACTAGTTTACTGTTAAGAATCTCAAGTTTTCTTCAATTTCTCAAAGTTTTCTTCCGTAAAACAATGGCGTCATTGAATCTTAATTCCATGATTTCATTCTCTCATTTGTTGGGATCATCAACAAAAATTCCAATGCTAATTCCTGAGTATTACGATCAGTGGGCTATGGAGGATTATCTCAATAGTTTAGATGAAGAACTGTGGACTTGTATTTATGGTAATATCAATCCTCCATCAAATGTTCAACCACTTGGAGCATCTTCTGCAAGTTCTGGAGTAGAGAATCAAACTAAACGTATGAAAAAGCTGGAGAAGAAATGCATGAGAGATCTGAGAGGATCTTTGCCTCCAGTTGTTTACAACTATGTGAGGAGTTGTAAAACTGCAAAGGAAATCCGGAAAAATCTAAAAAAGAGAAGAAGGCAGAGGCTAAAACAGAATTAAAGAAGATGAGGATGATACAAAGCATTATGACTCAAAGGGCCAGTGATCCTCCTGGCATGAACAAGGGTGATCCATCGAAGAACTACAACTATGAAACAATTGAAGCCAAGGTTGCATTCAATCACATGTATTCATCTGAGAAGAAGCCTAAATAGAGTTATATTGTCACGAATACAAATTTAAGCCAACTGGACTTTCCGATTAATGAAATGATGTTCATCATGCCTCAATTTAAAGTTGAAAGTAAATTCAAGGAGAAGGATGAAGGTACACAAATGAAGATAAGATTTCATGCGGTTCTTGCCAAGCCTGTAGAAGAAGTGCGGTCCTTGGTCAAGATTAAAAACGTCATAAGTATAAAGAAGGATGTGGTCTTCGAAAACACAATACAAAAGATGAAGTATATTGTGACCAGGGCAAATAGTGATGTGTGTGAGTTTATAATAGCAGACTTTCCTTTGATGAACTTGTATGATCTTATACAAGTTGCATTACTGCTGAAGGAAAGATCATTTTCGTATCTTCAAAACACAGAGCCTGATGAATACAAGCTAGGAGTTACTCACATCAAAATTTTTATCGAAAATTATTATGAATGTTTGGAAATGCCAGATGTGGAGTTGGCTATAGCAAGAGGTCTGGAAATTACAGCACCAATGGCTCCTACGAAGACTCAAGTAGATTTGAAGAAATATGCCGATGGTGAAATATGCCTGAAGCCTTTTGGCTTAGTTTTCTCTAGGAAGGATAAGTCAGAAAATTCAAAGAGATTTTTGTTCCAACCAAGTGAAGTTGAAAGATATTCTACTTCGCAATATACGAACTTAATTGTTTGTATGAACCATTGAAAGAAGAATAATGAAGGTAACAAGAAGGAACTTAAGAAGATTATCCCTTGGTATACTGAGATACAAAGAGTAATGTTGTACTCCATTCAACTTCTTACAAACTGAAGTCTTCAACTCTGTTTACAAAGGGGGATAATGTAAGGGAAGTTTGGTTGTAAAGAGTCAAAGTCTTGTATGTACTCTTCGTATGTTTTGAAATCTATTTTACTAAGGCATTTTATACGAAGCTTTGATGTCTAGTCCTTAGTATTTTTTTGTACGCTTTTACTCTCCTATAAATAGGAGTCTTTACTAGAGTTAGATAAGGTTTTTATAGTCTTGTCTACATTTTGTACTCTATAAACCTAAAGCGTAATATTGAGCTGAATCACGATCTTATTTACATCGGTGTTCAATCTTTCATACAATTTCTGATTACTTACTCTGATTAATATTCAAACTCGATTCTTAGATTCTACATAGTCCCTAGAAGTTGAAAAAGTTACATTTTAGTCCCTATAGTTCTAAAAAGTTACAAATTAGCCCATAACTTTTCGAGAAAGTACATTTTGACCTAGAAAAAAGTCTACCCCACCATTTTTTACTCTTCCGAATCCAACCAAGAGCTTGGTTTTATCTAATTTTTCCACAAAATATTTGTAAAATCACATTACAAGTATTTTCGATGGAATTTACAAGTATGATTACGATGGTTCGACTTACACCCACAAATTACAACAAGTAGAAGCTAAGGATGGAAGATTTTCTTAATCTGAAGGATTTAGTAGAGACTTTATGTAACACCCTGTTTATTTATTAGGTAAATAAATTCATTAATGAACAAATAGTAGCCCTAAAATAAATAATTACATATCAAAGGATGGTCTCAAAGGGCTAATTGTCACATTTTTAGAAGTCAGGGGTTAAAAGTGTGAGTTCCGGACTTAGTTTGTAAATATTTACAAAGATAAGGGCTCCATGGTAATTATTTGGATTTAATTTAAAAAGAAATGAGGTGGAGGGGTTGATTATGTGATAATTAAGATAGTGGGGGCTGTTTGGTCAAATTTGTATCTATGGTGTAAAGGAATTTAGTGTTGAGGGTTTAAATAGTAATTATCGGATTAAATTTAAAGAAGATTTCCAAAGGCAGGTTAGAAAGGGTAAATATTGGATTGCATTTGTAAGAAAAGGGCCATGGAGGGACTGTTGTTGCCATTATGGAAAACTTCTAAGTGGAGCCAGGTATATAGCCTCATAATCAGTCAAACCCTAACCCCAAAACCCTCCTTTATGTAGCAGCCATCATCCCCCCTTATGCCCCCTCACCGGAGTCGCCACCACCACGTTCTCGATCAACCAACGACCATTGGACGACCGTCCTTTTCCTCTATTCTTCTTCTTTAGTCGTTGTCAGTTGAGGCTTCATCCACTCGCCACTTCGCAGACCGGAGCTGTCACTGCTGTCTGGTCGAGTTCAATCACCACCGCCGCCGTTGAAGACGAGGAGCCACGAGCAGATGTGGGTTGGTCAGGAGATCAAGGATCGTGTTGCTGATGTTCGCTATTTGGGTCGCCAACCTTCTCTGTCTCCATTTCTTTTGCATTGTTGCACCACCGCTGTTCTTGGTCGATGTCTTGCCGCGTTTTGGTTGCTTCCGCCACTCAGAGTTCTTTCATTTCACTGCTCCGGTCAGCGTTTACTGCTCCGTGTCTGTGTAATTAGGCTTCAGGCGAGTAGGGTCATGAAGAACCACCATGGCAGCCAGTCATGGTGGCTGCCGCTGCCTAATTGTGGTGTCGTCGCAGTTATTTGCCACCAGGTGGGTGGTAGGCTTCCCTTTCCGGGTAAATAAGTGAAGATGTGCGTGTTTTAGTTAGTGTGTGTGTGTGTGTGTTTAGTTGAAGTTCTCGGAAATGGCGTAACCACCACCATTAGGTGGTGGCTGCTGCCATGAACCACCATTGTGTGTGATTAATGTAGTTAGTGTGTGTTTATTTTTGGTTAAGGCATAGTAAAGTGTAATTCACTAAAGTATAATGAAAAGAAATTGAAAACCACCACCTTAGGGTGGTGGCTGCTGATTCCTGCCGCCACCGGCCGCCGTGTCTGGTGGCGGTGTGTTTTGCCTCGTTGTGATCGATTCGTTTGGGGTGCTTGAAACCCTAGTTGGCCTTGTAAGCCCTAATGGGCCTAATGAAGCTTAATGGACCCTAATTGACCCAATAAAACCCTAATGGGGTTAATGATATTCTAGTGGGCATAATATGCCCAATAAAGCCCTAATTGACCTAAAAGCCCAACAAATTGATAAATGGGCAAGTATTTGGGTTGGAAAAACCATAATGCCTATAAACCCTAATTTGGGGAATTAATCGGGACTTGGGAATTATTTAATAACTGGAGATATTAAATAATAATCAATGGTAGAAATTAATCTAAGCAATATTGGACTTAATGGATTAATTCCTTAGTGGATTAAGTGCTTAATGGGTTAAGTAGGAAACTTAACCCTAATCATCGTTTTACGTAAAACCCTAATTTCACTTAGGCCTTAAGTTGGGCCTTTTTACTGGGCCTTGATGATTGAGTATCAATGGGCCATCCAAGATCAAGCAAATGGACTAGAATAATTAATGGGCTTTGAGGTAAGGCCCATATGAGGAGTTGGGCCCAATTTGGAATATTGGGCCATAGATGGGCCATAGTTTAGGCCTTAATGACTATATGATGTTGGGCCTTAGAATAAGACCATGTATAGGCTTGGGCCCAATTTGTAAAATTGGGCCATATGTTGGGCTTTGATTCCTTGTTAGCTTTGGGCCTATGGATTGGGCCTTGGGGTTAAATAAGCCAAGCTTGGGGTAATTTAGTAATTATCCAAGTATGTATTATGGTTATGTGTTGGGATCTAATTATTAATTGGGTGTTGTTTTGGTGTTGATAGTTCAAGAATCTGTCATCTAGCAGCTGGGGTTAAGCCTGTGGGACTTCAGCAGTGTGGGATTGTGTCTACAGGACATCAGCAGTGTGATGTGAGTTACCTTCCAGTAGCGGTGAGTCTACAGCCATAATGTTGGCCCACCAGTAGGAGTTGTATGTTTGATGATTGTCTTTGTGATATTCATCTAGGTTTTCTACTACCTGATATGTTATATGCTGGCATAAGATGTTATATGTGATAATTGTAGTAGGGGGAGAATAGTCCCCAAGTTCGGTTGTTAGGACTGAAGGATAGGTCGGACACCCCAGATATGTCTGACAGTATGTTATGATATGTTTATATGCTGGCATGATATGTTATATGTGATAGTGGTAGTAGGATGGGAATAGTCCCCATGTTCGGTTGTTAGGACCGAAGAGTAGGTTGGACACCTCAGATATGTCTGATAGTATGTTTATGTTATGATATATGTGATAGTAGTAGTATGGGGTGGAATATTCCCTGAGGTTTGGTTGTTAGGACCAAATAGGTCAGCATGCCATAACGGCTTAACATGGGTAGGTCAGCACCCCATAATGGCTTGACACGGGTAGGTCAGCACCCCAGAATGGTCGTACCGGGTAGGTCGGGCACCCCATAATTGTCTGGTAGTATGTATGCTATGTGATTGTATGGTATGTGGTATGATGGGGGAACTCACTAAGCTTCGTGCTTACGGTTTACAGTTTTGGTTTTAGGTACTCGTTTTCAAAGGAAAGGAGTCGGCTCGATCGCAACGCATCATATTATGGTTTTCCGCACATGAGATCTTTGGGATTACAATTTGATATTGTTTTATGATAACATGTTTTGATTATTTCTTCTTCGGTTTTGACATGACACGATATTATGGATGTTTTATTATATTGTTGGTTTTATAATAACGTATTTAAAAATGATTTTTTTTGCCTGTATTTTTGGGATGTTACACTTTAGATAATAAAGGCATCAAAAGCGACACGAAAAAAGAAGAAGTTTGGAAAAGAATAAACACGAAAACAGTGGTGCAAATTCGACAGTGGGTTAACCATAGTGTTTTTCATCATGTCTCTCAAGAGACAGATGCATACAAACTCTAGGAGAAGCTCGAGAATATGAATCAGCCAAAGACGACATGCAACAAGACCTTGCTAATGAGATGCCTTTGTAAACCAAAAATTACAAAGTGGTACGTCCATAACCGAGCATACATGTCAGTTCCATGATCTCCTAAACACTCTTGATGTTTTTGATTGGATTCTAAAAGATTAGGAACAAGCCATATTTCTCCTGAGTTCTCTACCAGATAATTGGGAGACGCTTGTTGTGACTCTTAGCAATTCTGCCCCCAGTGGTAAAGTGACAACATAGATGGTTATAGATTCCCTAATGAATGAGGAAGTCAGAAGGAAATAAGCTAGAACAGACTAGTAATTTGCCCTCGTGTCAGAAAACAAAGAAAGAGACGGAGGCAGAACTAGACATAGAGGTTGAGGTCGAGGTAGAGGAAGACATGGTAAAAGTAGAGGAAGATCCCAAGATCGAGGGAAATCGAGAGCGCGACGTAAATATACAAATACATGGTTCGAAGGATATTGCAATCATTGTAATTATTATAGCCACAAAAAGAGTGATTGCCGAAAGTTCCTACGAGAGTAACCTGAGACGCGCTGGAGTTCAAGTAGGGAGAATGGTGAAACCATGGTCACCATAACACAATACATTGCCCTTGTTACATACAAGGAGGAAGCATGGCTATATGTTGGCACTCGTGTTGATGAGTGAGTGATTGACAGTGTTGCATCATATCATTCGACTCCAAACCGAGATTTATTTACTACATATAAACCTGGAGATCATGGTACTGTGAAGATGGGAAACACCAGTTTGTCAAGCATTTTTTGTATTGGTGATGTATACATAAAGACCAAGGTAGGATGGACATTAGTGCTGAAAGATGTTCGACATGTCCTAGAGCTGAGAATGAATCTTATCTCAGTTGGAGCTCTTGATGTTCAGGGATATGATAATCAATTCAAAGATGGAACCTGGAAGTTGTTAAAAGCTGTTATGGTTATTTCAAGGGGAAAACTATATGGTACTCTTCATAAAACTGTGACAACCCGAAGTTGTTCCATTGCCACAACCCGTTCCGTCCGTAAAACTCGTCTTAAGCGAATTATTCCATTTTCGTTTTTGGATTAGGTCAATTAAATTAAGAATTTTATTTTGACCTTGTAAGTATCCAAATATGTTAGAAACACAAGAAAACTAGTAATTAGAAAAAATTTAGTTTTGACCATATCGGGTGACGACAACTTAATCGGGTGCGACCAAAAGCCTCGGTTAACATCAGTATCGGGTAGAATTCCACCGTGTCTCAAATCCAAACCATATTTAAAGTGTTTTAAGCCTCATTTGAACACTTTTTCACTCTCTCTCTAACCTCTCTCCTCAATCCAAGATCTAGGTCCAAAAATCACTCCTTTCAAGCTTCAAATCACCAAGGTAACTATCCTAGCTTTTAGTATAACATCCTTAGCCTTCATTTTCGTGTTCAAATCATGTTTTAGCACCATAAACATGTGTTTACGACCCTGGAACACTCTTGGGCCGTGAACACATATAAAAGGGGTTGTTGAGCCTTAAAACCCTTCCAAACCACCATTGGAGCTTAGATATGGCTTAAGGACTTATTGGATTCGACTTAGAACACCTTAAACTCGACATTTAGGGAGTAAACATGATTTTACTGCCCAAGAGCATGCTTGGTTCGTAAACACCCTTTCATGGGTAGTAAAATCCTTTTTGGGTGTTAAAATGCCACTTACACACCTCATAAGCCTTGGAATAAAGTCTAGAAGTAACCACAAACAAGTTAGGGACCTTAAACTTGATAAAAACAACTCCATAAAGAGTTCACGGCCGTAAACCCCTCAAGAATGGGTTTCTAGGCCATAAACTCCTATAAAGGGGTTAAATGGTGCCCTAAATTCACCCTTTGGCTTGTAAAAATGAGTAGAATCACTTGTGATTAAACTATGACCTTCAAAACACATAAGGAATGAGTGGGTTAGAGTTTATGGCCGTAAACTCATAGTTTACTGCTGTAAACTCATCAAATTGTCCATATGTTTGATTTAGTCCCTTTCTAATGCCCTAGAACAAAACCTAGCATCATCCCTCAATTGATAAAAGGCCATTTAGCACTTAAGAACACCATCCATGAGTTTACGGCCGTAAACTCATGGGGATGTGGTGTTTAGTGCCATAAAGTCTTCTAAAAGTTTACTCTTGAAGAGTAAACTCCTTATCCAGGCCATACATGCCCATAAATGTCACCCGGGTCACTCCAAACACTTGAATAGAAGTGTTTTCGCGACTAGAAGTGTATATCCTCTATTAATTAGTGATTTAAATCTAATTAGATACAGTTGTGTATCGTTTAATATTACATAGGAACCTCACACGTTTTCAAGCCTCGATCCGATGTTTAACATCCTAGTTGACACATTCCTCGTCCAATGAGTTCATACCCCTTAATGAACCTTTTAAATGTTTTTACATGTTTTAGGGGTGGGGGGTACAAGTATAATACTACAAGTTTTATTAGAAAATCATATGTGATTTGCGATATATCAACAAAAAGAGATTTCTCTACGCTTTTAGATACTTATCAATAAAACTGTTTTAACTAATTATCAAATGTGCTTTTAAGGTTAAATTGTTGTTAAACTATTTTCAAAACTATGTTTCAACTACTTTCCTTTTTAAAATATATCTACACTAATATATTATATTAGCAAACTTGAAGGACTTAGGACCTATAGCTCTCTTTATTTCCTGTTCTTGATTGATCTGGTCTTAGGATATTGGTTGTCCGTCCGACTGTCGTTGAATTCTTAATTATATATCATATATATTTGTGTTAGATATGAATGTTTTCATCTTATTCATTACTTTTGTTGATCAGCAGCAGGAATTGACATACTCTACTTAACTATAATACGTATAGTTAAGGCTACTGCTCGTTACTTCTACTACTACTATACGCACTATAAATGTTAATATGCCAAGTTAATGCAAAAATAAGAGAACACTCTACTTACTATACTAAAAGTCTACCATACCAAAGCATAAGAGAATCCACTAATACCAAGTATAACACACTATCTCTCTATCAGGCACTCTACTGCACTTACACCATGTGACCAGGCCTTCCCGAAAGGAAAGCAACACTACATGTATAGATCTATACGGAACTGACGCTATTACATCCCGACTGTTAACTATAGTCCGAGCCGACTAGGCCCAGGGGTGGCACTACATTACTTCACTACGCATGACTAGGAAGGTCATCGGGTACTCTACTACTTTACAGTTGGTCACCTGAGAAGTTACACTTATATCCAAATAAATACACTAAGACTTAAAGTCTAAACTAATATCCCGAAGTAATTAAAGATCTATTACTAACTAAAGTTACAACACTACTACTGTTAGCAGGCATAACATTTCTTCAGCCATATTACTCACCTGAGAAATATTACTACACTTTTACAATTGATGGTTTCAAAGATAATACTTTTAAACACTCAAAGGATTGACTTACAAATTCACTTTTCTTGAAAATATAGGATTTTCTAGGGATTTCTACTACTCATAAGTACAAATTTTTGTTTTTATACTATAAATTGGCAAACACTTTTATACTACAACGACACTAAATTCTTATGAACTCACCAGCTTTATGTTGATACTCGTTTTCAAAATAACTTGTATCCTCAGGTCAAAGATAGACAGGTACAGGTGCAGTTTTTGGAGAAGATGGAGTACATACAAGACTCATCTTTTATTTTGTTATACTTTTGGTGTCTATTAACTGTGCAGAACACAATTGTAATTATTATCACTATATAAATGACATGGTTGTTGTTTCTTTTTTTTACTATTATGCAATTGTAATGATACTGTACATGACGTCCTGCACCCCAGAAAGTATTCCGCCGTTCTCGGTTTTGGGGTGTGACAGATTGGTATCAGAGCATTGTTTATAGTGAATCAAGTATACCAACCCATAAAAGATATACGAACTATAAACACTTCGGGACTAAAACACTCTGACCAAGAATATATACTTTTAAATACTAAAATATTTAATTAAGTGTGTATATATATATATATATATATATATATATATATATATATATATATATATATATATATATACATTCACCAATACAAAGGGTCAGTATCATTCTAGAACAGAACAAAAGTATTAAAGATTGTTGAACAGCACAGCTAAGCTTAGAGACATATAGTCACATCTGGGTGGATGTAGCCTGATCAACTACATCTCTCTAGGAGTGACTAGCATGTGCCTAAGAATGATTGTGGTGTTACAACAAGTCTAGAAACTTACCAACACTACCACAAGCTCGTTAGAATAAGAATACTATAGCAGTATTTTGCACTCTACTAACTACATATGTGATAACTAAAAGGATCGTTACTGGTAGGACAATAGTTGCTAAGTGGGTACATCACGATTACATGTGACTAGGGTGCTATAGACTCAGAATCTGTGATCTTTGCTACATTTCTTGTTCTTGTTTGATTGGGGATCTGGAGTTAGGGTTGCTTATTCGAAGTATTATTTTGCTTCGGTTATATGCAATTGGTATGCACTATGCAAGTATTGGACCAACTAGTAACGATCCATCTTATAAGTATCCTAGATTAGTACGTCTATTAACCTTTCTTTCCCCCTTTCTCGCGTAGATAGCATGGCTGGCTTCCACCATCCCGGTGATCCGTATTATCCAAACCAGGGCAATGGAGGATGGCTCGACAAGGAACCAGAGGATGATCACCCGATCCCTTTGGATGATCACCATGCTGAAGGCTTCTCGGATGGCTCTAGCTCTGAGCCAGAAGTTAATAACCTACCCCCTGGAGGTCCAAACCCCAACCCCCATCCGGTATTTCAAGGTCCCACTCCCATGTGGGCAATAACCCTGAACTGATGGAGCGATGAGCAGGGTCAGCCGGTACCTTACGATGAAGACCAAAGATTCTACAACATAAGTGAAGGAGGATCAGCGGACCGAGTATTGTCCATTATGGTCTGAAGGATTGCTAGGAATGTCGAGCAAGGTCAAGCAGCAATTGGCCGAGTTATGGAGGTTGATGCCAACACTAACCTCAACACTGCTCGCATTCGCCAACTGGAAGAAGCTATGGATAGGACAAGGAGGAGCAATGAAGTTATGCAACAACAACTAGCTGCATCTCGAGCCGAAATTAGGGGACTCCGAGCACGTTAGAGGGTCCAGGAGAGACACCTTCAGGAAGTTGTTCGCCTATTAGATGATCTTAGGGTTCGCCCAACGAATACCCGTCGTCAGTAGAAGATATCTACTTGTCTTTCCCTTTTGTTTAAGGAATAGCCTTTCTCCTTCTATGCTCAGTAGAGCACTTGTTTGTAAATTTTCCTAACTTTGAAAGTACTCTAATTAGACCTCTAGGCTGCCAACATTTTCCTTATGATTTTATGTAAGACCTACTGTTAGGTCACTTTTCCCGAACCCATATTACATCATTAATATCAGTAATATTGGCAGTTAACTACTCTATTGCTATGACTCTCTATCTGAATATGGACTATGTTGATTTAGTCCATAAAACACCTTTATGATACTTGCGATAGACTCTTACTATTGTCACCATCTCTATGAACTTTCAGTAAAAGATGCCTCCCCGCAAGCACCCGACCAGATGCAGACCGGCATCTCAAACTCCACCTCCACCACCCCTCCTCCACAGATTGATCCCGTGGTATTCCAAACGGCTGTAACCGCAGCTGTAATGGTCGCTTTGGCCCAAATGAATTCTGACGATGCTAGTGGAGCCGGAATGGGCACCAACTCCAGACATGGTGGAAATTCCCCTTGTGCACAGGGTTATACTTATAAAGATTTCATGAGTTGTCAACCAACATTCTTCAATGGGACCATAGGAATCCTTGCTCTGTCCCAATGGATCGAAAGAGCCGAAGCTGTTTTCGAAATGTGCTCATGCCTCGAAGAGAGCAAAATCAAGTTCGCTGCTGCCACCTTCACTGAAAGGGCCCTGACATGGTGGAATGGCCATGTCAATGCACTCTCCTTAGTAACAGCCAATGCCATGGGCTAGGACACACTAAAGGACCTACTGAGAAAGGAGTACTGCCCAAGAGGTGAGGTTCAAAAGCTTAAGGAGGAACTCTGGAACCTCAAAATGAAGGGAAAAGATATAGTGGCTTATACGGCCAGGTTCTGCGACCTAGTGGCTATGTACCCTAACATGATCCCTTCTGAAAGTAAGAAAATCGAATGATACATCTGGGGTTTAGTGCCCCCGTATCTAGGAAATGTTCTATCCTCTCACACTGCAACCTTTGACAGCGCCAAGGAGTTGGACCACAGGTTGATCGATCATGAAACTCCTTCTACTCCAGCAACAACAACCACAACTGCCACTGCACCACCCAAATCAACTGACAAAAAGAGGAAGCATTGGGATCAGAAGAAAGGACAGAAAACTCAAACCTCCTCCAAAGACCAACAAATTAGGGCTATCCATGCTGCCACCACTTCTGCTACCCCTGCACCAGCCAAAACATATGTTGGGAATCTGCCCAAGTGCCCCAAGTGCCCCAACTACCCCTTCCATCACAACAGCCCCTGCCGTGAACTGCAATGCACTAACTGAGGCCGGAAGGGCCATACCGTCCGGTTTTACAGATCCCAACCCAAACCCATTTCCCAAGTTTCCGGCTCGGGAGTGAGCCAGGCCTGCTATGGCTGTGGTGAAGTTGGTCATTTCAAGAAAAACTGTTCGAAGGCTGGGAATACGGGAGGAACAGGAAGACTACTCGCTATTGGCCACAACGAAGCAGTGGTGGACCCCACAGTAGTCACGGGTACGTTCCTTCTCAGCAACTCTTATGCTTGTGTCTTATTCGATAGTGGTGCAGAAAGAAGCTTCATAAACCAAAACTTTAAACACTTACTTAAACAATCCCTGCAACCACTAAAAGAAACATTCATCGTAGAAATGTATAACGGAAAGACCGAAAGCTCTAATGAAATTTACATAGGTTGTACCCTCACATTAGACGATCATTCATTTCCAATCGATCTCATACCGGTCTCGATCAAGAGTTTGATGTCATTGTTGGCATGGACTGGTTGAGTCTTCATCGCGCTGATATTCTATGCTTCGACAAAGCCATCCGCCTAAATCCATCGAATCGCGAAACTCTGTTAATCTACGGAGACAAACCCAGTTCGAGCCTATGTATCATCTCAAGTATTCAAGACCAGAAGTACTTGGGTAATGAATATCGTGCCTTCCTTGCACACGTCGACAATACAATCCAGAAGGCGAGAGACCCAAAAGACATCCCTGTTGTATGCGATTTGCCGGATGTCTTTCCTGAGGAGCTTCCAGGATTACCTCCCAAATGTCCGGTTGAGTTCAGAATCGACCTAGTCCCAGGAGCTACCCCCGTAGCTAAGTCGCCCTATCGTTTAGCGCCTGCCGGGATGCAAGAACTATCCAATCAACTTAACGAGCTGCTCAGCAAGGGCTTTATTGTTGGGTTTTGAGCAATCTAACACCTCCTAAGTTTGCA
The DNA here is from genome assembly GCF_052625555.1 of Lactuca saligna. Taxonomy (NCBI): domain Eukaryota; kingdom Viridiplantae; phylum Streptophyta; class Magnoliopsida; order Asterales; family Asteraceae; genus Lactuca; species Lactuca saligna. Next base: position 174,980,585 of record NC_136417.1, on the reverse strand, counting down.
TGCAACCCTAATAAACCTTGGATCTATGTTTGTCTAAATACATGCAAAATAATAAATTTTCCAAGGTTTATAACCTATATAACATGGCATGGAGAACATTTCAACATAAAAGAGTTAGAAGAGATTACATACCTTTTGATGAGTTTGGTTCTAAGGAGTTTGAGGGCCAAGCACCAATAGTGTAAATGCCTCAAATGGAATCACAAAACACCATAAACTCTTGGAAAACTTTGAGATAGTATACAAACTTGTATAATTTCGGCCACACACAAGCACACACACACTAGTTCACTAGTTGCCATTTCATGCTCCATAAGCATGCTTATATAGTGTACATGGTTAGGGTGAAACCCTAATAACCCATGTCTTTTCCTTTCCAAGTATCCATGGGTTAAAAGCTCCATGGATCATCCATGGACTTCCATATAAGCCTAGCCCATTAACAAATGAGTCTTAGCCCACACCATATAAAACCAATAGCCCATAATCTAATTAGTCTTCCTTTTAATCTCTAAATTAATTCATAATTAATTTAAGACTAAAACTAATTAAATAACATAACTTCATATTAATATATTATAACTCATAATATATTAATAAACATATGTGTATAACTCTCATAAAATTATCCATAAATAGTTTGGATGAGATGCAACCCAAATGGACCATGCCGGTCGGGTCAAGTATATACCAAATAAGTTATGGACTTAGACACCTTATCCAACAGAATCCCACTTGGATAAGTCTAATAACTGTATTTGCCTATATAACTTCAGGAACCAACCAGCAATCGTAGCTCTCGAAAACTCCGTCGAACTATGAAGCGCCATTTTTAAGACAAGTGATCATACAATCCTCTGTTCTCATGATATCAGCCGGACAAACACATGGAACTATGTCTTGCTTATTTTCTAGCAGTTGTTTCTCGATTTTCCGATTTGTTTGACGAAGAACTTCACTGAACACATCGGTTTAGTTCTGACCGGGCCCGGTACATGGGTCAACACAAAATCATCGAGGGGACCAGATATCGCTTCTATTTCTAGAAGGAACAGATAAACTTCGACTGATATGCTTGTTCTACTACTTATTGAATTGTACACAAAGGCACGTTTTATAACATCAAGTTACTGATGCATTTACGTGCAATCAATGCACAACCAACTCATAGGAAACAACTCATATCTCTAGGTTTAAAGATTTATATGATATTATCGTCTCACGATCACTCGAGATAAATTCCATGAAGTGATACAAGTGAGCGTGGGTTTATACCAATACTCATAACTTATGAGTACTCATGAATGTTGCAGCAACCATTGCCATGTCTAAACACCTTTAGCCATCTACAAACCCAATTCATGACAATCTTGATTCATACCTACTTCCGACGTATGATCGATTGTGGAGGTTTGAATAAATTAATTATTCTGGAAGTCAAAACATGCAAAACTGAAACAATAGTAAATAATTGACAATGATAGTAACACTTTACTCATAAATAAATCACAAATTTTATTCATCATCAAACGTCGATTACATTTTACAAGTTTAAGGAAAACTATCTAATCTGTAAAACTAATATCGTCCCTCAGCCCGATGCTTCTCGCATGCTGAAAATGCTTAACCCTTGTCAGTCCCTTCATAAGGGGATCTGCAGGATTATCATCCGATGATATCCTCCTTGCCACGAGGAGTCCTTCTTCAATCTTGTGTCTTATGAAGTGATATTTTCTGTCAATGTGTTGGGATCTGCCATGATCTCTTGGTTCCTTGGCTAAGGCAACCGCACTATTGTTGTCACAGAAAATCTCCATAGGTTCCTTAATAGTTGGTACAACTCCAAGGTCTCCGATGAAGTTCTTTAGCCATATCGCCTCCTTTGCTGCTTCACTCGCTGCTATATACTCTGATTCACAAGTCGAATCAGCCACTGTCTCCTGCTTGGAACTCTTCCAAGAGATTGCCCCTCCATTTAAGGTAAAGATCCAGCCTGACTGAGAGCGGAAATTATCCCTATCAATCTGAAAACTAGCATCACTATACCCTAATACTCTCAAGTCATCACTCCCACCAAGGGTAAGGACCCATTCCTTAGTCCTCCGCAGGTACTTGAGAATGTTCTTTACCGCGGTCCAATGAGCCTTGCCAGGGTTCCCCTGATACCTGCTGACCATGCTCAAAGCAAATGCCACATCAGGGCGGGTACAAGTCATAACATACATGATCGAGCCAACAGCGGAAGCATACAGTAGTTGGCTCATCTCAGCTATCTCTGCCTCTGTACTCGGACTCTGAGTCTTACTTAGTTTGGTATTGCTTTGGATCGGTAAATCTCCTTTCTTCGAATTCTCCATGTTGAACCTTTTCAATACCTTATCCAAGTAGATACTCTGACTAAGTCCAATTAGTCTTTTACTCCTTTCTCTTAATATCCTTATCCCTAGGATATAGGCAGCCTTCCCTAGGTCCTTCATAGCAAAGCACTTCCCAAGCCAGGACTTAACCTCCTGCAAGGTTGGGATGTCATTTCCTATAAGTAGTATGTCATCCACATACAGTACCAAAAAGCTAACTATACACCCACTAGCTCTGAAATACACGCAAGACTCATCTTCTCTTCTCGAGAAGCCAAACTCTTTTACCTTCTCATCAAAACAAAGATTCCAGCTACGAGATGCTTGTTTTAATCCATAAATTGGATTTCTCAAACTCTTTTACCCTCTGGCTGATTCATGTACACATCCTCAGCCAACTTTCCGTTAAGGAAAGCGGTTTTGACATCCATTTGCCATATTTCATAATCATGAAATGCTGCAATGGCTAGCATAACCCTAATAGACTTAATCTTTGCTACCGGCGAGAAGGTTTCATCATAATCAACACCTTGAGTTTGAGTAAAACCCTTCGCAACCAGTCGAGCCTTATAAGTATGCACTTTTCCTTCCATGTATGTCTTCTTCTTGAAGATCCATTTGCACCTGACTGTTTTACGGCCTGGTACATTGTCAACCAAGTTCCAAACTTGATTGTCATACATGGACTGTATCTCGCTGTCCATAGCCTCCTTCCATTTAGCAGACTTCGGGCCTGCCATGGCTTCCTTAACACTGCTAGGTTCATCCAAATTTACCAGTGTACTATCACCGATAAATGTATCACCTTCCGTAGTAATATGAAAGCCATAATAAAACGAAGGTGTGTTCCTAACCCGTGTAGAACGCCTCGGAGGTACAGACATGTCAGCTTGCTCAACAGGAGTTTCCTCCTCAGGTTGATTGCTAGTGTCTGAGGTTCCTTCACCAATTGCTTCCTGAATTTCTTCAAGATCAGTTTGCCTCCCACTATCTCCTTGGCTTATAAATTCTCTCTCACGAAAGACTCCTCTTCTTGCTACAAAGACCACATTCTCACTGGGTCTGTAAAAGAGGTAACCAAAGGATTTCTGTGGGTAGCCGATGAAAATACACCTTTCACTTCGGGGTTCGAGCTTATCATGAGTCTCATGTCTCACGAAAGCCTCGTAACCCCAAATCTTGATGTGGTCCAAATTGGGAACCTTCCCAGTCCACATCTCATGAGGTGTTTTGGTAACCTTCTTTGTAGGGACTAGATTAAGGATATAGGCGGCAGTCTCTAAGGCATACCCCCAAAAAGAGATTGGTAACGAAACTCGACTCATCATAGAGCGACCCATGTCCAACAAAGTTCGATTACGCCTCTCAGCCACACCATTCAACTGTGGTGTCCTGGGAGGAGTCAATTGTGAGACAATCCCACACTCCTTAAGATAGTCAAGGAACTCGGTACAAAGATACTCACCACCTCGATCGGATCGAAGCATCTTAATGTTCCTGTCCAATTGATTTTCTACTTCCTGTTTGAATTCCTTAAACCTTTCAAAGGTTTCTTACTTATGTTTGATTAATTAGACATACCCATATCTACTAAAATCATCAATAAAAGTCACATAATACCGATTAGCATCCCTTGTGGCGGTTTTGAATGGCCAACATACATCGGTATGTATTAGGTCCAACAAACCCTCACCCCTCTTACAAGTTCCAGTGAAGGGTGATTTTGTCATCTTTCCAAGTTGACAAGATTCACAACTATCATCCGATTTAAGGTCAAATGATTCCAGGACTCCACTCTTTTGGAGTTGGCCTATGCGTTTCTTGTTTACATGTCCAAGACGACAATGCCACAATGATGCTTTATCTAGGCTAGTAGAAGAATCAATATACAACACATTATTTCCTAAGTTGTCTAAAATCGACACAGTTTCATACACACCATCACAAGGTAATGCTTTAAAATAAAACACATTATTAAAGAAAGCATCAATACCACCACATTCATTATCAAACGAAAAGGTAAAACCTTGTTTGTACAATGCATGAAAAGAAATAATATTCCTTGCCATTTCAGACGAGTACACACATTTATTCAAATCTAATTTCAACCCATTATTAAGCAACAAAGTATAAACTCCAATCTTGGAAACAGGTGAAGCCTTCCTATTCCCCATGATCAAGTTTATCTTCCCGTGCTCCACATTCTCACTTCTTCTTAGGCCCTGCAAATCAGAACATATGTTAATACCACATCCTGTATCAAGCACCCAAGAGTTAGAATATGTTGAGTAATTAGACAATATAGTGTAAATACCTGCATGGGTGGGTTTCACTTTCCCATCCTTTAGATCCTGCAAGTACTTAGGGCAGTTTCGCTTCCAGTGTGCCTTTTCATGGCAATAAAAGCATTCAGCATCCTTGGGAATGGCAGAAGGAGTGATAGAACCGCTCTTGGTCTTTGATGAGGAGCCTTCAAGAGACTTTCCCTTGGTACCCTTCGAAGGGTGCTTCCTCTTCTTCCCTTTGCCTTGCCCGATAGCCAAAACAGGGGTAGATGTTGGAGTAGGAGTAGTAGAGGTAACAACCGCCTTGCCCTTAAGACCGGATTATGTGGTCTTCAAGAGTCCTTGAAGCTTGCTGAGGGTAACTTCCTCCTTGTTCATATGATATGTCATTCGAAAATGATCATAACAAGAAGGAAAGGAGTGCAAAATGATGTCAATTGCCAACTCCTCAGGGAAGTTAACATTCAGTTTCAGCAAACGGTCCACATACCTTTGCATCTTTTGCATGTGGGCCGTGACGGATTCACCGTCCTTCATGCGGGTAGTTATTATGGAGGAGATTATTTCGTACCGCTCCTGACGAGCACTTTTGATGGTACCTTTCCATCAGGTCTTGGTGCATCTCAAAAGGGTAGAAATCTTCATACGACTTTTGGAGCTCGGCTGTCATCGTGGCCATCATGATACATGCCACCTTAGTAGCATCTCTCTCATGAGTCCTGAATTCAGCGATCTCCTCAGGAGTAGTAGCTGACTCATCAAGTTCCTTTAACTCCTTATCAAGGACATATTCCTTGTCCTCATAACGAGTAACCATCCTGATGTTCCTAATCCTATCCATGAAGCTGGAACCATCAAAGATGACCCTCCCACAAAGATTCATGAGAGAGAAAGAACCAGTTGGGTTAGAGCCTGAAGCATTAGTGTTGGAAGACATCTGAAAGAAGAAAGCAAGTTTAGATTAGATATATAGGATCCTTAATAAGACACCTAAATGTAATATTAAGGCTAGGACCCAATCACAATATATTATACTTAGAAGAGGGATTCCGTAATCTAAGTAATAATATATTTGAATGGTAGGTGAATGACGATTCACCAATTTCCACCACGAAAACGAAATGATTTATTAGGTTTAATTGGATTTGAAATTCCAAGATTCTTTTGAGATTCATTGAACTTTTCAATGGCATGTTTCAATCTCGATTGTGCCCTTCAAGTTTTGTGACTGGGATGCCGAGGATCACAAAACAAGGTGTGAATAACCATGCTAATTCACTTGGTAACCTTAATATTATCACCTAATCAATGTGCCGGTTAACCACACACGCTCCATTGATCTATGACAAACATTAAGTCACCCTTCGTGATCCTTACTAGTCCAAGTTAGTGTGCCGGTTACCCACACACGCTCCACCAACGACTTGGTAAGGTACAAAGTGTGAATTCCATGGACTAGCACCATGTTCACATTTTTCCTAAAATAACTAAGATTGGGAATTAAATAAAAGGTTTAGTTACTTTATAATATTCATTATACTTTTAATGAGGATTTAAAGTCATTGTCCTACCCGTTCGGCTAACGACCCTCCACCGATCAAGCAAGCGGTGGGTGAGAATGGACACCCATTAAGTCGCCATTTTATAGGCAACAACCTTATACCCACCTTATAGACCGGCTTCGTGAATGAGGCCTACTAACGGTAAAACGACTTATTCTTATACATATATATAATAATTAACCATTAATGTTATAAATAGTATAAGGGTTGAATTTTAACTATTAAAACTCTAAGGGTTGGAATTAAAGTTTATTAAAGTGTGTGAAACTTTACAAATTCCAAAACTTGAGGGCAAGTTTTGTAACTATGCAAAACTCTTCATTTCATAACTTATGAATTAAAGGTTTATAAAAATGAAGACTCTTCATTTTCATGTAACTTATGTGTTTTAAGTATGTGTTAAATAAAAGTGACCTTTGGAAATCCATAACTTGAGGACAAATTATGGATTCCATTAAAACACATAAATGATCAAGAATTAATTCTAAACAATTCAACAAATAATTCCTAAATTCATAAGAACATGAACATGATCATCAAAATTTCAAGAACTATATGAACACATAAATCATGGAATTTTGATATATGCTATTGTAAATGGATTAGAACAACCATTACACCAACTAAAATAAGTTTTAAAATACCAAAATAGTTTAGGGTAATGTTTCTAGTCCATTTCCAGCAGCAAAAGTCGAAAATATGCACTATCTCGATCCTACTCGTCGAGTGCATGAACCTACTCGACGAGTAGGTTGAAGTTTGCCTTGGACTCGTCGAGTCCCCCCCCCCCCATGGACTCGGCGAGTTCATCATGCAGACAGCAACGATTTCGACTTTTTTTACTATTTGGCATCAAGTATCAAACAAGCAAGGCTAGGCACTGATACCACTGTTGGGTTTTGAGCAATCTAACACTTCCTAAGTGTGCATGCAACCCTAATAAACCTTGGATCTATGTTTGTCTAAATACATGCAAAATAATAAATTTTCCAAGGTTTATAACCTATCTAACATGGCATGGAGAACATTTCAACATAAAAGAGTTAGAAGAGATTACATACCTTTTGATGAGTTTGGTTCTAAGGAGTTTGAGGGCCAAGCACCAATAGTGTGAATGCCTCAAATGGAATCACAAAACACCACAAACTCTTGGAAAACTTTGAGAGAGTATACACACTTGTATAATTTCGGCCACACACAAGCACACACACACTAGTTCACTAGTTGCCATTTCATGCTCCATAAGCATGCTTATATAGTGTACATGGTTAGGGTGAAACCCTAATAACCCATGTCTTTTCCTTTCCAATGATCCATGGGTTAAAAGCTCCATGGATCATCCATGGACTTCCATATAAGCCTAGCCCATTAACAAATGAGTCTTAGCCCACACCATATAAAACCAATAGCCCATAATCTAATTAGTCTTCCTTTTAATCTATAAATTAATTCATAATTAATTTAAGACTAAAACTAGTTAAATAACATAACTTCATATTAATATATTATAACTCATAATATATTAATAAACATATGTGTATAACTCTCAAAAAATTATCCATAAATAGTTTGGATGAGATGCAACCCAAATGGACCATGCCGGTCGGGTCAAGTATATACCAAATAAGTTATGGACTTAGACACCTTATCCAACATTTATAAGACCGAGCTTCTCACCCTAGGGAGCTCCGGTCTTGTTCGTGAAGAAGAAAGACGGATCATTCCATATGTGCGTCGATTATAAGGAGCTCAACAAACTCACGGTCAAGAACCGCTACCCTCTTCCTCGAATAGAAGACATATTTGACCAACTACAAGGGGCGAGCTACTTCTCCAAGATTTATCTTAGGTCTGGGTATCACCAGTTACGAGTCCTTGAGGAGGATGTTACGAAGACAGCCTTCCGAACTCGTTACGGGCACTACAAGTTCGTAGTGATGCCCTTCGGGCTGACTAATGCACCTGCAATGTTCATGGACTTGATGAATAGGGTGTGTCGTCCATACTTAGATCAGTTCGTCATCGTCTTTATTGATGATATACTCGTATACTCTAGGAGTGAGGAAGAACACAGGAATCATCTACGACAAGTCTTGGAAACCCTACGATCAGAAAAGTTATACGTAAAGTTCTCTAAGTGCGAATTTTGGATCCGAAGAGTTGAATTCCTAAGACACGTTGTTAGTGAGGAAGGAATCCACGTGGACCCATTCAAGATTAAAGCTACCGAGAACTGGTAAGCACCAAAGATGCCTAGATAAATTCGTCAATTCCTAGGCCTCGCTGGCTACTACCGCAGATTCATTCAGAACTTCTCTCGGATTACGAAACCTCTCACTACATTAACACAGAAAGGCGTACCATTTGACTGGGAAGAGAAACAGGATAAGGCATTTCAGACCCTGAAGCGAGCTCTATGCACCGCACCGGTGTTATCCCTTCCCGAAGGAACAGAAGATTTTGTGGTATACTGCAACGCATCGAACCAAGGGGTCGGATGTGTCTTGATGCAACGAGGTAAGGTCATCGCCTATGCCTCAAGACAGTTGAAGACACATGAGATCAACTACACCACGCACGAACTTGAGTTAGGGGCGGTTGTATTCGTTCTAAAGATCTGGAGACATTACCTGTATGGAACGAAGAGCACAATATACACTGATCATAAAAGCCTCCAACATATACTGAACCAGAAGGAGCTCAACATGAGACAACGACAGTGGGTCGAACTACTCAATGATTACGACTGTGAGATTCGCTATCACCCGGGAAAAGCCAATGTAGTAGCAGACGTGCTAAGTAGAAAAGAGTATTCTGGTTGAAGAGTTAAGTCATTAATAATAACTATTCATTCACATCTATTCACACAAATTAAGGAGGCTCAGCTCGAAGCCTTAAAGCCTGAGAATGTGACGGGAGAATCCCTACGTGGAATGGATAAGAACTTGGAGGTCAAGGATGATGGAGCCTATTATCTCATGGACCGAATCTGGACCCCGCGCCATGGTGGTTTCAGAGACTTGGTCATGAAGGAAGCACACAACACTCGATACTCCGTTCACCCAGGTTCAGATAAGATATATCTGGATCTCAAAAACCTATACTGGTGGCCTAATATGAAAGCAGAGATTGCTACCTTCGTGAGTAAATGCCTTACCTGCGCGAAGGTCAAGGTAGAATACCAGAAGCCATCAGGTCTTCTACAGCAACCAGAGATACCGGAGTGGAAGTGGGAGCAGATCACCATGGATTTCATAACTAATCTACCCAAGACAACGGGTGGGTTGGATACCATATGGGTCATCATCGACAGATTGACCAAGTCCGCGCACTTCTTATTCATCAAAGAAACAGACAAGATGGAGAAACTCACAAGAACATACATTAAGGAAATAGTACGGCTACATGGTGTCCCTAAATCTATTATCTCTGATAGAGATAGTAGGTTTAGTTCGAGATTTTGGCAATCACTGGTAAGTGCCTTAGGGACGAGTTTGGACATGAGTACAGCCTACCATCCGCAGACCGATGGGCAAAGTGAAAGGACTATCCAAACTCTGGAGGACATGCTGCAGGCCTGTGTGATTGATTTTGGTAAGGCATGGGATACCCACTTGCCCCTTGTAGAGTTTTCTTACAATAACAGTTATCACACGAGCATCAAGGCAGCCTCGTTCGAAGCCTTCTACGGCCGGAAGTGCAGATCCACTCTGTGCTGGGCTGAGTTGGGTGACACCCAGTTAACTAAAGGACAATTTCCTAAGAGCGCTCTCACGGGTCCAGAAATCATTCGAGAAACGAAAGAGAAGATTGTAAAGATCCGCAAACAATTAAAAGCTGCCAAGGATCGACAGAAAAGCTACGCAGACAAACGAAGAAAACCTTTGGAATTCCAGGTGGGAGACCGAGTCCTTTTGAAAGTCTCACCCTGGAAGGGAACGATACGCTTTGGAAAGCGTGGAAAGCTGAACCCATGTTACATAGGGCCTTTCGAGATTCTCGCTAGAATTGGCCCCGTAGCTTATAAACTCAACCTACCCCACGAGCTAAGCAACATACACTCTACCTTCCACATCTCGAACCTGAAAAAGTGCTTAGACGAAACCCTGGTGATGCCACTAGACGATATTGAGATCAATGAAAGCCTTAACTTTGTGGAAGAGCCTGTGGAAATCATGGATCGGGAGGTAAAACGAACGAAACTAAGCCGTATTCCGATTGTGAAAGTTCGATGGAACGCCAAGCGAGGGCCAGAATTCACTTGGGAACGCGAGGATCAAATGAATCTTAAGTATCCCCATCTTTTCGCTTAATTATCTTGTAATAATATTATTATTTGAACTCTAATTTCGGGATGAAATTCCCTCTAACGGGGGGATAATGTGACAACCCAAAGTTGTTCCATCGCGACAACCCGTTCCGTCCGTAAAACTCGTCTTAAGCGAATTATTCCATTTTCATTTTTGGATTAGGTCAATTAAATTAAGAATTTTATTTTGACCTTGTAAGTATCCAAACATGTTAGAAACACAAGAAAAATAGTAATTAGAAATTTTTTAGTTTTGACCATATCGGATGACGACAACTTAATCGGGTGCGACCAAAAGCCTCGGTTAACATTAGTATCGGGTAGAATTCCACTGTGTCTTAAATCCAAACCATATTTAAAGTGGTTTAAGCCTCATTTGAAAACTTTTTCACTCTCTCTCTCTCTTTCTCTCTAACCTCTCTCCTCAATCCAATATCTAGGTCCAAAAATCACTCCTTTCAAGCTTCAAATCACCAAGGTAACCATCCTAATTTCTAGTATAACATCCTTAGCCTTCATTTTCGTGTTCAAATTATGTTTTAGGACTATAAACATGTGTTTACAGCCCTGGAACACTCTTGGGCTGTGAACACATATAAAAGGGGTTTTTGAGCCTTAAATCCCTTCCAAACCACCATTCGAAAGGACTTATTGGATTGGACATAGAACACCTTAAACTCGACATTTGGGGAGTAAACATGAGTTTACTACCCAAGAACATGATTGGGCCGTAACACCCTTTCATGGCTAGTACAATCTTTTTTGGGTGTTAAGATGCCACGTACACACCTCATAAGCCTTGGAATAAAGTCTAGAAGCAACCACAAACAAGTTAAGGACCTTAAACTTGATAAAAACAACTCCATAAGGAGTTCACAGCTGTAAACCCCTCAAGAATGGGTTCCCGAGCCGTAAACTCCTATAAAGGGGTTAAATGGTGCCCTAAATTCACCCCTTGGCTTGTAAAAAAGAGTAGAATCACTTGTGATTAAACTATGACCTTCAAAACACATAAGGAATGAGTGGGTGAGAGTTTACGGCCGTAAACTCATAGTTTACTGCCGTAAACTCATTAAATTGTCCATATGTTTGATTTAGTCCCTTTCTAATGCCCTAAAACAAAACCTAGCATCATCCCTCAATTTATAAAAGGCCATTTAGCACTTAAGAACACCATCCATGAGTTTACGGCCGTAAACTCATGGGGATGTGGTGTTTAGGGCCGAAAACTCTTCTAAGAGTTTACTCTTGAAGAGTAAACTCCTTATCCATGCCATACATGCCCATAAATGTCACCCGAGTCACTCCAAACACTTGAATGGAAGTGTTTTCGCGACTAGAAGTGTATATCCTCTATTAATTAGTGATTTAAATCTAATTAGATACAATTGTGTATCATTTAATATTACATAGGAACCTCACATGTTTTCAAGCCTCAATCCGACGTTTGACATCCTAGTTGAGACATTCCTCGTCCGGTGAGTTCATACCCCTTAATGAACCTTTTAAATGTTTTTACATGTTTTATGGGGGGGGGGGGGGGGGATACAAGTATAATACTACAAGTTTTATTAGCAAATCATATGTGATTTGCGATATATCAACAAAAAGAGATTTCTCTACACTTTTAGATACTTATCAATAAAACTGTTTTAACTAATTATCAAATGTGCTTTTAAGGTTAAATTGTTGTTAACCTATTTTCAAAACTATGTTTCAACTACTTTCCTTTTTAAAATATATCTACACTAATATATTATATAAGTAAGACTTGAAGGACTTAGGACTGATAGCTCGCCTTATTTCCTGTTCTTGTTTGATGTGGTCTTAGGGTATTGGTTGTCCGTCTGACTTTCGTTGAATTTTTAATTATATATCATATATATTTGTGTTAGATATGAATGTTTTCATCTTATTCATTACTTTTGTTAATCAGAAGCAGGAATTCACATACTCTACTTAACTAAAATAGGTATAGTTAAGGCTACTGCTCGTTACCTTTACTACTACTATACACACTATAACTGTTAATATTACAAGTTAATGCAAAAATAAGAGAACACTCTATTTACTATACTAAATGTCTACCATACTAAAGCATAAGAGAATCCACTAATACCAAGTATAACACACTATCTCTCTATAAGACACTATACTGCACTTACACCATGTGACCAGGGCTTCCCGAAAGGAAAGCAGCACTACATGTATAGATCTATACGGAACTGATGCTATTACATCCCAACTGTTAACTACAGTCCGAGCCGACTAGGCCCAGGGGTGGCACTACATTACTTCACTACGCATGACTGGGAAGGTCATCGGGCACTCTACTACTTTACAGTTGGTCACCTGAGAAGTTACACTTATATCCAAATAAATACACTAAGACTTAAAGTCTAAACTAATATCACGAAGTATTTAAAGATCTATTACTAACTAAAGTTACAACACTACTACTGTTAGCAGGCATAACATTTCTTCAGCCATATTACTAACCTGAGAACTATTACTACACTTTTACAATTGATGGTTTCAAAGATAATACTTTTACACACTCAAAGGATTGACTTACAAATGTACTTTTCCGGAAAATATAGGATTTTCTAGGGATTTCTACTACTCGTAAGTACAAATTTTAGTTTTTATATTATAAATTAGCAAACACTTTTATACTACAACGACACTAAATTCTTATGAACTCACTAGCTTTATGTTGATACTCGTTTTCAAAATAACTTGTATCCTCATGTCAAAGATAGACAGGTACAGGTGCAGTTTTTGGAGAAGATGGAGCACACAAAAGACTCATCTTTTATTTTGTTATACTTTTGGTGTCTATTAACTGTGCAGAACACAATTGTAATTATTATCACTATATAAATGACATGGTTGTTGTTTCTTCTTTTTACTATTATGCAATTGTAATGATACTGTACATGTTGTCCTCCACCCCAGAACGTATTCCGCCATTCTCGGTTTTGGGGTGTGACAAAAACCCATGCGAAGCTGCTACAACCAAGTCTCAATGTTGTTGAAGAAGAGACATCACCAAACTTGTGGCATAGAAGACTAGGCCACATGAGCGAGAAAGGATTGAAGACTCTTCCAAAGGAGCCTATTCAATGGAAAAAGATTTTGCCCTGGATCCCTGTGAGTACTGCTTATTTGGGAAACAACATAGAATTTCCTTTAGCTCCACAAGAAAGAACCACTTCGAGTTGGTGAACCTTGTATACTCCTACATATATACACCCATTGAAGTAGAATCTCTTGGTAGAAGAAAGAATCTTATGACATTTCATTGATGATACATCACACAAGGTATGTGTATATTGTCTCAGTACAAAGAACCAAGTACTGGACCGCTCAAAGCATTTCATGCAAAGGTAGGAAGACAAACAGCAAAGCAACTAAAATGTCTCTGATTAAATAATGGATGCGAGTACTATTCACATGAGTTCTCTACATACTGCACGGAACATGGTATAAGACATGAAAATACTATCCCACGAAACCCCAAGACATAATGGTGTAGCAGAATGTATGAATTGGACCATTATTGAGAAAGTTCAGTGCATGCTCAACATGACCAAACTCCTAAAACCATTCTGAGGTGAAGTTGTATTGACAGCTTGCTATGTAATAATTAGATCACCTTCTGTTCCATTAAATTTTGTAGTTCCATGGAAGATACGGACGTGTGAAGACATCTCATATTCTCACTTGAGAGTATTTCGGTGCAAGGTGTTTGCATATGTATCAAGTGAATTGTGGAAGAAGTTGGACCTCAAATCCACTTTATGCATCTTTATTGGATATTTAGATGGAGAGTTTAGGTACAGGCTATGGGACCCATAACTGAAGAAGGTTATTTGAAGAAGAGATGTGGTTTTCTATGAAAACCAGTATTACGACTTTAAGGCATCAGTTAGTAAGCGACCAAGCTTCAAAGTTTCAAAAATAATATATGCAAATAAAGATGATGTTTCCACTAAAGAAAAGGATTAAGAAGTTGATGATGCAGACGAGGAAGGTGTTGAGCAAGGGGAGCTTCCAACCCATGATACTTCATACCCATTTCCAAAAGTTAAAAATGAAGGAACTCAAGTTAAACGATCCGAACATGTTAGTTCTCCATCAAGAAGATATCAGACTTTAAACTACATCCTTATTTCCAGCGGGGGGGGGGGGGGGGGGGGGGGGGGGCTAGAGAGCTTTCAATTGGCTCAATTTCATATTAATAATGCCAATTGGCAGTAGTCCATGGAAGAAGAAATGAACTCTTTGCAAAAGAATCAAACATATGAATTGGTGAAACTCCCAAAAGCAAAGAAAGCCTTGAAAAAAATGAGTTTTAATGTTAAAGAAAGATGGCAAAGGAAATATTATGAAGTATAAGGCGGCACTCGTTGTCAAAGGTTTCCAACAAAACAAGGAATCGAATTTGATGAAATTTTTTTCCGGTTGTGAAGATGACGTCTATTCGAGTTGTACTCGGATTGGTTGCCAGTCTAGATCTTGAAATTGAGCAAATGGATGTGAAAACAACCTTTATCTATGGTAATTTGGATGAAGAAATACACATGGAGCAGCCCGATGGCTTTAAAGTCCCAAAGGAAGAGCATCCGTCTGCAAATTAAAGAAGAGTCTTTATAGTCTTTGTAACACCCCAAAGTTTGGAAAGCCAAGAAAAGAAAGAAAACCTCAAGTTTAGGGGGAGACTCGGCGAGTCCATGGAGGGACTCGGCGAGTCCGAGCGGGATCCGGGTTGTGGTGAAAGCGACCGACTCGGCGAGTCGGCCAGGGAGACTCGGCGAGTTGGGTCTGAACGGGGAAAACCCTAAACCCGGGAACTTGGAGCCTATTTAAGTGTCTCATTCTCCTTCCTAGGGTTCATTTATTGCCTCTCTACCCCATAACATCAAACCCTAGCCGCCATTTCCGTTTTTGGAGCTAGATCTTGCCTTGTAGAATGCATTAAGCTTGGAGGAGGAAGAAAGACCTTGGAAGTGCAAGAAGGGATTGTAGATCTGGATTGTGGAGTCATTTCAGACCAAGTGGAGGTAATAAGTTGTTGCTTGGACTCTCTTTTTCATCTAGATCTACTCTTATGTGCAAGGTTGTAGAACTCGTTACTCGGTACCTGCTCGGCCGACTACCGAGTAGCGAGTACTCGGGAGTACTCGGGGAGTACTCGGATTTGGTAATTCATGTAGTAACAGTTTTAGGGAAATTATATATGTCAAAATCATAAGTTAAAATCATAAGTTGATTGAAATATATAACAAAATTAGATACATGTGAAAACACAAATACTAAAAAAACAAATAATGGTCTCACTTCGTGAATAATTACTAAAAATTTAAGATATATATGTAGTAATAATCACATGTGTGTATGTTAAATAATAAATCATTAAGTATATTATACATATTAATCACCGAGTTGACCGAGTTTTACAACATTGCTTAGTTCAGTAAGGGGCCGATCGGGGAGTACTCAGGATTCTGTAACTCGCCTCGGCAAGGGGCCGAGTAGCGAGTACTCAGAGGAGTAATCGGCCAACTCGGCGAGTTTTACAACACTGCTTATGTGTGTGGGTTTTGGCCATTGTTGGTATGATATGTAACCAATTCGAGTTGGAGGTTCAGATCTGAGGTTGCTACCTCAGATCCATGTTGGTTTTGGTCTAGAATCCCCTAAAGTATCAGCCTTTGATATGTTGAAGAAGCATGTTTGCCATAAACCCGAATTTAGTGTGTTTTGAGCTTAGATCTCTCAATCTACACGTAAAGTTTGCCACTTTACGTGGGGAATAGGCCCTAGAAGTATGGATCTAGGAGTTGGAAGTTCAGTTTGGCTCGAAAAGCCACTGCATGGATTGAGGAATGGATAGACTCGGCGAGTAGCTTGAAGGTGAGGAGGAACTCGACGAGTAGGATGAACAACTCGTCGAGTCGGATGAAGATAGGCATGGCCTCGGTGAGTTGGATGAACAACTCGACGAGTTGGTTGAAGATTATCTAGGACTCAGCGAGTCTGTTCTTAGACTCGGCGAGTCAGATCGCGAAACCCTAAACCCTTCGAGTCGAGACCCGAATCAGTGAGTCGGGTGGTGACTCAGTGAGTTGGACAGGACAGGACTTGGACCTAGTTGGACTCGGCGAATCATGGATTGACTCGGCGAGTCGAGTCACGAATCAGAAAGACTCAGGGCATATGAACCCGACGAGTCAGTAGATAGACTCGGCGAGTAGGGTTGACCCGGAAGGTTGACTTTGACCAGGATTTTGACCTTGACCAGATTTGACCTAGTAACCTTTGGAGGTCAGTTGGACTAAGTGTTATATTGATATTGGTAGCTTGAGGAGCTAGTGGAGCAGCAGTCGAAGTCAGAAGTCAGGTAGCAGTCAAGGATCAGCAGCAGCAGTTCAGCAGCATCAGGTGAGTTTCCTTCCAGTAGGGACGGGTCTAAGGCCACAATGCCGGCCCGTTCAGTTAGCAGTAGTTTCCGGACTTCGGTCTGATGCAGTAGCTAGTATGTTTGATGCCTTCGTGGCTCAGACAGGATTTGTGCGCTATGTTTTATGTGTTATGTGTTATGTGTTCCGGGCTACGGTCCGATGTAGTATGCAGTATATGTGTTTATGCTAGTTGCTATGTTATGCTATGCTATGCTCAGTCAGTTAGTTCCGGACTTCGGTCCGATACAAGGGACAAGGTCCCAGTCGGTTCCGGACTTCGGTCCGATGCAGTTAGTTCCGGACTTCGGTCCGATGCAGTTAGTTTCGGACTTCGTCCAATGCAGGGGACAGGGTCCCAGTCAGTTCCGAACTTCGGTCCGATGCAGTTAGTTCCGGACGTTGGTCCGATGCAGGGGACAAGGTCCCAGTCAGTTCCGGACTCCGGTCCGATGCAGTTTCCGGGCTTCATCCCGATGCAGTGGGCAAGGCCCAATATGTGTTTATATGTTATTGTATGGTATGTGGTAGTTTGGGGGAGCTCACTAAGCTTCATGCTTACGGTTTTCAGTTTTGGTTTCAGGTACTCAGTTTTCAAAAGAGGAGCTCGGGGAGATTGCAGTGCACACACCATCTGTTCAGCCTGGGATGTTTATACTCTGATATAATTGACAGTTGTTATAATATTTTGAGATACATTGCTTATGATTTCTATATGAGGTTTATTGACTATGGTTTTATCATTAAATTAAACGAAATTTTCAGACTGTGTTTTTGGGATGTTTCAGTCTTAATCAAGCCCCAAGGTAGTGGTACAAGAAGTTTGATTTATTTATGATGAGTCACAAGTACAAGAAAACCATTGCAAACCACTGTTTCTACCTGAAGAAGTTTCCATATGGGAAATTTGTCATCCTTTTGCTCTACGTTGATGATATGTTAATAGTGGGTCAAGATGCAATGATGATCGACAATTTGAGGAAGCATCTATCTAGGTTCTTTGATATGAAAGAATTAGGCCCAGCACAACAAATACAAGGCATAAAAATTATATTTTACAGAAAATTAAGAAAATTGTTCTTGTCATAGGAGGAGTATGTTGAACGTGTGATCAAAAGGTTCAACATGGAAAATGCTAAGCCTCTTGTTACGCCTTTGGCTAATCACTTCACGTTGATTAAGAAAAATTATCCCTCTTCCAAGAAAGAAAAAGAAGAGAGTCCCTTATTGATGGGTTTTGAGCATAACAACATCCTATGTGATCATGCAACCCGAATTGAGTTGGATCTAATTTTTTCACTAATTTAACATGAAAATAGAATACCAACGCAATAACCCTAGATCTAGCATACAATTTTTGAAATCCATATGAAATTAGGGTTAGAAGATTACTTCACTTGTTATATAGTAATAAGACAATGTTGAGGATCCTTGACTCTTGAAAGCTTAGTGCCCCAAATGTTGCACCTCTAATGGTCACAAACACCTAATGCAACAAGATGAAAGGAGAGACACTAGATAATTGGCTTGAGTAAGAAACTTGTGCTTAGGCTTAAATTCTAATGACCTGGAGGGTTGATATATGGCTGAGGGCTACTAGGGTTTCTGGAGGAAACCCGAATTTCCTACTTAAGGCTTAAACAACCCATGGATAAGAACTTCAGTTTCAGCTTCAGTAGAACAGCATGCTAGAGTAGGACTAAGGATCTAGGATGATGCCTTATGTGTCTGCTTTATGTGTTTCAGCTTGATAACAACTTCATGCTAGTAATGAGTAGACAGTAGTAGGATAGCCTGGGTAGGTTATGCCTGATAGTATGAGCTTAGCATTGTATGCTAGTGCAGTTTCTTGTTGTGAGAATAGTTTTGCCTGAGTATGTTTCCCTTATCCGAATGTTTCTTGCTTCGTGCTTTGTAGAACTCTGAGTGATGAGAGTTAGCCATTAGGTGAATATGTCACATTACATGTGATCAGGGTTGAATAATCTCAGAGTGCTGGATTTGACCCTACTGCGCAGCTCTTGTTTGAGTCCAACCGTTTTAGGGACGAGAATTTTACTCGAAGGATTATCCGAGCCTCATCACATGTGATGGTATTCAGGTGGTGGCTAATTGGCATTACAAGGAGGCCTTCAGCAGCTGAGGACTGTTTGAGTAGAGTCAGAGGTTCCCTAGGGCAAGCCTAGGATGAGAGTAGCAGAGATCAGTAGAGGAGTAAAGGGGACTTGGTGGAGTTGAGGTAACTCTTGAGGAAAGTACGGATAGATGTGGAAGGTAGTAGGGGCCCATACTACTGAAAGCAGAGGATCCGTACTCGATTCAAGAGGGGCCGAGGCGAAACCAAGGAACTAGTAGAGTATGTGAGAGATCCCTCAGCAGTAGTATGTATTTGGTCAGGGATTGTTATATTTTCAGCATGGCGACGTTGCGCGAGATATCAGTTGGCAGTTCAGGTGCAGGGGAGGGGTCTGGCTCGGGCTTTAGAGCCGGACAGCTTGACGATCTGATGAGGGATTTCATTTCCGCAGAGATTATGCGCAACATCATCGATCAGACTCCAGTGATTTCCGGTTCAGTTAGAGAAGCTATTATGGAGTTTATGGACAGTCATCTTGAGGCCTGTAGGGGCCGGGTTAGTTTCAGGACAGACTGGGGCTCGTCTAGGACCCGAGTCTTATGGAGTTCTAGGATCCATCAGGGAGGGAGATCCCATTTCTAGTTTCTGCTATCAGGGGGCAGGGGTGTGTGGGGCATTCTGTCTCCAAGAGAAACCATTGCATCATTGGATAGTTGAGGAAGTTTCGCGAGCCATTCACGAGGGTCTGCCAGACATGGTCGTGAGGATCACTGATAGATTGATAGCGAGGCTTCAGGATCAGACATCTGTTGTTCAGACAGCAGACATTGTCGTTGGGGTAACGCAGGAGCGAGAGTCGGGCAAGGAGTCAGAAGGGAAGAGGAAAATGGATGAGACACAGGTTGCCACAGGTTCGAGTAAGAGGCCCAAGAGTTCAGATTTGAGGACGAGGAACTATCAGAGCCGCAGTCGACGCGGGAAGTGCGGAAGGACGCACATGGGTGCGTGTAGGCGTAGAAGTGGTGGCGATGTTGGGTGTTTCAAGTGCGGCCAGATTGGTCATTTTAGCAGAGACTGTGTTGTTACCATCGCCCAGAGACTTGATCCGTTGTGTTTCCATTGCAGTCAAGGGGCCACAAGAAGGCCCACTGTCCGAGTTGTATTCAGCAGGGCGGGCGCCAGCTCCTGCCCTTGGAACTTCGAGTACCGTCAATGGTTGTCAAGGCCGGGCAAGGGTGCCTACGGCTTGGAGCCGAGTTTCTCAGGTAGATTTCAGCAGGGATTCGAGCAGCACTGAGTAATGGAGGTATGTAACTTTGTTTTTGTCAGCTTATGTTATGATTATATTGTTATGGTTTCTACATCAATTGTGGTATAAGTGTTGCGTTATGGAGTGGCTTGCTTGTGATTATGTCATATGCCATTTGCATACCTCGGATAATTGGTTGGTAGTTAGGGGATGTGCTCATATGGAGAAGTTTCAGAGTATGCAGTAACTGTAGCATGGTAGGGAGAGATCTGGTTCGTTTCGCTAGTTCGGAGTGGATAGTAGTTTGGATGGAATGGTCAAATTCCTACCTGGCAGGCTTGGGTTCCCCAGTAGAAGTTTTGGAATGGTAGTAAAGGTCGGGATCCCTTTTGAATGTGAAGCAGCAAGGGGTAAGCAGGATCGAAGTGGGGGAGAACCCTCCGGGTATACATGGATAAGAGTCACTCAGAATGAGTGCGCGACCTCTGAGAAGAAGTGGTAGTAGCACAGTGATGGATGGATTGAGAAGTTCATAATTGGGAGTTCGAGAACTTTTCCCAGCAGTGGGTTCATGTAATGGAGATGGTTAGAAGCTGGTTGGGAATCCAGGATTTGAGGACCACCTGTAAAGGCTCAAGTGAGTCAAAATGAGGATCCGGAGAAAACGGTTAGCAGGAGATGTCTTCGTATTAGTAGCCAGTGGCAGAGCCAGCATGCAGGATTATGTGGATTCAGGAGTTGGGAGGTTGGAAACTTCCCAACAGTAGCTTCTTGTATCCGGATCAGTAGACGGTTGGTTTGGGAACCAAGCCGGAGAATTCCTCGACGAAGCACTAAGTATATCAAGGATATAAGATGTCGAGGATGATGCAGAATTCAAAGACTGAGGGCTGGTTTGAGAAATCGGGATGAGGAATCACTAGTAGGACTAGGGATAGTCAGGATGTCCTCGAGATAGTAGTAGTAGTGTTGTAAGCCTGCGGGGGTAGCCGTAGCATTCACTAGCAGTCAGATGGTAGTCGTAGTGTTGTAAGCCTGCGGGGGTAGCCGTAGCATTCACTAGCAGTCAGACGGTAGTAGTAGTGTTGTAAGCCTGCGGGGGTAGCCGTAGCATTCACTAGCATTCAGATAGTAGTAGTAGAGTGTTGTAAGCCTGCGGGGGTAGCCGTAGCATTCACTAGCAGTCAGATAGTAGTAGTAGGGTTGTAAGCCTGCGGGGGTAGCCGTAGCATTCACTAGCAGTCAGATAGTAGTAGAGTGTTGTAAGCCTGCGGGGGTAGCCGTAGCGTTCATTAGCAGCCAGATAGTATTTGAGACTTGTGAATCCGCGGGTGTAGCCGTGGCTTTTATCAGATTGGTAGCAGCATGAGCGCGTGGTTGAACGCGGGAATGTAGTAATTCCCACCCGTTCGGGTGCAGCGGTGGGAATATGGGAATCCACGGATTAGATTCGGATTTCCCCAACTGGTTCAGTTATGGCTAAGTCAGCGAATCTTGGCTATAGATCGTCACATCGGTTATGAGATCAGAGTAGCAGTGGACCGTTGAGGTTCGGGTATGTTAAGGGCTACCGTCAGTCTGGGAGCCATCATGTTATTAGTCATAGAATGGATGATGTCAGGATGTGATGTAAGGACCCGATCGGTTGGATCGGAAGGTTGTTAGAGCCACAGTGACAGGATAACTAGTGGAAACTAGTCCTTGAGGAAGATTTCATTCAGAAGTCGTGGAAGCGACTAAGTGAGGAGTCCCTTGACTCCATAGTTGGATTTGAGTTTAATGTTTCAGGCAGCTCAGTGTTTCAGCCAGTTCAGTGTTTCAGGCAGCTCAGTGTTTCAGCCAGTTTAGTGTTTCAGGCAGCTCAGTGTTTCGGCCAACTCAGTGTTGCAGGCAGCTCAGTGATTCAGCCAGATCAGCGTTTCAGGCAGTTTAGTGTTTCAGGCAGGTTCAGTATTGCAGACAATTCAGTGTTTGAAAGGTTTCAGAGTTTTGGGTCAGTATTGTATTTGAGTTGGAATACAAGTGTTGACGGTATAGTTGGTTGATTTGGAAATGACAAGTCTCTCTCAGCAGGATCAGTTGAGCCTTCGGCCGAGTATAAGTGACATGTAAAGATAGCTCGGCAAGTAGCTTTTCTTCGGGATGAAAGACTCGAGTTAGTAGGAGTTGAGTAATCAGATGGGATATAAGCAAGCTGATTCAGTATGGATGACAGAATAGATGGGGCAGTTATGGACAGTCGGGGTATCTTACGGAGTCGCTAGGAGCGGCTAGGAGATTGCGATGGAGTGTAGTGACCGGTGGGAGATGGTAACTCAGATATTGGCAGAATAGTTGAGCAAGGGTAGTCTCAGTGCATCTAGTAAGCAGTTGAGAGGCAGCAGGATTTTCAGTTGAAGGAAGTATCGTTGAGGAAATTATGGAAAGGAGAAAGATTCAGTACGTACCAACAGTAGTGATCGGCATGGTGAGTGGCTGGAGTGATGGGCATAAGGGTGTCAGATTTTTCCAGACCGAGAGTTGGAGGCAGCTCAAAGGCAGTTGATCGTAGAAAACTTCGAGGACGAAGTTTAGTTTAAGTAGGGGAGAGTTGTAACACCCCAAAGTTTGGAAAGCCAAGAAAAGAAAGAAAACCTCAAGTTTAGGGGGAGACTCGGCGAGTCCATGGAGGGACTCGGCGAGTCAGAGCGGGATCCGGGTTGTGGTGAAAGCGACCGACTCGGCGAGTCGGCCAGGGAGACTCGGCGAGTTGGGTCTGAACGGGGAAAACCCTAAACCCGGGAACTTGGAGCCTATTTAAGTGTCTCATTCTCCTTCCTAGGGTTCATTTATTGCCTCTCTACCCCAGAACATCAAACCCTAGCCGCCATTTCCGTTTTTGGAGCTAGATTTTGCCTTGTAGAATGCATTAAGCTTGGAGGAGGAAGAAAGACCTTGGAGGTGCAAGAAGGGATTGTAGATCTGGATTGTGGAGTCATTTCAGACCAAGTGGAGGTAATAAGTTGTTGCTTGGACTCTCTTTTTCATCTAGATCTACTTTTATGTGTGTGGGTTTTGTCCATTGTTGGTATGATATGTAACCAATTTGAGTTGGAGGTTCAGATCTGAGGTTGCTACCTCAGATCCATGTTGGTTTTGGTCTAGAATCCTCTAAAGTATCAGCCTTTGATATGTTGAAGAAGCATGTTTGCCATAAACCCGAATTTAGTGTGTTTTGAGCTTAGATCTCTCAATCTACACGTAAAGTTTGCCACTTTACGTGGGGAATAGGCCCTAGAAGTATGGATCTAGGAGTTGGAAGTTCAGTTTGGCTCGAAAAGCCACTGCATGGATTGAGGAATGGATAGACTCGGCGAGTCCTTCGAGTGGACTCGGCGAGTAGCTTGAAGGTGAGGAGGAACTCGACGAGTAGGATGAACAACTCGTCGAGTCGGATGAAGATAGGCATGGCCTCGGCGAGTTGGATGAACAACTCGATGAGTTGGTTCAAGATTGTCTAGGACTCGGCGAGTCTGTTCTTGGACTCGGCGAGTCAGATCGCGAAACCCTAAACCCTTCGAGTCGAGAACCGAATCAGTGAGTCAGGTGGTGACTCAGCGAGTTGGACAAGACAGGACTTGGACCTAGTTGGACTCGGCGAGTCATGGATTGACTCGGCGAGTCGAGTCACGAATCAGAAAGACTCAGGGCACATGAACCCGGCGAGTCAGTAGATAGACTCGGCGAGTAGGGTTGACCCGGAAGGTTGACTTTGACCAGGATTTTGACCTTGACCAGATTTGACCTAGTAACCTTTGGAGGTCAGTTGGACTAAGTGTTATATTGATATTGGTAGCTTGAGGAGCTAGTGGAGCAGCAGTCGAAGTCAGAAGTCAGGTAGCAGTCAAGGATCAGCAGCAACAGTTCAGCAGCATCAGGTGAGTTTCCTTCCAGTAGGGACGGGTCTAAGGCCACAATGCCGGCCCGTTCAGTTAGCAGTAGTTTCCGGACTTCGGTCCGATGCAGTAGCTAGTATGTTTGATGCCTTCGTGGCTCAGACAGGATTTGTGCGCTATGTTTTATGTGTTATGTGTTATGTGTTCCGGGCTACGGCCCGATGTAGTATGCAGTATATGTGTTCATGCTAGTTGCTATGTTATGCTATGCTATGCTCAGTCAGTTAGTTCCGGACTTCGGTCCGATACAAGGGACAAGGTCCCAGTCGGTTCCGGACTTCGGTCCGATGCAGTTAGTTCCGGACTTCAGTCCGATGCAGTTAGTTCCGGACTTGGTCCGATGCAAGGGACAGGGTCCCAGTCAGTTCCGGACTTCGGTCCGATGCAGTTAGTTCCGGACGTTGGTCCGATGCAGGGGACAAGGTCCCAGTCAATTCCGGACTCCGGTCCGATGCAGTTTCCGGGCTTCGTCCCGATGCAGTGGGCAAGGCCCAATATGTGTTTATATGTTATTGTATGGTATGTGGTAGTTTGGGGGAGCTCACTAAGCTTCGTGCTTACGGTTTTCAGTTTTGGTTTCAGGTACTCAGTTTTCAAAAGAGGAGCTCGGGGAGATTGCAGTGCACACACCATCTGTTCAGCCTGGGATGTTTATACTCTGATATAATTGACAGTTGTTATAATATTTTGAGATACATTGCTTATGATTTCTATATGAGGTTTATTGACTATGGTTTTATCATTAAATTAAACGAAATTTTCAGACTGTGTTTTTGGGATGTTTCAATCTTAATCAAGCCCCAAGGTAGTGGTACAAGAAGTTTGATTTATTTATGATGAGTCACAAGTACAAGAAAACCATTGCAAACCACTGTTTCTACCTGAAGAAGTTTCCATATGGGAAATTTGTCATCCTTTTGCTCTACGTTGATGATATGTTAATAGTGGGTCAAGATGCAATGATGATCGACAATTTGAGGAAGCATCTATCTAGGTTCTTTGATATGAAAGAATTAGGCCCAGCACAACAAATACAAGGCATAAAAATTATATTTTACAGAAAATTAAGAAAATTGTTCTTGTCATAGGAGGAGTATGTTGAACGTGTGATCAAAAGGTTCAACATGGAAAATGCTAAGCCTCTTGGTACGCCTTTGGCTAATCACTTCACGTTGATTAAGAAAAATTATCCCTCTTCCAAGAAAGAAAAAGAAGAGAGTCCCTTATTGATGGGTTTTGAGCATAACAACATCCTATGTGATCATGCAACCCGAATTGAGTTGGATCTAATTTTTTCACTAATTTAACATGAAAATAGAATACCAACGCAATAATCCTAGATCTAGCATACAATTTTTGAAATCCATATGAAATAAGGGTTAGAAGATTACTTCACTTGTTATATAGTAATAAGACAATGTTGAGGATCCTTGACTCTTGAAAGCTTAGTGCCCCAAATGTTGCACCTCTAATGGTCACAAACACCTAATGCAACAAGATGAAAGGAGAGACACTAGATAATTGGCTTGAGTAAGAAACTTGTGCTTAGGCTTAAATTCTAATGACGTGGAGGGTTGATATATGGCTGAGGGCTACTAGGGTTTCTGGAGGAAACCCGAATTTCCTACTTAAGGCTTAAACAACCCATGGACCTCTTACCAGTAGGCCTTGAACAAAATCAATAAGGCCTCCCTATATGATTTCGTCCACTCCCAATTAAGGAGTCCATTAGCCCAGTTTCACAACTATCAATGATTTGCAAAACAACCCCTATTATTAATCAGTTCCTTTAATCCCAAAATTAATACCAAATTAATTTTTGATTAAATACTAGTTAATAATATGATTTCCAAATAATATATTAATATTATAATATATTAATAAAATCATTTTGAGTACCAATTTATTATTTCAAATAATAAATCCTACTCTCTCTCCACCAGTCATCCTATCAAGTTGCATGAGTGAAGGCAACCCAAAAGGACCATGCTACTATCAAATCAAGTACATACCAATAATAGTTATGGGATTAGACACCTAATCCAACACTTATTCCTCGTTCGTAGGAGATCTTATGTATGCAATGGTGTGTACAAGATCAGATATTGCTCATGTTTTCGGTATTGTGAGTAGATATCTAGACAATCCGGGAAAACAACATTGGGAAGCATTCAAATGGATACTTCGATACCTAAAGGATAGTTCAAAAATCTGTTTATGCTATGGGGGAGCAAAGCCAACCGTGGAAGGTTATAAAAATGTTGATATGGCATGAGATCTTGATAATAGGAAATCTACATCAAGCTACATTTTCACTTTGGCAAGGGGAGCTATTTCATCGCAATCCAAATTACAGAAGTGTGTAGCACTATCAACAACAGAAGTTGAGTACATTGATGTTGCTAACGGTGGAAAGGAGCTGATATGTATAAAACAGTTTTTTCATGAATTAAGATTTCCACAAGAAGAGTACATAATTAACTGCGAGAGCTAAAGTGTTATGGACCTGAGCAAGGAGTCGATGTACCATTCCCTCAGAAAACATATTGATATCCATTATCATTGGCTTATAGAAGTAATTGAGGGACGAGAATTGAAGTTGTTAAATATTAACACCAATGACAATCCTGCATACATGTTGACTAATGTGGTGACACAAGAGAAACATAAACTATGTACTCACATAGTTGGAATCATGATTATTGGACGGAGACTAGAAGGGGAGATCTATTGATTTCCAGCCTCCATCTAGAAGCCCACCATTTTTTATGGAACCATTTTCTTCCAAGGATGATAAGATTTCTTCTGACCCTGTGATGAACACATTAAATGGAGAAGATATAATGGTGGTTGAGATTATAGAGCATCTAGCATCAGTTTAAAGGCATCTAAAAACCATAGAGAAATAGATAGTATAACACTTAGAGTGTGAGTATTAGTGAGAGTGTTTGTTTTTTTTGTAATAGTTGAGTGTGAGAGTTGCTCTTTCTATTGTAGTTCTTTTTTGTGTTTAATAGAAAAGTTGTTCGACCCCAACAGAAGACAATACCTTTTTCAATCATTTCTTTTATCTACAAATGACTAGCTATTTAAAGGCGTTATTGATATTTAACAAGGTTAATAAAAAAATAAACAATAAGAACTCCATTATTTATTTGTATTAATTATAAGTTTTTTAAAATATGATTTTTTTTTTATTAA
Organism: Lactuca saligna; assembly: GCF_052625555.1. Taxonomy (NCBI): domain Eukaryota; kingdom Viridiplantae; phylum Streptophyta; class Magnoliopsida; order Asterales; family Asteraceae; genus Lactuca; species Lactuca saligna. The sequence continues at coordinate 174,953,146 of NC_136417.1, read as the reverse complement.
TTTTATCGCAGGGTGACCATTCACATCCGTATATATGGCCACACTAGTTGTAAGACTCATGTATTACATGGATTAATTTTAAAAAAAAAAAGTTAAATATAAAGGTCAAAATATTTGAGAATTTTGAATTTATAAAAAAAAATAATTATTTGTTATAATAAAAATGTTTTTTTATCTTTTAAATTTAAATAAAGAAAATAAACTAATGAACTTAAATTTTAAGAATTTTGAAATTAAAAACTAAGTTTATTAGTGAAATTATTATCCATTTATTACTACATTTATTGCAATTATTACATTAAAATATTATATAGAATTTAATAAAATATATATATAAAAAAAAAAAAAAACTCATAAAATGATATGTGGGAAAAAATTAATTCAAAATAACCACAAAATAATATTTGACAAATTAAAAGAGAGTGTGACAAGTGCCAAAAAAATATTTATTTATTTGAGAGGATTGATTTGGAAGTCTTGTATGCCGTATGATCTTATTAACTTGGTAAAGTGATTAGCGTCGACCACCCTCATATTACAGATGTAAACAACACCACATATGTAGATGCACCTTTCATGCCCGTCAAGAAACGCCAGAACCCTCTATCTATTAATTAAAACGAATTAAGTTTGCCATATATAAATCCAAAAATACATTGTTATGTTTGACGTACTAGCTGAAAAGTTAGCAGCTAGTTGAAAAGCCAGCAGTTAAATAAAAAGCTAGTTGACAGCTGAAAAGCTAACTGATAAAAATGACGTTTGGTAAAACTAACTGAAAAATATAAAATGAAATAAAAGGATATTTAAAAGAATTTGTTTCTATTATTATTTAAATGATATATATGGAAAATTTTAAAAAGCTCCTAAAAAGTACTTTAAGTTGCTTTTTAACAAGTTAGCTGAGAAGCTTGCCAAAAATAACAATTTAAAAAATACTCGAAAAATAAGTTAACTTATCATTTACCTATGGCACGTCAAACACAGTCTTAAAAGAATCTAACTATTTTATATTAATTATTAAAAACTTTTTATTTTTACACTCCACATTACTTGTAATAAATGTTCACTCCAGTTTAGACTGTGAAAACTATAAAACTGAATATCCAATTAATAGTGTCTACGTTCTCTTCACCCCACTTTTCACCTATTCCACATGGGGCCTTTTTCTTCTAATTAAAGTTATTCTTTTTTTTTTTTTTCATTTTTATACAAAAACTTATTTGTCACGGAAAAAAGTAATTTAATTTAATTTTTTTTTACAATTATTTTAAAAGTAAGTATCTTACTGTTTAGTTTTATTTAGGTTGAATATTGATTTTTTGCAGCTTGATTTTTTTTTAATCGGAATAACAAAACTATTTATTAATTTTATTAAATTGTAATATATATTATTAATAAATATGATTTGTTTAGTTTTGTTAATTTATATAAAGATATATCATATTTGCTTTTAAATTGGAATAATAGTATAAGATAAATTTCATAAATAATTTTGTTTTTCTTTTTTCTTTTTGGTTTTCCTTTTAGCTTAGCGACTTTTTCTTTTCGTATAAAACTTTGATTATTATAAAATTTATTATAGTTTGAGTTTGGAGTCTAGTAGCTTTATTGTTTTGATATTAATTACATATTTTAGGTTTAACGACAACTTTATCAATTTAAAAGAATAATATTTTAATAAGTTTTTTTTCATACAATTATATTTACACTTTAAAAAAAGTTTATCTCTGAAGTGTTAGGTGAAGGATTTTTATAATAATATTATAGAATAAAAAAAATGTTACAGTTTCTATTATTTCAACTTAATAGTCAATGAATATATATATATATATATATATATATATATATATATATATATATATATATATATATATATAATAAAAAAGAAAGAGAATTAGAGAAAATAATAATAATAAATATTTTTTTCGGAAAACAATGTAATAAAATCCTTAATTAATAAAAATGATTAGTTGATAGTAATGATTAACCTAAAATATATTAGAGTAGGGTGGAGTGTTCATAACATCATCCATTATTAAAACAACAAACCGCACTAATAAATTCTAATTAAAAATAGCTTAGCTCATAAAGCATTTTCAAACCTACTCCAAACTCCATTTTTTCTTTTATTTTGGAGTTCTACCCTATCAAACTCGTTTCATTTCCAATATCAAACTCGGTTTAATTTCCAACTTCATTTTGAAGTAAATGTCAAAATGACTGGTATAACTCTAACTGTGGAGGAGTGCTATTCATTATTTGCTCATCCACGAACTTTTAGTTGTTAATTTTAGTTAAGTATTTTAGATTTATCATTTTTTATGTTTTAATTAATTATTTATAATTTAAATGATATTAATTAATCCTAGTTATAATATTTATATACTTTATATAAAATTGTTAATATGTTTTAAAATCTAATATAAATTGAAAAGTGTTTTTCATAATTATATATATATATATATATATATATATATATATATATATATATATATATATATATATATAAATATATTCGGAATAAAATTGAAGTAATGATGGAAATGAGATAATATTTGGTAATTATTATTATTATTACTTATTTTAAAGTTAAAGTAAAAAAAAATGGATTGAAGAGATGTTGTGTACGTTGAAACTACCCTAAATATAATAATATTTTCTAGATAAAACGCAATGGCCGGGTTCATAACAAAAATATAATAATAATATGAATATAAACAAAACCAATAAGGAAACACAAATACTTTTTTGACTTTATCTCCATGTATTTATTAATATGTGTAAAAAAAAATTGTACAATATTAGTTGACGTTTCAATCCGGCCATGCATGATAGAGTCAACATAAAAACCAACGTAAAAACAACGCCTACATGACGAACACACGATATATATAAATAAACACATATCAATCTATATGTTATTCAAAGTGTATGTATCTTCTTCCCTCCATTTTCCTCCGCCACAAGACGCCCTTGGGTTGTCAGATAACCATATCTGAATCTTCTTTGACACTTAAGAGATTTGTTCAAATTATTCCTCCTACTTCTTTATCTGAATCACACACAAACACACACACGATTTCACAGTTAGTGTGTGTAAATTCGAGTCTGATCAAACAAAGCTTCATCCATGGCCGGCCATCGTGATCAAAATCTGTTCGGTCATGACGATGATATCAATCCTTTTGCAGTAACTCTCTCTCTCTCTCTCTCTCTCTCTCTCTCTCTCTCTCTCTCTCTCTCTCTCTCTCTCTCAAGAATATAAATATTATATCTATATACACATCAAATTGCTTTATGCATGTTTCGTGATGATCAAAAACAAAGATCCATTCGGTAAATGTAATGTTCTAAGCTCAAGCCCACAAAATAATTCAATTATTTTGAAAAATAAATAAATTTTATTTGTATATACACATCAATTCGCTTTATACATGTTTGGTGATGATAAAACGAATAGATCCATTCGATAAAATGTAAACGTAATGTTCTAAGCTCAAATCAGTAAAAATTTAACCGAAGTTTTCAAATTGTTCAAAAAACCGCAATTATGTTTTATCTGTTCAAAAAAACCCAACGAATTTAACATTTTGTCTAAAAAGCCTAATTAAGTTATACTTTCCTAAAAATCAAATAAGAGAAATAGATGACGTGGCTTATTACCGTATCGGGAAAATGACTAGTTAGACGAACAAAGTTTTCAAAACGTTTAAAAAACTCCAATCATGTTTTGACTGTTCAAAAAAAAAAAAAACCCAATAAATTTAAACAAAACAAAATTGTGATTTTTTGAACGGTTTGGAACTTTGTTGGACTTTTTAGACAAAAAATTAAATTCGTTGGATTTTTTTGAACAGACAAAACATGATTGAAATTTTTTGAATGATTTGAAAACTTTGTTGGGCTTTTAAATCATTTTCCCTATAAATTATCTCAAATGATTTTGTGTAGTTGTGTAACTTACAATAATGCTTATGATTCATAATTTTAGATTAATCGAGTGATTATTTGTGTAAAATGGGAGCTATTGTGAAAAACAAGACTTCAAGATATACAAATATATATAAAATGGTGTTACACCGATATAATATACATTAATAATTTATATATTGTTTGAAACAACAAAAATGATAATTAACTCGGGATATAAGATTACTTTATTTTTCTATAGAGTCATAACAACAATCATCGAGTCCCTCCAAGCTCCAAGTTATCAACTCTTGGTCATGAACCTGCACTTGCCTACGGTCATGGCGGCGCTGCACCACATACTTCTCTAGATACGCCTACGGTAATTCAAGTTTAACTACAATGTGTATTTTATTAAATCTTGTATTTATTTTTAATGAATTAATAAATTATTTTGTCTTGGAAATGTATTTTGAACTTAGAAATTAAAGAAGAAGAGACAGGAGTTGGAAGCTAAGGAGGCTGAATTGAACAAGAGAGAAGAGGTATTTAGGGTCACAATAGTTTAAATTCAATCAATGTCTCTATCAAATTTTATTGTCCATAACCAAAAAAATAGTTACCAATTTTCAAAGGGAACAAGAATAATTTTCAGAAAAATAAAAGACAAATTTTGACTTTAGTTTTTCAACCAAAAATAATTAATGAATGCAGATCCTGAAATAAAAACGAATTAAAAATTGTAAATTATTATTATATCAGGTTTTTAATTTATTTTTTAATGGATGCAGATCCTGAAACGAAAAGAAGAAGCAATAGCAAAATGTAAGTTCTTATTTCTTAACATCTTTCTCACTATATTTTATCTTGATTTTTAGACCCTAAAACAAAAAGTGAAAAAAAAAAAAAATGAACGTTACAAATAACAAAAACCGTTCATAAAATTATTCACAAAAAAACCCGAGTTTATTAATTAATGACTACAAAAAATTTCTTATTAATATTCTTTTGTCTTTCATCATTGTATAGCTGCTGTTGCTGGCATTAGAGTTAAAAATTGGCCTCCATTTTATCCCCTTGTACATCACAATATTGCGGGTGATATACCAATTCACCTTCAAAGAATACAGTATGTTGCATATGCAATATTATTAGGTACGTTCTCGAGCTTCGATGTGTGTTACTCTGATATAAATTATGCTAAAACAAAATTTTAGAATGATTATACTTTGTTGTTTCAGGAGTACCAATTTCGCTTTTTTGGAATCTTATAATGAGTATAGCAGTATTTGCAAGTGGGGCAGGTTTGTATTTTATCTCATAGAACATTTTGAATAATATCTTTTATTTGACTTCATAACATCTTTTGCCCCATCTTCTATAGAGGGTGCCTTTGTGTTCTTCTCTGCAATCTACTTTTTGTTAGGGCCTCCGGGAGCCTTTTACTTTTGGTATCGTCCACTGTATCGTGCAAATAGGTAAGCATGTCTCGTTATATATATATATATATATATATATATATATATATATATATATATATATATATATATATATATATATATATATATATATATATATGGGAAAAAGTAAATATACCCTTAAGGGTATATAAGAATAGGTACCTTAACCCACCATAATATATCGTTTTTTTGATATATTTATTATAATGTGTTCTTAAACTTCAACGCTAACTTGATTTACTTTCAAGATTTTCGAAATTTCACTATTATCTTCCTCTTACATCACATCTTTATGTCGGACACGCTTTATATATTATAGTTAAAAATTAAAATTATGTAAGAGGATTATAAATATAAAATTTATATAAAATTTAGAATTAAATCAAGTTAGAAGTTGAATTAGAAGAACATTGGATAATTACAATGTGTATATATGATACAAAATAAAGTAATATTGTGAGTTTGGGTACCTAAGCTTATATACCCTTAAGGGTATATTTACTTTTCCATATATATATATATATATATATATATATATATATATATATATATATATATATATATATATATATATATATATATATATATATATATATATATATATATATATATATATATATATATATATATATATATATATATATCATCTTTTTTCAATTTTGGTGTTACACACTTCACGTCACTCTATCTAAGTGACTTAATTTTATACATAAATTATTAAATATTAACATAGAAATAAATGTGTTTTTTTTTAAATATATGGTTACACCAATCACACCAGGAACTTTAAAATTAGTCCAATATTATATAATATACTTATATTTTCTAATATAGAATAAAAATCAGTCAATTGTTGCTTTAACGGGTTTAATTACTTCAAATATTATTAGAAATTAAGTAATAGTTAGTTACATATCGTATATTTTTTTTATGTGTTAAATAAAATACAATTAAATCTTCTAAAATATTTTTCCATATGCAGGACTGATAATGGTACAAGCTTTGGTTGTTTTTTCTTCAACTTCTTCGTGAGTATCTTACATCTCTTCAACTTTATATTTTCATAACAATTATAAATTGTAACTCGATTTATTCTTGAATAGAATCACATCTTGTTCTTTACCTTTGCTGCAATTGGTCCCCGCATATTATTTGTTGGGCTACATTTTGCGTGAGTTCCTCATACATTTTTGACAACTTCTCATATTTTCTTTATGTTTTATACAAGAAAATATAAGTTAAATAATTGTTTCTTGTTTACAGTGGGATCTTGAATGCAATAAGTCTCATGAAAGACCATCCCGCACTCGGGGTAATCTCAGAATTTCAATACTTACATAAAAAATTTACTTTTTATATTACAATAAATAAATAACACTGACAAGTTTTTATTTTGTAGATTATGAGCTTTATAGGATTTGTATTGTTTGCAATTGAGGCAATTGTAAGCATATGGGTTTTCCAACAAGTCTATCGGAACTTTCGTGGTCATGGCAAATCAGCTACAATACGAATCGACCTTTAAGGCAAAGAAAATAGTCCAATATCTCTTTTCAACTAAAAATAGTTCTGCAATGAGTATGAGATCGCGCAGTGTTTCGTTTATGGATTGTTGATTGTTTATTGTTATTTATAAACAATAATCTTTTATTTGTGACTAAATTTTATTTTTTTTTTTGAAATAGTGATTAATTGTTATAGACATTTATGATATTTTTGACGGATATTTTGGAAGTTAATCACTTATATTTGTTGTTACTAGAGATTTTTCTAATCATAATTATTATTTTACACGTTTTACCGAATACTATATAAGCACATCTTGATGATGTTGTGCATAATTCTTGGAGTAACCAAGATCTTCGGTTGGTGATGTTGGGTGACAACCAAACAAGCTAAGAACTTCGGACAAATATCAAAACAAACTTCGGTGAACTTGCGGAAATAAAACTTCTGAAAATGTAAATCAAGTTAACACAATATTTAACATGGTTCGGTCAAGGTAACCTACATCCACGGGCGAACGAGAGAGAGAGAGAGAGAGAGAGAGAGAGAGGATTTTATTAACTTCCAAGAATAAATACAATCACACACAAATGTTACACCTTACTTGAGCTCTCAAAAAAAACAAGAGAATCTCTCTTGCTTACTAACTAATCCAAAGGAGTGCTCTCAACCTCACAATGATTATTCTCTTGAAATTTATGCACACATATAATGATAGAGATATGAGTCTATTTACACTTGAAGGATTAGCCCTAAAACCCTAATGGGTCAAGCCTATTGGCCCATAGACCCATGAATGGTGACAACCAATCATATCCCGCCATGCAACATCTTCTGGAACATTCTTCCATGTCACACAACCCATGAGCATCAACAACACACATGATAGAGCACCTTGTGCCATAGTGGAGCGTCATGATGTACAAGTGGCGCATCATGAACACTAATGGCCCAACATCCATCTTGGTAGCACAACATAATGTAATCCTTGAGCAATACCAACTTCTGAGCATCCTTGAATGATCTTAAGCATCATAGAGGACTTCATAGAATACTTGACTCATCGGGGATACCATGGCCCATCAAGGAACCAAAATGGCCCACGTTGCACCATAATGGAGCAGCATGTGCAAGGATGTCGCAACATGCTTCAAGTGTGGCGCAAGAACTTTTAGGTTGGAGAAACATCACCATCTTACCACAAACAACAAAATACATGGCACAACAAGGTCATGCTTGGCACAACAGCATATTCCATGGCGCAACATGAGTACTTATGGCGCAAGAGAGGTACCCCATGGCGTAAGAGGGAGTAGTTTGGCGCAAGAAGTAGTTCCTTTGGCATAATGATCAATACAACTTATATCACATATTTAACACCATTTAATGATGCTATTGCACCGTTTTTCCCTTTTAAAGATTTACTACGATAAAAATATATGCTTTATATGTTTTGTAGAAGTTTTGGAGATATCAGGCAAAAAAATAGGTTTTTTGCAGCAAAGTTTCACCGTACCAACATAACAAATTTCCGTAATGATGTGGGTCTTTTCCTGTAACCCTACGGTAGTATATCGTACCTTAATTGATAGCTAGTGAGCCCTAATGTGAGATGGCCATAGCCCTACAGTAAAATCAGCGAGACCTACGGAAGAACACCCGATATATACGGTGAACAATGAAATCAGACATCGAATGAAATTGAGAAAATCATATGGTGAACCTTTGGCTATCCTATAAATACCCATCTTATGTCTCATAAATAGACACACATCAACTAGGGTTTATAAGTCATTGCATCTGGCGATTCTTTAAAGAGCGACACATGGGTTGAGATTTTCATAATTTTCTGCATTCAAGGCTTCAAGTCATTAGGTTGAACCGGTGGTTCAACTATCGAAGATCACCAATTCATCATCATTTTCTCCAACCTCACAATCCCATTACTTGTCCCCCAAGGTTTCCTCGTTTCTATTTTTCCAGTTATTAGACATTAATAGTTTTTATGATCTTTCATGTGTTCATGAATCTTATGTTGAATTATATTGTTGTCATTAAAGTCATGTACTTTTTTATTTTTATGAAAGGATAAATCATTAGGGTTACTTCCGAGGATGTTTAGGATTTTTGGATGAACACACTTGATTATTAATTACTTCTATTTGATTTTAATTTTATGGTGTGTTTATATGATAATCTCTTGGTGATAATGATTTAAATTGGGTTATTTGAATTTGTGTGATTTCATAATTAAAATAGTGCATTGTCAATTCACCGATTGTTCCAAGTTCAAGTAGTTTCGGAATAAAGACAATTGGTTGAATTCACATGTATTATTCCAAGTTGTGATATTAAATTTTAATATTGTAATAGTTAATTGCAAGACACTTTATTGCTAATTCACTAATTGTTCCTAATCCTAGTAGACATGGGGAGTAAGACAACTAGTTGAATGAACATGTTGTGTACCCAAAATTATGTGTTGCAAGATACTAAACCACAATTACATCTAAGTAATTGAACTAGGATTTTAGGGAAGTAAGTGTGTGAATCTGAACTGTGTGACAACTGAACTGGGAGTACCTTATTTTCTCATTCATACCGTAACATCCCAAAATGAAGACCAAAAATTTCATTTTTGATATAGTGATTTATAAACAATTTATAAGAAAACATCATCAAGTTATTTCATTTCATAAAAACCATAGATCACATGTCTCAAAACCATCTCATGTAATAGTAACAATTTTAGAGTGCAAATCCCAAGAATCTCATGTGCGGAAAATCATGTGTGTGATGCGCTGCTACCGGGCCGGCTCCTTTCCCTCCAAAGAAGAAGGACCTGAAACAAAAATTGAAAACCGTAAGCACAAAGCTTAGTGACTTCCCTCATCATACCACATACCATATAACATATATACTGTCTAACATATCTGGGTACTGGACTACCCCTTCAGTCTCTTTCAACCGGCAACTGCGTAGCATATTAGCGTGCTGGCCTACCTATTCGGTCCTATCGACTGCCACCTAACCTAGCATATCAGGGTGTTGGCATACCCCTTCGGTCCTTTCGACCGATACCTTTCCTAGCATATTAAGGTGTTGTCCTAACCCTTCGGTCCTTTCGACCAGTACTAGGGACTATTTCACCCCTACTCTACCATACACCATCCTAGTACATAAACATATAATCAGATATTTCCTAGCTTATATGGGTTCTGGCATACCCCTTCGGCCCTAACGACCGGTACTGGTATCTATCCTACCCCTCCTATCACATATCACATAACATCAAAGCATACTAGCACATAAACATAAAAGATAACAACATACCATATAATTATCACAAAGACAATCATCTCTACTATAACCCTTACTAGTGGGTTGGCCTTGGTACCTTAGACCCACTTCTACTAGAAGGTAACTCACCTCAATGGAAGTAGCTGAACTATCATCGACTCCGAGATCAACTCTCCTGAAACTCCTACATATAACATCTTTTTTAATCACTCTTTCATACACATGACCCCTTTAAGGGTCAACTCTAGTCAAAGGCCAACCTTCAGGTCCAAGTCAACCTTCTGGTTGACTCAACTCGTCGAGTTGGTTGACCAACTTGTCGAGTTCCTGGGTCCATAAAACTTTGGAGTTTCGATCCTACCCGCCGAGTTCTTCCATGAAATGTCGAGTTCCCCTTCATATAAGTCGGGGAATTTTCACTCGCAACTCACCGAGTTAACCCTTGAACTCGTCGAGTTCCTCTTCATGTATGTTGGGAAATTTTTCTTATCAACTCACCGAGTTCATCCTTAAACTCGCCGAGTTTGTCACAACTAGTATTTTAAGACTAGGAAATTTTGTCCATGTGTAATTACTTCTGGAGAATTCTTGGAACCTTAAGTATAATGTTATACATGTTATTCATTCAACAACAATAATTCGAATGAAAATTTACATGTGAAGCCCTAAACCTAATTCAATTCAATACACTCACTCATCTTTGGGTTTAAAACCTTAACTTTCCTATTTAAATCTCTTATTGGACCAGTATACCCTTATTGTGCCTAATAGGCCAATAAACCCTCAACTTGGTTCTTTTGGGGCAAGAATACGCATTTGGGCCTAAGTTGGACCCACATTCATTAAACTATAGTATTTTGGGCCATAAGACTCTTCATGGGTCTTATTGGGCCGAAAATACTCATCTTGTCTTTATGGGCCTATTTTAGCTGAAAACCACTTATTTAATTATAATGGGCTGAAAACCCATATCCTTGCACTTATTGGGCCTTTAACTCATATGTTGGCCCACATGAATCGAAATTCCTAATGTGCCAATGCTATATCAAGCCGAAGATCCATGTTCTTTTCTTTCTTCCCATTCTCAATTATATATATATATATATATATATATATATATATATATATATATATATATATATATATATATATATATATATAAGAAAATAAAAGAGAAAATTTAATGGAGTTAAAATAGTGACACCTCACTAATGCTTCCCATACATCCATGTAAAATGTCCAACAAATATCTAGACAATTAAGAGATTACCCATTAAGCAAGGACCTTAACCTCACCTCCTCTCTCTTCTATTCTTATTCTCGGCCCTCCCCTCTCCATTTCAAACTTCATTTCATTTCTAAATTCTCTCAAAACTCTCAAGAACTCCCTTCCATCCTCTCTAAAAATCGTGTGTTGCTTAAGTAAATTCAAAGCTTCTACTTCAAGAATCATTAAGTTGGTAAGTTATTATTACCCTCAGTTGGTTTGTTTCCATTTCATGTTAAGGTTCACACTCTTAAACACTCCATTTCATGATTCTTGCTTCCTAGAACTCCCTAAGCTCGAAAACTCATCTCAAGGAAGCTTCCAAGGCCGAAAACACCTTCATCCTCATTTGTTTCTTCATCAAAACCGAATCCATCACCAAGGTGAGTTCATACCCCCTTGCTTTTGGTTTTAATATGTTTTTGGGGGAGAATACAAGTCGATTTTTTTGTTAGATCTAAGTATTTATGCATGTATGTGTGTGTTTTCATGTTATATGTTGGGATAATGCTATAAAGATATGTTAAACCTTCATAAATCTCGAAAGATATACCAAAGCTTGGTGATGTTTGTAAACTAAATCACATTATGTAACTTACTATGAAGTTGAAAGGATTAAACGTGTTAAGAAATACTTGAAAACTAAATAAAAACCGTATGAGGAGCCATATTTAACAAATAAACAAAAAGTGAAGCCTTTATGTTAACTCACGGTTTTGAGAGGACCAAAAGAGTCATTTTTAGATAAAAATGGATCTTTATGATATTCACGGTTTTAAAGGGGCCAAAAGTGTTAATTTTCACAAAATGCACTTCTATTTGGGCCTTCACGGTTTTAATGGGCTAAAATGGTCAATTTTCATGAAAATGGACCTTAAAAAATCACGGTTTTCATGGGCCTAAAATGTAAAATTTTGCCTTTATGGACTTAAAATATCATTTCTATTAAATTGGGCCGAAATTGTTATTTCCAATATAATTGGGCCGAAAATGTCATTTCCGTTAAAATTAGGCCGAAAATGTTATTTCTATCAAAAGTGGGCTGAAAATGTTATTTTCACTAAACATGGGCCTTAATTGTAAACTTTCGGTCGTAAAGGGGCCTAAAGTATCATTTTTATCAAAAAATGGACCTCTGATGTAAATTCTCGGCTTAATGGGCCAAGAATATTGGTTTTACTTAAAGTGGGTCTTTATGTCATTTTGGTAGATAATGGAACTAAAACAAGTATAATTGTTGGGCTTATAGCGTTGCATCATGGGCTCGGTCCTTAGCCCAGTTTTGGTTGCCAGTTTGGGCCTGTCCAACCGTGCATGTTTTGTTCTAGGGTTTAGTATTTAAGTTGCATGCATGCAGTCTTTATAATTAACGCTTTAATTATTTTTCTTATTAAGTTTTGTAAACCCTAGCTCACCTCTATAGTGGAAGTTCTTCATCGAGCTCTGCTGAGGCGTGACTAAATATGAATCATAAGCATAACGTTGATTCCATACTGTGTTCGTAATATTATTGTGTTTGATTTGTTTGGTCTTCATCTTTTCCCTGTGAAAGATCTAACCAATCTGAGTTTTATTCACAACAATTGGTATCAGAGCAAGGGAATGTGTAATTCATACACATCTCTTATGTTGAAGAAGTAATTAGGGTTTTTCCGCATTGATTGATATTAATTGAGCTGTCATTCCATATTGGCGATCTCATTAATTGTCAATCTTACACCAACGATAAATTACAAGTCTGATCTTAAACAGGTAATCGATCAAACGTCATCATGATGTCCATGGATGATTCTCAAACCAATCCAATCAACATCTCTAACAACATTGGTTCAACAACAAGGATTCCAATCTTGTATACTCAAGATTATGAAGTTTGGACGCATCACTTTGAAGATTATGTGACCGGATCAGAAGATAATGGGTACTTGATCTGGGGAGCTATCACTGTTGGCCCATTCGCTCACTCAAGCACCTCAAAGACTGTCAAAACTTAGAAGCAGTACAATCAGCTTGTGAATGATGTAAAAGATATTCCTCAAGACGAGAAGGAAAAGTTTCAATGCAATATCAAGGCATTGAGGATGATTAGGTTTTCTTTGTAGTCAGATACGTTCCGTTTGGTGAGTTCTTGCGCTACTACTAAAGAAATATGGGACAGGCTAAAAGAACTGTATTCCACTGATGAAGATCTGGAACATTAGATTCAAACTCTTTTGCTTTCTGAATTTGGTGATTTCAAACAGAAGCCCGAAGAGAAACTAGTTCAGGCTTTTGATCGCTTTAATCATCTCTTAAGTAAGATGATAAAGCATGGGATTGAAAGGAAGGTTATTGAACAGAAGGTTACATTCATGAACGGTCTAAGACCTGAATGGATGGCTGTAGTATCCATTGTTAAAGCAGATGAACAGTTTAAATCGTATTCTCTAGCGAAACTAGTGGGAATCTTGAAATCCCATGAAAGTGCACTGTCTAAAGAAACGAGTGTGGTTTCTAGTTTGGGTTCGTTAGCCCTTGTTTCTAAAGGGAAAATTTCTGTTGAAGAAGAAGAGGAATTGGATCTTGCTGACTACGATCTAACCGGTGAAGAATATGCCATGATCATGTCCAATCCTAGAAAGTTCATTAAAAGAAAGTTCCCAGCCAACAAGAACCGAAACTGGCAGGGAAGTTATTGTTGGAATAGTGTCTAAGGCTGCAACTATATTAGGCAAGTATTTGATCCGGTTGTGCATGGTCCTTTTGGGTTGCCTTCACCATAGCAACTTGATGGATGATTTATTAAAAGAGAGTAAATATTATAAGGAATAATATATGGTTATTTAATTAATATAAGTCATAGATTAATTGGAATTAATTTGGTGACTTAAAGAGATTAATTAAATAAGAGGGTATAAACTGTCAATTGTTTGATAGTTTCACTTTAGACTATAAATCCTTATCCATGATAGGATGGACGATTTCTAGGGCTTGGATAAGCCAAAATCGTCCATAGGGTTATCAAGGAAAGGATATGGATCAACTTAAAGTCTAAGTTATCCAATTAGGGTTAAAGCTGTAATCCTTAAGGAGTCTACAAGTATAAATAGACCCTAGGGGTGAGGGAATTCGACACACCATCTAAAGTAGAGATACTCTGGCCGAATTCCTCCCCTCTCCTCTCTCCTAAATCATCTTGCTTGCTATTGGTGTTTGTAAGCCATTAGAGGAGTGACATTTGTGACTCTAGAAGCTCCAAGACAACAAGATCAACAAGGAATCCAAAGGTATGATTCTAGATCTATTTCAATGTTGTTATTTAACCTAATTAGCCATTAGAAGTCTTGGACTCAAAGCATGTTTAATTAGAAAGCCTAGATCCGAGCATTAGGGTTTTGCATGTGCACATAGGAAAGTTCTTATGGCTAAAACCCATCAGTGGTATCAGAGCCTAGCTTGGTTTTCTTTAAATTGTTGCTTGATTAACTGAAACAAACCTGCAAAATTCGATTTTTTGGGTTTTTGAATCATGGACTCCGCGAGTTCCAAAGTGGACTCGGCGAGTAGGCCTGACTCGGCGAGTCCCTTTGTGTACTCGGCGAGTCCGGGCGTCAGGATTAGGAAAAACCAAATTCGATTTTTTGGGTTTTTGAATCATGGACTCGGCGAGTTCCAAAGTGGACTCGGCGAGTAGGCCTGACTCGGCGAGTCCCTTTGTGTACTCGGCGAGTCCGGGCGTCAGGATTAGGAAAAACCTAATCCGATTTTTTGATATATATGACTATAATCTTGATCTAATTAAAGATATTTATCATCTAATAAAATATTTAATTCCCTTATATGATAAATGATTAATTATTTTGATAATTATCTTAAAAGAAATCTTGGATAAATCAAATAAAGATAATTAGGATATTAATTGTTAATTGGAATTATTTGTTATTTGATCCTCCATGTTTTAAAATGTTTAAAACTTGCCCTCAAGTTTTGAAATTTATACTTGTGATTAAAAGGTTTTAATTTAGACAACTTAAATTTCAAACCCTACGTTTTAAAAGGTTTAAAACACAACCCTATACTAATATGATATTACTAGAATAATATATATATGTATAACTAAATGCTAGTCTTACCGTTAGTAGGCCTCATTCACGAAGCCGATCTATAAGGTGGGTATAAGGTTGCGGCCTATAAAATGGCGCTTAATGGGTGTACACTCACACCCACCGCTTGCTTGATTGGTGGAGGGTCGTTAGCCGAACGGGTAGGATAGGGCAACCTCATCCTCTCATTAAAAGTATAATAAGAAATACAAAGTAACTACACGTTTTAAAATTTTCCCAATCTTAGTTACTTTAGGAAAAGTGAATTGATGCAATCCCATGAAATTACACTTTGCACCCTTGCTAAGAAGTTAGTGGAGCGTGTGTGGTTTACCGGCACACTAATTGGTTCTAAGCAAAGGTGGCAAAGGGTGATTCATTGTTTATCATAGTTCGATGGAGCATGTGTGGTTTACCGGCACATCGAATAGGTGATCGTTACAATGAAGGCACCATGTGAATTTGCACGGTAATTCACACCCGCTTTGTGATCCTCGGCATCCCAGTCACAAACAAGAGGGGCATATCGAGATTTAAACATGCCATTGAATAGTTCTCATCCGAACCTAGGAATTCTCAATACACTTAGGACTAATAGTCTAGGTTTTGTAATGGAGAATTAGTGAATCGTCATTCACTTACCTTCAATTTATTTTCATGTTAGATTACGGCATCCCTTTTCTAATATGTAAATGTTATTGTTGGATCCTAACCCTAATTTTTCTTATTGGGTGATAATTAGGGATTCTTATTCTAATCTATCTTTGTCCTTTCTATAGATGTCGAACACAAACAATGCTGCTGCGAGTTCTTTCACGTTGATGAGCCTTTGCCAAAAGGTCACCTTCGATGGAACGAACTTTAGCGAATGGATAAGATACATTCGCACCATTGCTTGCTACGAGGATAAGGAGTATGTCCTCGATGAAAAGCTTGAGAAGATCAACCCCGAAATCGCTACTCCGGCTGAAATCACCGCTTTTGAGACTCATGAGCGAGATGCAACGAAGGTACATTGCATCATGATTTCCACCATGAACTCCAAATTCCAAAAGTCCTACGAGGACAAGTATCCATACGAGATGCATCAAGACTTATTGGAGAGATACCACCAAAACGCGAGACAAGAGCGTTATGAGATTTTCACTAACATGATCTCCGCTAAGATGGGTCATGGAGAATCTCTTACCGTGCACCTGCAAAAGATGCAAAGGTATGTCGATCGCCTTCGCAAGTTAAATGTTGACTTTGGGGAAGATTTGGCGATCAACATGGTGCTTCACTCTTTGCCTCCGATGTACAACCAATTTAGGATGACCTACCACATGAACAAAGAGGAGGTCAACCTAAGCAAACTCCAAGGTCTTTTGAGAGTCGCTGAGAGCAAATTCAAAGACAAGTCTGTTGCACCTACTCCCAATCCGTCTGTTGCTCCTGTCTTGGCAATTGGTCAAGGAAAGGGAAAGAAGAGGAAGGCTTCATCAAAGAACTATCGCAAGGTTAAAGCCCGAGATGGTGCCTCTTCTAGTGGGACCAAAGTTGATCCCTCTAAGCCCTATCCTAACCCGAAGGAGGCAGAGTGCCACCACTGCCACAAGATAGGACATTGGAAGAGAAGCTGCCCAGAATACCTGCAAGCAATCAAAGAAGGAAAGATCAAGCCATCTTTCGTAGGTATATACACAATTAAATCTAACGATTCTAATCATGCTATTTCTTCTTGACACCGGTTGTGGTTATCACATTTGTTCAAATGTGCAGGGACTAAGAAGAAGTAGGGATGTGGAGCAAGGAAGGATCAATCTAATCATGGGGAACAGAGGATCGTCGCCTGTTACCAAGATTGGAGTGTATTCTTTAGTTCTTAGGAATAATTTGTGTTTAGATTTGAACAATTGTTGCTATTCGCCAGAAATGGCTAGAAACATCATTTCATTTCATGGTTTATATAGACAAGGATTTAGATTTTCTTTTAATAATGAGAATGGTTCTATTTTGGCTTATCTAAATAGTGTCTTTTACTTTGAAGCTATACCATGTAATGGAATATATGAAACTGTTATGATTGTTGATAACTTAGGAAATGATGTTTTGAATATTGATTCTTCCACTAGTTTGGATAAAGCATCCTTGTGGCATTGTCGTCTTGGACATGTCAACAAGAAACGCATAGCCCAACTCCAAAAGGATGGAGTGTTGGAGTCATTCGACCTTAGGGAAGATGACACATGCGAGTCTTGTTTACTTGGAAAGATGACTAAGTCACCCTTCACGAATACTTGTGAAAGGGATGAGGGGCTATTGGACCTAATACATACCGATGTATGTGGACCCTTTAGATCAACCACGAAGGATGGGAACCGCTTCTATGTGACTTTTACCGATGATTATAGTAGATATGGGTATATCTATTTAATCAAGCAAAAGTCAGAAACCTTTGAAAAGTTCAAAGAGTTCAAGAATGAAGTGGAGAATCAATTGGGCAGGAAAATCAAGATGCTTCGATCCGATCGAGGAGGAGAGTACCTAAGTCTTGAATTCCACGATTATCTCAAGGAGTGTGGAATAGTTTCGCAATTGACGCCTCCTAGGACACCGCAGTTGAATGGTGTGGCAGAAAGGCGTAATCGAAACTTATTGGATATGGTTCGCTCTATGATGAGTCGTGCTTCACTACCTATCTTCTTTTGGGGGTATGCCTTAGATACTGCCGCCCATATCCTTAACCGAGTCCCTACTAAGAAGGTTGCCAAAACACCTCACGAGATGTGGACAGGGAAAGCTCCCTCGTTGGCATATATCAAGGT
The DNA here is from genome assembly GCF_052625555.1 of Lactuca saligna. Classification (NCBI taxonomy): domain Eukaryota; kingdom Viridiplantae; phylum Streptophyta; class Magnoliopsida; order Asterales; family Asteraceae; genus Lactuca; species Lactuca saligna. The sequence continues at coordinate 174,934,812 of NC_136417.1, read as the reverse complement.
TTGGGGTTGCGAGGCTTTCGTAAGACGAGATACTCACAACAAGCTTGAACCTCGAAGTGAGCGATGTATTTTCATCGGCTACCCGTAAACATCCTTTGGATATCTCTTCTATAGACCGAAAGACAATGTTGTCTTTGTTGCGAGGAGAGGAGTTTTCCGAGAGCGAGAACTCATGAGCCAAGGAGACAGTGGGAGGCAAATCGAACTTGAAGAGATTCAAGAGTGGATAGATGAAGGAACCTCTACCGCTGGCATTCAACCCGAGGATGAAACTCCGGTTGAACCGATTGACGAATCCTTACCTCTTAGACGTTCCGATAGAGTTAGAGTTCATCCCCAGTTTATGGTTTTCATATTACTACCGAAGGGGACACGTATATTAGTGATGGTACACTAATAAATCTTGATGAACCTAATAGCTATAAGGAAGCCATGGCAGGCCCGGAGTCTGCGAAATGGAAAGAGGCAATGGATAGCGAGATCCAATCCATGTACGATAACCAAGTTTGGAATTTGGTTGATTATGTGCCCAGACGTAAGACCGTTGGGTGCAAATGGATCTTCAAGAAGAAGACCGACGTGGATGGGAACGCACACACGTATAAATCGCGATTGGTTGCGAAGGGCTTTACTCAAACTCCAGGAGTTGACTATGATGAGACCTTCTCACCAGTTGCGAAGATTAAATCTATTAGAGTGATGCTAGCAATTGCCGCATTTCATGATTATGAGATTTGGCAAATGGATGTCAAGACCACTTTCCTTGACGGAAAGTTAGTTAAGGATGTTTACATGGCTCAGCCAGAGGGGTTTGTGAATCCGAAGCATCCAAATAGAGTGTGTAAGCTTGAGAAGTCCATTTATGGACTTAAGCAAGCGTCTGGCAGATGGAATCTTTGCTTCGATGAGAAAGTCAAAGAGTTTGGATTTGTACGAAGCGAAGACGAATCTTGTGTATATGTCAAAGCCAGTGGGAGTATAGTAAGCTTCCTCGTTCTATATGTCGATGACATATTACTCATAGGAAATGACATCCCGACTCTGCAGGAAGTCAAGTCCTAGCACGGGAAGTGTTTCGCTATGAAGGACCTCGGAGAGGCTTCTTACATTTTGGGAATAAGGATAGTAAGAGAAAGAAGTAAGAGACTAATTGGACTTAGTCAGAATACTTACTTAGAGAAGGTACTAAAACGTTTTAGTATGGAAAACTCAAAGAAGGGAGAACTACCGATACAAGGAAATGCCAGGTTGAGTAAGACTCAAAGTCTGAGTACCGAAGCTGAAATAGCTGAAATGAGCCGAATACCATATGCTTCTGCAGTTGGCTCAATCATGTACGCTATGACTTGTACTCACCCTGATGTAGCCTTTGCTTTGAGCATGGTTAGCAGATATCAAGGGAACCCTGGCAAAGCACATTGGATTGCGGTGAAGAACATCCTTAAGTACCTTCGGAGGATGAAAGAATGGTTCTTAGTCCTTGGAGGGAGTGATGACTTGAAGGTGCGAGGGTATAGTGATGCCAGTTTTCAGACCGATAGGGACAACTACCATTCGCAGTCGGGGTGGGTCTTTACCCTAAACGGAGGAGCAGTAACTTGGAAGAGTTCCAAGCAAGAAACTGTAGCTGATTCAACGTGCGAATCATAGTACATCGCAGCGAGCGAAGCGTCGAAGGAGGCAATATGGCTAAAAAAAACTTCATTGGTGATCTTGGAGTTGTGTCGGCCATAAAGGAGCCCATGGAGATTTTCTGTGATAACGAAGGTGCGGTTGCCTTGACCAAGGAACCAAGGGATCATGGTAGATCTCGACATATCGACAGAAAATATCACTTCATTAGACATCGTGTAGAAGAAGGACAACTCATAGTTAAGAGGATATCATCAGAAGATAACCCAGCAGATCCGCTTACGAAGGGACTGAGTAGGGTTAAGCACTTGCAGCATGCTAGGAGTATTGGGCTGAAGGATGATATTAGTATAGATTAGATAGTATTTAGAAACGTATAATAGATAAATGTAATTAACATTTGATGATTAAATAAAGGAGTTTTATTTATAAGTAAAGTTACTGTTATATGTTAATTTGTTTAACTATTGTTTCACTTTGCATGTTTTGACTTCCAGAATAATTGAGTTTATTAGGAATAATCGAATTATTCGAATTGTCCACAATCGTTCATATGTTGGAAGTAGATATGAATGAAGATTGTCATGAATTGGTGTGTAGATTGTCTAAATGGTGTTAGACATAGCAAGGGTTGCTGCAACGTTCATGAGTGTTTGTGAACTGGTTTTGAGCATTGGAACAAACCCGCGCTTGCTGGAATCACTTTATGGAATATGATATAAAAGGTGATCGCAAGACGATAATATCATATAGTCTTAAAACCTAGATATATGGTTTATTATTTGTTAATTGATTGTACATTGATAACGCGAAAACGCATCAGTAACTTGGTGTTATAAAACGCATTGTTGTGTATAGTTGGTTAATGAATAAGTAAATGCATATAAGTCGAATTTTATCTGTAAATTTTATCCTAAGAGGGTAGAAGAGATATCTTGGCCACTCGATGATTTGATTTGACTTATGTGTCGGGCCCGGTTAGAACTGAATTGATGTGTTTGATTAAGTTCTATGTCGAATAAATCGGAGATCGAGAAATCAAATGCTAGACTAACCATTCCATAGGATTGTCAGCATGATATCTAACAGAGGACTGTACGATCCCTTATCTAAAGGACAAGATTGATTAGATCAGAGTTTGATAGCATCTTTGAGAGCTACGATTGCAAACCGAATTGTACTTGTATAGTTACTAGACTTATCCAAGTGGGAGACTGTTGGAATAGTGTCTAAGGCTGCAACTATATTAGGCAAGTATTTGATCCGGTTGTGCATGGTCCTTTTGGGTTGCCTTCACCATAGCAACTTGATGGATGATTTGTTAAAAGAGAGTAAGAGGGTGTTTGTTTTTTCTCTGCAGGTCTGCGTGACCTCTTCTGTCTGCGAGGCGTAGACCACGCGCAGACATAATGGTTTGCAGTCTGTTTGTTTTTCTGAAGTGCGCAGACATAAAAACGTCTGCGCGAGGTCTTCACCACACATATATGGGATAGCATCTTCTAAAGTCTGCAAGCCCTTTAACCTAAAAAAAAAAAACGCGTCTTTTTTTCTTTTGCTTCCGCCTCCAGTCCTCATCCAACCCTCCCAGAAAAAACCCTCCATCGATCGATCGTGCTCCACCTTGCAGCGACCACCACCGTCGCAACCCTCCTCTCCGATCAAAGCCATCGATCGCCGCCTTCCTCTCCGATCCGGTGTCCTCCGATTTTCCGACCATCATAGTCGATTGCAGCAGCCGGCGAACCACAACCCTCGATCGATCGATCGATTGTACTCCACCCTGCTAGCCGCCGTTAACCAGCGACTCCCCTGTGAAGCCACCGGCCGGAGACCGTTGCCCCCACAGCTACACCGGAGACTTCGACCTCACAGGTTCGTTTATTTTTTATTTTTTTTCCTGCTGTCAGCTACACCGGAGACTTCGACTTCCTTCTACATATATACTTTCTGTTATTCCCTTCTACATATATACTTTTTGTTATTCCCTTCTTTCTGTTGCATTGAAGCTATAGTTCAGAATTTATGTTAATTGATGCATAACTCATAAAAGAGCTGTAAAATAAAAACATTTGTAATGAAAGTAATTTATCTTTGAATGTGAAATTGGATTTGATTTTGAATGAAATACCGAGATGTTAAACCTGTAACATCTCCAGCTTGGTTTGTTTGATCGAAAAAGTCCAATTGTGTATGTGTTTGTGCTTCAATTAGCAATTGAACCTAGATGTTAAACCTGTAACAGTAGCACCCAAATTTTCTGTTTAATTATGTTATTGTCAAGCCTGGGCATGCCTCCTGTTGTTTTGAATGATGTTCTTATGATGCTTATATGATACCTTGAATGTAATTTAGGTTATGTACACCAACAATGTTAAATTTCCACTCACCCATATTATCAACAATGCTTATAATTAGAATTGATTGTATTACTTAAATATGCAGTAATTCAAAGTTGTATACATATATATATATATATATATATATATATATATATATATATATATATATGATTATTGATTGTGTATATTTATATGATAGTGTATATGTATATGATTGTTGATTTTGTATGTATATGATAGAAAGCATCAAAAAGAGACATAAGTTTTGTTTATTTTATAGAAGTAAAGTTTTTGTCGTTAAAGTGAAGTTTATTTGATTTATAAAGTTTTTAGAAAACTTTGAATTAAAACACTCTAATTGAGGTTATTTATAATTGAATAAAAAGTTTCACATTATTGTGATTGAAAATAAAACAAAATTACAAATTTGTCGTGAAAATAAAAACTTTTTCTTGAAATAATGATGTTACTTGTTCACTGTTTATTGTTATTTGGTTATTAGAGATGGGAGAAAAATAACAATGGACCAATGAGCACTTAAAATGCTTATTGGATACTTGTATTGAAGAAGTAGAGAGTGTTGGTAGAAAAGGATTGAGTTTGCAGAAAGATTCATGGATAAGGCTTGGAAGAGTTCTTAAGGAGAAATTTGGGGTTGAGTTGACTCAAAAACAAATGAAAAACGCATATGACAATCTGAAAGCCAAATACACTGGATGGGTATATTTAAAAAACAAAACTGGTAATATATACAATTCTCAAACAAACACTTTTAATTTAACAGCCGAGGAGTGGGATGATTTTAAGAAGGTACATATACATTAATATACAGTAATATATATATATATATATATATATATATATATATATATATATATATATATAACATTTACGTTTGAAGTTGCCAAATATTCTTATACTATTTCTTGTTACATTTGGGTTTAGGGGCATCCGAAAGCTGCTTCTTTGAGAACAATTCCATTGCCTTTTCCAGATCTTTGTGCACGTCTTTTTGATGGAAATAGTGCTACTGGTAATTTTAGGAGTTACTCAACCCAATCATCATCAGTAGCTGGCGCATCCTCCTGTCGTGTTCCACCACTTCAGATCACCGCCACCCCTTTTGATGCAATGGATGATGATGGTGTTGACACTTCTCATCATGAGCCACCACCTTCTGCTGCTTCACCTTCTGCAGCTTCACCTTCTGCTGGTTCACCTTCTGCTGCTTCACCTTCTGCTGGTTCACCATATACTGGTTCACCATATACTGCTACACCATCCGGTAACCCAACAAAAGGGCTAAACCCTCAACTCCTGTAGCTCCTAGTGCCTCACCGTCTGCTTCTTCACCTGATGGAACTTCTGTTACTGCTGACGATTTAGCATTTGAAATGAAGAAAGCTCTACAAAGTTTGACTAAAGGGTATACAATTCCTCAGTGTTTAGAGAAGTTAGAGGTCCTTCAGTTAGGCCCTACAGATCCTTTACGCTTTGTCGCATATCATATTTTTGGAGGAACCATGAACATGAGAGAGATATGGATGCATTTGCCCGATGTTCCCGAGATATTACGAGGGTGGCTTGAGATGGCGGGTACCAGTTTAGGAGTTTTGAAGGATGGGAAGATTGTTCGATGATTTTCTAGTGTTGAAAGTATTTGTTAAGTCTTTTTGCCCTTGTTGGAACTACTTTGTTAAATGTTTTTGCCTTTGTTGGAACTATTTTGTTAGGTCTTTTTGCCCTTGTTGGAACTACTTTGTTAAATGTTTTTGCCTTTGTTGGAACTATTTTGTTAGGTCTTTTTGCCCTTGTTGGTACTTGAAATATGATTAATGGAATGTTTATTTGATACTTGAAATATGGTTTATGTAATGCTATTTTGGCTTGAAATATGATAAATGGAATGTTTATTTGATACTTGAAATATGGTTTATGTAATGTTTTTTAAAGTTCTACTCTGTTGATTTTAGGTTCATATGGATCACGATCAAAAGTTACTTCTCGTAATTCTAATGTACCTATACATCCGTTATTTTTGGAAGAGGGGTGTGAAACGATTGCGGGATAATGATTTGGAAATGACGGGACACGAATACACATTGGAGTTATTACACCGTAATCGTTTACAATGTGTTGAAGTATTACGCATGTCCCGTGAATCTTTTGTACGACTATGTGCTCATTTTAGAGCAAATTACTCATTAAAGGACAGCAAACATGTATCAGTTGAGGAAAAGATGGCTATGTTTTTTATGATGATCGGACATAATCAACGTTACGTGATTATCAAGCGGAGATTTCAACACTCGAAGCAAACAATTCATAAATTTTTTTATGAAGTGTTGGAAAAAATGATGCTTTTCGCACAAGATGTTATAGTACCAACATCTTTTAATCCGAATCCAAACATTCCAGGACATAATAGGAGGCTACGAAGGGTTTTCAAAGGAGCAGTTGGTGCACTTGATGGCACTTTGATACATGTTGTTGTCCCTGCTAAGAAACAAGACTTATATAGAAGTAGGGGAAAGGGAGATTGCTACCAAAACGTATTGGCAATATGTGACTTCAATATGATTTTTACATTTGTTGTGACCGGGTGGGAAGGGGTAGCGCTGTTGGGTTTTGAGCAATCTAACACTTCCTAAGTGTGCATGCAACCCTAATAAACCTTGGATCTATGTTTGTCTAAATACATGCAAAATAATAATTTTCCAAGGTTTATAACCTATCTAACATGGCATGGGGAACATTTCAACATAAAAGAGATAGAAGAGATTACATACCTTTTGGTGAGTTTGGTTCTAAGGAGTTTGAGGGCCAAGCACCAATAGTGTGAATGCCTCAAATGGAATCACAAACACCACAAACTCTTGGAAAACTTTGAGAGAGTATACACCTTGTATAAAATCGGCCACACACATGCACACACACACTAGTTCACTAGTTTTCTCTTAGGCTCCATTTCATGCTCCATAAGCATGCTTATATAGTGTGCATGGTTAGGGTGAAACCCTAATAACCCATGTCTTTTCCTTTTCCAAGGATCCATGGGTTAAAAGCTCCATGGATCATCCATGGACTTCCACATAAGCCTAGCCCATTAACAAATGAGTATTAGCCCACACTATATAAAACAAATAGCCCATAATTTAATTAGTATTCCTTTTAATCTCTAAATTAATTCATAATTAATTTAAGACTAAAACTAATTAAATAACGTAACTTCATATTAATATATTATAACTCATAATATATTAATAAACATATGTGTATAACTCTCATAAAATTATCCATAATAGTTTGGATGAGATGCAACCCAAATGGACCATGCCGGTCGGGTCAAGTATATACCAAATAAGTTATGGACTTAGACACCTTATCCAACAGACTCCCACTTGGATAAGTCTAATAACTATATTTGCCTATAACTTCAAGAACCAACCAACAATCGTAGCTCTCGAAAACTCCCTCGAACAATGAAGACTCTGTCGAACTATGAAGCGCCAGTTTAGATAAGTGATCACATAATCCTCTGTTCTCATGATATCAGCCGGACAAACACATGGAACTATGTCTTGCTTATTGTCTAGCAGTTGTTTCTCGATTTTCCGATTTGTTTGACGAAGAACTTCACTGAACACATCGGTTTAGTTCTGACCAGGCCTGGTACATGGGTCAACACAAAATCATCGAGGGGCCCAGATATCGCTTCTATTTCTAGAAGGAACAGATAAACTTCGACTGATATGCTTGTTCTACTACTTATTGAATTGTACACAAAGGCACGTTTTATAACATCAAGTTACTGATGCGTTTACGTGCAATCAATGCACAACCAACTCATAGGTAACAACTCATATCTCTAGGTTTAAAGATTTATATGATGTTATCGTCTCACGATCACTCGAGATAAATTCCATGAAGTGATACAAGTGAGCGTGGGTTTATACCAATACTCATAACTTATGAGTACTCATGAATGTTGCAGCAACCATTGCCATGTCTAAACACCTTTAAGGCATCTACAAACCCAATTCATGACAATCTTGATTCATACCTACTTCTGACGTATGATCGATTGTGGAGGTTTGAATAAATTAATTATTCTGGAAGTCAAAACATGCAAAACTGAAACAATAGTAAATAATTGACAATGATAGTAACACTTTACTCATAAATAAATCACAAATTTTATTCATCATCAAACGTCGATTACATTTTACAAGTTTCAGGAAAACTATCTAATCTGTAAAACTAATATCGTCCCTCAGCCCGATGCGTCTCGCATGCTGAAAATGCTTAACCCTCGTCAGTCCCTTCGTAAGGGGATCTGCAGGATTCTCATCCGATGATATCCTCCTTGTCACAAGGAGTCCTTCTTCAATCTTGTGTCTTATGAAGTGATATTTTCTGTCAATGTGTCGGGATCTGCCATGATCTCTTGGTTCCTTGGCTAAGGTAACCGCACTATTGTTGTCACAGAAAATCTCTATAGGTTCCTTAATAGCTGGTACAACTCCAAGGTCTCTGATGAAGTTCTTTAGCCATATCGCCTCCTTCGCTGCTTCACTCGCTGCTATATACTCTGATTCACAAGTCGAATCAGCTACCGTCTCTTGCTTGGAACTCTTCCAAGAAATTGCCCCTCCATTTAAGGTAAAGATCCAGCCCGACTGAGAGCGGAAATTATCCCTATCAGTCTGAAAACCAGCATCACTATACCCTAATATTCTCAAGTCATCACTGCCACCAAGGGTAAGGATCCAATCCTTAGTCCTCCGCAGGTACTTGAGAATGTTCTTTACCGCGGTCCAATGAGCCTTGCCAGGGTTCCCCTGATACCTGCTGACCATGCTCAAAGCAAATGCCACATCAGGACGGGTACAAGTCATAGCATACATGATCGAGCTAACTGCGGAAGCATATGGTAATTGGCTCATCTCAGCTATCTCTGCCTCTGTACTCGGACTCTGAGTCTTACTCAGTTTGGTATTGCTTTGGATCGGTAAATCTCCTTTCTTGGAATTCTCCATGTTGAACCTTTTCAACACCTTATCCAAGTAGATACTCTGACTAAGTCCAATTAGTCTTCTACTCCTTTCTCTTAATATCCTTATCCCTAGGATATAGGTAGCCTCCCCTAGGTCCTTCATAGCAAAGCACTTCCCAAGCCAGGACTTAACCTCCTGCAAGGTTGGGATGTCATTTCCTATGAGTAGTATGTCATTCACATACAGTACCAAGAAGCTAACTATACTCCCACTAGCTCTGACATACACGCAAGACTCATCTTCGCTTCTCAAGAAGCCAAACTCTTTTACCTTCTCATCAAAACAAAGATTCCAGCTACGAGATGCTTGTTTTAATCCATAAATGGATTTCTCAAGCTTGCATACTCTATTAGGGTACTCTGCATTGACAAAACCCTCTGGCTGATTCATGTACACATCCTCAGCCAACTTTCCATTAAGGAAAGCGGTTTTGACATCCATTTGCCATATTTCATAATCATGAAATGCTGCAATGGCTAACATAACCCTAATAGACTTAATCTTTGCTACCGGCGAAAAGGTTTCATCATAATCAACACCTTGAGTTTGAGTAAAACCCTTCGCAACCAGTCGAGCCTTATAAGTATGCACTTTTCCTCCCATGTCTGTCTTCTTCTTGAAGATCCATTTGCACCCGACTGTTTTACGGCCTGGTACATTGTCAACCAAGTTCCAAACTTGATTGTCATACATGGACTGTATCTCGCTGTCCATAGCCTCCTTCCATTTAGCAGACTCCGGGCCTGCCATGGCTTCCTTAACACTGCTAGGTTCATCCAAATTTACTAGTGTACTATCGATAATAAATGTATCACCTTCCATAGTAATACGAAAACCATAATAAAACGAAGGTGTGTTCCTAACCCGTGTGGAACGCCTCGGAGGTACAGACTCGTCAGCTGGATCAACAGGAGTTTCCTCCTCAGGTTGATTGCTAGTGTCTGAGGTTCCTTCACCAATTGATTCTTGAATTTCTTCAAGATCAATCTGCCTCCCACTGTCTCCTTGGCTTATAAATTCTTTCTCGCGAAAGATCCCTCTTCGTGCTACAAAAACCACATTCTCACTGGGTCTGTAGAAGAGGTAACCGAAGGATTTCTGTGGGTAGCCGATGAAAATACACCTTTCACTTCGGGGTTCAAGCTTATCATGAGTTTCGCGCCTCATGAAGACTTCGCAACCCCAAATTTTGATGTGGTCCAAATTGGGAACATTCCCAGTCCACATCTCATGAGGTGTTTTGGTAACCTTCTTTATAGGGACTAGATTAAGGATATGGGCGGCAGTCTCTAAGGCATACCCCCAAAAAGAGATTGGTAACGAAACTCGACTTATCATAGAGCGAACCATGTCCAACAAGGTTCGATTACGCCTCTCAGCTACACCATTCAGTTGTGGTGTCCTGGGAGGAGTCAATTGTGAGACAATCCCACACTCCTTAAGGTAGTCAAGGAACTCGGTACTAAGATACTCACCACCTCGATCGGATCGAAGCATCTTAATGTTCCTGCCCAATTGATTTTCTACTTCCTGCTTGAATTCCTTAAACCTTTCAAAGGTTTCGGACTTATTTTTGATTAAGTAGACATACCCATATCTACTAAAATCATCAATAAAAGTCACATAATACCGATTAGCATCCCTTGTGGCGGTTTTGAATGGCCCACATACATCAGTATGTATTAGGTCCAACAAACCTTCACCCCTCTCACAAGTTCCAGTGAAGGGTGATTTTGTCATTTTTCCAAGTAGACAAGATTCACAACTATCATCTGATTTGAGGTCAAATGATTCCAAGACTCCACTCTTTTGGAGTTGGCCTATGCGTTTCTTGTTTACATGTCCAAGACGACAATGCCACAATGATGCTTTATCTAGGCTAGTAGAAGAATCAATATACAACACATTATTTCCTAAGTTGTCCACAATCGACACAGTTTCATACACACCATCACAAGGTAATGCTTTAAAATAAAACACATTATTAAAGAAAGCATTAATACCACCACATTCATTATCAAACGAAAAGGTAAAACCTTGTTTGTACAAAGCATGAAAAGAAAATATTCCTCGCCATTTCAGACGAGTACACACATTTATTCAAATCTAATTTTAACCCATTATTAAGCAACAAAGTATAAACTCCAATCTTGGAAACAGGTGAAGCCTTCCTATTCCCCATGATTAAGTTTATCTTCCCGTGCTCCACATCCTCACTTCTTCTTAGGCCCTGCAAATCAGAACATATGTGAATACCACATCCTGTATCAAGCACCCAAGAGTTAGAATATGTTGAGTAATTAGACAATATAGTGTAAATACCTGTATAGGTGGGTTTCACTTTCCCATCCTTTAGATCCTGCAAGTACTTAGGGCAGTTTTGCTTCCAGTGTGCCTTTTCATGGCAATAAAAGCATTCAGCATCCTTGGGAATGGCAGAAGGAGTGACAGAACCATTCTTAGTCTTTGATGAGGAGCCTTCAAGAGACTTTCCCTTGGTACCCTTCGAAGGGTGCTTCCTCTTTTTCCCTTTGCCTAGCCCAATAGCTAAAACAGGGGTAGAAGTTGGAGTAGGAGTAGTAGAGGTAACAACCGCTTTACCCTTAAGACCGGTTTCAGTGGTCTTCAAGAGTCCTTGAAGCTTGCTGAGGGTAACTTCCTCCTTGTTCATATGATATGTCATTCGAAAATGATCATAACAAGAAGGCAAGGAGTGCAAAATGATGTCAATTGCCAACTCCTCGGGGATGTTAACGTTCAGCTTCAGCAAACGGTCCACATACCTTTGCATCTTTTGCATGTGGCCCGTGACGGATTCACCATCCTTCATGCGGGTAGTTATTATGGAGGAGATTATTTCATACCGCTCCTGACGAGCACTCTGATGTTACCTTTCCATCAGGTCTTGGTGCATCTCAAAAGGGTAGAAATCTTCATACGACTTTTGGAGCTCGGCTGTCATCGTGGCCATCATGATACATGCCACCTTAGTAGCATCTCTCTCATGAGTCCTGAATTCAGCAATCTCCTCAGGAGTCGCAGTAGACTCATCAAGTTCTTTTAACTCCTTATCGAGGACATATTCCTTGTCCTCGTAACGAGTAACCATCCTGATGTTCCTAATCCAATCCATCAAGTTGGAACCATCAAAGATGACCCTCCCACAAAGATTCATGAGAGAGAAAGAACCAGTTGGGTTAGAGCCTGAAGCATTAGTGTTGGAAGACATCTGAAAGAAGAAAGTAAGTTTAGATTAGATATTTAGGATCCTTAATAAGACACCCAAATGTAATATTAAGGCTAGGATCCAATCACAATATATTACACTTAGAAGAGGGATGTCGTAATCTAAGTAATAATATATTTGAAAGGTAGGTGAATGACGATTCACCAATTTCCACCATGAAAACGAGATGATTTATTAGGTTTAATTGGATTTGAAATTCCTAGATTCTTTTGAGATTCATTGAACTTTTCAATGGCATGTTTCAATCTCGATTGTGCCCTTCAAGTTTTGTGACTGGGATGCTGAGGATCACAAAACAAGGTGTGAATAACCATGCTAATTCACTTGGTACTCTTAATATTATCACCTAATCAATGTGCCGGTTAACCACAGACGCTCCATTGATCTATGACAAACATTAAGTCACCCTTCGTGATCCTTACTAGTCCTAGTTAGTGTGCCGGTTAACCACACACGCTCCACCAACGACTTGGTAAGGTACAAAGTGTGAATTCCATGGATTAGCACCATGTTCACATTTTTCCTAAAATAACTAAGATTGGGAATTAAAAGAGTTTAGTTATTTTATAATATTCATTATACTTTTAATGAGGATTTAAAGTCATTGTTCTACCCGTTCGGCTAACGACCCTCCACCGATCAAGCAAGCGGTGGGTGAGAGTATACACCCATTAAGTCGCCATTTTATAGGCAACAACCTTATACCCACCTTATAGACCGGCTTCGTGAATGAGGCCTACTAACGGTAAAACGACTTATTCTTATACATATATATATATATAATAATTAACCATTAATGTTATAAATAGTATAAGGGTTGAATTTTAACTATTAAAACTCTAAGGTTTGGAATTAAAGTTTATTAAAGTGTGTGAAACTTTACAAATTCCAAAACTTGAGGGCAAGTTTTGTAACTTTGCAAAACTCTTCATTTCATAACTTATGAATTAAAGGTTCATAAAAATGAAGACTCTTCATTTTCATGTAACTTATGTGTTTTAAGTGTGTGTTAAATGAAAGTGACCTTTGGTAATCCATAACTTGAGGACAAATTATGGACTCCATTAAAAACACATAAATGATAAAGAATTAATCCTAAACAATTCAGCAAATAATTCCTATCATTTTTTAAATTCATAAGAACATGAACATGATCATCAAAAATTCAAGAATTATATGAACACATAAAATCATGGAATTTTGATATATGCTATTGCAAATGGATTAGAACAACCATTACACCAACTAAAATAAGTTTTATAACACCAAAACAGTTTAGGGTAATGTTTCTAGTCCATTTCCAGCAGCAAAAGTCGAGAATCTGCACTCTTTCGATCCTACTCGTCGAGTGCATGAACTTACTCGCCGAGTAGGTTGAAGTTTGCCTTGGACTCGTCGAGTCCCCCCAATGGACTCGGCGAGTCCACCATGCTGACAGCAACGATTTCGACTTTTTTTCACTATTTTGCATCAAGTATCAAACAAGCAAGCCTAGGCTCTGATACCACTGTTGGGTTTTGAGCAATCTAACACTTCCTAAGTGTGCATGCAACCCTAATAAACCTTGGATCTATGTTTGTCTAAATACATGCAAAATAATAATTTTCCAAGGTTTATAACCTATCTAACATGGCATGGGGAACATTTCAACATAAAAGAGATAGAAGAGATTACATACCTTTTGGTGAGTTTGGTTCTAAGGAGTTTGAGGGCCAAGCACCAATAGTGTGAATGCCTCAAATGGAATCACAAACACCACAAACTCTTGGAAAACTTTGAGAGAGTATACACCTTGTATAAAATCGGCCACACACATGCACACACACACTAGTTCACTAGTTTTCTCTTAGGCTCCATTTCATGCTCCATAAGCATGCTTATATAGTGTGCATGGTTAGGGTGAAACCCTAATAACCCATGTCTTTTCCTTTTCCAAGGATCCATGGGTTAAAAGCTCCATGGATCATCCATGGACTTCCACATAAGCCTAGCCCATTAACAAATGAGTATTAGCCCACACTATATAAAACAAATAGCCCATAATTTAATTAGTATTCCTTTTAATCTCTAAATTAATTCATAATTAATTTAAGACTAAAACTAATTAAATAACGTAACTTCATATTAATATATTATAACTCATAATATATTAATAAACATATGTGTATAACTCTCATAAAATTATCCATAATAGTTTGGATGAGATGCAACCCAAATGGACCATGCCGGTCGGGTCAAGTATATACCAAATAAGTTATGGACTTAGACACCTTATCCAACAAGCGCATGACTCTAGAATATTATCAGAAGCAGTAGCCGATCCACAAGCATCATTCCCATTTCCACCACCAGGTAATTTTTTGTTTTTTTTTAATATTTTCATTTTAATTTGAAAATTGATTAGTGTTTTGCATTTTTTTTCAGACAAATATTATCTTTGTGATGCCGCGTATGCACACACTCGAGGATTTATGGCCCCTTATCGTAATGTGAGGTATTGGCTTGGAGATTTTCATCAAAGACGTGCATTGACCAATAAAGAAAAATTTAACCATGGACATGCAAAACTTCGAAATGTGATTGAGCGTGCTTTTGGTGTTTTGAAAGCACGCTTCCCTATATTGAAGAGGATGGCACCATTCCCGTTTGTGACACAAAGAAACATTGCCATGGCATGCTTCGCGCTTCATAATTATATAAGGAAAGAAGGATTGAGTGATGAGTATTTCGCACGATACGATGAACCCAATGTCCCGTTTCGAAATAACAATGTGGCCATTGATGATGATGAAGACGGGATTCCAACACATGGTACTGCAGCAGACCGTGAATATATGACTCAGTTACGTGATGAAATTGCTAATCAGTTGATGCACAATATACATTGAATTGTTTTAAATGAAATTGTTATTGTAAAACATTTTTTTTTTATTGTATGACTAATTTAGTTGCATGAATTTTATTTTCAATGTTATAAGACTATTATTATTAAAATTTTGGTGTTGAAACATCATTTTAAGTTTGTAAAATAATTTTATTTAAAATTCAGTTTATTTCAGCAGCCTGCAGACGTTAAAAAACAAACAGTCTTCTTATTGCAGACTGCAGACGTTTTGTCCACCTCTTCTGCTGCAGAGGCTTGCAGATGTGGTCCGCAGACTGCAGACATTTTGGCTTCAGAAAAACAAACAGCACCTAAATATTATAAGGAATAATATATGGTTATTTGATTAATATAAGTCATAGATTAATTGGAATTAATTTGGTGACTTAAAGAGATTAATTAATAAGAGGGTATAAACTGTCAATTGTTTGATAGTTTCACTTTAGACTATAAATCCTTATCCATGATAGGATGGACGATTTCTAGGGCTTGGATAAGCCAAAATCGTCCATAGGGTTATCAAGGAAAGGATATGGATCAACTTAAAGTCTAAGTTATCCAGTTAGGGTTAAAGCTGTAATCCTTAAGGAGTCTACAAGTATAAATAGACCCTAGGGGTGAGGGAATTCGACACACCATCTAAAGTAGAGATAATCTGGCCGAATTCCTCCCCTCTCCTCTCTCCTAAATCATCTTGCTTGCTATTGGTGTTTGTAAGCCATTAGAGGAGTGACATTTGTGACTCTAGAAGCTCCAAGACAACAAGATCAATAAGGAATCCAAAGGTATGATTCTAGATCTATTTCAATGTTGTTATTTAACCTAATTAGCCATTAGAAGTCTTGGACTCAAAGCATGTTTAATTAGAAAGCCTAGATCCGAGCATTAGGGTTTTGCATGCGCACATAGGAAAGTTCTTATGGCTAAAACCCATCAGTTATAGCTCTGAAAAGGTGATGGAGGAACTGAAGATAGGTTCGAAGTCAGGAGAGTCCAAGAAAGAAGTGAAAATTTGTGGAGACTCAGGATTTGATTGCCACTACTGTGGAGGCAAGAATCACTTTGCCAAAGACTGTATGTTGAAAAAGAAGGCAAAAAAGATAGATGAGGATGATGAGGAAGCGAACCTCCTGAGACGACTGGAGGAAATCAAAAAAAGAAAGTCAACTGCTAACAATAAAACTATGAATGCATTGATTGTACATGATATAGACAATCGTGATGAATTCGGTGGCATGGAAGTATGGTCCACGGATTCTGAGTATGAAGAAGTAAGAAAACCCACTCATGGCAAGGCGATGCTGGTGAAAGAAGAACCTGCTACAAGAAGGTGTTTAATGGTGACCGAAGGTGTATCTCAGATGAGAGGATATACGACTGTTGGTAGGATAGAAGGCGAGAAGGAACGAGAGGACAAGTGTTTTGCTGCGAAACCTGTTAGTGCACAGATCAATGAATGTAATGAGTTGATCAAGAAGGTACAAAACATTCTTGCTTCTCTGAATTTACATGTTACTAACTATGAAAAGGAATTGAATAGCTTAAAATCTAAATTTTCAAATATAAGTAGCAATCTTACCTAAACCCGTGTCACAAACTCTAACCTAACTGATCAAATTAGCAGGATATCATCGAAGAGTGAAGAAAGAAGGATGTGGAGTGACTAGAAAGAGAAAGAGTTAATTAGGTCTAAGGATGAATTGATTTTTTTTCAAGGAGACAATCTTAAACTTTTAAAATAGAGAAATGTTTTTTGTTTGATTGCTAAAAGACTTTATTTAAATATCACTCAGTTGCATCTCGATTGTGAAATAGGAAAGAAGATACATCGCATGATTTTACCGTTCCTTGAGTTAAAGGAGGATGAAGTCGATGTCGAAGCTTACAATTGTGAAAACGTTGTATCATCTGATGAGGTCTCACCTACATACAAAATTGGTCTTGACAAAACTGAGTCCTACATAAAGTCCAAAGACCATAAGGACATGCTAAAAAATTTGTTAGATGAGAATGATAGATTGAAGTTAAGAACCAAAATCGTACATAAATTTAACTCATTGAATGCCAAATTAAGTTCAAAAAATAAAATTGATGTTGAAAATGCATATGAACTTAATGAGGATGATGATCTGAGTGAAATATCTGTAGAGGATTTGGTGGACTATTCAGAATTTGTCAAAAACGAACCTAAAACTCGCAAAAATATGATTTCTGAAAATTCTATTGAGTTCGCTCGCTCATCAGCAGATAAGACCAAAATTCTCAAAGCAAAAGTTTTTGTGTATCAAAACGTACAAACCACTCCAAATCAAGTCTAGACAGTTCCAGGAGTCACTCCACAACAAACCACTGAACTGACTGTTAGGGTGGAAGAAGATAATGCAGCTGCATGTGATGAGTTTTCTTGTCAGCACCAATAGACAACACTGATGAGACAAAGGGCCTATCTCAGAAGACCTCATGAAGAGTGAAAGGTAGATACATGCCAGAATCATTAAATGAGCCTGCAAGATATGATGTGCCAAGCACAAGTGGCACTAAAACATCATTGGGTGAATCGGTGCAAACTACCAGTGAAATATCTTCAACAAAGAGCGAAAAACTATGCTCGTGCTTCAAAGAAAAAGGCTAACATCCACAAAAATCCAAAACATGTGGCAGATCAAAAACACCAATGAAATCTGAGATACAAGAAGAATATCTCAGAAAGAAAAAAGTTTTGGAAATCACAAAATCCACACTATGTCAGGAACAAAAGGAAGCATAAGTCACAAGAGGAAACAAAGAACTGAAGAGAGAGTTTCGGTCCTCGGAAGAATATCAACTGAAAGGAGTGTTTCGGTCGTCAGAAGAATATCAACCGAAAGGAGAGTTTCGGTCCTCAGAACAACATCAACCGAAAGAATGGTTTCGATCCTCACAAAGACAGCAACCGAAAGAACGGTTTCGTTCCTCAACCCAATATCAACCGAAAGAACGGTTTCGGTCCTCAACCCAATATCAACCGAAAGAGCGGTTTCGGTCCTCAACCCTACAAGTTCAATCAGACGAACAGAAGATCCAATGTCACTTCTAATTCTTCTCATTCTAATTCTTATCCTTCAAAATATTTAAAGGGGAAAGTAAAGCTCTTTCCAGAAGATGACAGACGTCCAAAAGAGATCCAAAAGAATGCAGACGTCAACACCTCAAATCCTACGCCTTCTGAATCTAAGCCAAACAAAATTAAAGTTTTCACAATAAAAAGAAAAGATGAAAATACTTTAATTAAAAGAACTTATTTGGTTGATATCTCTCTTACTATTCCCTGTCCGGTAAAAGGCTCACAAGAACCCAAGAAACTTTCGGTTCCTAAATCTACTTAATATTTTGCAGGTTATACATGACGAGTAGTTTGAAGAAGAATGATATATTGATAGTGGCTGCTTGCGTCACATGACAGGAAGGAAGGAAGAACTGAGGGAGTTTCGGTCTCTCAAGGATGGTGGAATTATGAAGTATGGCAACAACTCATACGGAACTATCAAAGGCTATGGAATGATTACAAATGGTGATTTCTCAATAAGAAAGGTCGCATATGTTGTGTAACGACCCGTCTCTGGTATGTTGCTTTTATATTATTTATTTTAGAAGTTTGTAGAGGGACTCGACGAGTCTATGGCCCGACTCGTTGAGTAGAGTCGTGATCTTGGGCAGCGTTTAGATCGGCGACTCAGCGAGTCCATATTCGGGACTCAGCGAGTCGGCCTGCCAGGTAGAAACCCTAAATCCCCGGGTTTGCACCCTATTTAAACCATCTTATGAGCCCCAAACTCGTCTCCTTCACCCTCAAAGCATTATTTGGCAAACCCTAACCATTCCATTGAGTATTTGAGCTTTTCTTGTCTAAATCTTGAAGTTTTGAATAGAAGAAGGAGGCTAGATCCAAAGGAGAAGAAGAAGATCCAAGTTTTTGCACCCATTTCAGAGTATCTTGAGGTAATAATCGGTTTCTTCCTGTTTTGATGATTGATTCTCCTTTATAAGCATATTTAGCCCATTCTTTAGCTTGTTCTTAGTAGATAAATCATATTGGGTGGATTAGCTTTCGGATCTAGCCATGTTTCAGTTCCAAAAACGTAGATCTATCAACTTTATGAAGCCATTTTGCATGATAGCCCTAGATCTACTCTTCCAAGTGCCTTTTTTGCCTTTATATCCTTTTGTATGCATTTGTGCAGGTAAAGTTGGGAACTTTACGTGGTAAACCAGCCTTAGGAACTCAGATCTATGTATACAATATGCAGTGGTTTTGAGCATAATCGAGTTTTTATTATATGCATGCATGTGACTTGGCGAGTCGCTCTTCGGACTCAGCGAGTCGAGTCGCGAGTCCCCGATCCTTCCCCTTTGAGTGATTCCGAGTGGGGACCAGTGAGTAGTGGAATGAACTCAGTGAGTCGGTGGTTAGACTCAGTAATGGAGGGACTCGACGAGTTGTTCATACAACTCGGTGAGTCTAAGGTAATCTTCATAAATTCAAGAACAACTCTTCGAGTTGTTCATACAACTCGGCAAGTCGGATGCAGATAGTCTGAGTTTTAGAATCAAATGGGAACTCGTCGAGTTTAAGCAGTACTCGACGAGTAGCAGTAATCAGGGATGAGAAATGAAAGTAGGGACTCGGCGAGTTGGCGGCCTAACTCGGCGAGTCAGGTCAACTGTAAGTTGACTTTGACCATAAGAGTTGACTTTGACCAGGAGGGTTGACTTTAGTCAGGGGTAAAAGAGTCATTTTACCCCAATGCAGTTATTAGTATTTTGATTGAAGTGTATTTGTGGAATTGTAGTCGGGGAGATACCGGAGCAGCAGCGGATAGCTTCCAGAGCCATACACCCAGCAGCCAGATCACGAGGTGAGTTTCCTTCCAAAAGGAACGGGTCTAAGGCCACAATGCCAGCCCGTATAGCTAGTAGTAGCTTCCAGACTTCGATCCGATGCAGATTTTATTATGTTTGATGCCTTCGTGGCTCAGACAGGATTTATGTGTTATATGTTCCGGGTTACAGCCCGATGCAGTTTGCTGTTATGTGTTAGTTGATATGTTTATGCTATGCTATGATCAGTAGTTCCGGACTTCTGTCCGATGCAGTTAGTTCCGGACTTCAGTCCGATGCAGTTAGTTCCGAACTTCGGTCCGATGCAGTTAGTACTGGACTTCGATCCGATGCAGGAGGCACGGCCTCGGTAGTTCCGAACTTCGGTCTGATGCAGAGGGCAAGGCCCTGGTTAGTTCCGGACTTCGGTCCGATGCAGTGGGCAAGGCCCAGTATGTGTGTATATGTATTGTTTGGTATGTGGTAGTTTGGGGGAGCTCACTAAGCTTCGAGCTTACAATTTCAGTTTTGGTTTCAGGTACTTCCGCAAGTAAAGGGAAGAGCTCAGGTTGATGGCATCGCATACACTGCAGTTTCAGTTGTCCTGGGAGATGTTTCTAGTTTTTCATAAATGTGATTGATACAGTTTTGATACGGTTCTACATAACTATTAGTTACTGTTTTGAAATATTGACGTATGGGTTTTACTTTGTGATATTATTTTAGTACTTTTAGTAATTTATAAACAAAAATTTTTGGGTCGTATTTCGGGATGTTTCAAGTTGGTATCAGAGCCTTGGTTTGAGGGATTCGGATATACTTTCAGGTGTGTATGAACTCAAACTAAGGAAAACGATAAAGATTTTCAAAAGAAAAACGTTTTGAAAATGATTTTGGAAAAAAAAAACTTAGAAAGAATAAGAGTTTTATAAAAGGAAAATGGTGTGGCGTATGCGATCAACCGAGCTCAAGTAAGTACTCCTAAATTACCCATACAAGTTATGTTATGATTATCAGTTTTAATTTCAGTAGAACAACATGCTAGAATAGGACTAAGGATCTAGGAGGATGCCTTATGTGCCTGCTATATGTGTTTCAGCTTTTCGAAATTTGCATGCTAGTATTGAGCAGACAATAGTATGATAGCCAGCTAGGGTTATGCCTGATAGTATGAGCTTAGTATTGTATGCTAGTACAGTATCTAGTTATGAGAATAGATTTGCTTGATTAATTTTCTGTATCCGAATGCTGCTTGCTTTGTGCTTTGTGGGACTCTAAGTGATGGGAGTTAGCCATTAGGTGAATACATCACATCACATGTGATCAGGGTTGAATAATCTCAGAGTGTTGGATTTGGCCCTATTGCGCAGCTCTTCTTTGAGTCTAATCGTTGTAGGGACGAGTCTTTTACTTGAAGGATTATCTGAGCCTCATTATATGTGATGGTGTTCAGGTAATGACTAATTAGCATTACAAGGTGGCCTTCAGCAGTTGAGGACTGTTTTGAATGGAGTTAGAGATTTCCCCTAGGCAAGCCTAGGATGAGAGTAGCAGAGATCAGTAGTAGTAGAAGTGACTTGGTAGAGTCAAGGCAGTTCTTGAGGAAAGTATGGATAGATGTGGAAGGTAGTATGGGCCCGTACTACTGAAAGCAGAGGATCCGTACTTGAATCAAGGAAGGCCGAGACAAGATCAGGAAACTAGTATTGGTATCAGTGATCCCTTGAGATATTTCAGTTTTCTGATGCTGCTATGATTTGTTTCAGAATGGTAGTTTTGCGTTCAAGGCCAGCAGTCGGCAGTTTAGGTGCCGAAGGGGGATCAGGACCAGGCCCGGAGGCCGGGCAATTGGATGAGCAGACCAGAGAGTTCCTATCTTCTGAGGTTACTCGTATCATATTGGAGCAGACTCCTGTGATCTTCGGTTCGATCAAGGAGGGTATTCTAGAGCTGATGGATGAGAGATTGGGCACCTTCCGTGCCGAGGTGGCGACCATGATGGGGTCGCGCACACTTACATTCAGGGAGTTCAGGGCATGTAGAGCTCCAGATTACCACGGGGCACGGGACCCCATAGCGAGTACTAGATGGTTGGCGGATGTGGCCAACGCTTTCCGCACGAGCAGGTGTCCCGAGGGGGACAAGGTTAGATTGGCATCCTGTCTTCTGAAGGACAGGGCACGGGATTGGTGGGAGGAGGTCGGACATACCATTGGAGATGACGCAGCGTTATATGCCATGACCTGGGCTGATTTCTCCACCAGGTTCAGGGCGGAGTTTGCACAGGTCATCGAGGTGCAGCAGTTAGCCAGGGAGTTTCAGGACCTCACCCAGACTACGGAGACCGTGGCGGAGATCACCGCCAAGTTCCGGGAGAGGGCTCTTCTCGTTCCTCAGTATGCAGCCGATGAGGAAATGAAGAAAGCCCGTTATCATGAGATGCTGTGGAGCGATATCCGCCAGTTTGTGAGCCGGTCCAGCTGTAAAACGCTGGATGACATGATTGCTAGGGCTCGGGAGAGGGAAATTGACCTTGAGATGGAGAGGAAGAGGAAACCGGAGGCGGTTTCGGGTACAGACAGTTCGGGCAAAAAGCCCAAGGTTTCAGATCACAGATCCAGGAGTCAGCAGAGCCACAGTCGATGTGGCAAGTGTGGGAGATTGCACGACGGGGTGTGCAAGGCAGGGAGTTCCGGCTGCTACAAGTGCGGTCGGACTAGGCATTTGAGCATCGATTGTACGGATCCTGCTACCGCTATTGCAACATCAGATCTGATTTGTTTTCAGTGCAATCAGAGGGGACATAAAAAGTCCCAGTGTCTGAGTTTAGCTGCATCAGGGAAGGTGGTTGCACCTGCCCCTGCTACTTTGAGGATTACTGATGGCCGACAGGGCCGAGCAGAGGCACCAGTGGCAAAGAGTAGAGCTTTTCAGATGACATCAGAGGAGGTGCGAGCGACTCCTGATGTGGTGACGGGTATGTATCTTCCCTTCATCTCTATATTATTTTTGATTATTGCTTATGGTTATATGTTTTGTATAGGGTCGTTCTCTGTGAACGACGTTTCTGCTACAATATTATTTGATTCGGGGGCTACCCGATCGTTTGTATCGCTAGCGCAAGAGATTTAGTAGAGCTCCAGGGGAGCTGGATTGTCCATTAGAGGTCGAGATAGTAGATGACAGGACCGTGAGAGTCGCCAGGGTGCATAGAGGATGTTCTCTTCAGTTGTTCGACGAGCAGTTCTCGGTGGATTTGGTCCCTATTCCCCTGCGATGGAATAAGGTTATAGTAGGCATGGAGTGGTTAAGTCCAAACGGGGCAGTGATTGACTGCGAATTACAGCTAGTGAGGGTTCGCACTCCTAGTGGGGGAGAGTTAGTGATTCAGGGCGAGAGGCCACAACGTGGACCAGCTTTTTGTTCAACCGCGAGGGCGAGGCGCTATTTTCAGCAGGGTTGCACCGGTTATGTATCTTATGTCTTGGATGCCCGGGAGAAGGGCAAGGCGACAGTTAACGATGTTCCGGTAGTGCGAGACTTTCCGGATGTATTCTCGGAGGATTTACCGGGAATACCTCCTGAGAGGCAGGTCGAGTTTGGGATCGACCTGATTCCTGGTGCGGCTCCGATAGCCAAGGCACCGTACCGGTTAGCTCCCCATTAGATGCAGGAGTTGTCTATGCAGTTGCAAGAGTTGCTAGACAAGGGTTTTATTCGGCCGAGTAGTTCACCTTGGGGAGCGCCGATCCTATTTGTGAAGAAGAAGGATGGGTCGCACCGTATGTGCATTGACTACCGGGAGCTGAATAAGGTAACGGTGAAGAACCGTTACCCCCTCCCGAGGATAGATGATTTGTTTGATCAGCTTCACGGGGCGTCTTGGTTCTCCAAGATCGATTTACGCTCCGGATACCACCAGGTGCGAGTTAGAGGCGAAGATGTGCAGAAGACTGCTTTCAGGACTCGATATGGTCATTATGAGTTTGTGGTGATGCCTTTTGGGCTCACTAATGCTCCAGCCGCATTCATGGATCTCATGAAACGCGTATGCAGACCGATGCTGGATCGGTCTGTGATAGTATTCATAGATGATATCTTGGTGTATTCCAAGACTCAGGAGCAGCATGAGGAGCACCTGAGGGAGGTGCTAGAAGTTTTAAGCAGGGAGAGACTTTTTGCAAAGTTCTCGAAGTGCAAGTTCTGGTTGCGTGAGGTGCAGTTCCTTGGTCACATCATCAACCAGAAGGGTATCTTGGTAGATCCGGCCAAGATAGAGGCCGTGATGCAGTGGGAGGTTCCGAAGTCTCCATCCGAGATTCGGAGCTTCCTAGGTTTGGCAGGGTACTACAGGAGATTCATTCCGGATTTCTCCAAGATAGCAGTACCGCTCACCCGACTGACGAAGAAGTCGGTGGTGTTTCGTTGGGGGCTTGAGCAGCAGGCGGCATTTGAGACCCTCAGGCAAAGGCTATGCGAGGCTCCGATTCTTTCCCTGCCAAAGGGAATAGAGGATTTTGTAGTCTACTGTGATGCCTCAATCATAGGTATGGGAGCAGTATTGATGCAGCGGGGACATGTGATAGCTTATGCTTCGAGACAGTTGAAGCCTTACGAGGCTAACTATCCTACCCACGATTTAGAGCTGGGGGAAGTGGTGTTTGCCCTCAAGATTTGGAGACATTACCTTTATGGGGTCCGTTGTACCATCTACACGGATCACAAGAGTTTGAGGTACCTTATGGATCAACCGAGTCTAAACATGAGGCAGAGGAGATGGTTGGATGTGCTGAAGGATTATGATTGTGAAATCCTTTACCATCCAGGGAAGGCCAACGTAGTGGCCGACGCCTTGAGCCGAAAGGTGACAGCAGCCCCTATCAGAGACTTATGTTTGAGGATGATAGTGATTACTCCGTTGTTGGAACGGATCAGGGAGGCTCAGGTTGAGGGCCTCAAAGAGGATAGGTAGAAATGTGAGAGGATAGTGGGTCGAGTAGCTTCGTTTGATTATGATAGTCGGGGGTTATTGACTCTTCATGGGAGAGTGTGGGTACCGTACGGGGGCGGAGTACGGCAGGTGTTGATGGATGACGCTCATAAGTCTCGATTTTCCATCCACCCAGGGGCAATGAAGATGTATAAAGATCTTCGACCCAATTATTGGTGGCCCTGCATGAAGCGGGATGTGGCTTGGTATGTAGAGAGGTGTCTGACCTGCAGGAAGGTCAAGGCAGAACACCAGAGACCTCACGACAAGATGCAACCGTTAGACATTCCCGTGTGGAAATGGGAGGATATCACCATGGAATTTATCACCAAGCTTCTCAGGACCGCACGCGGGGTAGATTCGATTTGGGTAGTAGTGGATCGGTTGACGAAGAGTGCTCATTTCATACCGATCCAGGAGAGCATATCGGCGGAAAAGCTAGCCGATATCTATGTGCGGGAGATAGTTGCACGTCATGGAGTGCCGGTATCGGTGGTGTCAAATCGAGACGTCCGTTTTACATCCAGATTCTGGAAGCGGTTTCATGACGAGATGGGTACTCGTCTCCATTTCAGCACCGCTTTCCACCCTCAGACGGACGGGCAGAGCGAGAGGACGATTCAGACTCTCGACGACATGCTCCGGGCATGTGTCCTAGACTTCGGTGGCAGTTAGGATACGTATCTTCCGTTAGCGGAATTTTCGTATAACAACAGTTATCATGCGAGTATTGATCGACCTCCCTTTGAGATGCTTTATGGGAGAAAGTGCAGGACCCTGATTTGTTGGGGCGAGGTCGGTCAGCGAATCATTGGGAGCATGGAGGTGGTGCTCAAGACGACCAAGTTGATTCAGTAGGTTCGTAGTAGACTGCAGACTGCGCAGAGTCGGCAGAAGAGCTACGCCAACAGGAGGCGTTCAGACTTGGAGTTCCGGGTAGGCGATATCGTCCTTCTGAAGGTCTCACCTTGGAAGGGTGTCATCAGGTTTCGTAAGAGGGGCAAGCTGGGCCCCAGGTTCATTGGTCCTTTCAGGGTTTTGGCCCGGGTGGGTCGGGTTGCATATCGGTTGGATCTTCCGACAGAGCTTAGCCAGATCCACAACACTTTCCATGTGTCTCAGTTAAGGAAATGTTTGGTGGATGAGTCAGTAGTTATTCCCTTAGAAGATATTCAGGTTGATAGCAGCTTGAATTATATTGAGAGGCCGGTCGCGATTCTGGACCGGAAGATAAAGACCTTGAGGAACAAGGTAATTCAGCTAGTGAAGGTGCAGTGGGAGCACTGGAAGGGGTCTGAGTGCACGTGGGAGGCTGAAGATGAGATGAAAAATCACTACCCAGAGTTATTTGCAGATTCAGCCGAAGCAGACTTCGAGGACGAAGTCTGAGTCAAGTAGGGGAGAATTGTAACGACCCGTCTCTGGTATGTTGCTTTTATATTATTTATTTTAGAAGTTTGTAGAGGGACTCGACGAGTCTATGGCCCGAATCGTTGAGTAGAGTCGTGATCTTGGGCAGCGTTTAGATCGGCGACTCAGCGAGTCCATATTCGGGACTCAGCGAGTCGGCCTGCCAGGTAGAAACCCTAAATCCCCGGGTTTGCACCCTATTTGAACCATCTTATGAGCCCCAAACTCGTCTCCTTCACCCTCAAAGCATTATTTGGCAAACCCTAACCATTCCATTGAGTATTTGAGCTTTTCTTGTCTAAATCTTGAAGTTTTGAATAGAAGAAGGAGGCTAGATCCAAAGGAGAAGAAGAAGATCCAAGTTTTTGCACCCATTTCAGAGTATCTTGAGGTAATAATCGGTTTCTTCCTGTTTTGATGATTGATTCTCCTTTATAAGCATATTCTTTAGCTTGTTCTTAGTAGATAAATCATATTGGGTGGATTAGCTTTCGGATCTAGCCATGTTTCAGTTCCAAAAACGTAGATCTATCAACTTTATGAAGCCATTTGCATGATAGCCCTAGATCTACTCTTCCAAGTGCCTTTTTTGCCTTTATATCCTTTTGTATGCATTTGTGCAGGTAAAGTTGGGAACTTTACGTGGTAAACCAGCCTTAGGAACTCAGATCTATGTATACAATATGTAGTGGTTTTGAGCATAATCGAGTTTTTATTATATGCATGCATGTGACTCGGCGAGTCGCTCTTCGGACTCAGCGAGTCGAGTCGCGAGTCCCCGATCCTTCCCCTTTGAGTGATTCCGAGTGGGGACCAGTGAGTAGTGGAATGAACTCAGTGAGTCGGTGGTTAGACTCAGTAATGGAGGGACTCGACGAGTTGTTCATACAACTCGGTGAGTCTAAGGTAATCTTCATAAATTCAAGAACAACTCTTCGAGTTGTTCATACAACTCGGCAAGTCGGATGCAGATAGTCTGAGTTTTAGAATCAAATGGGAACTCGTCGAGTTTAAGCAGTACTCGACGAGTAGCAGTAATCAGGGATGAGAAATGAAAGTAGGGACTCGGCGAGTTGGCGGCCTAACTCGGCGAGTCAGGTCAACTGTAAGTTGACTTTGACCATAAGAGTTGACTTTGACCAGGAGGGTTGACTTTAGTCAGGGGTAAAAGAGTCATTTTACCCCAATGCAGTTATTAGTATTTTGATTGAAGTGTATTTGTGGAATTGTAGCCGGGGAGATACCGGAGCAGCAGCGGATAGCTTCCAGAGCCATACACCCAGCAGCCAGATCACGAGGTGAGTTTCCTTCCAAAAGGAACGGGTCTAAGGCCACAATGCCAGCCCGTATAGCTAGTAGTAGCTTCCAGACTTCGATCCGATGCAGATTTTATTATGTTTGATGCCTTCGTGGCTCAGACAGGATTTATGTGTTATATGTTTCGGGTTACAGCCCGATGCAGTTTGCTGTTATGTGTTAGTTGATATGTTTATGCTATGCTATGATCAGTAGTTCCGGAATTCTGTCCGGTGCAGTTAGTTCCGGACTTCTGTCCGATGCAGTTAGTTCCGAACTTCGGTCCGATGCAGTTAGTACCGGACTTCGGTCCGATGCAGGAGGCACGGCCTCGGTAGTTCCGGACTTCGGTCCGATGCAGAGGGCAAGGCCCTGGTTAGTTCCGGACTTCGGTCCGATGCAGTTTCCGGACTTCGGTCCGATGCAGTGGGCAAGGCCCAGTATGTGTTTATATGTATTGTTTGGTATGTGGTAGTTTGGGGGAGCTCACTAAGCTTCGTGCTTAGAGTTTCAGTTTTGGTTTCAGGTACTTCTGCAAGTAAAGGGAAGAGCTCGGGTTGATGGCATCGAATACACCGCAGTTTCAGTTGTCCTGGGAGATGTTTCTAGTTTTTCATAAATGTGATTGATACAATTTTGATACGGTTCTACATAACCATTAGTTACTGTTTTGAAATATTGATGTATGGGTTTTACTTTGTGATATTATTTTAGTACTTTTGGTAATTTATAAACAAAAATTTTTGGGTCGTATTTCGGTATGTTTCATGTTGAAGGACTCCAGCACAACCTTATAAGCTTATCACAGTTGGTAGTTGGAACTGGATTGAAGGTATCGTTTGATGATGAAGGCTCAGAAATAATCGAGAATAAGTCCAATAACATTCTGTTGAAATCAAAGCGAAAGGGGGAAATGTACCCTTTAAACATCAACCCAATTCGAGGTAAACCAACAGTTTGCTTACTCACGAAGGCTCACTCAGATGAAAGTTGGTTATGGCATCGAAGACTCTCTCATCTTAATTTCAAGGATATCAACAAGCTGGTTTTAGGAGATCACGTTTGAGGTCTTCCAGTTCTCAAATTCGATAGAGAACATCTTTGCGCAACCTGTGAAATGGGAAAACAGAGTAGACAAAGTCATCCCTCTATTATCAATACAAAGGTGATTGTACCATTAGAGCTATTGTACATCGATCTGTGTGGTCCCTCTTCTATTGAAAGCATTGGTGGAAATAAGTATATTCTAGTTATAGTGGTAGATTTCTCCAGGTTCACATGGGTGTTTTTCTTGAAGCAAAAATCCGACGCTACTCCAAAGCTCAAGCTCTTCATAAAGCAGGTAGAAATTCAACTGAGGAAAGTTGTTCGTACCGTAAGAAGTGACAACGGCTTGGAATTCAAGAACTAATATTTTGAAGATTTTCTTGCTGAGAAGGGAATGACTCATAATTTCTCAGCCCCATATACTCCACAGCAGAATTGAATTGTTGAAAGGCGAAACCGATCTCTGTGTGAAGCAGCTAGAACGATGTTATTCTTCGCATCCATGCCTTTATATTTCTGGGCTGATGCAATTGATGTTGCTTGTTATACTCAAAACAGATCATATCTAAACAAGGGATTCTCTATCACTCCTTACGAGATCTTGAACAATCGCAAACCGAATGTGAAATTCTTCCATGTGTTCGGTTCAAGATGCTTCTTCTTCAACTCTAGAGAGAATCGAAACAAGTTTGATTCTAAGGCTAATGAAGGAATATTCTTAGGTTACTCCCTGAATTCTAAGGCATATAGAGTTCTAAACAAGCACTCTAAGAAGATTGAAGAAACATACTATGTCACTTTTGACGATAGCTATGTTAAGAAGATGAAGACAACCGAAGGTGAAATACAGGAAATCTTTCCAAAGACCAGTCAAGTTACAACTTCTATCTCAAATCTTTTCGAGCAATATATGCTTATTTTTGATGAGCCTGAAACGGCAATTGATTCTGAATCAACGGCGAAAGACAACATGGCTGATAGACTAAAACAAATTATCGACGATGCTACTCAAAAGATGGCTGCTGATTAATCTAAAGCAACCGAAAGGCTAAACGTAAGCAAACCTTCAGATGACCGTCCTTCTGTCCAGGGGAGGGTCTGTCTCCACAACACAATCAAGGTTCTTTATTCGAGGGGGAGAATTTAACATCACAATCATCAAGCTCTACTGAAATTCCAAACGAAGAAGAAGATACTAATCCAGATTCTGAACAGGCGTCATACTTCGAGGGGGAGAACACCAATGTTAATGATGATGACATACTATTAGAGTTGGAAGAAGAAATCCATGTAGAATTGGATCCCTCTTGTGATCCAACTTACCCACATCTTGTTAAATGGACCAAAGATCATCCACAAAGTCAAATCATTAGGGATTCTTCAGAAAAGGTGTCAACCCGATCTCATATCAAAGTGAAACAAGTTGCACTCTTTTCTCAAGTAGAGTTTTGCATGTTCAACTCCATTGTTTCCAAAGTTGAACCGAAGACTGTTAACTCAGCACTTGATCATTCTGACTGGGTTCAAGCCATGCAAGATGAGTTGAATGAGTTTGAAAGAAACACATTGTGGCGCCTTATTCCAACTCCAAAGGATGCTTCGGTTGTAGGTCTCAAATGGGTATTCAGAAATAAGATGGATAAGGAGGGAAACATGATTCGTAACAAATCTCGGTTGGTTGTAAAAGGCTATTGTCAGGAAGAAGGTATCGATTATGAAGAGACTTTCGCTCCCGTTGCAAGATTAGAGTTCGTTCGTATCTTTCTTGCCTATGTTGCACACAAAAACTTTGAAGTCTATCAGATGGACATCAAGTGTGCCTTTCTCATCGGAGAACTTGAAGAAATTGTGTACGTTGAGCAACCGCTAGGCTTTGTGAACGAGAAATATCCAGATCACTGTTACATTCTAGACAAAGCGGTGTATGGCCTAAAGCAGGCTCCTAGAGCATGGTATGAAACTCTAACCCGATTCTTAAAAATGTC
This sequence comes from Lactuca saligna, assembly GCF_052625555.1. NCBI lineage: Eukaryota > Viridiplantae > Streptophyta > Magnoliopsida > Asterales > Asteraceae > Lactuca > Lactuca saligna. Next base: position 174,904,068 of record NC_136417.1, on the reverse strand, counting down.
TAATTTCAAACAAGGTTCGGTTGACCCAACCTTCTTTCGTAAGAGAGAGGGTAACCACCTTATGATAGTCCAAATTTATGTTGATGACAACATCTTCGGCTCCACGAATCCCAGCTTAACAACTGAATTCAGGAAGTTGATGGAAACTAAATTTGAGATGAGCTAAATGGGTCCAATTAACTTTTTCCTTGGCTTAAACATCAGATAGGGACCTGAAGGCATTTTTATCAATCAAGAGGCATACACTAAGACACTGTTTGCTACGTTTGGTATAATGGGAGATTCTAGAGTTAAAGTTCCAATGGGTTTCGGGACAAACCTTACACCCTCATTGGAGAAGCCAAACACTGACATAACGGTCTATCGTCAAATGATTGGGTCACTGATGTATCTCACAGCCAGTACGCCTTACATCTTGTTTTCTGTCTGTTATTGTGCCAGATTCCAGGCTAACCCTCGTGAACGTCACATGCTAGCAGTGAAGAATATTTTTTGCTATTTGAAGCGAACCTCCTCTCTCGGTCTGTGGTATCCACCCAACTCAGCATTCTTTATCCAAGCATTTTCAGATGCTGACTTAGGTGGTTGTGGATTAGATCGTAAAACCACCACTGGAGGATGCCAATTTCTCGATGGTAAATTGGTTAGCTGGCAATCAAAGAAAAATACATGTGTTTCTCTCTCCACTGCAGAAGCTAAATACATCGTTGCAGCATCATGCACATCTCAAGTCGTATGGATACAAAGTCAGCTTAGAGATTACGGGCTGAACATGAAGAAAATCCCACTATATTGCGACTCTGAAAGTGCAATTAGGATTTGTCACAACCCAGTGCAACACTCGAAGAATAAACACATAGCACTGAGGTATCACTTCATCAAAGATCACGCGGAAGATGGCAACGTGGAAATTCACTTTGTAAGGACAACTGATCAATTGTCAGATATATTCACTAAGGCTTTACCTAAAGCAAGCTTCAACAAGATCTTGCAAGGCCTAGGAATGATGGAAGCAAAATCAGTACCAAAATCGCCTTCCCTTCAATAAAGGTAAGAAGCGAAATAGAGTGAACCGAGGGTTCGATCTATTTCGGGTTCGGTCTATTTCGGGTGAATCTCAACCATGAACCGAAATGAACTAAATGTTCGGTCTATTTTGGGTTCGGTCCTTCTGAACTTGTTCGCTTCTTTTTCTTATCAAGGCATTTTGATTGTATTCCCTTGTACACTCTTTTAAATAATTCTTTTTATATTCATAAAATCCAAAAATATTTTTCTTTTTCGTTCAATTGAACAAGTTTCACAAAATACAAATATATTTTTCGTTTTAATCTAATGATTTCTTTTGTATAGGTGTTACTATCAATGATGAAGATCCAAAAGGTATAAGTTCTTTTCTATACACCTTCCTCGTGTCCCTAGAAGCATGCTGCTGCATGTTGACTAAAACCTCGACAGATTTTGAGTGAAGCCTTAATAACATGATACATACAAATAATGTTTTCCCAAGCTAGGCTGCTATATTCACTCTAATCATGAGCTACCTTACTCTACTCATATTGAGCCTAGAGTTTTCTGCTTAGTCTTTCTTTTACAGTAGAGGTACATTTCATTCTTATACCATCTCTATCATTTTCTTCATCACACTTCCTCTCACCAATATAACCCTTGAGACTCTCAGCATTTACCACTGAGGTTTATGGTTATACAAAAATTTGTGTTAATGATCTTAGTTTCGTGTCACTACGTACTAAGTGAAACCCACCATTCAACACCATTAATGAATTGACAGTACAAGATGACTATGTTACACATTTTAAATGAAATCTCTTTTTATTTTGAATGATTCTTCAGAATATTTCTATTGCCAAGAATTTTTATTCCCCAAGAATCCAGTTAATTTTTTTTTTTTGGGATTTCTCACCTATCCAACAGTCAATAAATATCTCCCTTACCTACCTGTTCAATAGATCACATTGATCTCACAGGTACTTCGTTCAGTTTCGGTCTTATATCAAGTATTGAAATCATGAATTGAAGCGAAATTCACCCTTTATAAGCTTCAATTAAAAAGATGCCTTTCAATACTTCTTAACAGTTATTGATCATTATTTAATGGGAAACCACACAAGCTCTTTAAAGTCTATCTTGACTTTGAAGGAAGAAATTCGTGCTCAGAATCAATTGCTTTATGTCTCAACAAGACATCACCACTATCCACAAAAAGTTTTCTTTACTTCTTTATCTTTTACACTCTATGCACGAAAATCTTTGATTTTCCAAAATCTGGTTCTAATAATGATGCTCTACTTGTTCTAGCTTCGTTTCTTCAAGTATTCCATTGCTCGATAACGTTAAATGGCAATGACGGTTCATGAGATTTATGGGGTGGCATTTGGGATAAAGTTAAAGTTGAGTCAGCTGTTATCAAATTGTTTTCATGATTTGAAAAAGCACTTTTTATGGAATGGCGTGTAAAAAGGAAACGTTCTTTCTCTTTCTTGCGTCATCATCGGGTATGACAACTGTTCATCCGTCAAATCAGGTGCAGTTTCAAATAAATCCGAGATATCAGCCGGATTTTTCTCTCTCCTACTTGTACGTATAAAAGGTTTTGGCATGCTGATCTTTACCCTCTTATCACTTACAAAACTCTCTAAAAGAACAATGGCGATTCATCTCACTGTTCATCTTCTTCTCCAAGCTTCAACAAGGGTAGACTCCTCTTCAGTTCATGACACATCTGTTCACCAAACCCTCCTCACCATCAAACCTCAACAAAACCTGATCATCGATCTTACCCCTTTCATCTATGAACCCTACATGCTATATGTTGTCGAGTGTCTCAAATACTCGCCTCTTGTCGACACTCTGTCTAAGGTCGAAGTTGTTCCCATGTCCTGCCTCTCACTCATCTATTCCACTACTTACTACGACAAGGCTGCTGAGAAGATTCACTTTGAAATCCACAATAAGAAGACTTTCTGTAACACCGTGATTTTCAAGGCAAAATTTTCATTTAATTAATCAAATTAATATTAAATCACTTGTTTAAAATCTCATGCACATTTGATTTACAAAAACATAGTTCCATTTTCACTTAGTAGAAAACCAGGATCCTCCAGAATACAACTCTTTCTTTGGTGTGTACAATCGAGCCGGTGCCATCCCGCGTTACTGAAAGAACCTGAAACAACATACATAAAACACTGTAAGCACGAAGCTTAGTGAGTTCCCCAATATACACCTTACGCACATACGCCTTTCCAGGCCCTGACCTTCCGGTCCACTGCACAATGCCTTCCGGCCCATGAGATAATCGCCTTCCGGCCCATAACGTGTTGCCTTCCGGCCCATAGTACATTGCCTTCCGGCCCATAACATATTGCCTTCCGGCCCATAACATATTGCCTTCCAGCCCATAACATATTGCCTTCCGGCCCAAAAACATATACGGCACATAATACATTTACTCTCACACATAAAGCACATATATCATATATCATACCTGACCTTTCTGTCACATAACACTTTGCCTTCCGGCCCATATAAACATACATATCACACGTAGCAACTAACTTTCCATTTATAGCATATATACATAACACATAACATATTCGACCTTCCGGTCACACAATCAAACCCTTCCGGGTACAGTATAGTGAGAAGACTCACCTCGTGGATGCTGGAAGTTAGCAACCCCTGAAATCACTTGCACCTGATCCGCCGAGCTATAAGCTCCCTATAACAATATATCTCTTATTAATACTTTTATCTTCCACGTTAACTGACCCTAAGAAATCACACACACAGGTCAACTCTGGTCAACGGTCCTCTCGACTGGACTCGGCGAGTGCCCTGGCGACTCGACGAGTCTAGTCGTCCTCCAATCCTCTAAGTTTCCCCTTCTACTCGTCGAGTATCCTCCTTGACTCGACGAGTTACTCCTGGAAGAATCGCGGGGCCACCCCGACTCCACTCGTCGAGTCTGAAGAACAACTCGACGAGTCCCAGTTATTCTTCAAGCTACTCGCCGAGTCTGCTCATCGGACTCGGCGAGTCCATGCCATGCAGTCGATCAAACTGCTTCCTAAGATACGTATTTTTCCGAATACACAAACATGGGACCTTATGGACCTCTAAGGGTCCTAATACAGGGTTATATTCGTTTGGGTAACAAGGTAATAATCCATCTACTCATCAAATGGGTTTCATAAACCCTAAATCCATATACACATCAATCACAGAAGAATGTAATCCGAGCTATTACCTGAATGATGTACCTTCTGTGTCCCCAAACTTCAGAACTCGAATCCCTTGCAGTTACTTTAGCCAAAACCCTTCTCCTCCTTGCACAACAATTCCTTCAAGGTCACCAATGGCCTACAAGCTTGCTCTAGATGCCACAGCCGCTTAGGGTTCTTCTCAATCGACCAAAAGACGAGCAATGACGGCATAAGATCCCTTATATACGACCCAAAACTGAACGGCTAGGGTTTTTCGCTAAACAGCGTCGACTCGCCGAGTCCATATCTGGACTCGTCGAGTCCAGTCGCGAACCCGCGACCAAGTCTGCGACCCTACTCGGCGAGTCTGGCTCTAACTCGCTGAGTCTCTCCTTTAAAACACCCCAAAATGCAATTTAACAATACTTGAGATTTTGGGCTGTTACAATTCTCCCCCACTAGAATCAGACTTCGCCCTCGAAGTCTCACTCTGAAAATAATTCTGAATGCTGCTCCCGTATCTCATGTTTCGGCTTCCCTAGACACTTCCAATCTCTTCCGAGGTTGCCACTGAATCAATACCAGAGGTACCTCCTTGTTCCTCCGAACCTTGATCTTCCGATCCCTGATGGCCACTGGCCTCTCGGCGTAACACAGGCTCGCATCCACCTAATTGTTCTCTAGTGGAACCACTGCTGACTCATCTGCTATACACTTCTTCAATTGCGACACATAAAAAATGTCATGGATCCATCACAATTCCGTTGGCAGCTCCAAACGGTAGGCCACCCGTCCTACCCTCGCATTCTCACGAAAAGGCCCAACATATCAGGGCCCCAACTTGCCCCTCTTCCTGAACCGAATCACCCCTTCCCAAGGAGAGACCGTTAGAAGTACGAATTCGCCGACCTGAAACACATGCTCGTAACAGCGTCTGTCTGCATAACCTTCCTGTCAACTCTAGACGATCATTACCCTCTGATTAACCTGCTGCATCTGCTCTGTCGACTAAAGCACGATCTTTGTACTGTCTACCACTCCCTGCAACCGAGAATTACCCAAGATGCAACTCTGCTCTAAATCTCAATGATCACTCGACCCATAAGGGTTATGAAACCCTGAATCACCGGGTCCCCGATCCAAAGCCCACTTTGTCCATTTTGGAACGACTGAGAGACCCATTCTTACTCTCAGAGCAACTCTCACGAGTTCTCCGCTTGCAATCGTATACACATGTTGCACTAGCCCCCAACATACCTTCCTCTTCCCTTACTTAGGGAAATCCGCTTGACGACCTTGTCACTACTCCATGTATCGCACATGCTCTGGATCTGCTCGCAAAGACTCTCGGGTCCATGCGTTACCTTTCCTCAGCAAATGAGGATCCGACACCACCTCCTATGCAACAGCTCATAGGGCGGCATACTAATGCACTAATGATGGCTGTTGATATGAGACAACTCAACCAAGGATCAATACGTACCACGGCTTTCTCAGAAATCTAATGCACATGCCCGAAGCATGTCTTCGAGCGTCTGGATCGTTTACTCTCTCTAAAGTGTCCTCAGATATCATCATGCTAAGCTCATTTCCCATATTCCTCCTCAAGACTGAGTACTGGATCAGCTTTTGGCTTCACATCTGAGCCCCCAACTATCACCCATCTCATGACCCAAATATTCCACTAACTTTCTCCCCGTGACCACTATCCCGACCCAGTGACGCGCAAGTCACAAAATTCTCTTTTCCTCGAGCGAGCAATACAATCCAACCGAGGATCGTCTCAACTCTAATCTCTGGGTTCTGCTGCGCATCTTCCTTGTGCATTTCCCCGCATCTCCCGACAGAGACGGAGACCCCCGTCTTGCCCCCGACTCAACATCCAAGCCCCAAAGACTCAATACCAGGGCTACCCAAACTCACAACTCTTCCACCTCATACACTGTTCGAAAACATTCTAACATCGAAATTGTCTTGCCATCTAGTGAGTACTTCAGCTCCCCGCAGTATCACAACGCCCTCTGTCTTGTAAGTACCGCGACTCGAATATCCATCATAGACTATGGAGGCAATCATCATAACAAACGCCCATCTTGCGAAAATCCACTCTCCCAAATAATCTCACTGGATGCCCATACTCGAAGGCTCCCACTAGATCCGCAGATACTTGATATGCCACACGTCGATTCAGTTCAAGATTCACGAATAACTCCGAAATAAAGATATCATACCCGAATATCTCAGAATACCCCAACAGAACATCACAAGATCCTGCCACCACCACTGATCTCCTGCCCCAAGCATCATATAGACACAATAATACATTTCTTCTGATCCCCATAATTAGATCTATAATTTTTCCACCTTACAACTTCGGCACATATAATTTCCTGATTGGAATACGAGAAAACGCTGACGCTACGAAATATGCTGATAATTCCCCGAAACCCTTCTTCCGACGTTCAAAATCCAAACAAGGATGCGCATACCGACCCAAACATTCTCTATCTACTTGTAACGACACCAGACACCTGCCATGGATACATTCGTTCTCCTCCTCGAGTACTTCCCGCATTAACTCACTCTGACCCTCTTCCTCAATCACTGACACCTCTGGTCTCATGATTTATTATAGCATATCTCTATACTTCACTTATAACTACTTTTGGAAAATCCTTGCTTTCCTACATACTGCACCCGGTTCTCCCCCACTAGGGTTCGAACCATCGCCAATTAGCACACACCCAACCCACAACTATTTTTCACCAGCGAAATCGCATCTGCTCCAGGAAAGTGCTACGCAACGCCCGGTAATTCCCCCTTAAAGAAATCAACCAACCCTCTATACTCTGAACCTCTGATTAACTCTCCAAGAACTTCTCATCACAACCGCCTCTAATCGATCCAAATCCCATGCCAAACTGGCACTAAGCATCTAAATTGTCCAATGACATCCCTGGCTCATATAATGCACCGCCAGATCATCGTTCCTCTCACCTCGACTCATCAACCAATGTCCCAACACCGGAATTGTCCCAAGGATAAGGATCCACTCCCAACATAGACGAAAACTCTCTGCACTGCAAAGCTTGACCGAACTCTCCGCTGCTACCACTATGACGTATGCTACTATCCTCACTTAGGTGTAGTGTGGTTTTCGACTACCTCAGTCCCAACTGACTGTCTGCTCACGATAAGTCACTGCCTCGTGGCACACCTGCTACCTGATACTCTGAGGGAAAACATTGTCGATAACTACCTGTAGGGTGTACTCCCAAATCCACCACTGAAACATCAAGCCCCTCGTGTATTGCTCACAAACATAAATGGCACCACCCTTCTAGAAGATGGCCTCCCCCTTATCGCCTGATTGTTTGACTCAACCGAAATTTTCCTCTGTCTTTAACTTCTTACCAAAATACTCCGATGGGCACTCGCCTTTCCTCTCGGGGAACGCCTCCCCATACTCAATCATGGTCTACAGGCCTAAACCCATAGCATCCGATCTCTACCTCATCGATCATGACTCGATAGCAAGATAGTCACAAGCATCATCCACTACGAACCCTGGTACTCATCCCATGACGTCCCTTCTCAATCTGTTCTGGTGTATGGTACCCGAACCATAACATCACTCCTCAATCTGCTCCGATGTATGATACTCGAACCATAACATCTATCCTCAAGCTATCCCGATGTATGGTACCCTGACCATAACATCACTCCGTACTCCACTCCGATGTATGGTACTCGAACCACAGCATCTATTCTCAATCTGTTCCGATGTATGGTACTCTAACCATAACATCACTCCGCAATCTGCTCCGATATATGGTACTCGAACCATAACATCACTCCTCATCCCGTTCCTTAGGACCTTCAGAATGCTCCCTGTATCAAGTATGGGTCCTCTGCTTTCAGTAGTACGGGCCTATACTACCTGCCACATCTACCCATACTTTCCACACGGACCATCCCAGAGTTCCTAAGTAGCTGATCGACCTGCTCTTTCACCCATCTCATCGTGCATGCTCGCTCCCCAGCGAAATCCTCTACTCTACCAGCGCACTCATCTGGCTAGGTTTACTCCCTAGCCCCTTCTGCCGTCCTCCCACTTCTTTGCTATCAGCTGCTGAAGAGCTCCTAATGATGCCAGCCATCTACCTCCTGAATATCGTCATACTCACTTAGTAGCTGACTCCCATCATCGAGAATTCCACAAAGCACAAAGCAAGCAGCATTCGAGCATCGAAGATTACATAGGACTCCCTATCTGTGATAGCTCCACCTTCTCGGCTCATCCTCGTAAGTACCACTGAACTCTGTAGCTCTACCCCTCGTGCGTCCTAACTGGATATTCTCGCTCATCACATACACAAAAGCATAACGCACATATAACAACAAACCCTAGGCTAAGGCATCACAAATCAGGCCACTCTAGTCCTAAGATATGAAATACCTAGCCTGTCTCTAGCATGCAATAATATCTCATAAAGTGCATAATAGATATTTCATAACACAAAAGTAAGGGTATTTTGGGAAATCACCGTTTGGCTCTGGCTGATTGTACACACTGCTCTTTCTTGCTTTCTCTTTAAACTCTTATCCACTTTTAGAAAACTGTTTATTTGAAAACTTTTTCTTATTTCCTCAGTTTGAGTCCAGATTTACCCGAAGGCGCATCCGAATCCCTCAAACCAAGGCTCTGATACCAATTTGTAACACCGTGATTTTCAAGGCAAAATTTTCATTTAATTAATCAAATTAATATTAAATCACTTGTTTAAAATCTCATACACATTTGATTTACAAAAACATAGTTCCATTTTCACTTAGTAGAAAACCAGGATCCTCCAGAATACAACTCTTTCTTTGGTGTGTACAATCGAGCCGGTGCCATCCCGCGTTACTGAAAGAACCTGAAACAACATACATAAAACACTGTAAGCATGAAGCTTAGTGAGTTCCCCAATATACACCTTACGCACATACGCCTTTCCAGGCCCTGACCTTCCGGTCCACTGCACAATGCCTTCCGGCCCATGAGATAATCGCCTTCCGGCCCATAACGTGTTGCCTTCCGGCCCATAGTACATTGCCTTCCGGCCCATAACATATTGCCTTCCGGCCCATAACATATTGCCTTCCGGCCCAAAAACATATACGGCACATAATACATTTACTCTAACACATAAAGCACATATATCATATATCATACCTGACCTTTCTGTCACATAACACTTTGCCTTCCGGCCCATATAAACATACATATCACACGTAGCAACTAACTTTCCATTTATAGCATATATACATAACACATAACATATTCGACCTTCCGGTCACACAATCAAACCCTTCCGGGTACAGTATAGTGAGAAGACTCACCTCGTGGATGCTGGAAGTTAGCAACCCCTGAAATCACTTGCACCTGATCCGCCAAGCTATAAGCTCCCTATAACAATATATCTCTTATTAATACTTTTATCTTCCACGTTAACTGACCCTAAGAAATCACACACACAGGTCAACTCTGGTCAACGGTCATCTCGACTGGACTCGGCGAGTGCCCTGGCGACTCGGCGAGTCTAGTCGTCCTCCAATCCTCTAGATTTCCCCTTCTACTCGTCGAGTATCCTCATTGACTCGACGAGTTACTCCTGGAAGAATCGCGGGGCCACCCCGACTCCACTCGTCGAGTCTGAAGAACAACTCAACGAGTCCCAGTTATTCTTCAAGCTACTCGCCGAGTCTGCTCATCGTACTCGGCGAGTCCATGCCATGCAGTCGATCAAACTGCTTCCTGAGATACGTATTTTTCCGAATACACAAACATGGGACCTTCTGGACCTCTAAGGGTCCTAATACAGGGTTATATTCGTTTGGGTAACAAGGTAATAATCCATCTACTCATCAAATGGGTTTCATAAACCCTAAATCCATATACACATCAATCACAGAAGAATGTAATCCGAGCTATTACCTGAATGATGTACCTTCTGTGTCCCCAAACTTCAGAACTCGAATCCCTTGCAGTTACTTTAGCCAAAACCCTTCTCCTCCTTGCACAACAATTCCTTCAAGGTCACCAATGGCCTACAAGCTTGCTCTAGATGCCACAGCCGCTTAGGGTTCTTCTCAATCGACCAAAAGACGAGCAATGACGGCATAAGATCCCTTATATACGACCCAAAACTGAACGGCTAGGGTTTTTCGTTGAACAGCGTCGACTCGCCGAGTCCATATCTGGACTCGTCGAGTCCAGTCGCGAACCCGCGACCAAGTCTGCGACCCTACTCGGCGAGTCTGGCTCTAACTCGCCGAGTCTCTCCTTTAAAACACCCCAAAATGCAATTTAACAATACTTGAGATTTTGGGCTGTTACACTTTCATCTCCAAGAACCGGTTATGTTCCCCTAATTAGTCTTTCTCAAGAACCAACTTTGGTAAACCCTGAATCGATCACTACTGGTCAACTGTTCTCAATGTTCTATCAAATGGGGGTACACTGAAACCCTCGCCACAATTACCAAGTTCAAGAAGTCCTGCCTTCCTCCTCAATGGAATGGTATTTTTACTCTCCTGTTCAAAGGACTCTCTGAGCGAAGCGCTGGCTCAGATGGAGCAAGCAAGTCATTCATGACTGTGCTTTATGGGCTATATCATGGGATCAATTTGGATTTTGGAACCATCATCTGGCAACAACTGGTTCAAAGCTTGGTTTCTTCATCAAGACACTCAAAGATCTCCTATGGGAGGTACTAGTCCATCATCACTAAGTGGGCAATGGATCGTCTTCCCGTTCCTATCATGGCGGACTCTCTTCTCTCCTCCATCGTCAATTTTCATACCACCAAGATTATCATCATAGATCCCTCTAAATTTTCCTTCATTGGATCCATCCCTGACACCATGCTTACCTGTGTGTCTACAGCAAGCAATGTTCTACAACAATACAGGAAGATTCCTTCTTCGGGTCCGAGGAAGCTCACGCCAACCATGGTTCGCTCCATTGAAGAGGCTGATAAGCCAGCAAAGAGGGGAAAGAGACCCGAAACCCAGAAGGAGGGGAATGTCGCTAAACCAACCAAGGGTCAAACCCCCAAGAAGCGAAAATCAGACAAGGCTGCTCCTTCACAGCCTAAGCAGAAGCAACAGAAGAAGCCCGCTCGGAGACTCATACTCCAATCTTCAAGCGATTCAGACTCAAAGTATGTTCCTCCCAAACACAAATATGCTCCTCCTTTAGAATCTGAAAGCGAAAGTTATGATGAGGAGGCTTCGGGTCGTGGTAATACCCCACCTCGCTCGCCTACCCCAGAAATACCAGTTCGCTCCCAACCTCCTTCACCTTCACCCGTTTCTGTACCAATATCCATCCATCCAGTTTTTCCCATCCCTACCTCTCAACCATCAACCACTATTCCCATCCTTAATCCAATCTTCACAGACACTACCACTACCACCACTACTACAGGGGCTCATTCTACAGCTCCCACCCCACCTGTTACAACCGCACCACCAGTAACAACCGAACCTCCTACCACTACCAAACCCTTATCACCTACTCCATCCACTGACACCACCCTAGTTCTAGGCGGTGAGGACTTGGAATTTGATTCCACTTATTTCAATCCTTACCGTGTACAAATTGATGAAGACGAAGATGCACCTGTCACTAAGCGTCATCTCAAAGCAGTCAACGAAAAACTTGATCAATTGCTTTCCTCCTCTTCCTCTGGGGCTTATTCTGATGCTGCTTTAAAGGCTTTGTTCTCCTTCGTAGTACAAGAACACAATGCCTCCCTCACTTCTGTAGCCAAGGCCATTGATGCCTCTACTTCCCAGTGCCAACGGGCCTCCCTTGCTGTTGAGGATTCCATAAAGGAGTGCAAAAAAGCGACCGCAAAAGTCGATAAACTAATTTCTGAGGCTCAATTATTTTTAGATTCATTGCAGGTGGCTGCTCAGAAGAACTCTCAATCTGTGAACGCTTCGGTTGATAACCTTCAGCGTTCTCTTCAAGCTGAACGGTCCAACCTTGAAGCTGTACGACAAGCAATCGAAACTGCCAATGCCACTTTGCACGATAATGTCAATGATCGATTGAATCAACTGGAGGAAGAGTTGGATGTGGAAAATCATATCATGGATGAGCTCGACAAAAGAACCTCTCAGTTGAAGATGCAGAACCTCAAGCTTTGCACTGCCACAGCTGAGCTCAATGCTTTGAAATCTAAGAGAGAGGTTATACGAAGCTCTGCTGGTGATGTTCACTCCATCTTACTTCACCTCCTTGAAGCCCATGATCCCATCATAACCGTTTCCATCCACAGGCATTTGGCTGAGAAACTCAGGCCTGCATTGGACATCATTAGTCGTATTGAGGGTGTTCTGGTGACTAGTGTCCAGCCGAAACAAGGGGGAGAGAAGGTAGCGAAAACTCAACCTCCTCCTGAACCGAAACCATGTGTTGAACCGAAGGTTAATGAAGCTTCGGTCAGTAATAGAGACAAGAAGAAGAAGAAAATTTTGGAGGATGAAACTGATAGTGAAGAAGATGTTTATGAAAAGGATCCTGCTAAGCCTTTTCAGAAAACAAAATCTTCTGATAAAGAGCTTGAAGAAAAGTTTAAGAAACAAACGGTTGAGCTTGAGCAGAAGCAAAAGGAAAAGGAGCTCCTGGAAAAGAAGAAGTCCGTTTTTCCTAAGTGGACTCTTGATTCGCTCCAAAGGTGTGCTATTGATGAACCAGGTACACTTTGGCTTGAGCCTGTGATGTCGTTCGGGATTGACAACTCCAAGGATGCATAGTTTGACATTCCGATCACACGAAAGGCATTTATCTTTCACTGATCCAGCTCAACTTTTGCCATACCATCTCCAGACCCGAAGGTGGATTGGGATTTATTGGAATTCTATTTGGAGTTTGCTAAACCTCAGTACTTGACATGGAGTTCGTAGAAAATCACAACTGTCAAGGTACTGAAGCCCTATACAGCATGGAAGTTTGTTAACATGAAATTCAAAGTGACTCGATGATCTGAAGGCTCAGTTCACAACTTCACTCTTGCTGATCTACCAAACCTCAATCCCCACGACTGGATACTCCTCAACAACATCTTACTGTCAAATCCTCAGGAGTATCAGCCGATCATTTACCATATCAAGCAAATGCTTGTCTCCTGCATTCACGATGTAGCAAAATGGATCAAGAAATCGCCTCAACAATTCACAAGCGAACAACAATCAAACCAATGGGAAGAGTTGGCGATGTTAACTTAATGGTCAAAAGGAAGATTGATTTGAAGTACCACACTGTGATGTTTATCAGAGGCGAAGGTCATAAATGCCTGTTCGCTCTCATTGATAAGCACCTGTTTTCAACCTCTTGCTTGGAGCACATTCTAGAGATTATCTAGAGGTGTAATCAGAACACATCATCCGACAAGAAGATGTTTAATGATATGTTGAGATGGTATATGCAATTTCGGCAGACACTTCTTGCTATCATCCCTCGACTGTTCAAGGTGGTAAAGACTGTGAATCCAACTTAGAAGAAATAATATCTCGCCTCATTTAACGCAAAGGGGAAGATTGTTGGGCTTATAGTGTTGCGTCATGGGCTCGGTCCTTAGCCCAGTTTTGGTTGTCGGTTTGGGCCTGTCCAACTGTGCATGTTTTGTTCTATGATTTAGTATTTAAGCTGCATGCATGCAGTCTTTGTAATTAACACTTTCATTATTTTTCTTATTAAGTTTTCTAAACCCTAACTCTCCTCTACAGTGGATGTTCTTCATGGAGCTCTGCTGAGGCGTAACTATACTTGAATCATAAGCATAATGTTGATTCCATACTGTGTTGTAATATTACTGTGTTTGATTTGTTTGGTCTTCATCTTTTACCCGTGAAAGATCTAATCGATCAGAGTTTTATTCACAACAATTATAATAACAATCGGGTTAATTACGACATTTCCACTTTAATTGGGCCTCGTATACATATTTCATGTTTATTGGGCCCTAAATACCTAATTATATGTTTGATTGGGCCTTAAATACCTATTTGCATGCTTATTGGTCCTTGTGTTCTCATTACATGTTATTTGGGCCTTATAGGCCCCTTTGATTTTATTAATTGGCCTCACGACACATTTTAATGTTAGTTTGGGCCAATAATAAACAATACTCGACAATTTGATAAAAACAAATGGTATTTCCATCAACATTTTTTTGTAATCAGATGCATACTCGAAACATTATTCTAAAACGGTAAACGATGTGATACATTGTTCGTGTAAATTTAGTTAAGGTTCTTGTGAAATGTTCTTTCATTCGTACCTACCTAGTGTACAACGTTAAGTCCTGTAGTTATAACCAGAGTCTCCTGGAGGGAGATTGAGAGTTTTTGAATACATCTATACGTGGTTGACAGCCCCGCACCTGAGTTGTTCGCTACAGCTAGACTAGGCCAGTCTAGGGTGACAAATGTCTTACCTTAAACAAGTCGATGCTTGAAAAACGTCACGACAGACAAATCAGTCATATCAACCAAGGTTATAATGACTCACATAGAATTTAACAACACGATAAATTTACAGAATACCTATACTATGCTTTTGATACACGTACGAGCTATTCATTTCTATAACACTCGGGTCTTATGGTTTAAAGACTACAACTCTTTTACGGACATAAAATATCGGATTTTCTGGGAAACAAAGACGATATCTTACATTTTACTTATAACAGAAAATATAGAAATTTATGGAACTCTCTCTTTATACATTTTGAAAATATGAACATACATGCTATAATACAAGATTTGAAACAAAACGGTCAAACGAATTTTTTGTGGAAAATATCAGATTTTTCGGAGTTTACAAATGATACAAAACTTTTCTGACAAACATGTTTATGAACTCACCAACATTATATATGTTGACCATTTTTAAAAATAACTTGTATTCTTAGGGAATCGTTTGTTGGATTAGTGTCTAAGCCCGTAACCATATTTGGTAAGTACTTGACCCCGGTTGTGCATGGTCCTTTTCGGTTGCCTTCACAAAAGCAACTTGACTGGAAAAATAAATTGAGAAAGAGGTTATTATAATTTATTAGTATGTTATAAGAATAATATATTAAAGGAGAAATCATATTTTTTTAATTAATATTGGTGAATAATTAATTAGGAATTAATTTTGTGATCAAGTGTAATTAATTAAACTAGAGGGGTTGAATTGTAATTATGTGATAGTTGCAAAATAGGGCAATGGTTATGCTTGTTAAAGGTTGGACGAATTCAAGGGATAGGATATCCTTGAAATCATCCAAAGGTCCAAGAGATAAGGGTTATCAAGGCTTATCTTATGATTGCTTGGTAAGCAAGCAACTAGATAAGGATAAGGACTGAAACCCTAATCTCAACCCTATATAAAGACCCCTACGCCTTGAGAAATTGTACACTTGATTCTAAGAGCTCCCAAGGCCGATTTCTACCTCCTCCCTTCTCTCTCTACAGCCTCTCCAATTGCTTCTGGTGTTTGTGAGCCATTAGAGACACTACACTGTGTGGTGCTTGCTTTCAAGACTTAGGGTTTGAAGATTTGAGTTGTTATTGCAATATAACAACAAGAGGTATGTGATCTAACCTTATATATGAATTTCGAAAATAGCAAGCTACATTAGGGTTTTATTCATGTGTTCATAATGTTGTGTATCTAATAGTGAAAATATAGATCCATATCTAGGGTTGCATGCACACATAGGATTGTTTGTATAAAACCCGTTAGTGGTATCAGAGCCTTTGGTTAACTTGCTTTCAATTAGTATTATACACTTGTATGAACTTGAAAATTAGGGTTTATAGCCAATAAACCCTAGAAGGCAAGAAATTTCGAGATTAGGGTTTCCTAACTCTGATTTGCGAAAATTGTGAAAAGGTTTTTTGAATCCTTTCAATTAATCCAAGATTTCGAAATCTAGGGTTTGCAAACCCTTAGATTTCGAGATTAGCCTCCTTCCCCAAGATAAGATCCTAAATTTTAGGGATTTGGATAATCCCATATCTTGTAATTATCTTTTAATGGTTAAATATGGTAATTAAAGATTTTGAATTATCACCTCCCATTATTTTCGAAATTTTGAGGGATAAAAGGGATTAGGATAAGTTAATTGTTTATATGATAATTATCCTTTAAGATTTGATAATCCCTTATGATTTAATAATTTAAATTAATAGTTTAATGTGTGATATTTGTTAAATCAAGAGTTTTAATATTTAAAATTTTAATTTAAATGGTATTAAATTTCGAAAATTTTAAATTGAAAATTAAAACCCTAGTAGTTTGAAATGTTTAAAACACACTCTATACTATTATATTATTACAAGCTTTGTATATATATATATATGTGTGTGTGTGTGTGTGTGTGTGTGTGTATGTATAATAAAAATGCTAGTCTTACCGTTAGTTGGCCTCATTCACGAAGCCGGTCTATAAGGTGAGTATAAGGTTGCTGCTTATAAAATGGCGCTTAATGGGTGTACACTCACACCCACCGCTTGCTCGACTGGTGGAAGGGTCGTTAGCCGAACGGGTAGGATAGGGCAATCCTCTCTTCATTGATAAGTATAATGAATCTATACAAAGTAACTAAACATTTTTTCAAATTCCCAATCCTAGTTTCTTTAGGAAAAGGGAATTGATGCAATCCCATGAAATTACACTTTGCACCCTTGCTAAGAAGTTAGGGGAGCGTGTGTGGTTTAGCGACACACTAATTGGTTCTAAGAAAAGGTGGAAAAGGGTGATTCATTGTTTTTCATGGTTCGATGGAGCGTGTATGGTTTACCAGCACATCGAATAGGTGATTGTAACAATGAAGGCACCATGTAGATTTGCATGGTTATTCACACCCACTTTGTGATCCTCGGCATCCCAGTCACAAATGAGAGGGGCATATCGAGATTTAAACATGCCATTGGAAAGTTCAATCTACCTCCAAGAAAATCTAGGAATTCTCAATACATTTAAAACTTAAGCTTATGTTTTTCATAGTGAAGAATTAGTGAATCGTCATTCACTTACCTCCAAATTATTTGCGTGTTGGATTACGGCATCCCTTTTATAATATGTAAATAATGTTGTTGGGTCCTAGCCCTAAATTTTTCATTTTGGGTGTTAATTACGGACTTAATTCTAATCAAACTTTGTTCCTTTCTATTTGTAGATGTCTAACGCAAACAACGTTGTTGCTAGCTCATTCACGCTAATGAGACTTTATCAAAAAGTGACTTTTGATGGATCGAACTTTAGCGAATGGATAAGATACATTCACACTATTGTGCGTTACGAGGACAAAGAGTATGTTCTCGATGAGAAGTTCGAGAAGATCAATCTAGAAACTGCTACTCCCGAAGAAATGGCTATCTGTGAGACCCATGAGCGTGATGCAATGAAAGTTCATTGCATCATGATAGCCACAATGAACTCCAAATTCCAAAAGTCCTATGAGGACATGTATCCCTATGAGATGCATATAGACTTGATGGAGAGATATCACCAAAACGCGAGGCAAGAGTGCTATGAGATCATTACGAATATGATCACTGCTAAAATGGGAAGTGGAGAGTCTCTAACCATGCATTTGCAAAAGATGAAAAGGTATGTTGATCGTCTTCGCAAGTTGAATGTCAACTTTGGGGAAGATTTGGCTATCGACATTGTTCTTCACTCCTTTCCCTCATGCTACAACCAATTTAGGATGACCTATCACATGAACAAGGAAGAGGTCACCCTAAGCAAACTCCAAGGGCTCCTAAGGATTGCTGAGAGAAACCTTAAGGACAAGTCTATTGCACCAACTCTTAATCCATCCACTGCTCCTGTTTTGGCTATAGGGCGGGGAAGGGGCAAGAAGAGGAAGGGTCCGTCAAAGACCCACCGCAAGGGAAAGTCCCAAGATGGTTCATCTTCTAGTGGGACCAAGGTTGATCATGCTAAGCCCAACCCTAACCCAAAGGAGGCAGAGTGCCATCATTGCCACAAAATAGGGCATTGGAAGAGAAGCTACCCGGAATATCTGCAAGCCATCTTATGCAGGTATATACACAATTAAATCTAATGATTCATCTCATGCTATTTCTTGGGTTCTTGATACAGGATGTGGTTACCACATTTGTTCTGATTTGCAGGGACTAGAAAGAAATAGTGATGTGGAGCTTGGAAGAATAAATCTAATCATGGGGAACAGAAGAACGTCGATTGTTACCAAGATTGGAGTGTATTCTTTAGTTCTTAGTAATGGATTGAATTTAGATTTAAACAATTGTTGCTACTCGCCATATATGGCAAGAAACATCATTTGTTTTCATGGTTTATGTAGACAAGGATTTAGATATTCGTTTAATAATGAGAATGGTTCTATTTATGCTTATCTAAATGGTGTTTTATATTCTGAAGCAGTGCCTTGTAATGGAATTTATAAAACTGTTATGGTTGTAGATAACCTAGGAAATGATGTGTTGTGTATGGATTCTTCCAATAGTATGGATAAAGCATCTTTGTGGCATTGTCGTCTTGGACATGTCAACAAGAAGCGCATAGCCCAACTCTAAAAGGATGGAGTGTTGGACTCATTCGACTTTCGGGAAGATGACACGTGCGAATCTTGTTTGCTTGGAAAGATGACCAAGTCACCCTTCACTGGCACTTGTGAGAAGGGTGAGGGTTTATTGGATCTCATACACACAAACATGTGTGGGCCCTTTAGATCCACCACAAAGGATGGGAACCGCTTCTACATGACTTTCACCGATGATTATAGTAGATATGGGTATATATACTTAATCAAGCACAAGTCAGAAACGTTTGAAAAGTTCAAAGAGTTCAAGCATGAAGTGGAGAATCAATTGGGCAGGAAAATCAAGATGCTTTGATCCGATCGAGGAGGAGAGTACCTAAGTCTTGAATTCCACGACTATCTCAAGGAATGCAGGATAGTTTCACAATTGATGCCACCTAGGACACCACAGTTGAATGGTGTGGCAGAAAGGCGTAATCGAACCTTGTTAGACATGGTTCGTTCTATGATGAGTCATGCTTCACTACCTATCTCATTCCGGGGGTATGCCTTAGAGACTGCCGCCCATGTCCTTAACCGAGTCCCTACAAAGAAGCTTGCCAAAACACCTCACGAGACGTGGACAGGGAAAGCTCCCTCGTTGACACATATCAAGGTTTGGGGCTATGAGGTTTTTGTAAGACGAGAGACTCACAAAAAGCTCAAACCTCATAGTGAGTGAGGTATTTTCATCCGCTACCTGCAGAGATCCTTTGGATATCTCTTCTATAAACCGAGTGACAATGTTGTCTTTGTTTCGAGGAGAAGGGTTTTCCGAGAGCGAGAAATCATAAGCCAAGGAGACAGTGGGAGGAAAATCGATCTTGAAGAGATTCAAGAATCGAGCGATGAAGGAACCTCTACCATTGGCGCTCAACCCGAGGAGGAAACTCCGGTTGAACCAATTGATGAGTCCTTACCTCTTAGACGTTCCGAAAGAGTTAGAGTTCAACCCTAGTTTTATGGTTTTGATATTCCTACTGAAGGGGACACGTATATTAGTGATGGTACACTAATAAATCTAGATGAAACTAATAACTATAAGGAAGCCATGGCAGGCCCAGAGTCTATAAAATGGAAGGAGGCGATGGACAGCGAGATTCAGTCCATGTATGACAACCAAGTTTGGAATTTGGTTGACAATGTGCCAGGACGTAAGACGGTTGGGTGCAAATGGATCTTCAAGAAGAAGACCGACTTGGATGGGAATGTGCACACACATAAGGCACGACTGGTGGCGAAGGGCTTTACTCAAACTCCCGGAGTTGACTATGATGAAACCTTCTCACCAGTTGCTAAGATAAAATCTATTAGGGTGATGCTAGCCATTGCTGCATTTCATGATTATGAGATATGGCAGATGGATGTCAAGACCGCTTTCCTTAATGGGAAGTTGGCTGAGGATGTTTACATGGCTCAGCCAGATGGTTTTGTCGATCTGAAGCATTCGCAATAGAGTGTGCAAGCTTGAGAAGTCCATTTATGGACTTGAACAAGCATCTCGTAGATGGAATCTTTGCTTTAATGAGAAAGTCAGAGAGTTTGGATTTGTACGAAGCGAAGATGAATCATGTGTATATGTCATGGCCAGTGGGAGTATAGTTAGCTTCCTCGTTTTATATGTGGATGATGTACTACTCATAGGAAACGACATCCTAACTCTGCAGGAGGTTAGGTCCTGGCTCAGGAAGTGCTTCGCTATGAAGGACCTCAGAGAGGCTTCCTATATTTTGGGAATAAGGAAAGTGAGAGAGAGAGAAGTAAAAGACTAATAGGACTTAGTCAGAATACTTACATGGAAAAGGTACTAAAGCATTTTAGTATGGAAAACTCGAAGAAGGGAGAACTACCGATACAGAGTAATGCCAAGTTGAGTAATACTCAAAGTCCGAGTACTAAAGCCGAGATAGCAGAGATGAGCCGAGTACCTTACGCTTCCGCAGTTGGCTCGATCATGTATGCTATGACTTGACTTGCCCTGATGTGGCCTTTGCCTTGAGCATGGTTAGTAGATATCAAGGGAACCAGGGCAAAGCTCATTGGATTGCGGTCAAGAATATACTTAAGTACCTTCAGAGGACCAAGGAATGGTTCTTAGTCCTCGAATGGAGTGATGACTTAAAGGTGCGAGGGTATAGTGATGCCAGCTTCCAGACCGACGGGGACAACTACCGTTCATAGTCAGTCTGCGTCTTTACCCTTAATGGAGGAGCAGTGACTTGGAAAAGTTCCAAACAAGAAACCGTAGTTGATTCAACCTGCGAATCAGAATACATTGCAGCGAGCGAAGCATCAAAGGAGGCGATATGGTTGAAGAACTTCATTGGTGACATTGGAGTTGTGCCTGCCATAAAGGAGCCTATGGAAATTTTATGTGATAATGAAGGAGCGGTTGTCTTAACCAAGGAACCGAGGGATCATGGTAGATCTCGGCATATCGGCAGAAAGTATCATTTTATTAGACATCGAGTAGAAGGACACCTCGTGGTTAAGAGGATATCATCAGAAGATAACCCAACAGATCCGCTTATGAAGGGACTGAGTAGGGTTAAGCACTTGCAGCACGCTAGGAGCATTGGGCTGAAGGATGATATTAGTTTAGAGTAGATACTTTTAGAACCATATAATAGATAAATGTAATTGACATTTGACGATTAAATAAATGAGTATTATTTATAAGTAAAGTTACTGTCTTATGTTAATTGTTTAACTATTGTTTCAATTTGCGTGTTTTGACTTCCTGAATAATTGAGTTATTAAGAATACTCGAATTATTCGAATGGTCCACAATCGTTCATATGTTGGAAGTAGGTATGAATGAGGATTTTCATGAATTGGTATGTAGAGTGTCTAAAAGGTATTAGACATAACAAAGGTTTACTGCAACGTTCATGAGTGCTTATGAATAAGTTTTGAGCATTGGAATAAACCCGCGCTTGCTGGAATCATTTTATGGAATGTGACAAAAGTGATCGCAAGATGATAATATCATATGGTCTTAAAACCAAGATATATGGTTTATTGTTACTAATTGGTTGTACCTTGATAATATGAAACCGGATCAGTAAATTGATGTCATAAAAACCATTGTTGTGTATAGTTGATTAATAAATAGTAAATGCATATAAGTCGAAGTTTAATAGTTACTTATATTCTAAGAGGGTAAAAGCGATATCACGGCTGCTCAATGATTTTATTTGAATTATGTGTCGGGCCCGGTCATGACTGAATTGATGTGTTAAATTAAGTTCTATGTCAAATAAATCTGAGATCGAGAAACCAACTGCTGGACAATTAGTTCATTGAGATTGTCTGCACAATATCTAAACAGAGGACTGTACGATCCCTTATCTAAAGGACAGGTTACTGATGAGATCCGAGTTCGACAGCGTCTTTGAGAGCTACGATTGCTAATCGAGTTGTACGTTACATTTGTGGTTACTAGACTTATCCAAATGGGAGATTGTTGGATTAGTGTCTAAGACCGTAACCATATTTGGTAAGTACTTGACCCGGTTGTGCATGGTCCCTTTTGGTTGACTTCACCAAAGCAACTTGACTGGAGAAATAAATAGTGAAAGAGGTTATTATGATTTATTAATATGTTATAAGAATAATATATTAAAGGAGAAATCATATTTGTTTAATTAATATTGTTCAATAATTAATTAGGAATTAATTTTGTGATCAAGTGTAATTAATTAAACTAGAGGGGCTGAATTGTAATTATGTGATAGTTGCAAAATAGGGCAATGCTTATCCTTGTTAAAGGTTGGATGAATTCAAGGGATATGATATCCTTGAAATCGTCCAAAGGTCCAAGAGATAAGGGTTATCAAGGCTTATCTTATGATTGCTTGGTAGGCAAGCAACTAGATAAGGATAAGGACTAAAACCCTAATATCAACCCTATATAAAGACCCCTATGCCTTGAGAAATCGTACACTTGCTTCTAAGAGCTCCCAAGGCCGATTTCTACCTCCTCCCTTCTCTCTCTATAGCCTCTCCAATTGCTTGTGGTGTTTGTGAGCCATTAGAGGCACTACACTTGTGGTGCTTGCTTTCTAGACTTAGGGTTTAAAGATTTGAGTTGTTATTGCACTATAACAACAAGAGGTATGTGATCTAACCTTATATATGAATTTCAAAAATAGCAAGCTACATTAGGGTTTTATTCATGTGTTCATAATGTTGTGTATCTAATAGTGAAAACATAGATCCAAATCTAGGGTTGCATGCACACATAGGATTGTTTGTATAAAACCCATCATCATTAAGCAGGTTGGTCATCAAGAAAACGTGGATTTTTGTGTATTTTTGTTATCATCATAGATTTTACATTTGGAATGTAATTTGTAAACCAACATACTGATGTAAAATACGATGGTTGTAATATTTCATGTGTGATGGTGATGTTGTCTTTGATTCAATTATATACACTGTGATGATATTATAAGAGGAAGTCACCCAACCCCCAAATGTTTCCACCGTCTGGTTCGGGGGTGTGACAGATTGGTATCAGAGCAATGTTTATAGTGAACTAGAATATGAAATCATACAAGATATGCAACTATAAATACATTGGGACTAAACTACTCTGAACAAAAATAAAATACATACCTATGTGTGCATTAGTACAATCACAATAAAAGTTTTTGGAGGAATTGAACATCGTGGTTAAACCCGGACAGTTATGTAGTCGTATTGGGATAAATATAGCCTGATCAAGTATATTTATTCAAAATACGACCAACATGTGTTTGGGAGTGATCATGGTGGGCAATAAATCAAGAAACTTACCAACCTCATATCCAAAAAGTTCTTAAGAAACACAAACATAAACAATTAAAATAATATAGGAGTATTCTTGCATGCTATCCATTTTCCTACATTCATATAGTTATGTGCAGAATCTATGGCTGGATTTCATCACTACGGAGATCCTTACTTCCCATACCAGGGGAACGGAGGATGGCTAGAGGTGGAACCAGAAGATGAACCAGATGAGGAACCCAAGGAGGGACCAACATAACCAGTGGTGTACTTCGAGGAGGAGGAGTCTGACAGGGATGATGCAAATAACTCGGACATGGAGTCTAAAGTCATCAATCCACCATACATAGCTAGGGTGCTCCTGCATAGGATGGGTCCCAGCGACCCTATGCCCCCATTGGCACATGAGATTTGGAGATGGAGTTGACAAAAAGGGTTGCGTCCCCCATTCGGCATGAACCGGGACTATTACGGCCTTAGTCATGGCGGACCTGTAGACCGACCCCTACCAGTGATGGTTAGGAGGATACATGATATAGGTGAGTAGGCACGGGCGACCGCCAGTTAGATGGTTACGATGAGAGCTGCGGTTGAGCGCGCAGTGAGACTGACACATGAGGTGGTTAGGGACTACGAGGAGAGACAGGTAGCGTTGGAGGCCCGGCTACGTGCCACCGAGCATCATCTGGCCAGACTTCAGCGCGTATCCACCTCATCATCAGCTCCACCAGATGTCGTATGCCGTGACTAGGATATTCTCTCCGTTCTCGTGTACTATTGCATGTAGGACCGACTCTATGATTATGTGACTACACTACTCATAGAGCCGTTATGTTGATGGATTTTATTTTCCTTATGTTCTGTACGCCTTCCAAGGCGAATTTCCATGCATTGTACTACAAAGTTTATCATTAATGAAATGGTTCTATGTTTTATTTGTGATGTTGTTATCTGCTATGTGTTCTTTTTTCATTGTTTCATGATATTGTATGAATTCACTTATACGCATAACCAAACCATCAAAACTGCTATATGCCAAAGGAAACTCGAAACCACGAACCACTACGTACTCACCAAGAGATGACCTAATTTTATATAAGAACTCTAGAACTGATAGGTACCTTTCTCTTTGATAATTTCTTTTAAGATGACTATTGTTTAGGGCTATCAACAACACCGTCATCTCCGCTACCATAGTGTAATAAACAAAGCACCATTGAAGGCCCTTCATCATCTTCCGCTACCATTACTTCCTTGAGTGAAAATTTCGAACTCGGTGGGAGAGGAAATGAGTCGCCAATAAGAAATATGAAATCATAAAATCAGATGGGAAGAAATCTGCGAAAAGAGTTGAAGTCGTTTGAGATACCGATGTAAATCCTTAGAAATCTCAATCGAGAAGAGAATGGAGAGCCGCTTCTTTTTTTGGCGCTGAATCGTTTCACCACCGGTCGATCACCACGAAAACAGGAGATTTGGAAGCTTAAAATAAAATAAAACCCTACACATATTTGTACTCTGCAATCATCGGATCTAGGGCAGAAGTAGATGGACGATGGGAAGTAGAGCAGATGTGAAAATAACCCCCAATCGCTAGTAGGCTCTGGAATCGTTAGCTTGTGAAAATTTTGTGAGGCAGTGGGTGTGGGTGAGAGGTGGAGACGATGTAGGGTAGATATGAGAGTCATATGGAAATGAATGTAGGAGAAGAAGGCGGGTGTTTAAAAAATTTGGGGATTTCATTTTCCCTCTTAGAGATGCGCGTTTCTTAAAAAAAATATAAAACGACATTCACAGAGGACGCACGAGTGCCCTCCGTGTTTTTAATTTTTTTACATGAGACACTATTTAAGGGCACACAATAATGCGTGACCTAAATCCTTAAATTTTTTGAATAGACGACACTCTTTTAATGTCACTCTCCTTTGCGTAACATAAATCACCGAGTGTCGTGGTTTGCACGTCGTAAAAGGGTCGTTTTCTTGTAGTGTCATATAGGATTTATAACTAGTATACAAATAGATTTACTACAGGTTTAGCAATTTTTACTAAACATATTGCTTCAAATGACTTTCTTAAACGTTTTTACATGATTAAAGCTCTTTATCAAACTGTCTTACACATTGTAAGCTTCCTTTCAAACTCGGTTACAAAGGTATTTTCAAACAGTGATTTTCCGTGTACTTAAACTGTCTTATCAAACAAAATACTTTCAATCGTTTTATAAACTGACATCAAGTCACAAATTCTTTATTAGACTTTTCAACGGTTTTTTACCAAACTTCTTTTATGCTTTTATATTATAAATTGAATGCCTCTATATGTATAGTTATATAAGAAATGTTTAAAAGACTTAGGAAGGCTATCCACCCTATTTCCTTTTCCTCGATTTAGATGTGGTCTGGTGGGATATCGGGTATCCGTCCGAAGGTCGTTTAAATATTAGTTATATATCATGTGTACATATATAGTCATAAATGTTCCATCAGTTAATTCTGTTCTGACGCTCTTGAGATGAAGGGTGTATAAATCTACTTGGACACTCATCAATTACATTCTAGTAAACTATTATAGGAATAGTTTCATGGATATAAAACATTATTCCTATTACAAGAAATTACACCAGAGTCAGTTCATTCATGAGTCTAGACTACATGCTATATGAAGGGATACTCTTACAGAGATTCCTCTTACATGGATATATTTATAGGGATACTCTAACATAGATACGCTTACATTAGTACGTTTACATGAATACTTTACATGAATACTTTTACATGAATACTTACACATGAATACTTTTACATAGATATTATATGGCAAATTACTATTACATATTATACGTCTAGATACTGTTATATAGTTCTCCTTTCTATCTTTACCTTGTGATACAATCACATCATCGACGAAATAGATTGGACTTTATATCCTAGTACCAAAGGATACTTTACGGGATTAACCATTCATAGAATCTCTATTAGCTACAGAGGTAAATGCACATCCACGGATGTCTTCGGTTGATACCATTACAGGTATACTTTAAGGGATTAACTATTCCTACACCCAACTGTTAGCAACAGAGGTAAATGTACATCTACGGATGCCTAAAGTTAACACTGTTAGTTATCCTAGTATAAAGGGATAATACGTAAGTTAGTTATATTATTACCATTATCTTGTGACTCATCCACATAACCAATGAGGTGAATCGTATTTGAATATACTAGTACCAAAGGATACAACTTCTTATATTAATAATAATTGTCAAACAGTCGGGTATTGGTAGAAGACTACTTTCAAAACAATCGGGTCTTGGTAGAAGGCTACTTTCAAAACAGTTGGGTCTTGGTAAAAGACTACTTTCAAAACAACTAGGTCTTGGTAGAAGATTTCATCTATACTAATAGAAACCATAGGGATTTCTAGGGTTTACCAAACGGTTTCGATTTCTTACAAACATTTCCACACTTATACGAACTTTCTTTCAGAACAATATCAAGTCTTTCATTACAAGTTTTACAAATCAAAAACACATTAATATTTATGAATTCACCAGCTTTTTGGCTGATACTCGCTTTCAAAATAACTTGTATTCTCAGGTCGCAAATAGACAGGTACGACGACCAGGTTTTGTGAAGACGGAGCAGTCCAGACGCGTCTTGTTTTCTGATTATTCATTTTATTGTTGTATATTATGAAAGAACACACATGTACTTGAAACTTATACTATTAATGCAATGGATGATGTTGTTGCTGTTTACTACTCTACATTGTTGTGATACATTACATGACGTCCTCCGCCTCAGAACGTTTCCGCCGTTCTCGGTTTTGGGGTGTGACAAATTTGAGGGAACACAATACAATTTAAGAGATACGGTGGCTCGTAGTATTGTTAAAGTGTGCCATAGGGCCCGTACGACGATCTATTTGGAGATGTGGCGCTCGAGGGAAAAAACAGAAAGAGCAGCGAAGGGGTCTTTCCTCGCTTTTTTTTATATATATTTTTATTTTTTTTTTATTTTATAGATCAGTTCAGTCACGATCGGAGAATTGGGCGAGGCAGTGTTTGGGGGAATAACTTTACGTGAGGGTGTACTCACCGACACATTGATGGAGGGATGAATTGAAAGAAGCCCAATATCTATTTAAAAAGAAGTTAGGGAATAAACACACATAAGCTCAAACCATAGGGACCATTAGTGTAAATTCCTCTGATCAATAGCTCACAAAAGAAAAGATAAAAGAAATTTAAAAGCGTATGATAGTTTTTTAATATAAGAGTGTGCGACCAAACACGATCAAAATTGAAGCTCAAGTGACCATCCGTGATAATAAATTTATTTAGGGAAAATTGATATTTTAAAAAATCACAACCAAGTTTTTTCTTTTTACTTTAATTAAAAAAAAAACCCTTTTGGAGTATCCTCTTGGGAATATGACTTATCAAGGTAATTAACTTTTCGGTATGTTCACATCTGGGTAACTATTTTTTTTTGTACATATGTAGGTAACAAACTTTTTGGAAGTGTTCACATATGACCATTATGACCTGCTATAGCAGGTTAAATCCTAGATGTGAACCCTCTCAACAAGTTTGTTACCTAGATGTGTACAAAAAAAATAGTTACCCAAATATGAACAAAACGAAAAGTAAAAATTAAATTACATGAATGGTCCCTGTGGTTTGGGGAATTTGTGGTTTTGGTTGCTAACTTATTTTTTTAACTTAAATGGTGCCTACTGTTTATTTTTGTTGCGCGTTTGGTCCCGTCTTACCTAAAAATACTATTGTGCCCTTATTAATTTATTTTTTTAATTAATATTCTTATCTATGTATTTATTTTTTACATATTCAAAAAAATTAATAGACCACACATATTTGTATCTCCTCTCCATCTTCTATTTCTTTTCCATCTTTAGTAACATCGATGTCTTCACCGTCCTTTTTTTTTTTGGTACTTCAACTCTAGCGAACCAACACCATAACATACTGTCTCTTCATCTTTAGTGGGTTGTGGTGCTGATTCGACGGAGTTGAAGGACCGAAAAAAGAAGTGATGATGAAGACGTCGATATCACTAAAGATGAAAAATAAATAGAAGTTGAGAAGGATGAAAGATGGGATGGTGATGAGATACAGATATGTGGGGTCTACTAATTTTTCTTAAACATATAAAGCATAAGTACATAAACAAGAAAATTAATTAAAAAAAATTACCAAGGGCACAATAGTCTTTTTAGGTAAGACAGAGATCAAGTTCGTAACAAAATTAAATAGTAGGGACCATCCGAGTTAAAAAATTAAATTAATTAAAAAATAAATAGTAGGGATTATCCGAGGAGATACAAATATGTGTGATTTATTAATTTTTTTTTAAATATGTAAAAAATAAATACATAGATAAGAAAATTAATTAAAAAAATAAATTAATAAGGGCACAAAAGTATTTTTAGGTAAAACGGTGACCAAACACGCAACAAAAATAAACAGTAGGGGACCATTTAAGTTAAAAAAAATAAGTTAGCGACCAAAACCACAAATTCCCCCAAATCACAGGGACCATTCATGTATTTTAATTTTTACTTTTCGTTTTTCATATTTGGGTAACTATTTTTTTTTGTACACATCTAGGTAACAAACTTGTTGAAAGCGTTCACATCTAAGATTTAACCTGCTATAACAGGTCATAATGATCATATCTGAATACTTCCACAAAGTTTGTTCCGTAAAAAAAAAAAAAAGGATAATTACAAATGTGAAATACCAAAAAGTTAATAACATGATAAGTCATATTCCCTATACTCTTTTACAAAAACTGTCGTTTATTCGCTCTCCAGCGAGACGAAAACAGCGCCCTCTTTGAAAACCCTAATTTTGACTGATCAGAAGAATTCTCCGATGGAGTCCGAAGGGAGCGAAACAAGTCGGAAACGTAAAGCTAATGATCTTAATCAGAGTTAGTATCTCTCTTGTTCAACCTCGATACCAGGAGATGGGAGATGGTATTGTATTGATTGTAGTTTAATTTCAACTTTTGGTTGTTTCAGAGTCTCCTTTGGTTCTTTCAGAGTGTCCTTTGGTTGTTTCGGAGACTCTTGCTGAGTTCTTTGCGGAGAGTAAGAACATTGATGGGTTTGACAACGTATTGCGTAATCTCGTATATGTTTTGTTATGAATGATTGAGTATAACTTGACTTGATGTGATCTATTACGAGATACTATAAAACATCAAAGGCAATTAGTTGTTGTTATGTATTTAACGTTTTATATGTTGTATTTGAGTTTCAGCCTGGAAAATCGCTTCTGAGTACGGTGAGAGAACTTGTTGAAAATGCACTTGATTCTGCAGAGTCCATTGGGGAGCTTCCAAGGGTCGAAGTAACAATGTAAGTGTTAATAATAGTATGTGTTATAGTTGTATTTTTATCATATTGTTTTTTGTATGTATCACAGTGAGGAGATTAATAGAAGCATGATTGATGACGATGTTGAGACAGTAAAGGATAGTGAGGTTTGTATACACAGATTTGAAACACTAAATTCTATTTAAACTTTTACATAAGTCATTTTTCTTG
Source organism: Lactuca saligna (assembly GCF_052625555.1). Lineage (NCBI taxonomy): Eukaryota > Viridiplantae > Streptophyta > Magnoliopsida > Asterales > Asteraceae > Lactuca > Lactuca saligna. Next base: position 174,873,875 of record NC_136417.1, on the reverse strand, counting down.
TTATTATCTTATCAGAAACGGCTTGGCAAAAATTCAGCAATTGGGAAGAAAACTGCTGCAAAACCCATCAAGGGCCCCTCAGGTTATTACAGGGTGACTTGTAAGGTGTGAAGATAACATAATATTTTCCATTTCAAACCTTGTGTTGCTGTATTAGTTTCATCTTTAATTTACTCCCATATATTATCATACATTTTGAAATTTGTATGTAGGATAATGGAAAAGGAATGCCCCATGATGCTATCCCGAATATGTTTGGACGAGGTTTAGTTATCCAATAAGTTGTAGTTTAAGTTTCTTTCTATAGCATTGTCATGTTACTCTTTCCAGCTAACATATAAAGATGATGCAGTTTTATTGAGGAAAAAGTATGGGGTGAAGCAAACACGTGGAAAATTCGGACTTGGTGGTGCAAAAATGGTATAATATATTTGTTTGGTTCTTTCAATCTAACTTTTATATGTCATGGTGATGATGTATATTTGTGTCTTTCAGGTATCAATATGGTCAAAGATGAGTACAGGAGAACCTATTGAGATATGCTCATCGATGAAGAATGAAAGTTACGCTACGCGCTGCATTCTGGATGTAGACATTTATAGGTATTGTTCTTAAATGTTATTTTTTTGACTTAAATATTATAATCTTTTGATTGAATTTTTTTTGATGATCAGAAACACTCCCCATATCCATTTACATGAAAAGATAGGTGGCATGGAGAATTGGCATGGAGCTGAGATCAAAGTTGTAATTGAGGGAAACTGGACAGCATACGGTGTATGTAAATGATGTATCATTTTTGTTGAATGTAATTATCTCTTAAATTAACATATATATATATATATATATATATATATATATATATATATATGTATGTATATGATTTATGTATGCAGTCGAAGATATTGGAGTATATGCGCCAAATGGCAGTTATTACTCCTTATGCAGAGTTCAAGTTTCGATTTGTTGCAGTTACACTAGAGTGAGTGAGTGAGTAGAGTCTTATTTTTTTATAAAAACATAATTTCACATCTTGTTTGTTGATTAATGATTGTTTTTCTGTAGTGAAAATGGTGTGGTGGAAAAAAGTTATCCAAGATTGATAGAGGAAATGCCTCCGGTTCCTGTAGAAACAAAGTACCATCCATCAGCTGTGGATTCGCTGCATATCATCCAACGCATGATTGCTCAAACTAAAAATCACAATCTTCTGGAGTTTCTTCAGCATGAATTTGTTAACATTTCCAATGATCAAGCTCAAAGATTAATCGGTATGTATAATGTATCAAATAATTTTAGTTTTTTAAAAGTTAATCTTTATCATGATATGATGTTTTATTTATACAGCAAAAATGGGTCCGGATGTCACCTCCGAAACACAAGTCAACTCTTTGACTCTCCTACAAATTGCTTACATGCATCACTTGTTTCAACATACCAAATTTGATGATCCTAGTGGCAATGTATGATATTTTTTCCTCCTCTAAACATATATCTATCTAAGAGCTTCACCCATTAAGATCATAAAAATATAACTTAATGCTGCTTCTTTCTAGTGTCTTGCACCTTTAGGAGATGAATCCTTTTGCGAGGGTATATATAAGGTGCTGCAGCCGAAGATGGTTGCAACATACACTGCAAAAAGGTAAAAATCCATTCCATCCATATCTTAAAAATACACTCATAATGTATTAAAAAATGGCTACATTTCAGTGCTCAAGTATATCAAGGACACCCGTTCATTGTAGAAGCTGGAGTTAGTCTGGGAGGAAAAGTCTTGAAGCAGGTGGGTTGAGTGAGTTTGTTTCTGTGTGTGTGATTTTGTGTAAAATCACACTAATTAATAATAATAATAATAATAAGTAAAAAGATTTTCACGTTTGAAAATTGTAGGGTATAAATATCTTCCGGTTTGCAAACCGTGTTCCGTTGCTGTTTGAGCAAGATGCTGATGTTGTCACCACAACTGCCATGAAGAGAATCAAGTAATGGAGTATATAATCTTCACTTTTACTAGCAATTTTTTAATTTGTTGTTATGGAATTTTCAGGTGGGAAAGATACAAAATTTTTAAGAAGCAGGAAAAAATTGGCGTTTATGTTAACATTGTAAGCACAAAAATTCCATTCAAAGGGTCTGGAATGGAGTATATTGGAGATGACATAAGCAAGATTATTGCTAAGGCTGTCAAGGTCTATTCTCAATTTTATTTTTATTTTTAATACAATATAATAATGTTAATTTTTATTTTGCTTCCTTATTAGGCTAATAATAATAATGTCCTGTATGTTATTTTCTAGACTTGTCTTGAAGATTGCTGCAACCAGCTCAGGTCTCTAGACCTTAAAAGAAATATGAGTTTGTAAGTTGATCATCTTTTATATCTGTGAGATACTAATAACTTATGTTTTTTTTTTTTTTTTTTTTTCTCTCTCTCTCAAGTTGATAATAGTTTATGTTTTTATATTGGCTGTAGCTACATTGATCAAGCTGCAACTGCTTGTGCTAGCATAACGGAGATTGGCCGAGATTTGAATGGTCCAGATACTAAAGTATGGACAAAAGAAGAGCTGGTTCGAGATTTTCGTGAGGATTGTAAAAAGGTATCTAAATATTTTAAAGTTTTGCTTTGCTTTAATAATTATTTCTGAATTTGATTCTTGTTTCTTTGTGTTAGGCGGGATTAATAACAGATTAGATGGCAATGGAATCGACGCTTTTTGTTCATATGGGTAACAGTTTGCATCAGAAAGGAACAATGGTTATGAGACTTTTTGTTTTCTTTTGTTCATCTGGGTTTTTGGGATGTTTGAATTAGGGTTTGTTTATTATGCCCACAATGATAAACAAGTTCAAGCTGCAGTTTTGGATGCAATGTTTGAATCATTAGTTTCTTATGCCACAATGATATTATATAATTGTTGAAATACATATTTTTATTCTTGTACGCCACAAATTATCTTCTTGGTGTTGATTTCTTGAAATATAACACATTTTGAACCCATCATCAACATTAGTTGGACACATTTCCGTCAACTTCTGATTTCCTTTAGTAACAACAATGTTTTTTTTTTTTGTCTGTGTGTGTAAATTCACTTCTCTTTTTAACGTTTTTGATCATACGCAAATAAAGTAAGAATTACTCAAATTCACATGTTATTGCTCAAGAATTGTTTGAAAAACCGTGTGCAATAAGCATTTACACATGAATTGTTTGAAAAACCCATGTTGTCCTCTACAATTCGTCCCTGCATATTCTTTTTGATTTCTTCATTGTTGAATACAAAGGTACGTTTCACTTTCTTTCCCTACATGTTGATTTTTGCCAACCGTTCAAGAACATGTTTTTGAATTTAATCTTCAAGTTTATTCAAGCACCGTTCATTTCTCTTTCTTTGTAATTTATTTTAACATCATTGAACTCTATAAAATTGGTTTTTCTTTCACGGATTTTGTTTTGATGTTTGTGGTTTATGTTTTGCTACTATTTCGGTAGGAAACTCTATGTGCTGTGTTTGGGTAGGATGTTTTGTAATTTGTATTCCTCATTCGTTTGGTTGGATCTTGTCACAAAATAATATAGTTTACTTTTTCCTAACTATATATACACTTTGGAGAAGCAACTTGCATTTTCCTAACAATATATACACTTGAACTCACCTTCAATAACACATACGAGGCATCACATACGAATCATGCAATTTTGACATGCAATTCCCTGAACAGACTCTTGGTTTATAATCTAGCATGGAAAGCAATTCATAGCATATTGAGAATTTTCTACTTCCTGAGCTCCGATTAACTGTACTCATCACATCCTCTAATTAGTATAAAGTCCCTTTACAAAATCGTTTTCTTGAATAAAAGCATTCTTTTTTCAAAAGTTTATTTAGAAAATCTCTCAGTTCTTAGTTTGTGTTCAAACACACCGTAAGGCGTATCCGAATCCCTCAAACCAAAGCTCAGATACCAACTTGTAACGTCCCAAAAATTACAAAGAGATTTTTCAATTTAAAATAAACTAACTAATTAAAACCTTATACTTTGAAATCATTAAACGATATTTATTTGCTGAAAACCATGTTGTTAACAGAGTTAAATACAATACTACGGAAACAAATATCTTCGATGTGTGTGTAGAGTCCCGTTGAGCTATCCTCACGAACAACCTGCAAAAACATTTAATCCACAACTGTAAGCATAAAACTTAGTAAGTTCCCCAGTATACCACATAATCCACCATACATACAATGCATCTACATAAAGCCTCGACTCTAACGCCTAACAACCAAAACACCTATCCATATACCATATCTAACGGGCCATGCCTAAACGTGCCTAACGGGTCACACCCAACAGGCCTCGCCCAACCTACATAGCGGGTCTCACCCAAATTTATTTGCCCAACATCCATAGCAGGCCTCACCTAACATACATATCGGCCCAACCCAATTGTAATTGACAGGGGAAGTATCTTGGTCCTCCATTCAAGATATAAAGTCCTAAGTAATTAGATGTTGGATAGACAGTTGAACAGATGATCAACCCGAAAGCAAACAATTAGACAAGAACATTGCAATAAGGCTTTAGACCAAGAGTTCTCAGGCTATCTAACTTAATCACATATAACTATTACTCTTATCCTAATCATTCATGACACCTAACAATATCATACAATCAACATGAAAGGATCCACCACTCTATCATACCGTGATACAAAGCGCCCCAAACTGCACATACATAACAAGTAGTGGTCCTAGTCCACTAGCATACCCATACTTTCCTAATACCACTATCCTAACATACAAAGGATATACAATATCATACGTAGCGTAGTGAGAGAACTTACCTGAACTGAATAATCGGAGAAGCACACCAATACTCTCACTCTTCTCCCTGATTATTGCCACGAACAGTCTAACACCAATAACGGTCATTCCATAATCAGCAACCCAAATCCTCCAAGTTTGACCCAATTTTGGTCAAACTGGTCAAAATTCAGTGGTTAAAGGTCCACAAAGGTCAACGATCAACCTAGTCAAAGTCAATGCCATGTCGTGGGCCTTACTTGGGCACGTCATGGGAACGCAACGGTAAAACAGTCAAAATGAATGATATCGCCACATCGTGGACCCTCATTGGCCACGTTATGGGACTGCAAGGACAGAATAGTCGCGAATCAAAACTTCACCATGACGTGGCTATCCATTGGGCATGTTGTGGTCACTAGCAGAATGCCATTTCTCTCATTAAGATCTTAATCCTTACATCTCAAGGCTCATACTTCCAAATCTACTTCTTCTCAGTGACTTAATGTGACATTCCCATTTTCACGGCCAGAAAAGATTGATTTTTGTTTATGCTTTATGAAAATCAGAGTATCTCTTTTAATAAAAATGTTGCGGAATTTGTTCCTAGTAAAACATGATAAAAACGTTATCAAAGCATTTCCGAAGAAAAGTATTTCTATTCATTTTAAAACATTGGGATGTCATCGTCAATACAGAAACATAAGCATAAACAAAACTTACATTCATTTACACTAGTGATTTATATCTTCTTAATCTCTCAGTGTAATGTAACTTCATATCGAAACCTGTGATATAAATAAACTGAGTGGGTCAGGTTGGGAAACCTGGTGAGTACATAGGGGTTTCAACCCACAATAATATAATTATTATGTTTAAATAATCAAGCAATTAAACCCAATTACCCATCCCCATTATCTTCTTTACTCTTATGCCTCGTTCCCGAGTTTAGCAAAAGAAAAGAAAGTCATGAGAGAAAAGAAGAGAAAGGAAAAGAAAACAAAATTTTCTTTTGTGTTCCCGAGTTGGAGGGAAATGGAAGGAAAATGAATCATTTTGTTCTTTCTTTCCAAATCCTCCCAAATCGGAAGGAAAGTTAGGAGGGAAAGTGATTCTCCCATTTCCCTCCAGTTCCTTCCACTTACCTCCTTTAGTGAAACTCGGGAACACCAATTTCTTTTATTTTCTTCTCATTTCCACCCATTTCCTTTCCTTTCTCTCATTAAGTTGAACTCGGGAATGGGGTGTTAAGGATCTACCCTAAGAATCAACTATTTCTTGTTCATTCATTCCTAAGGGTTATCCTAAGGAATAGGTACGAATTCCATCGTTGTCAATGACACATCTGTCAAGCACAGCTGTTAGTTCTGTCACTTAGGCGCAGCTGCCAAAATTGTGACATTCTCTACGAGGCGCATCTGCCAATATTGTCCTTTGGGCGCAGCTGCCAGGTTTATCTCATTTCTCTACAGGTTGCGAGCCTGCTAGTGTTCCATTGGACTATCTAGAATAGTCTGTGGTTGTCATCCATACTTTGCTGAATGACGGGGCCATCATTTGGGAAAAAGGCTTCTCACATCGTCCACCTCTCACGCTCACCTCATGGTCTATATCAACCATCATCTCATCATTCAACTCATATTTCATCTACCCATGTTTTACCCAACATATTGTAGATATAAAATACTTATACAGTTTAAATCATTTAAAACATGTATAAAAATCTTTCACTAGCATAGACAACAAGTATACAGATAATATGCACACATAGCATGTAATTTATAATTAATACTTCATATCTATGTGTAAGATGAAAGGAACTATGCACTCACTTGAAAAGGTGGTGACTGGATACTCAGACAACACTTCGTTATCTCAAAATAATTTCCTTCGACCAAACCTAGTATCCTTACCACTAGGGTTTAGTTTAATATTCACCGAGACTAATTAATAGTCTAGCTATTATTACTATTATATAAGCGTTAAACAATACTTATATAACCCATAATAATAGCCCAAGTACTTATTATAAGGTCCTAATAACATTACTATATTAAAACATAAGCTATACTAAAGATAGGTTAGACGTAGCTCACTTACTGCGGGTTTTCTCGAAAACCGGGCTTCGTTGGAGCAACGTTCCTGAGCCGAAAGGCTCTTTTCTCGGGACTCCAGGAGCCTCGGGGCTTCCTTCGGGTGCTAGGGATGTTTCCTAGGCTTTTTATGAGGTTTGGGGGGGGGGGGGGGCAGTTTAAAGAGAGAGTTTAGAGAGAGAAAGAAGTGGGGAAAGGTGTAGGAAATGGAGGAACCCGACACCTCTATTTATAGGGTGAAATCCTGACAGAATCGCGGAGTCGGTTCACGGACTCGCTGAGTCGGTGCCACATGTCATCACCAGATGGCTTTTCTTGGGGAGAAAGCCTTGGCCCATATTCAGCCACGTCACCCCTTTTCGACTTCTAAACCCCGTAACTTTCGCATATGAGCTCTGTTTTTGACGTTATTTTTTTCCACGCATAGGTAAAAACAAGATCTACAACTTTCATTTAGACTCTGTCAGCTAATTCTCGACCAATATTAAATTTAACCGTAGGAGGAGATTAGACTGTTAAATGACCACAGAGAATTCGTAACTCCTTCATACGGACTCCATTTTCGTTTGTCTTTTTACCGTTGAGTTCCTATTAATGATATCTTCAACTCTCCTTTAGGTCGTGTAGTCCAAAAACCGCTTGAAATAAAATTCGAGTTTCGGGCCGTGCACTGCTAAGCTGAAACTTCGAAAAATCATAACTTCCTCATACGAAGTCAGATTTGGACGTTCTTTTTATGGATGTTCTTGGTTTAATGTATAATAAAACTTTAGTTTAGATCACTAAGGCTAAAAGTCCTCTATCGTAATTTCACTATTTACATCTCCCGATGTCGTGCCGGTTTTGCCGTAAAACTTCGACGGGCCATAACTTCTTCGTTATAACTCGAATTTCGGCGTTCTTTATATGTATGGAACCCTTGAGACATATTCTACAACTTGGTTAAGATTATTTATTCTAAATAATATTTTGTCTAAAAGTCGTTTTCGACCCCTATTATCTCTAAATTGACTAGCCCGGATCTACGGGCGTTACAATTATCTCCCTCTTAGGATGATTGCGTCCCGAAATTATCAACGAAACAGGGATGTATAATGACTCCGTACGTTATATCTTTATCCTAGGTAATAATCGTAACTTCTATGTTGCTTCGAACAAGTATCTAACTCGTGGATTCCTTGACTGCAGGCGGTGCTCGATCTTGCACTTGCTTCCTATCTCACGTTAGACTCCAAATTATGACCTTCAAGTCACAATACCGATCCTTGTTGGGTACGAACTTAAGATAAGTTTTTTTTTTTTTTTTTTTTTTTTTTCTTTCTATTTCTACAATGGAACGATGTGTCATATTCTAATGACCTATCATCATAAGTTACAATGGAATAATGTGTCATATTCTAATGACGCTTTTATCCTACTTTGGATAAAAGGAACGGATAAACTTTGATTCAATGCTTGCTTGCACTCACTCACCGAATCACACACAACAATATGTTTTATAACACCAAGTTACTGGTGCGTTTACATATTATCAATGTGCAACCGACTCGCAAGATATAACTCGCACATCTCGGTTTCAAGAATATACAATATTATCGACTCACAAACACTTGTGATAAAAAAATGAAGTGATTCTTGTGAGCGTGGGTTTAATCCAATGCTCAAATCATATTCATAAGCACTCATGAACGTTGCAGCAAACATTTGCTTATGTCTAATACACTTTAGACAATCCACACACCAATTCACGACAGTCTTCATTCATACCTACTTTCAACATATGAACGACTATGGTCCGTTCGAATAATTTGATTGTTTTAAACCAATTAAATTATTCAGGAAGTCAAAACATGCAAAGTGAAACACAAGAATAATACTAATCCCATATGGCCCCAAACTCTAGGTATAAATAAAACATTTTATTTAATGACCATATTGATTACTCATTATTTGTTGTTTCGGGTAATCAACTTATTACTTGAATTATTACTACACTTGTCCCATGCCCTCAGCATGCACACAATGTTAACCTACGGTCCTTACTTTGTGAAATAGATCAAATGAACACATTTCCAATCATACTCATTTCACAACTCCCAATCCTTATCACAAGTGTAAGAATATCAAATTCTTGCCACTTATAGAATATGCTAGATTCTAACATTTTATGCAATGAACCTTTCGTAAAGTCACAGCTCAAAATCATCAAGACTTGGCCAATCTCTATCAGAAACAATTCTATAGATATGATGTCTCTCACTCAAAGTACATTCCTTTGAACATCCTTCATGCATAAAAGTTTCTAATCTAGACATAGATTCTCAATATCCAACTCCCAATATGGAAACATTTCCATATTTGCCATATGACAACTCATTCTTAATAGAATCTTATCTATTCATAATAATGTCGATATGCTCCATCCAATACCATACTCCCAACTATTCACAAGAGACAAATCCTTAGCGAGCTTTGGATCGTCCTTTGATAGTTGTTTAATTATCTTAGTCAAAAAATGATTCTTGTCCTTTTTCCCTCTTAATGCGCTAGACATTTGGAAAATTTTAGAATGGTCAAATATTGTAGCATCTGCAATCGATCCTTTACCCGAAGCGTATGGGACACGATGCATAATGTCTTACATAAAGATACAATACTTTATCAATCTTCTGCTATACTATTTCATGTGTCACATTCTCACAATTCGAACTATGAAGAGGGATGCCATAATCATAATCGAAATTTTGAGAACGCACTATGTATCCTTCACTAAATTTATTAACATTCCCCAATCTAAGCCTTTAGATTCGAAATGAAGCATAATATTCTCTCCCTTAATTATAGCAAAACAACTTTTCAACTCTTACGACTTTGCAAAGTATAACTCTTGTTTTGTATAATTAATATTGCTAACTTTCAATACTTGCCTTAATAATCATACAAGCATAACATTTATGCTCCCACTATCATGATGATTATTATAAGCATAACACTTATGCTCCCACTAGCTTTGACATGTATTCAGAAATAAGCTGAACTTTCAGATTTCTAATACCAGATGCTTCGATAAGCCTTTATCTAAGCTTCTTAAACTTATACACCTTTTCCTTAGATAGCTCATATGTGTGTCTGAACACTTCAGACTAATTGCCAAATCTCACAATTCGAATTATTGAAAGGGATACCGTAACAATAATTGAATTCGAGAATACAATTTTACAATCACTATCTTCTTAAAATCTCTCTTAGTGAAAGCATTTCCTCACAATCATTTTCATGAAGGAAGTAATCTTATGACACTTAGATTTTAATGGTGTATGTGTTCCTATCCATGTGAATTTTTCAAAACCAAAGTTTGCGACAAATCCAAACTCATATGGACTGAACTTTCTCAATTTTGATTTCTTGCCTTATGGAAACACTAGTGCCCACCATGTCTTCCAAGTAGTTAAGCAGCTCACCCTTTCCTATCAATGTACTTTTCATTGATCAAGGCGCTTGCCTTTTATACGTTCAAATGAGAACTCATAGAACTCATATGCATAATTAACTCAATTGGAATGGCACATAAACAAAATAGTGTCAACACGATAGGTTGTAAACCTCAAGTCGTGTGCTAGGATTATTCTTGATTTGTTCTTTAAACTTTTCAAGACCAATAAGACTCCCACTGACTCCTTGCTATATAAGATTCTTTTGTTAAGAAACATTTCTTTACAAATGAATATTCAAGAGTTAGTGCAGTTTTATCAAGACAAAACATTTCACAAATTGGTCCTCGTTGGTCTTTGTCTTATCCAAGACATCACAACTTACCAATTTCAAATGTGCAAGAATAAGAAAACCTTTTTCCAAATTCTACATTTGATGAATGTTATAAACCTTCTTTATACTTGTCACTCAATGTCACAATCTTTAACTCTAAGACTTGGTTTCGGAACGAAGTATGATTGACTTCTTGATTTAACCATTTCTTCAATTCTCGATTCCTCTTCTTAGACATATAATTGCACTAAGACTCACTTAGAGGATCAATTGAGATATGGTTCTCAATCATTAAGACATATCATAAAACATAATAAAAGGTACTCTCCCATCTTCTTAGAATAAAGAAACTTTTATCTTTCTGCCTAGTTGATTCTTTTTATTCGTTCTGCTAGTGATTGAAACTATTTCAATCAATTTAGAATTATACTCAATCTTATAAGTATAATCATATTCACTAAACTTTAGTGAATCATGATGAATAACTTTGTCACTCTTGTGGTAGACTTGATCAACGTACGACCTAGTGTACTCAATCTCCTAGTCCTTCAATTGACACTTTGTCAAAGAATTAGTCTAAATTTCCCAAATGTGAAAGTTTTTCATTCATCATACAATACTTGTTGCATGATTCCAAGTTTCTGTCCACTTGAAACTTGGGCGATGAGAAACTCTTCCTATTTGGTAAATTCTCGACATTTCCACAAATAACATAATTAAGAATCAAATCCATTATTGCTAATAATAGAAACATTCCAACATCAATTTTTCATACATGACATTGCAAGGATAAATAAATAATATAAAATCAAAATTTATTTTATTGCGGAAAAAATTGTCCTTACAATGCAATTGAAAAACTATGTTAATAGATATTTCTTAGCAATCTATTCTAATTCCAAGTAGTAGCTCAAGAATCCAATATTCAAGTAATGCGATCAAAATCCATTTCTTCACGATTAGATTTAGCTCACTTCTTCCCTTAAGCTTCATTTCTTTTCTTCGATCCTACAAAACATCAAATGTAATCTTATCACATCATGTATTAAGAATCTAGAATGGGAACTTAAAAGAGTTAGTTAACGGATGTTACCTGAAGCAGAGCCATATGTATTGACTCTCCCATCTCTTAGATCTCTCAGGTAAACTGGGCAGCTTCGTCTCCAATGCCCCTTCTCTTGGAAATAAAAGCAAATTGACTCTTTTGGAACAACACATGGAACTACTTCAGAACTTTCCTTTCTCTTATGATCAAACTTTTCGACCATGGCATGCCTTTCGTTGCCATTGCCTATATCCATAGAGGTCGGGAAGGCAGATCCACCAATCAACTTTGCTTTTTCAGTGCGCCAAATCATTGCTGATTCAGCGGCAATAAGCATATAGATTAGATCGATAAGGGTCACGTCGTGGTTCATCATATAGTACTCTCTTACGAACTCACTATATGAGTCAGGAAGCAACTGAAGAACCCAATCAACAGCCAGCTCCTCACAGACAACGGATCCCAACATTCTTAACCTATCAATGTGTGACTTCATCTCTAGGACGAGTGCACACACTGACTTTCCTTCTTCATGTTTACTTGCCAAAAGGGCTTGAGTGAGCTTGAACTTTTCAAGCCTTTGAACTTGTGGGCTAGGGAGAATAAAAGGAGGAGGAGGAGGAAGTGAAGCATCATCTCGTGTTCCTCGATCGAATCATGGAATATCATCCTCATGTGGAAGGCTTGTTCCACGGGACTTGGGAAGACCATAATTGTGACAACTAGACATCTACAAAATGGGAGAAAATAAATTCAAGTTAGTTGATTGATTGAGTCCTTAGTAAATCACCCAAATGAGATACTAAGGCTTGGACACAACAGAATATTCCACAACTTGGGAGAGGGATCCCGTAACCCAATTTGTAGAACATTTGAAGGTAAGTGAATGACGATTCACTAATTTTCCACCATGAAAAACGGAAAATAGATTAAGTTTTAAATGTATTGAAAACTCCTAGATCCTTTGAGATTCATTGAACTTTTCAATGGCATGTTTAAATCTTGATATGCCCCTCGATTTGTGACTGGGATGCTGAGGATCACAAAACAGGGTGTGAATAACCATGCAAACTTACATGGTGCCCCCAATGTTACAGTCACCTATTTGATGTGCCGGTTAACCACATACGCTCCACCGAACTATGACAAACAATGAGTCACCCTTTGCTACCTTTGCTTAGAACCATTTAGTGTGCCGGTTAACCACACACGCTCCACTAACATCTTCGCAAGGGCACAAAGTGTAATTTCATGGAATTGCATCAATTCACTTTTGCCTAAAGTAACTAAGATTTGGGAATTTTTTAAAAGAATTTAGTTACTTTGTACTTCATTATACTTATAATGGAAGGTTTCTATCCTATTCTACCCATTCGGCTAACGACCCTCCACTAGTCAAAAGTGCGGTGGGTAAGAGTGGATACCCATTCAGTCGCCATTTTATAGGCAATATCCTTAAAACCCCGTTATAGACCAACTTCGTGAATGAGGCCTACTAACGGTAAGACTGACTTTTACTCATACATATATAATACTAGACTTTTAATGTTATATATAGTATAGGGTATATTTTACACTTTTAAAATACTAGGTGGTCTAATTTAATAAATTACACTTTTAATTTGATTAAATGTAAACCAAAACTTTATGGGTTTATTAAATCTCTTTTAATTATACACTTTAATTAATTAATAAAACCATAAGGGTGTGATTTGAACTTTTTAAAACAATGCTAGGGTTTTAGAATTTAACATTTCTAAATTAAACTTTTAATCAACTTTTAAACTCCAAAACTTGAGGGCAAGTTTTGAAACATTTCAAAACATTAGGGTTTAACTTATTTAAATTTCAAAAACAAAACTTTTGAGTTCAAATTTAAACTATAAAACCTACAGGGATTTTGAATCTTTTCCAAACTTTATCAAGAATATTCTAGATCACATAATTCAAATAAGACAATTAACAATTAATTGGTGGTTATCTAATTAGATCTAGTTCAAATTCTTGCAAAATAATGATCAAATAATTCAAATAATTTAACATTTCTCAAATAAGGTAACAATTATCTAACTAGATGATCAAAATCTTTTATTTTGACAAAGATAATCATAAGGAATCAATAAAATTCGTATTTCTTTAATTTTAAACAATTATGACAATTATCCTAAGTCAAAATCAGTAAAAATCCCGAAAATCCGCCTGTCTGACAGCTAAACTCGCCGAGTCCCCTTATGGACTCGACGAGTTTGTCAGGCAGATGGCCAAAAATTCGATTTTATAGCAAGAATGAATATACTAGGCATCAATACAATAGAAACCAATCATGGTTCCGATACCACTGATGGGTTTTGGCCATAAGAACATCCTATGTGCTCATGCAAACCCTAATGATTGGATCTAGGTTTCTCTATTGTAGATGCATTCATCCAAAACTTTGAACCCTAGTTCTAGCATACAATTAATCATATTAACATAAGAATGGGGTTTAGATCTTACCTTGATTGTTATGTAGCAATAACAATCTCAAATCCTCCTTGTAATGGCTTTAGAAAGATTAGAGTCACAATTGTCACTCCTCTAATGGCTCACAAACACCAAGAGCAAGAGGATGAAGAATGTGGAGAGAGGAGGCTGCCCAAAACGTGTAGAAACCCTAAGGAACCAGTTCACCACGTTTTTGGTGCCCTAGGGGTCCTTAAATAGTGAGGCTATTAGGGTTATCTAACAAGGAAACCCTAATTTGAATGCTTAGGCCATAAGCAACCCATGGACTCCCTCCTTAGAGGCCTTGGACGATTTCTCATGGGTTTTCCCATAGAATTCGTCCACTCCATCCTCTATGGAGTCCATTAGCCCAATATTAAACTATCACACAATTGACAATTCTAGTCCCCTTTATTTAATTAATGTCTTGTATTCTTAGCTCACCAGTAGACAGGTACGATGGCGAGGTTTTTGAGAAGACGGAGCACAGACAAGTCTCATCTTTTATTTTGACTGTATATTTTTGGTGTCTTATTACAATGAAAGAAAACACATGTATTAAAACTTTACTTATAATGCAATGGATGATGTTGTTGCTTATTTACTACTTTACACCGTTGTGATACTGTACATGACGTCCTCCACCCCGGAACGTTTCTGCCGTTCTTGGTTTTGGGGTGTGACACAAGTTGTGATCCATAGCTTGCTTTTCATCTTCACATACCAAAATAAAACAATCAGAAACAAAAAGTAAACTAATTTACAGAAAGCATCAAAGTAGCATTTAAAGTATAAAATGTTTTCCGACACACCTTCTCGTTGACCAAGTCAGAGATAGCAATGACTTGATTATTGCCATGCTGTCAATTGATGGTTGTTCTAAAGCATCAACTATATCAACCGATCCATGAAATGTTCCAGAGGGTGCATAACATTGACTTTCAAAGCTCCCGGTCAACCGGATTTTACTACAGGTCCCACCAATGATGGGCAAAGGTACACTAGGTGTTGAATGAATGTTCACCCTAGAATGTACAGGTGGGCTTCCTGATTTAGATGGTTTTTGGCTCACTTTACTAACACTTGCTACAGATGAAGTATCCCCTAGTGGACCAGATACCAAAACATAATCCTGATCAATCAACTCAAACGAGTCCACAACTATACAAATCAAAATAAATTCAATAACTTACTTTTATGATGATGATGTAAGAAAGTGAATAGTTTAACATTTAACAATGGAAATATATGGAAAACGTACCTTTGGAACGGATATTTATGAGTCTGGGATCGATTGATCTCAAAGATTCTTTCACATTCCCTTCTGATGATTTACGATTTCCAGGTCCAAATCCGTTATTTACCAAAAATCATCACCCAAAAAATCCTGCATTTTGTTTCAAGAAAATTAAGTTGTTGTTTCTTTTTGAATATACATGACACAAGTGTTTCTATTTCTTTTGACTTGATGCTTTCAGAAAGAAGGGCATAACCATTCCGGAACCCAGCTGTTAGCACCAATGGGTGATGAACATCTACGGATGCCTACGGTTACTACATATATTAGGAGTCAATTACGGGACTAACCCTTCCTCCTCCCTGCTGCTGCTACAAAGGACAATTGGAAAATCTTCAGATGTTCATTAGGTTATTCATTTCGCTTACCGCGATGTCGTGTTAGCCCTAGTACCTCCGGATAACACTTACATTAGTACTTTTCCTATTTACTTTATTTTGTGATACAATCACATAAACGAGGAGTTAGACTAAGTACTTTTAGAACTAGTCAATAGAAAGGAAAAACTATCATTTTACTTACAAAACATTCGGGTCTTGGTAGAAGACTACAACTCATACTAATAGGAAATAAGGGATTTTCTATGGTTTTTCATACCTATATCAACGTTTTCATTTAAAGATTTACATGGCATTCATAACAACTTTTCAAAACAAGACAATGACACTTAAATACTTATGAATTCACCAGCTTAAGCTGATACTCTCTTTCAAAATAACTTGTAGTCTCAGGTCACCAGTAGACAGGTACGATGGCCATGTTTTTGAGAAGACGGAGCACAGACAATTCTCGTCTTTTATTTTGATTGTATATTTTTGGTGTCTTATTACAATGAAAGAACACACATGTATTAAAACTTTACTTATAATGCAATGGATGATGTTGTTGCTTATTTACTACTTTACACCGTTGTGATACTGTACATGACGTCCTCCACCCCGGAACGTTTCTGCCGTTCTTGGTTTTGGGGTGTGACACAAGTTGTGATCCATAGCTTGCTTTTCATCTTCACATACCAAAATAAAACAATCAGAAACAAAAAGTAAACTAATTTACAGAAAGCATCAAAGTAGGATTTAAAGTATAAAATGTTTTCCGACACACCTTCTCGTTGACCAAGTCAGAGATAGCAATAACTTGATTATTGCCATGTTGTCAATTGATGGTTGTTCTAAAGCATCAACTATATCAACTGATCCATGAGATGTTCCAGAGGGTGCATAGCATTGACTTTCAAAGCTCCCGGTCAACCGGATTTTACTACAGGTCCCACCAATGATGGGCAAAGGTACACTAGGTGTTGAATGAATGTTCACCCTAGAATGTACAGGTGGGCTTCCTGATTTAGATGGTTTTTGGCTCACTTTACTAACACTTGCTACAGATGAAGTATCCCCTAGTGGACCAGATACCAAAACATAATCCTGATAAATCAACTCAAACGAGTCCACAACTGTACAAATCAAGATAAATTCAATAACTTACTTTTATGATGATGATGTAAGAAAGTGAATAGTTTAACATTTAACAATGGAAATATATGGAAGACGTACCTTTGGAACGGATATTTACGAGTCTAGGATCGATTGATCTCAAAGATTCTTTCACATTCCCTTCTGATGATTTATGATTTCCAGGTCCAAATCCGTTATTTACCAAAAATCATCACCCAAAAAATCCTGCATTTTGTTTCAAGAAAATTAAGTTGTTGTTTCTTTTTGAATATACATGACACAAGTGTTTCTATTTCTTTTGACTTGATGCTTTCAGAAAGAAGGGCATAACCATTCCGGAACCCAGCTGTTAGCACCAGTGGGTGATGAACATCTACGGATGCCTACGGTTACTACATATATTAGGAGTCAATTACGGGACTAACCCTTCCTCCTCCCTGCTGCTGCTACAAAGGAAAATTGGAAAATCTTCAGATGTTCATTAGGTTATTCATTTCGCTTACCGCGATGTCGTGTTAGCCCTAGTACCTCCGGATAACACTTACATTAGTACTTTTCCTATTTACTTTATTTTGTGATACAATCACATAAACGAGGAGTTAGACTAAGTACTTTTTGAACTAGTCAATAGAAAGGAAAAACTATCATTTTACTTACAAAACATTCGGGTCTTGGTAGAAGACTACAACTCATACTAATAGGAAATAAGGGATTTTCTATGGTTTTTCATACCTATATCAACTTTTTCATTTAAAGATTTACATGGCATTCATAACAACTTTTCAAAACAAGACAATGACACTTAAATACTTATGAATTCACCAGCTTAAGCTGATACTCTCTTTCAAAATAACTCGTAGTCTCAGGTCACCAGTAGACAGGTACGATGGCCAGGTTTTTGAGCAGACGGAGCACAGACAAGTCTCGTCTTTTATTTTGATTGTATATTTTTGGTGTCTTATTACAATGAAAGAACACACATGTATTAAAACTTTACTTATAATGCAATGGATGATGTTGTTGCTTATTTACTACTTTACACTGTTGTGATACTGTACATGACGTCCTCCACCCCGGAACATTTCCGCTGTTCTTGGTTTTGGGGTGTGACACAAGTTGTGATCCATAGCTTGCTTTGCATCTTCACATACCAAAATAAAACAATCAGAAACAAAAAGTAAACTAATTTACGGAAAGCATCAAAGTTGCATTTAAAGTATAAAATGTTTTCCGACACACCTTCTCGTTGACCAAGTCAGAGATAGCAATGACTTGATTATTGCCATGCTGTCAATTGATGGTTGTTCTAAAGCATCAACTATATCAACCGATCCATGATATGTTCCAGAGGGTGCATAGCATTGACTTTCAAAGCTCCCGGTCAACCGGATTTTACTACAGGTCCCACCAATGATGGGCAAAGGTACACTAGGTGTTGAATGAATGTTCACCCTAGAATGTACAGGTGGGCTTCCTGATTTAAATGGTTTTTGGCTCACTTTACTAACACTTGCTACAGATGAAGTATCCCCTAGTGGACCAGATACCAAAACATAATCCTGATCAATCAACTCAAACGAGTCCACAACTGTACAAATCAAGATAAATTCAATAACTTACTTTTATGATGATGATGTAAGAAAGTGAATAGTTTAACATTTAACAATGGAAATATATGGAAAACATACCTTTGGAACGGATATTTACGAGTCTGGGATCGATTGATCTCAAAGATTCTTTCACATTCCCTTCTGATGATTTACGATTTCCAGGTCCAAATCCGTTATTTACCAAAAATCATCACCCAAAAAATCCTGCATTTTGTTTCAAGAAAATTAAGTTGTTGTTTCTTTTTGAATATACATGACACAAGTGTTTCTATTTCTTTTGACTTGATGCTTTCAGAAAGAAGGGCATAACCATTCCGGAACCCAGCTGTTAGCACCAATGGGTGATGAACATCTACGGATGCCTACGGTTACTACATATATTAGGAGTCAATTACGGGACTAACCCTTCCTCCTCCCTGCTGCTGCTACAAAGGACAATTGGAAAATCTTCAGATGTTCATTAGGTTATTCATTTCGCTTACCGCGATGTCGTGTTAGCCCTAGTACCTCCGGATAACACTTACATTAGTACTTTTCCTATTTACTTTATTTTGTGATACAATCACATAAACGAGGAGTTAGACTAAGTACTTTTAGAACTAGTCAATAGAAAGGAAAAACTATCATTTTACTTACAAAACATTCGGGTCTTGGTAGAAGACTACAACTCATACTAATAGGAAATAAGGGATTTTCTATGGTTTTTCATACCTATATCAACGTTTTCATTTAAAGATTTACATGGCATTCATAACAACTTTTCAAAACAAGACAATGACACTTAAATACTTATGAATTCACCAGCTTAAGCTGATACTCTCTTTCAAAATAACTCGTAGTCTCAGGTCACCAGTAGACAGGTACGATGGCCAGGTTTTTGAGAAGACGGAGCACAGACAAGTCTCGTCTTTTATTTTGATTGTATATTTTTGGTGTCTTATTACAATGAAAGAACACACATGTATTAAAACTTTACTTATAATGCAATGGATGATGTTGTTGCTTATTTACTACTTTACACTGTTGTGATATTGTACATGACGTCCTCCACCCCGGAACATTTCCGCTGTTCTTGGTTTTGGGGTGTGACACAAGTTGTGATCCATAGCTTGCTTTGCATCTTCACATACCAAAATAAAACAATCAGAAACAAAAAGTAAACTAATTTACGGAAAGCATCAAAGTTGCATTTAAAGTATAAAATGTTTTCCGACACACCTTCTCGTTGACCAAGTCAGAGATAGCAATGACTTGATTATTGCCATGCTGTCAATTGATGGTTGTTCTAAAGCATCAACTATATCAACCGATCCATGATATGTTCCAGAGGGTGCATAGCATTGACTTTCAAAGCTCCCGGTCAACCGGATTTTACTACAGGTCCCACCAATGATGGGCAAAGGTACACTAGGTGTTGAATGAATGTTCACCCTAGAATGTACAGGTGGGCTTCCTGATTTAAATGGTTTTTGGCTCACTTTACTAACACTTGCTACAGATGAAGTATCCCCTAGTGGACCAGATACCAAAACATAATCCTGATCAATCAACTCAAACGAGTCCACAACTGTACAAATCAAGATAAATTCAATAACTTACTTTTATGATGATGATGTAAGAAAGTGAATAGTTTAACATTTAACAATGGAAATATATGGAAAACGTACCTTTGGAACGGATATTTACGAGTCTGGGATCGATTGATCTCAAAGATTCTTTCACATTCCCTTCTGATGATTTACGATTTCCAGGTCCAAATCCGTTATTTACCAAAAATCATCACCCAAAAAATTTTGCATTTTGTTTCAAGAAAATTAAGTTGTTGTTTCTTTTTGAATATACATGACACAAGTGTTTCTATTTCTTTTGACTTGATACTTTCAGAAAGAAGGGCATAACCATTCCGGAACCCAGCTGTTAGCACCAATGGGTGATGAACATCTACGGATGCCTACGGTTACTACATATATTAGGAGTCAATTACGGGACTAACCCTTCCTCCTCCCTATTGCTGCTACAAAGGACAATTGGAAAATCTTCAGATGTTCATTAGGTTATTCATTTCGCTTACCGCGATGTCGTGTTAGCCCTAGTACCTCCGGATAACACTTACATTAGTACTTTTCCCATTTACTTTATTTTGTGATACAATCACATAAACGAGGAGTTAGACTAAGTACTTTTAGAACTAGTCAATAGAAAGGAAAAACTATCATTTTACTTACAAAACATTCGGGTCTTGGTAGAAGACTACAGCTCATACTAATAGGAAATAAGGGATTTTCTAGGGTTTTTCATACTTATATCAACTTGTTCATTTAAAGATTTACATGGCATTCATAACAACTTTTCAAAACAAGACAATGACACTTAAATACTTATGAATTCACCAGCTTAAGCTGATACTCTCTTTCAAAATAACTTGTAGTCTCAGGTCACCAGTAGACAGGTACGATGGCCAGGTTCTTGAGAAGATGGAGCACAGACAAGTCTCGTCTTTTATTTTGATTGTATATCTTGGTGTCTTATTACAATGAAAGAACACACATGTATTAAAACTTTACTTATAATGCAATGGATGATGTTGTTGCTTATTTACTACTTTACACTGTTTTGATACTGTACATGACGTCCTCCATCCCAGAACGTTTCCGTCATTCTTGGTTTTGGGGTGTGACAGATTGGTATCAGAGCACTGTTTATAGTGAATTAAGTATATCAACCCATAAAAGATATACTAACTATAAATACATGGGATTAAAACAATTTGTCTAAGAGTATATACTTTTAAATAATAAAATATTTAACAAAGTATACGTGCCTGCATTCATACTAAAATCCATGTCACAATGACAAGAACAAAAGTATTGCGATTGTTGAATATCACAGGTAAGCTCGGGGATGTATGGTCAGTCTTAGGAGTGGCATAGCCTGATCAACTATGTTGTTCCAAGGAGTGATTAGCACATGCCCAAGAATGGTTGTGATACTGCAACAAGTCTGAAAACTTACCAACATTACCACAAAGAGAACATTATAACAGGACCTAAGTCTAAAATACCATAGGGGTGTTTTGTGTTACTATAAGTACTTTATACTTGAGAACTAAAGCGGGATCTTCATTACCAAGTTGATAGCTGCTAAGTGGATACACTAAAGTTATATGTAAATAGGATGTTATAGACTTAGAATCGGTGAAATTTTTGCTTTACCCCTATTCCTTGTGAATTTGGAGTTAAGGTCACTTATTCGAAGGCCTATCTTGTGTTGATTACATATAACTGGTATGCACTTTACAAATAGCGATGTAACTAATGAAGGTTTCCTAAATAATTATCTAGATAGTTCGTCTAATAATTATTTTTTTACCCCAAATTCTCGCGTAGATAACATGGCTGGACTCCATCCTCACGGCAACCTGTTCCTTCTGAACGCGGTTATTGCTGGATGGTTTGGAGAAGAACCAGATAATGATCATCCGATCCCTCTGAATGATCACCATGCTGAAGACCTTTCAGATGGTGATATCTCCGAACCCGAGGTTGAGAACCTACCTCAGACAGCTCCTTTTCCAATTCCTAACCCTCGTCCGACTTTTCATGGCCCGACGCCTCCATGGGTGGAATGTTTGGAAACATGGAGCGAAGATCAAGATCAACCTATGCCGTTCAATAGAGACCAAAGTTTCTACAACGTAAGTGAAGGGAGCTCAGTAGACAGAGTTCTACCAATTCTGATCCGAAGAGTTGCCCGAAACGAAATTCAGGGCAGGACAGCCCTACAACATATCGCAAAAGCTGATACAAATGGAGGAATGCATATGCTTTGCACCAGTCGCCTTGAACATGCTCGTGAGAGGTCTGAGAGAGACCATGAAACCCTGCTGCAAGCACTGGCTCAATCACGAGCCTAAGTCATAGAACTTCGAGTACGCCAGAGAGTGTACGAAAGACACCTACTTGATGTGGAACGCCAACTGGTTGGACATAGAGTTCAGCAGAGGGATGACCGTCGCTAGTAGTAGATACTTTACTTTATATTCCTTGCTAGAAAGGAATCGTGTTTCTGTCTATGCCCAACGTGGCATTTCCTATGAAACTATCTTGTGCTGTAAGTACTTTTGGTTAGGTCTTTATGCTGTCAAGAACTATCTTCTCTGGATATGATGTAAGACCTTGTTACAAGGTCATTTTCCCGAACCTGTATGTTATGAATACCAAAGATATTGACAGTCGGCTAACTCCTGTGTCATTCTTTATTCAAATACTCTTATCATATTTTCATTTGAGTCTATCTGAAACATGCTTTAGTCAAGTCATTGGACTATAGCAAGTTAACTCCGGAGACATTTCCAAGTCTCTTTTAATGGTTGGATCATGTTATTCACCAAACAACAATACCTCGGTTCGCACAACAAACATCTTGAGACCATTGTAAGAACTTACTTCCGATCTTTACTAGGAATGCATCATAGGGATGTAGGTCAAACCGTCGTGAACATACTTCCATTCTGTACTAGGACTGCATCATAGGGATGTAGGTCGAACCTTAGAGAACATACTTCTACTCTTTGCATGAGCGATCGAACTACGTCTAGATTCAACCATTTTCGCTCACAAATTCATTTCTTTCGGTGTAACAGAATCATGTCGCCCAAGAAAAACGATCAGCCCATCAACCAAACACTAACTCTTCAGATTGATACAGTTACCTTTCAAGCTGCAGTCTCGGCTGCCGTGTCAACTTTTCTGACCCACATGAACGCTAACAACCCAAGTGTTAGCGGGATTGTTAACAACAATTCCAATCCAAGTAACAATCAAGCACCTCAACGAGCAACAAACTACCACGAAACCTCGAGTCATAAGACCAGGAGTAACAAACGAAAGTCTTGGAATAAATCTAAGGACAAGTCGCTTTGAAGGGCGAACAGGAAACAACCACCAGTAACAACCTTCACAGCCACGACATCAATACCTCCTACTACCATCCCTTCGGGCATCCCAATTGTCCCTAAACCAGCCAAACTTTATGCTGGAAATCTCCCAAAATGCATTCAATGTAGTTTTCACCACCATGGACCTTGTAGGGAGATGCAGTGCTCACACTGCAATAGAAAGGGTCACACCAAGCGTTACTGCAAGAGCCTAGCAAGGCTAAACAACCAAGTTCCTAGCACCAGTGTAAACCAAGCTTGCTATGGTTATGGCAAGGTAGGTCACTATAGAAAGAACTGCCCAGAGGCAGCAGATGCTGGCACAGACAGAAGTATGCTACCGACCACCACTGCAGGAGAGTCTACTCCGGACCCACGTTATTGTAATTTAGGCGTTTCGTTGTAACAGACTTATGAACCATCCCAAAACTAGTGCAACCAGAGTCTTATCTTTTGTGGGATCCCTTCCGTTTAAGGATGCTCGTGCTGTGTATACTTGTCTTTTGTAGTATACCTTGTTCGCAGCAATAGTCTTGTAGTAAATCCTAAGTTCAGTAACTCTGTTAAAAGTTGCACTGTTGTGTTTTGTCTGTAACGCCTTATTTTCAAATCTAAGGTCTTTAGTTTCCATATGATTCCGACTTTATCATATGACTCGAATAAAATTCGATCCTCGCAATACCAGCTTCATAAGTACATCTCTTTCTCAGTAAACGTCCTTTAGCGAAGACGTCATATCAGAACACCGAGGTACTCGTGCATGAAGTACCTTATAGTTCTTTTCCTTTCCGAAGGAATCCACACATTATTACTCGTGCAGTATGTCAAGTTCAATTCCAGGATTCATACGGTTGATCTATCACTGAAGAATGTATACAAGAGAGTGATATATAATCAATGTTCTACAGGTTTAGAATTGATGATTCCACTTTAACTTCTTTTCTCTCGATGGGATGTGAGATTAAGGAAGAATCAGTTATTCGACTACCTTTTCAATCTTAATTATATACGACTCGTATACACGAGATTGTGATCAATGAACCATGTATGAATTCTAATATGAACTTCAGGACGGAGACTGTCCAAGAGTACAAGTAATTGCATTGACGTAGGAACAAACTTAGAACCCAATATGACTCTTATAACCAGATCGCCTTACAATCTAAACACCTACGGAAGATACAAGAACAGCCCGGACAACACAGCGAACTACTCAATAATAGAATTAGAAGACCAGGCTTCTCACCCTTGAGATCTCCGGTCTTATTCTTACCAGAAGTTGATGGAGTGCATCATATGTACCTCGACGACCGAACACTTAATTAAGATTTCCATTAGAAATCATTGTCTCTGCCTCGTGTAGACAAGATGATTGAACAAACACAGGGAAAGAGTTACTTTCAGAAATGGACCTGAGATCCGAATATCACCAGTTCGAGTGATAGGGAAGGATGTCCTGAAGACTAACCTCCGAACTCGATGCGGACATTTTGAGTCCGTAGTGATACCCCTCGGATAGGACCAATACGCCCATCATATTCATGAGCTAAATAAGTGGAGTACGCCTTTCTTACTGGGATCAGTTCGTCATTTCTCCATGTAATGACTTACTTATCTACCCTCGTAGTAAGAAAGAACCCATAGAAACATTAACCTCGGAGATACTTTCGCCAAGTTCTCTAAACATGAGTTTTGGAATTAAAGGGTCAAATTTCCTGAGACACATTATTAGTGATGTGGAAATTTTTGAGTACTCTGGCAAATTATCCAAAACCGTTGGGAATTTGTCGGCACCGTAGTCACCGACAGAAAATTCACCAAATTCTAGGTCTTACAGACCTACTATCATAGTCCATTCAGATCTCCTTGCAAATTTCAGAAACCCTTTTGACTTTGACCCAACAAGGGGCGGTCCTTGACTGGGAAGTTAAGCGAGAGAAAGAACCTTTGGAATTCCAAGTGAGAGACCAAATTCTTTAGGAAACCTCACTCTGGTAACGGCTTAATACGCTTTGTAAAGCATGGAAAGCTAAATCCAATGTAGTTAGGACCTCCGAGATTCTTACCAGAATCGGTCCCGCATCTCACAAACTAGACCTACCCCTGCAAACTTAGTAACGTACATTTTACCCTTCGCGTCCTGAACTTGAAGCAGTACCTATCCATTAGGACTTTCGTAAGCCCTCTCGACGAGATTGAGATTTACGAGATCCTCACCTTCGTATTAGAACCGTAGTGACCATCGACCAAGTGGTCAAGCGGATGAAGCAACGCCGTCGCCCGTTAGTGAAGGTTCGTTGGGATACCAACCGAGAACCCGATTTCACTTGGGAACGTGAGAACCAATCGATTAGGAAATTCACTTAACGACTGGATCACTTCTACCTACTTCCTTGCCTAAATTCTAATTTTGGGACGAAATTCCCTTTAACAGGGGGATGATGTGACAACCCGAAATTTTCATTCTGAACAAACCATATCAAGCCAATAGAAGTTGGAACAGTTACAAAGAAATTCCAGACTGTAGGTATAAGTTTGAGTATTTCAGGTTTAACACTTAAGGAGATATCAGGAGAGTGGATGCACTAGGGTTTTGTGCAACAATGTTATTCCAATACTCTATGATATTAGAGTTCATTCCGGGAATAAAATATTTTCTGCCAAAAATCTTAGGACTATAAATAGAAATCTGAACCATATTTATTCATTCGTTACATTTCCAACTAGAGAAAAGCCATTTTCTCTCTCACGGATCTTCGGGTTTTCATCCCAAATCGTGAGTACCTCTCTCTAGTAGTGTTATGTAGCTTATAATGTGTGTATAACTTAGATTACATAGCTAAACAACTAGATTTAGGAGTTTACTCCCCAAGGTGTTCTTGGGCGGTAAACTCCCGAAACAATGCCTAGCCTTTCCCCCGTGATATGTTACTACCTTAGGCTTGTATATAGGTGTAATTGGGACAAGAAAACAACAATGAAACACCAAAGTTTGGGTGTTCACGGCCCAAGAAGATCTTGGACCGTGAACTCCAAAAACATGGACCAAAGAGTGCTTTTGGCACTCCTAAAGTCTTGGACAATTACCTAGGTTTACTCCTACATAAATCAAGGAATTTAAAACATCAAAAACCTCTCTCAAAGAGGGATTATGGCCCTAATATTGTTCTTGGGTCGTAAACATGAAAGAAGGGCACCAATGTGTGCCTAAGGCCTTCATTAGACTTAGATAAATGTATGGAACCTATCCTACATGAACAAGGGACTTGAAAACATAAAAATATCCCCTTCCATATGAGTTTACGGCAGTAAACTCAAAGGGAATTGGCCTTGGGGCCGTAAACTCCTCAAAGGAGTGTATCTATGCCCTAAACCCTCCCAAGAAATTAACCACCAAGTTGGAATACTTCTAGGGATCATTTAGAACCTCAAAGCACAAAATAACACCAAGCTTAGGAGTTCACGACCGTAAACACAAGGGTTTATGACCGTAAAATCCTTGTGTGATGTTTATGGAAGAGTAAACTCATGTATAGGGTCCTTTGGAACCCTAAACCCAATAGCCTTGTCCCACAACAATTTAGATGCAATCCTTAGGGCTTATAACACTTATATAAGGTGTTTATTATGTTCTAGGATGTCTTAACATTATCAATTAGTAGTTTAAGACTAATTGGATACATATATGTGGTATTATATGTTAACTAGGGTAATAAAGTGTGTTCAAGACTTCACTTGTCACCTAGAGATCCTACATCTTCAGTTCATCCGTGCCACTCACTACAGGTGAGTTCATACCCCTTAATCAATGTTTTAAATAATTTTAAATGCTTTAATGTGGGGGGGGGGGGGGGAATACAAGTAGAAAACAGTATGTTACTAAATCACTCTTATGTATTTTATAACTATGTTTTCACCCAGTAGATTTCACATACTTCAAAATGTGATACATGAAATGGTTTTCTATCTTAAAATACCATGATAACAAAAGTATTATTTTTGAAATGTTTATTAAAATGACATCAAGTCACTCTTAATTATTGTTCAAAACTCTTAGATATCTTACAAAACCATTATTTTTACCTTCATGAAACAAAACTATACTTATACACTTATGTTCATATAAATGTTTTGAGATTATAGTTTTCATCCTTCATTCAGTTTCCCACACTCTTGTGTAGTAAGGGTGTATAAACTACTTGAACAACCAATTATCTTTCAGTTAATTATCATAGGGATAGTTAGAAGATACAAACCATCATTTCTATTACAAGGAATCACACAAGAGTCAGTTCATTCATGAGTCTATACCAGTACATTACCTAATACATGAGTACATTTACATATACTTACATGATACATGAGTACGTTTACATATGCTTAGTTGATACATGAACACGCTTACATGAATACATTACATGAGTACCATTACATAGATACATTATCCTGTATTCACTTACCTGGATACTTGTACCTAGAGTTACGAGGAAGATTTATTCGTACATTCTGTGTAAATTTTTTTGCCTATTCCAGTTCGAAGGGATGTCTAGACGGGACTAACCATTCCGGAACCCAGCTATTAGCACCAGTGGGTGATGAACATCTACGGATGCCTATGGTTACTACTTATATTAGGAGTCAATTACGGGACTAACCCTTCCTCCTCCCTGTTGCTGCTACAGAGGACAATTGGATAATCTTCGGATGTTCATTAGGTTATTCATTTCGCTTACCGCGATGTCGTGTTAGCCCTAGTACCTCCGGATAACACTTACATTAGTACTTTTCCTATTTACTTTATTTTGTGATACAATCACATAAACGAGGAGTTAGACTAAGTACTTTTAGTACTATTCAATAGAAAGGAAAAACTATCATTTTACTTACAAAACATTCGGGTATTGGTAGAAGACTACAACTCGTACTAATAGGAAATAAGGGATTTTCTATGGTTTTTCATACTTACATCAACTTCTTCATTTAAAGATGGCATTCATAACAACTTTTCAAAACAAGACAATGACACTTAAATATTTATGAATTCACTAGCTTAAGTTGATACTCTCTTTCAAAATAACTTGTATTCTCAGGTCACCAGTAGACAGGTACGATGGCCAGGTTTTTGAGAAGACGGAGCACAGACAAGTCTCGTCTTTTATTTTGATTGTATATTTTTGGTGTCTTATTACAATGAAAGAACACACATGTATTAAAACTTTACTTATAATGCAATGGATGATGTTGTTGCTTATTTACTACTTTACACTGTTGTGATACTGTACATGACGTCCTCCACCCCGGAATGTTTCTGCCGTTCTTGGTTTTGGGGTGTGACACAAGTTGTGATCCATAGCTTGCTTTTCATCTTCACATACCAAAATAAAACAATCAGAAACAAAAAGTAAACTAATTTACAGAAAGCATCAAAGTAGCATTTAAAGTATAAAATGTTTTCCGACACACCTTCTCGTTGACCAAGTCAGAGATAGCAATGACTTGATTATTGCCATGCTGTCAATTGATGGTTGTTCTAAAGCATCAACTATATCAACCGATCCATGAGATGTTCCAGAGGGTGCATAGCATTGACTTTCAAAGCTCCCGGTCAACCGGATTTTACTACAGGTCCCACCAATGATGGGTAAAGGTACACTAGGTGTTGAATGAATGTTCACCCTAGAATGTACAGGTGGGCTTCCTGATTTAAATGGTTTTTGGCTCACTTTACTAACACTTGATACAGATGAAGTATCCCCTAGTGGACCAGATACCAAAACATAATCCTGATCAATCAACTCAAACGAGTCCACAACTGTACAAATCAAGATAAATTCAATAACTTACTTTTATGATGATGATGTAAGAGTGAATAGTTTAACATTTAACAATGGAAATATATGGAAAACGTACCTTTGGAACGGATATTTACGAGTCTGGGATCGATTGATCTCAAAGATTCTTTCAGATTCCCTTCTGATGATTTACGATTTCCAGGTCCAAATCCGTTATTTACCAAAAATCATCACCCAAGAAATCCTGCATTTTTTTTTCAAGAATATTAAGTTGTTGTTTCTTTTTGAATATACATGACACAAGTGTTTCTATTTCTTTAGACTTGATGCTTTCAGAAAGAAGGACATAACAATGAGTAAGCCACACCCCTTACCTGAAGTCTTCTTCCCTCATGTTCTCATATGATTATTGAACAAATTATCTAGAGGTAAAAGAAACTAAGAATAGTTACTTGAGAGAGAGAGAGAGAGAGAGAGAGAGAGAGAGAGATTACCTGTGACATGCCTCCAACCGAGAAGCCATCACGAAATGTTTGTGCTAGCCCTTGAGTCATCTATCACAAAAAACACAAGTCAGTCAGTCCTCTTAAATTAAGTTTATGAGTCAACCAACAAAATCTAGAACATGCAGGCTGCATTTGTTATATGGGACAGGACTTGACAAGTGGGGCAAAATATTAACAAATATGGAGGGAGAAGAATACTAACGTTAAAAACATATCCTGGCTGAGATAATGGACCACCACCCACTGATGACTGATGACTGACTGAGATAATAGGCCACCATGATATGCTGGAAGATCCACACGGGGCATTAGGTATGCAGCCAGATGAAGACTACCTTTATGACTGGCATTACCTGCTCCACCTCCCATGTATGGACCTGTACCTGTCCTAGAGTCAACAGTCATCATATATACTTTACTACTTATCCACAAACAAAGATAACTAACTATACATTATATTATTATTATTATTATTATTATTATTATTATTATTATTATTATTATTACTATATAGGGCATTAGGCAAGGATTCTCACAATTAGTTACTCTTTTAACAAATTCAAGCAAAGAACAAAGACAACGTGGTGTCTTGACACAAGCTACCACTCTAACACTACCATGAGAAAGGTCTCGATGATAGTAACAGTCATGTCTCCTTGTGAAGCTCTATAGATTTTAATAACTCTTTTTTCCCAAAAACTAACTTGAACCAAGTTTCTCGACATCTCCGAAAATATAAGTCATCCCATCTTTGTAACCCAAGAAAGTAGGTAGCTTGAATGGTTTGGTTGGGTTATCTTTGGTGAAATCCTTCACTACAACGAACATAAGGAAGAAATGATTGATAAGTAAGTAAAGTAAACTTCTTTTAATGAATTCAATAAAGACAACTCATTGCATATCTTCGAATGCTTACCATGTCACGACCATTACACACATAAGTTGAATATACAAGTACAAATTCCTAACTAATAAAGGCATTGCATAAGAAATCCTTTGAGATGTTACATCATCTGGTTTTGATTAAAGTCTAATGAAAAAGACAAAAAGACTTTATCATATCAGAATGTGCTTTTAGGTCTAAGATTATCAGTAGCTCAAGTGATTATGCCAATAAGGATTAAGTAAAAGCAGCCAATAATACCAAATTAAGGAGGAAACATCATTGTTCACAACAAAAAAATGTATACCTCTCCCTCTATAGAGAGCAACATGTTTCCCTGGATAAAAATCCATGGGAACCATGTACAGGGTGCTCAAACTTCTTATGATACATCCTTCTTTTCCTACTTCACCTTCAAAATTAACAAAAAAAGAAAAACAAAGTTACAATTGTCATAACAGTGACGAATAAAAGGCATATATATTGTTCTTTCTCATTAAGGAATTTCATCGAACACTTGGTGTTCGACTAATAAAGTAGGAAAAAATAAAAACTTTGAACAGTGGTAGAGGATGCAAATGTAATAAGCAACGAACTGAAACTAAAATATAGATGAAATCCATAACAACCTTCGGCCTAAAAGCGATTTTGACCACCCCTAGGGTTCACGAGTACTGGAGGGGAGGGTTTGGGGCTGAGGGACGCCAAGCGATGCCGATTCTCGGCCTTCCTTAGTGACAAAGAGTGGGGTTGGACAACAATTACCGGTGATAGAGGAGGACACAGATGAGAAATGACAACAAGAGAAGATGAAGAATAAAATCTTACAATTGAATGATTGATTAACTTGTAGGAACCGCCTTTGAGATCTTGAATAGGCGATCAGTTAGTGTTCTTGCGTTTATAGTTCTCAATCATTAGTTCTCGAAGGGAGCTACTTGAAGCATCTCGATCGATGGATCTACGGTGAGACGCGAGAAAGACAACACAAAGACTGTTTGAAAATAGACATTTTAATAACTTTAGGGCGCTTCTTATTAATATTAGTGGCATAAATTTTTAGTTAAGTTTTATTAAATCTATTAATTTTATAGTGGCATATAAAATATGCCACTAAAAACATACTATAGTGGCATAAAAAGGATATGCCATTAAAAATGTATGCCACTAAATATCATTTTGTTTGTAGTGAGATGTTTGTTAAAGCTCTATGGTTTGTCAATGTGGCAATGACATGAGAACCAACATATTGATATTCCTTCATTATGCATGCATGGAACACTTTGACAATATCATAGAATTCCAAATTAGCTTGTTGAAACATATCTTCCTCTGGTGAAGCATCTTTTGTTGGATAATATAGGGTTTGTAGTGGAGATCCGGATTTCCAATGGATCGCGTGAGTTTGCTTTCCGAATTGATATTTCCATCTTATGCTTGGCTTACAGGAAATCCAACCTAGGATAATCCAAAAGGACAATTTTGTTTCTAGGCATAGAAAACAAAATCCAAATTGCTAGAGTATTCTATGAAGTATGGAGAAGAGAGAGCTTAGAAAGTTGTGTTTTCTTTCTCAATGAGAAACGTTGCTTTTATAATTACGAATTAGGGTTGCATTTTAGGGTTGGCCACCATTGAGCCAGTCAAACAATCCCTCGACTAGTGGAGTGATTGGTGGTTTCCAAAACTAACGATGAACAACGGGACCACCGCCAGGGGCTCTGCCCCACGGACCCCGCAAGGGGGCGCGACTTCTTGTCCCCCGTCATTTTGTCATATCGGCTTTTAATTCGATCTTATATATGTGTGCACCCCTCACACACCGCACCTACATTATAGAGTACAAACTTAAAAGCCCCTAAGCTCAAATGTAATTCCAATTATAATTAAATGTTTGGTGACACTAAGGTGCTATTTGTTTTTTCTGAGGCAAAATGTCTGCAATCTGCGGACCACATCTATAGACCTCTGCAGTAGAAGAGGTGGATCAAACGTCTGCAGTCTGAAAAAAAAACAAAAAGACTGTTTGTTTTTTTAACATCCGCGGGCTACTAAAATAAACTGAAATCTAAATACTAAATTTTTTAAACTTCAAAGTGATTTTATAATATTTTTATGACTTTGTTATAAATAATTAATGAATCTAGATCAACTTTTATGTATTATTGTATAAAAAATAAAAATAAAAATGGCATGAATTAACGTATATATTTGATAAAAAACAACTTTGGTT
This sequence comes from Lactuca saligna, assembly GCF_052625555.1. NCBI lineage: Eukaryota > Viridiplantae > Streptophyta > Magnoliopsida > Asterales > Asteraceae > Lactuca > Lactuca saligna. Next base: position 174,840,969 of record NC_136417.1, on the reverse strand, counting down.
GCAAAGTTATAACTAAACATTATAATTACTGATCAAAGAATTTGATACATAAATGGATGAAAATAAAATTTTCAATTTTCAATTAAATCAATTAAAATTGTACCATAAATATTTTCTCGAGAAATTGACGATACAGTATTAAATAATGTTTTACAAAATTTGTAAAAAACATAAGAATATATTATGATTTTTTTCATATTTATATAAACAACTTCAACGACTATTATTGTAATAAATATTTATTTATAAATTTGTCAAAAATATCATGTTTGTATTGTCGAAAGTTTTTTTTTTAAGTTTTGTAATTTTTTTTTTCAAATTGTTTATCATTAATAAACTTGGAAAAAATATAAATTAAAAAAAAAACTTTAAAAAAGTAAAGATATATATGTTTTTTTTAGGATAGAAGATGTTAGAAGACTTTGGTCCATATCTGCGCCAAGAAGAGGACGCGCAAACATTTTTAGGTCTGCAGTCTTCAAAAAAACAAACAGTATGCGAAAGCTAATGTCTGCGCGTGGTCTGCACGACGCAGACAGAAGAGGGCATGCAGATCTGCAGAGAAAAAACAAACACTACCTAAATCACCAACATCTCATATGGCATATAGTTCTCCAAATCCTTTTGAATGTTTAAGGTCATACTAGTCAACATGAGGCATGTGACTTCATTCTTATTATTCTAGTTGGTACTTGAAGCAGCAAATGTGGTCTCGTGAGTTTGATTGCATGCGACTTCGTTTAGTGTTTGAGGACTATTCTCAAGTTACAATGTCAATTGGTGATGTTTGTGTCATTAAGGTTGTCCTTATCTAGGAATGATCGGAGGGACAAGTTGTTAATAGATGTTATGACCATCTACAGAAGTTTTGCAAATGTTCAAATTTTACTATTATCAATGTGCAGTATGTTTTGTTACATCATTTGCCTCATGCTTGGGTCTATGATTAAATCGTCCAAATTGGAGCATGTGAATTTCTCGCTTAAATTAGAGGTCGTGATTTAAATCTTAGGTGTTTACTTTTTTGCATCCGATTTACTAAAAATGATGGTGTTACAAAACAAATTTTCATCCACACCATATGTTTTTCAAAAACATTTTTGACTTTAAAACACATTTAAATTCTAAAACATTATTAAATTAAGTTTCTAAAAACATTGTAACATATTGCATATAATAACTATACCTACTTGTAAAACAAAATTTCTACAACATCTATATACATTACAATCGTCATAAACTAGATGAATGCCACAAAAACATCGAATAGTTAAAAATGAGTATTTTTTTTGGGAACGACAACTTTAAACGAGTTCTAAGTTCTGGCATATAATTGATGGCTTTTGGCCATATGAACATTCCTATGTGCATATGCAAACCCTAATGCTTGGATCTAAGTTTCTCTAATTGAACACACATTGAATCCAAGACTTCTAATGGCTAATTGAGTATAAGAACAATACAAAACCAGAGTTAGAAGCTTACCTCAAGACACTTGTTTGATCTTCTTATTCTTGGAGCTTTAGAGTCACAAATGTCACTCCTCTAATGGCTTACAAACACCAACTAGCAAGAGGATGATATGTGAGAGAGGAGAGGGGATGAAATTGGCCAGGGTTTCTTTGCCTTTTCAGAGGTGCCGATTTCCCTTGCCCAAAGGGTCTATTTATACTTGTAAGACTCCTAGAGTTTCACCCTAGCTGGATAACTATTACTCAAAGCATTCCAAATCCTTTCCAAGATAAGCCCTTGGACGAATTTATGGCTATCCTAAGCCCTAGAATTCGTCCAACCCTTAACTTAAAAGGATATGTAGCCCAAAGTGCAACTATCAAACAATTGACACTTTATACCCCCTTGTTTAATTAATCTCTTTAAGCCACCAAATTAACTCCCAATTAATTTATGACTTATATCAATCAAACAATAATATTATTATTCCTTATATTATACTTATAATATATTAATAATATTCCTTCTCTCATTATAAATCATCCTGTCAAGTTGCTATGGTGAAGGCAACCCAAAAGGACCATGCACAACCGGGTCAAATACTTGCCAAATATAGTTGTAGCCTTAGACACTATTCCAACAGATAAGTCTAGTAACTATATGCACAAGTACAATTCGATTTGCAATCGTAGCTCTCAAAGACGTCGTCAAACTCTGATCTAATCAATCTTGTCCTTTAGATAAGGGATCGTACAGTCCTCTGTTTAGATATCATGCTGACAATTTTATCGAATCAATTTTGTCTAGCATTTGGTTTCTCGATTTCCGATTTATTTGACATAGAACTTAATCGAACACATTAATTCAGTTCTGACCGGGCCCGGCACATAAGTCAAATCAAATCATCGAGCGGTCGAGATATCGCTTTTAAACTCTTAGGATAAAAGTAACAGATAAACTTTGACTTATATGCATTTACTTATTCATTAACCAACTATGCACAACAATGCGTTTTATAACACCGAGTTACTGATGCGTTTTCACATTATCAATGTACAACCAATCAACAAATAACAAACCATATATCAAGGTTTTAAGACTATATGATATTATCGTCTTGCGATCACCCTTTTATATCATATTCCATAAGGTGATTCCAGCAAGCACGAGTTTGTTCCAACGCTTAAAACTAGTTCATAAGCACTCATGAATGTTGCAGCAACCTTTTGCTATGTCTAATACCATTTAGACAATCTACACACCAATTCATGACAATCTTCATTCATATCTACTTCCAACATATGAACGATTGTGGATAATTTGAGTAATTCTATTATTCTTAATAAATTCAATTATTCTGGAAGTCAAAACATGCAAAATGAAACAATAGTTAAACGATTAACATAAGACAGTAACATTACTCATAAATAATACCTTTTATTTAATCATCAAATGTTAATTACATTTATCTATTACACGTTTCTACTACTATCTAATCTATACTAATATCATCCTTCAGCCCAATACTCCTAGCATGTTGCAAGTGCCTAACCCTACTCAGTCCCTTCATAAGCGGATCTGCTGGGTTATCTTCCGATGATATCCTCTTCACTACGAGTTGTCCTTCTTCTACACGATGTCTAATAAAGTGATATTTTCTGTCGATATGTCGCGATCTACCATGATCTCTCGGTTCCTTGGTTAAGGCAACCGCTCCTTCATTATCACAGAAAATCTCCATGGGCTCCTTTATGGTAGGCACAACTCCAAGATCACTGATGAAGTTCTTCAACGATATTGCCTCCTTCGACGCTTCGCTCGCTGCAATGTACTCTGATTTGCACGTTGAATCAGCTACGGTTTCCTGCTTGGAACTCTTCCAAGTTACTGCTCCTCCATTAAGGGTAAAGACCCAGCCCGACTGCGAACGGTAGTTGTCTTGGTCGGTTTAGAAGCTGGCGTCACTATACCCTCGCACCTTAAAGTCATCACTCCCTCCGAGAACGAAGAACCATTCCTTCGTTCTCCGAAGGTACTTAAGGATATTGTTTACTGCAACCCAATGAGCTCTGCCAGGATTCCCTTGATATCTGCTAACCATGCTCAAAGAAAAGGCTAATTCAGGGCAAGTACAAATCATAGCATACATAATTGAGCCAACTGCGGAAGCGTATGGTACTCGGCTCATTTCTGCTATCTCAGCTTCGGTACTCGGACTTTGAGTCTTACTCAACTTGGCGTTACTTTGTATCGGTAATTCTCCCTTCTTCGAGTTTTCCATACTAAAACGTTTTAGTACCTTATCTAAGTAAGTGTTCTGACTAAGTCCTATTAGTCTCTTACTTCTCTCTCTTACTATCCTTATTCCCAAAATATAGGAAGCTTCTCCGAGGTCCTTCATAGCGAAGCACTTCCCGAGCCAGGACTTAACCTCCTGCAGAGTTGGGACATCGTTTCCTATGAGTAGTATGTCATCGCCATACAAAACGAGAAAGCTAACTATGCTCCCACTGGATTTGACATATACACACGATTCATCTTCGCTTCGTACAAATCCAAACTCTTTGACTTTCTCATCGAAGCAAAGATTCCATCTGCGAGATGCTTGCTTAAGTCCATAAATGGACTTCTCAAGCTTACACACTCTATTCGGATGCTTTGGATCAACAAAACCCTCTGGCTGAGCCATGTAAACATCCTTAGCCAACTTCCCGTTAAGGAAAGTGGTTTTGACATCCATTTGCCAAATCTCATAATTATGAAATGCGGCAATAGCTACTAGCATCACTCTAATAGATTTTATATTCGCAACTGGTGAGAAGGTCTCATCATAGTCAACTTCGGGAGTTTGAGTAAAGCCCCTTCGCAACCAATCGCGCCTTATATGTGTGTATGTTTCCATCCACGTTGGTCTTTTTTCTTGAAGATCCATTTGCACCCAACGGTCTTACGTCCGGGCACATTATCAACCAAATTCCAAACTTGGTTGTCATACATGGACTGGATCTCGCTGTCCATTGCCTCTTTCCATTTTGTAGACTCCGAGCCCACCATGGCTTCCTTAAATCTATTAGGTTCATCTAGATTTATTAGTGTACCATCACTAATATATGTGTCCCCTTCGGTAGTAATATGAAATCCATAAAACTGGGGTTGAACTCTAACTCTTTCGGAATGTCTAAGAGGTAAGGACTGGTCAATAGGCTCAACCGGAGTTTCCTCCTCGGGTTGAGTGCCAGCGGTGGAGGTTCCTTCATCTATCGACTCTTGAATCTCTTCAAGCTCGATTTGCCTCCCACTGTCTCCTTGGCTTATGAGTTCTTGCTCTCGGAAAACTCCTCTCCTCGCAACGAAGACTACATTGTCCAAAGGATTTCTGCGGGTAGCCGATGAAAATACATCGTTCACTACGAGGTTCGAGCTTGTCGTGAGTATCTCGTCTTACGAAAGCCTCACAACCCAAACCTTGATATGTGCCAACGAGGGAGCTTTCCCTGTCCACATCTCGTGAGGTGTTTTGGCAACCTTCTTAGTATGGACTCGGTTAAGGATATGGGCGGCAGTCTCTAAGGCATACCCCCAAAAGGAGATAGATAGTGAAGCACGACTCATCATAGAGCGAACCATGTCCAACATGGTTCGATTACGCCTCTCTGCCACACCATTCAATTGTGGTGTCCTAGGTGGCGTCAATTGTGAAACTATTCCACACTCCTTGAGATAATCGTGGAATTCAAGACTTAGGTACTCTCCTCCTCGATCGGATCGAAGCATCTTGATTTTCCTGCCCAATTGATTCTCCACTTCATTCTTGAACTCTTTGAACTTTTCAAAAGTTTCTGACTTTTGCTTGATTAAGTAGATATACCCATATCTACTATAGTCATCGGTAAAAGTCACATAGAAGCGGTTCCCATCCTTCATGGTTGATCTAAATGGTCCACATACATCGGTATGTATTAGGTCCAATAGACCCTCACCCCTTTCACACGTACTTGTGAAAGGTGACTTAGTCATCTTTCCAAGCAAACAAGACTCGCATGTGTCATCTTCCCTAAGGTTGAATGACTCCAACACTCCATCCTTTTGGAGTTGGGCTATGCGCTTCTTGTTTACATGTCCAAGACGACAATGCCACAAGGATGCTCTATCCATACTATTGGAAGAATCCATGCATAAAACATCATTTCCTAAGTTATCTACAATCATAACGGTTTCATAAATTCCATTACATGGTATAGCTTCAAAATAAAAGACACCATTTAGATAAGCCAAAACAGAACCATTCTCATTATTAAAAGAAAATCTAAAACCTTGTCTAAACAAACCATGAAATGAAATGATGTTTCTAGCCATTTCTGGCGAATAGCAACAATTGTTCAAATCTAAAGATAAACCATTCCGAAGCACTAAAGAATACACTCCAATCTTGGTCACTGGCGACGATCTTCTGTTCCCCATGATTAGATTTATTCTTCCATGCTCCACGTCTCTATTTCTTCTTAGTCCATGCACATTAGAACAAATGTGGTAACCACAACCGGTATCAAGAACCCAAGAAATATCATGCGATGAATCGTTAGATTTGATCGTGTATATACTTGCGAAAGATGGCTTGATCTTTCCTTCCTTGATGGCTTGCAGGTACTCTGGGCAGCTTCTCTTCTAATGCCCTATTTTATGGCAATGATGGCACTCTACCTCCTTAGGGTTAGGACAGGGTTTGGCAGGATCAACTTTGGTCCCACTAGAAGAGGCACCATCTCGGGGCTTAACCTTACGATGGTTCTTAGACGAAGCCTTCCTCTTCTTTCCCCTTCCTTGCCTAATGGCCAAAACAGGAGCATGCGGTGGATTGGGAGTTGGTGCAACAGACTTGTCCTTGAAGTTGCTTTCAGCGACCCTCAAGAGACCTTGGAGCTTGCTTAGGGTGACCTCTTCTTTGTTTATGTGGTAGGTCATCCTAAATTGATTGTAACTTGGAGGCAAAGAGTGAAGCACCATGTCGATCGCCAAGTCTTCCCCAAAGTCAACATTCAACTTGCAAAGACGGTCGACATACCTTTGCATCTTTTGTAGGTGCACGGTAAGAGACTCTCCATGAACCATCTTAGCGGAAATCATGTTAGTGAAAATCTCATAATGCTCTTGTCTCGCGTTTTGGTGGTATCGCTTCAACAAGTCTTGGTGCATCTCGTACGGGTACATGTCCTCATAGGACTTTTGGAATTCGAAGTTCATGGTGGCTATCATGATGCAATGTACCTTCGTTGCATCACGCTCATGAGTTTCAAAGGCGGTGATTTCATCCGTAGTAGCGATTTCTGGGTTGATCTTCTCGAGCTTCTCATAGAGGATATACTCCTTGTCCTCATAGCGAGTAATCGTGCAAATGTATCTTATCCATTCGCTAAAGTTCGTCCCATCGAAAGTGACCTTTTGACAAAGGCTCATCAATGTGAATGAACTAGTAGCAGCGTTGTTTGCGTTCGACATCTTAAAATAGAAAGGACAAAGATAGATTAGAATTTGAATCCCTAATAATAACCCAATAAGAAAATTAGGGCTAGGATCCAACAACAATATTTACACATTAGAAAAGGGATACCGTAATCTAACATGCAAACATTTTGAAGGTAAGTGAATGAAGAGTCACTAATTCTCCACCATAAAACATAACTTTAAGTCTAAATGTATTGAGAATTCCTAGGTTTAGATGAGATTCATTGAAACTTTTCAATGGCATGTTTAAATCTCGATATGCCCCTCTCGTTTGTGACTGGGATACTGAGGATCACAAAGTGGGTGTGAATTACCATGCAAATTTGCATGGTGCCTTCATTGTAACAATCACCTATTCGACGTGCCGGTAAACCACATACGCTCCATCGAACTATGATAAACAATGAATCACTCTTTGCAACCTTTGCTTAGAACCAATTAGTGTGCCGGTAAACCACACACACTCCACTAACTTCTTAGCATGGGTGCAAAGTGTAATTTCATGGGATTGCATCAATTCACTTTTCTTAAAGTAACTAAGATTGGGAAATTTTGAAAACATGTAGTTACTTTATAGATTCATTATATTTATTAATGAGGAGAGAGAGTTGTCCTATCCTACCCGTTTGGCTAACGACCCTCCACCGATCAAGCAAACGGTGGGTGAGAGTGTTCACCCATTAATCACCATTTTATAGGCAGTAACCTTATACCCACCTTATAGACCGGCTTCGTGAATGAGCCCTACTAACGGTAAGACTAACATTTTAATTATACATACATACATACATATATATATATATATATATATATATATATATATATATATATATATATATATATTAGTCTTGTAATATTATATTAGTATAGGGTTGAATTTTAAACTTGTAAAATTCTAGGGTTTGAAATTTAAATTTTCCTAAAATTAAACTTTTAATCACAAAATATAAATTTCAAAACTTGAGGGTAAGTTTTAAACTTTTAAAACATAGAGGATCAAATAACAAATAATCTAAAATCACATAATTATCCATATTTGATTTATTTATGATTTCTTGCAAAACAATTTACCAACTAAAATAAAATAATTAATCAATTATCATATAAGGAAATTAAATATTTTATTAATTGATAAATATCTTTAATTAGATCAAGATTATAGTCATATATATCAAAAAATCGGATTAGGGTTGATCTAATATGATAAAGGAAAGTTTCCATAAGGTAAATAACAAGAAATCCCGAAGTTATCACATTCTGACGCTCGAACTCGCCGAGTACCACCATGGGACTCGCCGAGTAGAGCAGGCAGAGAATAGAAAAACGAATTTTTCAGTAACAAACAAGCAATCAAAGTATCAATTCAATAGAAACCAGTCTAGGCTCTGATACCATTGATGGGTTCTGGCCATATGAACATTCCTATGTGCACATGCAAACCCTAATGCTTGGATCTAGGTTTCTCTAATTGAACACACATTGAATCCAAGACTTCTAATGACTAATTGAGTATAAGAACAATACAAAACCAGAGTTAGAAGCTTACCTCAAGACACTTGTTTGATCTTCTTGTTCTTGGAGCTTTAGAGTCACAAATGTCACTCCTCTAATGGCTTACAAACACCAACTAGCAAGAGGATGATATGCGAGAAATGAGAGGGGATGAAATCGGCCAGGGTTTCTTTGCCTTTTCAGAGGTGCCGATTTCCCTTGCCCAAAGGGTCTATTCATACTTGTAAGACTCCTAGAGTTTCACCCTAGCTGGATAACTATTACTCAAAGCAATCCAAATCCTTTCCAAGATAACCCTTGGACGAATTTATGGCTATCCTAAGCCCTAGAATTCATCCACCCCTTAACTTAAAAGGATATGGAGCCCAAAGTGCAACTATCAAACAATTGACAGTTTATACCCTCTTGTTTAATTAATCTCTTTAAGCCACCAAATTAATTCCTAATTAATTTATGACTTATATCAATCAAACAATAATATTATTATTCCTTATATTATACTTATAATATATTAATAATATTCCTTCTCTCATTATAAATCATCTTGTCAAGTTGCTATGGTGAAGGCAACCCAAAAGGACCATGTACAACCGGGTCAAATACTTGCCAAATATAGTTGTAGCCTTAGACACTATTCCAACAATAATTCCTCTTAGTGAATGGTCCTTAAAAAAACGAAACCCTGGATCGTTGACTAATGCATAAGATCTACAAGGTACTCGGAATCAAATAAACAAAATAAAACTCGAACCGATCTGATACTCTTACCTCAGAATGATTGATCTCCAATGAACTTGAGGATCGACGAACCCTAGAGGCGAAACGATGACTCTACGAACCTCATATCGAAGGAACAACGACCTAAGACCTTGAACCTCTGGATTGAATAGTGACAACTACTAGCTTCGTAAGTCGGACCAACATCTTCGCCTAGGATGAAACCCTGACTCAAGCCAAAGCCACCACTTGTTGAAGAACCACCAAAAAACAAGACCGAAACCCTAACATGGGGAAGAACAGGAACGATCCATAGATCAAACGACAACCATGGACTCTGATACCACATAAAAAATATGAATCGATCAACAATGATATACCAACATGAGCAAAATTTTAATTAAGCACCGACTGGTTTTCAATAGACTCTTTACAACTCAAATCCTTACTACAACTTCCTAACCAAGCTCTCTATGTAACACTCAACAATTACAGGAACAAAGAGAGTAAACACATGAAACCCTAATTTGAGAATGAAGACTCAACCTTTAACACTTGGGATATGTACTCGAAATAAGAGTTGACGAGAAAGATAAACCTACTCCATCTTTAACCGGCGTGTAAACATCTGAGTTCCTGAAAATGACAGAAACAACCTTCCTACAAACATTTGACATAAACAACCCTCAAACAATAAAATGTTAACAAATTAAACCTAATACGCTAAAATGTTGGTTTGAACACTTACATACTTCTAACCCTCACTAAAATATTTCAACACTTTCTAAAATATAAAGGAAATTAAGTAACCATCAAATCAATAATCAAGTAAAACCTTTTTCAAAATATCCTTGGATTAATCACCGATATAAACGATGTAACAGATAAATAAAACTTTGGTTTGATTAGTTTTCATATCCTTCTCTCACTCAAACAGAGGAAAAGGAAAAAGATGATTGACTGACAAGTGACAACCCCACATGATTCCATTTCACCCCAGATCATATAAATAAAACCCTTACCTGATATGTATTCGATACTGCCTATTCCGACCGGCCAACTACCATTTTGTTCAGAAAAATATCCACGCTGCCGGTGGGGCTTCATGATTCTACCGTCGATCTACACACAGTCCTTCCACCTTCTTCTCCGTTAGAACCCTAATTTACCAACCTAATTTATCAACCAATACACGCACAACCTAATAATTTCGTTATCAATAAACCCACTACCGGTGATGACGACAATAGAAGGGCAAGACAGAGTCTTGGCAACGAGGTGAAAGTGGTTTTAACTGGATTAGGTGAAGCTGCCATCGGAACATTCATGGAGTTCGAGAATGCCGTCAGCGGTGAGATTCATCCTGTTACACCGTATGTCATGAATTACATCAAGTTACTGGTATCTGGTGGATTATAGCGATTCGTTAAACACCCTTTTACCAAACATTCAAGAACATGATCCGAGCTTTAAAGAAGCTGATGATATCGACAGCGGTGATACTCTCTCCCCTATTTCTTGCCGTTTGCTTTCTCTAATCACTTGTTTAGAATCAAACCTGGATGAAAAATCAAAACTTTACGATGACAACATATTTTTGATGAACAACATTCCCTACATCGTTCGAAAAGTTAAAAACTCTGAGCTTTTGGGGAACAGATGGATCCGCAAACACCTAGGGCAAATTCGTCAATGGCACACAAGCTATCTCAGGGCAGCATGGGGGAAGGCGTTGTTAATTGGTGGTGGTGGGTCAAGTAACACATCGAAGCTGATTTTAAAAGAAAAATTCAACAACTTTAATGCGTGTTTTGAAGAAATTTACAGGGTACAGTCACTTTGGAAGGTTCCAGATGATCAACTTGGTGAAGAACTTCGAATATCAATATCTGGTATAGTATTCCTACTTATTTGTTGTGCAATGGGTTGTGTTTCAATCAGTTGACTGGCCATTGACTTTGTGTTTTAAGCTACTTTAAGTTTCATTTCTCTCCAAAACTTTTCAGAATAGTGTGTGTGAGACCTTAACGATTTGTATGTGTTCATGCTTCACTTTGGTGATTTCAAGTGTGTTCATAGAGATTATAACATTAAAGCTTGGAATTTAATGTAACTACAAATAACCCATCTTTATATTGTGAAACTGGTGCTAACTAAGGTTCACATATGATATATGGACTCCACTTGTTAATAATTTACGTGCATGATTAAATTAAGGATGGACTATGGAAAGATAAGCTACCTAACTTTCCACACTATGTTGACTTTATTCCTCAAATACTGAATATTGCTATGATAACATGTTTTGAGCTCCATTTGTTGATTATCTTATAGAATGGCCCAAGAACAATTGAATGTGTGTAAAATAAGTAAATGTTTGTGTTGAACACACTTGAATGTTGAAGTAAATGCTACTATAACTATTGTTAAACAATAATATTGCAACGAATGTTTCAGTTGTTAAAGTCAAACATTGACAATTATTTTGAAAATGATAATGGGCAAACTAAAGTAGGTAGAGTATATTATTCACACAAAAAGAATCATGGAATGACACTATTTATGTGTGTTATAAGTTAGGATGACGTCTAAGCATTCATCGACTCATAGTTGAATATTATTATAGATAAATGAGACAGAATAATAATTACTAAACAATCCAAAGGAGCTCCTCTTGGGTAATGATAATTGTAGAAGTTAGTAAAACTAACTTCCAAAGATGAGTACATATGGACTCTTCATGATAGGAATACTTTTTCTTTATTGTTCATGATAGCTAAATTCAAGATCAATTTTCCACTTCAGCCATGAATACAATCAGTAAACCAAGTTTTCTTCATCCATTCAAGTACACAAAAACCAAAAACAAACAAAACACTTAAAAATTAACAATAGACTCTTCCTCACAAAAAGTTTTTACCAGAAATCTTATATTTTTTTCCTAAACATTTCATTTCTCCAAACACCACCATGCCCCTACATCTCCCCTGAAGAAAAAAAAAATGTAAACTTTTTTTAATTAACAAAATCAACACAATAATAATAATTTAATTAGAAACAAAATGAAATTTACCCAACTTTAGACAAAATCAAAATCTTGTAGCTTTTTTGGTAGGTAGACTTCAGTTAGATAATTCATTCCAAAACAAGTCAAAGCCTGAATTTCTACATTCTCTTTCATCTCCAACATTGTCCTCAACTCGTTAGCCCACTCAGGCTTACTATTCACACATTCATCTTTTAACAGATTTTCAGTCATCTTAATATCATTCGGTGTCATTTGGATTCGAACATCTTTGGGGATATCAAACTTTGTTATATCAGAAGGTCTAATACCTAACCACTTGACATTCGGTGTGGTTAGGTGACCATTTTCATAAGATAAATTCTTTGACCCTGAAGCATATACCGACATTATCTGGATTCCATATAAATCACAGTCCATCAAAGACAAAACAGGTAATTCTAGTTCTATTTTCAACTTTCGTAGAAAAAGTCGAGTGGCAACATCCGGTTGCCCTTTACCCGTTAAAATTATGCATGGAAAACGATGATAGAATTTTTATGTGGCCAAAAGAGAAAAGATTGCATCCTTTTCAACCAAAAGTATGAAAGATGCATTAGAATGCTTAATTTCATCATTTTCCATGTCTCGAGGGATTGCTTTTCCCTCCTGACCTTGTTTTGTACAATAAAAAATATGACCATCTTCCTTAAAAATAAGATTTCCAACTACAACTCCTTTACTAGCAGGAAATATATTCAAGGAACCTCTCGTGCAATTGAGCATACAAGCAATATCTTCAATGATTGCATCGGAAATTGCTTGGTTTTTAAACAACTCGACATTCATGTAGAAAACATTTCTTTTGGTCATTAAAACATTATGTGCTAAAGCGTTTACGAGATGATTGACAGTATGCAAGATGTGATTGTAGCCCTATGAGACATTTTTAGGTTACGAAAGGAACACCGAAAGAGTTTCTCCTTAAGAAGGATCTGATCGTACTCCTTAACATAGATAACTGACTCGCGAGAGGGTATGCTAAAGTAATAGTTGCTCCCTTTGATCTTTCCCTCATACTTGAGTGCTTTTATGGCTCTTATGACCTCTTCAGGCTTTAACGCAGTAGCTTGACGGAACTTGTAATTATAACCAAGATCCGAGAGCGAACGCTTTGACCTAGTAGTATTTTTGGCTCGGGATTCCAAGATGAGACGTATTTGATCATCGTCTTTCAAATATCTTTTTTCGAAGGCAGGTTTCAAATCTACAATGCCAAGATTCTCCGCATCTAATATATTATCCTTGATTGTCATGTTTTTTCTCTGTTAACAAACACACACGCACACGCACAATTTGAGTTTTTAGATCAAAAAGACCAATTGTTTAACATACAGGTTTAACATTTCATTAAAAAAAACAAGCTCCTCTTATAATCTAATGCATTAAACAGATTTCAATCAAGTCATAGAAAAAATCAACATGTATGCCAGAAAAAGTAACAAAAAATCAGTAATAAAATCAAGTTAATGGAAAAAATAGTAATACAAAATCAATTAGCTTGTGAAAAAAAAAATCATAAAATTGATATAGATTTTCCATATAAGAAACAAATAAGGACGAAACACAAACATAACGGTTAGGGAACCGAAATTAAAACTTCGAAACAAAACTATATAAACAAGTTTTTGGTACAAAAATACGATGTAACAAAAGTATAAACAAAACTAATATAAAGACACGCCTAAATTAAATTCATAAATCAATAATTAATAAATTTACTTTTTATCATTAATTTTTGTTTCTAATCATATTGATGAAATATTTTATTTTCGATAAAATAATATAACGTGTATACAAATTTTAATTACTTTCATATTGTAATAATAGACTATATTTTTATCTTTCTATCGTTTTATAGATAAATCAAAATAATACTAATACAATTCATTCTACATAAATAATTAAATTTAACCGATAGGTAAAAGTATATCTCCTAATATTTTAGGGGGTGTTTGGCTTGGTTTTTCTGGGAGCAAAAGTTCTTTTTGGAAAAGTCACAAAAAATCAGGTTTTCCTGACTTTTCCAAAAAGTTCATTTTTACTTGTATTCAAATCCAAAAGTAGCTTCTAAAATGCATTTGCCAAACATCTTTTGCTTTCTATCTTTCTCTAAAAAGACTTTTGGCTTCTAAAAAGCTAAGCCAAACACCCTCGAAGAAGAGGGGGTGTGTGGGTTTATTTGATTTTTTTTTTTCATTCCTTCGCCGGTAAATCTGATTCCATTACAGTAAGCTTTTTAAGGATTTTTGGGTTCCTTGGAAGACTTACTTAATCTACATGTTTATTTTTTATAAAAAAATTATATTTAAAGTGTTTGTATTTAGAAAAATAAATTTTATTTAATATTAATTGATTTTGTATTAAAAAAATATAATTTAATTGAATTTAAAAATGAAAAAAATAGAATGCTAGGAATGTTACCACTCTCTTACAAATGCTAAGAATAAGGTGCTAAGAGAGAAAGATGACGTGACACACAAAAAATATGTGGCAAGGTGCTAGGAGTATTACCACTCCTTTTAGTGTCTCAAAATGTACATCAATCATGGAATTGAACTTGCTTCTATTAAACTCATCCTTGTGAATCAAGGTTTTGAAAACCGGACCGGACATCAAACTAGTTGTCTTACCGGTTCGATGGTTCAACTGGTCCGACCGGTCCAACCGGTAAAAAAACCGGAAAAACCGGATATATATATATATATATATATATATATATATATATATATATATATATATATATATATATATATATATATATATATATATATATATGAAAAAGAACTATTATTAACTATTATCCTAAACAATTAAGATGACGATTTGAATATTGTTGATAATTATATTTCAAATATATATTCTTGCGTATTTTTCAACATGTAGCTTCTTGGTTAAATGGTTAAGTTAAGGATATTTGAAAGAAATAGAAGTCCCTATTTCGAAACTTGTCTCCACATGTTATTTTAATTTGCCAGCAATTTCTTCTATCCCACATCGGTCACTTGATAAAACCTACAACCATTTAATCTTCTATAAAAGGATTGCCAATTTCCTTTTATCTCTAAACTAGGAGTTGTCCCACATTGGTAGGGAAAAGAAACACCCGTTGGTTTGATCATCCATATAATGATAGTTATTGGACAAGCGACAAAAAGTTAAAGAAAAACTGGTTACTTAGTAGGTTGGACCGGTCCGGTTTAACCCGGTTTTCAACGAACTGTCCGGTTTAATACCGGTTTTCGGTTAAACCGGTTCAACCGGCCTATCCGTTCAGGTTTTCAAAACCATGCTTGTGATACAAAAAACAATATCCCTATTTTAATAAAATAATAGTTTTATTCTCCTTTAACAAAACTTCAAAAATGGTCCCTGTAGTTTCCGAAAAACTAAAGTTTAGTCCCTAATTTATAAAAACCTCACAGATGGTCCCTGTGGTTTCAAACTTTTAACAAATGGTCCTTTTCACTAACCCCGTTTGCTTTTGGCCGTTAAGTGAAGGGCATTTATGTCTTTTCACTACCACAAGGACCATTTATGAAATTTTTCCATATTTAAAAAAATATGAATATTTAATATTAAAAGGTTCCAACACCTCTCTCTCTCACACACATATATATATATATATATATATATATATATATATATATATATATATATATATATATATATATATATATATATATATATATATATATATATATATATATATATATATATATATATCCCCAAATCGATCAAAGGAAGGAAATGAAAGCGAAAAATAAATACGATCAAAACAATTGTGCACCTCCGGTGGTTCATCTTTGTGTAAAAGGGAAGACGAAACCAGAAGCCCAATCAGATGGATTCGTTGAGGGATTTAATTGCAAAGAGGAGGGAGCACCTCCATTGCTCAGTTGGTCCGAAGAATAAAGAAGGGACAAAGCAACAAGGCTACTCTCTTTCTTCCTCGGAAAGGAATGCGAAATGGGAGGGGAAAGGTGGTATGGCGGGGCACACAATCAGTAGCAGCAGGTGAGGGGTTTTGTTTTGGCTTTCTGGGGAATCTGTGAAAAACAAAGGGAAAATAAGAGGGGCTGTTTCCCTATGATATCGCAAGAAAATCTCCACCTGAAACTCGATGGATGAAGCAGGATATGGCGTGGGATCTGCTTGGGATTCAAAAACAGAAGGAAACAGGAGGGAAGTCGGAGGATCTCGGCTACCTTTCTTCTCTGGTGAACAAAACTTACTATCTTGTCCGAACTGGTGAAACAAATCACAAGTCGTCTTCTTCACTACTGTTACATAATCATTCACTGGAGGTTTGCAAAATCAAATTAAACAAAGTATAGGTGAAACAAAGGATAATTCAGATCAAATGTTGTATGTTGTCATGTACCAATTTAGTCAATGGGTGGTGCAAAGCAGGTAAGAACTGGTTAATAACTCGTGCACACTATGTGTTTGTTGAAATGCTTGAGCACAAATCAAACCTAGTGCAGATAAAGATATTTTGCGTAGCTAAGAAATCATTTTCCTGATTCATTTTAAAGTTAGTTCCCCCGTTTTTGTTACCATAATCGTGGATTCATATAAATATTTTTGGAGATGATGTTTCGTCATTCTCTTCTTGATGAACATTGTTTTGCTGATGAACTTGTAATCTTGGGTTTAAACAAAGATTCATTGTGTTAAATCGGTGGCTTTGGGAAGGTCCTTCAAGTGTGTATGTGTATGAAATATGTCTATGTGGTTTAAGTATTCAGAGGCTCTTCCTCAGCAGTTAGAGATATGTGAATAGAGATGAAACAGTCGATAGGGTGGGGGAATGAGGTGGTGAAAATAGAATCTCATATTCCTCAAAAGAACATGGAGCATCATAACACTCTTCGAAGTCATAAGTGATGGTTATGAGTAGTGGTGGTGAGGACATCTTTATGATATTAGCAATATCCATTTTGCATTAACCAACTCAGTGGTATAGAGGTTGTATGAAACAGTAATTTGTAATGAATTACAATCATGCGTATTTCCTAATGTATTCGAAATTTCTAATAGGAACATACATAATCTATGGTAGCTAACTAAAAATCATACGTGATTGATGTTTATGAGTGCTAGAGTTTTATGAGTATTTGTAATATTTACATCAGTTTTCATAAGATAGTACTAGTATCCTTGTGAGTTCTTAAGTTTTTTCCTTGTAGTTCTAAATTGTGTAATCTTATTTGAGTCTGTTAGATACTACAAGTGTTTAGCCTATCAATTATTGTACTCAACTTTAGTAGTGCATTTGGTATGACCATAATAAACCATAGTTGATCAATCTACGTTTAGTTGTAGTTCTTATATAAGCGTTCACATCGTGGGCCTGAGTTTATATATATAAATCTATATATTGATTTTGTTGTGTGTAATATTTATATATATATAGAGCACCAAAACCACCAAAATGAGCCAAAACCACCAATATGGATTAGGGTTAGGGTTTCTGAGGTTTGAGAGTGATGGAGGTTGAAAAATGAACCCTAAATTCGAGTTTAGGGAATTTAAATACGAAGGAGACCCTAAAAGATCATGGGCTTGGGTTGCAGCTCTTGTCATGTCGTGACCACATACATGTCACCTCGTGACTAACCTTTAGATACGCGTTCTTCATTCACCTGGTTATGTCGTGACCTCCCCATGGTCACGCCGTGACACATGATTTTTCCTAAAAATCATGTCTTTAACTCCTTTATGTCGTACTCTAATCCAATATGGAAAACGGGTGTTACAACTCTCCCCCACTTAAATTAGATTTCATCCTCGAAATAATTATTTGTAACTTACTCTACTACGCTAGCCGAACCCATCTGAACTTTCCTGAATTTGAAATAGAACTGAGAAATCATCTCACACAGACGACTACCTTTCAACACTGCTACCGAAACCCAATCATAGTAGAAATCAAGCATTCTGACGAAGGAACGAACTTGACACGCTGCCTTTAACCAGCAAAGGGAAAAACCAATTACCCCGCCCAAAATTTGAAAACTTCACATAATCCTAACTCGCAAATAGATAAAGTCATTCATACCACATCTAGAATGACTAAAATCCGCAACCTGAACCAACCCATACCCCTCCGACCATGAAAGATCTCAATTGTCTGAAATACCAAAAATTCCATAAACTTACACTGCAACTTCCTCATACCCATTGGGCTGAAACCATCAAAATCAATTTGGATGCTAATCCTCCAAGAAGAACATTCAGTTCAATCCCACCTAGGGCTCACGTTATCACTAGTTGTCTCCTCCCATATCGATGCCTACAACTGTCTCAACCAGATACCCTTCAAACACGATTCTTGGTATGCAAAATGACATATGATAATCCCTCAATAATAACAACCAGACAATCATAAAGAAACTACGTTCCTTAGGAGGAGACTAAAATAATCTAAACATAACCTCTCACACACACAATCGCATGATCATAAGCATAAATATAAAATCATGAAGGAAGTGAGTACGATACATGCCTGCTACAACATCTAATGGAACTCGGGTATCCTACGAATGCAACTGAAACGCTCGAATCCTCACCACTATAGCCTCCACTCTACCCTCACAGCCATCAGTAATCCTCAGAGTAGCTAGTATAGGTGCTCTCGCTACTCCACTCGTCAATCTCGTACAGTCGGCCTTCTTGTGGCCCACTTGGTTGTAGGAAAAACAAACAAGACTCGAACCCCGATGTGACATCACCATTTTCTCGGCCAAAAAAGACCGATTTGGTTATGCTTAATTTGAAAATCAAAGTATACTTTTGAAGAAATATGTTGCGGAATTGTTCCCAAAAATATGATAAGTAAATTATCAAAGCATTCCCAAAGGAATGTGTTTTTATTATATCAAAAACATTGGGATGTCATTGTTAATACAATACATAAGCATAAACAGAAATAGTACAGGACTTACAACATCTATTATTCTAATGTCCTATAATCCATTGATCTCTCATCAGATCATCACTCATGTGCTCTCTTTCCATTACCTATATACAAGAAACTGAGTGGGTCGGGCTTGGGTGTCTGGTGAGCACATAGGGTTTTCAACCCAAAATAAATAAGTTCTTTAATCTCATTAAATCATTCAACAAGATTACCCATTCCCGTTATCCTCAATTTTCGTCCCTAAAGCATCTACTTCAAGGGACCTAGCCTAAGGATCATCATCGGGATAACAATACTGCTTAGGGAATTCCTCAGCAATATGTCTCAGTAAGGCAAACATGAGGGGGATGCAGTACATCGGTGAACACATTGTTCACAAACACCTACAGGTTGCGAGCCTGCTAGCGTTCCACTAGACTGTATAGAATAGTTTTTTGTCATCATCCATACTCCGCTAGATGACTGGGTCAACATTCAAAATTGAGGCCTATGATCATTTTATTTCGTGGTTCATCATCTATTTCATCTACCCATCTTTCCCAACATATTGATAGGTATTAAAAACATATACAATTTAAATCAAGTAAAAACATGTATACATCGTTCATCCAACATAGATATCAAGTACACAGATAATGTACACGTATAACACGTAATTTATATTAAATACTTCATATGTATGTGTAAGATGAAAGTAACTATGCATTCATTTGTTAAAGTGATGACTCCAAACTCGGGCAACTCTTTGCTTTTAACAATTTTATTTTCCTTCGACGAAACCTAGTATCAATTTCACTAGATTTTAGTCTAATATTTATTACGACTAGATTTATTATTAACTTAAGGTCTATGAGCAATATTGTTTTTCTTGTATTATATAGGTGTTAAACAATACTTTTTAACTACCATGCACAGACAGGGGCCTAACATGAAACACCAGAGGGCAGGACCATTTTGACATTAAAGCTGTTTTGAAATCCAACAACCCTATGCAGCTCTTCAAACCAGATTCCTAGTACCGCGAGCAGTTAAAAGGTATTATAATAACACTTTATATTTTATAATACTTAGCACATATACTATTTGTAGGTTTATAATAACGATAATGAACTTAAACATAAATTATACTTAGAGTAGGGTAAGCATAACTCACTTACAATGGAGTGTAGCTAGGAGTCGGGCTCTGTGGTGTTAGAACTTCTGAGTCGAAAGCTCTTCTTCTCGGAGCCTTTTAGTGATCGAGGACTCACCTGTAGCACTTGGTAAGTACTAGGAAATGGGAGGTTCTAAAAGAAGTAATTAAGAGAGAAATAATGGAAAAGGTGTGAGAAAATGAGGTACTCAGTGCACCAATTTATAGGCTGAGGCTTCAGACTACGTTGGGTGTAGCTTCAGAGTACGTTGGGCGTACTTGGTACGCTGCACGTACAAGGCCTTACGCTGCGCTTACAAGAACCAAGTGTCAGAATCCTATGCGAAGCCGTGGAGAGAAAGCAAGGGTCCTGATTCGGCCACGTGTCAGCCTCACATCCTTCCATAATTTAATAAACTTCTAAATACTGTAACTTTCGCATACGAGATCCATTTTCGACGTTCTTTATATCCACATGTAGGTAGTGAGGTGGTCTACAACTTTTGTTTAGACTACGTTCGCTAATTTTGACTTTATTTTTAAAGTTATATTTTAATAGGCTTAGAGAAATAAAGTTCATTAAAATTTATTAACTTTGTCATCCAAGATCCATTTTTTTCTATCCTTATATCGTTGAGCTCCTATTAACGAGATCTTTGATTCTCGTTTAGATTGTGTCGGCTAAAAATCGATCGATCTAAAATTCAATTTTCGGGTTGCATACTACTATGCCAAATCTTAGAAAAATCATAACTTCCTCTAACGAAGTTAGATTTGGACGTTTGTTCTCTATATGCACGCTCTCGGTTTAACATATACTAGGACTTTCGTTTAGATCGCTAAGGCTAAAAAGTATTTTATCGCAAACTCACTTTTTACGATACACAACGTCGTGTCAGTTTTGTCATGAAACTTCTACAAGTCATAACTTCTTCGTTATAAGTCGAATTTATGCGTTCATTATATATACGGAATCCTTGTCACGAACACTTCAACTTTCTTTAAGGATATTTGTTCAAATTCTCATTCTGTTTTTGACACATATTTTTATTATTATTTTATTATATCATTATAAGCACATATATTGCACATAAATCACATAATACTCAAATAATTCCTTTTCATTACTTCAAAATAGGTTACAATTGTTGACGCTAACTATTACATCATAATATTAATGCTAAGCCTAGAAATGCAAGCGTTACACACGAGGACAATCCCTGCTAAAATGACTAGTTTGGCCGAAACATAAGCAACCCCCTCCTTTCTCACGACAGCTCCCTTCATGAGTCCTCTCACAATTGGTACAATGAACCTGTCCCTAATGGCCTCCGGATCGTGAATCACAAGTCGTGGGCCTCTTAGCCTGGCCTACTGCGATCTGAATCTACTTTGGCCCAAGCTTCGTCCGAAGCTGCAGCTCAATCTCCCACTCCCGGGCTCTAGAAATCATGTCATCCAAGGTCTTGCAACTCAACCGGATCACAAACTCCTGAATATCATCCCACAACATATCAGGTGTGACAACCAGAAATTTCCATTTAGTCAAACCCTAAAAGTAAACCACTTTGTATCATAAATTAATGTCATTATTTCTTATTTTTAAGAAATATAAAGTTCGTTTGATTATTTAATATTATTTTTAAACGAACGGGTGTAAGAAAGTGTCGTCTCGAGTTTTGAATTTTAAAAACCTTAAACATTCCGCGTATTAGAAACACCCGACCAAACTTTTATGTTTTGGGTTTAGAAATCACCCAAAACCGTGAACTCATGCCTATGTATGAGTTTACCCCCCAAAAAGTTAGTTATTCGTGTTTACTCCCTAAATGTCAAAAGAGTAAACTCCAAATATTCTCTCAAATACCATCCAAGATTTAATTCCAAATCTTCAATCTTGTAAGTGTTCTAACCTTTTTAAGTTAATAAAACACTTAATCTAGTGTTTATACATCTAATCATCCAACCATATTTGTATTTTGACTAGATTTCCAAAACACCAAGAACACCAAGAACACACACTAAGTGTTCTTGGCATTTTAGCTCAAATCAAGCCTTCTAATAGTAAGTGCTTTCATCCTTGAGTGATTTTAAGCTAGTATTACATTTTTATATCAAGTAAATTTATCAAGAACATAAAGTTATAAGTGTTCACGGTCCAAGGAGATGCTTGCACCATAAACACCATAGATGACACCAAAGTGTGTCTAAGCCTCAAATCTAAGTCCTAGTAGATGTTTAAGCCATCCTTGACATGTTTAAACCTTTCCTTGTTGTGTTTAAACCTTGAAAAACATCAAAAACCAACAATCATAGGTGTTTACGGTTTCGGGATCTCCCAAAACCGTAAACACCCTAAAGTGGGTTTAAGTTGGTGATTTTCCTTCCGTAGGCTTAGAAACTAGCACATACACATACCTAATTGTGTTAGAGACTTGAAAATATGGCAATACCCTTCTCCATAAGGGTTTACGGTAGTAAAACCAAAGGAAAATGCCATTAGGCCATCAACTCCTCAAAGGAGGTGTTTTGTTGCCCTAGTCCCTTCCAAAGGCCAAACCACTTAGTAGAATTGCTTCAAAAGGCTTGCTAAACCACAAAACAACACTTGGACATTAAGACTAGAGTTTACGACCGTAAACTCTATAGTTTACTGCCGTAAACTCCCTAGGTCTTGACCATCAAAACCGTAAACTCCAAAGGAGTTTACCCTTGAACCCTAAACACCCTAGCTTTGCTTTGCTAACACTTGGATGCAATCCTTGTGATCTTTAACACTTGAAACAAAGTGTTTTCATGTTCTAGAGTGTCCCAACTTATTTTAATTAGTTATATATATGTTCATTATATGATAACTAGGCTCATGCGTGTGTACAAGTCTTCATTTGTCACCTAGCACCGTACCCGACACTTCAATCCAATCCCCTCACCACAAGTGAGTTCATACCCCTTTAATTAACCATTGAAAGAATTTTAAGTGTTTTAAATGCTTTTATGGGGGGGGGGGGGGATACAAGTTGAATATTTATAGTTATTACATCAATCACATGTGATTAATAACTATAAAACCAATGATTTTATTGCTGTTCAAACTGTTTATCAAACTGTTTTACTTCAAACTGCTTTACAAACTCTTTTACTTATCATATACTTTTACTTAAACTTTGTTACACTTATTATAAATTGCATGCCCGTATATGTATAGTTATATAAGCAATGTTTAAAAGACTTAGGAAGACCGTCCGCCCTGTTTCCTTTTCCTCGATTTGGATGTGGTTTGATGGGATATCGGGTAGTCGTCCGAAGGTCGTTTCAATATTGATTATATATCATGTGTACTTATATAGACATAAAAGTGCTTCCATATTCATGCGTACTAGTTACATCATTAGTAAGCTACCATCGGGTAGCACAGGATCATACTTATACTATTGCTAGATCAATGAGTCAGTTCATTCATGAGTCAATACTTATTACTAAGAGAACATATACAACTATACTAGAGGAAGAACATATACAACTATACTAGAAAGAGAACATATACAACTATACTAGAGGAAGAACATATACAACTATACTAGAAGAGAACACATACAACTATACTAGAGGAAGAACATATACAACTATACTAGAAAGAGAACATATACAACTATACTAGAAAGAGAATATATACAACGATACTAGAACGAGTAACAATACATTACATATACATATATACATTGACAGAATTGTGATCCACAATATCGGAGCATCCCTTAAATGTCATGGCCCGAGTTGTAGCCAGAGTCTCTTGGAGGGAGAGCGTGAGTTTGCGTATAGATCTATACTGGATTGACTATCCTACACCTTGTTGCTAGCTACAGCCGGACCTGCAGGTCTGCGGGTGCCAAACGTCATTTCTTTTTACGACCTACATTTGTCGTTGTTTATCCAGTCGATAGTATGGTACATTTAATCACATGATACCTTAATATAAATCTGGTTTAAGGTAATTAGTATAACAGTAGTTCCTATAATACAACACTACAGTACTACAGTAATTTACTCTTTATATACATTTAGTGATCTTTTCACTTAAACATTAATGTACAAACTATATTTTGTTAATGATAGATACACTTGGGAAAAATTACACACTTTTACAACAAACGAACATACGGAGTAGTTAAGCCTTGGTAGAAGGCTACTTTAATAGAAAATCTAGGTTTTTCTAGGAGATTCAAACTTTTACAAACATTTACATACCTTTTACAAACTCATACTTAAAACCATGTTCAAATGTTTTGATTACAAACACCGACACTAAAATACTTATGAATTCACCAGCTTAATGCTGATAAACTCTTTCAAAATAACTTGTATTCTTAGGTCGACAGTAGACAGGTACCGAGGCCAGCTTTTTAGAAAATGGAGCGCATTCAAGATTCATCTTATTATTTTGATTTACATTTTTGGTGTCTATAACTGTACAGAACACACTTGTATTAAAATTATATATTTAATGCAATGGATGATGTTGTTTGCTTATTTACTGTTATACTGTGTTGTGATACTTTACATGACGTCCTCCTCCCCAGAACGTTTCCTCCGTTCTTGGTTTGGGGGTGTGACAGATTGGTATCAGAGCATTGTTTTTAGTGAAGTGAGTATATCAACCCATAAAAGATATACTAACTATAAACCCATTTGGGATTAAAACACTCTAACCAAGAGTCTATACTTTAAATGTTAAAATATTTAATTAACTATACTAGTCTGCATTCATACTAAAATTAGTGTCACAATGACAAGAACAAAAGTATTGCGATTGTTAAATATCACGAGTGAGCTCGGGGATGTATGGTCAGTCCTGGGAATGGCATAGCCTGATCAAATATGCTGGTCCGAGGAGTGATTAGCATATTCCCTAGAATGGTTGTGATATGTTAACAAGTCTAAAAACTTACCAACAATACCACAAGGAGAACTGTAGATCTTAAACTTAAAATACTATAGGAGTATTTTGTACTACTACTAGCTACTTATATACTAGATTCTTATGCCTCTCTTCTCGCATATATTAAATGGCTGGATTCCATCATGGCAACCTGTACTTTCCCAACGAAGGCAATGCTGGGTGGATCGAAGAGGAGCCTGAAGATGAGCATCCAATCCCTTTGGATGATCACCTCGCAGAAGGCTTTTCTGATGGATCCGACTTTGAGCATGAAGTCAACAACCTACCGCCAATAGGTTAGGTCCCAAACAACAACCCTCGACCAGCTTTCCCAGGTCCCACTCCCTTGTGGGCAACCAACTTGAATCATTGGAGTGACGAACAGGGTCAACCCTTACCATACTTTGGGGACTGAAGCTTTTACAACGTCAGCAAAGGTGGCTCTGCGGATCGAGCTCTACCCGTCATTATCCGCAGAATAGCTCGTAATGTTTAGCAAGGTCGGGCAGCCATCGACCGGGTCATGGAGATTGGTGCCAACTTTGGTGTCAACACAGTCTGCATCCGCCGTCTTGAAGAAGACATGGAATGGACCAGGAGAACCAATGAAACCCTGCAGCAACAGCTAGCTGTCTCCCAAGCTGAAGTCATGGAACTTCGAGCCCGTCAGAGGGCTCATGAGCGACACCTTCAAGAGGTGGTTCGTGACAGACCTCAGGGTTCGCCCGAGGACTTCCCATCACCGTTAGAAGATGTCTAGTACATATTTGTCTTTTGATTAAGGAATAGTCTTTACTATCTGTGCTCTAAGTAGCACTTGTCTGTAAAATATTCCTAACTTTCAGTACTCTAATTAGGAATCTAGGAACTGTCAAACTTTTCCGTATGGTATGATGTAAGACCTCCAGTTAGGTCGATTTTCCCTGAAACTTATTACATCAGTAATACCAGTATTTTAGACAGTATCTAATATGTGGGAAAAATCTATACGCTTGTGTTTTCCCTACTAATATTCTTTGTGGCGATCTCAAACACTCATTCAACTGTTGGGCTATGGTTAGTTAGTCCATGTGTCACTCTCACCCCACTTACAATCGATTCTTACCACTTTGTTTATCTTTATAAACTTATAGCTGAAAGATGCCTCCTCGCAAATCCCCCAGGACTAACCCCGCACCTCCACCACCTCCTCCTCCTCCGGTCATCGATACTGCAACCCTGAATGTTGTTATACCAGCATCAGTGGCAACTGCCTTGGCTCAGTATCAGTCTACTGATGCTAGCAGAGGTGGAACCCCTGTTGACTCAATTCCTGCTGAAATCCCCGTGCGCTCGAGAGAGTGCTCCTACAAGGATTTCACCAACTGTAAGCCGATGTCCTTCCATGGCACCGGCGGAGTCATTGCCCTCTCGCAATGGTTCGAGAAGACTGAATCAGTCTTCAAAATTTGTTCATGGCCTGCTGTGAGCAAAGTCAAATATGCCGCATGCACCTTTGAAGGAAAAGCCCTGACGTGGTGGAACGGCCACGTTAAAGCGCTAACTCTCGTAGTGGCGAATGACATGGGTTGGGAAACCATGAAGGACCTCATGATTGAGGAATACTTCCCGAGGGGCGAAATCTAGAAATTGGAACAGGAGCTTTGGAGCCTGACCATGAAGGGCACCAACGTAGTCGCATATACCGCCAGATTCAGCGAACTGGTGGCCCTCTGCCCCAATATGGTTCCCACTGAAGGGAAAAAGATCGAAAGGTACATATGGGGGCTAGTGCCTCCATATCAGGGGAATGTCCTATCATCAAACCCCGCTACCTTCGATAGTGCCAAGCGACTGGCACAAAGACTCATTGACCATGGAGTCAAAAACCCTGCAACAACAACAACCCTAGCCATCCCGGAACCCTCCAAACCCACTGACACTAAGCGGAAGTTCTGGGAGGAGAAGAAGAAACAGCGAGCTGCCAAAAAGCAGCAAATTGTGGCAGTGCATGCCGCAACAACCCCTGCTGCCACTGCTCCGGTGGGACAGTATGCTGGAAATTTGCCTAAGTGCGGCAAATGCAATTACCACCACAACGGCACCTGCTGTGAAATGCAGTGCTCTAACTGCAACAGGAAAGGACACACAGTCTGTTTTTGTAAATCTCCGGCAAGGCTGATCACCCAAGTCCCCGGCTCTGGCGCGAGCCCGACCTGCTATGGATGTGGTGAAGCAGGCCACTTTAAGAGGGACCGCCCTAAAGCGAAGAATACTGGCGGAGCAGGGAGGGTACTAGCAATAGGGCATGGGGAAGTAGTTGCTGACCTGACAGTGGTGACTGGTACGTTCCTCCTCGATAACTCCTATGCATGCATTATGTTCGATAGTGGAGCGTAGCGAAGCTTCATGAACCATAAATTTGCTTGCATGCTTAAACAACAACCTCACACACTTAAAGAACAATTCACAGTAGAAATGGATAATGGAAAAACAGAAAGCACGAATAGCATATACTTAGGTTGTACCCTAAAACTAGATAACCATTCATTTCCAATCGACCTTATGCCGGTCTCAATAAAAAGCTTCGATGTTATCATCGGCATGGATTGGTTAAGCCTTCATCGTGCTGACATCATGTGCTACGAGAAAGCAGTCCGTCCAAACCTCCCGTCTAATGAAACTCTTATCATCTACGATGACAAATCAGGTGCGAGCCTTCATATTATATCAAGTATTCAAGCACAAAAGTATCTACGTAAAGAATACCAGGCATTTCTTGCTCACGTTGTCGATAGGAGCCTCGAAACGAAGGAACTAAAGAGCATTCTGGTAGTGAACGACTTTCCCGAAATCTTCCCAGAAGAGCTACAAGGATTGCCTCCGCAACGACAGGTCGAGTTCATAATCAACTTAGTCCCAGGAGCTACCCCAGTAGCCAAGTCGCCATACCGATTAGCTCCAGCAGAGATGTAGGAACTATCTGGTCAACTTAATGAACTGCTCAGCAAGGGCTTTATAAGACCAAGTTTCTCCCCTTGGGGAGCACCTGTCTTATTCGTTAAGAAGAAAGACGGATCATTGCGTATGTGTATCGACTACAGAGAACTCAACACACTAACTGTTAAAAATCGTTACCCTCTGCCATGCATAGACGATCTATTTTACCAACTGCAAGGGGCGAACTATTTTTCCAAAATTGATCTAAGATCCGGTTATCACCAGTTACGAGTGCTAGAGGAGGATGTTCCGAAGACAACCTTCCGAACTCGTTACGGACACTACGAGTTCGTGGTGATGCCATTCGGATTAACCAATGCGCCAACAGTTTTCATGGATCTGATGAATAGAGTATGTCGGCCTTATTTGGATCAGTTCATCATTGTCTTCATCGACCACATCCTGATCTACTCCTGAAATAAGGAAGACCATGGCGATCATCTGCGACAAGTTCTAGGAACCTTACGAGCAGAGAAGCTTTATGCGAAGTTCTCTAAATGTGAATTTTGGATCCGAAGAGTTGAATTCTTAGGACACATGGTAAGCGAAGAGGGAATCCACGTGGACCCATCCAAAATTAAGGCCATTGAGAACTGGTCAGCACCGAAGACGCCTATAGAAATTCATCAATTTCTAGGTCTCGCTGGCTACTACTGCAGGTTCATATAGAACTTCTCCCGAATAGCGAAACCTCTTACAAAACTGACCTAGAAAGGCGTGGCCTTTGACTGGGAAGAGAAACAGGAGAGAGCATTTCAAACACTCAAGCGAACTTTGTGCACCGCACCAATACTATCCCTCACCAATACTATCCCTCCCCAAAGGGATAGAAGACTTCGTAGTCTATTGCGATGCATCAAATCAAGGGCTCAGGTGTGTTCTGATGCAGCGAGGTAAGGTCATCGCCTATGCCTCGAGACAGCTGAAAACACACGAAGTTAACTACACGACTCACGATCTTGAGCTAGGAGCAGTTGTGTTTGCTCTGAAGATCTGGAGACATTACTTGTACGGAACGAAAAGCACTATCTGTACTGACCACAAGAGTTTACAACACATATTCGATCAGAAGGAGCTCAACATGAGACAACGATGGTGGGTCGAGCTACTCGGTGACTACGAATGCGAAATTCGTTATCGTCCGGGTAAATCCAACGTAGTAGCAGACGCCTTGAGTAGGAAGGAATATTCTAGTCGAAGAGTCAAGTCGTTGACAATGACTATCCATTCACACTTGTCTAAGCAAATTCAGGTGGCCCAACTTGAAACCATGAAACCTGAAAACGTGACGAGTGAATCCCTGAGAGGAATGGATAAAAATTTAGAAGCCAAGGGTGGCGGAGCCTTATATTTCATGAACCGAATCTGGACACCGAGGCACGGTGGTTTCCGAGACTTAGTCATGACCGAGGCGCACAACACTCGGTATTCCGTCCACCCAGGTTCAGATAAGATGTATTTGGATCTTAAAAAGTTATACTGGTGGCCTAATATGAAAGCAGAAATTGCTACCTTCGTAAGTAAATGCCTTACTTCCGTAAAGGTTAAGGTCGAGTACCAGAAGCCCTCCGGTTTACTACAACCACCGGAGATTCCAGAATGGAAGTGGGAGCGGATCATTATGGATTTCATAACCAAGTTACCCAAGACGACGGGTGGACTTGATACCATATGGGTCATCGTCGATAGATTGACCAAGTCTGCATACTTCCTGCCTATCAAAGAAACTAACAAGATGGAGAAGCTTACGAGAACTTACATAAGCGAAATCATACTGCTACATGGTGTACCTATATCCATTATCTCCGATAGTAGGTTCACCTCAAGATTCTGGCAATCGCTACAACATTCCCTGGGAACAAGGCTGGACATGAGCACAACCTACCATCCACAGACCGACGGACAAAATGAGAGAACCATCCAAACACTGGAAGATATGTTAAGAGCCTATGTGATCGACTTTGGAAAGGCATGGGATACTCATTTACCCTTTATCGAGTTTTCCTACAATAACAGTTATCACACGAGCATCAAGGCTGCTCCATTTGATGCCTTCTATGACCGAAAGTGCAGATCCCCTCTGTGCTGGGCTGAAGTGGGTGATACCCAATTAGCTAGGGGGAAAGTTTCTGACAGTACTCTCAGAGGCCCGGAAATCATTCGGGAAACGACAGAGAAGATCGTTCAGATCCGTGAACGATTGACAGCCTCTAGAGACCGACATAAGAGCTACGTTGATAAGCGAAGGAAACCTTTGGAATTCCAGGTGGGAGACCAAGTCCTTCTTAAAGTCTCACCATGGGAGGGCTTGATACGCTTCGGTAAGCGTGGGAAGCTTAATCTGAGATATATAGGACCCTTCGAGATTCTCGCAAGAATCGGCCATGTAGCTTACAAACTCAACCTACCCGACGAACTTCGTAACATACATTCTACATTCCACGTATCTATCTTGAAAAAGTGTTTGTCTGACGAGTCTCTTGTAATCCCACTTGACGAGATCGAGATCAACGAGAGCCTTAACTTCATGGAAGAACCAGTAGAGATCACGGACCGAGAAGTCAAGCAAACGAAGCAAACCGTATCCCAATAGTGAAGGTTCGCTGGAGCGCCAAGCAAGGACCGGAATTCACTTGGGAGCGTGAGGAACAGATGAAATTGAAATACCCTCATCTCTTAGATTAGTTATTTGTAACAACTTTATTTGTTTAGACTTTAATTTCGGGACGAAATTCCCTTAACAGGGGGATGATAGGATAACCCGAAATTTCCATTCAGTCAAACCCTAAAAGTCAACCACTTCGTATCATAAATTAATGTCATTATTTCTTATTTTTAAGAAATATAAAGTTCGTTTAATTATTTAATATTATTTTTAAACAAACGGGTGTAAGAAAGTGTCGTCTCGAGTTTTGAATTTTAAAAACCTTAAACATTCCGCGTATTAGAAACACCCGACCAAACTTTTATGTTTTGGGTTTAGAAATCACCCAAAACCGTGAACTCATGCCTATGTATGAGTTTACTCCCCAAAAAGTTAGTCATTTGTGTTTACTCCCTAAATGTCAAAAGAGTAAACTCCACATATTCTCTCAAATACCATCCAAGATTTAATTCCAAATCTTCAATCTTGTAAGTGTTCTAACCTTTTTAAGTTAATAAAACACTTAATCTAGTGTTTATACATCTAATCATCCAACCATATTTGTATTTTGACTAGATTTCCAAAACACCAAGAGCACCAAGAACACACACTAAGTGTTCATGGAATTTTAGCTCAAATCAAGCCTTCTAATAGTAAGTGCTTTCATCCTTGAGTGATTTTAAGCCAGTATTACATTTGTATATCAAGGAAATTTGTCAAGAACACAAAGTTATAGGTGTTCACGGTCCAAGGAGATGCTTGGACCGTAAACACCATAGATGACACCAAAGTGTGTCTAAGCCTCAAATCTAAGTCCTAGTAGATGTTTAAGCCATCCTTGACATGTTTAAACCTTTCCTTGTTGTGTTTAAAACTTGAAAAACATCAAAAACCAACAGTCATAAGTGTTTACGATTTGGGGATCTCCCAAAACCGTAAACACCCTAAAGTGGGTTTAAGTTGGTCATTTTCCTTCCTTAGGCTTTGAAACTAGCACATACACTTACCTAATTGTGTTAGAGACTTGAAAACATGGAAATACCCTTCTCTATAAGGGTTTACGGTATTAAACCCAAAGGAAAATGCTATTAGGCCGTAAACTCCTCAAAGGAGGTGTTTTGTTGCCCTAGTCCCTTCCAAAGGCCAAACCACTTAGTAGAATTGCTTCAAAAGGCTTGCTAAATCACAAAACAACACTTGGACATTAAGACTAGAGTTTACAACTGTAAACTCTAGACTTTACTACTATAAACTCCCTAGGTCTTGACCATCAAAACCGTAAACTCCAAAGGAGTTTATCCTTGAACCCTAAACACCCTAGCTTTGCTTTGCTAACACTTGGATGCAATCCTTGTGATCTTTAACACATGAAACAAAGTGTTTTCATGTTCTAGAGTGTCCCAACGTATTTTAATTAGTTATATATATGTTCATTATATGATAACTAGGCTCGTGCGTGCAAGTCTTTATTTGTCACCTAGCACCGTACCCGACACTTCAATCCAATCCACTCACCACAAGTGAGTTCATACCCATTTAATTAACCTTTGAAATAATTTTAAATGTTTTAAATGATTTTATGGGGAGGATACAAGTTGAATATTTATAGTTATTACATCAATCACATGTGATTAATAACTATAAAACCAATGATTTTATTACTGCTCAAACTGTTTATCAAACTATTTTACTTCAAACTGCTTTACAAACTCTTTTACTTATCAAATACTTTTACTTAAACTTTGTTACACTTATTATAAATTGCATGCCCATATATGTATAGTTATATAAGCAATGTTTAAAAGACTTAGGAAGGTCGTCCGCCCTGTTTCCTTTTCCTCGATTTGGATGTGGTCTGGTGGGATATCAGGTAGTCGTCCGAAGGTCATTTCAATATTGATTATATATCATGTGTACTTATATAGACATAAAAGTGCTTCCATATTCATGCGTACTAGTTACATCATTAGTAAGCTTCCTTCGGGGTAGCACAAGATCATACTTATACTATTGCTAGATCAATGAGTCAGTTCATTCATGAGTCAATACTTATTACTAAGAGAACATATACAACTATACTAGAGGAAGAACATATACAACTATACTAGAAAGAGAACATATACAACTATACTAGAGGAAGAACATATACAACTATACTAGAAGAGAACCTATACAACTATACTAGAGGAAGAACATATATAAATATACTATAGGAAGAACATATACAACTATACTAGAAAGAGAACATATACAACTATACTTGAAAGAGAACATATACAACGATACTAGAATGAGTAACAATACATTACATATACATATATACATTGACAGAATTGTGATCCACTGTATCGGAGCATGCCTTAAATATCATGGCCCGAGTTGTAGCCAGAGTCTCTTGGAGGGAGAGCGTGAGTTTGCATATAGATCTATACTGGATTGACTATCCTACAACTTGCTGCTAGCTACAGCTGGACCTGCAGGTCTGTGGGTGCCAAAGGTCATTTCTTTTTACAACCTACATTTGTCGTTGTTTATCCAGTCGATAGTATGGTACAATTAATCACATGATACCTTAATATAAATCTGGTTTAAGGTAGTTAGTACAGCAGTAGTTCCTATAATACAACACTACAATACTACAGTAATTTACCCTTTATATACATTTAGTGATTATTTCACTTAAACATTAATGTACAAACTATATTTTGTTAATGATAGTTACACTTGGGAAAAATTACACACTTTTACAACAAACGAACATACGGAACAGTTAAGCCTTGGTAGAAGGCTACTTTAATAGAAAATCTAGGTTTTTCTAGGAGATTCAAACTTTTACAAACATTTACATACCTTTTACAAACTCATACTTAAAACCATGTTCAAACATTTTGATAACACACACCGACACTAAAATACTTATGAACTCACCAACTTAATGCTGATAAACTCTTTCAAAATAACTTGTATTCTCAGGTCGACAGTAGACAGGTACTGAGGCCAGCTTTTGAGAAGATGGAGCGCATTCAAGACTCATCTTATTATTTTTATTTACATTTTTGGTGTCTATAACTGTACAGAACACACTTGTATTAAAATTATATATTTAATGCAATGGATGATGTTTTTTGCTTATTTACTATTATACTGTGTTGTGATACTTTACATGACATCCTCCGCCCAGAACGTTTCCGCCGTTCTTGGTTTTGGGGTGTGACATCAGGGTACCTCATTTTCTTCATTTCCTCATCTGCAGTGTATTGCGGAAACATAAAATCCCTCTCCCTGAACTTGGCGGTGATCCCCTCCACAGTACAATGAACCTGTCCCTAAACTCCCTCACCAATTGTTGTACCTTAATTACAGGTGAAAACTCTACCCGAAACCTCGCCACAAAATACACCCAAGACATGGTCGCCATGACCACACCTTCCAAAGAGTGACCAACCTCCTCCCATCAGTCGCGGGCTCTATCCCTCATAAGGCAAGACACAAATCCCATATTCGATCCCAAAGGGAGGAAACTAGTTTGTTGAGCATTCTTCATGTAAGCAATCCACCGCCTACTAGCAATCAAATCCTTCTTCCCGAAGAACCATGGGGCTCCACAAGCCTTGAACTCCTGAAAAGAGAGAGTTCCTACCCCAGTCCGACCAGCTGCAATCTCTGCACGAAAAGCCCCAAGCCGCTCATCCAGCAACTCCATATCCCCTCCTTGATGGTACTAAACATCACAAGAGTCGCATCCAAAATACCGCAAGCAATCTCATACGTAACAAACTTGTGTGTCCTCTCATAAATCGACTCAGCACCAGAACCGAGCCTTAACTAGAACCGAAACCTCTTCTACGAGTGGTCATCACCATACTGAAAAGTAACCATACAAATGATCAAAAAATACTCGAATAATTCCTCATTATACAAGCTCTTATGAATCCTCGTGACTTTTCCCAATTCAAGTACGGATCATGTGCTTTCAGTAGTACGGACCTAATACAACCTTCCATACATATCCATTATTTCCTCAAGAATCATCCTGAATCCTCTAAGTCGCCTACTTACAATGATATACCCATAACCTGCTAATCGGACACCATTCACACCAAAACCCTCCCTAGACTCTCCTAGGGTTCCCACCTCACCATGTCATTAGTTGTTGAAAGAATCCTATTAACATCAGCTAACTACTTCATGAATACAATTACATGTAACAAAACTTAAATAATCTTTTGACTAAAAGATCCAACCTTACAACGGTTCGACTCAGAAGAGAGTTTCACAATAGGGCCAAATCAATCATACTAAAATTATTTAACCCGTGCAGCATGTAACTTAATGTATTCATTTAATAGTTAACTTACATCAATATGGGTCCTACAAATCACAAAGCAAGCAACATTCGAGTAGTAAACTCTATAGGCCACAAAATATAAAAGGCATCCTCCCCACTAAGCATCTCTCCTGATAGGCATTCTAGCATACAACCTAACAAATATCATTATGCTAACTTCTAGCATGCAGAACATTATGTAATGCATATAACGTATCAACATGTATGGGTATTCTGGGAATCACTTACTCGATCATGGTTGATTTCATGCATCACACCCTTTTTTTTGTAAAAATATTTTTCGAAAATTCATTTTCCTAAAAAAAATTACCAATTCCTCAGTTTGAGTTCAGACACACCCGAGAGTGTGCCCGAATCCCTAAAACCTAGGCCCTAACACCAACTTGTAACGTCCTAAAACTAGTAATAAAATTTTCATTTTTCAAACATCAAAAAGATACAACCAATTGTTACAAACTAGTCACTGTATAAATATTCTCAACATCAGAATGAAACCAAATAATAATGCGAAATAAAATCAAGGGGATGTTGTGCGATCATGTCAGGCTCTTCCCTTTGGAAATGGATGTACTAGAAATGTTTAAACAACAATCAGTAAGCACAAAGCTTAGTGAGTTTCCTCAAAATACCACATAACATATATATATATATATATATATATATATATATATATATATATATATATATATATATATATATATATATATATCAACGGATCCAACCCACACATTGCGCCCAACTCAAAGTAACGGGCTCAACCCAACATACAATCAGGCCCAACCCATCATACAAACGGGACCAAGCCTGCATACATACAAGCCCAACCCTACCAACGGGCCCAAACCCACATACCAATGTAGGAGTCATAAAGACAGCTAGCATCCTACCAGTATAGTGAGAAGACTCGCCTAACTTACGAAGTCAGCTAAACCACAACTCAATGCCATGCAACCAGTGTTGCAACACATCTATCAAATCATACAAGGTCCAACCTTAGTCTATACCATGAATCCATCAAATTGACCAAAAGTCAACCATGCCAAAAAAAAGTCAATGATCAAAGTCAAAGTCAACATCTAACAATACCAACAGTTGACCCTCACATTGTGACCATCCCTTAGTCACGTCGTGAGAACGTACTCAGCCTGATTCCAAACTTGGTCACACACCAACTCAACCAACTCATTCATGAACAACTCAATTAACCAACACTAGATTGTGAACCCTCCTTGGTCACGTCGTGAACTTACCAGGAAAAGATAATCGAGAAATCCTCCATCGTCATGTCATGGCACTCTCCATGCCACATCGTGACCAATGTCTAAGGCAACATGTTAATGGTTTGGGTCATTAATCCATTAAGTATTCACCTCCAACTTTCCAGAAAGCTTTAAGGGACTCCAAAGGTTCATAAAAATGACAAATTTATGGACATGTATATTCAGTTCATGTGTAACAGCCCGAAATCCAGGTAAGCTTTATGACCCTTCTATTTTGGAGAGTTGGCAAATTAGTCCCTTGAAGTTGTATGTTGGATTGGTCAGTACGATGGGCGTACTGAGGTGTACGCCGCGCGTACTCACGCGCTTAAATTTAATGCGGACTCGCCCAGGTACGCTAGGCGTACGTAGGGGTTATACTGGGCGTAGTGAGCCCAGATGCAAACCCTAATTTATAGCTTGTGCACTATAAAAGGAACGTATAGTCCTTTGCCCTAGCCACCATATCCCCTTGAGTGAGTCCTTAGAGAGCTAATATTCGTGCTTTAGCTTGGGTGTGTGTTTTTGAGCTTGAAGTTATCTTTTCAAGGTGAAGAAGGAGTCATTGTTGGAGCTAGAAGTTGAAGAACAAGTGTAGATCCGAGTTCTATAGTGGTTGGAGATCCCTTCTGAGGTAAAAAGCTCAAAGCTTTCCTTGTTCGTCATAAGTTTTGCTTTTTGGACCATTTTTAGGGTTTTTGGTTCAAAGTTGGAGACTTTGTGTGCAAAGAGTCTCCATGAGCTTAGATCTGACCTTTTCTAGTGTATATTGTGTTGAGAATTCATAAAAATCCAGTCTTGGACGTGGATCTTGTGTCATGCATGAGTTGTAGTCTCATTATGGAAAGAGGAAAGATGTTTTGAGAACAAAGTGACCTTTACAGCCATGAAAAAGCTTAAAGGTTTCAACTTTATGGATTAAGTCATATTAGAGGAGTCAGATCTAAATTTTGGATGCAAGTCTTAACCAATTAAGACCTGAATGAGATAGATAAGGAAACTGGGTATTACGTTGGGCATAATTCCAGTACGCGCTGCGTATGGGGCCGCATACCCCGATTCTGTGAAGGCTCTGGTACATCCAACGTACACGTTTGGTACGCGCAGCGTAACCCGGAGGGTTGACTTTTGTTGACTTTTAGGGTTTGGTCAACTTTAGTGTAATTGAGCCAAGTAAGGGGTAAAATGGTCTTTTACCTTCCTGAGAGTGATTAGAGGGAATGGTCTAGCCTTGGGAAATATGTTGATGACGAGTGTTTATTTCATATGATTAGGCAGAGGCTAGGTCTTACTTCACTGAGTCCGAGATTTCCGAGTTACCGAGTTGCACGAGGTGAGTCTTCTCACTATACGTTACCTAGAGTGGTATTATGTGTTGACCAGAGGATCTTATGTGTTATGTATGAGATTATGTGCTATGTGATATATGTATGTTGTATAATTTTATAGACCGGACTAGAGGGTCCGACGATACAGACCGGGCCGGAGGGTCCAACGAGCTATGACCGGACCAGAGGGTCCAATGAGCTACAGGACTGGAGGGTCCCGCTGAGACACATCGATCGGAGGGTTGTGCTATAGCCTCGAGTGGCGTATGTGTTGTATGCGGTATTTTGGGGAATTCACTAAGCATTTATGCTTACAGTTGTGGTGCTATGTGTTTCAGGTACTAGCGAGGACCGTGGGAAGGCGCTGGTGTGACCCGTACACACTAGACAAGGGATTTGATTTTGTGATCTTGGGATATGTTATGTTTTGATAACTATTTTTGAATACTTTTGAGAATATTTTTATATAAATTTGGTTGTTGAAAAATGAAAAAATTTGTTTTGAAAATTACGTTGCTACAGGTTGGTATTAGAGCCTTAGTTTGAGGGACTCGGATGCACCTTTGGGCGTATCTGAACTCAAATTGACGATTTGAGAAATTTACAACGATAAAAATTAAATTTTCTAGAAGAGCAAGGAGTGTTGAACCAACCAGAGCAGATCAGTGTGTATGGTCAGCCAGCGCCCGAACGGTGAATCCCCAATATACCCTTACATTATGTGTTATGAGATATGATATGTTATGTTATGCATGCTAGAGTAGGCTAGGTATTCATATTAGGACTAGAGTGGCCTGATTTGTGATGCCTTAGCCTAGGAGATTTCTGCTGCTATGAGATACCTTGAGAGCGAGTAGGTAGCAGTTAGGAGCTCATGAGAGGTCTATCAGAGGGTATCCAATGCATAACGAGAGTAGAGTACTTGTGATCCGGGATCCAAGGAGGAGGACTTGGGGGGAATGCTGATGCGGTGTGGTCAGTAGTATAGGGCTCGTACTACTGAAGACACCGGATCAGTGAGCAGTCTAAGTAAGAATCCTTTGGATATTAGAGGACGAGTAGGGTTGCGTTATCAAGTGCGAGTATGCTGGATCGAGTCTCTGATGTTTATATGTTGTATTTCAGAGGCATCATGGTTAGGACACGACACACACCTGAGAGCATGTTGGATTAGTGTCTAAGTCCATAACTATTTTGGTATGTACTTGACCCGATGGTGCATGGTCCTTTTGGGTTGCCTTCACCAAAGCAACTTGATTGGAGAAATATATATAGAGAAAGGATAATATGATTTATTAATATGTTATAAGAATAATATATTAAAGGAGAAATCATATTTGTTTAATTAATATTGGTCAATAATTAATTAGGAATTAATTTTGTGATCAAGTGTAATTAATTAAACTAGAGGGACTGAATTGTAATTATGTGATAGTTACAAAATATGGTAATGGTTATCCTAAATATGGGTTGAACGAATTCAAGGAGATAAGGATCCGTGAAATCGTCTAAAGGATAAAGGATACGGGTTTTCAAGGCTTATCTTATGGTTGCTTGGTGGGCAAGCAACTAGATTAGGATAAGGACTGAAACCTAATCTTTACACCTATATAAACCTCCTAAGGCTCATGAATTCGTGTATCTCTTCCGAAGAGGTCCTAAGGACGAATTCCTACCTCTCTCCTCTCTCTTTATACCTTCTCCATTTGCTCTTGGTGTTTGTAAGCCATTAGAGGAGTGACACTTGTGACTCTATGCCTTCCAAAGTCAATACAAGGAGATTTGGGATTGTTATTGCTACATAACAATCAAGGTAATATTATAAACCTATTCTTATGTTAATATGATTACTTATATGCTAGAATTAGGGTTTATTTATGTGTTCATAATGTTGTGTATCTAATAGTGAAAACATAGATCCAATGCTAGGGTTGCATGTTTAAATATGATTGTTTGTACATAACCCATCAGTGGTATCAGAGCCTTTGGTTAACTTGTTTTCAATTAGTATTATACAATTGTATGAACTTGACATATTAGGGTTTATAGCCAATAAACCCTAGGAGGCTAGAAATTTCGAGATTAGGGTTTTTATACCCTAATTTGCGAAAATTTGAAAGAGTTTCAAATCCTTTACTTAAGCCTCAAGATTTCGAAATCTAGGGTTTGAAAAACCCCATGATTTTCGAAATTAGCCTCCTCCCAAAGATAAGATCCTAAATTTTATAAATTTGGATTATCCCATATCTTGTAATTATCCTCTAATTGTTATATATGGTAATTATATTGCGTTATCCATCCATATTTTTGAAATCTATATAGTTTTTTAAGGGATTAGGATAACTTAAATGTATAAATGGTAATTATCCTCATTATTTAGATAATCCCTTATGATTTAATAATTAAATTAATAGTCTAATTTAAGATAATTATTAAATCAAGAGTTTTAATATTTAAAATTTTAATTTAAATGTCATAAATTCGAAATTTTAAGATTGATTAAAACTAAATTGTTTTTGAAAAGTTTCAAAACTTGCCCTCAAGTTTTGGAATTTAAAAGTTGATTAAAAGTTAATTAGGAATGTTAAATTCTAAAACCCTAGTAATGTTTTGAAAAGTTCATTTCACACCCTTATGGTTTTATTAATTAATTAAGGAGTATAAGTAAAAGAGATTTAATAAATCCATAAAAGTTTAGGTTAACCAATTAATTGAATTAGAAGTGTAATTATTAAAGTTAACCACATAGTATTTTAAAAGTTATAAAATACACCCTATACTATATATAACATTAAAAGTCTAACATTATATATATGTATAAGTAAAAGTCAGTCTTACCGTTAGTAGGCCTCATTCACGAAGCTGGTCTATAAGGGGTGTTTAAGGAAATTGCCTATAAAATGACGATTGAATGGGTATCCACTCTTACCCACCGCACTTTTGACTAGTGGAGGGTCGTTAGCCGAACGGGTAGGATAGGACGAAACCTTCCATTATAAGTATAATGAAATACAAAAGTAACTAAATGTTTTTACAAATTCCCAATCTTAGTTACTTAGGCAAAGTGAATTGATGCAATTCCATGAAATTACACTTTGTGCCCTTGCGAAGACGTTAGTGGAGCGTGTGTGGTTTACCGGCACACTAAATGGTTCTAAGCAAAGGTTGCAAAGGGTGACTCAATGTTTGTCATAGTTCGGTGGAGCGTGTGTGGTTTACCGGCACATCGAATAGGTGACTGTAACATGTGAGGGCACCATGTAACTTTGCATGGTTATTCACACCCGTTTTGTGATCCTCGGCATCCCAGTCACAAACGAGAGGGGCATATCAAGATTTAAACATGTCATTGAAATGTTCAATGAATCTCAAAGTATCTAGGAGTTTTCATAGATTTAAAACTTAAATTTATTTTTCCGTTTTTCATGGTGGAAATTAGTGAATCGTCATTCACTTACCTTCAAATATTCTGCAACTAGATTACGACATCCCTTTTCTAGGTTGTAGCGTATTGTGTTGGGTCCTAGCCTTGGTATCTCATTTGGCTGATTTACTAAGGACTCAATCGATCAACTAACTTGAATTTGTTTTCTCCCGTTTTGTAGATGTCAAAGTTCGACAACTATGGTCTTCCCAAATCCCGTGGAACAACCATTCCACATGAAGATGATATTCCACGATTCGATCGAGGAAGAAGAAATTATGCTTCACTTCCTCCTCCTCCTCCAATTATTCTTCCTAACCCACGAGATTGTAAAATTGAAAGGTTCAATATCACTCAAGCCCTTTTGGCAAGTAAACATAAAGAAGGAAAGTCGGTGTTTGCACACGTCTTAGGGATGAAGTAACACATTGATAGGTTAAGAATGATGGGATCCGTTGTCGGGAAGCGATGGCTGTTGATTGGGTTCTTCAGTCACCTCCTAACTCGTATAGTTAGTTCGTAAGAGAGTACTATATGATGAACCACGACGTGACCCTTATTGATCTCACCTATATGCTTATTGCTGCTGAATTAGCAATGGTTTGGCGCAATAGAAAAGCAAAGTTGATTGGTGAAGCTGCCTTCAAGACCTCTATAGATATAGACAATGGCAATGAAAGACATGCAATGATCGAAAAATTTGATCATAAGAGAAAGGCGATGTCTAAAGTAGTTCCATGTGTTGTTCCAAAAGAGTCAATTTGCTTTTATTGCCAAGAGAAGGGGCATTGGAGACGAAGTTGCCCTATTTACCTAAGAGATCTAAGAGATGGGAGAGTCAAAAGTATGACTACGCTTCAGGTAAAATCCACTATCTAACTCCGTTAAGTTCCTATTTATTGAATTTTAATACATGATGTGATAAGATTGCATTTGAATGTTTTGAAGGGTCGGTGAAAAGAAAGGAAGCTTGATAAGAGAGCAAGATGAATCTAATCACAAGAGATGGATCTTGATCGCATGGACTTGAAGATTGGATTTTGAGCTTAGATAGTTATGATAGAGTTGTTAGAAATTTTCCTTTTACATAGTTTTCAATAGATTTTGCATTGTAAGGACAAATGTTTTTCCGCTGCTTTTATAAATAAAATAAATTTTGACTTATTTATTTATTTGTTTACTTCCTTGCAATGAAATCGTTATGAAAATTGATGTTTGCATATTTCTACAATGAATGGATATGATTCTTAGGTATGTTAGTTATGGAAATGTCGAGAATTTACCAAATATGGAGAGTTTCTCATCGCCCGAAGTTTCAATTGGACAGAAATTTGGAATCACGCAACTTGATTGCATGATGAATGAGAAATTTCATATTTGGAAATTAGACAAATTCATTGACAAAGTGTCAAGTGAAGGACTAGGAGATCGAGTACACAAAGTTGTGTGTTGATCAAGTTCACCATAAGAGTAACAAAGATATTCTTCATGATTTACTAAAGGATTAGTAAATATGATTATACTTACAAGATTAAGTGTAATTTTGAATTGATTAAAGGGTTTAGATCAATAGTAGAACGAATAAGAAGAATCAAGTAGGCAGAAAAATAAAAGTTTCTCCATTCTAAAAAGAAGGGAGAGTAGCTTTTATGCTTTATGATAGATCTTAATGATTAAGAACCATATCTCAATTGATCCTCTAAGTGAGTCTTAGTACAATTGTATGTTTGAGAAGAGGAATCAAGAATTGAAGAAATGGTTAAATCAAGAAGTCAATCATACTTCGTTCAAATAACAAGTCTTAAAGTTAAGATTGTGACAATGAGTGAAAAGTATTAAAGGTTTATAACATTCATCAAATGTGGAAAGTTGTGATGTCTTGGATAAGACAAAGACCTACTAGGACCAATTTATGAAGTGTTTTGATAAAAGCTACACTAACTCTTGAATATTTGGTTGTCAACAAATGTTTATTGACAAGAGAATCTTATATGTCAAGGAGTCAGTGGGAGTCTTAATGGTCTTGAAAGGTTTCAAGAACAAATCAAATAAACCTTATTGATCATCACTAGCACACGAGTTAAGGTTTACAACCTATCGTGATGACAATATTTTGTTTCTATGCCATTCCAATTGAGTTAATTATGCATGTGAGTTCTATGAGTTCTCATTTTGAACGCATAAAAGGCAAGACACCTTAGTCAATGAAAGGTACATTGATAGGAAAGGGTGAGCTACTTAACTACTTGGAAGACGTGGTGGGCAGTTGTGCTACCATAAGGCAAGAAATCAAGATTAAGAGAGTTCGATCCATATGAGTTTGAATTTGTCGTAAACTTTGGTTTTAACAAATTCACATGGAAAGGAACACATACACCGCTTTAAATCTAAGTGTCATAAGATTTCCTCCTTCATGAAAATGATTGTGAGGAAATGCTTTCACTAAGAAAGATTTTAAGAAGATAGTGATTGTAAAATTGCATTCTCTAATTTGATCATGGTTACGGTATCCCTTTACATAATTTGAATTGTGAGGTTTGGCAATTAGTCTTAATTGTTAAGACACACATATGAACTATCGAAGGCAAAGGTGTACAAGTTCAACAAGCGTTGATAAAAGATTATCAAAGCACTAAGTATGAGAAACATGAACTTAAGAAATTCAATAAGCATTGTTTTTCTGAAAGTTAAGCTGTTTCTGAATACATGTTGAAGCTAGTGGGAGCATAAGTGTTATGTTTATAATAATCATCATGATAGTGGGAGCATAAAAGTTATGATTATATGATTATTAAGGCACCTATTGCAAGTTGGAAATATTAATTATAGAAAACAAGAGTTATACCTTGCAAAGTCGTAAGGGTTGTAATGTTGTTTTGCTATAATTAAGGGAGAGAATATTATGCTTCATTTCAAATCTAAAGGATTAGGTTGAGAAATGTTAATAAATTTAGTCAAAGGTAAATAGTGTGTTATTAAATTTTCGATTATGATTACGGCATTCCTCTTCACAATTCGAATTTTGAGAACATAGCAAATAAAACATTGTGCATCGTGTCCCATACGCTTCGGGTATAGGATCGATTGCAAATGCTTTAATGTTTGACCATTCTATAATTTTCCAAATGTCTAGCGCATTTAGAGGGAAAAGTGACTAGAATTGGTTTTGACTAAAATAATTAAACAACTATCAAAGGACA
The DNA here is from genome assembly GCF_052625555.1 of Lactuca saligna. NCBI lineage: Eukaryota > Viridiplantae > Streptophyta > Magnoliopsida > Asterales > Asteraceae > Lactuca > Lactuca saligna. The sequence continues at coordinate 174,796,547 of NC_136417.1, read as the reverse complement.
ATCCAAAGTTCGACGAGGACTGGTCGCTTGTGAGTAGTTGGAAGTATAGTATTGGAAGATATGGAAATGTTCTCATATTGGATGGACCATATCGACATCATTACGAATAGATAAGATTCTATTAAGAATGAGTTGTCATATGGAAAATATGGAAGCGTGTCCATGTTAGGAATTGAATATTGAAAATCTATGACTAGATTAGAAACTTTTATGCAAAAGGATGTTCAAAGGAATGTACTTTGAGAGAGAGACATCATATCTAAGGAATTATCTTGTAACGATCTCTGTTAGAGAACTTTGTAATATCATTGGCAATAGTCTTTGTGACTTTGGTGCAGTGACATTATGAAAGAATCATTGCATAAAATGTTAGAATCTAGCATATTCTATAAGTGGCAAGAATTTGATATTCTTAAACTTATGAAAAACGGATTTGGAGTTGTGAAATGAGAATGATTGGAAATGTGTCCAATGTGATCTATTTCACAAAGTAAGAACCATAGGTGAACATTGTGTGCATGCTAGGAGCATGGGACAAGTGTAATAATTCAAGTAAGAAGTTGATTACCCGAAACGACAAATAATGAGTAATCGATATGGTGATAAATAAAAGGTGTTTTATTTATGCTCAAAGGGTTGAGGCCATATGGGATTAGTATTATTCTGGTGTTTCACTTTGCATGTTTTTGACTTCCAGAATAATTGAGTTTATTAAGAATAATCGAATTATTCGAACGGGCCACAGTCGTTCATATGTTGGAAGTAGATATGAATGAAGACTGTCATGAATTGGTGTGTGGATTGTCTAAAAGAGTATTAGACATAAGCACATGTTTGCTGCAACGTTCATGAGTGCTTACGAATATGATTTGAGCATTGGATTAAACCCACGCTCACTTGGATCACTCCATGAATTGTATCACGAGTAATCGGTTGCACATTGATAATATGTAAACGCACTAGTAACTTGGTGTTATAAAACATATTGTTGTGTGTGATTTGGTTAGTGAGTGCAAGCAAGCATTGTATCAAAGTTTATCCGTTCCTTTTATGCAAAGAAGGATAAAAGCGATATCTTTTGGGCCCCTCGATGGTTTAGTGATGACAAACGTAAATGCTCAGCCGGGCTAGGACTAATTTGATTTGTTCAATTAGTCAGTCGTCATAAATCGGAAATTGAGATATAGTACAAAGAGAATGATTAGAAATCATATCTCATACGATATCTAGAATGGAGGAATATATGATCCCTTATCTAAGGACACGCGTATCTGATAGGATCAGAGTTGACAGCGGCTTTGGAAAGCTACAATTGCAGATCAGGATCTGAAGTCATACGAAGAATAGTTATTAGACTTATCCAAGTGGGAGACTGTTGGATTAGTTTCTAAGTCCATAACTATTTTGGTATGTACTTGACCCGATGGTGCATGGTCCTTTTGGGTTGCCTTCACCAAAGCAACTTGATTGGAGAAATATATAGAGAGAGAGGATAATATGATTTATTAATATGTTATAAGAATAATATATTAAAGGAGAAATCATATTTGTTTAATTAATATTGGTCAATGATTAATTAGGAATTAATTTTGTGATCAAGTGTAATTAATTAAACTAGAGGGACTGAATTGTAATTATGTGATAGTTACAAAATATGGTAATGGTTATCCTAAATATTGGTTGAACAAATTCAAGGAGATAAGGATCCTTGAAATCGTCTAAAGGATAAAGGATAAGGGTTTTCAAGGCTTATCTTATGGTTGCTTGGTGGGCAAGCAACTAGATAAGGATAAGGACTGAAACCTAATCTTTACACCTATATAAACCTCCTAAGGCTCATGAATTCGTGTATCTCTTCCGAAGAGGTCCTAAGGATGAATTCCTACCTCTCTCCTCTCTCTTTATACCTTCTCCATTTGCTCTTGGTGTTTGTAAGCCATTAGAGGAGTGACACTTGTGACTCTAAGCCTTCCAAAGTCAATACAAGGAGATTTGGGATTGTTATTGCTACATAACAATCAAGGTAATATTATAAACCTATTCTTATGTTAATATGATTACTTATATGCTAGAATTAGGGTTTATTTATGTGTTCATAATGTTGTGTATCTAATAGTGAAAACATAGATCCAATGCTAGGGTTGCATGTTTAAATAGGATTGTTTGTACATAACCCATCAGAGCAGTGGTGTCAGCAACGAGGAGATCCGTTGATTGATTCATGAGGAGGTGGTTGTTGCCATTCGGGTTGAGATTCCAGAGATGTTCGAGGACATCAAGACCACATTGATTGAGACCATTGACGAGCGGCATGCAGCAGTGACTGAGGTTGCGGCTGCTGTAGCTACTGCTGGTGTTGCTGCTGCTAGACAACAGGGAGGTGACTCATTGTTGTTTCGGGAGTTCAGCAACATGAAGCCACTAGAGTTCGATGGGACGCAAGACCCGATTGCTGCGATGAGATGGATCTCTGAAATCGAGGGATATTTCTATACTTGTTTTTGTCCAGAGCACATGAGGGTACGGTTCGCTCTGAACCAGCTCCGCTTGGGAGTGAAGGATTGGTGGAAGTTCGTGACGGCGAGCTTCACTCTGGCAGATATTTCTGAGGTGACCTGGGAGAGATTCACCGCCATGTTCAGAGACGAGTATGTTCCCCCGATGGAGAGGGAATGGTTGATTCAAGAGTTCTTAACCCTCAAGCAGGGTACTGATTCCGTTACAGTTATTACCAGGAAGTTTCATGAGAGGGCGATGTTTTGCCCTCAGCAGGTGTCTTCTGAGCAGGCTCGCATGAGCCGGTATCTGAGTGTTCTAAGGAGAGATATTTGGGAGTTCTTGGCAAACGCGACTTACCGGACATTTGCTGAGCTCTAAGAAAATGCCCGGAAGAGGGAGATTGAGTTGGAGACTCAGGCCAGAGAGGAGGCCGAGTCACAGAGGATTGATCGGCGACCGGCTCAGTCTTAGCCGGCAGCCAAGTGGGCCAGACCCGCTGATTCGAGATCTGGGAGCGTGAAGGGATGCACTTGTGGGAAGTTTGGCAAGAGTCACGAGGGGTCGTGCCGGGCAGGAGTATGCTACAAGTGCAGGAAGGAGGGGCATATCGCGAGGGATTGTCGCAAGGGATTCTCTGTTTGCTTCCATTGCAACCAGACCGGCCATCGGCAGGCCGAGTGCCCTCAGCTACTTCAGGGATCAGCGCAGGGATTTGCGCCTGCTGCTAGGGATACCGAGGTTCGGCCAGTGAAGGCCAAAGCACCAAAGGCTCGTGGGAGAGCTTTCCAGTTGATTACAGAGGAGGTCCGCGCAACGCCCAATGTTGTGGCTGGTATGTATTCTATATTTATCTTTTATTTGAGTTGAAATATTGTGCTTATATGATGATATACGTAGGTACTTTTCTTGTGAGTTTTGTGCCTGCTTTGGTATTATATGACTCGGGTGCGAGTCGGTCATTTGTTTCTTTGGCATTTAGTCATCACATTAGTATCCATCGAGAGGCGTTGAGTCGACCTCTGCGAGTTTCCATAACTGACGAGCGAGCGGTGTTAGCTACGGATGTGATTCGAGGATGTATACTTGATGTCTTCAGTGTGGAATTCCCAATAGATCTGATCCCGATTACGATGAGGGATGTGTGTGTTATAGTGTGCATGGATTGGTTGAGCCGATTTGGAGCTATCATAGACTGCGAGCGTCATTTGGTGACGATATGAGACCCTAGTGGGGGAGTACTTACGGTGTACGGCGAGGGAACCCGATCTGGGTCAGCGTTTTGTTCGGCTGTCAGGGCAAGGTAGAGTTTGTAGTAGGGATGTAGCGGATTTGTAGCCTATGTGATGGACACGCGAGTGGCCACTGGGAGGCCAAGGTCGATTGATGAGGTTCCGATAGTATGCGAGTTTCTGGATGTTTTTCCCGAGGAATTGCCGGGTGTGCCTCCCGAGAGGCAAGTGGAGTTTCGTATCGATTTGGTTCCGGGAGCAGCACCTATCGCCAAGGCGCCTTAACGCCTTGTGTCGCCTGAGATGCAGGAGTTATCCTCGCAGCTTCAGGAGCTGCTGGGGAAGGGGTTTATTAGACCGAGTAGCTCACCTTGGGGAGCGTCGATCCTTTTTGTTAAGAAGAAGGATGGTTCACACGGGATGTGTATTAATTGTCGGGAGTTGAACAAGATGACGGTCAAGAACCGTTATCCGTTACCGAGGATCGACGATCTGTTCGATCAGTTGCAGGGAGCGTCTTGGTTCTCCAAGATAGACTTGAGGTCGGGATATCACCAGATGAGGGTTCGTGATGAAGATATCCCGAAGACAACGTTCAGGACTCGTTACAGGCATTACGAGTTCGTCGTGATGCCTTTCGGGCTCACCAATGCAACAGCAACGTTCATGGACCTCATGAACAGGGTGTGCAGGCTGATGTTGGACCATTCAGTGATCGTATTCCTTGATGATGTTTTGGTGTATTCAAGATCCAGAGAGCAACATGAGGAGCATTTGAGGGAGATTCTTGAAGTTCTGAGATCGGAGAGGCTTTACGCCAAATTCTCCAAGTGTGATTTTTGGTTATAAGAGGTCCAGTTCCTAGGGCACCTCGTTAACCAGAAGGGGATTTTTGTCGATCCGGCAAAGATTGAGGCGGTGATGAATTGGGAGGTGCCGAGGTCACCTACCGAGATCAGGAGTTTCCTTGGGTTGGCTGGTTATTATAGGAGATTTATCAGGGATTTCTCTAAGATCATCGTGCCACTCACCAAGTTGACCCAGAAGGGGGTTGCTTTTTCATGGGGTCCGGAGCAGCAGACCTCATTTGAGACACTTCGCCAGAGATTGTGCGAAGCACTGGTGCTCGCACTCCGGGAAGGGATGGAGGATTTTGTAGTGTACTGTGATGCATCGATATCAGGGCTGGGAGCGGTGCTTATGCAGAGGGGGCATGTGATAGCATATGCACCGAGGCAGCTAAAACCTCATGAGACGAGGTAATCCACCCACGATCTAGAGTTGGGAGCAGTGGTGTTCGCCCTCAAGATCTGGCATCACTATCTGTACGGGGTTCGGTGTACTATATACATGGACCACAAGAGTTTGAAGTATTTGATGGATCAGCGAAACCTGAATATGCGCCAAAGGAGATGGCTGGATGTGGTGAAGGATTACGACTGTGAGATCATGTACCACTCGGGCAAGGCTAATGTTGTAGCCGATGCCCTAAGCCATAGGGCGGAGGGCTCCCCGATACGAGATGTTTGCATGAGATTGACAGTGATGACTCCGGTATGGGACACCATTCGAGGGGCCCAGGTGGAGGCCGTGAGACCGGAGAACCGCAAGATGGAATGAGTGATCAGGCAGGAATCGGAGTTTGTTACCGATACTCAAGGACTTATGACCTTCCAGGGTCGGGTTTGGGTACGGTTTGTGGGCGGAATGCATACCGTCTTGATGGAGGAGGCGCATAGATCAAAGTTCTTGATCCACCCCGGGGCCACTAAGATGTATTTGGACCTGAAGAAGGAGTATTGGTGGCCCTGTATGAAGAGGGATGTTGCATGGTTCATAGAGAGGTGCTTGACCTGTCGCAAGGTTAAGGCCGAGCACCAACGTCCGCATGGTAAGTTGCAACCGTTAGAGATTCCTGAGTGGAAGTGGGAACAGATCACCATGGATTTTATCACGAAATTGCCGAGGACTTCCAGGGGTGTCGATGCAATTTGGGTGATTGTGGATAGGTTGACGAAGAGCGCTCACTTCCTTGCCATCAGTGAGAGCTCTTCTGCCGAAAGGCTTGCAGAGTTGTACGTTAAGGAGGTGGTATCGCGGCATGGAGTACCGATCTCGGTCGTCTCAGATCGAGATGTGTGTTACACTTCCAAATTCTGGAAGAAATTTCATGAGGAATTAGGGATGAGGCTGCATTTTAGTACCGCATACCACCCACAGACCGACGGGCAGAGCGAGCGGATGATTCAGACGTTCGAGGACATGCTTCGGGCATGTGCACTGGATTTCGGCGGGAGTTGGGACACGTATTTGCCCTTGGCTAAGTTTTCCTATAACAACAGCTATCACTCGAGCATTGGTATGCCACCTTTTGAGCTGTTGTATGGAAGGAGGTGTCGTACCCCCATTTGTTGGGGCGAGGTAGGGCAGCGTGTGATGGGTAATATGGAGATAGTGCTTCAGACGACAGAGCAGATACAGCAGGTCAGATAGAGGTTATTGACCGCTCAGAGTCTCCAGAAGAGTTACGTGGATAGGAGACAATCTGAACTTGAGTTTCAGGTCGGTGATTTCGTGCTCCTGAAGGTATCTCCTTGGAAAGGAGTGATCCGATTCAAGAAGAGGGGCAAGCTAGGACCCCGGTATATTGGGCCGTTTAGAGTGATCGAGAGGGTGGGCAAAGTAGCGTATTTCTTGGAGCTACCTGCGGAGTTGGAGCAAATTCATGATACCTTCCACGTGTCACAGCTGAGGAAGTGTATTGCTGATGAGTCGGCAATGGTACCATTAGAGGATATCCAGATGGACACAAGTCTGAATTATGCTGAGAAGCCGATCGCAATCTTGGATCAGAAGATCAAGATCTGAGGAACAAGGAAGTGCCCCCGGTTCAGGTCCAGTGGCAACATCGGAGAGGGTCCGAGCTGACCTAGGAGCCAAAGTCGGAAATGCGGGAGAAGCATCTGGAGTTGTCCGTGGCATGAGACTTCGAGGGCAAAGTCTGGTTCTAGTGGGGGAGAATTGTAACAACCCGAAATCCAGGTAAGCTTTATGACCCTTCTATTTTGGAGAGTTGGCAAATTAGTCCCTTGAAGTTGTATGTTGGATTGGTGAGTACGTTGGGCGTACTGTGGTGTACGTCGCGCATACTCATGCGCTTAAATTGAATGCGGACTCGCCCGGGTATGCTGGGCGTAGTGAGCCCAGATGCAAACCCTAATTTCTGGCTTGTGTACTATAAAAGGAGCATGTAGTCCTTTGCCCTAGCCACCATATCCCATTGAGTGAGTCCTTAGAGAGCTGAGATCCGTCCTTTAGCTTGTGTGTGTGTTTTTTAGCTTGAAGTTATCTTTTCAAGGTGAAGAAGGAGAAGAAGGAGTCATTGTTGGAGCTAGAAGTTGAAGAAGAAGTGTAGATCCGAGTTCTACAGTGGTTGGAGATCCCTTCTAAGGTAAAAATCTCAAAGCTTTCCTTGTTCGTCATAAGTTTTGCTTTTTGGACCATTTTTAGGGTTTTTGGTTCAAAGTTGGAGACTTTGTGTGCAAAGAGTCTCCATGAGCTTAGATTTGACCTTTTCTAGTGTATATTGTGTTGAGAATTCATAAAAATCCAGTCTTGGACATGGATCTTGTGTCATGCATGAGTTGTACTCTCATTATGGAAAGAGGAAAGATGTTTTGAGAACAAAGTGACCTTTACATCCATGCAAACGCTTAAAGGTTTCAACTTTATGGATTAAGTCATATTAGAGGAGTCAGATCTGAATTTTGGATGCAAGTGTTAACCGATTAAGACCTGCATTAGATAGATAAGGAAATTGGGTATTACGTTGGGCGTAATTCCAGTACGCGCGGCGTAAGGGGCTGCGTACCCCGATTCTGTGAAGGCTCCGGGTACCCCCAGCGTACACGTTTGGTACACGTAGCGTAACCCGGAGGGTTGACTTTTGTTTACTTTTAGGGTTTGGTCAACTTTAGTGTAACTGAGCCAAGTAAGGGGTAAAATGGTCTTTTACCTTCCTGAGAGTGATTAGAGGGAATGGTCTAGCCTTGGGAAATATGTTGATGATGAGTGTTTATTTCATAGGATTAGGCGGAGGCTAGGTCTTACTTCACTGAGTCCGAGATTTCCGAGTTACCGAGTTGCACGAGGTGATTCTTCTCACTATACGTTACCTAGAGTGGTATTATGTGTTGACCAGAGGATCTTATGTGTTATGTATGAGATTATGTGCTATGTGATAGATGTATGTTGTATGATTTTATAGACCGGACCAGAGGGTCCAACGATACAGACCGGGCCGGAGGGTCCAACAAGCTATGACCGGACCAGAGGGTCCAATGAGCTACGGGACTGGAGGGTACCGCTGAGACACATCGAACGAAGGGTCGTGCTATAGCCTGGAGTGGTGTATGTGTTGTATGCAGTATTTTGGGAAGCTCACTAAGTATTTATGCTTACAGTTGTTGTATTATGTGTTTCAGGTACTATCGAGGACCGTGGGAAGGCGCCGACGTGACCCGTACACACTAGAGAAGGGATTTGAGTTTGTGATCTTGGGATATGTTATGTTTTGATAACTATTGTTGAATACTTTTGAGAATGTTTTTATATAAATTTGGTTGCTGAAAAATGAAAAAAATTGTTTTGAAAATTACGTTGTTACATCATGTCCTCTACCCATCCTTGGTCAAAAGGCAAGAAAATGACCTAAAACTCGTGCAAGGTTCACCATCCACATCTAATCCTTAGATCCATAAGATATGATGCTCTAGAGACCATGTATGACCATAAAGTTTCCAACTTTATTCCATCCATTCACTCAAATCAAAACCATGAACCAAAAAGAAGTAAAATAACTTAGATCTAAGAGAATAAACCGTAAAGGTAGAAGCTTAAATCTTTACAAATGGTCCAGATGGTGATATCAAAGATGAGAAGATGTTGTTTGCTTGATCCTTGCTCCAATTCTCATTCTACTCCCTTCAAAGAGCACCAAAACCACCAAAATGAGCCAAAACCACCAATATGGATTAAGGTTGGGGTTTCTGAGGTTTGAGAGTGATGGAGGCTGAAAAATGAACCCTAAATATGAGCTTAGGGGTTTAAATACGAAGGAAACCCTAAATGATCATGGGCTTGGGCTGCAGCCATTGTCACATCATGACTAACTATCACACCCCGAAACCGAAGGCGGAAACGTTCCGGGGCGGAGGACATCATGAATATCGTAACCAATGTACATAGTAAGCGTAGTAAACGCAAAACATTACATTACATAGAATTATTACATTTGTTTGAAATCAAAGTGTTACAAGTCTTATACATATACATATCATATGAACAAAAGTTAAGACGAGTCTGATAAGCGCTCCGTCTTCTCCAAAAGATTGCGGGTACCTGTCTAATGTGGACTTGAGAATACAAGCAGTTTGAAAATCAGCATAAAGCTGGTGAGTTCCTAAGATGTTTGTTTTATGAAAATGTACAAGTTTCCTTTGGTTCTCTGAAAAAGTTTGTTATCCAAGAAAATCCCATATTTTCTTATAAGTATAGTTTAGTTATCCATTAGTTACACGATCTAGTTAAGAACAGTTCGGATATCCCAGGAAAAACCCTTATTTTCCTAAACGTTAAGTTTAGTTAAATACCACAGTGTATAGTTAAATACGTAAAACTATATATTGAAAATCATGGGATTACTATCCCGTACTAGATATAAGATAGTTTGATATACACGAAACTATAGATAGATATAGATTGAAAACCATGGGATTACCATCCCGTACTAGATATAGATTGAAAATCATGGGATTACCATCCCGTACTAGATACAAATTCAAAACCATGGGATTACCACCCCACACTAGATATAAGATAGTTTTAATACACAAAAACTATAGATTAAAAGACATAGGACTACCATCCCGTACTAGATATAGATTGAAAATCATGGGATTACCATCCCGTACTAGATACATATTGAAATTCATGGGATTACTATCCCGTACTAGATACAGATTCAAAACCATTGGATTACCATCCCGCACTAGATATAAGATAGTTCTAATACACAAAAACTATAGATTAAAAGACATGGGACTACCATCCCGTACTAGATATAGATTGAAAACCATGGGACTACCATCCCGCACTAGATAAAAGAACTATAGATTGAAGATAGATATAAAAATCAAATCCGTGAATAAACTTATATTAATATGTATTGTGAGTCGGGTAACCATGCTGATACGACACCGAGACCTCCTTGACGTTCGTTAGACGTCGGACGATATCCAGAATTTGTCACCCCAAGCGTGCCCGCCTAACTGTAGCTAGCAGTTTAGGTGTGAGATTGTCAGTCCTGAATAGCTCTATTCACAAATTCCACGCTCTCCCTCCAGGAGGAGAGTCTGGTTACACTTCCGGGGAGGATTTCCTGATAACCCAAAGGGTAATGACGAATCTCACAAGCTAGTATTTAATTATTCATGGTGTTCTCAGACGTTATAAAACATACTAATCGTTTAGAAACAATATACAGAGGGTTTACGGCCCTTATAACCCTAAGAGGGTTTACGGCCCTTATAACCCTCTCTTAATGGAGTTTACGACCGTAAACACATGCTGGGGTGATCTATGATGCTGAATGGCCTTATATGACTTGGGAAAATTAGCTAGGATCAAATCTAGGGCATTAGAATGGATTAAACTCACATATGGACCATTTAATGGTGTTTACGGCAGTAAACTAGGAGTTTATGGCCGTAAAGTCCCCCACACTCAATCCCTTGATGTTTTGGTGGTCCTAGGTCATTACAATGCACATATGAAGGTTCTAGGGTTGATTCCATGGCTTAGGAAGTGTTTGGGACTTGAATTGACCTTGGAAAAGTAGTTTATAGTCTATGAAGATGTTCTTGGGAGTTTAATACCTTAAACACATGAGTTTAAAACCTTAAACTCATGTTTTCCCAAGATTCATGGGTTTTGGTGGTTGAAAGTTAAGCATACTAAGTTCTAGACCCATTTCTAAGCCATACAAGGTGTTAAGGGCACTTTAACACCCATTGAATGATTTTAAGGTCTAAGGAGATGATTTTATGTTCTAAGAATGTTCTTGGACCGTAAACTCAAGCTTGTCCCATTTGTGTATGTTTTGGTGCATTTCTTGAAGGATTATAAGGTTCTATACTCTCATGGAAGCTTGTTGGAGGTGTTTATGGGCAAACTAACACCTTAAATTGAGTTTACTCCCCAAGAATAGGTGTTTATGGTCCAAGCATGTGATTGGGCCATAAACTCATGCTTATGCCCCAAATGATGAGTTCAAGGTGTTCTAAGTCCATGCAAATGAGTCCTTAAGTCATATCTAAGCTCCAAATGAGGTTTGGAAGGGTTTTATGGCTCAACATCCCTTATTACATGTGTTCACGGCCTAAGGAGGTTCTAAGACCATGAACACATGTTTATGGTCCTATTCCTCATATTTTTCACGAATTTGAAGGCAAAGGTGTTATACTATGAGCTAGGATAGTTACCTTGATGATTTGGAGCTTGATTTGGGTGATTTTTGGCTTGATTTCGAGTTTTAGAGAGAGAAAGTAGAGAGAGTAGAAAGAGAGAGAGAGAGAGTGTGTGGAAAAGGCTTCAAATGAGGCTCTCTCAACTTTATATATGCTCAAAGTTTGGGACACGGTGGAATTCTACCAGATACTGACGTTAGACGAGGCTTTTGGTCGCACCCGATTAATTTACCGTAATTATAACTTAGATGAAACTAAATATTTTCTAAATGAAAATAGAAAATATTTTAATGAATCAAAATGTATCCCGACACTTATGAAATTTAAATAGAAGCCGCAAATAAATTTAATTAAAACAAAGTTAACGGAAAATTTTGGAACGTAACGGCTTTGTTAACGGAACCGGGTTACGATGACGGAACGAACTTCAGGCTGTCACATTATCCCCCCGTTAGAGGGAATTTCGTCCCAAAATTCAAACTTTAGATGCGACTCTCGGATTTGGAAAGAGTATACGGATACTTCTGTTCTATCGGATCATCGCACTTCCAAGTGAATTCGGATTCTCGCATGGCATTTCGGGGAACCTTTCACTTATCGGGATACGGCTTGTTTCATACGTTTAACCTCTTGATCTATGTTTTCGATTGGTTTTGCCATGAAGTTCAGACTTTCTTTGATTTCGGTCTCATCAAAGGGATTACTATGGTTTCATCGGGTAGACACTTCTTAAGAACAAAGACGTAAAATACCGGATGGATGCTGCTAAGTTCTGAGGGTAGTCGGAGTTTGTATGCTACGGGATTGATCCTAATGAGAATTTCGAAAAGTTCTATGTACCTCGGGATTCATGTTTCAGAAGGTAACATGCCTTCTTCGATTACTACATGTCCAAAGAAAATGGTTAGACCGAAGGGCATCACTACATCTTCGTAGTGACCATATCGAGTCCTGAATGCTATTTTGAAAACATCTTTCCTGTGAGATCGTACCCAACTGGAAAACTCCTGCATTACTGTTGGCGCTAATCGATACGGGGCTTGGTTATGAGGGTAGTTCCAGGAATTTGGTCGATGTGAAACTCGACTTGACACTCGGGAGGAAATTCCTGGAAGCTCTTCGGGAAAAGACACCAGAAAAGTTGCAGACTTCGGGGATGCAACTTCCTTTTTCTCGATGGTCACATAGGCTAGGAATTTATGGCACTCCCTTCGGAGAAACCTTTTGAGCTTTGATGTACGAAATGATATGAAGATTAGAGCTAAACTTATTGCCATGGATCGTGAGAGTCTGACTAGAGGGAAGGTTGAGACGGATGGCTTTTTCGTAATAAAGGATATCCGCATGATTGGAACTCAACCAATCAATGCCGAGGATAACATCAAAGTTCTCTATGGAAACTGGCATTAGGTCGACGGGAAAAGAATGATCGTTCGAGGTAAGGGTACAACCTATGAATCTATCGCTAACGTCCTCTTTCTCGTTGTTAGACACCTCGACGGTAGGCATTTCGGTTACTAATTGTGACATCCCAAAAATCTCGGACAGAAAAGACCGATTTTCATTTATGCTTTTAAGATAATTTCAGAGTAAATCCTTTTGATTTGAAAGAGTTGCGGAATTTGTTCCCAAAAACAAAACGTGATAAAATAATATTTACCAAAGCATTTCATAAAGAAATGTATTTTCATTATATAATCAAAACTCGGGATGTCATGTTCCAGTACAGACCATAAAGCATAAACGATAACATTACAAGTCGTTCAACAAATATATACATATACAGATTTGTAAACAAAACAAATTGATGATTCGTCCATCTTATGCCCTTGCACCACTACCTGTAATACAAATAAACTGAGTGGGTCAGGCTTGGGAGCCTGGTGAGCATATAGGGTTTTCAACCCACAATAAATAATTATATTTAACTTCCACCAACCAACAATAACCCAATTACCTATTCCTGTTATTCTCACTTTACGTCCCTAAGACAACTAACATAAGGGAACTAGTCTAAGAATATTTCATCGGGGCGACAACACATGCTTCGGGGGTTCCTCAGCAATATAAGTCAAATAAGGAAACCATGAGGGGAATGGAATACAGCGAATGAACACCCAAGTTCATTAACACCTACAGGTTATGAGCCTGCTAGCGTTCCACTGGACTGTCTAGAAAAGTCTGTGGTCGTCATCTAAATTCCGCTAGATGACTGGATCAAAACAACATCGAGGCCTCTCATTTATTTATTACACACCAACTATCTACCCATGTTCTACCCAACATATTAGTAAATAAAAATATATATTTTTATACATAGTTTTAAAACCCGTATTGCATGCTCAATCAATACATTTTCCACATAACAGATGAGGCACACACACATAACACGTATTCCATAGAGAAATAATCAGATCTATAAGATAGAAGAAAGTGAATATCCATTCACACACATAACAATAAAATATATACACATAACACGTATTTCGTATAAAATATTTCATAATAATGTGTTGGAATGAAAGTGACTACACACTCACTTGATCAGAAGATGATCGGACAACACTACGACTTATAGAAGTAGTATTCTTCGGCAGATCTGGAAGATCTCCAGAAAAATCGAACTCCTCGCGAGCAGAGCTTCGGCTCGGGAATCGCACTTCTCGGGATCTCGGGAGCGTAAAACTTCCTTCTTAACTTGGATATGAGATCCGGGGTGTCGGGATGGCTTCGGGGGAATCGCACTCCGAAATCGTCACTGCATGCATCATCCGAAGAACTCAAGTGCGAGGCGTGTCATGCTTCGCTGTACACTGGGCGTACCTTGGATGAGTCCGGTGAGTCCTCTTCGGATAATATCGGACATCATAATTAAATTTAAATATTAATTATTTAATAAACTTTGAAAACTCATATCTTCGTCATACGAACTCCATTTTCGACGTTCTTTATATCCACTTGTAGGTGAGACTACGCTCTACAACTTTCGTTTAGACTACGTCGGCTAATTTTGAATTTATTTTTTTATTATTTATTTTTAGTAGGCAAGGACAGGAAAACTTCGTTATAAATTCATAACTTCTTCGTCCGACGTCCGTTCTCGCCTAACTTTTCATCGTTTCGCTACTAACAATGAGATCTTCGATTCTTGTTTAGATTGTTTCGACTAAAAACCACTCGATCTCAAGTCGAGTATTTCGGGCTGCATACCGCTAATTCGAAACTTCAGAAATTCATAACTTCCTCATACGAAGTCAAATTTGGGTGTTCTATATATAATTGGAAACCTCGTTTCGGCCACTACAACTTTATGCAAAGATATTTGAGTTTATTTTAAACTTAGATTTTGATGCTTATTTTATTCTTAATTAATCAAATCACATAATTAAGCAATTAAACACGAAACACATAATACACAAATAATACGCTCTTATTATTTCAAAACGGGTTACAAAGGTGAACCTAGACTATTACATCAACGAAAATGCCTAGCCTGGAAACGCGGGCGTTACAATTCTCTCCCCCTTAGGATGATTTCATCCCCGGAATCACACATCAACAAACAAACGCAGATAGCGACTCAACATGTCACTCTCCGTTTCCCATGTGAGATTTGGCCCATTCGAATGTTTCCAACGAACAAGCACTACTTCGACCAACTTGCGTTGAAGCCTCTTAGTCTTTCGGTCAACAATTGCCTCAGGTTCTTCAATTAACTTCTTGTTTTCATGAATTCTCAATTCAGAAATTGGAATTATATCGGGAACTTCTCTCGTGAACTTCCTCAAATAACACACATGAAAAGTGTTGTGAATTCCATTCAATTCTTCTGGTAGTTCAAGCTTGTAAGCTTGGTTCCCAATCGTCTGAAGAACTTTAAATGGTCCAATAAACCTTAGACTCAACTTTCCCCTTTTACCAAATCTGATAAGTCCCTTCCATGGTGAGACTTTAAGAAAAACCGAATCTCCAACCTCAAAATTCATCGGTCTTCGCTTCTTGTCAGCATAGCTCTTTTGAAGATCTTGAGTTGCTAACATTCTTTCCTTGATCACTTTCAACTTCTCATCAGTCTGATGGACCATCTCGGGTCCCATAAACTGCTTTTCGCCAGCCTCAAGCCAACAAGACGGCGTACGATACTTTTGTCTGTACAAAGCTTGATAAGGTGCCATCTTTATGCTTGAGTGGAAACTATTATTGTAGGAAAATTCTACTAAAGGTAAGTGTTCATCCCAGTTACCTAGGAATTCTAGGGTACATGCTCTCATCATATCTTCAAGTGTTTGTATCGTTCTTTCACTCTGAACATCAGTCTGCGGATGGTAAGCTGTACTTAAACACAACTTGGTACCCATTTCCTCTTGTAGACTTTTCCAAAACCTAGAGGTGAAACGGCTATGACGATCCGATACAATCGTTAACGGAACACCGTGAAGCCTCACAATTTCCTTCACATAAGAATTCGCAAGCTTATCCATAGACCATTTCTCCTTGGCTGCTATGAAACGCGCACTCTTAGTGAATCGATCAACGACCACCCAAATCATGTCGTGACCACTTTTCGTTCTGGGTAGTACAGTGACAAAATCCATCACAATGTCTTCCCATTTACCCATAGGCACAGGTAAAGGTTCTAAACTCCCATATGGTTTCTGATGTTGTGTCTTGACTCTCGCACAAGTCACACACTCGGCCACATACTTTGCAACATCAAGCTTCATCGTCGGCCACCAGTAGTAGGGTTTCAGGTCCCGATACATTTTAGTGCTACCAGGATGAATCGAGTACATGGTTTTGTGAGCTTCTTCCATCAGAAGATCTCTTATCCCTACGAACTTAGGTACCCAAATCCGACCTTGGAACACCTTCAGTCCATGACCGTTTGTATCAAACACCAACGTTTTGCCCAAATGTTCCTCCTTTCGGTCATTCTTCTCAGAAGCTTCCTTTTGAGCTTTCTTTATACTTTCCACAATTGTCGAGACAACTTCTATTCTCAACACTCTTGGACTTTTTCCTTCAAGATTGACTTTCCGACTGAGAGCATCAGCAACAACATTAGCTTTACCGGGGTGGTAAAGTATCTCACAGTCGTAGTCCTTGAGTAACTCTAACTAGCATCGTTGCCTCATATTTAACTCTTTCTGATTAAAGAGATATTGGAGACTCTTATGATTAGTGAAAAGTTTACACTTCGTGCCATAGAGGTAATGCCTCCATATTTTCAGAGCGAAAACTACCGCTGCCAACTCCAAATCATGAGTCGGTTAATTCTTTTCATGCTCCTTCAGTTGTCGAGACGCATATGCTATCACCTTTTCTCTTTGGGTCAAAACACAACCCAATCCAACCCAGACGCATCGCTATAAACAGCGAAGTCTTCAACTCTATCGGGTAGAGAAAGTATTGGTGCCTCACATAGCCTCTTCTTTAGCTTCTCGAATTCTTCTTTATGCTTATCACTCCTAGCATCAGTATCTCCTTTGTGGGTCAAAGCTGTTAATGGACTAGCGATTGAAGAAAATCCTTGGATAAACCTTCGGTAATATCTGGCTAATCCTAAAAAGCTTCGGATCTCCGTGGGACTTTTCGGCTGTTCCCACTTCATTACAGCTTCAATCTTTTCTGGATCAACCATTATTCCTTCTTGGTTGGCCACGTGACCCAAGAATTGGACTTCTCGAATCCAAAAATCACATTTGGAGAACTTCGCATACAACTTCTCCTTCTTCAAGACTTCTAACACTTCTCGCAAGTGTCTTCCATGCTCCTCTTGGCTTTTCGAATAAATCAAAACGTCGTCTATGAACACTATCACAGATTTATCAATGAACAGATTACAAACCCTATTAATCAAATCCATGAACGCTGGTAGAGCATTGGTTAGTCCAAACGACATAACCAAGAACTCGTAGTGTCCATATCTAGTTCTAAATGCAGTCTTCTCAATATCTTGCTCTCTTACTTTTAGCTGATGATATCCTGACCTTCGATCGATCTTCGAGAAATAGCTCGAACCTTGCAATTGATCAAACAGGTCATCAATCCTTGGCAACGGGTATCTATTCTTTATTTTTGCCTTGTTCAGCTCTCTGTAATCGATGCACGTTCTCATACTCCCATCTTTCTTCTTTACGAATAACACCGGAGCTCTCCAGGGTGATGAACTAGGTCTAATGAAACCTTTGTCCAATAACTCCTGAAGTTGCATCTTCAGCTCCTTCATCTCTGTCGGTGCTAATCGATAAGGTGCTTTTGCTATTGGCGTGGTTACTGGTAACAAGTCTATTCTGAACTCCACTTGTCTATCAGGTGGTAATCCAGGAAGATCTTCGGGAAATACTTCCAGATAATCACACACCACTGGGATACTCTGCATCACCTTCTTTTCCTTCTTAGCATCAATCACGAATGCTAAATATGATGTACATCCCTTGGTCAAACAATTTCTGGCTTTCATTAGGGAAATGATTCCAGAATTTACTCTGCGTTTGTCCCCGTACACCATAAATGACTCTTTCCCTAGCGGGTTTACTTTTACTATCTTCTTCTTCCATAAAATTGCAGCATCATTGGCACTAAGCCAATCCATTCCCAACATGTTGTCGAAACCATTAAGTTCGATAGGCAATAATTCCTCGTGAAACTTATTCCTATTAAGGTCGATTAAGATGTTTTTCATACGATGGCTAACAGGTACAAACTTGCCACTAGCAACTTCGACTAATAAAGCATTATCTAGTCTATCAACAGGCAAAGCTAGTTTTCTACCAAACTCATGCGAAATAAAGGAGTAGTTGGCTCCAGAATCAAACAAAATTTGAGCAGGTAATTCATTTACGAGAAAGGTACCTGAAGCGACATCAGCTTCATCCTTCGCAGCTTCCAGTGTCATTTGAAAGGCTCTCGCCTTCGGCTTTGGTGGAATGTTGGGGTTAGCTGCCTCCTTCTTTTTCGGACAGTCTTTCAAAATGTGTTCCTCTTCATTACAACCAAAACACATCCTTTTGTTGTTCGGACACTCATTGGCAAAATGCCCAATTTTTCCGCACTTGTAGCAGGTTACATCCTCACTACATTTTCCAAAGTGCTTTTTCTTGCACTTATCACACCACTTCGCTTCTCCTCCTTTTCCCCCAGCAAACTTTTTCGAATCAGATTTCGAAAATTTGCTTTTCTTACCGGAACCAGATGTTCCCTAAAACTTTCTCTTCTCACCAACCTCAACCTTGTTGGTGGTTCTCCCCTTAATCATGTTCTCAACAGACTTGGAAGCCCAGATAGCTGCCTCTAGAGTATGTGCCTGACGTCCTGGCACCTCATACACCCATGGGAGTCCCTTCGCATACCGGTCCACCCTTGTCAGCTCATCTGGAACGATGCGCAAAGCAAACTCCATCTTACCGGTAAAGTTATTAGTGTATTCATCAACTGATATGCTGCCTTTCGTCAATTTCAAAAACTTATTCTCCACTTCCACCAGATTTTGAGGCGATCAGAACTTGTGCTTGAACTACACCAAGAACTCTGCCCAGGTCAACTGTAGTGGCTCATTAGGGCTTAAAATCTTCCCTAGAGTGTTCCACCAACGAACGGCTCCACCTCGGAATTGACGCACTGCATAGGTAGTCTGCAACTTGCCTCTGCAGCCACAAGTCACGAAGGTTAACTCCAATTCGGAGATCCAATCCATCACTCCGATCGGGTCCTCCTTTCCAGTGAAGGTTGATGGTTTGCAAGTTAGAAAGTCCTTGTACTTGCATCCCATTCCATCATTCCTTCCGTCGTGGTTGTTTTGCCTAACTATCGGTGGGTTGCCTTGACCAACAGATCCACTGAAGTTTCCACCTTCTGAGTTCCCTTCATTTAAATCGGGCTCTTCCACACAAATTGACAGTTCTTCACAATTCTGTTGAAGCAACTGCCTAGTCTCCTCCATTTGACGATCCAACATTGTTTGAATCATCATTTGCACACCAGCCATGGTTATTGGCTCAGGTGCTGCTGCTACAACAGGTATTTGTTCAATCACTGGTGGTTGATTCCTGTTTTCATCAGCATTTCCAACTCCACTTCTTGTTCTCACCATTTTTTATCTACACACCGAATCAGGTGAAATTAGATCCTCATTCACGATAGATATTCAAATCATCCTTATCACTCCGAAATGTTTACATGCTAGTTCTAATACCGTAGACGTACGCTTAGAATCCTACACACATAAGGTTTCTAGATCCGGTCGGCAACAGACCAAAGATCCGAACAAATAATATCATATATGGCAACATATAATATTTAGCACATAAATCATTTTAGGCAACTTTCCTAAAATAAACTAGTGCTCGTGTCTAAAACATAACAGACACATATCTCAAAATTTCACTTAGCATTCTAGGTTTAAGTCTACAAATCCTACAAATTCCTAGTTCGCTTAAACTAGTGCTCTAATACCAACTATGACATCCCAAAAATCTCGGCCAGAAAAGTCCGATTTTCATTTATGCTTTTAAGATAATTTCAGAGTAAATCCTTTTGATTTGAAAGAGTTGCGGAATTTGTTCCCAAAAACAAAACATGATAAAATAATATTTACCAAAGCATTTCATAAAGAAATGTATTTTCATTATATAATCAAAACTCGGGATGTCATGTTCCGATACAGACCATAAAGCATAAACGATAACATTACAAGTCGTTCAACAAATATATACATATATACAGACTTGTAAACAAAACAAATTGATGATTCGTCCATATTATGCCCTTGCGCCACTACCTGTAATACAAATAAACTGAGTGGGTCAGACTTGGGAGCCTGGTGAGCATATAGGGTTTTCAACCCATAATAAATAATTATATTTAACTTCCACCAACCAACAATAACCCAATTACTCATTCCCGTTATTATCACTTTACGTCCTAAGACAAGTAACATAAGGGACCTAGTCTAAGAATATTTCATCGGGGTGACAACACATGCTTCGGGGGTTCCTCGGCAATATAAGTCAAATAAGGCAGCCATGAGGGGGATGGAATACAGCGAATGAACACCCAAGGTTATTAACACCTACAAGTTATGAGCCTGCTAGCGTTCCACTGAATTGTCTAGAAAAGTCTGCGGTCATCATCTAAATTCCGCTAGATGACTGGATCAAAACAACATCGAGGCCTCTCATCTGTTTATTACACACCAACTATCTACCCATGTTCTACCCAACATATTAGTAGATAAAAATATACATTTTTATACATAGTTTTAAAACCTGCATATCATGATCAATCAATACACTTTCCACATAACTGATGCGGCACACACATAACACGTATTTCATAGAGAAATAATCAAATCTATAAGATAGAAGAAAGTGAATATACATTCACACACATAACAATAAAATATATACACATAGCACGTATTTCGTATAAAATACTTCATCAAAATGTGTTGGAATGAAAGTGACTACACACTCACTTGATCAGAAGATGATCGGACAGCACTACGGCTTATAGAAGTAGTATTCTTCGGCAGATTGGAAGATCTCCACAAAAATCGAACTCCTCGCGGGCAGAGCCTCAGCTGGGGAATCCCACTTCTCGAGATCTCGGGAGCGTAAAACTTCCTTCTTAACTTGGATATGAGATCTAGGGTGTCGGGATGGCTTTGGGGGTTTACACGTAGAGCTTCGGCAAGAAAAAGAGAAGAATTGAGCAAATATGCCCGGAACCCTCGCATCCTATTTATAGGAGGCTGAGGCCTCGCAGTACGCTGGGCGTACAGCATTACGCGGGGTGTAAGCCTCTGAAATCGTCATTGCATGCGTCATCCAAAGAACTGAAGTGCGAGGCGTGTCATGCTTCGTTGTACGCTGGGCGTACCTCGGATGAGTCCGGTGAGTCCTCTTCGGATAATATCGGACATAATAATTAAATTTAAATATTAATTATTTAATAAACTTTGAAAATTCATATCTTCTTCATACGAACTCCGTTTTCGACGTTCTTTATATCCACTCGTAGGTGAGACTACGCTCTATAACTTTCGTTTAGACTCCGTCGGCTAATTTTGAATTTATTTTATTATTATTTATTTTTAGTAGGCAAGGACAGGAAAACTTCGTTATAAATTCATAACTTCTTCGACTGACGTCCGTTCTCGCCTAACATTTCATCGTTTCGCTACTAACAACGAGATCTTCGATTCTCGTTTAGATTGTTTCAGCTAAAAACCGCTCGATCTCAAATTGAGTATTTCGGGGTGCACACCGCTAAGTCGAAACTTCAGAAATTCATAACTTCCTCATACGAAGTCAGATTTGGGCATTCTATATATAATCGGAAACCTCGTTTCGGCCACTACACCTTTATGCAAAGATATTGAGTTTATTTTACACTTCAATTTTGACGCTTATTTTATTCTTAATTAATCAAATCACATAATTAAGCAATTAAGCACGAAACACATAATACACAAATAATATGCTCTTATTATTTCAAAACGGGTTACAAAGGTGAACCTAGACTATTACATCAACGAAAATGCCTATCCTGGAAACGCGGGCGTTACAGTAATGGAGGACTAAAGTTAAGATAATGTTTGATTGAATAGATAACAGATTTTCTTTCAGCAATATAATTGAAAAGGTTTGAATGTATAAGGACTGTCGAGGAAGAATATACTGTTGGATTAATGTCTAAGTCCATAACTATAATTGGTAAGACTTGACCCGACCCGGCATGGTCCATTTGGGTTGCATGGCATCATGCACTTGGATAGACTATAATGAGAGAAATAAGACACTTATGGTTATTAATATATTATAAGTTCTAGTATATTAATAATAAGAATAATAGGATTATTTAATTAATATTGATCAAGAATTAATCTAGGATTAATTAAGTGATCAAAAGAAGACTAATTAAATATATGGGTTGATTGTGTAAATCATCCATACTTGTATAGTGGGCTAATGCTCCATGGATTATCTAGTTGGGCCAAAACCCATATGATACTCCATGGATGCTCCATGGTGTATTTGAACCCATGGATCCAGAAAAATGGAAAGTCATGACAATTAGGGTTTGCCCTAATTGTAACACTATATAAAGATATTATTCTTGACAAAATCGGCACTAGTATGATTCTAAAAAGGGCTAGCCGATTTCATGAAGTGTAGAATTCTCTCAAGTTATTCCAAGTGTATTTGGTGTTGTGTGAACCATTTGAGGTGTCACACTTGGGGCACTAGGCACTCAAGCTTCATGAAAACATTCTACATCAAAGAGGTATGTATTCTATCTTGTTATATTGATAGTTTTGTATGCTAGATTAGGATAATACCTTGGATGTTCATATTTGCATGTATAATAGAGAAAACATAGATCCAAGGTATTTAGGGTTGCATGTACACTTAGGAGTGTTAGAATGCTCATAACCCAACAATGGTATCAGAGCCTAGGCTTGTTTTCTTGTTATACTTGCAATAGAAGCTGAAAAATCGAGTTTTGTTGCTGTCTACCCAGTAGACTCGCCGAGTCCATGAAGGGACTCGATGAGTCCAAGGCAAAAAGCATCCAACTCGCCGAGTTGGTTAGTACAATCGACGAGTTGGACCCCCAGACAGCATAAATTCGATCCTTTTGGCTAGAAATGGACTAGGAACATTACCCTAAGTTGTTTTTGAACTTATAAACTTGTTTTTTAATGTGGTAATGTTCATGGTAATCCATTTTCAAAGATAATTGTCAATAGATTCATGTTTTGTATTAGTTTAAAGTTTAGATTAATTACATAAAAAAGTTTGATTTGAATTATCTTGTTCTTATGAGTTGCTTAGATTAATAGAAAAGTTGAGTGAAATAGTTGTTTTCAATCCAAATTATTCTAAAATGTGTTTTGTAACTTGTCCTCAAGTTATATGAAAAGTCACATTTAAGTTTCATAAAACTCATAAAAGTTGGCAAAGGTTACAAAAATGAAGAGTCTAGTTCTAATTAATTGGAGTTATGACTCCATAATTTGTCCTCAAGTTATGGAGGACCAAGAGTCTCTTCATTAAATAAAATAAAAAATAAAAAAAATGTAACCTTAATTAATTCCATAAGTTATAAAAAAAATAAAGAAAAGTTAATTCTTTTATTAGTTTAAAGTCTTCCATAAGTTATGGAACTTAAAGAGTTTTTGGATTAAAACTACTTTAAACACATAAGTTATGGAATTAATTAGTTTTGAATAGTTTCAAAACATGCCCTCAAGTTTTGGAATTTGTAAAGTTTTCTCTTATGAATACTTTAATTCCAAGTTAGCCCTTAGAATTTTAAAAGTTAAAATTCAACCCTTATACTTTATAATATTATAAGTTAATAATATATATATGTATAAGAGTAAAGTCGGTCTTACCGCTAGTACGCCTCATTCACGAAGCCGGTCTATAAGGTGGGTATAAGGTTGTTGCCTATAAAATGGCAGCTTAATGGGTGTCTACTCTCACCCACCGCTTGCTTGACTGGTGGAGGGTCGTTAGCCGAACGGGTTTGACAGGACTAGAATTCTCCCTTCATTAAAAGTATTAATGATAAATACTAAGTAACTAAACTCTTAATAATACCCAATCTTAGTTACTTAGGAAAATGTGAATAAGGTGCTAATCCATGAAATTACACTTTACACTTTGTCTAAGTCGTTAGTGGAGCGTGTGTGGTTAACCGGCACACTAACTTGGACTTAACAAGGTAGGTAAAGGGTGACTTAATATTTATCATAGTATCGATGGAGTGTGTGTGGTTAATCGGCACATCGATTGAGGGGTAATTTATTAAGGGTACCAAGTAATTTGCATGGTTACTTCACACCTTGTTTTGTGATCCTTGGCATCCCAGTCACAAAACCTGAAGGGCACACTCGAGATTGAAACATGCCATTGAACAGTTCAATGAATCTCAAAGATCTAGGAGTTTCAAAATTAATTAAAACCTAATAATACATTTCGTCTATCTTGGTGGAAATTGGTGAATCGTCATTCACCTACCTTCAAATATTTTATAGCTTGGATTACAGCATCCCTCTTCTAAGTTATAAAATAGGTTGTTGGGTCCTAGCCTTAATATTTCATATTGTGTGTATATTAAGGACTTAAGATCAACTATCTTGAATATCTCCCAAAACATGTCTGGTTTAGATATTTATGATCTTCCCAAATCTCTTGAAACAAGCTTTCCTAATGAAGATGATGTCCCATGGATATCATACTTCTTTCTCCTCCTCCAGTTATTCTCCCTAACCCACAAGTTCTTGAAAAGTTTAAGATCACTCAAGCCCTATTGGCAAGGCAAGGTCTAGGTGTGGTCACATCTTGGAGATGTAGTCACATATTGACAAGCCGGGAGAGTTGGGTGTCAAAGTCTTGAGGAAGTTGGTGGTTCAACTACTTTCCAAGTCACATAGTGGGTTCGTTTGGAACACCTATGAAATAGACTATGACAAAACCCTTAATGATCTTATCTATTTGCTAAGATCAATTTCCTGAAACTTTATGGACATTGACAATGGTGACACTAGAAATACAGAAAAGGCATTCTCTTCCCAAGGAAAGGGATTGACCATAGTCAACTAGGTTGACCAAATGGTAAAGAGAAAAGGCTAAGTCTGTAATAGTCCCGTGTACCATTATCAAAGGGTCCATATGTTTATATTGCCAAAGGAAGGGTCATTAGTTGCGAAGCTGCCAAATTTACCTAAGGATGTTAAAGTCAATAAGGTTGACTCTACTTCAGGTAAAATCCACTATCTAACTCTGCTAAGTTTCTATTCTGAGATTCTTATTACATGATGTGACTGGGTCACATGTTGATGTTTTAAGAATCAAAGAAAAAGTGAAGGAACTTAAAGAAAGAATATGCTGAATCTGATCGCGTAGATGGATTTCTATCGCATAGTTTGAAGATCAGATTCTTGAGCTACTTCTTAGGAGATATGAGATATTGCTTAGGAATAGATAACAACAAGCTTTCATATGGATTGTAAGGATAGTTTTTTCGGCAAAGTTTTTAAAATAAAAGGAAAAAAAATATGATGATTTTATTTATTTTAAAAAATATCCTTACAATGGCATTTAAGGAAAAATTGTTGCTTATATGATTCCATTAATAGCAAGATTGGAAATATGAAATTGATTCCTTCATTTGTGGTAATGTCTAGATTTACCAACTAAGGAAAGATTCTTATCATCCAAAGTCTCAATTGGACCGGGACTTGGAATCATGCAAGTTGTATAGCATGATGAATGAGAACATTCAAGTATTGGAAAAAAATAAGACTAATTACTTGTTCACATGGATGTGTGAGTCAAGTAATGGACTAAGGGATCGAGTACATAGTCATGTGCACTGATTAAGTCCACCACAAAAGATATAAGGCTATTCGTCATAGTTTATTAAAGCTCAGTAAATATGATTATACTTACAAGCTTAAGTGTAACTCTGAGACATTGGAAAAGGTTCCAATTCATGGCAGAGCGAATAAGAAGAATCAAATTAGGCAGAAGGATAAAAGTTTCTCAAATCTGAAAAGATGGGAGAGTACTTTAGTATCAGTTTTTGTGATCATCTTAATGATTAAGAAACCATAGCACAATTAGTTCTCTAAGGAAGTCTTAGTGCATTCTTATGACTAAGAAGAGGGATCTTGAATTGTTGAAATGGTTAAATCAAGAAGATGAGTCATACCTCGTTCTAATACAAGTCTTAGAGTCATACTCCAAGATTGTTATTTGAGTGACATGTCTTAATGAAGGTTTAAAACACTTGTCAAATGGAAGAGTAAAAGTTTCCTACTTTTGTACATTTGAAATTGGTAAGTTATGATGTTTTGGATAAAACAAAGACCAACTTAGGCCAAATGTGTGAAGTGTTTGTCTTGATTAGAATCCACACTGTCTCTTGGATGTTTGACAAGGGAGTCTTATAGGTCAAGAGGACAGTGGGAGTCTTAAAGGTCTTGAAAGTATCAAGAACTAATCAAGAATAGAACCTGAAGTTCTTCACTAGCACACGACTTGAGGTTTATCACCTATCGTGTTGACATATTCTGTGCCCTTTCAGTTAAAGTTGGTTTTGCATATGAGTTCTTAGAGTTCTCAGTTTGTTGCACAACAACTTGGAAGCAATGGCAGGCCCTTAAGCTGCCAGGTGGCAAGAAGTTAAGATTGAGTTCAGTCCATATGAGTTTGGATTTGTCATTATCCTTGTCTTGTGACTATGGTTTTGAAAATTCACATGGATAAGAACACATACACCATTAAATCTAAGTGTCATAAGGTTTCTCTCCGATTCATGAAAATGATGGTGAGGAAACACTTTCACTAAGTAGATTTTAGTTAGATAGCAATTGTGATATTTGCATTCTCAAAGTCGTTAGTGGAGCGTGTGTGGTTTACCGGCACACTAACCTGGACTTGTGAGAAGTGGCAAAAAAAAGGTCTAACCATTATGATTACGGCATCCCTCTTCATAATTGTTTAGACACACAAGTGTGCTATCTAAGGGAAGGTGTATGATATTGATAAAGTTCTATCAAAACAATCTAGTATTAGAAATCTGAACTTTGGTAAGAAAGTCAATAAAGTATTGATTTCTAGAAGTCCAGCTGATTTCTGAGTACATGTCAAAGCTAGTGGGAGCATAAGTGTTATGCTAATAATCATCATGTTAGTGGGAGCATGATAATTATGATAAGTATTGCAAGCTAGCAATGTTAATTATAGAAAACAAAAGGTTTCAATTGGGAAAAAGTTGTTTTGCTATAATTAAAGGAGAGGAAATTATACTTCATCTCAAATCTATAAGCTTAGATCGTGAGGTTTTAATCATTTAGTCAAGAATATATATGAATTTCATGTTGGAATGGCTCAACATAAGGAAATTCTGTATATGGGTCCATTATTTGCGTTCTAAAATTTGATTATGATTACGACATCCCTTTTCATAATCTGAATTATGAGAACTTGGCAAATAGAAATGGAAATGTTATAGCAAAAGACTGGTTTAGTCTTTATGTGAGACATCATGAATCGTGTCCCATATGCTTTGGATATAGGATTGATTACAAGTGCTATATTCATCCTTTCTAAAAGTTTCCAATTGCCTGGGGCAATAAGAAAGGAAAAGGTTTAGAACTGGATATGACTAAAAGGATTAAACAATTATCGAGGACAATCTAAGGTTTACCAAAGATTGGTTGCTCAAGGACAGTTGGAAGTATAGTGATAATTCTGGAAGGACCATATTGACATAATCTGTAAGGAGGCAACTCTTGTTCAGAAGTGATAAGTCAAAATGGAATCTGGAGATGTTTCAAAGTTAGAAATTTCAATTTGTGTAAGATTAAGGGAACTTAATGCAAGAAGGATGTTTCCAAGGAGTTGATCTCCTTTGGAATACTCTGTAATGATTGTTGCCAAGTCCTTGTGAATTTTTGCATAATCATTACAAGAGGATCAATGCATATAAGTTTAGAATCTAACAGATTTCAGTAAATAGCATGAATTTGGAATTCTTGCATTTGCAGTAAGGATTTGGGAGTGTGAAAAGAGGATCATTGAAGTTATGTTCAATTGATCTAGTTCACAAAGTAAAGATCATAGACAAACATAGTATGCATACTTGGTGTATGGCATGACTAGTGTTTAGAAAACATAGTGTACATGCTTGGAGCATGGGACAACTACTGTTTTAAATTCAAGAATAAAGTTGATAGCTGAAATACTATACAATGAATAATGTGTAATCATATGGTGATAAATAAAAGGTGTTTTATTTATGTTCATAGGTTTTGATACCATATTGGATTCAATTATTATTGTGTTTCACTTTGCATGTTTTGACTTCCCGAATAAACTAGGTTATTCTTCCGGAATGACTAAGTTATTCAAACCATCCACAGTCGGTCATATGTTGGAAGTAGATATGAATTAAGACTGTCATGGGTTGGCTTGTAGAGGTCTAAGGTGTTGGACAAAGGGCTACAACACTCATGAGTGCTCATAAGTTCTGAGTATTGGATTCAACCCGTGCTCATTGGAATCACTTCATGGATTTTATCACGAGTGATCATGAGACGATAATATCTTATATTCTTCAAATCTAGAGATATGAGTTGTTACTATGAGTTGATAGTACATTGATTGCACGAAAACGCATTGGTAACTCGATGTTATAAAACGTGTCTTTGTGTATGATTCAACAAGTAGTAGAACAAGCCATATGAGTCGAAGTTTATCCATTCCTTTTACCTTCGGGATAAAAGCGATATCTGTGGGCCCCTCGATGATTTGATGATGACAAATGGAAGTGCTCGGCCGGGCCAGGGCTGATTTGATTTGTTCAATTAGTCAGTCGTCATAAATTGGAAATCGAGAAACAACAAATGGACAGAGAGAATGATTATAATCCATTGCTCAGTCCATATGATATCTAGAATGGAGGAATATATGATCCCTTATCTAATGGACAAGTCATTGACAAAGGTCAGCGTTTAATCGACAAGGTCAGAGTTCGACAGAAGCTTTTGAGAGCTACGATTGCCAGTTGGTTCCTGAAGTCATACGCAATAATAGTTTTAGACTTATCCAAGTGGGAGACTGTTGGATTAATGTCTAAGTCCATAACTATAATTGGTAAGACTTGACCCGACCCGGCATGGTCCATTTAGGTTGCATGGCATCATGCACTTGGATAGACTATAATGAGAGAAATAAGACACTGATGGTTATTAATATATTATAAGTTCTAGTATATTAATAATAAGAATAATAAGATTATTTAATTAATATTGATCAAGAATTAATCTAGGATTAATTAAGTGATCAAAAGAAGACTAATTAAATATATGGGTTGATTGTGTAAATCATCCATACTTGTATAGTGGGCTAATGCTCCATGGATTATCTAGTTGGGCCAAAACCCATATGATACTCCATGGATGCTCCATGGTGTATTTGAACCCATGGATCCAAGGAAATGGAAAGTCATGACAATTAGGGTTTGCCCTAATTGTAACACTATATAAAGATATTATTCTTGACAAAATCGGCACTAGTATGATTCTAAAAAGCGCTAGCCGATTTCATGAAGTGTAGAATTCTCTCAAGTTATTCCAAGTGTATTTGGTGTTGTGTGAACCATTTGAGGTGTCACACTTGGGGCACTAGGCACTCAAGCTTCATGAAGACATTCTACATCAAAGAGGTATGTATTCTATCTTGTTATATTGATAGTTTTGTATGCTAGATTAGGATAATACCTTGGATGTTCATATTTGCATGTATAATAGAGAAAACATAGATCCAAGGTATTTAGGGTTGCATGTACACTTAGGAGTGTTAGAATGCTCATAACCCAACATATACCTGTGGCAACTGTGGGATCGGCGGCTGTCTCAACTTGTCCTATAACTAGGACTCTTCCAGTGTTGCCAGTTGCTGCTGCTTTGGGGCAATTCCTCTTGAAGTGCCCAACTTCACCACAATTATAGCAGGCCAGACCAACACCCGCTCCGGAAGATTGATTTGTTGATTTGGCTGGTTTTTTGTAGTTTTTGAGCAAGGTGGCCCTTCTTGCCACAGTTGTTGCAGAGACGTTCGCGACATGGCCCGGGAGTACGGTGATGGTAGTTGCACTTGATACACCAAGGAAGGGTATCGGTATATCCGCTGGTAGGAGTCTGAGCAGTGGATCCAATAGCAGAGACAGCAGCAGGGGCAGTAGCAGCGTGGACTGCCACCGTTTTCTGTTTCTTAGAGGATCCTTGTGTACTTTGGGCCTTCCGTTTGTTCCAGAATTTCTTTTTACTTCCATCACTACTCTTAAGAAGCTCTTGAGTGGTGGTCTCCTCATCAGGGCTATCTTCGTGATCAATCAGGGTTTGCGCCAGACATTTAGCGCTATCATAGGTATCTGGCTTCGCAGCCAATTCATTTCCTTTGGTTGGCTGGGCAACCCCCAGATGAACCTCTCAATCTTTTTACTCTCCGGGGTAACCATTCTCGGACAGAGTAATGCCAGGTCATCGAATCTTGAAGTATAAGCTACTATGTCGGAACCCTGCATCTTTATATTCCATAGTTCATGTTCTAATTTCTGCATCTCGCCCCGAGGGCAATACTTGGCAAGAAGAAGATCCTTCATGGCCTCCCAACCCATGGCATTGGCTACAGGTAGGGTTAGGGATTTGGCTCAGCCGTTCCACCAATTCAAGGCTTTATCGGTGAAGGTACAAGCGGCGAACTTCACTTTATCAGATTCCAAACAAGCACAAATTTCAACGATAGATTCGATTTTGTCGAACCATCGGGTCAGGGAGATGACACCTCCAGTGCCATCAAAGGATGTGGGTTTCACGTTCAGAAAATCCTTATAGGAACACTCCTTCCGGTGTCCTTGGCTATCATCTTGGTTTTGGGGCTGGGGACCACCTCCTGAACCACCGGGGTTTCTATGTGACATGGAGTCTGCCACTGCGGCAGTAACAGCTGCCTGGAACATCATAGGATCAAATTGGGGATGAAGTGGTGGTGGAGGGTTGTTGTTATTCTTTGAGTTGGGTCTCTTTCTTGGAGGCATCTTGATCTAAAAAGATCAGGAAAGAGAGGATCATAAGTTTTCTGGATTGAATCAAGAGATATGGAACAAAGGATATCTCATTAAGACAGATATAGCATTCTATTAAGCGATAAAGCAAGAAAAAGTTATCAAAGCAGATAAACTATCGCTAAGGAATGATTGAGTAACAACGCTGGAATGAAAATTTCTATAACGGATTTGGATCGATAAATACTCCCATGGTATTTCATGATTCGTTGCAACGACGGCTCATTGTTTGGATATTGGGTAAGTTTTAGGCATGCCACACACCACAGTTACTCCCAAGCACATGTTGGCCATGTCTCGAATGAATATAGTTGGCCAGGCTATATTGATCCTAGACACGACTACATAACTGCCCAGGTTTAAGCACAGCATACAACACCCATTTACTTATGTTTTGTTCTACTTGTAGTTACAAATTTCGACGGTTAGGTATACTTGTATACTTTTGAAAATACTTATACTTTAAAATATACTTTTAGTTCAGAGCACTTTAAGGTTTGGTATACTAGTTCACTATAAACAAGGGCTCTGATACCAATCTGTCACACCCCGAAACCGAAGGTGGAAACGTTTTGGGGCGGAGGACATCATGAATATCGCAACCAATTTACATAGTAAGCGTAGTAAACACAAAACATTACATTACATAGAATTATTACATTTGTTTGAAATCAAAGTGCTACAAGTGTTATACATATACATATCATATGAACAAAAGTTAAGACGAGTCTGATAAGCGCTCCGTCTTCTCCAAAAGATCGCGGGTACCTGTCTAATATGGACCTGAGAATACAAGCAGTTTGAAAATCAGCATAAAGCAGGTGAGTTCATAAGATGTTTGTTTTCTGAAAATGTACAAGTTTCCTTTGGTTCTCCAAAAAAGTTTGTTATCCAAGAAAATCCCATATTTTCTTATAAGTACAGTTTAGTTATCCATTAGTTACACGATCTAGTTAAGAACAGTTCAGATATCCCAGGAAAAACCCTTATTTTCCTAAAAGTTAAGTTTAGTTAAATACCACAGTGTATAGTTTAATACGTAAAACTATATATTGAAAATCATGGGATTACTATCCCGTACTAGATATAAGATAGTTTGATATACACGAAACTATAGATAGATATAGATTGAAAACCATGGGATTACCATCCCGTACTAGATATAGATTGAAAATCATGGGATTACCATCCCGTACTAGATACAGATTCAAAACCATGGGATTACCATCCCACACTATATATAAGATAGTTTTAATACACAAAAACTATAGATTAAAAGACATGGGACTACCATCCCGTACTAGATATAGATTGAAAATCATGGGATTACCATCCCGTACTAGATACATATTGAAAATCATGGGATTACCATCTCGTACTAGATACAAATTCAAAACCATGGGATTACCATCCCGCACTAGATATAAGATAGTTTTATTACACAAAAACTATAGATTAAAAGACATGGGACTACCATCCCTACTAGATATAGATTGAAAACCATAGGACTACCATCCCGCACTAGATAAAAGAACTATAGATTGAAGATAGATATAAAAATCAAATCCGTGAATAAACTTATATGAATACATATTGTGAGTCGGGTAACCATGCTAATGCGACACCGAGACCTCCTTGACGTTCGTCAGACGTCGGACGATATCCAGAATTTGTCACCCCAGGCGTGCCCGCCTAACTGTAGCTAGCAGTTTAGGTGTGGGATTGTCAGTCCCGAATATAACTATTCACAAATTTTATGCTCTCTCTCCAGGAGACTTTGGTTACACTTCCGGGGAGGATTTACTGATAACCCAAAGGGTAATGACGAATCTCACAAGCTAGTATTTAATTATTCACGGTGTTCTCAGACGTTATCAAACATACTAATCGTTTAGAAACAATATAAGGTGAAAACAGTTAAATACAATGGAATTATCTGGCAAAATACTCTAGATTATACAGAGATAAACTGAATCAGACATAGGTTATCTAAAAGCTTTACAAAAATCTGTGCTTGTTAAATAAGAACTAAAGATCCCAAATTATTCCCATAATAATTTGATTGATTTGATTGTTTCCTTTATTGAAATCCATGTAGTTATAATCGATAAAACATCCCTTATGCTCAGCATAATACATAAGGGGTAAAGATATCTAAATTAGCCAGATATTTATAGAAACATATCAGTTTTAGTTTTTGAAAACATTTATAGTTTGCTTGTATTCCCCCCCCCCCCCCCTTCTTGAAAACATTGAAAAACACTGAAAAAGGCATAGGGGTATGAACTCACCAGTCGAAGAACGTGTCGTCTAGGATGCTAAGTGTCAGATCGGGGCTTGATAACACGTGAGGTTCCTATGTAATATGAAATGATACACAATTGTATCTAATTAGACTTTGAATCACTAATTAGATAAGATTATACACTCCAAGATGCGAAAACACTTCAAACTAAGTGTTTGGAGTGACCCGGGTGACATCTAAGGACGTATAAGGCTTGGATATGGAGTTTACTCCTCAAGAGTAAACTCACAAGAGGGTTTACGGCCCTTATAACCCTATCTCCATGAGTTTACAGCCGTAAACTCATGGTGGGGTGATCTATGATGCTAAATGGCCTTAGATCACTTGGGAAAATTAGCTAGGATCAAATCTAGGGCATTGGAATGGATTAAACTCACATATGGACCATTTAATGGAGTTTACGGCAGTAAACTAGGATTTTACGGTCGTAAACTCCCCCATACTCAATCCCTTAATGTTGTGGTGGTCCTAGGTCATTACAATGCACATATGAAGGTTCTAGGGTTGATTCCATGGCTTAGGAAGTGTCTGGGACTTGAATTGACCTTGGAAAAGTAGTTTACGGTCTATGAAAATGTTCTTGGAAGTTTACCGCCTTAAACACATGAGTTTACAACCGTAAACTCATGTTTGCCCAAGATTTATGGGTTTTGGTGGTTGAAAGTTAAGCATACTAAGTTCTAGACCCATTTGTAAGCCATACAAGGTGTTAAGGGCACTTTAACACCCATTGAATGAGTTTAAGGTCTAAAGAGAAGAGTTTATGGTCTAAAAATGTTCTTGGACCGTAAACTTAAGCTTGTCCCATTTGTGTAAGTTTTGGTGCATTTCTTGAAGGATTATAAGGTTCTATACTCTCATGGAAGCTTGTTGGAGGTGTTTAGGGGCAAACTAACACCTTAAATTGAGTTTACTCCCCAAGAATAGGTGTTTACGGTCCAAGCATGTTCTTGGGCCATAAACTCATGCTTATGCCCCAAATGATGAGTTCAAGGTGTTCTAAGTCCATGCAAATTAGTCCTTAAGTCATATCTAATCTCCAAATGAGGTTTGGAAGGGTTTTATGGCTCAACACCCCTTATCACATGTGTTCATGACCTAAGGAGGTTCTAGGACCGTAAACACATGTTTATGGTCCTATTCCTTATATTTTTGACGAATTTGAAGGCCAAAGGTGTTATACTAGGAGCTAGGATAGTTACCTTGATGATTTGGAGCTTGATTTGGGTGATTTTGGCTTGATTTCGAGTTTTAGAGAGAGAAAGTAGAGAGAGAGTAGAGAGAGAGAGTGGAAAGGCTTCAAATGAGGCTTTCTCAATTTTATATATGCTCAAAGTTTGGGACACGGTGGAATTCTAACCAATATTGACGTTAGACGAGGCTTTTGGTCGCACCCAATTAATTTACCGTAATTATAACTTAGATGAAACTAAATATTTTCTAAATGAAAATAGAAAATATTTTAATGAATCAAAATTCCCGACACTTATGAAATTTAAATAGAAGTCGCAAATAAATTCAATTAAAACAAAGTTAACGGAAAATTTTGGAACGTAACGGCTTTATTAACGGAACAGGGTTACGATGACGGAACGAACCTCGGGTTGTCACACTAACCTCCATATACATGTTCTTCATTTAGTTGGTTACGTCATGACCTCCCCATGGTCACGTCGTGACACTTGATTTTTGCTAAAAATCAAGGCTTTAAGTCATTTATCACTCTTTATGCCCTACTTTAATCCAATCTGGAAAATGGATGTTACATTAATTGTCCCGCTTATTTAAGATTAACGGTTATAAGGCAGAGGTCCTTGGTAAGCGTTACCATTTAGGTGATGAATATGCCTCACAATATTGAATCTGTAGCCGTTAACTATATAAGTTCAAGTCATCGAGCTGCTATTATGTTGTATAACTATAATATCGTTTTTATAATTATAGTGTTTAGTTATTTTTTAAAAATTAGATGCGCAAGGTGAAGACAAAGTATAATGATTATTAAGATTATAGAGACAAAGTAAGGACGGCATATATATTATATGAGCAGACTAATTATAGAGTATAATTGTTTTCTATTTGTACGAGCAGAGTAACAACGTGATATATATATATATATATATATATATATATATATATATATATATATATATATATATATATATATATATATATATATATATATATATATATATATATATGAGGATAGTAACGACATGTTATAAAATTTTCTATATCATTTGGGTAGAGTAACGAAAAGGTAAAATAGTTTATATTATACGGTGGGAGTAATGACATAGTATAATATTTATCTATTTATGCGAGTAGAGTAACCACAGGTATAAATATGTCTTTGTAAAGATGCAATAATATTTATAACGTATTGATAATCATGATATATAACAACCAATAAGAAACTAACATGCATTCCGCCTAAGATTGATAAAAAGTTGGAAAAATGGGTCGTGAAACCC
Organism: Lactuca saligna; assembly: GCF_052625555.1. Classification (NCBI taxonomy): domain Eukaryota; kingdom Viridiplantae; phylum Streptophyta; class Magnoliopsida; order Asterales; family Asteraceae; genus Lactuca; species Lactuca saligna. The sequence goes on along the minus strand of NC_136417.1, from coordinate 174,760,870 downwards.
ACCATCGTAGCATGCTTTAACCGATACTAGTTCTCTGTCGAAAAGCGGTCAGAGGCTCAGGATTAATCGGGCTCGAGAGTTAAAATAAAATAAAGTGAAAAATAAAATAAAATGAAAATAAAAATAAAAGAAAGGAGTAATCAAACAAATTGTAAGGAAACGAATTGCATTTTGCAAATGAACTAATATGCGATGCTTTTTATAAGCTGAAAAAGGTAAAGCGTGTCGGAGGCTTGTTGGCTCTATCCAGGTGTTGCCACGTTTCGCTCTCTCGCTTGGCCACATCACCAAATCTCCGTGATTCTCTCCCTTCAGGTGGCCACATGGCGCGCTCCGAGTGCCCATGCGATCTCTACCAGGTAAAATCTTGAATTTACGAAAGGTTATATATTTTGCATACGAGCTCCGTTTTCGACGTTCTTTATATCCACACGTTAATATCAAAGATTACTACAACTTTCTATTAGATTTCATTGGCAAATTTGTATTCTATTTTTATTTTTTATTTTGTGAGGGGTGTACTCTTAATGGTTTTGCCAAAATCATAACTCTTTCGTACAAACTCTGTTCTCAACATTCTTTATATCCACAGATTAGTATAGTCGAGTACTTCAATTATCCGTTACATTGTTTTGTCTATAATTCAACTGATTTTCTGTATATATTTAAATGTATAATATGGTATTTTCATTTAAAAATAATCAAACATTATACATTAGGTCGTTAGGTAGATGTTCATCGCGTTTATGATTGATGATCGTTGACTAGTTTTTGAAGGTTGTCAAAAAAATATTCATATTACAATTCTTTTTTCCAGAAACCCGAGACCTTGAACCATAATTCTCATTATTATTTTTCTTATCATCCTTCTCTTTTTCCAAACCTTCATAAATTCCAAATGGATCGGAAGAGTGCTCCTCCTTATCATGCAAAGAAAGAGAGGCACCATCATCTTGGTAGTGCTCATGAATCTCTCGACAATCAGAAGACTCCTTATCGCAACTAAAAAGAATTGGTGAAGGTCTTAAACGCTAACACTCGTGTGTGAATCTAATAGAAATACGGAATAAAAACCCAAGTATTCAACAAATAAAAACAATTTTATTTTTCGGGTTTTATGTTTAAGTACAATGATTCATAAATAACACATTTTTTTGAATCCTCTCCAAGAGATCACAAAACTCTTAGATCTCTCTACATAAACTCTCTACCACATATAAAAAATATACAAATCATCATCGCTCGACTTATGAGAGCGGCAAAATATAAAATACTAGTACAACCTAACAACTTACAATACATACAGGATATGAGGATCATGTAGATAGTCACTAGATCTTCTTTGTTTGAACCAAATCCTTGATTTGTAGGGATTTAATCTTTAAGGATAAATCTAGATCTGATGAATAAGGAACAAAACAAATGAGATCTTAAGAATACTTCTTCACCAAGTAATTATGATCTGCTCCAGATTTTGACATCAGCACCGGTACGTAATCTGTTGATCAGAGTGTCACACCCCCTGCCCGGCCTTTGGAGGAAACATCGAGCGGTGTGACGGTATAAAGAGCGTCAATCATATTAACTTGAGAATACATGCATTTTGAAAGTCAATATAATGTTGGTAAATGCACGAGGTTTTATATTTTGAAAATTTTTAATTCCTTTTTAAGAATACTTTTCTTTAGTAAAAACCATTCTGAATTATTTATCTACTCTTTTATCCTTTAAGATATCTTTTATCAATCTTAAATGACTATCTTTTCAGGATATCTAATGATCCTAACATATTTTAATTAGGATTGTCTTTTATTAATCCTAATTTACTATCTTTCAAGGATTTCTAATGATCCTAACGCATTTTAATTAGGATTGTCTTTTGTTAATCTTGATTTACTATCTCTCCAGGAATTCTAACGATCCCAATGAATTTTAATTATCATACTTGACATCCCTAATGGGAATATAAGCTCTAAGGCATTTTTTAATATATTAACGTGATCCCCTATTATCAACGCTACGAACGTAAATGTACCCCTGATTACGACGCTTCATCGAACGTCAAATAGTAACTTATATGGAAGGTATCCTGTCGGGATTGTAGCTAGAAATCCAAGGTGGGGTTGTCATGGCCCCGTATAGATCTATACATAACTTCCTAGCTCTTGCAAGATTAACAATTATAGGTATTGGGGATATGCCAAATTTAATCAAGGCTTTGGGATAAATAGCCGACTCACTAATGTATAAACCATAGGCTTTAATCTTTTATCTTTTATCTTTATCATAATTACCCTATATATATATATATATATATATATATATATATATATATATATATATATATATATATATATATATACATCGCACTATCTTTGTATATACATCTTTAGGGTATATATCATCAAATGATCTTTGTATATACATCTATGAGATCATAAATATAATTATCATATATATATATATATATATATATATATATATATATATACCCTAATTATGGTTATTTTAACAGGATATTTGGACAGCGTAACAACAAAGTACAATGCATATCCTAAATTTTGTCTAGCATAACTCCTAGGTACTTAAAGTTTCATAGGGATTTGGCCATTATAACATCTAGGTAATACCTACCCCTAGATTATCGGGCATCATATCCTTTAGACATAGATCATATCTTAAATTTACTCTTAATATCTACAGTTATACTATCCTAATGCATTTTTCTTATAATAAAATGACTTTATATTTGTAAAGTAAATATTTTGATAAAATCATTTGTTAAGCATGTATTCCCCCCAAAAACATTTTAAAACGGTAAAATAGGGGTCATGAAATCACTCTAATTGCGTATCGAGATGCGCCCGAACTATTGCAACCGGAGTTTCTTGCCATCGAGAGGGTATTGAATTATAGAGAGAGGGAGAATTTGGAGGTTGATTTTACATGAAAAACCAGGAAGTAAGCACCTCTATTTATAGTGTTGGTGCGCGTCGGGCACTCTGTTGCACGACATGCACTCGCTTCATGGCCCATCCAAATCTAGTCACGTGTCACCCTTGTGGTGGTCCATGTTTCCAAATCTCCGACGAATTCGGGGTCAGATATACGCGATGGTCAAGGCAAGTACATTTGTGACAACTGTCAATTTCCAGTCAAGTTAAAGTCAACTAAAGTCAACAAGTCAAACCAGTCAACTCATCTAACCCTTGTATGTTAGGGTTTTCATTATGTTTCTTATTAAACAACTCGCACCCTTAATGCAAGGTATCACTGAGAGTTTTCACGTGTTCGAAAACTCTAAACCCTAATCAAGGCAACTGATGAAACTACTCGATAAAACATTTTTCCTTAACCCTCGAGGGCATATGATAGTCATAACAAGACTTAACGAGGTCTACGAACCTTGAATTACAGAGCCAAACAATCAAAAGAAGTCTCTCTCAATCTCTTTCACTCTATCTCTCCCAAATCTCTCTTCGTATGTGAAATCTCTCTAAGCATGTCAAATCTCTCCCAAATTTCTCCAAGAATGTGGAATCTCTCCCAAATCTCTCTGCGTATGTGAAATTTCTCCAAGTATGTCAAATCTCTCCCAAATCTCTCCAAGAATGTGGAATCTCTCCCAAATCTCTCTCCGTATGTGAAATCTCTCCAAGCATGTCAAATCTCTCCCAAATCTCTCCAAGAATGTGGAATCTCTCTCCGTATGTGAAATCTCTCCAAGTATGTCAAATCTCTCCAAGAATGTGGAATCTCTCCCAAATCTCTCTCAAAAGTTCCTGTAACTTTTCGTAATCATTTGGGTCATCCCGACCCTTAACCGAGTCAAAAATCGCTTAAAATGGGGTTAAAACAGGTCAAATACCCCAAAAAACCGGAAACCCCCTTTACAGGGCCGAAGCCTCTTAGGGCCGAACCCTCTTGGACCAAAAGCGACATGAACCGAGGCCCTTAGTAGCCGCAGCCGTCAAGACCGCAGCCACGAAGTTGGAGCCACCGAACCCGGAACCAAGCCGCAGCATCCGAGCCTCGCCTTCGGACCGCAACCCCTTTTCCCTTCGGATCCACCTCAACAGCCTAACCCCACTTCGGATCTAATGTTGTTAAGGTCGGAGTCACCCTCCTGACTTCGGATTTGCCACTTTCCACCCGGTTTTCGACCACGGCTCCGTTTTAAGCCCGTTTTTTATTATTTTAACGCGAGATTTTCTCCAAAAATCATATTTTAACATATAAGACCCTAAATATTCATAATTTAAACATATTTTTATGGAAATATTTATTTAAGAACAAAATCTAGTAGGTGAATATTTGAGGTGGAGTGTTAACTTTACCTTAGTGTGTAACATAAGCAACCACTCCCATGCCCACTCCATGATCAACTATTGTCCTTCCACCATACATGGTCATTCAAGAGTACTTTCCCCACCATTTGTCCAGCCATACTCTTGGTCAAGGCTGACATCTATCCTCTCTCCTAACACACTCTCTCATTTTCTCATTCTTCCACCAGAGATTAAACACATTTTTCTCTCTCAATCCTCTCACTAAAATTCGAGATTCAAGGGCCTCCTTCCAAGCTTTTCTCTCACTTTTGGTAAGTATATTCATCCTCCATATAATTATTTCACTTCCTTTTACTCAAAATCATAGATTGCTTACACAAATTCCATCACATTAGTGTTAGATCTTTGAACCTTCAAGACATCTTCTTAGTGTTCTTGAGTGGAACACTACCTTTCTCCATCATCCATCTACTGAAATCACTCAAGGTAAGTTCATAGTCTTATCATGTTTTTCTTAAATTTTAGGGGGGGGGGGGGGGAATACAAGTTAAAACACCAAGAACACAACTAAACTCATTTAACAGCCTTCTCCAGAAAAGTTCAACTCCATTCGCGGACTATTTTGGACAACTTAAACATTTTAGTTTTCAAAACTGTTTTAGGTGCAAGTAGTTCCAGTTCTTAGTTTTAAAATGACTACTTGCACATCTCCACACAATGTTTCTACGATTTATGGTGAATTTTACAAAACTTCCTATCATTTCCGAAATAAATTCGGACGAGTCTGTGAATATAAACATTTTAACACTAGTTAAAGACTTCTAAAAATCATAATAAAAATTATGAATAAACTAGACACATTTTGTGAACTCCCATAATTTATGGAATTAGTTTTCGAATTCGTATGATTTTTCTAATATTTTTCTAAAACAGTGTAGAAAAGTAAAAATCTAGATAACAGTTTATAACTTTCATCGCACTTTGTAACTTGTTGAGCAAAGTGTTAATATTGAAGATTTCATATTTTACATGTGTTTCTTGATGTGGTATAATTACATAACAGATAAATACTTACTGAAGTATAAGAATCCTCCTCCATTACCATTAGTACAAAACAAGAATGATAAATATAGTTATATTTTTCCATACATTCGACTTACATCGAAAAGGGTTCTTATACACCACAAACAAACATACTACACTATAATAGGTATAGTTAGGTCACATATACATTACAAACATTTTGATAAGCTATAATAGGTATAGTTTATGTTCATTTACATTACAAAAGGTGTTCATACTAAGGTCAGCATCATTCTAGAACAAAACAAAAGTAATGATTGTTGAATGGCACAAGTAGGCTTCGGCATGTATAGTCAGGTCTGGGAAGGACATAGCCTGATCAACTATGTCTAACCCAGAGTTGATTAGCATATGCCCGGGAATGGTTGTGGCGTTGCAACAAGTCTAAAAACTTACCCAATCTATCTACAAACAAACATTGAAAAGAATAAGACAAACATTAAAACTACTATAGGAGTATTTTGTAATACTATAACCAACTTATGTGAAAACTAAAGACCCCTATTAGTAGGTCCTTAACGGCTTAGTGCATACGCCAAGGTTATACATAATTGAAGATATTATAGACTCAGAATCTATGACTATTGCTCTACTTCCTGTTCCTTGTTTGGTTGTGAATTTAGAGTAGAGTCATTTATTCAAAAGTCTATTCTATCCCAGATTATGTGTAACTGGTATGCACTAAGTGATTATAGACATGACTGATAAGGATCACCCCTATAAGTAATTAATTATAGAGGTAGACGCCTAGTAATTATCTCTTCCACTCCTATTCTCGCACGTATAACATAGCAAGATCCTACTTACCGGGCGACCCCTACTTTCCCAACCAGAGAAATGGTGGATGGTTATGAGAAGAATCAGAAGCGGAACCAGAGGTAATCAACCATCCATGCATAGCCAGGGTTCCCGCGAACCTTTTCGACTACATCGAACCTGTTCCCCATTGGGCAACCGTGATCGAGGGTTGGAGTCGACAACAATGACAGTAATCACCATGTGGAGACCAACGAGGGTGCTATGACCTCAACCATGGGGGGACCGACTGACAGAGCCCTCCCGACGAAGACCCGGCAGATTGCGAACATCAGGGATTAAAACAGGGAGACTACAAACCGAGTACGAAAATTGCGCGCTACTACAGACCCCACCATCTCACGTACCCAAGACTCGGAAAGAAGAAACTATTTTAGAGACCAATTCTCTTTTTAGGAACTTATCGCCGCTCAGGAGAGGTAAGAGAGTAACACGGTAGACACACGGCATTCAAAGAGAGGATGCTTGCAGCCAAGCGTCGAATGACAAAGCTGCAAGGTGCATCAACTTTGCCTCAGGCATCACAAGGGACGGGTCTTCGTGAGTGAGTTCATACCGCTCACAAGACCTTGTAAATTAAGTTCATGAGTATGCGTTGGTGCTACTCTATTATAGGTGAAAGCACGATACTGCAATTTAAGTAGTCATACTAATCGAGAGATCTAGTTGCTATCAAAACTTCTCCTTGCATAGATGTGAGACAGACCTGCACCGAGGTCAAAAAATTTCACTAAAACCATAATTACCAAAATCATATTAACAAGATGGGCTTAGGACATACCTAACAGACTCGAAGGTCTATTTAGTCTTAATTATATAACTAAGCATACATCCATTGGTCATAATAAGGACCTAGCTTGGGTCAAATTACAAGGTTTCACTTGGATACAGAACTACTAAAACACATGTGTTTATCATATATAGACTCTCGTTATGAATTGTTTTCAAAACACCATAAAAAAACCAAAATACGTTACAAATTGAAGTGAGAATAAACTTAGTTAGAAAACTCCCGACGTATAGCCATTCTAAAGACTCATTACCGTCTCTCCCTTAAACATTATGGTTGAGGGGTGCCTCCTTCGTAGACCTATAGGGTGCGATCATACCAGCACTAATACACAGGATCCCATCAAAACTCCTCAGCTAAGTGTGTTTGGACAAACATGATCCTAAGATGAGTAAAGCTTAACGCCTGTATGAAACCTACTTCTACCCACTACCATAACTCCGTCTTAGGAACGTTAGCAGAAACACTAGGAATAGTATAGTAATGTGCAAAAATTTATATATGTGAATATAAATCGTAAGAATGCACTTGAGATAATTATCCCCACTCACGAAGTCGTTTTTCATCATGAAACAGAGCTATGTCTTTACCAAGAGGCAACCAACCAAATAGCAAGGCGCCAACCCTGCAGATAGACTCTGCTACTTTTCAAGCTGCAGTCACGGCGGTCGTGGCAGCCGTCATGGCGCAGCTCAATGCTAACCACGTCAGCAGGCGCGGGGATGGTGTCAGAAATACTAATTGCAATAATAATCAAGAACACCAGCGGGTGTCTACCAATGGAAATGCCTCAGGCCACAAACCTACGAGCAAGAAGCAAAAGTTTTGGAACAAAAAGGAGCGCAACCAATCTCAAAGATTCGCTAAAAGACAACAACCCATGGCCATCCCTACCATTACGACAGCAGTCACGACACATGCCTCGACATCATCCACAACATCTATCGCCCAAGCACCAGCCAGACCGTATAAGGGATCACTCCGAAGGTGTAACAAGTGTGGCTACCATCACACAGGAGTTTGTCGGATTTTACACTGTAACAACTGCAACAAGAAAGAAAATATTGTCCGCTTTTGCAGGACCCCGACCCAACGCATCGCTTCAACCACTAATACTGGTGTAAGTCCATTATACTCCCTATGTGGTGAACCGGGACACTTCCAGAGAGACTATCCAACCGAGAAGAATGACGGAGGAGCAGGAAGAGTGTAACAACTGAACCAGCGAAAGCTGTAACGCCCGGGTTTTCAAGGCTAAGCATTTTTTACGATGTAATAATCTTGATCAACTATTGTAACTCTTTTAGAGATAATAAAAATGAAATATTTGAGTATTATGTGAATTATGTGCTTATTATTTAATTATAAATATATAATTAATAAAGAATAAAAATAAAGTGTGAGATAAGCCCGATATCTTTATACAAAGTTGTAGTGGTCGAAACAAGGATTCTGGGGATATAAGGAACGCCGAAATCCGAGTTATAACGAAGAAGTTATGACCCGTCGAAGTTTCACGATAGAACCGACACGATACTGGGAAGCGTAAATAGTGAATTTACGATGGAGCGAGATTTAGCCTCAGTGCTCTAAATGAAAGTCGTATAATACGATAAACTAAGAACATCGATAAAAAGAACGCCCAAATCTGACTTCGTATGAAGAAGTTATGATTTTTCGAAGTTTCAGATTAGCAATGTACAACCCGAAATTCTAATATTAGAACGAGCGGTTTTTAACCAACACGACCTAAACGAGAATCAAAGATCTCGTTAAGAGTATCGTAACAACAAGAAGATGGGCGAAAACAGATGTCGGATGAAGAAGTTATGAGGATTAACAGACCAATCCTGTCCCAGCCTGTTAATAATATAAAATTTAAAATCAATTCAAAATTAGCCGATGGAGTCTAAACGAAAGTTGTAGAGTACATTCCCACCTTCCCGTGGATATAAAGAACGTTAAAAACGGAGCTCGGGTGTGAAAGTTATGATTTTTAGAAGTTGAGAATGCAATTTGCGAAATCTGTTGCTTAATCGATGACGTGGCAAGATCACAGCCGTCGCTTGCGGCCCACGGTCCTTGCTTCGGATGATGACACATCGCCTCGCATTACGCCCAACGTCCGAAGTCTGTACGCCCCGCGTACCCTCACCCTTATCCACTCCGAGAACAAGCTATGTGCGAGACAGCTGGAAGCCTTATCCGAGCCACTACGCCCAGCGTACCGAGGCCTCGCAGGCTATAAAAGGGGCAGAAGGCAGCTTCATTTTTCACACCAAGTCTCTTTCTCTCTCTAAGAACTTTCTCTCTCTAGCCCCTTTTGAGTCCCCTAAACCCTAGATAAACCCCCTAGCACCCTAAGGAAGCCCCAAGGCTCCCGGAGTCCGGAGAAAAGGAGTCTTTCGGTTTCGAAACGCTGCTCCAATTAAGTTCCGGTTTTCGATAAAATTCGCTGTAAGTGAGCTACGCTTACGCATTTTTTAATATAGCTTTCAAATAATTATATGAATGTTATTATGTCCTTAAAATAATTATTTGGGCTATTATTAACAGTTATATAGAGTGTTATTAACGCTTATATAATAATAATAATAGTAATAATAATAATAATAATAATAATAATAATAATAATAATAATAATAGTCAGACTATTAATTTGTCGCCGTTATCGTTACACTAAACCCTAGTGGTATTGGTACTAGGTTTTATCGAAGGAAAATTGTTTTAACAATATCGAAGCGTTGTCCGAGTGCTGAGTCACCACCTACTCAAGTGAGTGCATAGTTACTTTCAGCTTACACATAGATACGAAGTATTTTATATAAAATACGTGCTATGTGTGCATATTATCTAAATACTTGCTATCTATGCTGGATGAACATTGTTATACATGTTTTCAATGATTTAAACTGTATATTTATTTTATATCTACGAAAATGTTGGGGTAAAACATGGGTAGATGTAATAGGTGATGTGTGATAAAATGATGAGAGGCCTCGATGTTGATTTTGTTGATTCTGTCATCTAGCAGAGTATGGATGACGACCACGGACTCTTCTAGACAGTCTAGTGGAACGCTAGCAGGCTCGCAACCTATAGGTGTTTGTGAACGATGTGTTCACCGGTGTACTCCATCCCCCACATGGTTGCCTTTAGGACATTTATTGCTAAGGAATCCCCTTAGCAGTAGTGTTTGTCGCGATGATGATCCTTAGGCTAGGTCCCTTATGATAGGTGTTTAGGGACGTAAAGTGAGGATAACGGGAACGGGTAATCGGGTTATTGTTGATTGATGAAATTAATGAACTTATTTATTGTGGGTTGAAAACCCTATGTGCTCACCAGGCTCCCAAGCCTGACCCACTCAGTTTTATGTATTACAGGTAGTGGCGCTTGAGCATAGATATGATGTTTGGACGAGGGATTACGGATATAGGCCTGTAGATATGAAATAATGTAGTAAGGCTTATATTGTACTGTTTATGCTTTTGATCTGTACGAACATGACATCCCAAGTCTTTTAATGAAATACATTTCTATGGAAATGCTTTTGATAAATCTTTATCATATTTTTTTGGGACAAATTCCGCAACACTTTTATTTAAAATGTTACTCTGATTTTCAAACAAAGCATAAACAAAATCAGTCTTTTCTGGTTGTGATTTTGGGGATGTCACAGTTGGTATCAGAGCATTAGTTTAAGTGAACTAGGAATTTGTAGGATTTCTAGACTTAAACATAGAATGCTAAGTGATGATTGTGAGGTGTGAGCACTAGCTTATTCTAGGAATGGTGCCTAAAATGCTTTTATGCGCTAAATGCTTTGTGCCTAATATGCTGTTAATTGTTAGGATCTATGGTCTGTTGCTGACCGGATCTGGAAACCTTATGTGTTTAGGATTCTAAATGTACGACTACGATATTAGAACTAGCTGTTGGATTAGTGTCTAAGTCCATAACTATTTTGGTATGTACTTGACCCGATTATGAGCATGGTCCTTTTGGGTTGCCTTCACCATAGCAATATGTAGGATGATTTAAGGAGAGAAAGGTTTAAATATGATTTATTAATATATTATGAGAATAATATATTAAAGGAGAAATCATATTGTTTAGTTAATATTAGTCAAGAATTAATTGATAATTAATTTTTATGGCTAAAAGAGATTAATTAAATTCAGGGGACTGGACTGCAATTATTGGATAATTGAGTTATTGGGCTAAGGAATACTGAAGGAATAAGGGGTGAACGAAATTATGATGGAAGCCCATCATATTTTCGTCCATAGCCTTATCCAGAAGGTTCCATGGGCTGCTTAGAGTTTAAGTTGTCCATTAGGGTTTTGACTGAAACCCTAGCAGCCCACACAAGTATATAAAGGACCCCTTAGGCTCCAAAAAAGGTGGACAACTAATTCTCTAGGGTTTCTTGTCATTTTTGGGCAGCCTCCTTTCTTCTCCTCTTCATCCAAGTTGCATAAGGTGTTTGTGACTCCATTAGAGGTGCAACACTTGAGGCACTAAGCTTTTGAAGCCAATTCAAGCAAGGAATTGATTGTTATTGCTATATAACAATCAAAGGTAATTCTATAAACCCTAATTCAGTTCATAATATGTTAGATCTATGTTTATTAGTCTTGGATTCAAAGCATGTATAATAGAGAAATCTAGATCCAAGCATTAGGGTTTGTATGAGCACATAGGATTGTTCTTATGCTTAAAACCTATCACTAGCATCTAAACGTTTCGGAGTGATAAGGACGATGTAAACGTCTATCCTAAATAAAGATCTAAATTCACCTTATTCGGTGTATAGATCAAGATGTCAAGGACCCGTAGCGGAAACATAAACGCAAACGGAGACAGAAACCAACCCCCAGTGATTGAGCAAATACTGGTTGTGGAAGTCGCTGCTAAGCCAATAACGATGGCTGGAGTACAAGCGATGATCCAGGCGATGTTGGATTGTCAAATGGAGGAAACCAGACGTTTGCTCCAGCAAAATCGAGAGGAAGCGACTATTCTGATCGAACAGCCCGAGTTGAACGAAGGGCGGACTAAGGAAGGAAACTACAGTGGGACTGTTGGTCAAGCTAACCCACCGATAGTTAGGCAGAACCACCAGGATGGAGGAAATGACGGACATGGATGAAAATACAAGGATTTCATGGCATCCAAGCCACCGAGTCTATCTGGAATCCCGACGCCAGTGGAAGTCATGAACTAGATCTCTGAGATGGAAACGATGTTTGAGAGTTGCGAGTGTAGCAACAGGCAGAAGACCGCTCTCGCGGTTCCTCTGTTGAAATCTGGAGTACTAAGTTGGTGGAAGCTACTAGCTGATTCAATGCCCAAAAGTGAAGCAAGCAAGATGTCGTGGGAGGATTTTATGGTACAGTTGAAGATGCAATACTGCTCTGAGCAGGATCTTCTGGAGATCAACAACGAATTCCAGAATCTGAAGAAGGGAAGAATGAGCGTTACTGAATACGCTGCACGCTTTACTGAGAAAATGAAGCTTGTTCCTCACCTCGTCCCAACTGAACTCTCCAAGGTTAAAAAATTTGCCCTTGGATTACTAGCGGACTTCGATCCAATGGTCAAGCAAACTACCACTCTGAAGCCGCCATCTGGGCTGCTAAGAATGTGGAGATCCAGATACGAGAGAAGGGTCTGGAAAGAGCGGAGGTGGGAGAGAAAAGTAAATTTTATGGATGCTCGAGATCCAGTAAGAAGGGTAAATTCTCGAAGTCTGGTTCGAGAGGAGGATGAGCCGAAGCAAAATCGTGTGACAAGTGCAAGAAGAAGCACCAGGGGAAATGTGACGGAGGAGTCACTTGTTTCAAGTGCGAAAGCATGGGCACTATGCCAACGAATGCACGTTCACTAAGAAGGTTTGTTATGAGTGCAACGAGGAGGGGCACACTTCAAAGGCTTTCCCGAAGAAGGCGGCAGGAAGACCCAACATACCACCGAAGCCGAAGGCGAGAGCCTTCCAGATGACGCTCGAGGCTGCGAAGGAGGCAACAAACGTCGCTTCATGTACCTTTCTTGTAAATGGTTTGCCTGCAAATATACTATTTGATTCCGGAGCCAACTACTCCTTTGTGTCGCATAAATTTGGTGGGAAATTAGCATTGCCTGTAGAAAAACTTGATAATGCTCTGATTGTAGAAGTTGCATGTGGCAAATTTGTACTTGTTAGTAATCGTATTAGGAACATCGTCATCGACCTAAACGGAAACGAATTCCATGAGGAGCTATTACCCATAGAGTTAAACGGGTTTGACATCGTTTTGGGTATGGATTGGCTTAGCGCCAACGATGCTGAGATTCAATGCCGAAAGAAGATAGTAACGGTAAACCCACCCGGGAAGTAATCATTTATGGTTTATGGGGACAAACGCAGAGTGAATTTTCTGGAATCATCTCTCTGATGAAAGCTAGGAAATGTTTGTCCAAAGGATGTGCATCATACTTGGCATTCGTAATTGATGTTAAGAAGGAGAAGAAAGAGGTGCAGAATATACCGGTTGTGTGTGATTATCCGGAAGTCTTTCCCAAAGATCTTCCCAGATTACCACCTTATAGATAAGTGGAGTTTCGGATAGATTTGTTACCAGGTACAACACTGATAGCAAAAGCACCTTACCGATTAGCACCGACGGAGATGAAGGAGCTTATGACGCAACTTCAAGAGTTGTTGGACAACGGTTCATTCGACCTAGTTCATCACCCTGGGGAGCTCTGGTGTTATTAGTGAAGAAGAAGGACGGAAGCATGAGGATGTGCATAGACTACCGAGAGCTGAATAAGGCAACAGTGAAGAACAAGTATCCATTGCCGAGGATTGATGACCTATTCGATCAGCTGCAAGGTTCGAGCTACTTCTAAAAGATCGATCTTAGGTCAGGATATCATCAGCTGAAGATGAGAGAGCAGGATATTGAAAAGACTGCATTCAGAACTCGATATGGACACTACGAGTTCTTGGTTATGTCATTTGGACTAACCAATGATCCTGCAGCATTCATGGATTTGATGAATAGGGTTTTTAAACCATTCCTCGATAAATCCGTGATAGTGTTCATCGATGACATTCTCATCTACTCGAAAAGCCAGGAAGAGCATGGCAAGCATCTACGAGAAGTATTAGAAGTACTAAAGAAAGAGAAGCTTTATGCTAAGTTCTCCAAATGTGACTTTTGGATACGAGAAGTCCAGTTCTTGGGTCACGTGGTTAACCAAGAAGGGATAATGGTTGACCCTGCAAAAATCGAAGTTGTGATGAAATGGGAACGTCCAAAGAGTCCCACGGAGATTCAAAGCTTTCTACGATTAGCCGGATATTATCGACGATTCATCCAAGCCTTTTCTTCGATAGCTGCTCCATTAACAGATTTGACCCATAAAGGAGCTATGTATACATGGAATGAGAAGCACGAGGAAGCATTTGAGAAGCTGAAGAAGAAATGGTGTGTTCTAACCCAAAGAGAAATGGAGTTGAAGATTTCGCGGTTTATAGTGAGGCTTCTGGAGTCGTGTTGGGTTGTGTTCTAACCCAAAGAGAAATGGTGATAGCATACGCATCTCGATAATTGAAGGAGCACGAAAAGAACTACCCCAGTCACAATTTGGAGTTGGCTGCAGTAGTATTTGCTCTAAAAATATGGAGGCATTACCTCTACGGCACGAAGTGCAAGTTATTCACTGATCATAAGAGTCTCCAGTATCTCTTTAATCAGAAGGAGTTGAACATGAGGCAACGACGCTGGCTAGAGCTACTCAAGGACTATGACTGTGAGATACTTTACCACCCCGGTAAAGAAAATGTTGTCGCTGATGCTCTCAGTCGGAAAGTCAATCTTGAAAGGAAAAGGCCAAGAGCATTAAGAATTGAAGTCGTCTCGACGATTGTGGAAAGTATCAGGAAAGCTCAGGAAGAAGCTTTAGAGAAGAATGACCGAAAGGAAGAATGTTTGGGCAAAACATTAGTGTTCGGAATAAACAGTTGAGGACTGAAGGTATTCCAAGATCGGATTTGGGTACCTAAGACGGGAGGAATAAGAGACCTTCTAATGTAAGAAGCACACAAGACCATGTACTCGATTCATCCCAGTAGCACTAAAATGTATAGGGACCTAAAACCCTACTACTGGTGGCCAACAATGAAGCTCGATGTTGCGAAGTATGTGGCCGAGTGTGTGACTTGTGCAAGAGTTAATGCACGACATCAGAAACCGTATGGGAGTTTAGAACCTTTACCTATACCCATGGGTAAATGGGAAGACATCACCATGGATTTTGTGACCAAAATGCCCAGGACGAAGAGCGGACACGACATGATTTGGGTAGTCATGGATCGTTTCACCAAGAGTGCACACTTCATAGCAGCTAACGAGAAGTGGTCTATGGATAAGCTCGCAAATGCTTACGGGAAGGAAATTGTAAGACTTCACGGTGTACCTCTTACGATTGTATCAGATCGTGATAGTCGTTTCACGTCAAGGTTTTGGAGGAGTCTACAAGAGGAGTTGGGAACAAAGTTGTGTTTGAGTACTACTTACCATCCGCAAACTGACGGCCAGAGCGAAAGAACGATTCAAACACTGGAAGATATGCTGAGAGCATGTACCCTCGAATTCCAAGGGAATTAGGATGAGCACTTACCTCTGGTAGAATTCTCCTACAACAACAGTTTTCACTCGAGCGTCAAGATGGCACCTTATCAAGCCTTGTATGGACAGAAGTGTCATACGTCGTCTTGTTGGCTTGAAGCTGGAGAGAGGCAGTTTATGGGCCCTGAGATAATCCATGAGACTGCTGAGAAGTTGAAAGTGATTAGGGAAAGAATGTTAGCAGCTCAAGATCGTCAGAAGAGCTATGCTGAAAAGAAAAGACAACCGATGACCTTCAAAGTTGGGGATTCGGTTTTACTAAAAGTCTCACCGTGGAAGGGACTTATAATGTTCGGGAAACGAGGAAAGCTAAGTCCAAGGTTTATTGGACCGTTTAAAGTTCTTCAGAAGATTGGGAACCAAGCTTACAAGCTCGAATTACCCAAAGAACTCGATGGTATACATAACACCTTCCATGTGTGTTATTTGAGGAAATTCACGGGAGACGTTCCCGACATAATTCCAATCTCAGAGTTAAGGATGGATGAGAACAAAAGGCTGATCGAAGAGCCCGAGGTAATTGTTGACCGTAAGACTAAGAAGTTACGACGCAAGATGGTCAATTTAGTGCTAGTCCAATGGAAACATTTGAATGGGCCGAATCTCACTTGGGAAACAGAGGATGACATGATGAGTCGCTATCCACATCTATTTGCTGATTCATGATTTCGAGACGGAATCATCCTAAGGGGGAGAGAATTTTAGCGCCCGGGTTTTCAGGGCTAAGCATTTTTGACGATGTAATAATCTAGGTCAAGTATTGTAACTCTTATTGAGATAATAAAAATGAAATATTTGAGTATTATGTGAATTATGTGTATTTATGTGCTTATTATTTAATTATAAATATATAATTAATAAAGAATAAAAATAAGCATCAAAATTAAAGTGTGAGATAAGCACGATATCTTTATACAAAGTTTTAGTGGTCGAAACAAGGATTTCGGGGATATAAGGAACGCCGAAATCCGAGTTATAACGAAGAAGTTATGACCCGTCGAAGTTTCGCGACAGAACTGACACGATACTGGGAAGCGTAAATAGTGAATTTACGATGGAGTGAGATTTATCATTAGCGCTCTAAACAAAAGTCGTATAATACAATAAACTAAGAACATCGATAAAAAGAACGCCCAAATCTGACTTCGTATGAAGAAGTTATGATTTTTCGAAGTTTCGGATTAGTAGTGTACAACTCGAAAATCGAATATTAGAACGAGCGGTTTTTAGCCGACACGACCTAAACAAGAATCAAAGATCTCGTTAAGAGTAGCGTAACAAGAAGAAGATGGGCGAAAACGGACGTCGGATGAAGAAGTTATGAGGATTTAACGGACCAATCCTGTCCCGGCCTATTAATAATATAAAATTTAAAATCAATTCAAAATTAGCCGACGGAGTCTAAACGAAAGTTGTATAGTACGTTCCCATCTTCGTGTGGATATTAAGAACGTCAAAAACGGAGCTCGGATGTGAAAGTTATGATTTTTAGAAGTTGAGAACGCATTTTGCGAAATCTGTTGCTTAATCGATGACGTGGCAAGATCACAACCGTCGCTTGCGGCCCACAGTCCTCACTTCAGATGATGACACATCGCCTCGCATTACACCCAACGTCCGAAGTCTGTACACCCCGCGTACCCTCGCCCTTATCCACTCCGAGAACAAGCTATGTGCGAGATAGCTAGAAGCCTTATCCGAGCCACTACGCCCAGCGTAGGTCCGAGATACGCCCAGCGTACCGAGGCCTCGCAGGCTATAAAAGGGGCTGAAGGCAGCTTCATTTTTTACACCAAATCTCTTTCTCTCTCTAAGAACTTTCTCTCTCTAGCTCCTTTTGAGTCCCCTAAACATAAACACCCTAGTACCCTAAGGAAGCCCTGAGGCTCCCGGAGTCCCGAGAAAAGGAGTCTTTCGGTTTCGAAACGCTGCTCCAATTAAGTTCCGGTTTTCAATAAAATTCGTTGTAAGTGAGTAACGCTTACGCAATTTTTAATATAGCTTTCAAATAATTATAGGAATATTATTAGGTCCTTAAAATAATTATTTGGGCTATTATTATGAGTTATATTGAGTGTTATTAACGCTTATATTATAATAATAATAATAATAATAATAATAATAATAATAATAGTCAGACTATTAATTTGTCGCGGTTATCGTTAGACTAAACCCTATTGGCATTGGTACTAGGTTTTATCGAAGGAAAATTGTTTTAAGAGTATCGAAGCGTTGTCCGAGTGCTGAGTCACCACCTACTCAGGTGAGTGCATAGTTACTTTCAGCTTACACATAGATATGAAGTATGTTATATAAACTACGTGCTATGTGTGCATATTATCTGAATACTTGCTATCTATGCTGGATGAACATTGTTATACATGTTTTCAATGATTTAAACTGTATATTTATTTTATATCTACGAAAATGTTGGGGTAAAACATGGGTAGATGTAATACGTGATGTGTGATAAAATGATGAGAGTACTTGATGTTGATGTTGTTGATTCTGTCATCTAGCGGAGTATGGATGACGACCACGGACTCTTCTAGACAGTCCAGTGGAACGCTAGCAGGCTCGCAACCTGTAGGTGTTTGTGAACGATGTGTTCATCGGTGTACTCCATCCCCCACATGGTTGCCTTTAGGACATTTATTGCTAAGGAATCCCCTTAGCAGTAGTGTCCGTCCCGATGATGATCCTTAGGCTAGGTCCCTTATGATAGTTGTTTAGGGACGTAAAGTGAGGATAACGGGAACGGGTAGTCGGGTTATTGTTGATTGATGAAATTAATAAACTTATTTATTGTGGGTTGAAAACTCTATGTGCTCACCAGGCTCCCAAGCCTGACCCACTTGGTTTTATGTATTACAGGTAGTGGCGCTTGAGCATAGATATGATGTTTGGATGAGGGATTACGGATATAGGCCTGTAGATATGAAATAATGTAGTAAGGCTTATATTGTACTGTTTATGCTTTTGATTTGTACGAACATGACATCCCAAGTCTTTTAATGAAATACATTTCTATGGAAATGCTTTTGATACATCTTTATCATATTTTGTTTTGGGAGAAATTCCGCAACACTTTTATTTAAAATGTTACTCTGGTTTTCAAACAAAGCATAAACAAAATCGGTCTTTTCTGGCCGTGATTTTGGGGATGTCACAAAAGCCTATTAGGACTTTTTTAATATTTCCAACGACAAAAACGTTTAAGCACCCTATGTCTGTAATTATTATGGTATGATTGCTAACATTATTGTCTTTCTAAAAGTAATTAAAATACTCTCTCGTTTGAATCAAATCAAAATCATTCATATATGACCTTAGGATCATTACTTGTAAGATGCGATGACTATCTGCATACATCGGGGTTAATTATAAACAAAATACTAAAGACTTAAATCAAATAATTCCATCCTGACTCCTGTTCTATGTCTAGTAGTGGGATTTGAGTGGAGTCGCCCACTCGACGATTTCACCAATATCAAATTACATACGACGTACATATACCGCTCGATCGTAGAGTGACCCTGTTAGAAATCATGATATAAAGTATCATTATTGACTATCAGAGCACACCCACTACCCGTGCTAAATGTTGTACTATGAACCATCTGCGGTAATAATAACATCAACCAAAACGGAACACACTGAAAAGAAACACAAGATACTATATCACTCTAATGAGAACTCTTTCAAATACAGATTAACACATGTTTTACCTAAAAAGATATTGTTGTCACCATTCAATTTCGATGAGTATACTCCTCATCTTCCCGATTTAACGGCTACGAAAGGACCTTTCACCTAACCCACCGAATATTGGAACCTTCGTCTCTCATAAACATAAATCCAACACGGACCTCCGGGTCATCTCTCGCTGTGAAACCCCAAAACACTCACCATAGGAGTGTTATACCTTTTGAAACCTAATCACAAGTATTCCCAGGAGACCCTTCGAGAATGTCACGTATACAACAGACAAGGGTCAAGCACAGAAGCTTGGGATAGATACAATTAGTCTACCACTACTACGTGTATACGCGAGGATAATGTATAATTAAGATTCTACGGATATTGGATGAGTGCTCCCGCCCTATTCCTGTTCCTTGTCTGGTTGTGGACTTGGGGCAGAGTCACCCATCCAACTGTCTTGCCAACCTTAAGTACATACGACCTATACGCTCAAGTTAATGATAGATGGACCAGGTACGAGTCCTACCATGAACTTCGGGTCAAGGCTACCCAGGAGGGCAGGTGAACGTCCTATCATCCAGATAAGTCTAGTCGTGTAACCCGAACCCATATGTTCCCTACCGATCTAATCAAACGAGAAACACTAAAGCAGACCCATGCAGCACTCCGAGGAGAAGCTATCACTTATGACTTAGTAGAAATATGAGAAAGGTTGGAAGCATCTCAAGATCATGGCAAAACTCGAATGAGTCTTATTGTCCATATAAAAACGCAGGGCTTTTACTAGTAAATCTGTGATGGCTAGTGTAAACATTAAGGTCATGCATCATTAAGATTCTATGGATTTAGAATGTGTGATCCCGCCTCATTCCCTGTTCCTTGTTTGTTTGTGGGGTTAAGGCAGGTTCACCCATCTGAATGCCCTTGTAATCTTAATGACATACGACTAGTTGCATCAAACAATTATAAAAGAACCGGTAGAACTTATAATGCGAGTTTCATCACACTTTGGTGAACCATTCAAAATGCTCGTACTCATAAATTACATTATAAAATATTCATAGTGGTAGTACCAAGTATGAAGCGGAGAGCGTAAAAGCACGCGTAGAATACACTATCATTCCAAAACAATAACTCCTTTAAATCAACTTAGCTCAAGTTACAATAAGAAATTCCAAGGTCATCATTTAACATCAGGAGGATTGATCCCCGCCATACCAATTTCTAGTACACCGAAGAGTACCGACATCTCTTCCCGAACTCTTTCATCCCCAATCAAAATGCAAATTTCGGGACGAAATTCCCTCTAACGGGGGGATGATGTGACAACCGTCAATTTCCAATCAAGCAAAAGTCAACTAAAGTCAACAAGTCAAACCTTTCAACTAATCTAACCCTTGTATGCTAGGGTTTTCATTATGTTTCTTATTAAACAACTCGCACCCTTAATGCAAGGTATCACTGAGAGTTTTCACGTGTTCGGAAACTCTAAACCCTAATCAGGGCAAGTGATGAAACTACTCGATAAAACATTTTCCTTAACCCTCGAGGGCATATGATAGTCATAACAAGACTTAACGAGGTCTACGAACCTTGAATTACAGATCCAAACAATCAAAAGAAGTCTCTCTCAATCTCTTTCACTTTATCTCTCCTAAATCTCTCCAAGAATGTGGAATCTCCCCTAAATCTCTCTCCGTATGTGAAAGCTCAACAAGTATGTCAAATCTCTCCCAAATCTCTCCAAGAATGTTGAATCTCTCCCAAATCTCTCTCCGTATGTGAAATCTCTCCAAGCATGTCAAATCTCTCCCAAATCTTTCCAAGAATGTGGAATCTCTCCCAAATCTCTCTCCGTATGTGAAATCTCTCCAAGTATGTCAAATCTCTCCCAAATCTCTCCAAGAATGTGGAATCTATCCCAAATCTCTCTCAAAAGTTCCCGTAACTTTTCGTAATCATTCGGGTCATCCCGACCCTTAACCGAGTCAAAAATCGCTTAAAACGGGGTTAAAACAGTTAAAATACCCCAAAAGACCGGAAACCCCCTTTACAGGGCCGAAGCCTCTTAGGGTCGAACCCTCTTGGACCAAAAGCAGCATGAACCGAGGCCCTTAGTAGCCGTAGCCATCCAACCACAGCCTCCGAGCCGCAGCCGTCAAGACCGCAGCCACGAAGCCGGAGCCACCGAACCCGGAACCAAGCCGCAGCATCCGAGCCTCGCCTTCAGACCGCAGCCCCTTTTCCCTTCAGATCCACCTCAGCAGCCTAACCCCACTTCAAATCTAATGTTGTTAAGGCCGGAGTCACCCTCCTGACTTCGGATTTGCCACTTTCCACCCGGTTTTCGACCACGGCTCCGTTTTAAGCCCGTTTTTCATTATTTTAACGCGGGATTTTCTCCAAAAATCATATTTTAACATATAAGACCCTAAATATTCATAATTTAAAAATATTTTTATGGAAATATTTATTTAAGAATAAAATCTAGTAGGTGAATATTTGAGGTGGAGTGTTGACTTTACCTTAGTGTGTAACATAAGCAACCACTCCCATGCCCACTCCATGACCAGCTATTGTCTTTCCACCATACATGGTCATCCAAGAGTACTTTCCCCACCATTTGACCAGCCATACTCTTGGTCAACGCTGAAATCTATCCTCTCTCCTAACACACTCTCTCATTTTCTCATTCTTCCACCAAAGATTAAACACATTTTTCTCTCTCAATCCTCAAAAGATTCAAGGGCCTCCTTCCAAGCTTTTCTCTCACTTTTAGTAAGTATATTCATCCTCCATATGATTATTTCACTTCCTTTTACTCAAAATCATAGATTGCTTACACAAATTTCATCACATTAGTGTTAGATCTTCGAACCTTCAAGACATCTTCTTAGTTTTCTTGAGTGGAACACTACCTTTCTCCATCATCCATCTACTGAAATCACTCAACGTGAGTTCATACCCCTATCTTATCATGTTTTTCTTAAATTTTAAGGGGGGGGGGGGGGGGAATACAAGTTAAAACTCCAAGAACACAACTAAACTCATTTAACAGCCTTCATCAGAAAAGTTCAACTCCATTCACGGACTATTTTGGACAACTTAAACATTTTAGTTTTCAAAACTGTTTTAGGTGCAAGTAGTTCCAGTTCTTAGTTTTAAAATGACTACTTGCACATCTCCACACGATGTTTCTACGATTTATGGTGAATTTTACAAAACTTCCTATCATTTCCAAAACAAATTCGGACGAGTCTGTGAATATGAACATTTTAACACTAGTTAAAGACTTCTAAAAATCATAATAAAAATTATGAATAAATTTATGGAGTTAGTTTTCGAATTCGTATGATTTTTCTAATATTTTTCTAAAACAGTGTAGAAAAGTAAAAATCTAGATAACAGTTTATAACTTTCATCGCACTTTGTAACTTGTTGAGCAAAGTGTTAATATTGAAGATTTCATATTTTACATGTGTTTCTTGATGTGGTATAATTACATAACAGATAAATACTCACTGAAGTGTAAGAATCCTCCTCCATTACCATTAGTACAAAACAAGAATGATAAATATAGTTATATTTTGCCATACATTCGACTTACATCGAAAAGAGTTCTTATACACCACAAACAAACATACTACAAACATTTTGATAAGCTATAATAGGTATATTTTATGTTCATTTACATTACAAAAGGTGTTCATACGAAATGGGGTACAAATACAAAGTACCGGGTTTATACAAAAAACGGGTACATCACAAAGTACCAGGTCTTCATATAAATGGGGTATGAATACAAAGTACCGGGTCTATACAAAAAGGGGTACATCACAAAGTACCACGTCATCATATAAATGGGGTGAGAATACAAAGTATCGGGTCTATACAAAAAGGGGTACATCACAAAGTACTGGGTTTTCATATAAATGGGGTACGAATACAAAGTACCGGGTTTATACAAAAAGGGGTGCATTACAAAGTACCGGTTAATCTTAGTATGGTTATACTGACCCACATAGGGGGTTAACAAAACTTAAAGTATACGGGTTTTTATAAATCAAAAAGGGTTTTCATGTTGATCTAAAACCACCTTAAATGACAATAGGGATGGATTTTACTTGTACACTTTCGGTCTCGGTACTTGAGATCACATACCACAAAACTCACACGCACATCCATTCTTGGGTTTTAAGACTACATATCGTTTTTATTAGGAAAATATTGGATTTTCTTCGTAACATACAACTCATTGCAAAGATTGCCTTTTAAACTCTTACTTTCAAAAGCTTATGAACTCCCCAACTTAATTGTTGACACTTTTTCAAAACTACTTGTATTCTCAGGAAATCAGTGAAACAGGAAAACCAACAGCATTTTGAGGATGGGACGTTAAATCGTCAAACAGTTCATTTTATCATCATAATGTAATTGATTTGAAACATGTAACCATATACTTTGGTGTAACTTTTTCAATTATATTTATGATGGTTGTATTTACTTTAAGCACTATTATACTCGTTGTTGTGATACTATACATGATGTAGCACCTGGTTCCTGGTACATATGACTTATCTAAGTAATTTGCATATTTATGTGATATCCCCAATTTCATGGCCAGAAAAGACCGATTTGTTTATGCTTTGTTTTTTTAAAATCAGAGTAATCGTTTAAAGAAAATTGTTGCGGAATTTGTCCCCAAAATAAAAAAAATATATGATAAGAATTTATCAAAGCATTTCTTAAAGAAAAGTATTTTCATTATATAACAAAATCTCGGGATGTCATGTTCCGATACAAACACATAAGAATAAACAAAACTTACATTTATTTACACTAATGATTTACATCTCCTTTATTCTCTCAGTGAATTATGTCTTCGTATTGATACCTATGATACAAAGAAAACTGAGTGGGTCAGGCTTGGGAGCCTGGTGAGCATATAGGGTTTTCAACCCACAATAATACATTTATTATATTCAATTATCAACAATCAACCCAAATACTCATCCCCATTATCTTCTTTATTTATTAAGGTTTTACCCTAAGAATCGATTATACTTTCTTCATTCATTCCTAATGGTTTACCTAAGGAACTGGCACACAGTCCATTTGCTACCATGGTTTATACAACAGGCACTACATCGCATAGTCACCAGGGTTCATACAATTGGTACTACGTCTCATAGTCACCAGGTTTTACACAATAGGCACTACGTCTCATAGTCACCTGGGTTTACACAAAAGGCACGAAGTCACATCGTCACCAAGGTTTATCAAATAGGCACGAAGTCGCATCGTCATCAAGGCTTACTCAATAGGCACGAAGTCGCATCGTCACCAACCATTCCATCTAACCATGTTCTACCCAAAATTTTTGTAGATATAAATACAAACACAATTTAAATCATTTAACACCCGTATAAAAACATCAATTCCAAATCCATCTCAAATAGATAATTAATATATAACACATAGCACATATTTTATAAAATACTTCATATTTATGTGCACGATGAAAGTGACTATACACTCACTTGATCAGAAGATGATCGGGCAGCACTACGGCTTGCAGAAGTAGTGTTTCTCCGTAGATCTGGAAGATCTTCACAAAAACCGGCTCCTCGCGGGCAGCGCTTCGGCTCGAGAATAACGCTCTTCAGGATCCTCGGGGTTTCGGATCTTGCTTCGGGGCTCGGGAATAATACCGGGGCTTTAGGATATGATTGGCATGCAAATCGAGGCAAAAACTTAGAGAGAAAGTAAGAAAATCGCAAGGAAATGGCTGATCTCGAGTTCTATTTATAGGCTGCTGGGTCTGGGATTACGCGGGGCGTAATCTCAAATTACGCGGGGTGTACTCGAGTTACGCAGGGCGTACTTTGACGTCATTGCGTGCGTCGACTGGTGGCACTCGAGTATTGGTCAGACAAGTTGCACCCCTTTGAGTACGCTGGGCGTAATTTGACTCGTCGAACTTCTAAATTGCGTAACTTTCGCATACGAGCTCTGTTTTCGACGTTCTTTATATCCACGCGTAGGTGAGACTACGCTCTACAACTTTTCTTTAGACTCCGTTGGCTAATTTTGACTTTATTTTTATTATATTATTTTTAGTAGGCCGGGACTGGAAAACTCCGTTATAAATTCGTAGCTTCTTCATCCGACGTCCGTTTTTGCCTATCTTTTTATCATTTCACTACAATTGACGAGATCTTCGATTCTCGTTTAGGTTTTTTGGCTAAAATCCGCTCGATCTCAAATCGAGTATTCGAGCAGAATACTGCTAAGCTGAAACTTAGAAAAATCATAAATTCCTCATACGAAGTCAGATTTGGACGTTCTTTTTATGCACGCTCACAGTTTAACGAACTCTACAACTTTATTTTAGATCACAAAGGCTAAATATCACTCTAACAAAAATTCACTTTTTACGTCGCGTTGTGCCGTGCTGGTTCTGTCGCGAAACTTCGACAGGTCATAACTTCTTCGTTATAACTCGGATTTCGGCGTTCTTTATATGCACGAAAACCTTGTAACATATACTATAACTTAGTTAAGATTATTCATTCTAAATAATCTTTCATCGAAAATTCATTTTTGACGCCTATCGTCTCTAAATTGACTAGCCCTGATCTACGGGCGTTACAATTATCTCCCCCTTAGGATGATTACGTCCCGGAATCATCAATGAAAATAGAACTTGTATAATGATTCCATACGCTATCTTTTCATCCTAGGTAATAACCGTAAATTCTATGTTTCCTCGAAAGAGTATTTAAATCTATGGATTTCTTGATCGCAGACGATGCTCAATCTTGCCTCTGCTTATCGTACTATGTTGTACTTTCAATCGCAACCTTCGAGTTACCAAATAAGTCGTTATTATGGACTCCTTCTTCTTCTCAGGATAAATACTTTCCTTTATCTATTGTAACAAACCGATGGGTCGTGCTCTACTGACCTCTCATCGAATGATGTAATGCTTAGACTCAAGTCTCTTAGACTTAAATTCCAAAATGGAATATACCTTCCTTCATATTCTAATGTGATATAATCACATTTTAGCATGTAGCATTTCTGCCTACAAACTTCTTTTAACAACGAGCGCGACACTAACAATCGCATTAACTTCAACCTTCTGACTTAAGTCAGATGTTACATCTAACTTGGTCCTCTAGACCAGGTAACATACTCCTCGTAGTCGAACTCAAATTTAAACATGACCACTAGGGTCAGAACAAGAACCATCTTACAAGTCATTACCGAAACAATGGTAATGACATACC
Source organism: Lactuca saligna (assembly GCF_052625555.1). NCBI lineage: Eukaryota > Viridiplantae > Streptophyta > Magnoliopsida > Asterales > Asteraceae > Lactuca > Lactuca saligna. The sequence continues at coordinate 174,734,217 of NC_136417.1, read as the reverse complement.
AGAATAAAATGGAATCAATCACTAGCTTCTTGGTAACCTTGTGACTTTCTCTGATCCAAGTGCGAGTCCTGTGCTTCCGGTAGTATATGCATCTACTACCTTTCACACCTACTCATACTCGTCCCAAGTATTGTCTCTCAGTCGAACCAAGTCACTATACAAAAATCACACAATCATTTAACACATCAGGTATTAAAACCATAAATATCACATAAATATCAAAACCATGGTTTACATTATAACTTGAAACGATTACACAAAAGTTCAAGTCCACCCTATACTATGCCTTTAATTGGCTACATCATAAGTTGATCCTTGGATATAAATTCCTCATCCTTGATTCGCTTCGTCGAGGATCATGTGGAATGCCCTTGGCTGTGGCGGTGCGTTTTTCTTTGGTCAGTCTCTAGAAATATGCCCTTCCTCGTTACATCCGTAGCACACCTTTTTGTTGGATGCGCACTTGTTGGTGTAATGCCCCATCTTCCCACATTTGTAGCAAGTCATATCCTCGCTACACTTCCCGAAGTGTTTCTTTTTACACTTCTCGCACCACTTAGTTTCATCTCTTCCTCCAGATTTCGAGAATTTGGTTTCTTTGTTGATTATTGAAGACCCTTCATGTTTCCTCTTATCTCCAACTTCAGCTCTCTCCAGACCCTTTTCTTTTATTTGGGTTTCAACATTTTTGGCTGCCCAGATGACGGCTTTCAAAGTGGTTGCTTGCTTGACTATCGGACCAAAGTCCGCTGGTAAACCATTGGCAAACTTGTTGACCTTGGAAAGTTCAGTTGGAAGTAGGTATGGAATAAGCTTCATCTTTTCCGTAAAGCTTGTGGCGTATTCAGTGATGCTCAATTTTCCCTTCTTCAGATTCTGGAACTCATTGTTGATTTCCAGGAGATCTTGCTCAGAGCAGTATTGCATTTTCAATTGTACCACGAAATCTTCCCAAGACATCTTGCTAGCTTCCCCCTTGGGCATCGAACCGGCCAGTAACTTCCACCAGCTCAGTACTCCAGATTTTAATAGAGGAATTGCAAGAGCGGTCTTCTATCTGTTACTACACTCGCAACTTTCAAACATAGTCTCCATCTCGGAGATCCATTCCACGACTTGCACCGGCGTCGGGCTCCCAGATAGACACGGTGGTTTGGATGCCATGAAATCCTTGTATTTACATCCTCTTTCATCATTTCCTCCATCCCAATTGTTTTGTCTAACAATTGGTGGGTTGGCTTGACCAACGGTACCACTGAAGTTTCCACCTTCCGATGGCCCTCCATTCACTTCGGGCTCTTCAACTTGGATTGAAAGTTCTTCACGATTTTGTTGAAGCAGACGTCTAGTTTCTTCCATCTGATGATCCAACATCGTCTGAATCATTAATTGTACATCAGCCATCGTCACTGGCTCAGGTGCAGCAGCTACAACAGGTATTTTCTCGATTACAGGTGGTCGATTCCTGTTTTCGTTCGCGTTTCCAACTCCGCTTCTTGTTCTTTCCATTCTTGATCTATACACCGAATAAGGTAAATTTAGATCCTCATTCACGATAGATATTCAAATCGTCCTTATCACTCCAAAACGTTTATATGCTAGTTCTAATATCGTAGCCATACGCTTAGAATCCTAAACACATAAGGTTTCCAGATCCGGTCGACAACAAACCATAGATCCGAACAAATAATAGCATCAATATAGCTATCACACAAAACATTTTGCACATAAAATCATTTTAGGCATCACTCCTAAAATAATCTAGTGCTTGTGTCAATTTAGGTGTACTACCTAACATATTTTAGACACACTTCTCACAATCATTACTTAGCATTCTAAGTTTAAGTCTAGAAATTTCCTACAAATTCCTAGTTCGCTTAAACTAATGCTCTGATACCAACTGTGACATCCCCAATTTCATGGTCAGAAAAGACCGATTTGTTTATGCTTTGTTTTTTTAAATCAGAGTAATCGTTTAAAGAAAATTGTTGCGGAATTTGTCCCCAAAATAAAAAATATATGATAAGAATTTATCAAAGCATTTCTTAAAGAAAAGTATTTTCATTATATATCAAAATCTCGGGATGTCATGTTCCGATACAGACACATAAGCATAAACAGAACTTCCATTTATTTACACTAATGATTTACATCTCCTTTATTCTCTTAGTGAATTATGTCTTTGTATTGATACCTGTGATACAAAGAAAACTGAGTGGGTCAGGCTTGGGAGCCTGGTGAGCATATAGGGTTTTCAACCCACAATAATACATTTATTATATTCAATTATCAACAATCAACCCAAATACCCATCCCCATTATCTTCTTTATTTATTAAGGTTTTACCCTAAGAATCGATTATACTTTCTTCATTCATTCCTAAGGGTTTACCTAAGGAACTGGCACACAGTCCATTTGCTACCACGGTTTATACAACAGGCACTACGTCACATAGTCACTAGGGTTCATACAATTGGCACTACGTCTCATAGTCACCAGGGTTTACACAATAGGCACTACGTCTCATAGTCACCTGGGTTTACACAAAAGGCACGAAGTCACATCGTCACCAAGGTTTATCAAATAGGCACGAAGTCGCATCGTCACCAAGGCTTACTCAATAGGCACGAAGTCGCATCGTCACCAACCATTCCATCTACCCATGTTCTACCCAAAATTTTTGTAGATATAAATACAAACACAATTTAAATCATTTAACACCCGTATAAAAACATTTATTCCAAATCCATCTCAAATAGATAATTAATATATAACACGTAGCACGTATTTTATAAAATACTTCATATTTATGTGTAAGATGAAAGTGACTATACAGTCACTTGATCAGAAGATGATCGAGCAGCACTACGGCTTGCAGAAGTAGTGTTTCTCCGTAGATCTGGAAGATCTTCACAAAAACCAGCTCCTCACGGGCAGCGCTTCGGCTCGGGAATAACGCTCTTCAGGATCCTCGGGGCTTCGGATCTTGCTTCGGGGCTCGGGAATAATACCGGGGCTTATGGATATGATTGGCATGCAAATCGAGGCAAAAACTTAGAGAGAAAGTAAGAAAAATCGCAAGGAAATGGTTGATCTCGAGTTCTATTTATAGGCTGCTGGGTTTCGGATTACGCGGGGCGTAATCTCAAATTACGCGGGGCGTACTCAGTATGCAGGGCGTACTCAGTATGCAGGGCGTACTCAGTACGCGGGGCGTACTCGAGTTACGCAGGGTGTACTTTGACGTCATTGTGTGCGTCGACTGGTGGCACTCGAGTATTGGTCAGACAAGTTGCACCCCTTTGAGTACGTTGGGCGTACTCAAATTACGTTGGGCGTAATTTGACTCGTCGAATTTCTAAATTGCGTAACTGTCACATACGAGCTCCATTTTCGACGTTCTTTCTATCCACACGTAGGTGAGACTACACTCTACAACTTTCGTTTAGACTCTGTTGGCTAATTTTGACTTTATTTTTATTATATTATTTTTAGTAGGCCGGGACTGGAAAACTCTGTTATAAATTCATAGCTTCTTCATCAGATGTCCGTTTTCGCCTATCTTTTTATCGTTTCACTACAATTGACGAGATCTTTGACTCTCGTTTAGATTTTTTTGGCTAAAAACCGCTCGATCTTAAATCGAGTATTCGGGCTGCATACTGCTAAGCTGAAACTTAGAAAAATCATAACTTCCTCATACGAAGTCAGATTTGGACGTTCTTTTTACGCACGGTCACGGTTTAACGAACTCTACAACTTTCGTTTAGATCACTAAGGCTAAATATCGCTCTAACATAAATTCACTTTTTACGTCGCGCTGTGTCGTGCTGGTTCTGTCGCGAAACTTCGACAGGTCATAACTTCTTCATTATAACTCGAATTTTGGCGTTCTTTATATGCACGAAAACCTTGTAACATATACTATAACTTAGTTAAGATTATTCATTCTAAATAATCTTTCATCGAAAATTCATTTTTGACGCCTATCGTCTCTAAATTGACTAGCCCTGATCTACGGGCGTTACATTTAGCCTTGGACTCAGCGAGTTGTAGGCCCGACTCGCCGAGTAGAGCCGGGATATTGAGCATGTTTAAGTTGGAGACTCAGCGAGTCCATATTTTGGACTCGGTGAGTCCCCGTTGTCTGGATGAAACCCTAATTTCAAGGGTTTGCACCCTATTTAAACCACCTTATGCGCCCCTAAGCTCGCCCCCTTCACTCTCAGAGCAACCTTAGCCAAACCCTAACCTTCCCCTTTGACATTTGAGTGTTTGTGTATGTTTCTTTCAAGTTTTGAAGAAAAGGAGGAAAGATCAAGGAGAAGGAGGAGGACAGAAATTGTGAGCCCATTTCATAGAATAGTAAGGTAAAACTCGACCCCCCCCCCCCCCTTCTTCTGTTTCTATGGTTGAACCTTCATTAGAGCATCTTTAAGACTTTTTGGAACCATTTAGTGGCTTGGTTGTGGTTTAGAGGAATCCTTGGTCCATTTAACCTTCAAATCTGACCACATCTGAGCTCTAGAGGCTCAAATCTACAACCTTTATGGGCCATTCCCATGAACAAGCCTAGATCTACACTTCTAACCCAAAAAAAGTCCTTAACTCACTTGTATGAGCATGCATGCACGTAAAGTTGGAAACTTTACGTGTAAAATCAACCCTAGGAACCCAGATCTATGAATGGTATGCATTGGATTCAAGCAGAATCGAGAATACAGTTTTGCATGCATGCGACTTGGCGAGTCGTTCTTCAGACTCGGCGAGTCGAGTCGCGAGTCCTTGATTTTTCCCCTTTTTCCGTGTATGATGAGTAGAAGTGATTCATGGGTGGACTCAGTGAGTCGGAAGTCAGACTCATCCATGGAGGTACTCGGCGAGTCAATGCTCTGACTCGGCGAGTCCAAGGCAATCTTCATAAAACTCGGCGAGTTGTTCATCAACTCGGCGAGTCGAGGACAGATCGTGTTCTTCGGATGAAGATTCACTCGACGAGTTGTTCATACAACTCGGCGAGTGGGATGAAGAACCATTGTGTATTCAGTTAGGGAGAGAACTCGTCGATTCAATGCCTAACTCGACGAGTAGAGACGGGAGTAAGGTCAATCGGCTGGATATGAACTCGACGAGTTGGAAAGCCAACTCGGCGAGTCGGGTCAACTGGAAGTTGACTTTGACTTGACTTCGGTTTTGGAATCAGTCAGGGGTAAAATAGTCTTTTGCCCTTTGATTAGTATCAATTTATGATTAAGTGTTTTATGGGAATACAGCCGGGGGATCACCGGAGCAGCTGTCAGACATTTACTATTCAGCTTTTCAACAGTCAGCCTTTCGAGGTGAGTTACCTTCCAATAAGGGTGGGTCTAAGGCCACAATGTCGGCCCACCAAGTAGGATTATGTTAGAAGATGATTGTCCTCGTGATAATTATCTTGGCATGGATACGTATTTGGTTATGAGATATTTCTGTATGATATGTTATGTGTATGATAGGGATAGTTTTTCCCTGACAATAGTCTTTAGGACCGAAGAGTACGTCAGTACTCGGATATGCTTGATTGTATGCTTGTACCTTGTTGTTGTATGCTAGTAGTAGTAAGGGGGTGGAATAGACCCCAGTTACCGGCTGAAAGATACCGATGATGATTACCTGTTGAAAGAAACCGATGATGATTACCGGTTGAAAGATACCGATGACATTGAATGGTATGTGGTATGATGGGGGAACTCACTAATCTTCATGCTTACAGTTTTAATTATGGTTTCAGGTACCTCTTCGTCAAAGGGGAAAGAGCCGGCGGCATAGCGATGCATCACACACATGATCTCCGCACTGGATTTTCTGGGATCGTACTCTGATTTTCCTGTTTCCGATGATATCGTTTTGAGACATGACCTTATGATTTATAATTAATGTAACTTTGACAATGTTTTAGTAAAACGCCTTATTGTATTCTAAATTTTAAAAATGAAAAATTTGGCCTCGAAATTTGGAATGTTACACATGAAGTCCTCCACCCCCAGACGTTTCCGCCATCCTTGGTTTGGGGGTGTGACAACGTTGACGTGCACCTTTTAATTCTTTTTAAAAATTCATATCTTCTTCATATGAACTTTGTTTCTTACCCTCTTTATATATTTGTGTAGCTCTTTCGTACAACTTTCCTTTAGGTTGCATCTTCTACTTTTAACTTTTATTTTTAACCCACATTTTTATATTTTATAAAAATCGTATCTCCTTCATACTACTTCCATTTATGCCCTTCTTTCTTCCCAAGTTCTTATGTCATGCTTTACTACAAATTTCCTTTTTGTAGTGTTAGCCGAAACTCAACCGTTTTTTTTTTTTTTTTTTTTTTGCTATTTTTGACGTCTATAGCATTATTAACGCAATTTGTTTCTATTCGTCATAAATCATAACTCTTCCAATCAGAGTTAGATTTTCTCGACGTTTATATTTTTGGGATTGTTAAGTCGCATCTTTTCCAAATACACTAATCATTTTAACTTTTTGATTACTTTATTTTCGACCCAAATTTCCATATTATCCTTCAATATGGAAAGTTTTTGTCTTTATGAGTCAAACCTAACTCTAGTAGATAATATATGACCATCTTGACAGGCATTCAACATATCATATCATCATTGTGTCACTAATGTATAAAATTTTTTGTTTATGGACATAATAATCAGTCATCAACAACAGATCAGTATCATTCACCAGAACCATCAGCATATCATAAAAATAAACAAACCATGACAGATCAACTTGTCTAAGTTGTATTATTTGCGTTTTCTTAGACAAGATTGTCTATAGACTACAATGACCAGTAAAGCTACAACAATAAAGAGTATATTTTGCTTAATCAAATTTATACAAATGTGTACCCAACAATCTCCCCCTATTTAATGATTTCAAAACCAAACTAATAAAGAATGAAATAATAAATGAACTAAATACATTTGAAGAAATACGTTGATTTATGACACTCCCCCCCTTAGATTAATAATCTTCTTCTTTCAAGATAGTTTGTTTTTCTTTGAATGACCTATCAAAAATAAGATATGATAAAATAGTAACTCTCCCTCTGTTTGACAGCATCAAGAACATCTGGATTTTTTTTTTTTTTGGCAATAGCATCCTAAAACAAATAAAAAATCAAATAAAGTTAAAGGGTGGATTATTTAATGTCTTACACGTTGTATGGTATAATTATAATAATGAGATCATTAACATTTGGGAAATATATTTCATGAACTTCTGGTTTGACAGGCAATCATAAACATTAACGAAGAGGATAGTAAGAGCGTGGAATAAAAATCCATCGTTAATTCATCTTGGTACAATAAATGATGTCATGTATCAAAATAAGGTGATAATATATGAAATCAAGGACATCGATTACCCTTTGCCTTTCAATACCAAACGAGTATCTCTTACACTGTAGACAGTGGTAGCCAGTGACCAGTCTAGAATGTAAAACCACACGGTTCACTATTTATATGAAACCAATAAAAAAATCAAAGATAAGCTTTGAAACTCTTGATTTATACATATTTGTTTTTACCAAAAGCATTAAGTTGGTTCACTTAAAATATTTAAGGTAATTCACAATTTATATTTTTATATAATGAATTATAAAAATAAAAAAAATAGGTGATCGGTGGTAGCAAGAGTAATCCATTAGGTAATGCATAATGATGCAACAAAACACTGTAGACCGGAAAGAAATAGTGAATCATAAAATAAACACCCAACAAAACACAATAAGGGTGGGTCTAAGGCCACAATGTCGGCCCACCAAGTAGGATTATGTTAGAAGATGATTGTCCTCGTGATAATTATCTTGGCATGGATACGTATTTGGTTATGAGATATTTCTGTATGATATGTTATGTGTATGATAGGGATAGTTTTTCCCTGACAATAGTCTTTAGGACCGAAGAGTACGTCAGTACTCGGATATGCTTGATTGTATGCTTGTACCTTGTTGTTGTATGCTAGTACTAGTAAGGGGGTGGAATAGACCCCAGTTACTGGTTGAAAGATACCGATGATGATTACCGGTTGAAAGATATCGATGATGATTACCGGTTGAAAGATAATGATGTATGATGGGGGAACTCACTAAGCTTTGTGCTTACAGTTTTAGGTGTGGTTTCAGGTACCTCTTCGTCAAAGGGGAAAGAGCCGGCGGCATTGCGATGCATCACACACATGATCTCCGCACTGGATTTTCTAGGATCGTACTCTGATTTTCCTGTTTCCGATGATATCGTTTTGAGACATGACCTTATGATTTATAATTAATGTAACTTTGACAATGTTTTAGTAAAACGCCTTATTGTATTCTAAATTTTAAAAATGAAAAATTTTGCCTCGAAATTTGGGATGTTACAAGTTGGTATCAGAGCCCTGGTTTGAGGGATTCGGACACACCCTCGGAGGTGTCTGGACTTAAAATGAGGGACTAAAATATTTTTTAGAAAAATGGTTTTCTAAAATCTAAAATGGGAAGTTTTAAGAAAGATGAAGTGTGTGATGCGTGCGACCGGTCGGGCTCAAGTAAGTTTTCCCCCAAGATACCCATACTTGTTATGTTATGTTGTATGGTTTTGATTCAGAAAATTGCATGCTAAGATAGGACTAAGGATCTAGGAGGATGCCTTGTGTGCCTAATGTATGATTCTGAGAACTGCATGCTAGCGAGGGATAGGGATCTAGGAGGGATGCCTTACATGCTTGTTGTATGAGTTGTATCCTAGGACTGTTCAGTCAGTAGGATGGCCTGTGTGAGTTATGCATGGTTTGGTTACTCAACGCACGAATGCTGCTTGCTTTGCGTTATAGGGGTTTTGGCCAACTTCGACTAACTGGTGAACGGATATGTAACCGTATCCGCAAGCTAGTTAGGGGGCGCGGTAAGGACTCCTAATGCAGCTGAGGGCGGGGAGTAGGTCTGAGAGTTCCCTAGAGAAGCCTAGGATGTGATTAGTGAAAGAAGCATCGGTGAAAGGGACCTGGTGAAGTCGAGGCAATCCTTGGGGAAAGTACGGTTAGATGTGGAAGGTAGTATGGGCCCGTACTACTGAAAGCAGAGGATCCGTACTCGATTCAAGGAGGGCTGGGATGGAACCTAGAAACTTGGAGAGAGTGTGAGACCCTTCGGGGGTATATATGATCCTAACAATTGCATTATTATTTTTTCAGAATGGTGGTCACATGTGATGGAGCAGGGGGATCAGGACCTGGTTCAGGATCGGGTTCGGGTCAGGAACCCGAGTATGTTGATGATGGGTTGCACGAGTTCATTGCGTCTGAGATTACGAGAGGTATTCTTGGCGACCCCGGTCATTTTCGGGTCGATCAAGGAAGGGATTATCAAGCTGATAGAGGATCGCCTCCGGGCATTCAGGAGTGATCTGGCGTCTAGCCAGGTGGGTACCCGTACGCTGTCCTTTAAGGACTTCCATGGGGGTGGTTCACTGGATTTCCATGGGGTGAAGGACCCCATTGCTGCTAGGAGATAGATCGCAAACATCGAGTCTGCGCAGCTGACGAGCTTCTGCTCGGAAGGGTCGAAGGTCCGTTTCGTTGCAGGTTGTTTGAGGGATAGAGCCAGGGATTGGTGGGAGTTAATTGGCGATACATTGGGAGCTCCATCCATTGAGGCTATGACATGGAAAGATTTCGTGACCCGATTTTGGGCTGAGTCTGCACCAGCTGTAGAGCTTCAGCAGTTGGCCCAATAATTTTTGGATATGAGACAGACTACGGAGACTGTGGCAGAGATCACTGCCAAGTTCTGGGAAAGGGCCTTGTTGGTACCCCAGTATGCGGGGGATGAGGTTATGAGGAGGACCCGATACCATGACATGTTACAGGCTGATATTCGGGAGCATGTTAGTTTCTCTGCTTGCCTTACTCTGGAGTCCATGATTGCCAGGGCTAGGGAGAGAGAGATTGATTTGGATCGTTCCATGTGAACGGTATCCCAGTTCAGGTATTGTTTGATTCGGGTGCCACTCAATCATTTGTCTCTCTTGCGCTTAGCAAGAAATTTCCTGGGTCTTCAGGCATGTTGGACTGCCCTGTGGAGGTCGAGATTGCAGACAACCGATCAGTGCGAGCATCGGAGGTCTACCGAGATTCTGTCTTGAGACTATTCGAGGAACGTTACCTGGTAGACCTGGTTCCCATACCGTTGCGGGGAACAAGGTTATTATAGTCATGGATTGGTTGAGCCCCAATGGGGCAGTGATAGATTGTGCACATCAACTGGTACGGATCAGGACCCCAAGAGGGGGAGAGTTGGTAGTTCAGGGCGAGAGGCCACAGCGAGGATCAGCTGTATGTTCAGCAGCGAGAGCCAGACGCTACCTTCAGTAGGGTTGCGCAGGGTATATCGCGTATGTTATGGATACCCAGGAGGCGGGTAAGGCGACAGTGGGCGATGTACCCGTGGTGCGGGAGTTTATGGATGTATTCCCCGAGGAGTTGCCTGGGATACCTCCGGAGAGGCAGGTGGAGTTTAGGATCGACCTGGTCCCTGGCGCGACTCCGATAGCCAAGGCGCCGTATTGGCTGGCTCCTCCTGAGATGCAGGAGTTGTCTACACAGTTGCAGGAGCTGTTAGACAAGGGATTCATTAGACCAAGCAGTTCACCCTGGGTAGCCCCGATTCTGTTTGTAAAGAAGAAGGACAGGTCGCATCGTATGTGTATAGACTACCGGGAGCTGAATAAGGTAACGGTGAAGAACCGTTACCCACTCCCGAGGATCGATGACCTCTTCGACCAACTTCAGGGAGCATCTTGGTTCTCCAAGATTGATTTGCGGTCTGAGTATCATCAGATGAGGGTCAGAGAGGAGGATGTGTAGAAGACTGCTTTTCATACATGCTATGGTCATTATGAGTTTGTGGTGATGCCTTTCGGGCTCACCAATGCTCCTATCCCATTCATGGATCTCATGAATCGCGTGTGTCGGCCAATGTTGGATCATTCTGTGATTGTTTTCATTAACGATATCTTGGTTTATTCCAAGACACGAAAGCAGCATGAGGAGCACTTGCATGAGGTTCTGAGTACTTTGAGGAGGGAGAGCTTATATGCTAACTTCTCCAAGTGTGATCTCTGGTTGCGCGAGGTGCAGTTTCTAGGGCTCCTTGTCAACCAGGACGGGATATCAGTGGATCCGGCCAAGGTGGAGGCCGTTGTGAGATAGGAGGCCCCGAGGTTTCCATCTGAGATTCGGAGCTTCCTAGGATTGGCGGGCTACTATCGGAGATTTATTCAGGACTTCTCCAAGATAGCCATACCTCTGACCAGGTTGACGAGGAAACCTGTGGTTTTTCGTTGGGGGCCCGAGCAGTAGGCCGCATTCGAGACGTTGAGACAGAGATTGTGCGAGGCACCAATCTTAGCCCTGCCAGAGGGCATGGAGGATTTTGTTGTGTATTGTGATACATCCATCTCGGGTTTGGGCACAGTGCTGATGCAGAGAGGGCATGTCATTGCCTACGCTTTGAGGCAGCTGAAGCCTCACGAGGCGAACTACCCGACGCATGATTTAGAGTTGGGGGCGGTGGTTTTCGCCCTCAAGATTTGGCGACATTACCTCTATGGGGTTCGATGTACCATTTACACAGACCACAAGAGTTTGAGGTACCTCATGGATCAGTCGAATCTAAACATGAGACAACGTCGGTGGTTGGACGTGATGAAGGGTTATGATTGCGAGATCATTTATCACCCGTGGAAGGCCAATGTGGTGGCCGATGCGCTTAGCCGTAAGGCGGCGCCGATCAGGGATGTGTGTATGAGGATGACGGTGGTGACTCCACTGTTAGAGCAGATTCGGGAAGCTCAGCAGGAGGCTATGAAGGAAGAGCATCGGAAGAGCGAGCGGATAGTGGGTCAAGTCGCCTCCTACGATTATGATAGCCGAGGATTATTGACACTACACCGTAGGGTGTGGGTGCCGTATCACGGGGGCGTGCGCCAAATCTTGATGGAGGAGGCGCACAAATCACCATTCTCCATTCATCCAGGGGCGACGAAGATGTATAGGGATCTTCGTCTAGATTATTGGTGGCCCTGCATGAAGCGAGATGTGGTTTGGTACGTCGAGCGGTGCTTTACCTGCAGGAAGGTCAAGGCCGAGAATCAGTGACCGCACGGCAAGATGCAGCCGTTGGATATCTCGTTGTGGAAATGGGAAGATATCACGATGGATTTTATCACAAAGCTTCCCAAGACTACACGAGGAGTAGATTCGATATGGGTCATTGTGGATCGATTGACCAAGAGCTCCCATTTTATTCCAATCCAGGAGAGTATCTCGGCCGAAAAGTTGGCCGATATTTATATCAGGGAGATAGTGGCGCGGCACAGAGTGCCGGTGTCAGTAATATCAGACAGAGATGTGCGTTTCACTTCCAGGTTTTGGAAGAAGTTTCATGATGAGTTGGGCACTCGTCTGCATTTTAGCACCGCCTTTCACCTGCAAACGGACGGTCAGAGCGAGCGGACCATCCAAACTTTGGAGGATATGTTGCGGGCATACGTGCTAGACTTCGGTGGTAGCTGGGATACCTATCTTCCCTTGGCTGAGTTCTCGTACAACAACAGCTACCACGCAATTATTAACCGTCCTCCATTCGAGATGTTGTACAGATGGAGGTGCAGGACCCCGATATGTTGGCGTGAAGTTGGCCAGAGGGTCATGGGGAGCACACAGGTGGTGCTCAAGACGACCGAGAGGATCCAGCAGGTTCGGAGCAGGCTGCAGACTCGGCAGAAAAGTTACGCCGACAAGCGCCGATCAGACCTGGAGTTCCAGGTCGGGGATATGGTTCTCCTGAAAGTGTCGCCTTGGAAGGGTGTCATTCGATTCAGGAAGCGGGGCAAGTTGGGCCCGAGATACATTGGTCCGTTCAGGGTTGTACCCCGGGTGGGCAAGGTGGCATATAGGCTGTATTTTCTAGCTGAACTCAGTCAGATCCACACACCTTCCATGTCTCCCAGTTGCGGAAGTACCTAGTGGATGACTTAGTGGTTGTGCCGTTAGAAGATATTCAAGTTGATGGCAGCCTGAATTACATTGAGCGCCCAGTTGCAATTCTCGACTGGAAGTCGAAGGATCTGAGGAAAAGGAGGGTGGAATTAGTGAAGGTGCAATGGCAGCACCAGAAGGGTTCGGAGTGGACTTGGGAGCCGGTGGAAGAAATGATGGAGCATTACCACAAGCTGTTTCAGGATCGAGTAGCAGACTTCGAGGACGAAGTCTAAAATAAGTGGGGGAGATTTGTAGCACCTGGTTCCTGGTACGTAATACCTATCTAAGTAATTTACAAATTTAGCCTTAGACTCGGCGGGTTGTAGGACCGAATCGCCAAGTGGAGCCGGGATATTGAGCACGTTTAAGTTGGCGACTCGGCGAGTCCCCGCTGTCTGGATGAAACCCTAATTTCAAGGGTTTGCACCCTATTTAAACCACCTTGTGCGCCCCCAAGCTCTCCCCCTTCACTCTCGGAGCAACCTTAGCCAAACCCTAATCTTCCCCTTTGACATTTGAGTGTTTGTGTGGGTTTCTTTGAAGTTTTGAAGAAGAGAAGGAGGAAAGATCAAGGAGAAGGAGGAGGACAGAAGTTGTGAGCCCATTTCAGAGAATAGTAAGGTAAAACTCGACCCCCCCCCCCTTCTTCTGTTTCTATGGTTGAACCTTCATTAGAGCATCTTTAAGACTTTTTGGAACCATTTAGTGGCTTGGTTGTGGTTTAGAGGACTCCTTGGTCCATTTAACCTTCAGATCTGACCACATCTGAGCTCTAGAGGCTCAGATCTACAAACTTTATGGGCCATTCCCATGAACAAGCCTAGATCTACACTTCTAACCCAATAAAAGTCCTTAAATCACTTGTATGAGCATGCATGCACGTAAAGTTGGAAACTTTACGTGTAAAATCAACCCTAGGAACCCAGATCTATGAATGGTATGCATTGGATTCAAGCAGAATCGAGTATACAGTTTTGCATGCATGCGACTCGGCGAGTCGAGTCGCGAGTCCCTGATTTTTCCCCTTTTTGTGTGTATGATGAGTAGAAGTGAGTCATGGGTGGACTCAGTGAGTCGGAAGTCAGACTCATCCATGGAGGGACTCGGCGAGTCAATGCTCTGACTCGGCGAGTCCAAGGCAATCTTCATAAAACTCGGCGAGTTGTTCATCAACTCGGCGAGTCGAGGACAGATCGTGTTCTTCGGATGAAGATTCACTCGACGAGTTGTTCATACAACTCGGCGAGTGGGATGAAGAACCATTGTGTATTCAGTTAGGGAGAGAACTCGTCGATTCAATGCCTAACTCGACGAGTAGAGACGGGAGTAAGGTCAATCGGCTGGATATGAACTCGACGAGTTGGAAAGCCAACTCGGCGAGTCGGGTCAACTGGAAGTTGACTTTGACTTGACTTCGGTTTTGGAATCAGTCAGGGGTAAAATAGTCTTTTGCCCTTTGATTAGTATCAATTTATGATTAAGTGTTTTATGGGAATACAGCCGGGGGATCACCGGAGCAGCTGTCAGACATTTACTATTCAGCTTTTCAACAGTCAGCCTTTCGAGGTGAGTTACCTTCCAATAAGGGTGGGTCTAAGGCCACAATGTCGGCCCACCAAGTAGGATTATGTTAGAAGATGATTGTCCTCGTGATAATTATCTTGGCATGGATACGTATTTGGTTATGAGATATTTCTGTATGATATGTTATGTGTATGATAGGGATAGTTTTTCCCTGACAATAGTCTTTAGGACCGAAGAGTACGTCAGTACTCGGATATGCTTGATTGTATGCTTGTACCTTGTTGTTGTATGCTAGTAGTAGTAAGGGGGTGGAATAGACCCCAGTTACCGGCTGAAAGATACCGATGATGATTACCTGTTGAAAGAAACCGATGATGATTACCGGTTGAAAGATACCGATGACATTGAATGGTATGTGGTATGATGGGGGAACTCACTAATCTTCATGCTTACAGTTTTAATTATGGTTTCAGGTACCTCTTCGTCAAAGGGGAAAGAGCCGGCGGCATAGCGATGCATCACACACATGATCTCCGCACTGGATTTTCTGGGATCGTACTCTGATTTTCCTGTTTCCGATGATATCGTTTTGAGACATGACCTTATGATTTATAATTAATGTAACTTTGACAATGTTTTAGTAAAACGCCTTATTGTATTCTAAATTTTAAAAATGAAAAATTTGGCCTCGAAATTTGGAATGTTACACATGAAGTCCTCCACCCCCAGACGTTTCCGCCATCCTTGGTTTGGGGGTGTGACAACGTTGACGTGCACCTTTTAATTCTTTTTAAAAATTCATATCTTCTTCATATGAACTTTGTTTCTTACCCTCTTTATATATTTGTGTAGCTCTTTCGTACAACTTTCCTTTAGGTTGCATCTTCTACTTTTAACTTTTATTTTTAACCCACATTTTTATATTTTATAAAAATCGTATCTCCTTCATACGACTTCCATTTATGCCCTTCTTTCTTCCCAAGTTCTTATCTCATGCTTTACTACAAATTTCCTTTTTGTAGTGTTAGCCGAAACTCAACCGTTTTTTTTTTTTTTTTTTTTTTTTTGCTATTTTTGACGTCTATAGCATTATTAACGCAATTTGTTTCTATTCGTCATAAATCATAACTCTTCCAATCAGAGTTAGATTTTCTCGACGTTTATATTTTTGGGATTGTTAAGTCGCATCTTTTCCAAATACACTAATCATTTTAACTTTTTGATTACTTTATTTTCGACCCAAATTTCCATATTATCCTTCAATATGGAAAGTTTTTGTCTTTATGAGTCAAACCTAACTCTAGTAGATAATATATGACCATCTTGACAGGCATTCAACATATCATATCATCATTGTGTCACTAATGTATAAAATTTTTTGTTTATGGACATAATAATCAGTCATCAACAACAGATCAGTATCATTCACCAGAACCATCAGCATATCATAAAAATAAACAAACCATGACAGATCAACTTGTCTAAGTTGTATTATTTGCGTTTTCTTAGACAAGATTGTCTACAGACTACAATGACCAGTAAAGCTACAACAATAAAGAGTATATTTTGCTTAATCAAATTTATACAAATGTGTACCCAACAATCTCCCCCTATTTAATGATTTCAAAACCAAACTAATAAAGAATGAAATAATAAATGAACTAAATACATTTGAAGAAATACGTTGATTTATGACACTCCCCCCCTTAGATTAATAATCTTCTTCTTTCAAGATAGTTTGTTTTTCTTTGAATGACCTATCAAAAATAAGATATGATAAAATAGTAACTCTCCCTCTGTTTGACAGCATCAAGAACATCTGGATTTTTTTTTTTTTTGGCAATAGCATCCTAAAACAAATAAAAAATCAAATAAAGTTAAAGGGTGGGTTATTTAATGTCTTACACGTTGTATGGTATAATTATAATAATGAGATCATTAACATTTGGGAAATATATTTCATGAACTTCTGGTTTGACAGGCAATCATAAACATTAAGGAAGAGGATAGTAAGAGCGTGGAATAAAAATCCATCGTTAATTCATCTTGGTACAATAAATGATGTCATGTATCAAAATAAGGTGATAATATATGAAATCAAGGACATCGATTACCCTTTGCCTTTCAATACCAAACGAGTATCTCTTACACTGTAGACAGTGGTAGCCAGTGACCAGTCTAGAATGTAAAACCACACGGTTCACTATTTATATGAAACCAATAAAAAAAATCAAAGATAAGCTTTGAAACTCTTGATTTATACATATTTGTTTTTACCAAAAGCATTAAGTTGGTTCACTTAAAATATTTAAGGTAGTTCACAATTTATATTTTTATATAATGAATTATAAAAATAAAAAAAATAGGTGATCGGTGGTAGCAAGAGTAATCCATTAGGTAATGCATAATGATGCAACAAAACACTGTAGACCGGAAAGAAATAGTGAATCATAAAATAAACACCCAAGCCTTACAATAATTTTCTGACTTGGACTAGGCAATCTCATGTTAAAATATATGACAATGTAAATCAACCAGTTTGACGATAAGTCAACATCTCAATATGCTTTTCTAATCTTTTTGTTTGCAGGACAGATTCCGAGGGATAAAAGTGGCGCTTGTCTCCAAATGGAGTTGGGTTATAGGGACATGGCATAGATTTTATCATTTTTTACTACAATGGATCGATTTCCCATGTTCATGTTTCCTTCAAACCTGTTTAAACTTATGCTACGTGGTTGTACACAAGGTTAGTATTGTAAATAACCAAGCAAACAATTAAACAACATTCGTATATCATTTCCATGTCGGCAAGGCACCATAACGTTGGTTTCTCTTTCAGGTCTTGCCGGATGGAAAACCAAAACTTACTTCACATGGGAGAAAGAGAGTTCTAATGTATGCAAACATCAAAAAATCTATGAGCTTGCAAAAATGGTCAATGATTTGAGTTTGACTTTTAATTGTGTGGGAGTTTCAATTCCATCAAAAATCTATGAGCTTGCAAAAAATGGCCAATGATTTGAGTTTGACTTTTAATTGTGTGTGTCCAATGTGGATTGAACTTCATATGGTTACATCATATAAGATGTATCATCAGATGTAAATCTGACATGATGCTTCTACCAACAAGCTGATGTGTACTAGATTTATAGTGTGAGCCAGGGTTATCGGGAGAACAATTTTTTTTATTGATTTATAAAACAAAAACGCAACTCAAAGAAAATTTCAGATGTGATACTGCCACCCCTCAAATAGAAAAAACAAAAAAAAAAAAAAAAACATAAAAGTTACAAATGTTGATATGGAAAGAGAAGATGAATGTGGTATCTGCTTAGAGCCCTGAACCAAAATGGTTTTGCCGAACGGTTGTCATGCAATGTGCATCAATTGCTTCCATGACTGGTAACTTTTATTACAAACATGTTTCACAATTTCTTGTCTTTTAGGTTAAATTTTTAAGATTTTTACAAGAATCCTGCCCTTTGTGTCATGGTAGCTTGAAGAGAGTCAACTCAGAGAACTTATGGGTTCTTCCATGTATAAGAGACATGGTTGACCAAAAAACCATGTCAAAGATGGACAAGAGACGGTTTTATAATTATGCTAACAAGATGCCGAAAGATGTCCCAGATTTGTATATTCGTAATTTTAACGCAAGTGGATCGTTTTTCGTGTATATTCGTAATTTTAACGCAAGTGATTTTGCAGTTGATTTTTGCAAAATATATACATTCTCAATGTAGAACTTAGCTATCGTTTTCAATGGAGACTGTTTTCTCTGAAGTTCCTAGTTTGTTTTTACTCGTAGTTATAGTAAATATGTCTTCTTTTGAAAGTTAAATTTCTTACACTTTTGTAGTCCAAATTAGTACCTTTTCATCACCATTTTTTTGGTTTCTCTAATTCTTATCTACTATCTACCTATAATGGAAATGTTTCAGATCCTGCATCATTGAAGATTTACAAAACCGTCTGATGATTTGATTTTGTTTGTATGTCTATAAAGTACAAAAGAATTCTGTAGTGTTGGACATGATTCTTGCTTGCTTGATACTTTGGGATGCAAGAGTTGGAACAGAAGGTTTTGTTTCTTTTTTTGAAAATCTTAATATGTTTAGTTTTCACAAAAGGTTATAGAAAATCATTGATGATTGGAGAATTTCAAGAAATCGTGTAGAAACGAAGAAATAAATAAATTTCTTCTGGGAAATTGAGAACCAAGAAATCATGTATAAATGAGGAAATATACAAATGTATGAGGATGTTAACTTACAAAATTATTTATCAATTATCAGATAGCGGCACTGTAAAATTTATTTGTTGAAAGATAACAAAAACATATTTTTTATATAAACATAAATGAAAGACAAAAGGGCTTGTTATTCAACTAAC
Source organism: Lactuca saligna (assembly GCF_052625555.1). Lineage (NCBI taxonomy): Eukaryota > Viridiplantae > Streptophyta > Magnoliopsida > Asterales > Asteraceae > Lactuca > Lactuca saligna. The sequence continues at coordinate 174,715,236 of NC_136417.1, read as the reverse complement.
AAAGTGCAAGGAGGAACAATAGGCCGACTGGGCACACTTATATCTTATAATTAATTGTACTGTTTTTAAGAAAATATCATGTAAAGTCATTGGTCTTTTGATATGTAGATAGAATTATAACAATTCAATATATAATCAGTATAAACGAAGAAATAAACAACATACATTATTGAGTCTTCAATGACACAATAATGCAAAGTGATAAAACCAAATGAATGCACGGTTTAATCAAATATAAAAGGGAAAATGACTTAAAAGCCCAACGAAGTTTCCAAACCATTCAAAAAACCTCAATCATGTCTTGTCTGTTAAAAAAACTCAACGAACTTAACATTTTGTCTAAAAAGTCCAACAAAGTTTCAAACCGTTCAAAAAATCTCAATTTTGTTTTGTTTACGATCGTTAGGTTTTTTTGAACAGTCAAAACATGATTGAAGTTTTTTAAACATTTTGAAAACTTTGTTGGTCTAACAAGTCATTTTCCCAATACGGTAATAAGCCACGTCATCTGTTTCTCTTATTTGACTTTCAGGAAAGTATAACTTAGTTGGGCTTTTTAGATAAAATGTTAAGTTTGTTGGGTTTTTTTAAACAGACAAAATATAATTGGAGTTTTTTGAACGGTTTAGAAACTCCGTTGGGTTTGTAAGGCCCCGTTTGTTTACCTTTTAATTGCAAAATTAAGAGGTAATGTCTTAATTTTTCAGATTCAGAGTGTTTGTTTGAGTATTAATTTTTACCTCTTAAACTAAAAGATGCCTCTTATTTTTTCAGATATAAAAAGAAGTCTGAAAAAAAAAAAAAAAAAAAAAAAAAACGGGACTCTTCCTAATTTGCCCTAGATTAATCGACCGCCTCCTTTTCTGTCTTCACTTCACTGCTTGCGTCCGTGCGTCCGTGAAACAAAGGTATCGACGAAAACTCAATCGTCGACCAATCCTAACTCCGGCGCCATCTCCATCTCGTGCGTCGCTGCCAGCATCGATTTTCTGTCTTCACTTCACTGCTTGCGCCATCATCGACAAGATCTCCATTTCGTTTGCCGCCTTCAATCAAGGTATTTTTTTTTTCGTCTGTCGATTCTTTTGTCTGCCGCCTTCAATCAAGGTAGGTTCACAGCTTTAATGATTTAAATAGCTTTGTTCAATCAAAAGCTATTTTTGATATTAGGCTTGATTTTGATGTTCAATTTTGATGTCATATGATCGAATGTTGATGAAATTTTGAAGTTATATGTTCAATTTTGATGTCATATGATCGAACGTTGATGAAAATTTGAAGTTATATGTTCAATTTTGATGGTAGGCTTGATTATGTTTAAGGAATATGATGAAATTTTGATGTAACATGTTCAATTTTAATGTTATATGATCGAATGTTGATGTTGGATTTTTAATATGCATTATTTTTGTTGTTGTTATCATGAAATATTTATATTTGTGTTTGATGTTATAGTGAAATCATATATATTCTTGCTTAAATCATGAAATATCCATTAGTTTTATTGAATTTTACACTTGTTTTGTTGAAATAGTTGTTGACAATGTGCATTAGTTATGTTGCTGTTATCATGAAATATCCATATTTGTGTTTGATATTACAGTGAAATCATATATATTCTTGCTTATATCATGAAATTGTACACTTGTGTTGTTGAAATAGTTCTTGACAAGGTGCTTTTATGTTGCTTAAATTGTTGTTGAAAATGTGTTTTTGCAATGTTTAACTTGTTAAAACATGCAATTTTTTTTTGTTGAATTAATCAAAGAAATGGGAGAAAAGAAGGATAGGATTAGCTGGAAGGTTGAAGGTGTAGAAAAAACGTTTCTAGAAGCTTGTTTACGTGAAGTTACGGTGAATGGGTGGGAAGGGAGTAGTTTGAAAGCATTATCTTGGAGGAATGTAGCTGAAACATTAAAAATTGAACACAACTTTATTGCGGACCAAAAACAAATGAAGAACCGCTATGACTATCTAAAGTCAAAGTTTGGTGCTTTTTTGAAGTTAAAAAACAAAACCGGCAACGTGTACAATTCAACAACCAATACCTTCAACCTTTCCAAAGAAGAATGGGAACTAGAAAGGAAGGTATTTTTTTAGTTATAAAAAACATATTATCATATTTAAGTAATAAAATATTTTTTCCAAACAGTCAAACAAACATGTGGATTCTTTGAGACGCACGCCACTACCCTACCCCGACCTTTGCACACAGTTGTTTGAAGGCGCAACTGCGACAGGCAGAAATAGTTGGGGGCCAACTTCTACCCTTCCTCGTCCTAGTTAAGAGTCAAACCACTATAGTTTGCATGACTTTGATGACATCGATTGCACTCAACAAGAAACTGTAGGTCTCAGTGACGAGTCATCCGCTCAATCAAAAAAACAAAAGACTACAGATACGTCAAAGAGTCAAAATAAAAGTAAAGATAAGGGTAAAGATGCATCCAATTCAAGATTGCTTGAAATCGGTGAAGATATTGCCACAGTTGCTAAAATATTTGTAGAAAAGCATTCTTCTTCAAATTTGGATGCGTGTATGGAAAAATTGGAGAAGTTAGGATGGGGAATATTTGATCCAAGATACACTACTGTTGTTGCTCTTTTTGGTGAAGGTGCGGATAAGAGGCAAGTGTGGTTAACCATTGATCCAGCTATTTGTGAGAATTGGATCAAGACTGTTGGAGCACATTATGGAATGTTTCGCTAAGAAGATTTTTTGAATGTTTTGATGGTTTTTTTTGGATAACTAGATGTTTGGATAACTTGATGTCTGGTTTGAACTAGATGGTTTTTTTTTTTTTTTTGATTACTTGATGTTTGGTTTGAACTAGATGGTTTTTTTTTGGATTACTTGACATGAATGACTTGACGTTTTGGATTACTTGATGTTTTGCATTGCGAGATTTTTATATGATATGAATGACTTGATGTTTTGGATGAATTTTTATGTTATATGTTGTTAATATAATTGTTATGTATTTTCAAAATAACAGATTGTTTATGGATTCGGATGAAGAAATTGCATTTTTCCTGTTACTATGTTGTTATTGGTTGAATCTAGCATCCAACAGAATTGGAAGGGCAATTGATAATGATTAGGAAATGAGTGGTCATCAACATACACAAGAATTGTTACATGGAACTTCTACACAATGTAAAGACCTGATGCGTCTTTCACGTGAAGCATATGTACTTTTATGCAATCATTTTAGACGAAACAATTGGTTGCAAAGTAGTAGGCATATAAGCGTTGAAGAAAAAATGGCTATGTTCTTAACTACTATAGCACATAATAAACGGTTCAAGATTATCAAACGAAGGTTTCAACACTCCACAGAAACAGTTCATAGATGCTTTCATGAGGTGCTAAATGCAATGATGATTTTTGCAAAAAGAAGTTATAGTGCCAACGAATTCTAATGCAACTATGAATTCCTCGGAGAGGCATCGTAAGCTAAAAGAAATCTTTCCTGGAGCAATAGGTGCGCTAGATGGAACTCTTGTACATGCAGTCGTGTCTGCTGATCAACAAACTCGCTATAGGAGAAGAGGAAAAGGTGAATGCTTTCAAAATGTTTTAGGAATTTGTGATTTTGATATGATGTTCACATTCGTATGGGCCGGTTGGGAGGGTATAACACATGATTCGCGAGTTTTGAAAGAAGTTGCATGTAACCCGACTTCAGGCTTTCCGTTCCCTCCTCCAGGTTTTTAATTCTTTTTAAGATTATTCTAAAATACAATATTAAATTTCTATATATAATACTTCCTTTACTCATGTGTACAGATAAATATTACCTTTGCGATGCTGCATACACCAACACTCGTGGATTTTTGACTCCTTACCGCAACACGAGGTATTGGTTAGCCGACTATCGACGGCGACGTCCGTTAACTAAGGAAGAAAAATTCAATCATGCACATGCGCAACTCAAAAATGTTATTAAACGTGCTTACGGTGTTTTGAAGGCGAGATTCTCAATCCTAAAGCGAATGGCTCCTTTTCCTTTTTCAGTGCAAAGAGATATAGTCGTTGCTTGTTTTGTAGTCCACAATTTCATAAGGAAATGCGATATTCATGATGAGTTATTTATGGCGTTCGAGGAGAACAATGCTCAACCACAAGGGGGACAAAATGATGGCGAAAACGTACACGATATGGAATGGGGTTCACAAGGAAATGAATACATGGATAATTTACGTGACCAGATTGCGAATCAATTGGAGTGAAATTAAATTTGTAGGATTTTATTTGGATTTTAGTATGATATTGTGGATTTAAAAATATTTATTTTTGATTTGGATTTGTGTTTAATTTTGATTTATGCTAAATTTGGATTTTATATGGTGTTTATATATTTTTTTAATACATAATTAAGAATTTTTATTAGGTTATTTTCTAAATAAACAATTGAATTTAATAAAAAATAAAACAAAAGGGTAAAATGGTCATTTTAATAATTCAGCAGAACAATTCAGAGGTCCCAACCAAACAGCATGTTAAACATTCAGCTCTTAAAATTTCAGACTCTCTTAGAAATTCAGACCTCTTTAAAAATTCAGATTCTACCAAACAGCCCCTAAATCATTTTCCCAATATAAAATTATCAAGTATGAGATAAAACCAAACTATGGATCCAACCCTCTTCTAGAACTCTATTATATTTATGTAATCATTTTTACATTTTAATTTTTAATGAAGTTTATGGGTCATAATATATAGATTGGTGTTCAAGGTGCTTTTGCTAATCATTTGACGGAATAGGAACGCCATAAACTGCAACTCTCAACACTTTGTACCATAAAACGTTATATATTGGAGTGGTAATTATAAAATAATTGAACTTTACGCATATGTATATGTATTGTATGGGTGCCTTCAAATTCGTAAACGTTCAAGCTGTTGATTACAAATCACCGGAACTTTCTATGGATATAAGATTTATTCGAGAGATAAGAGGGGTATATGTTCGTATACATTGTAACTATAACCAATGCTAAATGACATCGAATATTGGTTTTGTAAATCTTCAATGACGCAGGATCTGAAACATTTCCATTATAGGTAGATAGTAGATAAGAATTAGAGAAAAAAAATGGTGATGAAAAGGTACTAATGTGGACAACAAAAGTGTAAGAAATTTAACTTTCAAAAGAAGACATATTTACTATAACTACGAGTAAAAACAAACAAGGAACTTCAGAGAAAACAGTCTCCATTGAAAACGATATCTAAGTTCTACATTGGGAATGTATATATTTTGCAAATATCAACTGCAAAATCACTAGCGTTAAAATTACGAATATACACAAAAAATGATCCACTTGTTACCCTCCCTACTTTGATTTTCTTTACAAACGATGACCTAAAAACCCTAGACTAGGGGATATACAAGGAAAGGGAGGTGAGATAAAGCAGGATTAGACCAACAGCACACCGACTATTGTGCACCCTTATATCCCATTAGTCAGCATAACCAAGTCTTGATATACTCTTCTTCTACAGACTTATCTCTTTGCGTCATGCTACTCCTTTGTTTTTGTCTGTCTTTCGGTTACTCATATACCACTTGTCAAGAAAAAAGTGATGATGAAAACAATTCTTCCAGGTAAATTAGTTTATAGCTAAAAACAACAATGTTTTGATGTACCAACATAAAATTATTGAAACTATTTAACAAATAGAAATGAGTTGCTACAAAACAAAATCCAAGTCAATTACCATGATGATGATATACAAGAGGCATGGTGAACGTTTCCGAAATACAAAATTCTTTCATATATGTAAGTACCATAATATAATATATAAAATACAAGCAGGTGTTGTATGTTGCATTAAACTAGGAACCGAAAAGTTCTATTGCATATAAGCTTCAAAAAGCTTACCATAGAAACATGGCATATCAAGACTTCTTTTAGATATTGCACTATCATACTCTATCGGTTGACCATATTTCATGTAGGAGGTTTGCATTAGTTTTTATAATGATCTCACCGCCCATGTTATTTGTACACTAAAACATATCTTCAGTTCATATTTTTCTTGAGTATTAAAAATATTTGTCATCGTTATCTACCGGCATAAACTAGGATCTTGTTGATATGCAATCAACAATGGCCTAAGCATACCAAAACATCGGATTTAGTACTAAACATATCATATGTGATGGACTTAGTGGCAGAAGCCAATGGTCCACATATCTTATCATGTATGGTATGATATTGAGATTTGCTTAATGTGTTACATTGGTATGAGTTAATCTGGGATCAAAATACAATTTACTAAACATACATAACTGACTTTAAAAAAAATTACTTAACTACCATTACAATGTTTTTATTTTATTACAATATAATTGTTATGTAAGAAGTTAAATACTTCATCCCCAAAGATGTCACAACCTGAATTTCTATCTTCTCCTTAGTCTCCAACATTGTATTCAACCCTTCAGCCCACTTAGGCTTACTATTCACACATTCTTCTTCTAACATATTTTCAGCCATCTTAATCACGCAGTATCATTTAGATTCGAACATCTTCGGACAGATTAAACTTTCTTATATGCGAATGTTTATTACATAACCATTTGATATCTTGTATGGTTAGGTGACAAATTTCATAAAACAAAATTCCTTGACCCTGAAACATACAGACATCATCTAAATTCCATATGGATCGCAGTCTATCAAAAGCCAAAACAGGTAACCCTAATTTCATTTTCAACTTTCGTAGAAAAAGTCGGGTGACAACATCCGACTGCCCTCTATCGGTTAAAATTATGCATAGAAAACGGTTATGTAATTTTTCGTGATCAAAAAGAGAAAAAAATTGCATTTTTTTTAACCAAAAGTATAAAAGATGCCTTAAAATTCACAATTTCAACATTTTTCATGTCATGAGGTATTGCTTTCCCCCTTTACATTTTTTTGTACAATCAAATGTATTATCATTTTCCTTAAAAATAAGATTTCCAATGACAACTCTTTTATCAGCAACAAATATATTCAAAAAAGTTCTCGTGCAATTGAGCATACAAACAATATTTTCAATGACAGCATCGAAAATGACCTTAAACAACTTAGATTAATGTAGAAAACATCCTTTGGTCATTGAAACATTTTATGATAAAGTCATCCCTATGATTGATAGTATGCAAGATGTAATTATAGTCCTCCGAGACGTTTTTGGATTACCAAAACATTGGTTATAGACATTCTCCTTAATAAAGATCTGATCGTACTCCTTAATATAGATTTGGTTAATTGACCTGCAAGAGAGAATGCTAAGGTAGTAGTTGTGTTCATTGACATTACCCTTATATTTGAGTGCTTTTATAGCTCTTATGACAGTTTCAAGCTTTAACACAGTAGCTCGACAGAAGTTATAATTATGACCAAGATCCGAAAGACAACGCTTCGGAGATGGCGAAGCTGACCTAATAACTTTAGCTCGGGATTCCAGATTGAGACGTATTTGAGCTTCCTATTTCAAATCTGTTTTTGTGAAAGCAAGTTTCAAAGCGTTCGCTCTCGGATCTTGGTTATAATTACAGCTTCTGTCAAACTACTGCGTTAAAGCCTGAAGCGGTCATAAATCATAAACTGATAAAAGCACTCAACTATGAAGAGAATGTCAAGGGGCACAGCTATTACTTTAGTATACCCTCTCACAAATCAGTTACCAGATCTATATTAAGAAGTACGATCAGATCCTTCTTAAGGAGAACGTCTATCAACAACGTTTTGACAACCAAAAACATCTTGAATAGCTATAATGACATCTTACATACTGTTAATCATCGGGATAGCTTTATCACAATACGTTTCAATGACCAAAAGAGACTTTTTATACATGAATGTCAAGTTTAAGGTCATTTCCGATGCCGTCATTGAACATATTGCTTGTATGCTCAATTGCACGAGAACCTTTTTCAATATATTTACTAGTGATAAAGGAGTTGTCATTGGAAATCTTATTTTTAAAGATGGTCATACTTTTGATTGTACAAAACAATGTAAATCAGGGAAAAGCAATCTCTCACGACATGGAAAATGTTGAAATTATGCATTTTAAAGCATCTCTTTCATATTTTGGTTGAAAAAGATGCAATCTTTTCTCTTTTGGCCATGGAAAATTCTATAATCGTTTTCCATGAATAATTTTAACTGTTGGATGATAATCGAATGTTTTCACCCGACTTTTTCTACAAAAGTTGAAAATTAAACTAGAATTACCTATTTTGCCCTTGATGGACTGTGATCCATATGGAATTCAAATAATGTCTATATATATAAGTTTCAAGGTCAATGAATTTATCTTATGAAAATAGTCACCTAACCACACCAAATGTCAAATGGTTAGGTATTAAACCTTCTCAAATAAGCAAGTTTAATCTCCCCGAAGATGTTCGAATCCAAATAACATTGCGTGATATTAAGATGGTCGAAAATCTAGTAGAATACGAATGTGTGAATAGTAATATTGAATGGGCTGAAGAATTGAGGACGATGTTGGAGACGAATGAGAAAGCAGAAATTCAAGTTGTGACTTGTTTTACAATGAACTATTTAACTGAAATCTACCTACCAAAAAAACTATAGGATTTCAATTGTGTTTAAGATTGGTTAAGTTTCCTTTTTTCTAATAAAAAGAATTTTATTGTGTCGAGTTTGTTACTTAATAAGAAATTTTATATTATGTGTATGTATGTTTTTTTGTTTAAGATGAGAGGTAGGGACATGTTGTTGGTAAATGGTGAAATGAAAACAATATAACTTTTTTAATGATTGTTTTCAATATTTATAATCAATTATAATTGTTGATTATTATAAATATTTATTATAACTGTAACTTGCAAATGACCTATGAGCTTATTTTACCAGTGTGGTTTTCAAAACCTTTGCAAAATTACATTTTATAGCAATCACATTTATGAATGTTATAAAAATGTAAGTTTACAAGTGGTGTAGAAATGTTATGAACTAAGAATACATGAAAGAATTAGTACCAACAAATATTGTATTCAATGATAGGTTAACTTCAATTATATTAGCTTTTGAAGTGTTTAAATTAATATGTGTGGATATTCAAAAAAACAAAAAAACATTATGGAGTTATGTGTTTATTATATATTTAAGTAAAGGACACAAAAAGAGTCGTGTTAAGCACAACTTAGCCCACGTTAAGCACAACTAAGCCCAATAAGCTTTCTCTCGAAAATTCTACCAATCATGTAAGTCCTATGTTATTGAAAAGGGTTATGGACTTTGAATATTCCCTATAAAATTTGACATTTGGTTTTGAAATACCTTATTGTTATTTTGGACTTGTTATGGGGGAATTGGAAAAGATGCGACTAACCTGGTTCGAGAGTGTGAAATTCGCCAACATAAAAAGTAACAGTTGACTTTGAATCTACAGTTGACGTTTTATTTCTTGCATAACAATGACATTGTAATAAAATAAAAACATTATGAGAGTAGTTAGGTAAAAAAACTTAAAGTAAGTTATGTATGTTTTATAAACTATATTTTGATCCCAACTTGATTCATACCAATGTAACATGACATTAAGCAAATCTCAATATCATACCACACATGATAAGGCATGCTGACCATTGGCTTCTGCCAGTAAATTCATCACACATTATATATTTATGACTAAATCTGATTTCTTGGTATGCTTAGGCCATTATTTTACATATCAAACAAGATTCTAATTTATGAGTAGATAACTGTGACGAATATTCTTAGTACTCAAGAAGGAAGAAAGTTGAATTGAAAAACGGGTGTCCTTGATATAGTTGGACCACTAAAATAGCCATTTTTAATACATGGTTGATGAAGTTAGTATAAGTATATTTTAGATAAGGATTGATTTTTACCTTTTTGCAATATATGTTGCAACCATGTTCAGCTGCAGCACCTTATATATGTGTGTGTGTGTGTGTATATATATATATATATATATATATATATATATATATATATACTCTCGCCAAATTAGTCCTCTACTAAAGGTGCAAGACATTAGAAAGAAGCATTAAGTTATTTTTATGAGTTTAATGGTAGGCTATTACATAGATATATGTTTAGAGGAGGAAACAGATCATACATTGCCACTAGGATCATCAAATTTTGTATGTTGAAACAACTGATGCATGTAAGCAATTTGTGGGAGAGTCAAAGAGTTGACTTGTGTTTTGGAGGTGACATCGAGACCCATTTTTCCTGTAAAAGTACAATATCATCATGATAAATATTAATTTTTAAAAAACAAGTGAGTATGTAGTAACATTGTTTTATACTGATTAATCTTTTAGCTTGGGCCTTCAGGATATTAATTGTTAACAAATTCATGCTGAAGAAACTCCATAAGATTCTGATTTTTAGTTTGACCAATCAAGCGTTGTATGATACGCAGCAAATCCACAGCTGATGCATGGTACTTTGTTTCTACAGGAACTAGATTTCCTGTCAATCTTGGATAACTTTTTTTCACCACACCATTTTCACTACAAATCAAACATTAATCAACAAACAAGATTTTTTCATGAAATTTTATTTAAAAAAAAAAAAAACTCTACTCACTCTGTGTAACAGCAACAAATCGAAGCTTGAATTCTGCATAAGTAATAACTGCCATTTGGCGCATATACTCCAATATCTCTGACTACAAACATATATCATATACATATGTTAATTTAAGAGATAATTTTACATGATAAAACTTGAACAAAAATGATACACGATTTACATACACCATATGTTGTCCAGTTTCCCTCAATTACAACTTTGATCTCAACTCCATGCTAATTCTCCATGTCACATATCTTTTCATGTAAATGGATATGGGGAATGTTTCTAATCATCAAAAAATTCAATCAAAGACCAATAGCACATGTCAAATATATATATATATATATATATATATATATATATATATATATATATTTAATTCAGCACCCTTTTATTCCTATCAATGTCTACATCCAGAATGCATAGCTTAATTTTCATTCTTCATTGATGAGTAGTATACTCCTCTACTCATCTTTGACCATATTGATACCTGGAAGACACAAATATACATCATCATATGAAATATAAAAGATACATTGAAAGAAAACAAACAAATATATAACATTTTTGCACCACCAACCCCGAAGTTTCCACGTGTTTGTTTCACCCCATACTTTTTTCTAAATAAAAAAAGCATCATCTTTATATGTTAGAAAAGGTAACATGACAATGTTACAGACAGAAACTTTAACTGCAACTTATTTATGGGGATATATATTAAATAAAAAGAAATTTTATTTATGTGAAAATTTAAATAGAATTTACGTGAAAAAGCTTATGGATTTTAGTGTTTCAAATCAGTGTATACAAACCTCCTATAGAACATAACCATGGATCAATGATATATTAAAACAATAACGAATTCAATACTCGAAATTTTAAGTAACAGAATAAAACTTCGCATATTTACATATTATGTAACAGAATTTAAAGAATCTACAAAACTAACTTCACATTTACATAACAGTAAGAATCACACCTGATAAAGACTTGTTGTCGCATATTGAACCTTCGATTGAGCGAGAATGGTCTACAATTGAAAAGAAGCGACTGACTGAACAAAGATGAGCGGCGATTGAACAGCCTGGGTTACGATTTGACGAGATAATTAGCGATTAAACTCGAATGGAGGTTCACGTACTTGTAATCGTTGTGGTATGATACTCTGATATGGAGTGATGAGTGACATGAGCTTCACAACTTGCTTCTTCCACCTACTTCTGTTGCCTGCTGCTACTGCTTTCCCTCTCGTTCTTCATTCCAATCGACACTCCTCTTGCTGCCATCATGTCTGGTGGCAACAACACTCCACCGACAGCCGAAGAAGAAGACAGGTATGATACTCTGATATGCGAGAGTGGCGAGTAGAAGCCGAGAGGGAAGCTGTGAAGGGAAGAATTGGTGTCGGCGTTATGAATCACAAAACCCTAAAAACGACTTAAGTAGTCCCAATGTCCCATAATTAGAAAAAATACTTGAAAGTTATTTTCATTTTTAACCAAAAAATCATCAATATATAAATAATTAAATATATAATTTTTTTTAGAAAAATGCCGTCAGTACTGGTTCCGGTTAACCGTCGGTTTCGGGTACCCGGTATTGGAACCGGACCATCGGGTATCGGTTTCATAAAAATAAGAATTGGAACCAGAACCACTTAAAGCAGTTCCTAGACTTTAGGAACCTTGCGAATGCAGGTACCCGCTTCCGATGCTCATCCTTATCAAAATCTACATGACTACATCAATCATGGAATTGAACTTGCTTCTATAGAACTCCTCACTGTGACACATAATACAATATGATAAATATACAACTATAGTGAAATGGCCAGATAAAATGAGCTCTACCAATAAACTTGGGGGTATCCATTCACATTGAGTTCGCCGGAAAGAGTTAATCACCTCAAAGCATCGCAGCAACAACTCTGAGCTTCCTCTTCTTTACCTGGAAAAAGAAAAATAAATATTTTATTGCTTCAACTTCAAGAACTAGTTAGGACGCAAAACACAACCCACGGCGACGTGCGGTGGCGATGGAGTGAGTGTCGACAACCAAGACCGCCGACGATGGTGGTGGTGGCTCTCAATAAGGAATCAAGAGGAAAAAGAGATAGAATGAGAGAAAAGAGGTTTCCCGCCTAAACCAAACATTCCAAGCACACAACAACCACCTTGTCCGTCGTCGCTGCATGTTTTCCGTCAACTAAATTCCTCTGACGGGTCTCCGACGACGCCGATTGGCGGTTTCTAGAGACCTCCAGCGAGATTTTGACGGTGGCAGCCTCCATTCACCTTCTCCTTTTCTCTCTCGAACTCAAATCCCTCCCTTCTAACTTACCAGACGCACACAATGCACACAAACATAACGAAACTAGGGTTTGCTCTTATGGAAAATTTCGTTGTAGCTTAAGGTTTGGAGGTCCCCCTCCGCACGATGTTACATATCAGGGAACAAGAGGAATACGTTTCTGAAATTGGCATGAAAGGTCCCTAAGGTTTGGGTCTTTTGACAGTTTTTTCCCTAACCTAATTCCTTGAACATAATAAGTTTTCAAAGTGACTTAATTACCCTTTGGACCTTTTATATTTAATTATTTGTAATAAATTGATTTAGTTTAATTATTATGATTACTATTGTTTAACCCCTTTACATCTATAATGCCTTTTAATTAATTAAATCATTTGTCAAATGTAACGACGTAAATTTTAAACTAATTTTTCATTTTTACAAACATCAAAACATCGAGTAATAATTTAAGTTCCAATGTAAACAATATTGTCACGACCGATTACATAACAAGGATCACAAAATAGTTATCCCCGAGTGTGTGTACGATCACGCCGGCACCTTCCCACGGTCCTCACTAGTACCTGAAACACAACACAACAACTGTAAGCATAAATGCTTAGTGAGTTCCCCAAAATACAACCTACGCACATACGCCTTTCCAGGCCCTGACCTTCCGGTCCATGTATCTCAGGGGACTTCCGTCCCGTCTGGGTAAACCTTCCGGTCCTACCCACTACAACCTTACGGTCCATTTTACAACGCCTTTCGGCCCATAACATAATGCCTTCCGGCTCATATCAAGCATATCATACATGGCACATATAATGAATAACTTATCACACATAACACATATATCTCATAGCATATCCGACCTTCCTGTCACACAGTCAAACCCTTCCGGGTGCAGTATAGTGAGAAGACTCACCTCGTATATCTTGATAACTCATGAACCCTAGAAATCACTCGTGCTTGAACCCCCGAGCTATAATCCTCCTATAACATCATATATCTATAATTAATACTTGTACCACTAAGGTTGACCATCCCTATCAAGTCAACACTGGTCAACTTTGGTCAACAGTCATTGGTCAATTTGACCGGACTCGGCGAGTGCACTAGAGCGACTCGGCGAGTCTACGCGTTTTCACCAACTCGCAAGGATTTTCCCTTTGACACGTCGAGTACTCCCCTGACTCGACAAGTTCCACCTGGTCATGAATCACGGGGCCACCGCGACTCAACTCGCCGAGTCGCAAGGACAACTCGGCGAGTCCCAACTCGACTCGGTCCACCTGTCAATACCTCTCTAACTCTCTGTGACTCACTGAGTCACCCACAACTCGGCAGGACTACTCATTGGGTGGTTTTAAGGACAATCTTCAAGCTACTCGTTGAGTCTGTTCTTCAGACTCGGCGAGTCCATGCCATGCATCAGCTAAAACTTGCTTCTGCGATCAGATCCGTTCCATACACACATAGATCTGGCCTTCCCATGCTCATTTATCACATAAAGTCTCAGTCTTGGCCGCCATGAAACACTTACAAGGCTCTTTTTGGGGAAATAACCTCTAATATGGCAACCCTAGTTTCCAACTCAAAAGAATGGGCATAAAGCATATCATTTGGGGCCTTCTGGACCTGCTAAGGTCCATATCTAGGTTCCATATCTCCATGGGACCTTTCATACTTCAAATACAAGTCAAATAAGGCAAGAAGAAACCCTAGATTTGACATATCAACCAAAACACGAAGATTAGCTCTGAAAGTTACCTCAAGAAGCTTCCCTTGAAGAAATAGAAGCAAATCCAAGCTCCCCAACTCTTCTAGCTTGATCTTCTCCTTCCTTTCTTGCAATAACACACAAATTGGTGAACAAATAGCCTCTTATCTCACTCACAAGGACTCTCAGCTGCTTTGGTGCACTCAAGGCTCAAGGTGGCCGCAATGAAGGGCCATAAGGTCCTTTAAATAGGGCTTAGGACCGGAAAATTAGGGTTTCATTAAACAGCGCGGACTCGCCGAGTCCATCCCTTGGACTCGCCGAGTCCAGACGCGAACCTTCGTCCAAAACTGCGACCCGACTCGGCGAGTTCGACCTCCAACTCGCCGAGTCCCCTCACAAAATACCAAAAATATGAAATTAAAGATACCTGGAGATCCGGGCTGTTACAATTATCCCCCACTAGAACACGACTTCGCCCTCGAAGTCTCGCTATGCAAATAGCTCCGGATGCTGCTCACGCGTCTCACGCTCCAACTCCCAGGTCATCTCTGATCCCTTCCGATGTTGCCACTGAACCAACACCAGTGGTACCTCCTTGTTCCTAAAAACCTTGATCTTCCGATCTCTGATGGCTACCAGTCTCTCAGCATAATTCATGCTCGCATCTACCTGAATATCCCCTAATGGAACCACTGCCGATTCGTCGGCTATACACTTCCTCAACTGTGACACATGGAAAGTGTCGTGAATCTGCCCCAACTCTGCTGGCAAGTCTAAATGGTAGGCTACCCGGCCCACCCTCGCGATCACACGGAAAGGACCAATATATCGGGGCCCCAACTTGCCCCTCTTCCTGAATCGAATCACTCCTTTCCAAGGAGAGACCTTCAGGAGCACAAGATCACCAACCTGAAACTCAAGCTCGGACCGGCGTCTGTCTGCATAACTCTTCTGTCGACTCTGAGCGGTCAACAACCTCTACCTGACCAGCCGAATTTTCTTGGTCGTCTGGAGTACGATCTCCGTGCTACCCATAACCCGCTGCCCTACCTCACCCCAACAGATGGGGGTGCGACACCTCCGCCCATACAACAGCTCAAAGGGTGGCATACCAATGCTCGAATGATGGTTGTTGTTGTAGGAAAACTCTACCAAGGGTAAATATGCATCCCAGCTACCCCCGAAATCCAACACACATGCCTGGAGCATGTCCTCGAGCGTCTAAATCGTCCGCTCACTCTGACCGTCTGTCTGGGGATGATATGTGGTACTAAAATGCAGCCTAGTACCCAACTCCTCATGAA
The DNA here is from genome assembly GCF_052625555.1 of Lactuca saligna. NCBI lineage: Eukaryota > Viridiplantae > Streptophyta > Magnoliopsida > Asterales > Asteraceae > Lactuca > Lactuca saligna. The sequence continues at coordinate 174,699,336 of NC_136417.1, read as the reverse complement.
ACTTCTTCCAGAACCTGGAAGTGAAACGCACATCACGGTCTGAAGTAATCGAGATCGGCACTCCATGCCGCAATACTACCTCCCTCACATATCACTCCGCCAACTTCTCCGCATAAGAGCTCTCACTGATGGCTAGAAAATGAGCGCTCTTCGTCAATCTATCCACGATCACCCAAATCGCATCGACTCCCCTCGCAGTTCGCGGTAACTTGGTGATGAAATCCATAGTAATTTGTTCCCACTTCCATTCGGGAATATCTAGCGGTTGCAGCTTACCGTGCGGTCGCTGGTGCTCGGCCTTGACCTGCCGACAAGTCAAGCACCTCTCGACAAACCAAGCGACATCCCTTTTCATACAGGGCCACCAGTACTCCTTCCTTAGATCCAAATACATTTTCGTAGCACCGGGATGAATCGAGAATTTCGATCGATGTGCTTCCTCCATCAAAATAGTACGCGCACCGCCCCCAAACGGTACCCAAATCCGACCCTGAAAAGTCATAAGCCCTCGACCATCCGTGACGAATCCTGATATCTGACCTACAACCCGCTCCTTCTTCTGATGTTCTGGCTTCGCAGCCTCTGCCTGAACTCCTCGAATAATATCTAAAATCGGGGTCAATACCGTCAATCTCATACAACTATCTCGGATCAGGGCGCTTTCCGCCCTACGGCTCAACGCGTCGGCTACCACATTAGCCTTGCCCGGGTGGTACGGGATCTCATAATCGTAATCCTTCACCACATCCAACCACCTCCTCTGTCGCATATTCAGATTTGGCTGATCCATCAAGTACTTCAAGCTCTTATGGTCCATGTATATCATACACCGAACCCCATACAAATAGTGTCGCCAGATCTTGAGGGCAAACACCACAACCCCCAATTCCAGGTCGTGGGTGGGATATCTCGACTCATGAGGCTTCAACTGCCTCGAAGCATACGCTATCACATGACCCCTCTGCATAAGCACCGCCCCCAAACCCGATATAGAGGCATCACAGTACACCACAAAATCCTCCATTCTTTCCGGGAGTGCAAGCACCAGAGCCTCGCGCAATTTCTGACGAAGCGTCTTGAATGAGGACTGCTGCTCCGGTCCCCATGAAAACGTAACACCCTTCCGGGTCATCCTAGTAAGTGGAACGGCGATCTTGGAGAAGTCCTTGATAAACCTGCGATAATATCCAGCCAAACCCAGAAAACTCCTGATCTTGGTGGGCGATCTCGGCACCTCCCACCTCAACACCACCTCAATCTTGGTCGGGTCGACCAATTTCCCTTTTTGGTTAACAAGATGCCCGAGGAATTGGACCTCTCTTAACCAGAAATCACACTTGGAGAACTTGGCATACAGTCTCTCTGATCTCAAAACCCCAAGAATCTCCCTCAAATGTTCCTCATGCTGATCCCTGGACCTCGAATACACCAAAATATCATCGATGAATACGATCACCGACCGATCCAACATCGGCCGGCACACCTGGTTCATAAGATCCATGAACGTAGTCGGGGCATTGGTGAGCCCAAAAGGCATCACCAAAAACTCATAATGTCCATAATGAGTTCTGAAATCAGTCTTCTGGATGTCTTCCTCTCGAACCTTCATCTGATGATACCCCGACCTCAAGTCTATCTTGGAGAACCAAGATGCCCCCTGCAACTGATCGAACAGATCGTCGATCCTAGGTAACAGATACCGGTTCTTAACCGTCAACTTGTTCAACTCCCGGTAATCGATACACATCCGGTGTGAACCATCTTTTTTCTTGACGAACAAAATCGGCGCTCCCCAAGGTGAGCTAATTGGTCGAATGAACCCCTTTCCCAACAGCTCCTGAAGCTGCGAGGATAACTCCTACATTTCCGGTGGAGCGAGACGATAAGGCGCCTTGGCGATGGGCGCCGCTCCCGGAACCAAATCAATACGAAACTCCACTTGCCTCTCCGGAGGCACACCCAGTAACTCTTTGGGGAACACATCCGAAAACTCGCATACAACAGGAACGTCATCAATCGAATTGGGCCTCCCCGCGGCCACTCGAGTATCCATCACGTAGGCTATGAATCCATTACAGCCCTGCTGCAAACTCTGCCTTGCCCTGGCAGCCGAACAAAACGCCAACCCACACCGGGTCCCTTCGCCATAAACCGTAAGCACTCCCCCACTAGGGTCTTGAATCGTCACCAGCTGTCTCTCGCAGTCAATGACTGCTCCAAACTTACTCAACCAGTCCATGCCCACGATAACGCAGACATCCCCCATAGCTATAGGAACCAAGTCTATAGGGAACTCGACCCCAAAAATCTCGAGCACGCATCCTCGAATCATCTCAGTGGCGTATACCGCTTTCTCATTTGCTATAGAAACTCGCAGGGGTCGACTCATCATCTCCCGATCAATACCGATGTGCTGGCTAAAGGCCAACGATACAAAAGACCAACTCGCACCCGAGTCAAATAATACCAAAGCATGCACAGAATTCACAAGAAAAGTACCTACACATATCATAATATAAGCACAATATCTTAGTATAAAGGTAAATACATGGAAGAATACATACCGGCTACGACATCAGGCGCCGCGCGGACCTCCTCCGCAGTCAACTGGAAAGCTCTCCCACGAGCCTTCGGAGCCTCGGCCTTCACTGGCCGAATCTCGGTAACTATGGCAGCAGGCGTAGATCCCTGGCGAAGCTGGGGGCACTCGGCCTTTCGATGGCTGGTCTGGTTGCAATGAAAGCAAACCATGAATCCCTTGGGGTAATCTCTGGCAATGTGCCCCTCCTTGCCACACTTGTAGCAAGCACCCGATCGACATGCCCCCTCGTGACCCCTTTGCCGTACTTTCCGCAAGTGCGGCCCTTCTGACCTCCGGATCTCGAATCGGCGGACTTGGTTCGCTTGGCTGCCGGCTGAGACTGAGCCGGCCGCCGATCCACCCATTGAGACTCGTCCTCCTCCCTGGCCTGGGTCTCCAACTCGATCTCACGCTTCCTGGTATTCGCCTGAAGCTCAACAAAAGTCTGATATGATAAGTTCGATACGAACTCCCGGATATCCCTCCTCAGCACTCCCAAATACCGACTCATCCTAGCCTGCTCCGTGGACACCTGCTCGGGGCAGAACATCGCCCTCTCATGAAACTTCCGCGTGATCACCGTGACAGAATCATTACCCTGCTTGAGGGTCAAGAACTCCTGAACCAACCGTTCCCTCTCCACCTGGGGAACGTACTCATCTCTGAACATAGCAGTAAACCTCTCCCAAGTCACGGCTGAAACCTCTGCCAGAGTGAAGTTCGCCGTCATGAACTTCCACCAATCCTTTGCTCCCAGATGGAGCTGGTTCAAGGCGAACCGTACCCTCAGATGCTCCGGACATGAACAAGTGTAGAAGCATCCCTCGATATCAGCAATCCATCTCATCGCAGCGATCGGATCCTGCGTCCCGTCAAACTCAGGTGGCTTCGTGTTGCTGAACTCCCGGAACAGCAACGAGTCACCTCCCTGTGGTCTAGCAGCAGCCACAGCTGCGGTAGCTGCAGCCTCAGTCAACGCGGCGTACCGCTCATCAAATGTCTCCATCAGCGTGGTCTTAATAGACCCACACATCTCCGGAATCTCAGCCCGGATCGCTGCAGCTACCTCCTCATGAATCATCTGACGAAGCTCCTCATCAGTCACACTACTCGTACCATGTCTGTGGTGTGGTCCAACCATGATGTCTCTGAAATACAACATAAAAATATCAGAGACTCTATCGGGCATAATCGCACTCGATAACGCAGTCCTACTCAGTCTCCGATACCCAGGGATTCTTACTTGGGTTGCCCACTGACCCGGTGTCTTTAGTAGTACGGGCCCAATACTACCAACTACACCACGTCAGTATTCACCCCAAGTCCCCCTCCCCAAGCCCCGAATCCTGAGTACTCTATTCTTGCCATGCACTAGATACCCTTTCACTCTCAAAGCACCTCATAGAAGCAGGTTTCCCTAGACTAAGGCATCACAAAATCAGGCCACTCTAGTCCTAATATGAATACCTAGTCCACTAGCATGCGTATCATATCATATCATATCTCATAACACATATTGTAAGAGTATTTTGGGGATTTTACCGTTCGGGTGCTGGCTGACCATACACACTCCTTCTTCTTTGGTTGTTTCAAAATCACTTATCAAATTTTATTGATTTTTTAATTAAAATTTTCTCAAATCCCCGGTTTGAGTTCAGTTACGCCCGAAGGTGTACCCGAATCCCTCAAACCAAGGCTCTGATACCAACTTGTAATGACGTAAATTTTAAACTAATTTTTCATTTTTACAAACATCAAAACATCGAGTAATAATTTAAGTTCCAATGTAAACAATATTGTCACGACCGATTACATAACAAGGATCACAAAATAGTTATCCCCGAGTGTGTGTACGATCACGCCGGCGCCTTCCCACGGTCCTTGCTAGTACCTGAAACACATAACACAACAATTGTAAGCATAAATGCTTAGTGAGTTCCCCAAAATACAACCTACGCACATACGCCTTTCCAGGCCCTGACCTTCCGGTCCATGTGTCTCAGGGGACTTCCGTCCCGTCTGGGTAAACCTTCCGGTCCTACCCACGATAACCTTACGGTCCATTTTACAACGCCTTCCGGCCCATATCAAGCATATCATACATGGCACATATAATGAATAACTTATCACACATAACACATATCCGACCTTCCGGTCACATAGTCAAACACTTCCGGGTACAATATAGTGAGAAGACTCACCTCGTATATCTCGATAACTCGTGAACCCTGGAAATCACTCGTGCTCGAACCCCCGAGCTATAATCCTCCTATAATATCATATATCTATAACTAATACTTGTACCACTAAGTTTGACCATCCCTATCAAGTCAACACTAGTCAACTTTGGTCAACAGTCATTGGTCAATTTGACCGGACTCGGCGAGTGCACTAGAGCGACTCGGCGAGTCTACGCGTTTTCACCAACTCGCAAGGATTTTCCCTTTGACACGTCGAGTACTCCCCTGACTCGACGAGTTCCACCTGGTCATGAATCACGAGGCCACCGTGACTCAACTCGCCGAGTCGCAAGGACAACTCGGCGAGTCCCAACTCGACTCGGTCCACCTGTCAATACCTCTCTAACTCTCTGTGACTCACTGAGTCACCCACAACTCGGCAGGACTATTCACTGGGTGGTTTTAAGGACAATCTTCAAGCTACTCGTCGAGTCTGTTCTTCAGACTCGGCGAGTCCATGCCATGCATCAGCTAAAACTTGCTTCTGCGGTCAGATCCGTTCCATACAAACATAGATCTGGCCTTCCCATGCTCATTTATCACGTAAAGTCTCAGTCTTGGCCGCCATGCAACACTTACAAGGCTCTTTTTGGGGAAATAACCTCTAATATGGCAACCCTAGTCTCTAACTCAAAAGAATGGGCATAAAGCATATCATTTGGGGGCTTCTGGACCTGCTAAGGTCCATATCTAGGTTCCATATCTCCATGGGACCTTTCATACTTCAAATACAAGTCAAATAAGGCAAGAAGAAACCCTAGATTTGACATATCAACCAAAACACGAAGATTAGCTCTGAAAGTTACCTCAAGAAGCTTCCCTTGAAGAAATAGAAGCAGATCCAAGCTCGCCAACTCTTCTAGCTTGATCTTCTCCTTCCTTTCTTGCAATAACACACAAATTGGTGAACAAATAGCGTCTTATCTCACTCACAAAGGACTCTCAGCTGCTTTGGTGCACTCAAGGCTCAAGGTGGCCGCAATGAAGGGCCATAAGGTCCTTTAAATAGGGCTTAGGACCGGAAAATTAGGGTTTCATTAAACAGCGCGGACTCGTCGAGTCCAGCCACGAACCTTCGTCCAAAACCGCGACCCGACTCGGCGAGTTCGACCTCCAACTCGCCAAGTCCCCTCACAAAATACCAAAAATATGAAATTAAAGATACCTGGAGATCCGGGGTGTTACATCAAACCTTCAAAATTTAGTCTTTTAATTATATAATTATCCATTATTATTCATTAGCCTCATTTCGAAATAACTAAATGCAAATGGGTGTTATATATCCTTTTCTTCCCTTTCTATTGTTATAGGATATTGGTCATTGAATTCCCAAGTGTTGGGTTGTTAATCAGGTCATCCTTAGTGTTGGTGCAGATGACAACATGATTGCATTATATGTAAGTGGCATCTTCTAAGGGCGAGCCCATGCAGTTTTGTGACAACCGTCAAATTTCGGTCAAGTTAAAGTCAACTAAAGTCAACAAGTCAAACCGTTTGACTCAATTTGCCCTTGGGTACTAGAATTTATATTATGAAATTTCCACATAACTCTCTATTCTAATGAGAGATCATAAATCAAAAAGTGCGAACATCTAGATCTCCTTAACCTAAAACTGTGGTACGTGGCGAACCAAACCGATAAAACAATGTTGCATACTCATCGGGAGTGTGTAAGACCCTTAAACAAGGCTTAACAGGGTTTACGAACCATGCATTGCGATGCCGGACACTCACAATTGTCACACATGGAACCTCTCTCAATCGTTTTCACTCTATCTCTCTCTATGTCAAATCTCTTCCAAATCTCTCCAAGTATGTGAAATCTCTCTCAAATATCTCTCTATATTAGAAATCTCTCCAAGAATGTCAAATCTCTCCCAAATCCCTCTAAGTATGTGGAATCTCTCTCAAATATCTCTCTGTATGAGAAATCTCTCCAAGAATGTCAAATCTCTCCCAAATCTCTCCAAGTATGTGAAATCTCTCTCAAATATCTCTCTGTATGAGAAATCTCTCCAAGAATGTCAAATCTCTCCCAAATCCCTCTAAGTATGTGAAATCTCTCTCAAATATCTCTCTGTATGAGAAATCTCTCCAAGAATGTCAAATCTCTCCAAGTATGTGAAATCTCTCTCAAATATCTCTCTGTATGAGAAATCTCTCCAAGAATGTCAAATCTCTCCCAAATCTCTCCAAGTATGTGAAAACTCTCGCAAATATCTCTGTGTATGAGAAATCTCTCCAAGAATGTCAAATCTCTTCCAAATCTCTCCAAGTATGTGAAAACTCTCGCAAATATCTCTGTGTATGAGAAATCTCTCCAAGAATGTCAAATCTCTCCCAAATCTCTCCAAGTGTGAGAAATCTCTCTCAAAAGTTTCCCGTAACTTTTTGGAATCATTCGGGTCATTCCGACCCTTAACCGGGTCAAAAACGGCTTACAACGGGGTAAAAACGAGAAAACGGGACCTTAGGAACCGAAACCCTTCTTAAGGAGCCGAAGCTCCTTAAGGCCGAGACTAGGAACCAAAAAGGCCCCAGGACCGAACAGAGCCTCTGTTGGCCGAAACCGGAGGACCGAATCACTGTAGCTGAGACCGAGCCTCGGTCTCTGTCGCTTCTCACTCTCTGTCGCCTCCTCTGTTCGCTTCTCGTACCTTCTGTCGCTTCTCGCACGTTCGGTCGCTTCCTCTCCGCCTCTCTGTCTCTACTCCGCCGCTCTGTCTCTATTCCGCCTCTCTTCCCCTCTCGGTCTCTGCTCACTCTTCTCTCCTCTCTGTCTCTTCTCTTCTCTCGATCTCTCTTCTCCTCTCTCGGTTCCCTCTCTCTCCTTTCTCCCCTCTCGGTTCCTACTCTCCCTCTTCTTCCCTCTCGGTTTCTACCCTCCCTCCTCTCGGTTTCAGCATCAGAAGGCCGAACCTCGGCCAGAATTCGGAAATTTGTCACTTTTAACCCATTTTTGATATTTTTAACATTTTAAGCCCGTTTTTCGTGATTTTAAAGCGGGATTTTCTCCAGAAATTATATTTTAACATAATAAACCCTAAATATTCATAATTTAAACATATTTTGATGAAAATCATTATTTAAATAATAAAAAAATCAAATGGGTGAATTATTAAAGGTGGAGTGTTGACTTTGCCTTATCCAATGTCACAAGCAACCACCCCACACCCACTCTTTGACTAACCACACCTCCCCACCTTACCTAAGTCACTTCAATGTCCCTTACACTCAAATTACACTCATTCCCATGTTTTTAGAGCTGGAACAAACATCCTCTCTCCTTATTTCTCTCATTTGCTCTCATTTCACTAAGTATCAAACACCACTTTTCTCTCAAACTTTTTCTCCACCAAACTCGAGATTCAAGGCTGATTATCAAGTGTTCTTCCACATTTGGTAAGCATAATCCATTCTCCTTATGATTATCTCACTTATTTCCACTCAAATCATGGATATCTTACACAAACTCCATCATATTTGTGTTAGATCTTCAAATCTTCAAGCAATCTTCCCAAGTGTTCTTGAGTTGAACACCCCTTCTCTCCATCATCCATCCACTGAAATCACTCAAGGTGAGTTCATACCCATACATTTTCATGTTTTCTCAAGTTTTCAGGGGGGGGGGGGGGGGAATACAAGTTAAAACACCAAGAACATAACTAAAATTTTCTAACAGCCTTCATCAGAAAAGTTCAACTCCATTCACGGACTGTTTTGGGCATCTTAAACATTCTTGTTTTCAAAACTGTACAAGGTGCAAATAGTTCAAGTTTTTAGCTTTAAAATGACTACTTGCACATCTCCATACGATTTTTCTACAATTTATGGTGATTTTTACAAAACTGCCTATCATTTCAAACAACAATCCGGACCAGTCTGTGATTATGGACTTTTTCACCCAAGTTGGAGGTCATTAAAAATCGTGATAAAAATTATGACTAAACTAGACACACTTTGTGAACTCTCAGAATTTACGGATCTAGTTTTCGACTTCGTATGATTTTTCTATGATTTTTCCAAAACAGGGATGAATGGCTAAGGTTAGCCAACAACATGTAAATATCATAACACTTTGTATTATGTTGAGCAAAGTGTATAAACCTAAGTTCTAATTATTGAATGTGTTTCCTTGTTAGTTTGTCATCATGAACTGAAACTAAGTCATTCATAATAAATATTGATTATTCATTTTAGAACACGTATATCAAACTATAAAAGTATAGTTTAATAAATTCATAACACTAATACATTTCCATAAAAGAGTTCATACATATTACATACATTTTAGATAAACTATAATAGGTATAGTTTATGATACATCACTCAACACACTCGTACAGAAAGAGTACATTCATACAAGAAAGATTTATATTCACACACATTTCACGTAAATTTGTTAACCTATAGTTTGATAAATTCATAACACTAATACATTTCCATAAAAGAGTTCATACATATTACATACATTTTAGATAAAGGTATAGTTTATGATACATCACTCAACACACTTGTACAAAAAGGGTACATTCATACAATAAAGATTTATATTCACACACATTTCACGTAAACTTGTTAACCTATATTGTGAGACTCTCTCTCTCTCTCTCTCCCCCGTACGTCCGAGTGCGGGATATAATTCCTGGTAGTTATAATCAGAATCTCCTTGAGGGAGAATGTGATACTTGTATATAGATCTATATTGGGTTTGACACCCCACACCTTGCTGCTAGCTACAGTGGGACCTGCAGGTCTACGGGTGACAAATGTCATTTTAATTTTCGCGACGCCTGAGAACGTCGTGGCAGGTTCACATAGTCATAGTATGATTATAGCGACTCACATAGGGATATAACAATCCATAAGTTTACGGGATTTTATTTTTAAAACCTAAATGAGTTTTATGTCGATTTAAAATCACTTTTTATCTCTATGAGTACATATATTACTGTACACTTTTGGTTTTGGTAGTTACGACTACACATCATTTGAAACCACATTTGTACTTTTAAGTATGGTCAATACTTGTTATTTCTCGGTCCTCTAATTTAGGACTACATATATATAAAGTATTAACGAACATGAGAACATACGGAAATTTCATTTAATTCAAACGCGTCCATGTCCATTTAAACACATAACATTTTCTATTAATAAGAAAGATTAATTATACATTTTGGTCTTCAGTCATAAGACTACATTACACAAATTTTAAAGAAAATATCGGATTTTCTGGATACATATTCTAACGCTTTTACAAGGAAAACGATTTACTTTTCTAACGAAATCTCTTATGAACTCACCAACCTTTGTGTTGACACTTTTTAAAACTACTTGTATTCTCAGGAATTCAGTGAAAATAGGAAATCAACAACATTTTGAGGATGGGACGATAAATCGTCAAACAGTTCATTTTGTATCATAATGTAATTGATGTGAATCATGTAAACATGTGCTTTGATGTAACGCTTTCAATTATATTTGTGTTGGTTGTATTTACTTTGAGCACTATTATACTCATTGTTGTGATACTCTACATGAAGTCCTCCACCCCCGGACGTTTCCGCCATCCTTGGTTTGGGGGTGTGACAAGTTTGTTCCCCTAAGGTTTTCATGCGAAGTACATCTCCAGTAGTGGATTGATATGATTGATGGAAATGTAGGGTAGTGTAGTGTTGGTTATGGGCTCCTCAGCATCTATTGGTTTGATCGTGGTATGCTTCGCAAGATCGAGTTCACTTCCTTTTGAGGCTCTTCCTCGCCAATCAGTGATACGTGAGTAGGATGAAATAGTCGATGGGTGGGGGAATGAGTTGGTGAAAAGGGAATCTCATGTTCCTTAGAAGAACATGGGACATCCTGACACTCTTCAAAGTCAGAAGTAATGGTTAGGAGTAGTGGTGGTGAGGACAACTTTGTGATATTATCAATATCCATTTTGCATTAACTGAGTCGGTAGTGTAGAGGTCGTATAAAACAATAATTTGTAACGATTTATAAGCACACATATTTCCTAATGTATTCTAAATTTCTAATAGGAACATATGTATTGTATGGTAGTTGAGTAACTAAACATCAGACGTGATTGATGTTTATGGGTGCTCGAGCTTTATGAGTATTTATAATACTTACATAACTTTTCATAAGATATTACTGGTATCCTTGTGAGTTCATAAGTTTTTTTCCTTGTCATTCTAAATTGTGTGATCTTATTAGAGTCTCCTAGAAGCTACAAGTGTTTAACCTATCACCTACCGTATTCAGGTTTAGTAGTGCATTTGGTCTGGCCATAATAAAACATAGTTGATAAGTCTACATTTAGTTGTGTTTCGGCCTAGGTACCACAAAACTTAGTTAAGGTATTAAATTTAAAACCTTGAGTCTAAGATAATTATGGTGTGTATTATATAAGTGTTCTCATTGTGGGTCTAAGCTTATATATATATATATATATATATATATATATACACACACACACACACACACACACACACACTAGTAGCGTACCCACGCGATGCGGTAGCGGCGATTTGTTTCATTCCGGCGATTAGTTTACGAACGAAAGTTAGTGTTATTTCGGCGGTCGTCAAATTGTTTAATTTCGATTTGTTTTATTCCGACGATTTGTTCATTTCGACGATCAGTTGTCTCTAGACGAGTAGCAAATAATAACTTTCGTATATTAACCTTTACAGTGGGCGATGATTAGTTTCGTTAATAAATAATGTTAAGATAATGATAAATTTCCATTTTATTTGTTTCATTTGGAATTGAAAAGGTAAACATATGTTACATTTGTCACAACTAGGAATTCTATACCATGTAACAACAACAATACTAACATTTGTGAACCAAAAATCTGAAAGCATGTATGATGCTTATTCAATAACAACAAATTTTCCATCAAACGCTCTATGCAAGCACTTCAAGTAGTCAACAAAGAATTGGAAACCCTAGAAATCCCGGTTTAAGTCCATTATGGACTAGGATTTCCTTATTGGGCCTAATGGGCCAATAAGATTCTAATTTGACTATTTTGGGCTTAGAACTCTTAAATGGGCTCTAATTGAACCCACTTCCATTTATTTTAACATTTTGGGCCATATTGGGCCTAGAATAAAATAAAATACCATAATGGACCTTATTGGGGGCATAATTAACCTAATTAACTTTAATGGACTATGAAGCTGGACAAATTGGGACGTAAACCATTATAGGAGCCTAATGGGCCGAAAACTATCAAATTGGGCCTCATACTATAGACATTAAGCACAAAACTCCCAAAACACTTCTCCTCTCTCTCACTCTCGTCCCATAGTTTAAAAAAAAAGATATATATATATATATATATATATATATATATATATATATATATATATAGAGAGAGAGAGAGAGAGAGAGATTAGTGGAGGAATTAAGGGGAATATGACACCTCACTTTTGTTTAGGGGTCAACCAAGCTTAGTATGCAACATGCAACAATGTAATCACATGTATCTATGCAAAATCCCTCATTTTCTTCCTCCTTCCCCCACTCTCGGCCGAAACCAACTCAAACACTCACACACACTCTCAAAAATCTCTCTCAAATACATAAGAACTCTCTTCTTCCTTTCATCCAAATTTTCGAGAATTAGAAGCATTCCAAGGAGTTTTTCATTCAAAAATCACTACAAGTTACAAATCCTTGGTAAGTTCTTACTTACATCCAAGGTTTAACTTCTATGCCTCATCAAAAATCATCTCTTAATTCATTCAACTTCATGATGATACTCCTTAGAAGCAATCTAAGCTCAAGGACTTCTAAAGAAGTTTGTTAGGCTGAAATCTTCTCTCAAATCTTCATCAAAACCAAATCCAAACCTCAAGGTGAGTTCATACCCCTCTATTTTCGGTTTTCATGTGTTTTATGGGGAGAATACAAGTAAAATGTGTAGATCTATGTGTATATGTATGTTATGTGTGATTTCATGTGTTTATGTGGTAGAAGTGTAACAAAAAGAATAGAAATTCGAGATCCATGGCTCTAAGAGGAATATAAACATGATCTAAGAAGTATTACACTAAAACAAGTCAAGAAAAATTACCCTTTAAGATTTAAAATATACATATTGCAACATAAAACCCATTTTTGGGCAAAAATTGTCAAACAAACAAAAGTTGGGTTGAAAACTTGCCATTCATGGTTTTCTTAAGGGCTAAACGAGTCAAATGAGTAAAAATAAATGTTTTTATGGATATCATACTCTTTTAAGGGCTAGAAGTGTAATTGTAGTTTAATGGGCCAAATTTTGGGCTTTTCGGCCCATTAAGCCCTAATTTGCAAAAATCCCAATTTTCAATGGGGTGAAATGATAAAATTCTCAAATAAGGAGTAAAAGGGGTAAATAAAACTATTTCAGGGGTCAAAATGATGCATTTTCCAAACAAGGATAAAAAATGTAAACTTTTTGGATTTTGGACCAAAATTGTAAAAGTTGCAAAAAGTTTGGGCTTAAACCAAAAAACACTTTTCTGGAAGGGTTGAAACTGATAAAAGTAAATTTTGAACTAAAACCATCACTTAAACAAAGTCTATGGGTCAAAAATGACAAGGAAATGATTTTTAGGGCCTAAAATGTCTTTTTATATATAAGAGACTAAAATTGTCATTTTTATTAAAGAAGGGTTGAAAAGGTCAAACCAACATTTTGAATCAATTATTTTATTATTAGGATATTTGTGTCAAAATTACCAAACCACAACTTATGAAAAATGACAAGATGAATATACATAAATTTCCAAAAATCGTTATAAACGACCGTCCGGTCTCGTAGCGATACAAATTTAACAATTGTTCAATTAAACATTTCCGACATCTATATTATACCTAAAATAAGTAAACATTAAATCATTTGGGCTTGAAAGTTCCAAACATGCTTATTGGGCCTTTGTGACTTATTAACATGATTTTTGGGCCCAAGGGATAATTATAAATGTTATTGGGCTTTCATATTTAAAGGACCCTCAATGGCTTTTAAGTGCTATTGGCCCTTAGTAACCCATTAGCATTACTAGTAAGGTCCAAGTAAATCAAATGCGAAATAGGCCAGCGTGTCCTTCGTATAATCAATAGCCATAAATAATACCCGGGAATAGTAGGATCTTGTAATCCTCTTCTCCTCGTTTATTAGGCCTATCGTCAATCCAAGTAAACTAATATGGGTCGATAATCAATAGTAATCAAAGTTAATTGGGATTTAGTGAGTAATAACGGGTGGTACCAATGTGTGTCGGTCGTAGTCTGTAGTTATAATCAAAGTCTTCTAGAGGGAGAGCGAAAGTTTGTGTATAGATCTATACGGGGGTGACTCCCCCACACCTCAGCTATTCGCTACAGTTAGACTCGGCCAGTCTAGGGTGACAAAATCTTAAGATGAATTTCGGTGTTCACTAGAGTGCTAAGACAGACGAACTAGTCATTATCATGCATGGTTATAACGACTCACATAAATAAATCTGATACTAATCATGTAACACTCTAAAAATTCAAACCAATTTAAAATTTTCAAAAACAACCCAGTTTTGTTAAATTATTACAAAAAAGATTTTCAATACAATTATTATCAGAGTCTTCCCAGAACCATATCATAAAACATAAACATGAGGAGCGGTACGATCACGCCTTCGCCTTGCCACGGTCTCCTGAAGTACCTGAAAAACATTAAACCACAATTGTAAGCCCGGAAGCTTAATGAGATACCCCCAAAATACCAACCACATATACCACACATAACATATCATAACCAAACAAAACAACCATACATTTCGAGTCTACTGTGTGACTGGTCCGCCGCACCGGGCCTTCAGTCCACCTCGTCCACCCTCCGAGTCTAACCATATCCCTCGAGTCTACAGTGTGGTTGGTCCGCCCGCACCGGGCCTTCAACCCACCTGGTCCACTCTCTGAGTCTACAGTATGAATGGTCCGCCCGCATCGGGCCTTCAGTCGGCCTGGTCCACTCCCCGAGCCTCGGCACGTCTGGCCCGCCCTCGTGGAGCCTACAGCCTATCCGACCGCTCGCTGGGCCTTCGGGATAACCGGTCCACCCTGGGTTTGTTAGCCTACAGCACAAAGCAGGACCCGCCTCAACCCAACCCCAGTCAAACAACCATGTGCACGTAAACATACAATCATATAACAATTCACATCCAATTAAACCGATCTAGCAGATCACATAGCATAACATACTCTAAACAGGATACCGACCTAACAGGTCGCTAGCATAGCATCATCCTGTATACCAGGATACCGACCTTAACCAGGTCTCTAACATATACCATCCTAACTACCAGGATGCAAACATAGCAAAGCAACAACATAACAACGATACCCGGATTACAATCCGATAAAGGGCCGACCTTGGTGCCTTAGACTCTGTTGATATAGTAAGGATAACTCACCTTGCAGCTGCTGACTAAAAAGATAAGATCATGTTGCTCCAACCTCTGACACGAACTCCACCACTAACAATACCAAAAGACTGAACTCCATAAATACCGAATTACCCCTGGAAGTCAACTGGTCAACTCTTGGTCAAAGTCAAAGTCCTCAGTCAAAGTCAAACTTTCTGACTGACCCTACTCGCCGAGTCGCCCCAAGACTCGCCGAGTCCCACGAACTCTGAGTCACTTCCTACACAACTCACCCAGTCGTCCCTTGACTCACCAATTCACAGCTCAACCAGGAAAGGTTAGGACCTCAAGACCAGACTCGCCGAGTCCAAGGCTATCTTCAACCAACTTGCCAAGTTGTTCTTCCAACTCGTCGAATTGCTACCTATCTTCAAGCAACTCGCCGAGTACACCCATGTGACTCGCCGAGTACCACTAGCTCTTAACCCATACAGAGGCTTTCCAAGCCATGCAGGGTCTCAAATCCATAGATCTACTCTTCTACGAGCCATCCATCACGTAAAGTGGCAAACTTTACGTGAATCCAAAGAGATATAAGCATAATATACTCTAGGGATAGGGTTTGGGACAAAAGAACTTCAACAACAACTCTTGAGCATAGACTTTATGGCTTTCTGGATCATTAACAACCTAGATCTGAGGTAGCAACCTCAGATCTTACACCAAACTTGAGATGGACCTTATTCATACCACAAAAACCCCACAATTGATAGATCTAGATGCAAAAAAGCTCAAACAGCATATTATTACCTCAAATGAAAGCTCCAACTGAAGAATAAGCTAAATCTCTACAAAGCCCCTTGCTCCAACCTTCTTGTTCTTCACTTCCCCTCTAAGATTCCTTCTCCAAGGCTCTAAATGCTCTCCAACTCTCTCACAACCGAAAGCTAGGGTTTCTTGACTTCAAGGGAGAGTAAAGAGACTGGGGAGAGGGTATTGTGTTCTTTATATAGGGCTCAACCCCTGGGATTAGGGTTTTCTTCATACAACACCAACTCGTCGAGTCCATCCATGCAACTTGCCGAGTTGGTCACTTATCATGCGACCTGAAACACGACTCGACTCGCCGAGTCTATCCATAGACTCGCCGAGTCGACCTTCTTATTTACACTTTTAGCTCCTCAACTTTACTTCTGAATTTTCGGGATGTTACAAATCAAGTAATCAAGATAAATCAAAATCATTCAAGGATGGGATAACAATACGAACAGTTATACAATGTTTTGTTTATTTTCGGAAAACATCGGGTTTTCCGAGGAAGTTCAACATTTTTCACTGGTACTTTTAATACGAAGTTTTTCAACTATACACGTTTTGAAATCATCATGCATATATTTACGGATCTTCACACTTTTATACAAACAATGGTCTTTTCAGAAAATATCGGATTTTCTGGGTTGTTTTCTTACAAACTACACAAAACATTTTCATATCAAACCAGGTTATGAACTCACCAACATTCCATATGTTGACCATTTTCAAAATAAATTGTATTCTCATGTAACAGGTAAGTTGAGGAGTAGTACCGAGTTATGCTAGGGTGTTGTGCTTATGAAACTAACAAACAATTTATGTTATGGATTTGTAATGTTAAAACAATGTACTTGATGTAAACAAAGTCAGTTGTAATATATTGATGCATGGTGATGCTTATGTTATGATTCATGTATATTCATTGTGATGATATTCAAATTTAGTCACGTGAGCCCTCTGACGTTTCCGCCATCTGGTTCGGGGGTGTGACAACATTAAATATAAAAATATTGAGTTACGTTTAAAATAAAAGATGCTATCTGTTTTGCGAGAGTATACATGACACGAACATGTGAAAAGTTAAATATTAAATTATCGCTTTTTCTTCTTTTTTTTAGTCTTCTGCGTTTTGTAACCGTATGATGTTGAGGTGGCAAATACTTTCTTTAATCGATATGTTTTGTTTTCTTTTGTAAGGATTTTTTTGGTATAGTTTATTTTTTCTGCGATTAATTTTACTTTCAGGAGGGAGCATATAGTTTATTCTTAACTATCAGTTTTCTTTTTCAAAAACATGTCTTAGTTTGTAGTATAGGTAAACACAATAACACAAATGTAAAAATTTACAATATGATTTATTTATTACAAAATACAGATTATTGTTGGCGTTTAGTCCTTTTAGATATTACAAAATATAACTAGTGTTATACCTGTCCGGTGGACGGACCGGACAGTTGACCAATGTGTATTGACGTAAAAACATTATATCGATTTTACTTTCTTTTATAATCCTACTATCATTTGTTTCGGTTATAACATTGCACTATGATAAATCTACTATGTTATAGCTATATGATTCATATAAAGTTGCTATTATTGGTCGAAGACACAAGCATGTTGCTATTATTTGTGAAAATACAATAAAGTGCTACTATTGGTTTTAAAATAAGTATGTTACTTTAATAAGGTAAGGTACACTGGTTATGAACATGTGAAGAGGGTCTTCCATTAAGGTCCAATGTTCATAAAATAGATGGTGGCATGATGGTGAATTAAAATTTGTCCTTGATTTTGGTTAATCTTTGCAAGATTGGTCTCAAAAAGTGACTATTTTGCCCTTAAACCAAAATCTAACTATTCATCATTTTTTTTTCCTAAATCAACTATTTCATCCTAAAAAAAATCGAAAATATATAGTGTGGGGTATATTTTTAATTTCCTTTTATGTTATATTTTAAAAAAATTAAGCATAAGTTCTAGCAAGTCCACTTTGACCGAATCTAGCCTCACATCACTTTACATCAAAAGTTAAAAACTAAAGACTTCACTTTTAAATAGTAAATTTAGCATGAAAACTATATAACAAGAGTTATTTTTCCATAACTCATAACTGTTAACCGTAAATCTAGAATATGCATGGCTCTCTATATTATATGTTGCTATTAATGGTGGGGTAATTCCTTGGAATAAGTAATACTTTTTTTTTTTTTTTTTTTTTTTTTTTGTATTATAGCACTGAACTTTCTAAAAGAAATGGTTAAATGCGAAAAAAATGAAAGAGTAAAACAGTAAAATTTTGGAAAATTTTGTTTTTTCCTATAATTTGAGTTTTAATATATAGATATATTATCTCGGAGAAAAATTTAAATTAATTGACATCAAATCAAACATGATTATCTATGGTATACTTTTATGCATATGATATATACATATGATATATACAAATTATTTGTGTTCACCAATAATATATACATATAATAATCTATATTATCTATGATATATGATATACTTTTATGCAGACACCTCGACTTGGCTAAAGTAGTTCTAGTTCTCTACAGTACAGATCAAGATGACAAAATATTAAGTAATAAACATAACTAATATACTAATTTGATCTCCAGATTAGTTGTACAGTGTCCTAACGTCAAACCTAACATTCCTCAAAGAAAACATGATACAGACTCTGTCAAGTGTGTAAAAAAAACTTACAACATCAAGTCTGATTAAAGTAATTTATATCAATTTCTATAAAATGTACTTTTCTTGAAGTCAAAGACATTTTACAACCTATGGGGGTGTTTGTTTTATCTTTTAAACCAACTTTTAGCCTTTATATTTTCCTAAAAGTTAAAAAGGAACCAAACGATGTTTGGAAAGGGAAAAGATATTTTAAAAGCAACTTGTCAAAAAGAAGTAAAATGAACATTTTGAAAAGTCACAGGAACATGACTTTTTGTAACTTGTGAAGCCCTTAAAACTGAAATTACTTTTATACCCCCAAGTCACAATTAGGAAAATTAAATAAATCTGATGGAGGACTCACGTTGTAGGAAGAAGCAAGCCCCAAGTCACAATTAGGAAAATTTGATGATGACACTGCAAGCGTTTGTCTGAGAGCTTCATTTATACAAACAAAAAGCCTCAACAATATCTCAAAACCAAAGGAACGAAAGAGTGAGTGAAAATAAAGAAACATCGAACCTCTAAAAGCTTAGGGTTGGTGGGCGATGATGGCGAGCGAAAACCAAAATCGAGCTTGTGAGCCTGTAAAACCAAAAACCATAATCATCGACAATTTCATAAATGATAAAGCATAAGATCATCCCTAAACCTAAAATAAACCGAATAAATCAACAATTACACAAATGATAAACCATAAAACCAATAATTTCATAAATAATACACATAATTAATGATAAATAAACAGGGAAAGTAAACCTTGATTGAGTTAATTGAAGTTTTGTTAAAACTATTCAAATGATTTGTGTCTTAAAACCCAATTCCTGTAGCTTTAACAGAGATGGATGGATAGATAGATAGATAGATAGATAGATAGATAGATAGATAGATAGATAGATAGATAGATAAATAGATAGATAGATAGATAGATAGATAGGTAGATAGATAGATAGATAGATAGATAGATAGATAGATAGATAGATAGATAGATAGATAGATAGATAGATAGATAGACAGATAGATAGACAGATAGATAGATAGATAGATAGATAGATAGATAGATAGATAGATAGACAGATAGATAGATAGATAGATAGATAGATAGATAGATAGATAGATAGATAGATAGATAGATAGATAGAGAGAGAGAGAGAGATAGAGATAGAGAGAAAGAGAGAGAGAGAGAGAGAGAGAGAGAGAGAGAGAGAGAAAGAGAGAGAGAGAGAGTTATGTGTGTTACCTCTATGAAGAGATAACGTCGTATGGTGGTAACCCAGTAGGAGTGAATCAAGGGACCTGATGCTTTTAGGAATATCTCTTGGTGAGTTTCTTGTTGGAAAGAGAAACCCAGAGCAGATGATCACTTGAACCCTGCATTCGAAACCATTAATTTCGCATCTTCTTCATCTGCAATAAATCAAATAAAATAGTTAATAATCAACCCACATAGAGAGAGGAAAAGTAAGTACGTAGAAAAGAACTGACATATGGAACAGGTGATCGTAATGTAAAGCAACAAGAGTGGTCGAAAAAGAAGGAAACGAGGAGGCTGAAAACCGATTGATACAACCGACTGTGAACGTGGGGGAGAAGAAGCCGGAGAAGAAGAGTCATCAACTGCAAACAAACGCCATATTTGAGTTTATGGAGGCTCTGATTGGAAGATCTGGACGACTGTTTTTCCACTCACCGTCATTAATAATAATAATTAATAATAAATATTAGGTAAAATGACTTGAGAGGTAAGTTACTTTTTTAAATGTACACATTTCGTCATTATTATTATTATTATTTTTGTAAATTAAGCCTTTATACTTTATTAATGTGTACACAATTGATCCTTTTGATCGGCTTCTATCGGTTCTGTTGATGTGGAAGCACACGTGGCACTAACAACAACTGCATAAAAATTAATTAGCTTAGTCACTCCTTATAAACGAATGTTAACATCCAAAATCAGGAAGAATCACCTTCAAACTCGAACACATAGAAGTGGGGAATTCGTAGAAGAAGAAAGAAGATGTCAAGTGGCTCAAGAAGCTCCACAGGTTCAAGCAATCAGAGAGTAGATAAGGAAGTCCTTTGTGATTGTGAACTCCCTTCAAGAACTCATACCTCCAAGACCAAAGATAACCCTGGAAAGAAATTTCGAGTGTGCCTTAACTCATTGGTAAATACCTAAATTGATTTTATTTATCAAATCGAATCAATTTTCTTCTTCTTTTCTTATATGTTGTTGATTTTATTACTGCAGAAACCAGGGAAAAGTGTAAATTTTT
Source organism: Lactuca saligna (assembly GCF_052625555.1). Classification (NCBI taxonomy): domain Eukaryota; kingdom Viridiplantae; phylum Streptophyta; class Magnoliopsida; order Asterales; family Asteraceae; genus Lactuca; species Lactuca saligna. The sequence goes on along the minus strand of NC_136417.1, from coordinate 174,678,347 downwards.
GGAATGGATTGATGAAGAACCAGAGAATATGAAGCCCATTGCAGAAGATACTCTTTCATATTTTGCAGATTATCTTAAACAAGTTTTAGAGGATGTGGCATCTGTTAGAGAAGAAGTGAAACAGTTGAAGGTTATGATTCAGATATTGATTCTGCTGGTCATTGTTAAGGTTATGTTTTGGGGTTGAAGATATGCTTCTTGTGGTTTTAGGGGATTTTGATGTAATAGACTTGTTGTGTAATTCTTGTTTACGTAATGGATGTTGATATACTTTATGTTTATGTAATGGTAAAGTTTATTGTTACTATATATAGATGTTGATGTAATTAACTCAGTCAAATGGAGGTAAAACCAAGACAAATTATAGGAAAGATTCTTTTATAGAGAATTGGATGTAAAGACAAATAAAAGTGGATGACAAAAGGCATCAAGCCATTTAATAATTACAAAAGATAAGCTCACCAGCAGGGGTAATACAGTAATTTAGTTCAAAAGATTCGACAAGTACATCAAAAGTAAACAACTAGTAGGGGTAATATAGTAATTAAGTTCAAAAGATTACCCCACAGTACATCAATATATATATATATATATATATATATATATATATATATATATATATATATATATCACATGCATTACCCTACTACATCAAAACCTAATTACTCTAAGGTCACAGGTTTGTCTTTGCTGCATCCAGTTCCATCGTTGACTTTAACATTTTTTTGAAGACCAATTTCCATGATTCTTTCTGAAAACTTTCTCACCCTACCAACATCATTAAAAGGAACCTTCTTCATAGGACTTCTCTTCACAGGAACCTTCTTCACACGACCCTTCTCCACATGACTTGGCCCTGTCGTGCTTGAATTTAAAGTTGAATGACTTGGACATGCTGTGGTTGGAGCTGGAGTTGGTTTACTTGGGCATGTGGATTTGTTGTGTCCAGTTTGGTGGCAAATGGTACATCTTAAAGGAATGCCTGCCCTTGACACAGTATGCCTTGTGTGCCCACTTAGCTCTCTTTTTGCCTGATCTCTTTTCCTTTTGACACATGGCCTGCCAGGTAACCTCCTCTATAATGGAGGCAAAATAGTATGAAGTCCTTCAACATGTGGCCACTCAGAACTGTCATTGAGTGGATGAATGTTATACTCATAACTACTAAGCAAAGAAGCTTTAGTATAGGAGTTGGATACAAAAGCCTCCACATCTAGGTTCAATGATGAAATTGCTGATATGACATGTACACATGGAATGCCTGTGAGTTTCTAGCTTCTGCATCCACATGCCCTCTGATTCAGATCAACAACATACCTCTCATTTCATAAGAACACTTCAAATTCTTTGTAGCCACTCACATAAGGTACCCAAAATCTATCAATATACAAGAAGATAGTCAGTTACCATTATAAAACCTATGTATAAATAATGAAATAGTTACTAACCTTTGCAATTCTTTCAAATCCTCTATTTCCCTTCTGATACTTGGGCATATGTACAAATCCCAACTCAAACCATTTTACTTCTACATCCATAGCCTCTGCATTGCCCAACATCTTATGTCCTCCAACATTGTTATCAATGGTTTCCTTCTAGCATCAAGTACAACATAATTGAAACTTTCAGAAACTCCATTCTCTACTGCATCACAATCCATACCCTCTCTAAAAAAAGCCTTTGACCAACACCTTGGATACCTTTCTGTGAGATAGTTATAAGCCCTATTTTCCAAGGACTTAATCTCATTCATTGTTGCTTCAAACTTTGGTACAGTTGTTGCATTCACAGCCCTCCAAAATGGTTTAAAGTATTGTTCTCCTTTAAATTTTTTGTGGAAATTAACTAGAATGTGTCTAGCACATAATCTATGCTCCACATCAGGAAGTCTTTCCTTCACAACTTCAAATAACCCCTGATTCAAACAATAAAATGATTAGTTAATTAAATAATCAAAATAGTTAAAGTTAATTGAAAAAATAGAATGATTACCTTGTGGCAATCTGAGAGGATTGTAATGCCATGACCATTCCCCCCTCCAATGTCTTCCATCAGGTTGTCCAAAAATCATTTCCATGTCCTTTTGTTCTTAACATTGACTATTGCCCAAGCTAAGGGATGGATGTTATTATTAGCATCTCTACCCACTGCTGATAGGAGCTCCCCTCTACAAACACCCTTAAGAAAGCAACCATAACCCCGATTACCTTTCTGCATCCATCTAACCACCCATCTACAACACCTTTAAAGCTAACATAAAACCTATCAAACACCATAGTATTATCAGGTTGTGGCACCAAGAACACCTCAACATGTGAACCTGGATTAGCCCTTCTGATTTCAGTTGCATAATCCCATAATTTGGCATAATGTTCTTTCAAACTTCCCTCAACTTCAGACAGTGCTAACTTTTTTGCATTCCTACACTGCCCAACACTCACATTAATGTTGTATCTCTTAGATACTAGGGCTTTCATTTTCCTCAAACTTAGTTTAGGACTCTCCAAAACATCATTCACAAATTGTTTTTCTATCCACTTATATGTTACAATTGAACCAAGTTTGAATGCCCTAGAACACTTGTGCTCTGTTATAAGAGACTTAATCTGAAAAGTGTGTTCCTTTTTCATCCAGGAAGCATACAATCTAAAAGGGCATATGAGATTCTTTCCTTTACAAAACCTAACTAGCAACCTAGTATTGTCATTCTTTTCATACCACGTATCATAACCATTTGCTACAGCATAACAACTAAGAGAGTATTTAAGTTCAGCAGTAGTAGAGTATTTCATACCTAATCGAGGCTTCATCTGATTCCATTATTGAGTATGATTATGTCTTGGGTAGATAGGTCGTATTGCATTATGATCTTCTTCAACCAAGTCATCATTCTGTATTAGACAAAGTTTGTTGAGGAATGAATCATTGAAATTTCTTTTGAGAGATATATCTTCATCGTCCTCTACATGTTGAGCTTTCAGACCATCTTCTAAAATGGAGTCGACATCAACAATAAAAACCAAATCTTCATCTTCAAGGTCTGCTTCTTCCTCCTGAATCCAATCAAACAAAGGTTCATGATGATGATCCACATACACATCTAATCTCTTCTTTTCATTCATATCTTCAAGAAACTCGTTAAAACCACAGTCATTCTGAATAGCATGTAATCCCTCCGACAACCTCACTTCATGTGGACAGTAATACACATCTCTGCATCTTCCATTAGTAAGCTTTTCAAGAAAGGGGATGCAATCATCGAAGTTCATCTTCTTCACAACCGTATGAGGTACCGAGGCTTTTACTCCATCAAAATAAATCAATAGGGTAGGTGTAAACAACCCTTGATAGTATACATCAACGATCGTATCTGCATCTTCTGCCATTGTTGATTGTAATTGTGAATCAAGAAGTTTGAGGGATTATCAACTAAGTGAATGGAGGAATGGCTGATTAAATGAGGCCTAATTGTCGCTTTATCCACCTTTTATGACACCTATTCAATTCATTTCAAGAAAACAAAATCAAAAATTTATATGACCGGTATTGTAACGTCCCAAAAATACAAGCCAAAAAATTTCATTTTTGAAAACATATTAGTAGCAAAACATACACCGATCATATCATTCATAAAAGTGTGCGTGTCTGGAATTCAGTTTATAAAAGCATAACAACGTCAGAGGACAATCCCCGGGAAATCTCATAGTGCGGAATACAAGGCGTGTGTGTGATGGGCCGCTACCGCGCCAGCTCTTTCCCCTTCGAAGAAGAGGTACCTGAAACCAAAACTGAAAACTGTAAGCATGAAGCTTAGTGAGTTCCCCCATTGTACCGCATACCATAAAAACACATAACATACATATACTGTCAGGCATATCTGGGTGCCCAACCTACCCCTTCGGTCCTTGCGACCGAATACTGCCGGGCATATCTGGGTGCCCGACCTACCCTTCGGTCCTTGCGACCGAATACTGGGGACTATTTCACCCCCTTACTACTACCACATAACACATATCACATAGCATCATATTATACTAGCACATAACCATAACACAGGTAGTACCAACCCTAGATGAATATCACGGAGACAAACATCTATCATATAACTCCTATTGGTGGGTCGACATTGTGGCCGTAGACCTACCGCTACTGGGAAGTAACTCACCTCGTAGCTGCTGCTCTGCGTGGGAACTATTTGACTGCTACTGCTGCTCCGGAAATCCTCCGGCTGCAATTCCCACCAAACACTTAGTCACATATTGCTAACCGACCTCAGGGTAAACTGACCATTTACCCTTAACCAAACCATGAGTTAAATTCAAAGTCAACTTCCAGTTGACCCGACTCGCCGAGTTGGCTTGCCAACTCGCCGAGTCCCTATCCCTTTGTCTGACCACTATCCCGTCTCTACTCATCGAGTTTGGCATTTACTTGACGAGTTTTCCTTCTAAGTTTATGACCCAACGTTCTTCATTCTACTCGCTGAGTTGTATGAACAACTCGTCAAGTTCACCTTCGTCTAAAGAACACTCTATGCTGAGACTCGCCGAGTTGTATGAACAACTCGCCGAGTCCGTTCGTAAGGCAAGAAGATTGCCTTGAACTCGTCGAGTCATGGCATTGACTTGCCGAGTTACTACATGAGTGAGTCTGGCTTCCAACCCACTGAGTCACACCCTATGACTCACTACTCAAACACGTAAACGCACAAAGGGGAAAACTCGAGGACTCACGACTCGACTCACCGAGTCAGGTGAACAACTCGCCGAGTCTGCCACATGCAATACTATACACGCGATTCTGCTTGAATCTAACCCATGCCATTCATAAATATGGGTTTCTAGGGCCTGGTTTACACGTAAAGTTTCCAATTTTACGTGTAAATAAACACCCATGAAGGTTTTAGGGCTCAAAATGCACCAAAAGAGTATATCTAGGGCTTTCATGCACTATGGCTCCATAAAGGCAATAGATCCAAGCTCCTGGAGCTCAATCATGCCTAGATCTAGAGGCTAAACAACTTATTACGAACCCTAAGACACAAAAAAGCTTGGGAAAAAGGTTCAAGAAGAACTTCCATGGAGCTACAAGGGATAATGAGCATGAAAACAAAGGGAAACTGAGTTATACCTTAATAAAGTCACTGAAATAACACCAAGATGTTTGGCCTCCTTCTTCTCTTCTTGATCTACTCTCCTTTTCTCTCAAAATCTTCAAGAAACACACACCAAGGCACTTCAATCTCACAAGGAACAAGGGTTGGACGTTATGCGGAGCTATAAGGGTGAAGGGGGAGAGCTTAGTGTCACACCCCGAAAATCAAAGGCGGAAACATTTCCGGGGTGGACTACCACGTTGTGTATCAAATCCAATGTACATAGTAATCACAGTAAACAACCATTACATTACATATATATGAAAGTTTACATTTGTTTCAAAAGTAAAGTTATACAAGATATACATATGCATCATATTAACAAAAGTTGAGACGAGTCTTCCACGCACTCCGTCTTCATCAAAAGAGATCACCAGGTACCTATCTAACTTGGACTTGAGAATACAAGCGGTTTGAAAATCAGCATAAAGTTGGTGAGTTCATAAGCGGTTTTGTTTTATGAAAATGTATCGGTTTCCTTTAGTTTCCGAAAAGTTTTGTTATCCAAGAAAATCCCATATTTTCTTATGTGAAGTTGGTTTAGTTATCATTCATTACCAATTCGATTACGTGTTGTATTTTACCCCAGGAAAATCCCATATTTTCCTAATTGTAAGATCAGTTGTATATCACAAAGTATAGTTTAATACACAAAACTATATAATGAAAATCTTGGGATCACTATCCCGAAAGAGATATAAGATAGTTTGACACATATGAAAGTACAGATTTAAGATCATGGGACTACCATCCCGGACTAGACACAAGATATTTTGATATATATGGAAATATAGATTGAAAACCATGGGATCACTATCCCAGACAAAATATAGATTTAGACCATGGGATTATCATCCCGTATATGATATAGATACAAAACCATGGGATCATTATCCCGTATATGATATAGATACAAAACCATGGGATCACTATCCCGTATAAGATATAGTTAAAGACCATGGGGAAAGACATCCCGTACAAGTTATAGGTATAAAACCATGGGATCACTATCCCGAACTAGATACAAAATAGTTTGATAATACCATGGGATCACTATCCCGAAAGAGATATAGAATCTAAAACCCAAACTGTGAATAAACTAATATTAATACATGTTGTGAGTCGGGTAACCATGCTAATACGACAACGAGACCTCCTTGACGTTTGTCAGACGTTGAAACGATATCCAGAAATTTGTCACCCCAGGTGTGCGCGCCTAACTGTAGCTAGCAGTTAAGGTGTGGGATTGTCAGTCCCGAATAGATCTATTCACAAATTCCGCGCTCTCCCTCCAGGAGACTCTGGTTACACTTCCGGGGAGGATTTACTGATCATCCATAAAGGGTAGTGACTATCTCACAAACTAGTACTAAACTATTCACAGGGTTCTCATACGATATCGACTTACAAAAGATTATGAAATGTAATACAGTGAATATAGATACATACAATGAAATTATCTGACAATACATTCAAATGATACGGAGGTAAACTGAATCGGACATAGTTTATCTAATAATTTTATATAGATATCAGTACATGATAGAACGAAATAGTAAAGAACCCCAAATTATTCCCATAATAATTTGATTAGTTGGTTTATTTCCTTAACTAAAATACATTTAGTTGTAATTGATAAATCATTCCTTATGCTCAGCATAATACATAAGGAGTAAAAGAGTTTATAAGATTGTCAGATATAATTTGAAACATATCAATGTTATGAATTGAAAACAATTATAGTTTGCTTGTATTCCCCCCCCCCCCCTCTGAAAACATTGAAAACAATGAAAAAGGGCGTAGGGGTATGAACTCACCGGACGAGATATGTGACGGTTTGGATGCTAAGAGTTGATCCGGGACTTGTAAACACACGAGGTTCCTAATTATGATGTAAAGATACACATTTGTATCTAATTAGGATTTAGATTGATTGTTGGATAGGGACAATTGCTTCAAGTCGCGAAAACACTCCGATACAAGTGTTTGGAGGGACCCGGGTGGCGTTTAAGGACATGTAATGATACGAGGGACTTAGGAAATGAGTTTACTCCTCAAGAGTACACTTCTAAATGGTGTTTACGGCCAAAACACCCATTCCCCATGAGTTTACGGCCGTAAACTCATGATGGGTGGTTTATGGTGCAATTTGGACTTCAAACACTTAGGGGACAATTTCTAGAGTTGATTTAAGGGTTTGGAATAAGTTTAAAACACCAAAATGTTACATTTTAGGGAGTTTACGGCCTAGCATGGTCTCATGGCCGTAAACTCCTATAAATCCATGAAAAGTTGTGTTTTTGGATTCCAAACTAATCACATGTGATTGTTAAAATTGTACCAAAGTCTTATATGCATTTGTTTGAAATTTTGAAGGGATTTTTGGAGTTTACGGCCAATGAGACCCTTCTCATGGCCGTAAACTCTCATAGAGAGTAAATCCTTGTGTTTTAATGCCAAAAACTTGTTTGTAAGGACTTCAAAAATTCAATCCAAGGCCTTAGGGGTGGTTTAAGGGAATTTTGACATGTGAATATGAGTTTACGGCCAAAGGCTATGTGCTTAGGCCGTAAACTCCAATATGTGGTGTGTTTGATGTGTTTAAGGCCTCCAAACCATTTTTAGATGATTCTAGGATTTACCACAAGGTCATTGGTTGAGTTTTGTGGCATTTGGACATGTCTTAAGGCACAAAATCCTCCATTTAGAGGAGTTTACGGCCCAAGCACATGCCTTGGCCGTAAACTCTTATTTGTCCCCCAAAAATGACGTTTCAAGTGTCTAAATGCAATTATCAATGTTCTATAATTCATAACTAAGACATATAAGTGATTTGGAAGGGTTTAAGGGCATGAAAACCCTAGTTAAATGAGTTTACGACCCAAGAATGATCCTTGGCCGTAAACTCCTTCAAACTTCACAAAGTTCATGTTGTAATTGTTTAGAGTCCATATCTTGAAGCCATTTAGCCATATCTAAGTCCCAAACTTGTCAAGGAGGGGTTTAAGGGCTTAAAAACCCACTTAATATGAGTTTACGGCCAATGAATGCTCCATGGACGTAAACTCATGAATATGGTCATAAATCATGTTTTGAACTTGAATTTAAAGGCTAAGGAGGTTACAATACAAGCTAAGGAATGTACCTTAGAGATTAGAAGCCTTAAATTTGAGTTTTGGACCCTTAAACTTGGATTTAGGAGAGAAGGAAAAAGCTTCAAATGGATGCTAGAACATGTTTATATAGGTCTTAAAACTTGTACGCGGTGGAATTATACCCGATACCGACGTTAAACGCGGCTTTTGGTCGCACCCGATTAAGTTACCGTCACCCGGTGGGGACATTTCTAACACTTATGAAATAAATAAATTTTGGGCTAATTACGTGAGTTCCTGAGTGGTTAGACACTCATTAAATTATAATAAACTTATAAGTTTAAATAGAGAGAGAGTAGAGAGAGAAGGAAAAAGTTTCAAATGGATGCTAGAACACGTTTATATAGGTCTTAAAACTTGTACGCGGTGGAATTATACCCGATACCGACGTTAAACGCGGCTTTTGGTCGCACCCGATTAAGTTACCGTCACCCGGTGGGGACATTTCTAACACTTATGAAATAAATAAATTTTGGGCTAATTACGTGAGTTCCTGAGTGGTTAGACACTCATTAAATTATAATAAACTTATAAGTTTAAATATTTTAATCCAAAGTGAAAACGGAACGAATTTGATAACGGCGACTTTTCGGGTAGAACGGGTTTTGGCGACGAACAAATTTCGGTTTGTTACACTTAGGGGCGGATAAGGGGTTTAAATAGGGTGCAAACCCTTGAAATTTAGGGTTTCATCAGACAACGGTGACTCGCCGAGTCTCCAACTTAAACGTGATCCGGACCCCGTCCCTACTCGGCGAGTCGGACCTACAACTCGCCGAGTCCAAGGCTAAAAATAAAAAATACTAAGATAAATTTTACGTAGCAGGAACCAGGTGCTACAGGTATACCGGGTCAAAAGGATTGCACAATTACAAAAAATCGAATATAAGGGCCTAATTTACAAAAAAAATAAAATAATAACAAGGACGAAATATGTACATTTAAAAAAGTAACTTACCCTCTCAAGTCATTTCCCTAAATATTATATATTAGTTATATATTAATAAACTAGGTGTGAGACTCATGTATTATATGAGTTTATTTTAAAAATATTAAATATAAAATTTTAACAATTTGAAAATTTTGAATTTATAAGAAAAATAAGAAAATTTTTGAATTATTAAAATTAATGAGACTTTAATGTATTGAATACATTACATATATAAACCCTTTTATAATAAATACATCACATATATATTATCTTACAAAATAAAATGTGGAATTTTAATTTAATAAAATGAAAAATACAATAAAATGACAAATGAAAAATAAAAAATTTAAAAATTTTAGAAAATGTCATGTATCCAAATAAATGAGAAGAGGACATGTGTCAAAAAGTTTTTTATTTGTTAGGTATGATATTATAACATAGTTGTATTATCTTTAAGAATTAAATAATATTCAAAATAATGATAACTTTAGCATTGCAAATAGTTTCTACGGTTGATTGTTAGTTTATACAAATGACACTAAGGTAGTGTTTGTTTTTTGTCTGCAGATCTGTGTGATCTCTTTTGTTTGTGCCGCACAGACATTAGCCTTTGCAGACTGTTTGTTTTTTTTGAAGATTGCAGACCTAAAAATGTATGCGCTCCCTCTTCTTGGTCCAAATATGGACCATAGTCTTCTAACATCTTCAAACATCTTCTAGCCTAAAAAACATATATATCTTTATTTTTTTAAGTTTTTTTTTAATTTATAATTTTTCTAACTTTATTAATAATAAACAATTTAAAAAAAATACAAAACTTAGAAAAAACGTTCGACCTTAAAAAGATGATATTTTTAACAAACTTTTTAAATACAATTTTATTACAATAATAGTCGTTGAAGTTGTTTATATAAATATGAAAAAAAAATCATAATATATTCTTATATTTTTTGCCAAATTTTATAAAACATTATTTAACACAATATCGTTAATTTCTCGAGAAAATATTCATGGTACGTTTTTAATGGATTTAATTGAAAAATCGAAATTTATTTCCATTTATTTATGTATCAAATTCTTTGATTAATAATTATAATGTTTAGTTATAACTTTGCAACCAAAGTTGTTGGTTTTTATAAAATATATACGTTAATTTATACCATTTTTATTTTTATTTTTATACAATAATATATAAAAGTTGTTCTAGATTCGTTAATTATTTATAACAAAGTTATAAAAATATTAAAAAATCACTTTGAAGTATAAAAAAAAATCACTTTATTTAGATTTCAGTTTATTTTAGTAGCTCGCAGATGTTAAAAAAACAAGCAGTTTTCCTTTTTCAGAATGCAGACGTTTGGTCCACCTCTTCTACTGCAGAAATCTATAGATGTAATCCGCAAACTGCAGACATTTTGCCTCAGAAAAAACAAACTACTAAGTATGAAAAAAGTGACGACAATAAATATGAAGTACGACTTATAGAATCCAAAACAAATCTTTTGCTTTATGACTATTTATTTTCTGACATAAACATTTGATGTAGATATAACCATTTACAGTTATTTAAAATATCAAATTGGACTTAAATTTACATTGGGTTTCTCGTTTTCTTAAATCAAAATACCAAAAACTCATATATAAAACTACTACGGTTTTTTAATGCAATAAATATTACGTATTATTATTTAACTAATCAACAATAATGAGAACCTAACGTACACAATTCAAAATCAATAAAAAAAATCAATAAAAATATAAATATAATATCTAGTCATTCTTCATCTAACACTACAAAAACTTACCTGATTCAAATCAATTTCAATGTTAGATACACAAACAAAAATATCAAACACATCACAACAACATTACCGGAAAAACTTTGCTAATAAATGAACTTAATCAATTTCAATGTTAGATACACAAGCAAAAATATCAAACACATCACAACAACATTACCTGAAAAAACTTTGCTAACAAATGAACTTCTAATATACTGGGCTACAACATCTTTACCATTTTACAAAAATAATTCAACAAACATCTATGTTTAGTAAATAAATTTCAAATCTACTTCAATTTTAAAGCCAAAAATCTATTTTTCAAAGCTAGAAATCATTTTCCAAAAACATAACTTCAATTTCAAGGACAAACTCTTCATACACATGGTTTTCTTTCTTTCCTTCAGTTTTTTTCAAATATCAAGAAGAAAAGATGATTACAAACTCTTCATGCACATGGTTTTCTTTCTTTCCTTCACAAATCTCCACATATCTATGCTTTATAAGGAGATTTATAACATATACGACACTTACAATATATAAGTTAAATAAACACTAATACTTATAACTAAATAGCAAGAACCTTCGTTCTTTGAAATATGATATCTGCACTTCCAGATCTTTTATCAATCAAATATATAATAGAAGTAAAAATCACTAAATCAGTCAATTTTCATGTTGATAAGTTTAACAACAAACTTGAAGATCGATTAGATCTATGAAACAAGTAGAGAAATAATCAGATAAACAATAAGAACAAGCAAATGGATCAAAAGGTGTCGAATGATTAATAAACAATCCTCAGAAGAGCTCGATAAAGAACATCAACTGTAGAGGATTTTAGGGTTTACAATAATCAATGAGAATGACAACAGCTTTTCTATACGCATACATGCATGCATATATTTATATTAAAACCCTAACTGTTTATCTAAGAAAAAGGAGGCTAATCTAGATAAACATGGATTGACAAGCCCAATCCGGTTGTAAAACAAAAGGGCCCAAGACGCAACACATTAATCTTCAACACATGTGAATAACCTTCGAAGAAACAAAAAGAACACAATAAAAAGACCAAGATTAGCATCAAATGGTTAGCTAGTTGCATATTTTTGGAACTAATCAAAAAACAATGAGAAATAGGACCTGTTAAATGTTTAGAGCACCAAGAACCAATACCAATGGTGGTTCGTTCAACATTCTTGGAATGATTTGGTGTAGATTTTCGCACAAGTTAGTAAATCATACATGTAATAAAGATGTCTGATGAAAAATGCTCATAAATCAAACCAAGTAAAATCGCAAACATTACATAATTGGTTAACAAACCTGAAAACAAATAAATCGAACATGTTGAAATCCATCAAACTCATAAGGGCTCTCGCACATGAAATCGAAACACTTTAGATCTACCGATGGTATAGATTGATGGTGGTGATGTAAATCAGTGGCTGGGGAGGAGTGTTGGAAAAAATGGATTCGACGTTATGTCTGAGAGGAACGACTTTGAGCGGCTGAACCTAATTTTAGGGCATCTAAAATTAGAGCATTATATATGGGACTGTTGACCCTTGTGTGTAGTAGTGTGAGCTTAAACACTCTTTTTTGATTGGTTGGAAGCAAGTCACATGGATCACCAAAACTCTAATCTCTACCGTCTGAGTTAGATCCAACGTTTGTAGTGGCGGAGGCAGTGGGGGGGGGGGGGGGGGGGGGGGGAGGAGGTGCCGGGTGCTTTGCCCCATCCAACCTCTTTTCAAGTTGCAACTATAGTATTATAAGATATAAGATGAGCCAATGATTAATTAACTCCTATTCCCACATTGATGTATTAATGAATGCTTGAGCCCTTCCTAATTCCTTTAAAAAAGACAATTAATATATATTTATAAACAATGAGTCATAAGGGTATGAGAATTAAGAGGCCACGACCGACTTTATAACCACCACCTTGTTATTAATAAATATCCATCTATGTTAATTTATAAGTAGCAAGAATACCTGATTTGTTTATAAATAGTGTTTATTATTCGATGATTCTTGTCGGCAACACTGTTACATACAACGATTTCACATCGATGTATTGATGAATGCTTGAGCCCCTCCTAATTCCTTTAAAAAGACAATTAATATATATTTATAAAACAATGATCATAAGGGTATGAGAATTAAGAGGCCACGACCGACTTTATAACCACCACCTTGTTATTAATAAATATCAATCTATGTCAATTTATAAGTAGCAAGGATACCTCGTTTGTTTATAAATAGTGTTTATTATTCGATGATTCTTGTCGGCAACATTGTTACATCAACGATTTCAGTTCTCTAATTAAGAAGGTAATTTTTTTTATTACATACTTTATTTACTGTTACTTGTAATTAATAATTTAATTATGATTTGATAATTTGGTTGATTATAATTATAAATTTATAGGGTAAATAATTAGCAAGAAATTTCTTTTTTCAAATGAATAGACGATGTGCATGATCCATAATTGCATTCGGTTACTCATAATACTAAATAAGATGTTCATAATATACACCCATAACCTTATGAGGCTGTCAGCCTCCCTTATTCTTAAATCCTGCCTCCGCCCCTGAACATTTGAGATTTGGTTTCCTTGATTTTTAAGACAAATGTCTTAAATTGTATGTGGCCCAAATTTATCCAGCATGTGTATTGTGCATGTTTGGCAGTACCTCTTAAAATGTAGTCTTAATTTTTAAGACATTTGTGCATAAAAGGTTATACTGATGTCTGTTGTGTATGTATTGTAGTATAGTATAGATAACTCTATATCTGATGTCTGTTGTGTGTATTATTAATTATTGTTTTGTACATCTAGACTATCAAGTAAGGATCAGCCAGTCAGGAGAGTTAGTGGGCAGGACCATTTCGGCATATAGCTTTTCTGATATCCAGCTGTAACATCCCAAAAAATACGACTCAAAAATTTAATTTGAAACATATTATAAAAACTATAATCATCCATAAATGTAACGCCCGTAGATCCTGGCTCGTCAATTTAGAGACGATAAGCATCAAAAATGACTTTTTGATGGAAGATTATTTTGATGGGTTTTGATCATAAGAACATCCTATGTGCTCATACAAACCCTAATGCTTGGATCTAGGTTTCTCTATTGTACATGCAATTCATCCAAGACTATAAACCCTAATACTAGCATGTGATAATTGATATTAGCACAATAATAGGTTTAAGATATTACCTTGATTGTTATATAGCAATAACAATCACTATTCCTTCTTGTAATGACTTTAGAAAGCTTAGAGTCACAAGTGTCACTCATCTAATGGTTCACAAACACCAAGAGCAAGAGGATGAAGGGGAGAAGAGAAGGAGGCTGCCCAAAACCGTCCAAAACCCTAGAGAATCAGTTCCTCACGTTTTTGGGGCTTAAGGGTACTATTTATACATGTAGGCTATTAGGGATTTAAACTAGGAAACCCTAATCTGACTGCTTAAGCCCTAAGCAGCCCATGGATTCCTTTCCTTAAGGCCTTGGGCGATTTCTAATGGGTTTCCCCATAGAATTCGTCTAACCTTATAATATAAGATAATCCATAGCCCAATTGCAATTATCTTATAATTACAATTCCAATCCCTTAAGTTTAATTAATCTCTTTTAGTCACAAACTTAATTCTTATTAATTCTTGACTAATATTAATTAAACAATATGATTTCTCCTTTAATATATTATTTCCATAATATATTAATAAATCATATTTAATCCTTTCTCTCCATAATTCATCCTATCAAGTTGCTTTGGTGAAGGCAACCCAAAAGGACCATGCACCATCGGGTCAAGTACATACCAAAATAGTTATGGACTTAAACACTAATCCAACAGTCTCCCACTTGGATAAGTCTAATAACTATTCCACGTATGACTTCAGATCATGATCTGCATTCGTAGCTTTCCAAAGCCGCTGTCAACTCTGATCCTATCAGATACGCGTGTCCTTTAGATAAGGGATCATATATTCCTCCATTCTAGATATCGTATAAGATATGATTTCAAGTCATTCTTTCTGTACTATTTCTCGACTTCCGATTTATGACGACTGACTAATTGAACAAATCAAATTAGCCCTAGCCCGACCGAGCATTTACGTTTGTCATCACTAAACCATCGAGGGGGCCCGAAGATATCGCTTTTATCCTAATTTGGATAAAAGGAACGGATAAACTTTAACTCAATGTTCGCTTGTACTCACTTACCGAATTACACACAACAATATGTTTTATGACACCAAGTTACTGGTGCGTTTTGATATCATCAACGTGTAACCGATTTGCAAGATACAACTCACACATCTCGGTTTCAAGAATATAAGATATTATCGTCTCACCAATCACTCGTGATAAAATCCATGAAGTGATCTAAGTGAGCGTGGGTTTAATCCAATGCTCAAATCATGTTCATAAGCACTCATGAACGTTGCAGCAAACATTTGCTTATGTCTAATGCTCTTTAGACAATCCACACACCAATTCACGACAATCTTCATTCATACCTACTTCCAACATATGAACGACTGTGGCCCGTTTGAATAATTTGACTGTTCTTAACCAATTAAATTATTCAGGAAGTCAAAACATGCAAAGTGAAACACAAGAATAATACTAATCCCATATGGCCTCAAACCTTTAAGTATAAATAAAACACCTTTTATTTATCACCATATCGATTACTCATTATTTGTTGTTTCGGGTAATCAACTTCTTACTCGAATTACAACACTTGTCCCATGCTCTCAGCATGCACACAATGTTTACCTATGGTTCTTACATTTATGAAATAGATCAAATGAACACATTTCCAATAATACTCATTTCACAACTCCATATCCTTTTTCATAAGTGAAAGAATATCAAATTCTTGCCACTTATAAAGTATGTTAGATTCTAATATTTTATGCAATGATCCTTTTCGTAATGTCATAGCACAAAAAGTCACAAAGACTATTGCCAACGATATTACAAAGTCCTCTATCGAAGATTGTTACAAGACAATTCCATAAATACGATGTCTCTCACTCAAAGTACATTCCTTTGAACATCCTTTTTCATAAAGTTTCTAATCTTGATATAGATTTTCAATATCTATCCCCCAATATGGAAACGTTTCCATATTTTCCATATGACAACTCATTCTTAATAGAATCTTATCTATTCATAATAATGTCGATATACTCCATCCAATATCATACTTCCAACTACTCACAAGCGACCAATCCTCGGCGAACTTTGGATTGTCCTTTGATAGTTGTTTAATTATCTTAGTCAAATATTGTAGCATTTGTAATCGATCCTATACCCGAAGCGTATGGGACACGATTCATAATGTCTTACATAAAGATTTGATACTTTATCAATCTTCTGCCATAATATTTTTTGTGCTACGTTCTCACAATTTGAATTATGAAGAGGAATCCCGTAATCATGATCGAAATTTAAGAACACACTAACATTCCACAACCTAAGCCTTTAGTTTTGAAATGAAGCATAATATGCTCTCCCTTAATTATAGCAAAACAACTATTTAACTCTTACAACTTTGCAAAGTATGACTCTTGTTGTCTATAATTAATATTGCTAACTTGCAACACTTGCCTTAATAATCATACAATCATAACATTTATGCTCCCACTAGCTTTAACATGTATTCAGAAACCAGCTTAACTTCCAGAAAAACAATACTTGTTGAATTTCTTAAGTTCATGTTTCTAATACCTAATGCTTTGATAATCTTTTATCAAGGCATCTTAATCTCATACACCTTTGTCTAAGATAGCTCATATGTGTGTCTTAAACAATTAAGACTAATTTCCAAATGTCACAATTCGAATCATGGAGAGGGATACCATAACCATAATCAAATTTGAGAATGCAATTTTACAATCGTTATCTTCTTAAAATCTCTCTTAGTGGAAGCATTTCCTCACAGTCATTTTCACGAAGGAGGGAATCTTATGACACTTAGATTTTAATGGTGTATGTGTTCCTATCCATGTGAATTTGTCAAAACCAAAGTTTGTGACAAATTCAAACTGATATGGACTGAACATTCTTAATCTTGATTTCTTGCCTTATGGTAACACGGCTGCCCACCATGTCTTCCAAGTAGTTAAGCAGCTTACCTTTTCCTATCAATGTACTTTTCATTGATCAAGGTCCTTTCCTTTTATGCATTCAAATGAGAACTCTTAGGGCTCACATGCATAATTAACTCTATTAGAATGACATATAAACAAGATATATCAACACGATAGGTTGTAAACCTCAAGTCGTGTGCTAGTGATGATAGATAAGGTTTATTTTGATTTGTTCTTGAAACCTTTCAAGACAATTAAGACTCCCACTGACTCTTCGACATATAAGATTCTCTTTTCAATAACCATTTCTTGACAAATATTCAAGAGTTAGTGTAGTTTTTATCAAAACACTTCATAAATAGGTCTTAGTTGGTCTTTGTCTTATCCAAGACATCACAACTTTCCTCATTTGATGAATGTAATAAACCTTCTTATTACTCAATGTCACAATCTTAACTTTAAGACTTGTTTTGGAACGAAGTATGATTGACTTCTTGATTTTAACCATTTCTTCAATTCTTGATTCCTCCACTTAGACATACAATTGTACTAAGACTTACTTAGAGGATCAATTGAGATATGGTTCTTACTCATTAAGACTTATCATAAAACATAATAAAAGGTACTCTCCCTTCTTCTTAGAATAGAGAAACTTTTATCTTTCTGCCTACTTGATTCTTCTTATTCGTTCTGCTTATTGATTTAAACTTTTACAATCAATTCAGAATTACACTTAATCTTATAAGTGTAATCGTATTTGCTAAACTTTTAGTAAATCATGACGAATATCTTTGTTACTCTTGTGGTGGACTTGATCAACACATAACTTTGTGTACTCGATCTCCTAGTCCTTCACTTGACACTTTGTCAATGAATTAGTCTAATTTCCAAATGTGAAAGTTTATTCATTCATCATACAATTCTTGTTGTACGATTCCAAATCTCTATCCAATTGAAACTTGGACGATGAGAAACTTTCTCTATTTGGTAAATTCTCGACATTTCCACAAATAACATAATTAAGGATCACATCCATTTGTTGTAAATATACGAACATCAATTTTTCATAATGATTTCATTGCAAGGAAATAAATAAATGAACACGTTAAAATTTTTTTATTTTATTTATAAAAGCAGCGGAAAACATTTGTCCTTACAATGTAAAATCAACTGAAAAACTATGTAATAAATATTCCTAAAAACTCTATCTAAGCTCAAAATCTAATCTTCGAATCCATGTCTTCGTGATTAGATTCATCTTGCTATTTCATCAAGCTTCCTCTCTTTTCATCGATCCTGCAAAACATTCAAATGCAATCTTATCACATTATGTATTAAGAATCAACGAATATGAACTTGATCGATTTAGATAGTGGGTTTTACCTTAAGCACATTCATACTCTTTGACTTTCCCATATTCTGGAATCTTCAGGCTCTTAGGGCAGACTTGTATCCAACGTCCTTTCTCTTGGCAACAAACGCAGGTCGGTTCTCCTAGAACATCCTCGGAAGCATGGTTGGTTGACTTTCCCAACAAATACGCTCCATTGCTTTGCCAAATAATTTCTGATTCAACAGCAATGAGCATGTAAGTTAGGTCAATGAGGCTTTTGTGACAACCCGATATTTCAACTCTTTGTAATGGCCTAATAGGTCAAGTATTGTAAACATTTTTGAGTTAATAAAATTAACTTTGATAATAAAATATCCAAAAAGTTTCTATTTAAATTCTTCTATGTTTAAATATCATTAAACCATGATCGTACGTAAAAAGAACGCCAAAATCCGACTTCGTATATTGAAGTTATGATTTTTCCAAGTTCAGCTTAGCAACAGACAGCTAAAAACTCGAATCGGAGATCGAGCGACATTTGGCCGGAATGACCTAAACGAGAATCGAAGGTCTCGACAATGGTATTTCAACGGTAAAAAGTCTGGCAAAAACCGACGTCAGATAAAGAAGTTATGAATTTTTAAAGAAATTCCTTAATCACGTCATTTTAATAAATAAATAATAAAAATAATTTCGGAATTTGCCAATGGAATCTAAACGAAAGTTGTAGATCGTAGTCTCACCTTCGCGGGGATATAAAGAACGTCGAAAACGGAGTTCGTATGAAGGAGATATGAATTTTTGAAGTTTGATAAATAATTTATATATAATTTTTATTAAAAATGTTGGTAATATCCGAAGGGGAGTCAGCCTAGGGCCGAAGTACGCGCAGCGTACCTTCGTACGCCCCGTATACTCGAGGCCACGGCCTCGGATCGTCCACGTCTCCCTATACGAAGCTACCTGACCCGCCATCCCATCCGACCCGCCCCATCCGAAATACGTAAGCGATGACGTCGCGTACGCGCTGCGTACGCCAGTACGCCCCGCGTACGGAGGCAGTTCAGCCCCCTATAAAAGGGATGCGAGCCTTTCCGAAAAATTTGTTCATTTTCTCTTTTTCTCTCACGATCTTGCCTCGATTTCCGTGCCCGTTCAAACCCGAAGCTCTGGTCTTTTTGCTCAAGTCCCGAGAGTCGATTTTACTCCCAAGATTCCCAAGAATCCCGAGAAAAATCCGTTTTCCGAGACGAAACTCTGCCCAGTTTTCCATCTCGCTATCTTCAAACTTCCAAGTGAGTTCATACCCCTTTATTCAACCTTTGAAATGCTTTTAAATGTTTTAAATACTTTATGGTGGGGGGGGGGGGGGGGAATACAAGTTAAACACTTATAGTTATTGCTTTGATCACATGTGATTGCATTAATCACATGTGATTAATAACTAGGAAACCAATGATTTTATCACTGTTCAAACTATTTTACTTCAAAATGTTTCACAAACTCTTTTACTTATCAAATGCTTTTATTTAAACTTTGTTTTGCTACTTATAAATTGCATGCCCATATATGTATATATATATAAGTAATGTTTAAAGGGCTTAGGAAGGCCATCCGCCCTATTTCGTTTTCGCGCACTGAGATGTGGTCTGGTGGGATTTCGGGTGACCATCCGAGGGTCGTTACAATATTAGTTATATATCATATATACATGTATAGACATAAAAGTACTTCCATATTCATACTTATCAGCACATCATTAGTAAGTTACCATCGGGGTAACACAGGATCATACTACTACAATTTCTAGATCAACGAGTCAGTTCATTTAGGAGTCAATACTTATTACTAAGAGAACATATACAACGATACTAGAACAAGTAACATTATATTACATATACACGAATACGTTAACAATAGTGATCCACTGTATGGGAGCATGTCTTAATTGTCATGAACCGAGTTGTAGCCAGAGTCTCTTGGAGGGAGAGCGTGAGTTTGCGTATAGATCTATACTAGATTGACTATCCTACACCTCGCTGCTAGCTACAGTGGGACCGACAGGTCTGCGGGTGCCAAACGTCATACCTTATTTTTCGACTATACGTTGTCGTTGTTACCAGTCGATAGTATGGTGCAATTTATCACATGATACCTTAATATAAACCCGGTTTAAGGTAGTTAGTACAGCAGTAGTTCCTATAAAACAAAACTACAGTACTACAATAATTTACCCATTACATTTTGGTGATAACCTCACTTAAACTTTAATGTACAAACTATATTTTGTTAAAAGATAGTTACACTTGGGAAATTACACACTTTTACATCAAACGAGCTTACAAAACAGTTAAGCCTTGGTAGAGGGCTACTTTAACAGAAAATATAGGTTTTTCTGAGAGATTCAAACTTTTACAAACACTTACATACATTTACAACTCATACTTGCGACAGTTTCAAACGTTTTGATAACAAACATCGACACTAAAATACTTATGAATTCACCAGCTTAATGCTGATCTACTCTTTCAAAATAACTTGTATTCTCTGGTTATCAGTAGACAGATACCGATGCTAGCTTTTGAGAAGATGGAGTGCATTCAAGACTCATCATATTATTTTGATTTACATTATATTTTTGGTGTCTAAAACTGTACGGAACATGCTTGTATTAAAATTTTATATTTAATGCAATGGATGATGTTGTTTTCTTATTTACATTTACTGTGTTGTGATACTTTACATGACGTCCTCCGCCCCAGAACGTTTCCGCCATTCTTGGTTTTGGGGTGTGACAGCTTTCGTCATGATCCACCATATAATACTTTCTTTTGAACTCATTATATGATTCGGGAAGTGACTGCAGAACCCAGTTCACATCTAACTTATCCGGGAATGACACACCCAACATTCTCAACCTATCAATGTGTGATTTCATTCTTAGAACGTGAGCACACACGGGTTTACCATCTTCATGTTTCATTTCCAATAGGGCTTTAGTGACATTGAACCTTTCAATTCTTTGATCTTGTGGGTTAGGGAGAACAACGGGAGGAGGAGGAGGAGGAGGAAGTGAAGCATGATTTCTTGTTCCTTGATCGTATCGTGGAATATCATCTTCATGTGGAATGCTTGTTCCACGGGACCTGGGAAGACCATAGTTGTCGAACTTTGGCATCTACAAAACGGGAGAAAACAAATTCAAGTTAGTTGATTGATTGAGTCCTTAGTAAATCACCCAAATGAGATACTAAGGCTAGGACCCAACACAATACGCTACAACCTAGAAAAGGGATGCCGTAATCTAGTTGCAGAATATTTGAAGGTAAGCGAATGACAATTCACTAATTTCCACCATGAAAAACGAAAAAACAATTTACGTTTTAAATCTATGGAAACTCCTAGATCCTTTGAGATTCATCGAACATTTCAATGGCATGTTTAAATCTCGATATGCCCCTCTTGTTTGTGACTGGGATGCCGAGGATCACAAAGAGGGTGTGAATAACCATGCAAACTTATATGGTGCCCTCACATGTTACGGTCACCTATTCGATGTACCGGTAAACCACACACGCTCCACCGAACTATGAAAAACATTGAGTCACCCTTTTCTACCTTTGCTTAGAACCATTTAGTGTGCCGGTAAACCACACACGCTCCACTAACGTCTTCGTAAGGGCACAAAGTTTAATTTCACGGAATTGCATCAATTCACTTTTGCCTAAGTAACTAAGATTGAGAATTTGTAAAACATTTATTTACTTTTGTACTTCATTATACTTATAATGGAAGGTTTTGTCCCATCCTACCCGTTCGGCTAACGACCCTCCACTAGTCAAGAGTGCGATGGGTAAGAGTGGATACCCATTCAATCGCCATTTTATAGGCAATTTCCTTAAACACCCCTTATAGACCAGCTTCGTGAATGAGGCCTACTAACGGTAAGACTGACTTTTACTCATACATATATATATATATATATATATATATATATATATATATATATATATATATATATATATATATATATATATAATGTTAGACTTTTAATGTTATATATTGTAAAGGGTGTATTTTACACTTTTAAAATATTAGGTGGTCAAGTTTAATAATTATACTTTTAATTCAATTAAATTGTAAACCAAAAGCTTTTATGGATTTATTAAACCTATTTTAATTATACACCTTAATTAATTAATAAAACCATAAGTGTGTGATTTGAACTTTTTAAAACAATACTAGGGTTTTAGAATTTAACATTTCTAAATTAAACTTTTAATCAACTTTTAAATTCCAAAAACTTGAGGGAAAGTTTTGAAACATTTCAAAACATTAGGGTTTTAACTATTTAAATTTCAAAAACTAAACTTTTAAGTTCAAATTTAAACTATAAAACCTAAAGGGGAATAATTGAAACTTTTCATAACACAAGGATCAAATAACAAATAATATAAATTAAACAATTAGTTTCATCATTATCTATATTTGACCTAATTTCAATTTCTTGCCAAATAAGTTACCCAATTAATAAAAATAATTCAATATTTATCATATAAGGAAGTTATTATCTAATCAATTGGTAATTATCTTGTGTTTTGGCAAGGATATTCATTAAGAAATAATAAAATTCGTATTTTATAGGTTTAAAACGAATATGGTAATTATCCTTAAGCAAAACAGCAACAAAATCTGAAATCCCTCTGTCTGACGCTCCGACTCGCCGAGTCACACTTTGGAACTCGCCGAGTCCGGGTAGCGACTCACCGAGAACAGAAGGCCAGAAAACATTTTTCAGCAACATAAAGCATCAATACAATAGAAACCAATTTAGGCTCTGATACCACTGATGGGTTTTGATTATAAGAACATCCTATGTGCTCATACAAACCCTAATGCTTGGATCTAGGTTTCTCTATTGTACATGCAATTCATCCAAGACTATAAACCCTAATACTAGCATGTGATAATTGATATTATCACAATAATAGGTTTAAGATATTACCTTGATTGTTATATAGCAATAACAATCACTATTCCTTCTTGTAATGACTTTAGAAAGCTTAGAGTCACAAGTGTCACTCCTCTAATGGTTCACAAACACCAAGAGCAAGAGGATGAAGAGGAGAAGGGAAGGAGGCTGCCCAAAACCATCCAAAACCTTAGAGAATCAGTTCCTCACGTTTTTGGGGCTTAAGGGTACTATTTATACATGTAGACTATTAGGGATTTAAACTAGGAAACCCTAATCTGACTGCTTAAGCCCTAAGCAGCCCATGGATTCCTTTCCTCAAGGCCTTGGACGATTTCTAATGGGTTTCCCCATAGAATTCGTCCAACCTTATAATATAAGATAATCCATAGCCCAATTGCAATTATCTTATAATTACAATTCCAGTCCCTTAAGTTTAATTAATCTCTTTTAGTCACAAACTTAATTCTTATTAATTCTTGACTAATATTAATTAAACAATATGATTTCTACTTTAATATATTATTTCCATAATATATTAATAAATCATATTTAATCCTTTCTCTCCATAATTCATCCTATCAAGTTGCTTTGGTGAAGGCAACCCAAAAGGACCATGCACCATCGGGTCAAGTACATACCAAAATAGTTATGGACTTAAACACTAATCCAACATATTTAGAAGGATTAACCTTAACCAAGTTGTAGTATACGTCACAAGGTTTCCATGCATATAAAGAACGCCAAAATCCGAGTTATAACGAAGAAGTTATGACCTGTCGAAGTTTCGCGACAGAACCGACACGACACAACGTAACGTAAATAGTGAATTTACGTTAAGAGCAATATTTATCCAAATCAATCTAAATGAGAATTGAATATCTCATCGATAGTAGCCCAACGATAAAAAGACAGACGAAAACGGAGTTCAGATGAAGGAGTTATGAGTTTATAACGGAGTTTTCCTGTCCCGGCCTACTAAAAATAATATATAGGTAATATACTTATAATATATTAAAAATAAATTCAAAATTAGCCAATGAAGTCTAAACTAGAGTTGTTGAGCATAATCTAACCTTCGCGACGATATAAAGAACGTCGAAAAAGGAGTTTGTATGCGAAAGTTATGAATTTCTGAAGTTCGGGGCGCGAAACCCCAAAGCTGTTAGAGACCATGACGTGGCAAGTATCCTGACACCTCCGGGAGTCCCCCAAATGCAGCTTGGGATGACGCATGATGCATGTAGTGAAGATCAAGCCCATGACGCGGCAAAAGGTTCCACGATGTGGAAAAGGTCAGTTTTGCCCTATAAATAGGTTTGAAGGGCCAGTCGAGTTTGGTTGCTCATTCTCTCATCTCTCCCCCATATTGCATCGATTTACATGCAAAGAAGTGCCCCTGAAGCCCCGGTATCAACCCCGAGACCCGAAGCAAGTCCCGAAGCCCGAAGATCCCGAGAAGAAAAGAGTTTCCTAGCCGAAGCACTGCCCGCGAGAAACTAGGTGTGTGAAGTGATCCCGGTTTCACCGAAGAATATCTACTTGAAGAGCCGTAGTGCTGTCCGATCATCTTCTGATCAAGTGAGTGTATAGTCACTTTCATCTTGCACATAGATATGAAGTATTTTATAAAATACGTGCTATGTGTATATATATTGTTGTTTACACGTGTGGGTATGTGATCACTTTCTTCTAACATATATATATATATATATATATATATATATTAAGTATTTTCTATGAAATACGTGCTATGTGTTTATATATTGTTGTTTATTTGAGATGAGTGTGGAATGGATGTTTTATATAGGTATTAAATGAGTTAATATGTATATGTATTTTATATCTACAAATATGTTGGGTAGAACATGGGTAGATGAATTAGATGATGTGTGATGACAATTAGGTGATGAGAAATAGGTGATGGTAATTAGGTGATGAGAAATAGGTGATGATAATTAGGTGATGAGAAATAGGTGATGATAGAAAGGTGATGATAGATAGGTGATGATAAATAGGTGATGTGAGATGAGAGGAGATACCATAACCTTGACCGGCGATGTGGAAATTTGGTGATGTAGTCATCTACCAGAGTATAGATGGCGACCACGGACTATTCTAGATGATCCCGTGGAAACACCAGCAGGCTCATAACTTGTAGGTGATGAATTACGAGTCCAGGCAATGTTGTGGATACGTATTCATGCGATGATACTCTAACCCTTACTATTAATTACGAGTCCAGGCGATATTGTGGCTACATATTCATGCGATGATAGACTAACCCTTACTATGAATTACGAGTCCAGGCGATGTTGTGGCTACGTATTCATGCGATGATAGTCTAACCCTTATTATGACTTACTAGTCCAGGCGATGTTGTGACTACGTATTCATGCGATGATCCTTAGGAACAAACATACAAGGAAATGTGATGTTAGGAGATGAGAGGTAAATATGATGTAGGAGATGACCCTTAGGATAATTCCTTAGGGAAGGTACTTAAGAAATAAATGGAGATAACGGGGATGGGTAATTGGGTTGATTGTTTGATGATTTAATATATATGATATAATATTGTGGGTTGAAAACCCTATATGCTCACTAGGCTTCCAAGCCTGACCCACTAAGTTTAATTGTATCACAGGTATCGATACGAAGCTGCTTTGCACTGATAGATTAAAGGAGATGTAAATCACTAGAGTAAATGAATGTATGTTCTGTTTATGCTTATGTGTCTGTATCGGAACATGACATCCCGAGGTTTTATATTTAATGAAAATACATTCTCTTTGAGAAATGTTTTGATAAGTTTTTATCATATCTTGTTTTGGGAACAAATTCCGCAACCGTTTTCTTTAAACGAATACTCTGATTTATAAAACAAAGCATAAACAAATCGGTCTTTTATGGCCGTGAAATTGGGGATGTCACAATAAACAATAAGAACGAAGTGTCAAGTGCCTCAAAATATCATATAAAATATTGTATAAAAACAAATAATAAAATATTAGAGTCTCAAACAATCGCAGGCTAAATATTATGGTGTGTGCCATGCGATCACCTCGAGATTTTCACTTTGCTACCGGAAGTACCTGAAACCAAAAATGAAAACTGTAAGCATGAAGTTTAGTGAGCTCCCCCAAATGACCACATACCATACACATACATATAAAAAATTGTTGGATTAGTGTCTAAGCCCATAACTATATTTGGTATGTATTTGACCTGGTTGTGCATGGTCCTTTTGGGTTGCCTTCACCATAGCAACTTGATAGGATGATTTATGAAGAGAGATGTTATTATGGTTTATTTGTAACAACGTAAATTTTCAAAACAATTTTTCATTTTTCAAACAACATAAACCATCATTCAATATTCTCAAATCTCATGTTTAGCAATTGTCGTCATAATAAAAATGCATCCCAAGATGATAAAATAAATCTTCCGTCAGTGTGTACAGATCATGCCGACGCCTTCCCACGGTCCTCGCTAGTACCTGAAACACATAACACAACAACTGTAAGCATAAATGCTTAGTGAGTTCCCCAAGATACCACTTACACACATACACCCTTCCAGGCCATGACCTTCCGGTCCATGTGTCTCAGGGGACTTCCGTCCTAACCTGGTAAACCTTCCGGTCCTACCCGTGTCGACCTTCCGGACCATGACTCCCCACCTTCCGGTCGACCTCATAGCGCCTTCCGACCCATAACATAATGCCTTCCGGACCATATCAAACATAGCATTCATAACACATACCAAACAGATAACTAATCGCATATAATGCATATATCTTATAGCATACCAGACCTTCCGGTCACACAGAGGTACCCTTCCAGGTAGGCATGTCGAAAAAAACCGAAACCCGTTCTACCCACCCGACCCGTTCCGAATTCGGGTAGAATGGCTCGGGTAGAACGGGTAACGGGTATGAACATTCGGGTAATAGGTTATCCCGATAATAATATAGGTCGAGTTTTAGGTATGAATATTTATTTTCGGGTATACCCGAATACCCGAATTCGTTTTTTAACTAATACCAAATATACAATGCAGTCGCGTACGCACACTTCAAATAAAACAAAACCCTTCATAACATATTATAATGATTTATATTGTTATTATATATGTATTTGTTAATTGTATGAAGTATTTTCCTAACCAATTCTTTATTAAACCAACCAACATGTAAAAAAAATTATCAATAAGTGTCACTTAATAAACTTTCGGGTATACCCGAAACTTACCCGACCCGACCTCAAACCTGAATACCCGAAAACCCAAATTACAATATAGGTCGAGTATCGGGTATTATTTTCTTAAGGAAATACCCGTTCTACCCAACCCGTTCTACCCGAAACCTGAAAATTTTACCCATTCGACACCCCTACTTCCAGGTACAGTATAGTGAGGAGACTCACCTCTGATATCTCGGTAAATCACTGACTCGGTAGAAATACGATCTAGCTTCCGCCTAAACACATAAAGTAATATTCTCATAAATATAACTCCCAGAACTAGACTCTACTTCCTCTAAGCTCCCTCAGAAGGGTGAAAGACCATTTTACCCCTCCTTTGGCTCAAAGGCCCTCGTTGTTGACCAAACCCTAAAAGTCAACCAAAGTCAACGGTCAAACTTTGACCCGACTCGGCGAGTGCACTTGGGCAACTCGGTGAGTCCACCTGTGTCCACTTAACTCTTTAGTCCCATTTAACACGTCGAGTCCCTCCCTTTACTCGACGAGTCCCCAGGTAAGAATCGCGGGGCTACCCCGACTCAACTCGCCGAGTCCCAAGAACAACTCGGCGAGTACATGCCATGCACAAGTTCTATTGACCTCCTGAGGTCAGATCTGTTCCTCAAATCCATATATCTGTCCTTCCCAAGCAATATAATCACATAAAGTCCAGAACTTGACACTCATATATCATCTAGATGGTAACACTTCGAGATTTTAGCCCAAAAATGGCATCCTAAGCTCATTACTCCCAAGATAACTCATAAATCTCCAAGGGTTAATGTCTCTGGACCTATTTGAGTCCAGATCCAAAGCATAGACTCGATAAGTGACCAATTGTTCCACATAAACATCCTCAAAAGAGGTTAGAAAACCCTAACTCTAAGTTCAATACCAAAACTAAAGAAGGTCCGAATAAATACCTCATGTTGAAGTCTCTAGACTCTGAAACAACTTGAATCACACCTCCTTCTGTCTCCTCTTGCTCTTGATCACCTTCTTTTTGCTAAACCAAAGATAGAAAGACCAATTATGGCTTCTCCTTCCTCCCAAACGATCTAGCTCACTAAGGGTGCTCTCAAGGGTCTGGTAGCCGCAATGGAAGGCTAAGAGTGCCCTTAAATAGGCTCCAACCCCGGAGGATTAGGGTTTCATTAAACAGCGTGGACTCGCCGAGTCCACTCATGGACTCGCCGAGTCCAACGTGAACCCGGATGATCAACCGCGACCCTACTCAGCGAGTCTAAGCATCAACTCGCCGAGTTCCTTCACAAATTCCAAAAATAAAATATTAAAATAATATACCTGGGATTCCGGATGTTACATTATTAATATATTATATGAATAATATATTAAAAGAGAAATCATATAGTTTAATTAATAGTAGACAATAATTAATTAAAAATTAGTTCTATGGCTAAAAGACATCAATTAAATAAAGGGGACTAGAACTGTCAATTGTGTGATAGTTGAATATTGGGCTGAGAATCCTTATGGATTAGTGTATGGATGAAATTAAGGATGAGTTTATCTTAATTTTGGCCATAGAGGCCTTATTCCAGAAGGTTCTCAAATGACTTAGGGCCTAAGTCATCCAATTAGGGTTTTGACTGAAACCTAACTCAAGTATATAAGGAACCTTAGGGCTAGCAAAATCGGGCACTTGATCCCTTGGAAGCTTGGAGCTGACTTTTGCTATCTCATCCTCTCTCCTCTACATCATCTCTTGCTTGTGGTGTTTGTGAGCCATTAGAGGTGTTACACTTGTGACACTAAGCTTCTTGAAGATAAAAGGATTCTTGCAAACATTGAAAGGTATCGTCTAAAATAGTTTATTATAGATTTCGATTTCAATGTATGCTAGATTAAGGTTTCAAGTCTTGGATGAATTTCATGTACAATAGAGAAGCATAGATCCAAGCTTTAGGGTTTTGTATGAGCACATAGGAATGTTCTTTTGTATAAAATCCATCAGTGGAATCAGAGCCTTGATTGGTTTCTATTGTATTTGATGCTTTGTGTTTCATTCATGTTTTAAAAATCGGTTTTTAGCCATCTGACTGACAGACTCGTCGAGTCCATATGGGAACTCGGTGACTCGGGCAGTTAGACAGAGGGATTTTTGGGATTTTATGCCTATTTTGTTGTAGGATAATTACCAAATCATTTTTAATTGATAAAATACGAATTTTATTAATAATGAGTGATTATCCTTGCCAAAATAAAATATATTTTCAAATTAATTGAATAATTATTTCCTTATATGATAAATGTTAATTATTTGAATTTATCTGATCATTATCCCGCATAAAACTGGATTAGGTCAAAATTAGATAATCACCATAATTAATTGTTTAATTATTTATTTGAATTTTGATCTAGTTAGCTTTGAAATGTTTCAAAACTTGCCCTGAAGTTTTGGAATTTAAATTTTCAATTTGAAATTATTAAATTCCAAAACGTAGAATTTTACAAGTTTAAAATTCACCCTATACTATTATAAAATTATAAGAATAATTATTATATATGTATAACTTAAATGCTAGTCTTACCGTTAGTAGGCCTCATTCATGAAGCCGATCTATAAGAGGGGGGGGGATAAGGTTGTGGCCTATAAAATAGTCATTTAATGGGTGTTCACTCTCACTCACCGCTTCCTTGATTGGTGGAGGGTCATTAGCCGTACGGGTAGGATAGGGCAACCCTTTCCTCATTAAAAGTATAATGAAGTATAAAGTAACTAAATGTTTTTATAAAATTCTCAATATTAGTTACTTTAGGAAAAAGTGAATCTGATGTAATTCCATGAAATTACACTTTGTACCCTTGCTAAGACGTTAGTAGAGCATGTGTGGTCAACTGACACACTAATTGGGCTCTAAGCAAATTTGGAAAAGGGTGACTCGATGTTTGTTATAGATCGATGGAGCGTGAGTGGTGAACCGGCACATCGATTAGGTGACTGTAAGATTGTGGGCACCATGTACATTTGCATGGTTATTCACACTCAGTTTGTGATCCTCGGCATCCCAGTCACGAACTTGTGGGCATATCGAGATTTAAACATGTCATTGAAAATTTCAATGAATCTCAAAAGATCTAGGAATTTTCAATACATTTAAAACTTAACTTTAATTTTTTTATGGTGGAAATTAGTGAATAATCATTCACTTACCTTCAAATTATTTATTGTTTAGATCACGTCATCTCTCTTCTAAATTGCCAATAATGTTGTTGGATCCTAGCCCTAATTTTTTATTTGGGTGTTTAATTAGGAATTCTTATCTAATCAAACTTTGTTTCTTTTCCTTTTCAGATGTTGAACTTAAACAACAACGCTTCGAGCTCCAACGCCTCCGGCTCATTCTCACTCATGAACTTGTGTGGGAGGGTGATCTTTTACGGAAACAATTTCAATGATTATATCCGTAACATAAGAATGGTCACCCGCTACGAGGATAATGAATATGTCCTCGAAAAGGAGCTGAAAGAGGTGGACATGAACACTGCCACTCCCGAAGAGATCACTGTATTCGAGGCCCATGAGCGTGATGCCACGAAAGTCCATTGCATCATGCTAGCGACAATGACTGTGGAACTACAAAAGTCATACGAGGACTTCTATCCCTACGAAATGCATCAAGACTTGGTTGAAAGGTATCACCTAAGTGCGAGGCAGGGGAGGTACGAGATCATCACTTCGATGATCACGACCAAGATAAGAGACGAAGTTTTTGTCACTGCTCATCTGCAAAAGATGCAAATATATGTTGACCGCATGCTGAAGTTAAATGTTAACTTCGATGAAGAGTTGGTAATTGACATCATCCTTCATTCGCTGCCACCCTACTTCAACCAGTTTTGCGTGACCTACCACATGAACAAATAGGAGGTCATGTTGAGCAAGCTGCAAGGTCTATTGAGGACCACCGAGAGTAACCTCAAGGATAAGTCCATTGCACAAACTCCTACTCCTACTGCTACCCTAATCTTGGCTATTGGGCAATGAAAGGGTAAGAAGAGGAATGCTCCCTCAAAGAGCCACCATAAGGGAAAGTCCCATGATGGCACCTCATCTGGTGGAACCAAGGATGGTTCTACTAAACCCAACTCCAAACCCAAGGATGCAGAGTGTCATCACTGCCACAAACAGGGCATCAAAAACGAAGTTACCCAAAGTATCTACAAGATATCAAGGATGGAAAGATCAAGCTATCCTTCGCATGTATTTACACTATTAAATCTAATGGTTCATCACATGTTATTTCTTGGGTTCTTGATACAGGATGTGGTTTTCACATTTTTTCTGATTTGCAGGGCCTAAGAAGAAATAGGGATGTGGAGCATGGGAAGATAAACTTGATCATGGGTAACAGAAGATCGTCGCCTGTCACCAAGATTGGAGTTTACTATTTAGTGTTTAGTAATGGATTAGGACTAGATTTAAATAATTGTTGCTATTCGCCAAATATGGCAAGAAACATCATTTCTTTTCATGGTTTGTATAGACAAGGATTTAGATATTCATTTGATAATGAAAAAGGGTTCTATTAATGCTTATCTTAATGGTGTTTTCTATTTTGAAGCATTGCCTTGTATTGGAATATATGAAACTCTGATGGTTGTAGATAATTTAGGAAATGATGTGTTGTGTATCGATTCTTCCAATAGTTTGGATAAAGCATTCTTGTGGCATTGTCGTCCTGGACATGTCAACAAGAAATGAATAGCCCAACTCCAAAAGGATGGAGCGTTGGAGTCATTCGACCTTAGGGACGATGATGTGCGTGAGTCTTGTTTACTTGGAAAGATGACCAAGTCACCCTTTACTGGTACTTGTGAAATGGGTGAGGATTTATTGGATCTCATACACACCGATGCACATGGTCCCTTTGGATCCACCACAAGGGATGTGAACCGCTTCTATGTGACTTCCATCGATGATTATAGCAGATATGGGTATATTAACTTAATCAAGCACAACTCAGAAACCTTTGAAAAGTTTAAAGAGTTTAAACAAGAAGTGGAGAATCAGTTGGGCAGGAAAATCAAGATGCTTCGATCTGATCGAGGTGGAGAGTACCTAAGTCTTGAATTCCATGACTACCTCAAGGAATGTAGAATCGTTTCGCAATTAACGCCACCTAGGACACCGCAATTGAATTGTGTGGTCGAGAGGCATAATCGAACCTTGCTATACATGGTTTGTTCCATGATTAGTTGCGCTTCACTATCTATCTTATTTTGGGGGTATTCCTTAGAGACTACCGCCCATATCCTTAACTTAGTCCCTACAAAGAAGGTTGCCAAAACACCTCACGATTTGTGGACAGGGAAAGCTCCCTCGTTGGCGCATATCAAGGTTTGGGGTTGCGAGGCTTTCATAAGATGAGAAAATCATGACAAGCTTGAACCACGTAGTGAGCGGTGTATTTTCATCGGCTATTTGCAGAAGTCCTTTGGATATCTCTTCTATAGACGAAGTGACAATGTTGTCTTCGTTGCGAGGAGATTGGTTTTCCGAGCAAGAACTCATAAGCCAAGGGGATAGTGGGAGGCAAATCGATCTTGAAGAGATTCAAGAGTCGAGCGATGATGGAACCTCTAACGCTGGTGCTCAACCCAAGGAGGAAACTCCGGTTGAACTGATTGACATATTCTTACGTCTTAGACGTTCCGGTAGAGTTAGTGTTCCACCCGTGTTGTATGGTTTTCATATAACAAGTGAGGGTGATACGTTTATTAGTGATAGTACATTAATAGATTTCAATGAACCTAATAGCTACAAGGAAGCCATGGTAGGCCCGGAGTCTGCAAAATGGAAAGAGGTTATTGATAGCGAGATTCAGTTCATGTATGACAACTAAGTCTGGAATTTGGTTGACAATGTGCCAAGTCGTAAGACGGTCGGGTGCAAGTGGATCTTCAAGAAGAAGACCAACATGGATGGGAAGGTACATGATGTGTGTAAAACGAACTAGTTTTAATCCTAACAAACTCAAATTTAAACAAACACAAGTAGGCAGTGTACCTATTGATAATAGTTTAGTTCAAGCAAGTAGGGTATCGAACACTGGGAACGGTAACAGCTAAAATTAATACTAATATTATCTAAATAAAACAATTAATAAAAGAGGGGGGGTATTCTCTAGTTTTTCAATACTAGAAACTTAAACAAGCACTTTAAAACTCAAACAAAGATAATTAACAACTAAGAAGAAAAAGAAAGGACAACTAGATTCAATGATAAAAGAGACTTCTATTCAGATTCGATTCACTTATTCCTATGGTTGATTTCGTGGCAAGTGCAATGGATTAATATGTCAATGGTTACCGATTACTAATGTGATTGGGTTCATGTTCATTATTACCAATCCTTTAGTAGATAAGTTAATTCAAACAGTGATCAAGTGATTAAATTAACAAGTTTCCTAGTGTTCAGTTCATATGAAGCAAGACTTATAACAATAATTAATCAATTTTGTTCAATTCAATCAACTCATGTATGGTTGTTTATCACACATGCTCACACACTGATTTAGACATTTTCTAGTTAACCCTAGTTTCATATTCACTATTCCTAGGCATACAATCTTATGTTCATAAAACTATATGAATCAAGTAATCAAGAAGATATTCATGCAACTCTATCACTTATTTGATAACTGAAAATATTTATCATCAATACATAAGGATCTTTAATAAGCTTAACAAGATGAATAACCAAATTAATATCAATTCAACCACTCAATCAAACCATCTTCATAAGATTATCTCATCCAAACAGAAGTAAAAAGCTTTTAGCTCATATTTACAGCAAATAATAACCTAATTTCAAAACCTAATGATTCAAACATGGTTCAAAACAAAGATTAATAAAAGAAGAATGATTGTTTGCCTTTGATTCTCTTTGAAATTGTCTATTATGTTGAAATCTCAAAAATAGCAGCTTCAAGAATCCTTATGATCTTCAAAAGTCGCAGCTAGCCTCCAACAAAAGTTAGGTTTTCGGGCCTAGAAGTTATGTATTTATAGTTACCAAAAATCAATCCAACTCGTCGAGTTTTTTAGAATAACTCGACGAGTTTCTTCAATAAGTCGCGTATACAGCGTGTACGGCAAGGCATCCTTAAATTGAGAATATTCTAATTAACTCGTCGAGTTTGTGCTATTAACTCATCGAGTTCCTTCTTTTTTCAGCTTCTTTCTTTAATCTTCAATCTCTAAGCATCCAATCACTCAATCCTCTTCCTTTTTCACCCGAGCATATCTTTTATTGATGAAATTGAAATATTAAGCTAATTAAGTACCTTTTGTCCATAAAATCATATAAAATCAACAATAATTAATAAGATAATAAATGATTTCTATGACTAAATAAGCCCATATCAAAATACCCTACACTTGACTTTTGCTTGCCGCCAAGCAAACTAAATTTTAGCACACTAATATCACATAAGACAATCCCAATCGAACCCATCCATTATGACAAGACCGCAACGCATGCATTTGTGTCTAAAATTTTTCCTAAGGACCCCCCTCAATTCTAAATACTTACAATCCTCATAAACACTCACCCACTTCTTTTGAACAATGCTCATTTTATGCATCTGTCCGAATCCATCCCCAGAAAACTTTCTTAACCTCAAGTCATTTTTGGTTAAATCCCGAAGCATACATACGATAAAATAACCTAGAAAAGAAAATGACAAATAAAAGACAAATACAACTTTTGATTGAATCTTTTATACTTTGTAGCTTTTCTTCATGATATTATTCTTTGTCTTCATAGCTTTGCAGATTCTTTATTCAAACTTTTCATCACTCTTTTTTTTTTCCAACACACTTTTTCCACTCAAAACTAAAAACCCAGAAAAACATATGCTTAATCAAGGGAATTTAACTTCATCCTTTATTGGTTAAAGGCATTAGTCTAGTGTGCAATGACTATTTAAGGTTTCCTGGATACATTTATGGTACACGATGCTAAACATGTTGCGATCCTCAAACTAAGCAAGGTTGTGTTTTTGTCCCATGATTTCACTAGAATAAAGGGGGCCACAAATGCATTATAACGTATATAGGCTCAACTAAACATTTCGGTCCTCAGAAAATCATCAAACACAATACTAGTATGGAATCCTAATTGCTTTTACCATAATTTTCTAAATTAACCCTAGTACTTTTATGCAATTTTTTTTTTCAAACCAAGCAAGGATTCTAATTTTGACTAAATGTAATCAACCCCTACCCCACACTTAAGTTATGCAATGTCCCCATTTGCATGTTAAAACAATTAAAGAACACAAAAGTAAAGAGAGAATTGGAACAGACTCCCCTAGGATAGAAGTTGCAAGGTTGATATTCTTCATATTAAGCTCCATCTTCAGCTGACTTTAGACATGGGAACAACTCATCCAGGCCTTGGGTGTCAAATATTGTGTGGTTATGCTCCAAAATATAAAGGAAAAAGATTTTAGAAATGCTTGGAAAATAAACATTGATAGCACAGCTAATTGCCTTCATAGAATGTAATCAAATCACCAACTCAAAGGTAAGAGAAAGAGAAACTCGTTGAGTACAAAGTGAACTCGTCGAGTTAGGTCGCTAAAACTGGCACAGTCGGGCTTCTTTAAAGGAACTCGTTGAGTTTATTTAGGGAACTCGACGAGTTTTGTTTACCGAGAGAACAAAATATACCCCAACTTCATTTTTCATTTCTGGATTTGAAGGGAATGATTATGGCAATATTTCCCTTCATTCTTCTTTAGCGAAAGCACATATTTTCAGTCCTTTTGTTCACCGATCTTGCGAATAGACTTAATTCTCTCACTATTCTCGTTTTGGACTCGATCTCACGTTATACCCCTCACACTATATTCTTTCATTCTTTCCCTCAACTTATATGCTGAAAACAACAAAAGAAACAAACACAAAGTAATAAAATGAAAACACACTAATAAAATCCTAAATTACTAGAAGTTTAAACATCAAAAATAAAAACACACCAAACATACAAAAATAAAAATAATTCATACAAGCCAAACAAAATAAAAGATAAGGAAAGGATAATTAATCTTCATCTTCACTTTCTTCTCCTCCAAAGCCGCTTCCTCCGGCTCCACTTTGATGCATACTCCACCTCTCTCTCTCTCCAATTCCTCACATATGGATAATCATGTTCATCTTCCATCCTTGGAATGTTCATATGAGTCATCATATGAGCCGAATTCCTATGTCCATAATTCAAGCTTCTTGCTAACTCATCTTGAAACGCCTTAAGCTCAACATTATAAGGATCCATGGGGATCTCATTATTTATTGGAATGATGGGAGGATCTTCTTGTGTTTGTGCTTGTCATGAACGAACCCGCCTCCCCGGTTGTTCTGGTTGTTCCGCATCATCCACTCCTGGAATACTAACATTGTCGCCACTGTAATCTACAATAATTTTAGCCCTCCTATAAAGAAGATGACTAAATGCGGGTTGTGGCACCATTGTTAAATGATTTCCAACCGTCCCTTTAAGGATTCCATAAGACCTTGCCAATTTAGTTATGAACATTCCACCACATATTATTGAAGTTGATATTTCCTTTACCCCACTTTCTGCTAAGTATTTTGCACAGCAATATGGGATATTACAGAATGTGTTAGGTGTAAGAATACACCATAGAAAGAAAACATCTCGGTTTGGCACTTTATCATCATCGCTTATCATATTGATGGAACTTGCGATGAGGCGGTGAATAAGACGATGAATAGGTGATCGGATACTTCCTTCTTGAGACGTGGATAGGATATATGTAACACCGTGAAAATTTACAACCAATTTAAACTTTTCAAAAACAACCCATATTCATTAAGTGATTACAAAAAGGTTTTCAATTCTTTTATTATTAGAGTATCCCAGAACATCAACATAAAACTGAGGAGCGGTACAATCATGCCTTTGCCTTGCCACGGTCTCCTAAAGTACCTGAAACAATACACTGAAACTGTAAGCCCAAAATCTTAGTGAGTTACCCCCAAAATACCAACCATAATACCATACACATATCATATCATATCATAAACAGAACAACCATGCATATCGAGTCTACAGTATGACTGGTTCGCCTGCACTAGGCCTTCAGTCCATCCGATCCACTCTCTCTCCGAGTCTACAGTATGACTGGTCTGCCCGCACCGGGCCTTTAGTCCACCTGGTCCACTCTCTGAGTCTACAGTATGACGGGTCCGCTCGTACTGAGCCTGCAGTCTGTCTGGTCCACTCTCCGAGCCTCGGCACGTCTGGTCCACCCTCTTGGGGCCTTCAGCCTATTCGGACCGCTCGTCGGACCTTCGGTCTAACTGGTCCGCCCTGGGTATGTTGGCCTACAACACAAAGTAGGACCCGCCTCAACCCAACCCCAGTCCAACAACCATGTGCACATAAACATAAAATCATATAGCAATTCACAACTAATCAACCGATCAAGCAAATCACATAACATAGCAACATCCTAACCAGGATACCGACTTAACCGATCACTAACATATCATCATCCTATATACCAGGATACCAAACTTAACCAGGTCTCTAACATATACCATCCTAACTACCAGGATGTAGACATAGCAAAGCAATAACATAACAAACAACTACCCAGATTCTCATCCGATAAAGGGCCGACCTTGGTGCCTTAGACCCTGTCGATATAGTGAGGATAACTCACCTGCAACTACCGACTTAAAGAAATAAGACCACGCTGCTCCGACCACCAGCATGAACTCCACCACTGATCATTACCAAATAACCAAAACCAATAAATACCAAAATACCCTTGGAAGTCAAACTGGTCAACCCTTGGTCCAAGTCAAAGTCCTCAGTCAAAGTCAACCTTCCTGGTTGACCCTACTCTGTTGGGTCAGAATATGGTTTATACTTTACTTTTCTGGGCAATTGTATTTTTCTGTACTATTTATGAATTTATGGTCTAGTTTACGGCTGAGTTTACGGCCGTAAACTCATTTACGGCCCATGTGTTATCTGACCCATATTCCAAGTATAAATAGAGGTGTTAGGGTGAGGAGTACAGATTGATGAACCCTAGAGAGTTAACGGCCAGAGAGACAGAAGAACTATTGTGTTAGTGTGTGTTTGAATCTCTTGTATCCGGATCATCATTCTATTCATTAATACACTGAGATTCATCTTATTCCTCTTCTTCTTCTCTTCTATTTTATCTGACATCATCCGTTTGATTGGGATTCCGCACCATCAAACGGATCTGATTGATACACAGGCATATTAGGGACTTACAATTGGTATCAGAGCTTGGTTGTATCAGTCAATTTTGTCAGATTTGGGGCATTATTTGATCTTATTTTCGAAATATTTTTGCGTTTTTGGATAGATCTCGCAAAAATAAGGGGGGTTTGTTCTTTGTGTTTTTCATAAAAAAAGGTTTTTGATCGAGTTTTGGAGCTTCAAAGTCGAAAAATTGTTGTTTTTCACGAAATCGTTGAAGGGTTTTCGGCCGGAGCTTACTGCCGGAAACAGTTCACGGTTGGAGTTTACGGCCAGAAACTGTTCACAGCCGGCGGCGGGGTTCCCGAGCTTGCGGCTCGGCTCGGCGACTTGCGGATCGAACGTGTGCGGCTCGGCAAGAACGGCTCGGCTCAGCGCTTTAATAAAAAAGGCCGCAAATCTCGGGGGAGGCAAGGATCGAACACGCAACCTCCAGATTAAGAACCTCGCGCATTATCTAACTCGGCTAGCTGATAACTTGTTACATTCCTTCGAAAATTAAAATATAACCCGTCTTTTTCGCACCAAATTTCGAATTTTGACACTTTTAACCCAAAAACTCAATTTCTTTTATTTTTAAATTCTATTTTCATTCAAAATAAAAAAATTATATAATAAAATAATAAGTAATAAAATAAATAATAATAATAATAATAATAATAATAATAATAATAATAATAATAAATTGTTTTTATTTTTTCTTTTATTTTTGACTTTTTATTTCAAATTTTGATTTTGACTTAAAAAAAAGGCATTTTAAATTTGACGTTTAATTTTTATCTTAGCTTCTAGTTGTGCTTTTTAATTGATTTTAGGTCTACGAGGGAGTTAATAACATGAAAGATAGTCGTCAGGATATCTTAAGACAAAATTTCAACATGTTCGATTATATCCCTGGAGAAACCCTGGAAGCTCAATTGCAGCGATTTACCACACTCACTACTGAGATGAATATTGCTGGGATCTTTTTGACCAAATCTGAGATAAACAAAATGCTATTGAATTCACTTCCAAAATCGTGGGATATGAATGTAGTTGTCATCAAGAAGACAAAAGATCTCAATCGTCTTAGTATTGCTGAAGTAATTGAAGAGCTTGACGCTTTAAAGAGTTTTGTAAACCTTCCGGTTAATGAAGTGTGATGTTCTCATTCATGTGAAGTTTCATGTTCTCAATCATGTGAAGATACAATTAAATTTCTTCGGGATCAAATTGATTTATTTAAAAGAGAAGTTGAGGACCTGAGATATGAAGGATATCAACTCAGGAAAGGACAGAAACCCCTGAAGGCTGAGTTGGAAGCAAAAACCAAGGACTTTAGGAAACTTCAGGAAGAGTACAACAACAAGTGTGAAAATTATGATTATGTTAAGAGACAACTTGCTGCTGTAACTGAAGAATTTGACGCTTTAAAAATTAAGTGTGGAAAAACTGATGTTAGTTTCAAAAATTATACTACGTCAAGTCAGACAGTCGAGTCCTTATATGAAACCCAATTAAAATTCAAAGAAAATCAAAACAAGGGTCTAAGGTATGATATTGTACCTCCTCCTTATAATCATAACTACACATCCATCCCTATGACACAGGATGAAACTGACAGGGAGCCACATCTTCGATATGGCAAACGAGCTGGATTTGTGTCAGGAGGAGTTATTAATATTGAAGATACTAATGTTGCTACTTCTTGTGCAGGCTAAGTAACAGAGGATGAGAACAAGGAGAGTTCTTCTGAACAAACAAACGACCCCTTGAACTCTAAATCTGTTGCTTCTAATCAACCTGCCGTTGGTAAATACATGCCACCATTTCAAGCTAAACAGAGTGCCTGTTGCAACTGTGCGTGTGGGAAAAGCAAGAGACAAGGCAAGGATACGCCACCAGGAGCAGGAATAAATAACTTCACAGTGAAGAAAAAGACTTGTTTTCACTGTGTAACACCTGGACGCATTGCCAGAAATTGTCCTAATCGCGCATACGTTCCTTACTATGAACAAGGGTGGCAGAACGTGCCAAGAAGAAGACACTTCAAAAGAAACCCCTCAAGGTCACGTTCAGACAATGCTGACTGGAATGCCATGAAGACCAAGAATTCAACTCCCAAGGCCAAGAATCAAACTTCAAAGGACAATAATCAAAATCCTAAGGGCAAGAAGGAAATGTCGGTCAAGAAGTCCAATCCAAGAGATGCTTCCGCGAAGCCAAAATCAAAGTCATCTCAATGGCCGGCATCAAGTTCCAAAGCAAGTACCGAGGCACCCATTGGATCGAAAAAGAAATGGGTTAAACCCAACTACAAATGGGTACCAAAGGCTCACTCTCCCAAATCAACTAATGACTCTAATATTTCTACATCTTCTGTTTGTGATAAGCAGGACATGTCATGGGAGAGAGTATTGTGCAAGGATGTAAAAGGTCGATGCAATTTCAAAATGGATTGGGTTCCAAAGACCAACTGAACCCGCTCTGTATCGGAGCAGCTATGGAGGCATATCATCAGACTTCGGTTTTGTTGGTAGTGGTTGTTCCAGGCACATGATAGGAGACATCTCTCAACTGTACAACACTCAGAACATTATTTAAGAGTATGTGTCCTTTGCGGGAAGGGAAGAAAGGAAGAAATAACTCATCGGGTTAGTTCTTAATGACGTAAAGAATTTTCGGATCTGTTCTGAGATTACGCATGCTGTTCTCAGACCTTCTGAATGCAGATTCAATCGGTGAATTGCGGTTTGCGTTTTCTTCTCTATACTCCTGGGTTTTCTTAAACTGATTCGCTTCAAAGACAAATTTTTGTTTTAGGATAGTTTAAATTTGCGCATTTACTTTTGTTTCTCTCCTATGCATAAATTTAGGGGGAGAAATAAAAACAATTAGAAAATTTTAAAAAATTCATCAAAAAAAAAAAAAAAAAAAAAAACAAAAATATTGGTTATGAAGTGTGCTTGAGGGAGATGTTTTGGGAAGTGATATTATCAAGTGATAACAAGAAATCTGAGTCTGCGTAACGTACCCGAAGTT
The DNA here is from genome assembly GCF_052625555.1 of Lactuca saligna. Taxonomy (NCBI): domain Eukaryota; kingdom Viridiplantae; phylum Streptophyta; class Magnoliopsida; order Asterales; family Asteraceae; genus Lactuca; species Lactuca saligna. The sequence continues at coordinate 174,636,337 of NC_136417.1, read as the reverse complement.
GAAGGGTCTATGCTCTGGTTTGATGCGTCGGTAGGCATGAAAGATTCTAAATGGACTTGACTAGGTAGAGTTGAACTTAGGAAATTTATAGACTTGACAAATTTTGACCTAGTTAGATACGTTCAGTCTGACAATACGATGCTCGGATAGGTTGAGCAGGGAGATATATATGGGAATCTACCCGTCACATTAATTGAACCCGTACTTGGAACCGTGGCTTAACTTTTTCTCGATGTGCATATTCTATCCTTAATTCTGGTTAGATGGGGCGACTGGTAAATTCCAATAAATTAGGTCTGTAGAAAATTGTTTTCTTTCTTTCTATCTATTAGTCATATGTTGTCTCCTTTGCGTGACCTCAAATCCGACCTGGTACACAACATATGCAACTCTATTTCTCTACAAGTTATATATATATATGAAATTCCTCTTATCTGTTAGCCATATGCTGTCTCCTTTGTGTGACTTCTAATCCGACCTGGTACATAGCATATGCAACCTTCTTCTACTCAATCCCTCTAAAGTAATAAGTAATAGAATTCTGAATCTATCCTCTCTCTGAATGGTTGTCTACTCACCTGATGTAAGGAGTACTCTGGAAGTTCTTGATGGTTGGGGCATATCAGGAAGCGGGAAACACGTTCTAGTACACTTAAAATTGAACTCATACAGATTGTCTACAGATCTCGCTGCTCGATTTAGGTGGACAACAATATCCCTGGTCGTCGTCAGATGAATGGACCTTAAGATATAGTATCTAAGGAATTAGGATCAGATATAAATTTTAGAATTTTAAGTTCACCCTGTCTTGTATCAAATAGTATGTCCTAAATTAGTCACAATTTTTCGTGTTTAAGTGGACAACAATACCGGCGATCGACCAGACAAAGACGTGAAGATAGAAGGTACCGACAAGTGGATAAAGGCTGTCTAAAAACTTTGATCCAAAATCACTCTTAAAGTTAGATATCATTTTTATTTTTATTAAATTTGTCTTAGTTTCTTCTAATTTAAATATTATGGGAGAATTAAAAATAAAAAATATATATAAAAAAAATAAAAAATAAAAAATCCAAAAAATAGTGTTATTTCTGTTTTTTTTTCTTGTTCAGAAAAATCAAAAATCCAAAAATATTTTTGTTTCTGTTTTAATTTGCGTGCTAAGTTTTCTTCTAGCTTTGTTTTGTTTTGAAAAGTGATTTCAGGTATAGATAAGACTCATGGAGTTTGTGTTGAAGATTTCTGAGCCAAAGCCTCGTCCGTGAGCATTGAAGAATTCTTATTCGAAGGAGCAAGAAATGAAGATTATTCTTTCAAATTCAATCTTTCGACCCCAGAAGCAAGGTGAAGCTGAAATTGAAGATTATGTGACGGATTGAATTGAAGCCTCCTCCATCAGTCTGCTGCTATCTTAAACCTGCTGAAGTGATCCAGAAGATTTGTTCTCTCTGAAGATTCTCAAGCTGAAAGCGCCATCTTTCAAGAATCAATACGTCAAGCCTCCTCACCCAATGTGCGTTCAATGCCAAATTCTGAAGAAAACCTCAAGTGCTCAAGATGAAGTCGTTCGTTAAAGATTCATATGTTCATCATGATGTTGTGAAGAAATCGAAGCTTAAAGCTGAAGCCAAGCTCCCATTGAAGATTAACAAGAAGAGCCAGCTACTTTTTAGGGGGAGCTTGTTGGGTCATTAAGAAAAGAAAGCTACAAAAACCAAGGGGGATATTGTTGGGTCAGAATATGGTTTATACTTTACTTTTCTGGGCAATTGTATTTTTCTGTAATATTTATGAATTTATGGTCTAGTTTATGGCTGAGTTTACGGCCGTAAACACCTTACGGCCGTAAACTCATTTACGGCCCATGTGTTATCCGGCCCATATTCCAAGTATAAATAGAGGTGTTAGGGTGAGGAGTATAGATTGATGAACCCTAGAGAGTTTACGGCCAGAGAGACAGAAGAACTATTGTGGTAGTGTGTGTGTGTGAATATGTTGTATCTGGATCATCATTCTATTCATTAATACACAGAGATTCATCTTATTCCTTTTCTTCTTCTCTTATATTTTATCTGACATCATCCGTTTGATTGGGATTCCGCACCATCAAACGGATCTGGTTGATACACAGACATATTAGGGACTTACATACTCGCCGAGTCAACCCGTTGACTCATCGAGTTCCTATGCTCAGAAACTCCCATGCCACGACTCAATTCGCCGAGTCGCCCCAAGACTTGCTGAGTCCAACAAGCTCTGAGTCCCATCCTGCTCAATTCACAGAGTCATTCCTCGACTCACCGATTCACAGCTCAACCAGAAAAGGTTAGGACTTCACGACCAGACTCGCCGAGTGCAAGCATAGACTCGCCGAGTCCAAGGCAATCTTCAACATACTCGCCGAGTTGTGCTTCCAACTCGCCGAGTCCACACGTGACATCTTCATTCAGACGATCACAGGCCATTCCATTGCTTCTAATACATAGATCTGGACTCCTAGGACCAGATTCACACATAAAGTTTCCAACTTTACGTGCATGCAAGGCTCAACAAGCTCTAATCAAGCTAAAATGAAGGTTTAAGGCAAGGACACTCTCAATCAAGCCCCAAAGCTATCACTTCCCAGATTCATGAGTCAAGACCAGTCTAGATCTGTAGTAGCAACCACAGATCTGAGCCCAATACTCGAAAAGAGACTCATATATGACAATTTGGCACTAAAACTTCATCCATTAACAATCTAAGCACAACAAGGTCAAGGTAACAACTTTTTACCTTCAATCTAATGCCAACAAGCAAGGAAATTAGATCCACTTCGCTCCACTATGATCCCACCAACTCTTGCTTCAAGTATCCTTCTTCTCCAAGCTCCAAAACACACTTAGATCCTTCTCACTCTCAAATTAGGGTTTGAAATCGATGGGGAAAGCTTATGGACGTCAAAGGGAGTGCTAAAGAGGCTAGGGTGGGTTATAATGTGCTTTATATAGGGCACAACCCCCTGATTAGGATTTTCTCCCTTCAGCACCAACTTGCCGCGTCCAGTCGCCGACTCACTGAGTTGGTCACTTAACACGTGACCAAAACCGCGACTCGACTCGCTGAGTCTACCCATCGACTCGCCTAGTCGACCTTCCTTATTTACACTAAGAACCCTGAACTTGCACTTCTGAGCTCGGGGTGTTACAATTCTCCCCCACTTAAATAAGGCTTCGTCCTCGAAGCCTGCTGCAGCACACAATTCCAGATAATACTACCACAAAGCACCTCCTGGTATCAATCGACCCAGGTTCCTCCGAACACTGCTATCAAACCTATATAAAGTCCAACTCTTCCCTCACAGAGTTACGACAACCGATTCAAGCCGGCCACCGGCTTCTTTCTCTGATAACAACCCTTATTAACCAATGAACACCCGATGATACTTTCATCACTCCAAATCACAACAATCACTTGACCCTTACAAAGCTAGATATCGCCCTGAACCACCGGGTCCTGACCCAGTACCAAGCTGCTACCCTTTTCCTCGACTGGCATATCCTTTATCGAATTCACTTATGGACTTATCCCGCTTTCCTTTCCGAATCCAACTCGTTTCTTTCCGAGATGACAGGATGACACATCCTTCAGCTCCTGAGCGACTCCCATGAGCTCTCCTTTACAATAACATAGACATGTTGTACCTGATCCAATATCCTCGGGCTGGAAAACTTGACACACTGACGATACCTCCAGACATCCCCAGGATAAATTACCACTACATACATAACCTCCTGATCACAACCATATAGAAAATCCAAGGCTCCATCCTTGCATCCCTTCCGAACTCCTCTGGTTCTACACTACCGGAAATTCTTTCGCAACCTCAACAGACACCCAATCCGGATGTGCTTCCATACCACTGGCACAATCACAGTGCTCGACAACCATAATTGAAATACTCTCAATCATCCATTCTCATTCTTGCTTTCACTTCCTTGAACCAACACTCCCTCCCAGAGTTACATACCTTTCCCTCTCCTTATCCAAGGAAGTCTACTTGAACACCTCGTTACTTCAACAAGTGCCAAGGTGCTCACACCCCACTCTACACTATTCCCTCATTGAGTAACCATTATTCCATGCATCACACACACTCTGAATTTGCTCGCAAGGACTCTCAGGTCCATGCACTGCCTTCCACTAACATGATCAATACCCGGGGCCAGACATGCTATTTGCTATTGCATCGCAACATACTCAATCCATCTCCTCATATAGATCTATCAACACATACAGAGTCTTCAGCATGACTGGACCGCCTTACCAGGCCTTCAGCCAATCTGGACTACTCTTAGAACCTTCAGCATGTCTGGACCGCCCTCCAGGGCCTTCAGCTTGTCTGGACCGTTCTCTGAGCCTTCGGCCTAACTGGTACGCCCACTGACCTTTAGTCTCCCCGGACTTCTCAGACTATCATACATCATCCCGAACTATCCTTCCTGGGAATCTTTCCCGTACATACTGTTCTACCCCTCCAGGGGTTCTGAACTCTAACTCCATTCCATCTACTCAGATCCCAGCCTAATCCTAGGCCTCACAACAACCAATCACCTTTTCCAAAAAGCTTGGTTTGTATCCCGCCCTATTTGTCTATCACTTACTCATATCAGCCCACACTCTTGGCTGAATGAAACGCTGTTGAATCCCAAACAGCTAATCAACCTCTAATGCTTGTCGATCCTCCCGATAATTTTCCAATTCTCCCCACTTAGAGCAATGACTACCAACCACCGGTGACTCAAACGACATAAATCAATCATTCTTACTCAACATACTCCTCTTATCTATGAACTGATTTCCTCTGAAACGAGCAACCTCCACAAAATCACTTCTCGGCATCGCATATTACGACCTCTAAGGGAGTTCGACTCTCCGCTGAACAATTCTCAAATCACAATTGCTATACCCGACAACAAGACCATACAACCGATTTTTGACCATCAATCCCTTGGATGCTAACCGCCTACAACTCCTAGTTACTAACACTCCCAACCAAACCATGAAACACGCAGAACGGCGAATAAAATACAACACTACATAAATAACCAGATAACCAGACAACAATGAAACGAAAACATACTAGCAACTACATCCGGCTCTGCCCTGACCTCCTCTGTTGTGAGCTGAAAAGCGCGCCCCTGAGCCCTTGGAGGCCTCGCCCCACCCTGACCCCTGCCAGTAATCCTCATAGTAGACGGTGCTGGAATCTGCACCGATCTAGAAACAAGCTGTGGACAGTTGGCCCTCAAGTGACCAAACTGATGGCAATGATAACGAATCCTCAAATCCTGAATCGGGCTGACTGACAGCAATCCTTCACGTAATGCCCCTCTTTCCCACACTTACGACACGCACCACTAGACCTACAAACTCCGGTATGACCCTTCCCGCACTTCTCGCAAGTGCGACTGCTCTGACTTCCGAAACTGGAATCATCCGTCTTGGACCGTTTTGGCGCCGGTTGCGACTGCACCGAGGCCTGCCTCTGCTCTCTCAACTGCAACTCAATCTCCAACTCACGCTGTCGAGCGACCTCCTGCAACTTCAGTAAGGTCTCATACTTCTGCGTAGATACAAACTGCATGATATCCCTCTTGAGCCTACTCAGATATCAGGACATCTGAGCCTGCTCTGAAGCAAACTTAGGGCAAAGCATCGCCCTCTCAGTGAAAATCCTGGTGATCTCCATCAACGACTCCGAATCGTGCTTCAGTTCCAAGAACTCCTGAGCCAACCTCTCCCTCTCAACCCATGGAACATTAACGGGTACTGAACATCTCCCGGAACTGATCCCATGTAACCGCAGCTCGTTGTGCATCCGAATAAGATCCCGTTGTCAACCTCCACCAATCCTTCGCCTCGAGCCTCAAAAGGTTCAGAGCACACCTCACTCTCTGATCCGCAGGGCATGAACACATGAAGAAACACCCCTCCACGCCCGAAAACCACCACATAGCAATGTTTAGATCCTAAACCCCATCAAAAGTAGGGGGCTTCGTATTATCGAAGTCCTGATACTGAAAACCCCGACCGGCTCCTCCACCTGTCGCTGCTACAGCCGCTGCAGCTGCCGCGACATCCGTTTCTGCAAGATCCACATAGCGCTCATCAAAGTACTCAATCATGGCGGTCTTGATCGACCCAAACATCTCCGGCATCTCCGCCCTGAACATAGCAACAAGCTCATCATGTAGGATCTCACGAATCCTGGTACCCAACTCATCCGTACTCATCTGACTAATGACCTCGGGTGGTGCTGATCTACCCTGACTGCCCTTTCCTGATCCCGATCCTGACCCGGATCCACCCCGGCATGCCTCATAACCACCATACTGAAAATACACCGCAAGAAAATCAGATGCTTCCCCAGCAACCCAAGAACCAACTCCCAACCCGACCCTAGGGGTTGTGACTTCCTTGATACGGGTATGGGTCTTGTGCTTTCAATAGTACGGGCCCATACTACCTTCCACGTTGATATGTGCATAATTAGTTAATTATTTAGTATATATTTTTAATAATTTTTAACTAATTATGTGAATAATATGGACAAAAGGTACTTAAAACTGTTTAAATTTTGTTTTCAGTCCAAAAGACATGTTTGGGAGTGAAAGGGAACAAGGGAAAGCAATTGAAGACCAAAGAATGAAGATTGAGGGACAAAAGCTCATTTACTCGGCAAGTATACGAGTCTACTCGGTGAGTGCATCAGACTGTTCCAGAAGATAGCCACGACTCCTGATTTAAGACGGATAACTGTGAGCCTACTCGGCGAGTTGGGTCTGCTACTCGCCGAGTACACCCTGTTTTGAGATATCTATAAAAACTGAGCCTTTATCCGATGGGACAACTCTGCTGACGATTTTTGAAGGTCAAGCTGCGATTAAGAACCCTAGAAGATGCTGAGAAATTCTAATATTCAATCTCTTGAAGAATTCAAGCAACTAGGTTAATCATTCCACTTAGATTTAGGACTTGAATATGTTTAATCTAGTTAAACTTGTTTTTGTGTTTGTTTTTACTGCAACTATGAGCTAAATACGTTTTTGTTTCTGTTTTGGGAATACCAAGGAACTCCTATGGTTTAATTCTTAGTTTTTGATTGATTGTTTATTGGTGATCTATTAAATTAAGTTTGTTAAAGAACCTTATGGATTAATCATTACTATTTTCTGTTAATTGGAAGACAATTAGGCTGCATGAACATCTCTTAGTTGTTAACCTCATATGTCTATGTGAACACTTAACCATATGCTTAGGAATAATGATTATGAAACTAAGATTAATAAGACAATAGGAAGATTAATGTGTGAGCTTGTTTGAGAAACCATCAAACAAGAGGTTAATTGAATTAGTAACTTAATTGACTACTACAAATCTTATTTAATCCAAATTATTAATCTAGGGAATTAATTAGTTTAAACACTTGATCACCACTTAAATTAGTTAACTGTCTAAGGGTTAGGAGTAATGAACATGAACCTAATCACTATAATTGGTAGCCAATAACAATTAATCTATCATAAATACAAATAACCATAGGAGTGAATTGGTTGAACCTAAATAGAAACATCTTTATCAAATTTGTTGAATTAGTTGTTTGCTTTAGTTATTTGGTTAATTAAGTGTGCTTAAGTTTCTAGTCTTGCAAAACTAGAAGAAAAACCTTTTACTTTCTTTAATTGTTTTAGTTAAAATTAGCTATTAGTTTAATTTTCTGTTCTCTGAGTTCGATACCTTACTTACTAAACTATACCACTAAAAGACAGGTTCACTGCCTTTGTGTGCTAAATTTATTAATAAAAAGTAGGGATAAAACAAGTGCATTTTACACACATCAAGTTTTTGGCGCCGTTGCCGGGGAACGGTTCTAAATAATTGATCTAATTCATAATTTTTTCGATCCTTTGTGTGAGTTTACTTGCATAGAGTTCATTTATTTCAATTTAGTAGTTAGTAATTAGGTTTTAGCGTCTGTTTTAGTTTTAATATTAAGTATAAAATTTTGTCAAAATCACACTGATACTCGCCGAGTGCAGTCACACCTACTCGGCGAGTACCAACGTATTTAGCAGTTTAATTTTTGATTTTTTTAGTACATTTTTTTTGTTCTTTTTACGTTTTTATTATGTTTATTTCAGGACTTTCATGACCAGAGGATCAAACACCCCACTGGTACCCCCGTTTGAAGATCCCAAATCCGCATTGAAAAGGAACAAAGGAAAGGACGTGGAGAGCTCAAGTACACCAAAGAAGTCACCTTTGTCCAATTTGAAGACTGTTTTTGGGAAAAAGAAGAGCAGCAAATCAGGAGCATTCAGTGCCTCTTTGATAATCGAAGATCCAATTCAAGAAGATATCGAGTACGAGACCGAGGAAGAAGAGGAGCCTACATACGAGCACGAAACTGAGTCCGAGGAAGAGTTAGCTACCACAATGGCTAACATTGATGAAATCCCCATGGGAGAATGGAAGAAGAGGATGCACGACGACACTGGCCCGGGACTTGTGCAACCCGCAATTCCCGCGACTGCTACCTTTGAGCTAAAGGGTCATATCCTAGCTTCGCTTAAAGAAATATCTTTTTATGGAAAAGAACATGAAGATGCCTACAAGCATTTGGATGAAGTCAATGATGTAGTTGATTACTTCAATATTCCAAATGTGCCCCGCGAGACTCAACTACTTCGTATGCTTCCGGTGATATTCAAAGGTGCTGCAAAAGACTGGTTCAAGTCACTTCCTTCCGGATCAGTCGCCACTTGGGACAAGATGAAAGAAGAATTCATTGATAACTTTTCCCCACCTTCCAAGATAGCCAAGTTGAAGAAGGCCATTACTAACTTTGAACAACAAGCTGGAGAGTCGCTATATGAAGCATGGGAGAGGTACAAGAGCTTACTAAGAAACTGCCCACACCATGACCTAAACAACCAACAAGAAGTCTCCATCTTCTATGATGGAGTCAGTGTCATAACCAGGAAGTTACTAGACTCGCAAGGCCCACTCACAAAGAAGCCGCCCCCGATGATCAAAGAATTGATTGAAGAATTCTCTAAGCACTCTAGAGAATACTACAACCCTAGACATGATGTCAGTAGGGGAGCTGCTTATGCAGCTACTGAAGACTTATCCGCTGTCATGGCTATGCTAAAAACCATGGATAGGAGAATGGATAAAATGGATCAAACGATCCATGCTATTCGCGTGGGTTGTGAAAACTACAATGGGCCTCACCTCACTAGAGACTGCGATTTAGATGAGAATGGCAACAAGAAGGCGCAAGTGTGTTACTCAAGTGGAGACCGATATGATGAAGATTGGCACAAACGAAAGAAAGAGTGGCTCCCTTATGAAGAGTACAAGAAATCCAAGGAAGATAGGTATAGGCAAAAAGGGAGAGGGTTCTACCAAAAGGAGGAGCCAGTGCAAGAAAGGAAGCCAAGCTTGGAAGAAATGCTCACCAAATTTGTAGCTGCCTCAGAAAAAAGACATAGTGATCATGATGCTACAATTCAAGAAACAAGAACCATGCTTAGAAACCAGCAAGCATCTATCCACAGCATAGAAATGCAGCTTGGGCAACTTGCTCAACAAATTAACCAAAGGTCACTGGGCGAACTTCCTAGCAAAACTAAAAATAACCCATGAGGCGTGCACATAAACATTGTCACAACAAGAAGTGGGAAGATAATCACTCCCTTGGCACCTATTCAGACTAAAGCATCCAAGGAATCACCAAAGGAGGAGGCAGAAAAGCAAGCAGAAAACCAAAACATACAATTTGACAGCCCTACTCGCCGAGTACCTCATATGGACTCGGCGAGTACACCATCAAATACCAACGAGCAGGTCTTTGAAAAGCTTTACCAGCCTCCAATGCCATACCCAGCCCGAGCTAAGAAGGAGAAGTAGGAAGAGGAGTATCAAAAGTTTCTAAATCATATCAAGACTCTTCAAATCAACATACCCTTCATTGAAGCCATCATGAAAATGCCCAAATATGCAAAGTTCCTTAAGGAACTTCTCACCAATAGAAGGAAGATGGAAAAAGTGAAGAAGGTAGTACTCAATGAAAACTGCTATGCTGCTATGCTAAATAAGCTACCAAAGAAGAAAGGTGATCCGGGGAGTTTGACTTTACCATGCCAATTCGGCAACTTGGCTGCTATTCATGCCTTAGCTGATTCGGGAGCAAGTGTGAACCTAATGCCATACTCATTCTTTAAGAAGCTGGATCTCCCAGAGCCAATGACAATTCGCATGGCAATACACTTGGCAAACAAGACAATCACCTTCCCAAGAGGCATATACGAAGACTTGCTAGTCAAGGTGGACAAATTTGTCTTTCCCGTTGATTTCATCATTCTAGACATGGAGGCGGATCCACAAGTTCCAATCATCCTTGGAAGGCCCTTCCTCAACACGGCAAGCGCTATAGTAGACATGAGGGACTCAAAGCTCACCTTGCGGGTAGGAGAAGATTCAGTCACATTCGGGGTAGACCAATCTATGAAGTATTCAAGAAACAGTGACGACACGACATTCTCAATCGATATGCTTGACGAATTATTGGAGGAAGGCATAAGTGAAGATTCCAACAAGTTCACAACTTATGATGAAGCATTTGATCCAGAAAAAGACTTAATGGAAATTGAAAGACTGATGGAAGAAGTAGATTATGAATAATTGGTGAAACAAACTGACAGTCCTACTCGCTGAGTAGGACCGATTTACTCGCCGAGTTCCTCTGGAGAAAAGGCGGAAGTCGTGAATACAACCACAAACTCACCGGGTACCCTCCCTGCACTCGGCGATTCCAACAGTCGGAACAAAGAAACGGAGCTCAAAACTTTACCAAAACATTTGGAGTATGCTTTTCTTGAAGAAGGCAACCAAAAGCCAGTAATTATAGCCTCTGACCTATCCAGATCTGAAAAGGAAGAGCTCGTGCAAGTGTTGAAGAAGCAGAAACGGGCCATAGCATGGAGCATCACCGACATCAAGGGAATAAGCCCATCCTATTGCTCCCACAAGATCAATCTGGAAGAAGGAGCAAATCCAGTTGTATAGCACCAAAGAAGGTTAAACCCGAACATGCAAGAAGTAGTCAAGAAGGAAGTGGTCAAACTCTTAGATACAGGAATTATTTATTCCATTTCCGACAGTCCATGGGTGAGTCCGGTCCAAGTGGTGCCCAAGAAAGGAGGGATGATGGTCATAACCAACGAAAAGAACGAGCTAATTCCGACACGAACGGTAACCGGTTGGAGAGTGTGCATCGATTATCGAAAGCTAAACGATGCCACTCGTAAAGACCATTTTCCCTTACCTTTTATTGATCAAATGTTAGAAAGACTATCAGTTCATAGCTATTATTTCTTTCTAGATGGATTCTCGGGTTGTTTTCAAATACCCATAGACCCAATGGACCAAGAAAAGACCACATTCACTTGCCCAAGTGGGACTTTTGCTTATGGACGCATGCCTTTTGGGTTATGCAATGCACCCGCAACTTTTCAAAGGCGTATGACAGCCATATTCCACGATATGGTGGAAAATTCATGGAAGTTTTTATGGGTGACTTTTCCGTTTTTGGATCGTCTTTCCATGATTGTCTCACAAATCTTGACTTAATGCTTGCTAGGTGTGAAAAAATCGACTTGGTCCTCAATTGGGAGAAATGTCACTTTATGGTCAAGGAGGGTATAGTTTTGGGCCACAAGGTTTCCAAAAAGGGAATTGAAGTGGATCGGGCAAAGATTGACACCATTTCCAAATTACATCCACAAACTAATGTGAAGGACATTAGGAGTTTTCTAGGACACGCGGGTTTTTACCGGCGTTTCATAAACGATTTTTCCAAAATAACTAGACCTCTAACACAATTACTACTAAAAGATGCACAATTTAATTTTACTAAAGAGTGTTTAGAGGCATTTGAATTTTTAAAGGAAAAATTAACTAATGCCCCGATCATTATAGCACCAAATTGGAACTTACCCTTTGAGATTATGTGTGATGCTAGTGACTATGCATTAGGAGCTGTCCTTGGTCAAAGGGTTGATAAGCACTTTCAACCCATATATTATCCTAGCAAGACTCTAAACCCAACCCAAGAAAATTACACCACCACTGAAAAAGAGTTATTAGTTGTGGTGTATGCCTTTGACAAATTCCGCCCTTACTTGGTTTTATCTAAAACTAGTGTTTTTACTGACCACTCGGCTATCAAGTATATGTTTTCCAGACGGGATGCTAAGCTAAGACTGATACGATGGGTGATACTTCTTCAAGAATTCGACATAAAGATACGAGACAAGAAGGGAATGGAGAATGTAGCAGCTGACCACTTGTCAAGGATTGAGAACCCGCAATTTCAAGAAGATAAAGTTGGAGACGACTTCCCGGACGAATACATTATGGTGACAGTGGGAGAAGAGCCATGGTTCGTAGACATAGCTAATTATTTAGCTACAAAATACATCCCGAAAGATTTTAGCAGTCAACAAAAGAAGAAATTCTTTACTGAATTAAAATATTACTTTTGGGACAAGCCATACCTCTTCAGGAGCTGTGCGGATGGGATCATACGAAGATGCGTATTCGGGAAGGAAAGCCGGAAAATATTAGAGCATTGTCATAGCGGGACCATGGGTGGACATCATGGAGCACACTTCACTGCAAAGAAGATCTTTGACATTGGGTTCTATTGGGCCACAATTTTTAAAGACGTAGCCCAATTTGTCAAAGAATGTGATGCTTGTCAAAGAGTGGGAAACATTTCATCTCGAAATGAAATGCCACAACATAGTATCCAAGTGTGCGAGGTGTTTGATGTGTGGGGAATTGAATTCATGGGACCATTTCCCATGTCCAAAGGAAACAAATACATATTAGTGGCGGTTGATTATGTATCCAAATGGGCGGAGGCACAAGCGTTACCAACAAATGATGGTCGGGTAGTGGTGCGGTTTTTAAAGAAATTATTTTCATGTTTTGGAGTCCCAAAAGCCCTTATAAGTGACCGAGGCACACATTTTGCCAATGACCAATTGGAAAAGGTGTTAAAGAAGTATGGGGTCACCCATAAGTTTTCCACATCATACCATCCACAAACTAGTGGACAAACCGAAGTGACAAATCGAGCATTAAAACGAATTTTGGAGAAATCGGTGGGGAGCAACCGCAAGGAATGGTCGGATAAGCTAGATGATGCACTATGGGCTTTTCGTACAGCTTTCAAAACACGTATTGGTACTACACCATATAGGTTAGTTTATGGAAAGCAATGCCATTTACTGGTAGAGCTAGAGCATAAGGCGTTTTGGGCTTTAAAGAGGTGTAACTTCAACATAGAGGAACTAAAGAGCAACCAGTTGATGAAAATGAATGCTCTTGAAGAGCTACGGAATGATTAATACTCTAGTTCATGGCTTTATAAAGAGAAGACCAAGATGTGGCATGACAAAAGGATTAAAGATAAAGAAATCCATGAAGGCCAAAAAGTGTTGCTCTTCAATTCATGACTAAAGCTTTTCTCGGGAAAACTCAAGTCAATATGGGATGGTCCTTTTCTAGTGAAGACGGTGTTTCCACATGGTGCTATAGAGCTATTATCAAGAGATGGCACGCCTTTCAAGGTAAATGGTCATAGGGTCAAAAAGTATGAAGAAGGAGTCCCCCAGAATGAAGGAATGGAAGAGTTGCTGCTGCTAGAAGGGATTGCAACCACGTAGAAGGGGAGGAGTCCAACTAATGACTCCCTAAAGAGAAGCACTTCTCGGGAGGCAACCCGAGTTTCAAGTTTACATTTTCTTTCCTTTTCTTTATTTTCATTATTTTTCCCTTTTCTTCATCTACTTTTAAGAACATAACTGCTTGAGGACAAGCAATGCCTAGAGTGTGGGGTGGATGGCTTAAAAACATGAGAAAATACATTAATTTTTCAAAATTATCACAATTTTTTCAATCTGCAAGGTTTACTCGCCGAGTAAGCACGTATACTCGGCGAGTACTTGCCCGTTTCGCCTGATAAAACGCGTAATAGCACTTATACTCGGCGAGTAGAACCTTTCTACTCGGTGAGTAGCCAATTTACATGGGTGAAATATAAATCTGTAAAAAAGAGGTTTTTCACCATTTAAGCCCCATAGTCGCTGTGCACAGTGACTTCTCAAGCAGCCAGTAACTTCGTGCGATTTCGTCCGATTCTCTTCAATTTTTCCACTCAATCTTCATCATTCAGAGAAAAAGGTAACATCTTTACACTGTAAACTAATGAAAGGTTCGATCTTTATCATAAATTTGCCCCGATTTTTCTTGATTTCGGATTTGGGGGATTTTCCTCAAATTCTAGGGTTTCAATTTAGCCATAATTTAGGTAATGTTAGGAGGAATTTCTTTAGGATTTATGGTTAGATAAGTCATTACAACAAAACCCTGTGAAAAATTTGGATTTTTGGACAGTCTATACAGATCCATCACCGAACAGTCCCGATGTTCATCCTACTCGCCGAGTAGGTTCTGTACTCGGCGAGTAGATGACTATACATACCCAATTTTTTCGTTTTTAATTACTGGGTATTGTTTGTTTGTGTGTTTTTTGATTTTTGTATGCAGGTATCATGGCCAGAAGGGGATAGTCTTCTCGTGGGGGAGCCAAAGTGATATGTCATGGCTTTCTTTTCAACAAATTACTTCTAAGTCATCAAAAACAAGGGCCATAAACAGATTGGAGGCAATCAAACAAAAGGAAATTCATTTACCAAACGCAGTTGACTGGGGGTGGTTGGGAAATGTGGGATTGGAAGAGGAACTTACACCTTACTTGGTGAAGGAATGCAATTTGGGGTATGCCACCATCACATGTGATGGGTGGTTACAATTATTCAAGATTCAAGAGCCTGTATATGCCGAGTTGTGCTGGGAATTTTTCGCTACCATCTCATTTCGAGGTGGTAGTGAGTATTATAACCCCAACACAATTTCTTTTTCTTTGGGTGGGGAGCTGCGACAATGCAACATGGTTGAGTTCTCTTGGAGATTAGGAATTTATGATCAGGACATGATGATGACTGACTACTTTGAAGCTTTCTTGGAGAACTGTCATAAGGAACTTCCCGAGGAAGTGGTAGCTTCTACATGGTGGAACACGATCGCTAACCGAGTTTATATCCCTTCCACCTCTCAAGAGGGCCACATTCGCTCACTAATCCACCGCCTCATTCACCGATTTGTGGCTAGTACTATAAACATGCGGAAGGATTGGGACAAGGTCCCAACCCTTGACATCTTCTACCTATGGAGTATCATTACTCCCGGCGCTTTTTGCAACCTCCCCTACTGTATTGCAAAATTCCTTGCTGAAGGGGCAGTTAAAGAAAAAGTCAATTCAAAAATCAATGGGGGCATGTTTATCACTCGGCTGGCCAAGTCTTTTGGGGTTCTAGATTTGCCACAAGCTCGAGCACTCACGGTTATCCACCCTCCACCATTCAACACGACACTATATCGGAGGGCTCGGATAGTCGAGAAGTTTGGCGACTCATTCACCATTCTACATGAAGATGAGCTGGCAATTCCCAAGGAGCCGAGAAGGCGGGTCCGACAACGTAGTGAGCGGGTGCGGGACGACCCACTGGTTATTCCGGTAGAGGAGGACAATGATGGATGGAACCAAATGGAGTACCGACACTACTTGGACGATATTGGACAAGGGGTGAATTATACTAATCAATCTTTTGAATACCTCTTCCAACAGATGCACATTGCCCCAAGAGCCGGACCCGGCTATCCATATATTATGAATTGGGACGAGAGAATGAGGAGAAGAAATGGAGAAGGAGGAAGTGGTGCGGGAGGAGCTGGCATGGAAGATGAAGAATGAAGAATTTTCTTTTATGTTTTTATGTTTATGATGTTTTGTTATGTTTTGAACAATTATCAAACACTTGGACGATTTTTATTTTGGGTTGATTATTATTTTCACTTTTAGTTGTTTATTTTTCAGGGATAGAAGATAAGGAAGCATACAAATTTGTGAGGGTCAAGAAAGGAATAAGAGATTTTCAAGAAAATATGGAGTTTTGTCCTTAGGATTGAGTCTGTGAGAGTCGAGAGTAATGGAGAGTGTTGCTGCTGAAGGAATTAGAGTGAGGGTCAGTTTGCATTTCCAATTTCAAAACAAAAGTTGAAAGAAGCATCAGCTAGATAAGTTTTGGAAAAACAGCGCTTACTCGCCGAGTGCACAAACTCTACTCGGCAAGTACCTGAGATGTTACACGATATCGTTCCAAATCAAGAGATACTCGCCGAGTCCACGCTACTACTCGCCGAGTAGATTGCCAATTTTCGATTTCCAGAACTGCTTTGAGCACTTTCACTGCAACATTTACCCATTTTTTTGTGAGGAATTGCCACTGGAGATCTTCTAACAAACTTGTTTCGTGAAAATTTTCGAGCTGTCAACCACACAAGACGCATGACACCCGAGCCATGGATGAGCTGTTCCCATGGCTAAAGTCAAGAAAAGAAGGCGCTGAAGAAGAGAGTATCAACCTATTGACTGCTACCCTAGGGGAGTTTGTTCCAATTCTCTCTCTATATTTGCATTTTTATTATTTGCTTAATATGCAATGAGGGCATTGCATCAAATAAGTGTGCGGTAGGGGGTTGGTCACATATTAGACAATTTAGAATCTTAATTTAGGCTAATTTTAAAAAAAAAAATTGTTGCATACCAAAAATATTACTTAGGGATTAAATTTAGAAAATTTTGGTAAAAGCAAATTAGGATTCCATGTTAGAATTGTGTTGATGATTGCATGAAAACCCAAATGTTTAGTTGAGCCTATACACGTTCTAGTGCATTTGTGGCTTCCTTATTCCAGTGAAATCATGAGACAAAAACACAACCTCGCTCAGCCTGAGGGATGCAATACGTTTAGCAGCCTAAACCTGAAATGTATCCAAGAAAATTGTTATCGTTAGCCAATAAAGGTTGAGGTTGAGCGCCCCTGCTTAAGCATGTAGGGATTTGAGTGAAAAAAGAGAGGTACATGTAAAAAAAGAGAGAATTACAAGAAAAGTTGTAAGAATTTTCGAGCAAATAAAGTGAAGATCAAAAGATCAACATTCCAAGAAATTCAAAAAGTTGAAGATACCAAAAATCAAACAATAAAGGTGGTGAATTCAAAGAAATCAAAGATCAAATTATAAGGAAGTGAGGAATTCAAAAGAGCTCCAATGTGGTATCATAAGTTGTAATTCTAGATTATGTATGCTTGGGTTGCTCAACTAAAAACACCTTGTGGGTAAGAGGTTTTCTAAGGATGGATTCGGAGGGTTGCATAAAATGAGCATAGTTCGGGGTGAGTGGGCGAATGTTTATGAGGATTGTGAGTATTTGGAGTATGGGGGGTCCTTAGGAAAATTTTTAGACACAAATGCATGCGTTGCGGTCTCGGCATAATGGCTGGGTTAGATTGGAGTTGTCATATGTGATTCTAATATGCTTAAAATTTAGTTTTGCTTGGGGGCAAGCAAAAGTCAAGTGTGGGGTATTTTGATATGTGCATAATTAGTTAACTATTTAGTATATATTTTTAATCATTTTTAACTAATTATGTGAATAATATGGACAAAAGGTACTTAAAACTGTTTAAATTTTGTTTTTAGTCCAAAAGACATGTTTGGGAGTGAAAGGGAACAAGGGAAAGCAATTGAAGACCAAAGAATGAAGATTGAGGGACAAAAGCTCATCTACTCGGTGAGTATACGAGTCTACTCGGCGAGTCCATCAGAATATTCCAGAAGATAGCCACGACTCCTGATTTAAGATGGATAACTATGAGCCTACTCGGCGAGTTGGGTTTGCTACTCGTAGAGTACACCCTGTTTTGAGATATCTATAAAAACCGAGCCTTTATCCGATGGGACAACTCTGCTGGCGATTTATGAAGGTCAAGCTGCGATTAAGAACCCTAGAAGATGCTGAGGAATTCTAATATTCAATCTCTTGAAGAATTCAAGCAACTAGGTTAATCATTTCACTTAGATTTAGGACTTAAATATGTTTAATCTAGTTAAACTTGTTTTTGTGTTTGTTTTTACTGCAACTATGAGCTAAATACGTTTTTGTTTCTATTTGGGGAATACCAAGGAACTCCTATGGTTTAATTCTTAGTTTTTGATTGATTGTTTATTGGTGATCTATTAAATTAAGTTTGTTAAAGAACCTTATGCATTAATCACTACTATTTTCTGTTAATTGGAAGACAATTAGGCTGCATGAACATCTCTTAGTTGTTAACCTCATATGTCTATGTGAACACTTAACCATATGCTTAGGAATAATGATTATGAAACTAAGATTAATAAGACAATAGGAAGATTAATGTGTGAGCTTGTTTGAGAAACCATCAAACAAGAGGTTAATTGAATTAGTAACTTAATTGACCACTACAAATCTTATTTAATCCGAATTATTAATCTAGGGAATTAATTAGTTTAAACACTTGATCACTACTTAAATTAGTTAATTGTCTAAGGGTTAGGAGTAATGAACATGAACCTAACCACTATAATTGGTAGCCAATAACAATTAATCTATCATAAATACAAATAACCATAGGAGTGAATTGGTTGAACCTAAATAGAAACATCTTTATCAAATTTTGTGAATTAGTTGTTTGCTTTAGTTATTTAGTTAATTAAGTGTGCTTAAGTTTCTAGTCTTGCAAAACTAGAAGAAAAACCTTTTACTTTCTTTAATTGTTTTAGTTAAAATTAGCTATTAGTTTAATTTTCCGTTCCCTGAGTTCGATACCTTACTTACTAAACTATACTACTAAAAGAGAAGTTCACTGCCTTTGTGTGCTAAATTTATTAATAAAAGGTAGGGGTAAAACAAGTGCTTTTTACACACATCACACGCCTACCCATATTTATATCAAGTATCACCACAACACCCTAGCAATAAACATATACATGGCAACACTCAATCCTCACCTCTAGAAGAACTGCTAACCACCTCACATAACAGGGAACCCTAGGCTAGCAGGCATCATATAATCATGCAATTCTATCATGTAATTCTTGAAGATCCCTAGCCTAGTACTAGCATATTGTTCTAACATATCACATAATCAAATAACTTGTATGGTATTTTGGGGTCTACTTACTGGCTCTAGCTGATCGTACCTCGGCATCCTCCTCTACTTATTTTTGAAAACCATTTCAATTTCACCTTGAAAACTCTCCTTGATTTGAGACTGGATTCACACGAATGTTCCTCTAATTCACTCAAACCAAGGCTCCGATACCAACTTGTAACACCGTGAAAATTTACAACCAATTTAAACTTTTCAAAAACAACCCATATTCATTAAGTTATTACAAAAAGGTTTTTAATTCTTTTATTATCAGGGTATCCCAGAACATCAACATAAAACTGAGGAGCGGTACGTGATGGGTTTTGAGTATTCTAACACTTCCTAAGTGTACATGCAACCCTAATAACCTTGGATCTATGTTTGTCTAATTATCATGCAAAGTTGAATTCCAAGGTTATATTCCTATCTAGAATACATGGGAAACAATTTTTAACTTGAATGAAAGATAGAATAACTTACCTTGTTGTTGCTTATGTTCCTTGAAACCTTGTGAGCCTAGCACCCCAAGTGTGATGCCTCAAATGCTTCACACAACACCAAATGCTCTTGGAAAGACTTTTGAGAGAATACACACTTCTTGAAATCGTCCTAGCCCTCTTGTTTCATATGTATATCCGATTTTGGTGGAGAATAGGATTCTTATATAGTGTTGACACATCTAGGATTACACCATGTAAACCCTAATGTGTCATGACTCTTCATTTCCATGACCCATGGGTTTGTAACTCCCATGGAGCATCCTATGGGTGGAACCCAACTTGATAATCCATGGAGCCTCTTAGCCCACTATACAAGATATGGATGATTTACATAATCAACCCATATATTTAATTAATTATCTTTTGATCACTTAATTAATTATAAATTAATTCTTGATCAAACTAATCAAATAATATTATTAATATATTAGAACTTATAATATATTAATAATCCCCAAATGTTATTTCTCTCATTTAGTCTATCCAATTGCATGGTGCCATGCAACCCAAATGGACCATGCCGGGTCGGGTCAAGTACATACCAGAAATAGTTATGGACTTAGACACCTTATCCAATAGTACGATCATGCCTTCGCCTTGCCACGGTCTCCTAAAGTACCTGAAACAATACACTGAAACTGTAAGCTCGAAAGCTTAGTGAGTTACCCCCAAAATACCAACCATAATACCATACACATATTATATCATATCATCAACAGAACAACCATGCATATCAAGTCTACAGTGTGACTAGTCCGCCTGCACCAGGCCTTCAGTCCACCCGGTCCACTCTCTCTCCGAGTCTACAGTATGACTGGTCCACCCGCACCGGGACTTTAGTCCACCTGGTCCACTCTCTCTCCGAGTCTACAGTATGTCTAACAAGGTTCGATTACACCTCTCAGCCACACCATTCAGCTGCAGTGTCCTGGGAGGTGTCAATTGCAAGATAATCCCACATTCCCTTAGATAGTCGAGGAACTCTGAACTAAGATACTCACCACCTCGATCAGATCGAAGCATCTTAATGTTCCTGCCCAATTGATTCTTGACTTCCTGTTTAAATTCCTTAAACCTTTCGAAAGTCTCTGACTTATGCTTGATTAAGTAGACATATCCATATCTACTGTAATCATCAGTAAAATTCAAATAATAACGATTAGCATCCATTGTGGCATGTTTGAATGGTCCACACACATCCGTGTGTACAATGTCCAACAAACCTTCACCTCTCTCACACGATCCTGTGAAGGGTGACTTTGTCATTTTTCCAAGTAAGCATGATTCGCAACTATCATTTGACTTTAGGTTAAACGACTCCAAGACTCCATCCTTTTGGAGTTGGATTATGCGTTTCTTGCTTATATGTCCAAGACGACAATTCCATAATGATGCTTTAACCAAGTTATTATTATTAGGAGAATCAATACACAAAACATTATTTCCTAAGTTATCTACAACAGATACAACTTCATACACACCATCACAAGGTAATGCTTTAAAATAAAGAACACTATTATCACAAGGTAATGCTTTAAAATAAAGAACACTATTAAAGAAAGCATTAATCGAACCAACTTCATTATCAAATGAAAAGGTGAAACCTTGTTTATACAATGCATGAAAGGAAATAATATTTCTTACCATTTCTGGCGAATAACAACATTTATTCAAATCTAAATTTAACCCACTACTTAGCGATAAAGTATAAACTCCAATCTTGGTGACAGGTGTAACTTTCCTATTCCCCATGATGAAGTTTATTCTTCCTTGCTCCACATTCTCACTTCTTCTTAGTCCCTGCAAGTCACAACAAATGTGAATACCACAACCGGTATCAAGGACCTAAGATTTAGAATGGGGCGAGTTATTAGAAATGATAGTGTAAATACCTGCATGGTTGGGTTTAACTTTCCCATCCTTCACATCTTGCTGGTATTTTGGGCAGTTCCGCTTCCAATGTGATTTTTCATGGCAATAGAAGCATTCAACCTCTTTTGGGTCAGAAGAAGGAGTGACGAAACCTTTCTTGGTTCCACTTGAAGAAGAGCCATCAAGGGTCGTAACCTTGGTACCCTTCGAAGAACTCTTTCTCTTCTTCAATTGACTTTTCCCGATTGCCAAAACTGGAGTGGAGTTTGGAGTAGGAGTGTTAACAACCGACTTCCCATTAAGACCTGTTTCAGCGGTCTTGAGAAGTCCCTGAAGTTTGCTGAGTGTGACCTCTTCCTTATTCATGTGATATGTCATGCGGAATTGATCATAGCACGATGGTAAGGAGCGCAAAATGATATCTATTGCAAGCTCCTCCGGGAAGTTCACATTAAGCTTCAACAATCGATCCACATACCTTTGCATTTTCTGCATGTGGCTCGTGACGGAATCCCCGTCCTTCATCATGGTTGTTATCATGGAGCAGATGATTTCATACCTCTCTTGCTGTGCACTTTGATGGTATCTTTCCATCAAATCTTGGTGCATTTCATAAGGGTAGAAATCATCATAGGACTTTTGGAGTTCCGCTGTCATCGTGGCCATCATGATGCATGCCACTTTCGTAGCATCCCTTTCATGTGCCTGAAAGTCGGTGATCTCTTGAGGAGTTGGAGTGGTCTCGTCAATCTCCTTAAGCTCCTTGTCAAGGACATATTGTTTTTCCTCGTAGCGGGTAATCATCCTGATGTTTCTGGTCCACTCATTGAAGTTGGATCCATCCAAAGTGACTTTGCCACACAAGTTCATAAGGGTAAAGGAGCCATTAGGATTAGAGCCAGAAGCAGCATTGTTTGAAGACATCTGAAGGAAGAGGACAAGATTAGTCTAGATATTAAGAGAGTCCTTAATAATACACCCAAATGTAATATTAAGGCTAGGATCCAATCACAATATATTATAACTTAGAAGAGGTATGCCGTAATCCAAGCTATAACATATTTGAAAGGTAGGTGAATGACGATTCACCAATTTCCACCACGAAAACCAAAATATTAAATATTAGGTTTTTGATTGGTTCTTAGAAATTCCTAGATTCTTTGAGATTCAATGAACCTTTCAAAGGCATGTTTCAATCTCGAGTGTGCCCTCCAAGTTTTGTGACTGGGATACCGAGGATCACAAAACGAGGTGTGAAGTAACAATGCAAATCACTTGGTACCCTTAAAGTTAATCACTCAATCGATATGCCGGTAAACCACACACGCTCCACCGATACTATAATAAACCTTAAGTCACCCTTTACCTACCTTGTTAAGTCCAAGTTAGTGTGCCGGTTAACCACACACGCTCCACCAACGACTTAAACAAAATGTAAAGTATAATTTCATGGATTAGCACCTTATTCACAATTTTCCTAAAGTAACTAAGATTGGGAATTTAATAAACATTTAGTTACTTTATAATACTCATCATACTTTTAATGAGAATTTATAAGTCCTTGTCTTACCCGTTCGGCTAACGACCCTCCACCACTCAAGCAAGCGGTGGATGAGAGTGGACACCCATTAAGTTGCCATTTTATAGGCGACAACCTTATACCCACCTTATAGACCGGCTTCGTGAATGAGGCGTACTAGCGGTAAGACATATAAGTATAAGGGTTGAATTTTAACTTTTAAAATTCTAGGGGTTAGAACTAAAGTTTTAACAAGACTTTACTTGTTCCAAAACTTGAGGGCAAGTTTTGTAAACTTTCAAAACTTTTCATTTCTTGTAACTTATGAGTTTAATAGAGTAAAAAAAATGAAGACTCTTCATTTTTATAACTCTTGTGTTCTTTTAATGGTTTTAATTCAAGTGACTTTTGGTTTTCCATAACTTGAGGACAAGTTATGGACTCCATTAAAACACATTATGATCAAGAATTAATCTACCACATAGGTTACAAATAATTCCTATGATCATCTAAACATCATAAGAACAAGAACATGAATATGAACACTTTCATAAATCAAAATTACACTTAAAACTTTGTAATTTTGATAACTAGTTGTTGTAAATGAATTAGCAAGGACATTACACCATCTAAAACAAGTTTTCAAGTACCAAAACAGTTTAGGGTAATGTTTCTAGTCCATTTCCAGCAACTAAAGTCGAAAATTTGCACTCTGTCGACCCTACTCGCCGAGTGCATAAACCTACTTGACGAGTAGGTTGAAGATACAAGTGAACTCGACGAGTCCCCCCATGGACTCGGCGAGTTCAGCAGTCAGACAGCAAGTTTTTCGAATTTTTTCAACTTTTTAGCACAAATAACAAACAAACAAGCCTAGGCTCTGATACCACTGATGGGTTTTGAGCATTCTAACACTTCCTAAGTGTACATGCAACCCTAATAACCTTGGATCTATGTTTGTCTAATTATCATGCAAAGTTGAATTCCAAGGTTATATTCCTATCTAGCATACATGGGGAACAATTTTTAACTTGAATGAAAGATAGAATAACTTACCTTGTTGTTGCTTATGTTCCTTGAAACCTTGTGATCCTAGCACCCCAAGTGTGATGCCTCAAATGCTTCACACAACACCAAATTCTCTTGGAAAGACTTTTGAGAGAATACACACTTCTTGAAATTGGCCTAGCCCTCTTGTTTCATATGTATATCCGATTTTGGTGGAGAATAGGATTCTTATATAGTGTTGACACATCTAGGGTTGCACCATGTAAACCCTAATGTGTCATGACTCTTCATTTCCATGACCCATGGGTTTGTAACTCCCATGGAGCATCCTATGGGTGGAACCCAACTTGATAATCCATCGAGCCTCTTAGCCCACTATACAAGATATGGATGATTTACATAATCAACCCATATATTTAATTAGTTATCATTTGATCACTTAATTAATTCTAAATTAATTCTTGATCAAACTAATCAAATAATATTATTAATATATTAGAACTTATAATATATTAATAATCCCCAAATGTTATTTCTCTCATTTAGTCTATCCAATTGCATGGTGCCATGCAACCCAAATGGACCATGCCGGGTCGGGTCAAGTACATACCAGAAATAGTTATGGACTTAGACACCTTATCCAATAGTACAATCACGCCTTCACCTTGCCACGGTCTCCTAAAGTACCTGAAACAATACACTGAAACTGTAAGCTCGAAAGCTTAGTGAGTTACCCCTAAAATACCAACCATAATACCATACACATATTATATCATATCATCAACAGAACAACCATGCATATCAAGTCTACGGTGTGACTAGTCTGCCTGCACCAGGCCTTCAGTCCACCCGGTCCACTCTCTCTTCGAGTCTACAATATGACTGGTCTGCCTGCACCGGGACTTTAGTCCACCTGGTCCACTCTCTCTCCGAGTCTACAGTATGACTGGTCCTCCCGCATCGGGCCTTCATGCTGTCTGGTCCACTCTCCAAGCCTCAACACGTCTGGTCCACCCTCTTGGGGCCTTCAGCCTATCCGGATCGCTCGCCGGGCCTTCGGTCTAACCGGTCCGCCCTGGGTATATTGGCCTACAGCACAAAGCAGGACCCGTCTCAACACAACCCCAGTCCAACAACCATGTGCACATAAACATATAATCATATAGCAATTCACAACTAATCAACCGATCTAGCATATCACATAACATAGCAACATCGTAACCAGGATACCGACTTAACCGGTCACTAACATAACATCATCCAATATACCAGGATACCGACCTTAACCAGGTCTCTAACATATACCACCCTAACTACCAGGATGCAGACATAGCAAAGCAATAACATAACAAACAACTACCCGAATTCTCATCCGATAAAGGGCCGGCCTTGGTGCCTTAGACCCTGTCGATATAGTGATGATAACTCACCTGCAACTGTCGACTTGAAGAAATAAGACCACGCTACTCCAACCACCAACACGAACTCCACCACTGATCATTACCAAATAACCAAAACCAATAAACACCAATAATTACCAAAATACCCTGGAAGTCAAACTGGTTAACCCTTGGTCCAAGTCAAAGCCCTTAGTCAAAGTCAACCTTCTGGGTTGACCCTACTCGCCGAGTCAACCTGGTTACTCATCGAGTTCCTATGCTCAGAAACTCTCATGCCACGACTCAACTCGTCGAGTCCAACAAGCTTTGAGTCTCATCCTGCTCAACTCACCGAGTCATTCCTCGACTCACCGATTTACAGCTCAACCAGAAAAGGTTAGGACTTCACGACCAGACTCTTCGAGTCCAAGCATAGACTCGCTGAGTCCAAGGCAATCTTCAACAGACTCGCCGAGTCCAAACGTGAAATCTTCATTCTGACGATCACATGCCATTCCATTGCTTCTAATACATAGATCTGGACTCCTAGGGCAGATTCATACGTAAAGTTTCCAACTTTACGTGCATGCAAGGCTCAACAAGCTCTAATCAAGCTAAAATGAAGGTTTAAGGCAAGGACACTCTCAATCAAGCCCCAAAGCTATCACTTCCCAGATTCATGAGTCAAGACCAATCTAGATGTGCAGTAGCAACCACAGATCTGAGCCCAATACTCGAAAAGAGACTCATATATGACAATTTGGACCAAAAACTTTATCCATGAACAATCTAAGCACCAGAAGGTCAAGGTAACAGCCTTTTACCTTCAATCTGATGCCAACAAGTAAGGAAATCAGATCCACTTCGCTCCTCTATGATCCCACTAACTCTTGCTTCAAGTATCCTTCTTCTCCAAGCTCCAAAACACACTTAGATCCTTCTCACTCTCAAATTAGGGTTTAAAATTGATGGGGAAAGCTTCTGGACGTCAAAGGGAGTGCTAAAGAGGCTGGGGTGGGTTATAATGTGCTTTATATAGGGCACAACCCCCGGATTAGGGTTTTTCCCCTTCAGCACCAACTTGCTGAGTTAGTCACTTAACATGTTACCAGAACCGCGACTCGACTCACCGAGTCTACCCATCAAATCGCCGAGTCAACCTTCCTTATTTACACTAAGAACCCTGAACTTGCATTTCTGAACTCGAGGTGTTACAATATAAACTCCATTCTCAATTGTGTTCCACCATCTCGCTGCATCCTCACCGTTTGAAAAATCCTTGTGACATGTTTCCAAAAAAAAATCCCAAAAGCTTCCTTCATTGCTACATTTCGTTCATAAAAACCCATTCGCCATGCTAGCTCCCCCATACTGCATTCCCTAAACTCACCCCAACCATAAAAGTAAGAACATTTGTATCAAAATAGTCTTCACCCCCACGGAATTTGATAGTAAAATAAAACTTCCAACATAATTCTTGGTATACCGGCTCTTGCAATCGGAAAAGTCTCCTCCATGCATCACATGTAATTCTAACTCCATCTTGAATGAAAACCTTAGTGAGATAAGGATTCATCTCTCCAACCAACCCCCATTGCTCTAGACAAGACCAATCTAGTTCATTTGGCAAGTAAAACTCCCTGCTTTTCAGTTTCTCCAATTTCTTTTTCCATGCTATCAAAGTGGCTTTTGAACCAATTTGTAGAAAATTAAGCCAAGGAAAACCCCTTTGACTTCCTTGAGAACTTTGTCCCCTATTTATTGACATGATTCTGTAAAACCAAAAATCACAGAAAACCAAACAAACATAGAGAATGTAAAAAAAAAAAATTCTGCATCACAGGGTCATGAACTCGTCGAGTTCATATAGAACTCGTCGAGTTCTTATGGAGGTTTGAAAAAAAACTCTGAATCAATCTCTAAATTCATTTAATACAAAGATTTCTTCAGGGGTTTGTCTAGGACAGAAGATTAAGCAAGAATCCATCAAAAGAACTAGCAAAAACATCCTAATTTAAACCAAATCGAAATCCTAATGCTAGTATAACGATTCAAGAACGGGTTTTAAATCAAATCAGGGCCATGTAGCTACTAAAAATCGGAACTTTAACAAGAATAATGAGAAAAAAATCTTACCTTGAGAAGCGATTGGGAAGAAGAATCACAAAAGGTTGAAGAACTTGATTGGGAGTATTTGTCGGCCGAAGTGGGTAAGAAAATAGGGGGGGGGGGGGGTTTGTTAAAATGGTAAAAAAAAACCTACTTTCAGTAAAAAAAATTGAAATTCACGATTTTTTAAAGTGGACTCGTCGAGTTTTGTCTCGGAACTCGACGAGTTTTTCTTTTTGTATGAAAAAAAATCAATTTTCTTTTGAAAACAACATAACACCCCACACTTAACTTTGATAATCCTCCCAGCAATCATTTAAGTAAATTTGGAGGATAAAGACTGATATTCCTACTAAAAACACACAAAGTAAAATAAATGACTAAAAGGAAAAATAAAAAGAAAGCAAACTCAATTTTCGGGTTGCCTATCGCAAGCGCTTCTTTTTTAGGAGTCTTTAGCTGGACTCCTTTCTGCCCTTCGTTGTAGCGGTTGCCTCCAAATTGATTCCTTCTTCAATTTCGGCTTCCTTGGGACAGCCTTCCTCATACCTCTTAAATCTATGCCCATTTACCTTAAATTTATCCCATCTTTATTCCACAATTCAACTACTCCATATGGAAAAACATGCTTAATTGTGAAGGGTCCGGTCCAATGAGTGCGTAATTTTCCCGGAAAAAGTTTGAGTCTTGAATTATGTAAAAGTACTTTTTTCCCTTCTTCAAACTCCTTATTTCCATTCAATCTCGCATCATGCCATTTTTTTTTGTCTTATCCTTATAAATCAACGAGTTAGTGTAAGACTCATTTCTTAATTCCTCCAAGGCATTCATTTGTAAGATTCGATTGGTACGCAACTTAGTGGGGGCAAAATTACATGTTTTTAAAGCCCAGTAGGCTTTGTGCTCTAACTCTACTGGTAGATGAAAGTTTTTTCTATAAACCAATCTATAAGGTGTGGTTCCGATAGGTGCCTTGAATGCAGTCCTAAATGCCCACAGTGCATCATCTAACTTATCTTCCCAATCTTTCCTATGATTGCCTACCGACCTTTCCAAAATTCTTTTGAGGGCTCTATTCGTTATCTCGGTTCGCCCATTCGATTGCGGATGATAAGGTGTTAAAAATCTATGGCGTACACCATATTTCTACAATACCTTTTCTAGTTGTTCATTGGCAAAATGGGCCCCCTATCGATTATCAACACCTTTGGTACTCGAAACCTAGAAAATAATTTCTTCAAAAACTTCACCACCACCCTTGCATCATTTGTTGGTAACGCTTGCGCCTCTGCCCACTTTGATACATAGTCCACCGCCACAAGTATGTATTTGTGCCCTTTTGATGACGAAAATGGTCCCATGAAATCTATACCCCACACATCAAAAACTTCACACACTTGGATGCTTCTATGAGGCATTTCATTCCTTGCAAAAATATTTCCTGATCTCTGGCACACATCACACTCTCTCACCCAGGTAGCAACATCCTTGAAAATTGTAGGCCAATAGAATCCTGCATCAAACACCTTCTTAGCAGTGTATTGAACTCCATGATGTCCTCCTACAGGCCCATTGTGGCAATGCTCTAGAATTTCGCATATCTCCTTGCCAAACTCACATCTTCTGATGATTCCATCTGCACAACTCCTAAAAAGATATGGCTCATCCCATAATTAATATTTAATTTCATAAATGAGTTTCTTTTTCTGCTGATGAGTTAGCTCTTTTGGAAGAATGTCCCCAACCAAAAAGTTTGCAATGTCTACATACCATGGTTCTTCTTCCATGATCATCATCAAGTATTCTTCTGGAAAACTATCCACAATACCCTTGTTGTCAGACTCATCCCTTTCTGGATTTTCCAATCTTGAAAGATGATTGGCTGCCACATTCTCCATTCCTTTCTTGTCACTGATCTCGATGTCAAATTCTTGAAGTAATAACACCCCCGGATCAACCTCAGTTTCGCGTCCTGCTTAGCAAACAAAAATTTAATTGCAGAATGGTCAGTAAAAACAGTGGTTTTAGACAATATAAGATAAGGACGAAATTTATCAAAAGCATAGACCACAACCAATAATTCTTTTTCAGTCGTGGTGTAGTTTTCTTGAGCCGGATTCAAGGTCTTGCTAGCATAATATATTGGTTGAAAATGTTTATCAACTCTTTGACCAAGCACAACACCCAAGGCAAAATCACTTGCATCACACATTATTTCAAATGGTAAATTCCAATTCGGGGTGATAATGATCGGGGCGTTAGTTAATTTTTCCTTCAATATTTCAAAATCATTTAAACATTCTTTTAAGAAATTAAAAGGTGCATCTTTTAAAAGTAGTTGAGTTAAAGGTCGAGTTATTTTAGAAAAGTCTTTTATAAAACGACAGTAAAAACCTGCATGACCTAAAAAAATTCCTAACGCCCTTCACATTGGTTGGTGGTGGTAATTTAGCAATGTTGTCAATTTTCTCTCGATCCACCTCAATCCCCGCCTTGGACACTTTATGACCTAACACAATTCCTTCTTTAACTATGAAGTGGCATTTTTCCCAATTCAAATCTAAATTGGTCTTTTCGCACCTAGCAAGCATTAAGTCAAGGTTAGTAAGACAATTATCAAAAGAAGAACCAAACACAGAAGAATCATCCATGAATACTTCCATAAACTTCTCCACCATATCGTGAAATATTGCCGTCATGCATCGCTGAAAAGTAGCAGGTGCATTGCATAACCCAAAATACATGCGTCAGTATGCAAATGTTCCACTTGGGCGAGTGAACGTAGTCTTATCTTAATCATTCGGGTCGATTGGTATTTGGAAATAACCTGAAAACCCATCTAAAAAACAATAATAGCAATGACCGGATAATCTCTCAAGCATTTGATCAATAAAGGGTAAAGGGAAATGATCATTTCAAGTAGCATCATTTAGCTTTCGATAATCGATGCATACTCGCCAACCGGTTACCGTACGTGTAGGAATAAGCTCGTTCTTTTCGTTCGCCACAACTGTCATCCCTCCTTTCTTCGGTACTACTTGAATGGGACTCACCCATGGAATATCAGAAATTGAATAAATGATCCCTGCATCCAAAAGCTTTACTACATCCTTCTTAATCACTTCTTGCATATTTGGGTTCAATCGCCTTTGATGTTGCACCACTGGCTTTTCTCCTTCTTCAAGATTTATTTTATGAGACCAATAAGAGGGGTTTTTTTCCCTTTATATCAGTGATTTTCCATGCAATAGCGTTCTTCCTTTTCTTCAAAACCTTGACTAATTGATCTTTTTAATTTGGGTAAGATTTGATGCAATTATCACATGCTTCTGCTCACCCTCCTCGAGAAATGCGTACTCTAAGTGTTTTGGTAAAGTTTTCAGCTCCATTTGTGTGATCTGTATACTAAACACATCGACATATGGAAGGGAACTTGCCGATTTTATATCAAAAATTTCCCCAGATCGCGATTTTTCATAGCAACTCGTCGAGTTATTGTTATTAACTCGTCGAGTTTCCTGTTCAGCAGTTTTTATTAGTTCTTCGTATTTTGATTCTTCGAGAAGTCTTTCTAGCTCCTTCAAATCTCTCTCAGCATCAAAATCATATTCTGGAGTCAAATTATGTTTACTTGTTTCGTCTTCTCTCCACTCTTCTATTAATTCTTCCAAGGTATCCACTGAAAAATTCGTATCATCACTAAACTTCGAATGTTTCATGGCTTGATCCATTCCAAAAATAACTGAGTGTTCTCCCACCCTAAGGCTAAGCTTTGAGTATCGTATGTCGACTATGGCCCTCGCGGTATTCAAAAATGTTATTCTGAGGATTATTGGTACTTGATGATCCTCCTCCATATCTAGCATAATGAAATTTTCCGGGAAGAAAAACTTATCGACTTTTACCAATAAATCTTCACATATACCTATATGGAATGTCACTGTCTTGTTCGCTAAGTGGATTGCCATCTGGATTGGTCTCGGTTCCGGAAGGTTTAGCTTCTTAAAGAAAGATTATGGCATGAGGTTCACACTTGCCCCCCGAATCGGCTAATGCATAGCTAGTGGCTAAATTCCCGAATTAGCAAGGAATGGTTAGGCTACCCGGATCACCCATTTTCTTTGGCAGTTTGTTTAACATTGCGGCTGAACAGTTCTCATTTAGGACCACCTTGGATGCTTCCTCCATCTTCTTTCTATATGTGAGAAGTTCTTTTAGGAACTTGGCATATTTTGGCATTTGTGCGACTGCTTCGATGAAAGGGATGTTGATTTGCAAGGCCTTTATGTGCTCCAAGAACTTTTTGTAGTCTTCATTCTGCTTCTCTTGTCGAGCTCGGCCCGGGAATGGAAATGGTTGCTTATATGGTTCGGCTTGTGACCTATTTTTCTCATCAGGCATGGAACTCGTCGAGTTATTGTCTAGAACTCGACGAGTTTTTTCTACTGTTTGTGATTCCGGATTTTCTTGATTCTTTTCTTGTACCTCCTTAGGATCTTTACTTGGAATTAGAGTCAGGGGTGTGACTATCTTCCCACTCCTTGTTGTCACTATGTTAATGTGTGCGCCCTTTGGATTTTTCTCTGTATCGCTTGGGAGTCCGCCCGGTGTTCTTTCGTTGAATTGTTTGGCAAGTTGCCCGAGCTGTTTTTCAATATTTAATATTAAAGCTTGTTGATTTTGGAGAAGAGATTCTAGATTCATCATCATTGTTTGGTGTTCCTTTATCATATTTTGTTGATCTCTAATGGCCAGATTGGACTCGTCATGCCTTTTTTCGGAAGCACTGACAAATCGGTCTAACATAGCTTCAAGATCCGTCTTCTTCTCTTGCACTGGTTCTTCTTTTTGATAAAGTCTGCATGCCTTTTGCTTATACTTCTCCTCCTTTGCCTTTCTGTACTCGTTGTAGGGGAGCCACTCCTTCTTGGGCTTTCACCAATCATCATTAAATCTATCGCCACTTGAATAACAAACTTGTGCCTTCCGATTTCCGTTCTCATCAAGATCGCAATCCTTAGTAAGATGGGGACCGCTACAATTGTCACAACCCACCCTAATGGCATGGATGGATTTGTCCATTTTTGTCATCCTACGATCCATACTTTCTAGTTTGGCCATCATTGCCGCCATGTCATCAGAAACTGCGTTAAACACGCCTCTAGTTGTATCGTTCCTTGGATTATGGTACTCCCTTGAATGTTTGGATAATTATTCTACCAATGTTTTAATGATGGCTGGTGCTTTCTTCATGAGGGGTCCTTGGGAATCGAGTAATTTCCTAGTTGTGACGTTCACACCATTATAAAAGATGGAAACCTCTTGTTGCACGTTTAGGTTGTTTTGAGGGCAATTTCTTATCAACCCCTTGTATCTCTCCCACGCCTCATAGAGTGATTCTCCAGGTAATTGCTCAAAGTTAGCAATTGCTTTTTTCAATTTTGCAATCTTAGAAGGTGGACAAAACTGGTCAATGAACTCTTCGCGCATCTTTTGCCATGTTGTAATGGATTCGGGGGGTAAAGATTTCAACCATTCCTTCGCGGATCCTTTGAATGTAACCGGTAACATCCGAAGCAAAACAATATCACGACGCACATTTGGCATGTGGAAATAGTCAGAAATGTCTATAACTTCTTCA
The DNA here is from genome assembly GCF_052625555.1 of Lactuca saligna. NCBI lineage: Eukaryota > Viridiplantae > Streptophyta > Magnoliopsida > Asterales > Asteraceae > Lactuca > Lactuca saligna. The sequence continues at coordinate 174,603,113 of NC_136417.1, read as the reverse complement.
ATATGCTTATAAGCATCTTCGTGCTCCTTTCCATATAATGGAATGTCTTTTAGTTGTGCGAGTATGTGAACCTTCAACTAAAAGTTGGCAGTAGTTGGGATTGCTGGTTGCACGAATCCCGACCCGGTACCATCTCTTATGCGCTTCTTGTAGTCTCCTATTGGTATGTCGGCGATGCCGGCCATGTTGTCTTCTTGCTCGAAATTGCTTTCTTCACCAAACGTGGGTGTGTCGGATTCGTGACCTTCTATCTTCTCATTGCGGATTTTGTTGAGATCCTTAGGTTCTTCGATTACTTTTCCCCTGTTCTGGCGAATAATCAACTCCGGATCTTCTAAGGGTGGCACTAGTGTAGAACTAGAGACTCGGGTCATAAAAACCTGAAACAAAACAAAAAAAAAAACAAGCGTAAAACGAACAAAAACGAAGAAGTAATGAAACTGAAAACAGAAGAAACTCATCGAGTTCAATAATAAACTCGACGAGTTTAATGCAAAAACACAAAAAACAGAAAATTATAAACTAAAAAACAGGTAACTTTATGCAAGAAAGATCTAACACAAAGGATCAATAATACTAGCAAATAAAATGAACTATTAGAACTGTTCCCCAGCAACGGCGCCAAAAACTTGATGCGTGTAAAACGAAGTAGTTTTAATCCTAACAAACTCAAATTTAAACAAACACACGCAAGCATTGTACCTATCGATAGTAGTTTAGTTCAATCAAGTAGGGTACCAAACACAGGAAACGGTAACAACTAAAATTAATACTAATATTATCTAAATAAAAAAATTAATAAAAGAGGGAGGTTTTCTCTAGTTTTGCAAGACTAGAAACTTAAAAAATCACTTTAAAACTCAAACAAAGACAATTAACAACTAAGAAGAACAAGAAAGGACAACTAGATTCAATGATAAAAGATACTTCTGTTCAGATTCGATTCACTTATTCCTATGGTTGATTTCGTGGCAAGTGCATTGAATTAATATGTCAATGGTTACCGATTCCTAATGTGATTAGGTTCATGTTCATTATTACCAATCCTTTAGTAGACAAGTTAATTCAAACAGTGATCAAGTGATTAAATTAACAAGTTTCCTAGTGTTCAGTTCGTATCAAGCAAGACTTATAACAATAGTTAATCAATTTTGTTCAGTTCAATCAACTAATGTATAGTTGTTCATCACACATGCTCACACATTGATTTACACATTTTCTAGTTAAACCTAGTTTCGTAATCACTATTACTAGGCCTACAATCTTATATTCATAAAACTATATGAATCAAGTAATCAAGAAGATATTTATGCAACTCAATCACTTATTTGTTAACTGAAAACATTTATCATCAATACATAAGGATCTTTAATAAGCTTAACAAGATGAATAACCAAATTAATATCAATTCAACCACTCAAGTAAACCATCTTCATAAGATTGTCTCATCCAAACAAAAGTAAAAAGCTTTTAGCTTATATCTACAGCAAATAATAACCTAATTTCAAAACCTAATGATTCAAACATGGTTCAAAACAAAGATTAATAAAAGAAGAATGATTGTTTGCCTTTGATTCTCTTTGAAATTATCTATTATGTTGAAATCTCAAAAATAGCAGCTTCAAGAACCCTTATGATCTTCAAAAGTCGTAGCTAGCCTCCAACAAAAGTTAGGTTTTCGGGCCTAGAAGTTATCTATTTATAGTTACCAAAAATCAATCCAACTCGTCGAGTTTTTTAGAATAACTCGACGAGTTTCTTCAATAATTCACGTATACAGCGTGTATGGCAAGGCATCCTTAAATCGAGAATACTCTAACCAACTCGTCGAGTTTGTCCTATTAACTCATCGAGTTCCTTCTTTTTTCAACTTCTTTCTTTAATCTTCAATCTTTAAGCATCCAATCTCTCAATCCTCTTCCTTTTTCACCCGAGCATGTCATTTATTGCTGAAATTGAAAATTATGCTAATTAAGTACCTTTTGTCCATTAAATAATATAAAATCAACAATAATTAATAAGATAATGAATGATTTCTATGACTAAATAAGCCCATATCAGTACATACTTATAAGGTACGATTGGTTGCGAAGGTCTTTACTCAAACTCCCGGAGTTGACTATGATGAGACCTTCTCAAGAGTTGTGAAGATAAAGTCTATTAGGGTGATGCTAGCCATTACTGCATTTCATGACTATGAGATATGGCAGATGGATGTTAAAACCACTTTCCTTAATGGAAAGTTGGCTGAGGATGATTACATGAATTAGCCAGAGGGTTTTGTCGATGTGAAGAACCCCAATAGAGTGTGTAAGATTGAGAAGTCCATCTATGGACTGAAACAAGCATCTCGCAAATGGAATCTTTGTTTCGATGAGAAAGTCAAAGCGTTTGGTTTTCTGCGAAGCGAGGATGAATCATGTGTATATGTCAAAGATAGTGGGAGTATAGTAAGCTTCCTCGTATTGTATGTTAATGACGTACTACTCATAGGAATTGACATCCCGATGCTGTAGGAAGTCAAGTCTGGCTTGGGAAGTGTTTCGCTATGAAGTACCTCGGAGAGGCTGCCTATATTCTGGGAATAAGGATAGTGAGAAAAAGGAGGAAAAGACTAATAGGACTTAGTCAGAATACATAATTGGAGAAGGTACTAAAACGTTTTAGTATGGAGAATTCCAAGAATGGGGATTTACCAATCCAAAGTAATGCCAAGTTAAGTAAGACTCAAAGCCCGAGTACCAAAGTCGAGATAGCAGACATGAGCCGAGTACCTTAAGCTTTCATAGTTGGCTTAATCATGTATGCAATGGCTTGTACTCACCCTGATGTGGCCTTCTCTTTGAGCATGGTTTGTAGATATCAAGGGAACCCTGTCAAAGCACATTGGACCACAGTCACGAATATTCTTAAGTACCTTCGGAGGACCAAGGAATGGTTTCTATTCCTCGGTGGGAGTGATGACTTAAAGGTATGAGGGTATAGTGACACAGGTTTTTTGAGCGACCGAGACAACTATCGTTCTCAGTCGGGCTGGGTCTTTACCCTAAATGGAGGAGCAGTGACTTTGAAAATTTCCAAGCAAGAGACCATAGTTGTTTCAACGTGCGAATCAGAGTACATAGCAGTGAACAAAGCGTAAAAAGAGGCAATACGGTTGAAGAAATTCATTGGAGACCTTGGAGTTGTGAAAGCCATAAAGGATCCTATGGAGATTTTCTGTGATAATGAAGGAGCCTATGGAGATTTTCAGCGTCGTGTCGGTTCTGTCGCGAAACTTCGACAGATCATAACTTCTTCGTTATAACTCGGATTTTGACATTCTTTATATATTCGGAAACCTTGTCATGACCACTAAAACTTATTTAAGATTATTCATTCTAAATAATCTTCTATCAAAAATCCGTTTTCTACACTTATTGTTTCTTAATTGACTAGCCCGAATCTATGGGCGTTACAAGCTGACGGTCAAAAACCGTTATCCACTACCGAGGATCGACGATCTGCTCGATCAGTTGCACGGGCATGTTAGTTTTCCAAGATTGATTTGAGGTCTGGATATCATCAGATGAGAGTCTGCGAGTAGGATATCCAGAAGACGGCATTTAGGACTCGTTTTGGCACTACGAGTTTGTGGTGATGCCTTTCGGGCTCACCAACGCACCGACGACGTTCATAGACCTCATGAACCAGGTGTGAAGGCCTATGTTGGATCGATCATTGATCGTGTTTATCGATGAGCAGCACAAGGAGCATCTTAGAGAGATTCTTGGAGTTTTGAGGACAAAGAGGCTATATGCCAAATTCTCCAAGTGTGATTTCTGGTTATGAGAGGTCCAACTCCTGGGACACCTCGTTAATCAGAATAGGATATTAGTAGACCCAACCAAGATTAAGGTAACTATGATATGGGAGGTGCCAAGATCCTCGATTGAGATCAGGAATTTCTGGGTTTAGCCGGCTACTATCATAGATTTATCAGATACTTCTCTAAGATTGACGTTCCTCTTACCAGGTTGACCTATAAGGGTGTTACTTTTACTTGGGGTCCCAAGCAGCAGGCCTCGTTTGAGATCCTTCACCAAAGATTGTACGAAGCCCTGATGTTAGCCCTTCCCGAGGGAATGGAGGACTTTGTGGTTTACTGTGATGCTTCTTTATCCTGGATGGATGCGGTGTTAATGCAGAGGGGTCACATGATAGCATATGCATCAAGGCAGCTGAAGCCTCATGAGATGAGGTATCCGACCCATGACGTGGAGTTGGAGGCAGTGTTGTTTGCCCTCAATATCTGGCGCTACTACCTGTATGGAGTCCGATGTACCATATATATGGACCACAAGAGCCTGAAGTATCTCATGGGTCAGCCCAACCTGAATATGAGGCAGAGGAGTGGTTGCATGTAGTAAAGGACTATGACTGCGAGATCTTATATCATCCAGGCAAGCCTAATGTGGTAGCCAACATCCTGAGCCGTAGAGCAGCGAGTGCTCCGATCCGAGATGTATGTATGGGGATGACAATGATGACTCCAGTCTTAGACACCATTTGAGAAGCCCAGGTGGAAGTCGTGAGACTGGAGAACTGCAAGAGGGAGCGGGTTATTGGAAAGGTTTCTGAGTTTGAGATGGATAGTCGTGTGCTTATGACTTTTTGAGGGTGGATTTGGGTGCCCTATATAGGTGGAGCTCGCAATATATTAATGGAGGAGGCACATAGATCGAGATTCTCGATCCACCCAGTGGCTACTAAGATGTATTTGGACCTGAAGACAGACTACCGGTGGCCCTGTATGAAGAGGGATGTGGCATGGTTAGTTGAGAGGTGCTTGACTTACTACCAGGTTAAGGCGGAGCACTAGAGACCACATGGCCCGTTACAGCCTCTAGAGATTCCTCGGTGGAAATAGGAGCAGATTTTGACAAATTTTATCACCAACCTACCGAAGACCGCGCATGGGGTTGACGTGATATGTGTGATTGTAGACCGGTTGACGAAGAGTGCTCACTTCCTCGCCATCAGTGAGAGCTCTTCTGTAGAGAAACGGGGGGAGATTTATGTGAGAGAGGTGGTAGCACAACATGGAGTGTCGACCTTGATAGTGTCAAATCGAGATATGCATTTTACTTCCAGGTTCTGGAAGAAGTTTCATGAGGATTGGGGTACCCGATTGCATTTCAATAACACATACCACCCGTAGACAGATGGGCAGAGTGAGCGGACGATTCAGACACTCGCGGACATGCTACGTGCATGTTTTTTGGACTTGAGAAGAAGTTGGGACACCTATTTACCCCTGGCTGAGTTTTCCTACAACAACAACCACCATTTCAGTATTGGCATGCCCCCGTTCGAGCTCTTATATGGGGGGAGGTATTAGACTCGCATATGTTGGGAGAGGTAGGGGAGCGAGTGATTGGTGGCACTGAGATAGTGTTGAAGATGACCAACCAGATTCAACAGTTCAAAAAGAGATTACTGATAACCCATAGTCGCCAGAAGAGTTATGCAGATCGGCAACAATCTGAGCTAGAGTTCCAGGTGGGAGATTTGTCCTCCTAAAGGTATCCCCATGGAAAGGGGTGATTGTTAGGACATGTTTTGTTTCTTTGAGCTAGGCATTTATGTTTTGTAGGCTTTGATACACCATGTATAAGATTTTTGTGAGTTTTCACTTGGGTGGACCGAAAACGTCCCGTTTTCGGTCCATGTGGTGTTTAAGGCTGCAAACTAGTTTCTTGCTACTATTCCCTATAAATAGTGTACTAGTCTGTCAGTTGTCAGATGTTGTTTGCGGTCAACTGTGTGTGTAGTGTCCATTGTACGAGATTCTTTCGGCTATATATAAAACGTGAGCAATTTGGATCAATTTCTGTTTTCTACTCCTTCTTGTGCTTGATTAATTCGACTTGATTGTTTGTTGATCACTAGTTGGTGCCAAATTTGGGGACTTACAATTGGTATCAGAGCCAATCTTGTGTAAACTTGTTCAAGTTTGTTCTTGGCTATTTGGTGTCCATTTTCGGTGTTGATCAAGCAAGTTTTTTGTGTTACTGTTGTTGTTGCTGGGTTTTTGCTATTGATCGTGAATTCAAGGCCAAAAGGATTGAAAATTTCCTTGAAATTGTCTCTTTTAGTCAAAATCTGGGCATTTTCGGTTGACCACTGTTCATCAGTTTTCGACCGAAAACCCATTGTTGGCTGTGAACTCGTTTTCGGTTGTGAAGTCTTTTTCGGCTGTGAATTGTTCTTGGCTGTGAACCATTTTCGGCCACAAACCCTTTTTCAGTTGTAAACCATTTTCGGTTGTAAATATTTTTTCTGTTGTGATTTTCTTTGATTAAAAAAAAAGAATAACAAATTATTAAAAATTAAAAAACAAGAGAGATAGAACCCCAACACAATGTAATTCATCAGGGGTTGGATTCAATCATGGGCACAACAACGAGAATTCCACATCTCTTATCTGTAGAAGGATTTCCTGAATGGAAAATACAGAATCGAAAAATACATCAAAATGAAAGATTTCAAGATTTGGCGCAACATTCTTAGGGGTCGTGTTAGAATCACAAATACCCTATAAGATGGAACTATTATTGACCAAGAAGTGGAAGACTATATTGATGCGGATTTTGACAAAATTGAAGAACAAGAAAAAGCATTGGTGACTCTGACAATGGCTTTATCCTATGACATCGTTTAAGGATTCAGGAAGTATGATTCTGCCAAAGCACTTTGGGAAGCATTGATCGAGGTCTATGAAGGTAATAAAGACATGAAACACAGAAGACAAGACATGCTCTGCAAAAAATTCAACATGTTCAATCACGTTCTCAGAGAGACACTGAAGGCCCAACTACAAAGATTTATCACTCTTACCACCGAAATAAGTACCATTGGAATTTCTGTGCCATGATCAGAGATAAACAAGAAACTATTGAATTCCCTTCCCAAGGCATGGGATATGAATGTCTCTGTTATTAAGAAAGCCAAAGATCTCAACAAACTCACTCTTGCTGTGTACCACCTGGTTCCTGGTACGTATTCCTTGTAATTAATATTTCTTAAGTAATGCAATTTGCCTTGGACTCGGCGAGTTGAAGGACCAACTCGCTGAGTAGAAGCGGGATGAGACACGGGGTCTGAGCCTCGGACTCGGCGAGTAGGCCCTGTTTGGGCAAAAATGCTCACCCAGGTGTTTGCACTCTATTTAAGCACTCTAACTCGGCCTCTCTTGTCCCTAACACTTCCAGAAGAGCTGTAGAGAAAAACCCTAGCCCCTTTTTGTCCTTGTGAATGATTTTGGCCTTGTGAAGGAAGTTTGAAGCTTAAGAGAAGAAGGAGGAGGTGGAAGAGTGCAAGGAGGAGAAGTAGATCCGACATCTACCCTGCAAGAGGCTTCCATTCAGGTACAAAAGTCCCTACCTTGATCACTAGTTCATTAGATTCCCTTTTTGTCCCTAATTGGTGGTTTTCAAGCCCTAAAACACCAAACTCCATGTGTTTGTGCTTTATGATCCGAAAGGACTTCAGATCTAGACGTTATGAACATATTAGAAGTATAAAGTTTCTATGGTTGAAGTGATTGAGGTCCCCATTGAGAGTATGACCTCATAAAGAGCTTGGGTTTGCCTTTTGGAGCTTGTAGGGCCATGTATGCACGTAAAGTTTGCAACTTTACGTGATAAGCATGCCCTAGGAACATAGATCTATGGTTTGGAAGCATTGCAGTCTCAAATTTGGTTTGTATGGTAAATGGGTCGACAGTACTCGGCGAGTCCCAAAGTGGAACTCGGCGAGTTTTATGAAGATGATCTTAGATTCGGCGAGTTGGATGAACAACTCGACGAGTCCTATGAAGATTGCCTGGAACTCGACGAGTTGTTATTCAAACTCGGTGAGTCATATGAACTGTTACTGAGTAAGAGGGGTTTAGGTGTTGACGGTCCAACCCTTCGTATCCGCACGCGGAATTAGCAATTTAACGTGTAACAATAGTCCTAGAAACCCAAATCCTCATAAAGGATGCTCTGGTGAGGATTTGGAAGCGAGTACGAGATCTGCTCGTATAGACTCGACTAGTTGCTCTTGGACTCGGCAAGTCGGATCGCGATCCAGTTCTATCATCTCAAGTAGTGAGTTAAGGGTGACTCAGTGAGTGGGAAGATGGACTTGTAGAGTAGGACCGGGTTAGTGGGAGAAGGACTCGGCGAGTCGGTGCCATGACTCGGCGAGTCCAGTCAACTGGAAGTTGACTTTGACCAAGGAGTTGACCTTGGACCAGGGGTGGGTCAGTCATATGACCTAAGGGTGTTTATGAGTGGCTAATCTATGTTTATGATTTATAGCCGGAGGATTACCAACTCAGCAGTCAGGCGATTAGCAAGCAGACTTTCAGCAGCTACTTTTCGAGGTGAGTTACCTTCCAGTAGCAGTGGGTCTAAGGCCACAATGACGTCCCACTAGTAGGAGTTGTATGATTAGATGATTGTCTCTGTGATATTCATCTAGGGTTGCTACTACCTATGTTATGTTTATGTGCTAGTATGATATGATGCTATGTGCTAGTGACAGTAGGGGAGATAGTCCCCAGATTGCCGCTCGATAGGACCAAAGGGGCAGTCATGCCCAGCCATGCTAGATAGATTATGTGATACGTGTTATGTGGTAGTGGTAGGGGTGAAATAGTCCCCAGCATCCGGTCGAGATGACCGAAGGGGAGACCAGCACCCAGGTATGCTAGTCAGCATCCGGTCGAGAGGACCGAAGGGGAGACCAGCACCCAGATATGCTAGTCAGTATCCGGTCGAGAGAACCGAAGGGGTAAGTCGGGCACCCAGATATGTCTGACAATATATGTATGTTATGCGGTTATTTGGTATGTGGTACGGTGTGGGAACTCACTAAGCTTCGTGCTTATGGTTTATAGTTTTGTTTTCAGGTACCTCTTCCACGAAGGGGAGGAGCTGGCACGGTAGCGGCACATCATACATGCACATTGTTTTCCGCACCATGAGTCATTCTGGGATTTTGTACTCTGATATTTGATTGTTTTCATATTGCGGTTTTCAGACACGATGTATGTTATGAAATGGTTTGATTAGACAATGTTTTATTTACAAATGTTTTCTAAAGTATTGATTTAAAAACAAAATTTTTGGACGTAAAAATCTGGGTCGTTACAAGTTGGTATCAGAGCCCTGGTTTGAGGGATTCGGAGACACCTTCGGGAGTTTATGAACTCAAACCAAGCGATTAAAGGATTTCGAAAAAGAAAAAGTTTTCTAAAAGATTAAGTAAATAGTTTTAAGAAAGAACAAAGTGTGTGATGTGCACGACCGGCCGAGCTCAAGTAAGTATTCCCCAAAGTACCCATACAATGTTATGCTATGTTTATCAGTTTCAGTAGAACAGCATGCAAGAATAGGACTAAGGATCTAGGAGGATGCCTTATGTGCCTGCTTTATGTGTTCCAGCCTTATGAGAATTGCATGCTAGAAATTGAGTAGACAGCAGTAGAATAGCCTGTTTAGGTTATGCCTGATAGTATGAGTTCAACATTGTATGCTAGTGCAGTTTCTCATTATGAGAATAGATTTTCTTGAGTAGTTCATGTATCTGAATGTTGCTTGCTTTGTGATTTGTGGGACTCCAAGTGATGGGAGTTAGCCATTATATGAGTACGTCACATCACATGGGATCAGGGTTGGATAATCTCAGAGTGTTGGATTTGGCCCGGCTGCGTAGCTCTCCTTTGAGTCCAACCGTTGTAGGGACGAGTCTTTTACTTGAAGGATTATCTGAGCCTCATCACATGTGATGGTATCAGGTGATGGCTAATTGGCGTTACAAGGAGGCCTTCAGCAGCTGAGGATTGGTTTAAGTGGAGTCAGGGATTTTCCTAGGTAAAGCCTAGGATAAAGATATCAGTGATCAGCAGTGGTAAAAAGGGATCTGGTGGAGTCAAGGCAGTCCTTGAAGAGGGTACAGATAGATGTGGAAGGTAGTATGGGCCCGTACTACTTAAAGTAGAGGATCCGTACCCGAACCGAGGAAGGACGAGATAAGACCAGGGAGCCTATAGTGGATGTGGTTCCTCGAGAGATATCAGTATCGCTAACAGTTGTTTATATATTGCAGAATGGTGGTACTATGATCGAGGCCAGCAGTTGGCAGTTCAGGAGAGGGATCAGGTTCGGGATCAGGTTCCGAGCTAGGGGATGAGAGGCTACGCGAGTTCATCGCGTCAGAGATCACCAGGGGCATCCTTGAGTCGACTCCTATTATCTCCGGGTCGATCAAGGAAGGGATAGTTGAGTTGATGGAGGATCACCTCAGGGCATTCAAGAGCAACATGGCATCTGGCCAGTCGGGATCTCGCACACTGTCCTTTAAGGACTTCAGGGGCGGTGGTGCGCCAGATTTTCACGGGGCAAAGGACCCTATAGTTGCTAGACGGTGGATTATAGACATTGAGTCTGCACAGTTGACTAGCTTCTGCCCCGAGGGGCCGAAGGTGAGGTTTGCAACAGGGTGTTTACGAGACCGAGCTAGAGATTGGAGAGAGTCCGTATGTGACGCATTGGGAGCCTCGGCTATTGAGGCTATGACCCGGTCGGACTTTTTGACCAGATTCAGGGCAGAGTTTGCGCTGGCTGTTGAGCTTCAGCAGCTGGCCAGAGAGTTTTTAGATATGAGGCAGACGACAGAGACTATGACGGAGATCACCGCCAAGTTTCGGGAGAGGGAGTTGTTAGTACCCCAGTATGCAGGTGATGAGGATATGAGGCGGACCCGCTACCATGACATGCTACGAGCTGACATCCGGGAGCATGTTAGTTTTTCAGCTTGCCCTACTCTGGATTCCATGATTGCCAGGGCTAGGGAGAGGGAGATTGATCTAGAGCATATCCAGAATAGGAAGGCAGAGGAGGGACAGGTTACAGGGGCTTCGGGGAAGAAGCCCAAGGGATCAGATGCTGGGCCAAAAGGACAACAGGGGTGAGGCCGCTGCAGGAAATGCGGCAAGACGCACGAGGGAGCGTGCAAGTAGGGATCGTCAGGTTACTATAAGTACGGAAAGTTAGGGCATTTTAGCAGGGATTGTACCGCCCCTGCACCTGTCTTCTCGACGTCTGAGTTGTTGCGCTTCCACTGCAATCAGAGGGGCCACAAGAAGGCCAATTTCCCCCAGTTGACAGCAACATCAACGCTAGTGAAGGCACCAACTCCAACGACCGTGCGAATCACAGATGGCCGACAGGGCAAGTCGGAGGCTCCAGTGGTGAGGAGCCAGACCTTTCAGGTGACTACAGAGGAGGCACGCGCCACACCCAATGTGGTGACGGGTATGATTCCTTATTTATGATTTTATGTTATGCTGCTGTAATTTTGATATGTTATATGTATGTGCTCTGCTTAGGATCGTTCCATGTGAACGGTATCCCAGTTCAGATGTTGTTCGATTCGGGGGCTACCCGATCATTTGTTTCTCTTGCACTTAGCAAGAAGTTTCCTGAGTCTTCGGGCAGGTTGGATTACCCTTTAGAGGTGGAGATTGTGGACGACCGATCGGTTCGAGCATCAGAGGTTTTCCGGGATTGTGTATTGAGATTGTTTACGGAGCAGTATCTGGTTGACCTGGTTCCCATTCCGTTGCGAGGAAAAAAGGTCATTATTGGTATGGATTGGCTAAGCCCCAATAGGCCAGTGATAGACTGCACACAACAGCTAGTGCGAGTCAGATCCCCAAGTGAGGGAGAGTTGGTGATTCAGGGTGAGAGACCACAGCGAGGGCCAGCCTTATGCTCGGTGGCGAGGGAAAGGCGTTACCTTTAGCAGGGTTGTGCAGGATATGTCGTTTATGTCATAGACTCCCGGGAGGTGGCTAAGGCGACAGTGGGCGACGTGCTCGTGGTTCGAGAGTTTGCAGATGTATTCCCCGAGGAGTTGCCTGGGATACCTCCGGAGAAGCAGGTGGAGTTCAGGATCGACCTAGTCCCTGGTGCGGCTCCGATAGCCAAGGCACTGTATCCGTTGGCTCCTCTCGAGAAGCAGGAGTTGTTTGCACAAATGTAGGAGATGTTAGACAAGGGATTCATTAGACCGAGCAGTTCACCCTAGGGAGCCCCGATTCTGTTTGTGAAGAAGAAGGACGGGTCGCATCGGATGTGTATAGACTATCGGGAGCTGAAAAAGGTAACAATGAAGAACCGTTACCCACTCCCGAGGATTGATGATCTCTTTGACCAGTTACAGGGAGCATCTTGGTTCTCCAAGATCAATTTGCATTCAAGTTATCATCAGATGAGGGTCAGAGAGGAGGATGTGCAGGAGATCGCGTTTCGGATGCGCTACGGCCATTATGAGTTCATGGTGATGCCGTTTGGGCTCACCAATGCTCCTGCCACATTCATACACCTCATGAACCGCGTGTGCAGACCGATGCTGGATCGGTCTGTGATAGTTTTCATTGATGACATCTTGGTTTATTCCAAGACGCAGGAGGAGCACGAGAGGAATCTTGGAGAGGTGTTGGAGACCCTGAGGAGAGAGAGCTTACCTGGAGAATTGCCTCCTCGGATTTCTTTTGCTGATCTTGACCAAATTCATCCGGAAGACGTTAAGGAAATGGATATCACCTGGAAATTGCCATGGCGGTGTTCAGATGTAACGCCCCAAACCGAGCACGTATATTTCGAAACCCACCTTCTTTTGATTATTGTCTTTTTATTGCCCTCGGAGAAGTTATGTTGAGTCCCGGGGAGTTTAGGGGCCTAAAGTTGAAACTTTGGGCCAAAAGGGGGGTACGTTGGGCGTACTAGGCACGCCCTAGTACGCTGGGTGTAAGCCTATGTACGCTGGGCGTACTCGCGTCATCTAAAAACCCTAATACTCGGAGTTAGGACTATATAAACACCCTTATGGCTCATTCCTTACCCTCACCTCAGCCTCCATACCTCAGAGAACACCCCAAAACCCTAGTTTTTGTGTAAAGAGTGCATTAGTGTGCATCTTGAGCTTTGGAGAGTGGAGTTATTACACCGAGAAACTATAGGAGGAAAGCAAGGCCTTGGATCTGAAATTGGGTTACACCATTAGAGCTCTAGAAGGTAAAAAGATTGAACCTTTATGCTTATTTACCTTAGATCTAGACTTTTTAGCTTTATGAAGGTCTTTTGGTCCCTAGATTTCCCAAGTTGATGCATGTGAAGTTATAGACGAAATAAATTATCCTTCTAGATGTTTTGAGAGGCCTTAAGTGATAAAAATCAGTTCTTTTTAGCTAAACTTGATCCATGCATGTGATAAGAAGGTCTTAATGGATTAAGACTATGAGTTAAGGACTTTTAGGACGTCCAAAGTGATAAAGTCCGAAAATTTATGATCCTATGGCATATTTGGTCGATGGATCTGGAATATGGGTTCAAGAGCTCAACCCATTAAGCACTTATTAAGACTTTGGTAAATCCGCGTGTACGCCCCACGTAATATTTGTATGCCCAGTGTACGTGGTCAGCAGTCCCGATGATGGTCAACGAAGAACTACGCTACGCCCAACGTAACTGGGAGGTACACCCCGCGTACACTCCCTGTTGGACTTTTGGCTTGTGGGCTTTATGCTTTGGACTGGTTATGGGTCAATTGGGTTAATCCATTAATGGGCTATGGATACAATGTTGTTTGGGCCAAGTTGGACTTGTAGGTTTCATGTAGGCCCAATAGAGTGATGGGCCAAATTTAATAAATGGGGCCAATAATAGATTTGGAAAATTTGGGTCTAGTTGAGTAATTTGTATTCTTTTATCTCTCAGTCGAGGGTGTCGGGTATAGCAGTTGAAGACTCTCAGTTTAGTTCTGCACTATTGCTAAGTGAGTTCTCCTCACTTTACCAACAGGGTCTACGATACTAGGTCAGTCCCTTGGGATTTATTCCTGGAGTTAGTATTTGTTCCATATTCATAAACAGTTGGATTGGTATCTTGATGGATAGAATGTTACTATGTTAGCAGTTAGTATGATCTGTGCTTATTGTATGATTATGTGCTATTTATATGTCAACATATATGGAGGGGTTGGGTTGAGGCGGTGTACTGCTTTGTGTGGTTGAGGCCAACATACCCGGAGCGGTCCAGATACGCTGTAGGCCTGTAGGAGGCGGTTCAGTCATGTTGAAGGCTCGAGAGCGGTCCAGATAGGTTGTAGGCCCGTAGGAGGCGGTCCTGTCATGTTGAAGGCTCATTATGCATGTTGTTAATTATTATTTTTCTATATTGGATGCTAGAAGTTGGTATTTTGGGTGTAACTCACTAAGTCGTTGAGCTTACATTTTATCGTTTAGTGTTTCAGGTACATCAATTTACCATGGCAAGGCGAAGGCGTGGCGTACACATCCCCATTTTTATGATTCTGGATTTCCGGGAATTCTGATATGAAATCATTTTGAAAGCAATTAGAACTTTTTGATGTTTGAATAACTTTTAATTGTGTAAAAAAATGGTTTTTGGAAAGTTTGAATTTCTTTTAAAATTTTTGGGTTGTTACAAGTTTGTATCAAAGCCTTAGTTTGAGTGAATTGGAGGAACATACGTGTGAATCCAGTCTCAAATCAAGGAAATGTTTTTTTTTAAAATGATTTTCGAAATAAAAATTTAATTTAAAACGAAGGAGGATGAGGTGTGTACTGTCAGCCGTTGCCAGTAAGTAGACCCCAAAATACCATACTGTTATTTGATGTTACGATGTGTTAGAACCACATGCTAGAGATAGGCTAGGGATATTCAGTAATTGCATGATAGAATTGCCTGATTATATGATGCATGCTAGCCTAGGGTTTTCCTTATATGAAATTGACATCATTACTGTAGTTACTGAGTGTATGCATCATGGTCGTACATAATTAAGATCTTATAGCCTGAGAATGTTTTATTTGGCCCTATGTTATATTCTTGTTTGATTGGGAGATTAGGGTAGGATTGGATATTCGAAAGTCTATGGGGTCCAGCGTTATGTATGGCTAGCATACACTAGTGTTGTAGGGTTGGTGGAAGTTTCATGGATGGGTGGGTTGTATGAGGTCGGGAGGCCAGTTATGAGATATTTAGCCTTCTTTTAAGAGTTAGGATCGAGCGTTTTCCAGATTATGTATATAGTTGGGGTGTTATGGTGATACTTGAGACAAATATGGGTAGGTGTGGAAGGTAGTATGGGCCCGTACTACAGAAAGCGCAGGACCCATACGTGTAGCAAGGAAGTCACAACCCCTAGGGTTGGTTGGGAGTTGGTTCCCTTTTAGCATATGCGTTATTCTAGATCTTTTTGATGTATTTATTGGTATGTTTTCAGTATGGTGATGATGAGGCTCTTTGGAGTCACATCTGGATCGGGATCATGGACAAGAGTTGACGGGCAGGGGGAACTAGTGCAGCTCGAGGTTGTTGTTGAGTTGGGGACGGATGAGTTGGATGCCAGGATTTGGGAGATCCTGCATGATGAGGTTGCCACTCTGTTTCGGGCACAGTTACCCGAGATGTTCAAGTCTATTAAGACCTCCATGGTGGAGTACTTTGACGAGCGTTATGAAGCTTTGGCTGAGACGGCCGCTGTTGCAGCTACATCGACTGTAACAACAGTGGGAAGAGGATCTGTTCGAGCCTTTCAGTATCGAGACTTCAACAATACGAAGCCCCCGACTTTTGATGGGACTTAGGATCCGATTATTTCTATGAGATGGTTGTCCAACGTGGAGGGATGTTTCTTCACGTGTTCGTGCCCTGATAATCAGAGGGTGATGTGTGCTCTGAACCTTTTGTGGTCCGGGGCAAAGGATTGGTGGAGATTGGTTACTGGATCATATACTGAGGAGCAGCAAGCTGAGATTTCTTGGGATCAGTTCAGAGACATGTTCAGTACCTGTTATGTTCCGCGGGTGGAGAGAGAGAGACTGGCGCAGGAGTTCTTAGACGTACGACATGACAAGGAGTCGATGGCAGAGATTACGAGACTGTTTACTGAGAGGGCGATGTTTTGCCAGGAGTTCGCGTCAGAGCAGGCATAGATGACTCGCTATCTGGGTATGCTCAAGACGAATATCAGACAATTTGTTGCGACGTAGAGGTGTAGTATGTTATTGGAGCTCCAGGAGGCTGCAAAGAGGCGCGAGCTGGAGATTGAGTTGTAGTTACGTGAGGTGAGGTGGGCCCCAGGTCAGGCATAGCCGGCGCCGAAGCGGTTCAAGGCCGCGGATTCTAGGTCGGGAGGGCAGTAGGCCCGCACTTTTGGGAAGTGCGGGAAGGTTCATTCGGGAGTATGTCGACTGAGTTCTGGATACCACAAATGTAACAAGGAGGGACATTACGCACGGGAGTGCCGCTAGCCCGCCCTACTCCTGATATGAGAATTTGCTATCATTGTCATCAGGTGGGTCATGTGAAGACCCACTATTCGCAGTTAGCCGCCAGACCGATGCAGGCTCTAGCACCGACTACATTGAGGATCACAGATGGGAAGCAGGGTGGTGCAGAGCCTCTGAAGGCTCAGGGACGTGCTTTTCAGCTCACTACCGAGGAGGCCAGAGCACCACCAGATGTGGTGGCTTGTATGTTTCTATACTCTTTCTTGCTAAATATATATGATTGTTTATTCTAAATTATTGTGGGTACCTATATTAGGTACGTTTTTAGTGAATTCCTTGCCTGCCTTGGTATTGTTCGACTCGGGTGTAAGTCGTTTGTTCGTTTTGCCCGACTCTCGGTAGTAGACTCGGTCTGCCTTTAGGAGAGCTTGAGTGTTCATTATTAGTCTCTATTGCTAGTGAGCTTGGGGCTTCTGCTTCTTCAGTTTATCGGGATTTCACATTGGAGATATTTGGGATACCTTTTTCGATTGACCTGATTCCCATGCCCATGAGGGACGTCTGCGTGATTGTGGGGATGGATTGGTTGAGTCAGTTCAGTGCCATGATTGACTGCGAAGGTCAGCGGGTTACAGTTCGAACCTTAAGTGGGGGAGAACTGATGGTTTATGGTGAGGGAACTAGATCGGGTTTTGGATTTTGTTCAGCTGCAAGGGCTCGACAGTATATTCAGCACAGGTGTGTGGGTTATCTTGCATACGTGGTGGATACGCGGGTCGGCAGCCCCTCCCCAGTTTCAGATGTCCCAGTAGTCAGGGATTTTGCCGACGTGTTTTCGGAGGAGTTACGCAGAATACCTTCAGAGAGGTAGGTCGAGTTCAGGATTGACCTGGTGTCGGGTGCGACCCTGTGGCTAAGGCACCGTACTGACTGGCACCACCAGAGATACAAGAGTTGTCATCACAACTACAAGATCTGCTAGGGAAGCAGTTCATTCGTCCAAGCAGTTCTCCATGGGGAGCCCCGATACTCTTCGTAAAGAAGAAGGATGGATCTCATCGGGTGTGCATAGACTATAGGGAGTTGAATAAGTTAACGGTGAAGAACCATTACCCACTCCCAAGGATAGACGACCTGTTTGATTAGTTACCGGGGGAATCTTGGTTTTCCAAGATTGATTTGAAGTCCGAATACCATCAGGTCAGAGTAAGGGAGGAGGATGTGGAGAAGACGACGTTTAGAACTAGGTATGTGCATTACGAGTTTGTGGTGATGTCATTTGGGCTCACCAATGTGCCAACAATTTTCATGGACCAGATGAATCGGGTTTGTAGACCGATGCTTGATCGCTCGGTCATAATGTTCATGACGACATCTTGTTATATTCCAAGACCCGGGAGCAACACGAGGAGCATCTACGAGAGTTATTAGGGGTTCTGAGGAGAGAACGACTTTATGCTAAGTTCTCAAAGTAAGAGTTTTGGTTACGAGAGGTTCAGTTTCTAGGGCATCTCGTTAACCAGGATGGGATTTTGGTTGATCCGGCCAAGATCGAGGCCGTTATGCGGTGGGAGGTCCCGAGGTCCCCCTCCGACATCAGGAGCTTTTTGGGTTTGGCGGGGTACTACCGAAGATTCATTCAGGATTTCTCTAAGATTGCAGTACCCCTCACTCGTTTGACGAGGAAGGGGTGGATTTCCGGTGGGGCCCTCAGCAGCAAAGGGCATTTGAGACTCTCAGGCAACGGTTGTGTGAAGCTCCAGTCTCGACCCTCCCCGAAGGGGTGGAGGATTTTGTGGTGTACTATGATGCATCCATCACATGTTTGGGAGCAGTTCTCAAGCAGAGGGGTAGGGTTATCGCCTACGCATTGCGGCAGTTGAAGTTGCATGAGTCGAGATACCCCACACATGATCTGGAATTGAGAGCGGTGGTGTTCGCTCTCAAGATTTGGAGACACTACCTCTATGGGGTCCGTTGTACCATCTGCACTTACCACAAGAGCTTGAGGTATATCATGGATCAGCCGAACCTGAATATACTGAAACACATGTGGTTGGATGTAGTCAAGGATTACGACTATGAGATCCTTTACCATCCTGGTAAAGCGAATGTGGTTGCAAAATCCTTAAGCTGCAAGGCGGTCGGACCATCTGTCCTAGTATCATGCATGAGGATATCAGTGGATTCCACACTCGTGAGCTTGCTCCAAGGAGCACAATCGAAGGGTATGCGTAGAGAGAACTGGAAACTAGAGAGGATAAAGGGTGTTTACACCCGGTTTGAGTAGGATAGCCGGGGATTGATGATCCGTTATGGTCGGGTCTAGGTTTTGATGACTGGTGGAGTCAGGCAGAATATATTGGAGGAGGCTCATAAGTCTCGGTTCTCCATTCACCCGGGGGAAACCAAGATGTACCGGGATTTATGTTTGAGCTATTGGTGGTCGTGCATGAAGTGAGAAATCGCTGAGTACGTAGAGAGATGCTTGACTTGTAGGATGGTCAAGGCTGAGCATCAGAGGCCCCACAGGAAGTTGCAGCCTCTTAAGGTTCCTATGTGGAAATGGGAGCAGATCGCGATGGATTTCATCACCAAGCTGCCGAGGATGACAAGGGTTTTCGACACTATATGGGTCATCGTAGACCGATTGACTAAGATTGCTCACTTTCTCGCCATTCGGGAGGGATCCTCAGCCGAGAAGTTAGCTAAGATATACGTCCGCGAGATTGTCGCGCGACATGGAGTTCCGGTCTCTATTGTCTCGGATCGTGATGTTCGCTTCACCTCTCGATTTTGGCAGAAGTTCCACAAGGAACTGGGCACACGACTGCATCTCAGTACATCTTATCATCAATAGACAGATGGCTAGAGTGAACAGAGCATACAGACACTTGAGAACATGCTGAGGGCCTGTGTTATCGATGTTGGTGGGAGTTGGGTCTCCTACCTACCTCTCACAAAATTCTCATACAATAACAACTTTCATTCCAGTATAGGTGCCGTGACTTATGAGCTCTTGTATGGAAGGAGATGTCGCACCCCGGTTTGTTGGGGTGAAGTGGGTCATAAGGTTAGGGGTCGGACCGAGGTAGTTCTGCAAACTGCTGAGAGGATTCAACAGATCAGACAGAGACTTTAGACTCCTCAGAGTCGGCAAAAGAGTTACGCTGACCGACGTCAATCAGAGCTGGAGTTCCAAGTCGGAGACATGGTGCTCTTGAAGGTCTCACCCTGGAAGGGTGTGATCCGTTTCAGGAAGAGGGGAAAATTGGGTCCCAGGTTTATTGGACCCTTTTGGGCGATAGCCACGGTTGGCAAGGTAGCCTATAGGCTGGACCTTCCTGAAGAGCTCAGTCAAATACACAACACTTTTCACATTTCCCAATTGCGGAAGTGCATTTTGGATGAGGATGCAGTGGTATCTCTGGATGATGTTCAGGTTGACGAGCACCTGAACTACGTGGAGTAGCCAGTGGCTATTTTGGAAAGGAAAATGAAAATTTTGCGTAGCAAGGAAATACCGCTGGTCAAGGTGTAGTGGTGGCACCGTAAGGGATCCAAGTGGCCTTGGGGGCCAGAGTCCGAAATGAGGGAGCACTACCCAGATCTTTTCGCAGCATCCGACTTTGGGGATGAAGTCTAGATCAAGTGGGTGAGAGTTGTAATGACCCGAACCGAGCAGGTATATTTCGAAACCAGCCTTCTTTTGATTATTGTCTTTTATAGCCCTCGGAGAAGTTATGTTGAGTCCCGGGGAGTTTAGGAGCCTAAAGTTGAAACTTTGGCCCGAAGGGGGGTACGCTAAGCGTACATAAGAGTACGCTAGACGTACTAGGCACGCCCTAGTACGCTGGGTGTATGCCTATGTACGTTGGGCGTACTCGCGTTATCTAAAAACCCTAATACTCGAAGTTGGGACTATATAAACACCCTTATGGCTCATTCCTTACCCTCACCTCAGCCTCCATACCTCAAAGAACGCCCCAAAACCCTAGTTTCTATGTAAAGAGTGAATTAGTGTGCATCTTGAGCTTTGGAGAGTGGAGTTATTGCACCAAGAAACTATAGGAGGAAAGCAAGGCCTTGGATCTGAAGTTGGGTTACACCATTAGAGCTTTAGAAGGTAAAAAGATTGAACCTTTATGCTTATTTACCTTAGATCTAGACTTTTTAGCTTTATGAAGGTATTTTGGTCCCTAGATTTCCCAAGTTGATGCATGTGAAGTTATAGACGAAATAAGTTGTCCTTCCAGATGTTTTGAGAGGCCTTAAGTGATAAAAATCAGTTCTTTTTAGCTAAACTTGATCCATACATGTGATAAGAAGGTCTTAATGGATTAAAACTATGAGTTAAGGACCTTTTGGACATCCAAAGTGATAAAGTCCGAAAATTTATGATCCTATGGCATATTTGGTCGATGGATCTGGAATATGGGTTCAAGAGCTCAACCCATTAAGCACTTATTAAGACTTTGGTAAATCCGCGTGTACCCCCCACGTAATATCTGTATGCCCAGCGTACGTGGTCAGCAATCCCGATGATGGTCAACGAAGAACTACGCTACACCCAGCGTAACTGGGAGGTACGCCCTGCGTACGCTCCCTGTTGGACTTTTGGCTTGTGGGCTTTATGCTTTGGGCCGGTTATGGGTCAATTGGGTTAATCCCTTAATGGGCTATGGATACAATGCTGTTTGGGCCAGGTTGGACTTGTAGGTTTCGTGTAGGCCCATTAAAGTGATGGGCCCAATTTAATAAATTGGGCCAATAATAGATTTGGACAATTTGGGTCTAGTTGAGTAATCCGTATTCTTTTATCTCTCAGTTGATGGTGTTGGGCATAGCAATTGAAGACTCTCAATTCAGTTCTGCACTATTTCTAGGTAAGTTCTCCTCACTTTACCAATAGGGTCTACGACACTAGGTCGGTCCCTTGGGATTTATTCCCAGAGTTAGTATGTGTTCCATATTCATGATCAGTTGGATTACTATCTTGATGGATAGAATGCTACTATGTTAGCAGTTAGTATGATCTATGCTTATTGTATGATTATGTGCTATTATATGTCGACATATATGGATGGGTTAGGTTGAGGCGGTATCCTACTTTGTGCGGTTGAGACCAACATACCCGGAGCGGTCCGGATAGGTTGTAGGCTCGTAGGAGGCGGTCCAGTCATGCTGAAGGCTCGAGAGCGGTCCAGATAGGCTGTAGGCCCATAGGAGGCGGTCCTGTCATGCTGAAGGCTCATTATGCATATTGTTAATTATTATTTTCCTGTATTGGATGCTAGAGGTTGGTATTTTGGGGGTAACTCACTAAGTTGTCGAGCTTACATTTTATCGTTTATTGTTTCAGGTACATCAATTAACCGTGGCAAGGCGAAGGCGTGACGTACACATCCCCGTTTTTATGATTCTAGATTTCTGGGAACTCTGATATGAAAACATTTTTAAAGCAATTATAACTTGTTGATGTTTGAATAACTTTTAATTGTGTAAAAAAATGGTTTTTGGAAAGTTTTAATTTCTTTTAAAATTTTTGGGTTGTTACATCAGAGCTAAACAGTTTGCCAAGAAGACGAGAAAGAACAATTGGGGCATGAATGGAGACAAGAAAGTTAGGTTTACTAGAGGCAAGCTTAGGTTCTTCAACTATCATGAACCTGGTCATTTTGCATGTGAGTGTCCAAATCCAGATAGAAGGAAAATCATGACATGACAATGGTGCTAGTGGTGAGCATCAAACTTGGTTTATAGATACCCTGTTGAATATTTGATATGAAAGATTTTAAGTGTTGTTTTAGACGAAAACATTAGATTTATTAGTATAACAATGAGTGAATGTTAGCCGTTCTAATAAATTATGTTGTTTTTAGTGTGTAGTCGGAAATTTAGAATAGACATAATTGGTGTTAGAAATATATATATATATATATATATATATATATATATATATATATATATATATATATATATATATATATATATATATATATATATATATATTAGCCGTTTTGTATTATTTTTTGGTACAACAGTTAGAAAATTGCCTGATAAATGTGTTATAATAACCTAAAATATACATTTTGATGGATTGTGTCCTAGATCCAACTTCCAAATGAATCATTTCCATTATGCTTTACAATGTATGTATTCCCTAAATCCATATTTCCTTTAACATATTTATCATATACAGGACTAATAACGATACAAGCTTTGATTGTTTTTTCTTCAACTTCTTTGTGAGTATCTTATGTCTCTTCAACTTTACATTTTTCTAACAATTATATATTATGACATACTTTTATTGTCCGATACTCCGATAGAATCACATTGTGTTCTTTAGCTTCTCTACAATCGGCCCTCGTATAATATTTGTCGGACTACAATTCACGTGAGTTCCTCATACTTTTTTGGGTTTCATCCACTTTCTATTCAATAAAATGGAACTTACTTCAAGATTTATTTTTGTTATAGGGGTTCTTAAATGCAATGAGCCTAATAAGCGACTATCCAGCCCTTGGGGTAGATTTTCAGTTTCACTAATGCTGCCAAACTTAGACCTTTTTTTTAAAAATAAATAAATAAATAAATAAGTTGTAATAGGACGCTTAAAATGTTTTCTATTTTGTAGATTATGATTTTTATTGGATTCGAATTTTTTGCGATTGAGGTACTTCTAAGCATATGGGTTTTTCGACAAGTCTACATGCATTTTCGAGGGAGTGGTGGTAAAGCAACTACAATATCAATCGATCTTTGAGCAATGGAAAATAATCAAATATCATTTTTCAACTTTCAACTAGATGTAGTTTTGCAATGAAAAAGAGGTTGTTTTAGTATTTGGTCATGATTTGTTGATGGTCCATTGCTATTTAGAAAATGACATTGTTTTATTTTTTAAAAAAAACTTATTTTGTGAATATTTATTATTTAGACAAAGTTGTAAAAATGATACCTGTGGTATTCAACTTTTTGGGGTTTTAGTATAAACCACGACTTTTTTTGGATTTGTGATACTTTTGATGTAGTTTCCTTGCGTTTTTTGTCCTTTTGAGGCAGTTTCATTCGTTATAAGTCAAATTTAAGCGTTCTTTATATGTACAAAATCCTTGTGACATATACTATAACTTAGTTATGATTATTTATTCTAAATAATCTTCTATTAAAAAGTCATTGTTGACGCTTATTGTCTATAAATTGACTAGCTCGAATATGCAGGCGGTACGCATTCGATCGACAAGTACAATATGAAAACTCACCTGACAGTCTAAAATGATTGTAGAAAATAACGATGCTCTAAATGTGAACTCTACAGGTCACCTATAGAACAAACAGGGAACTAAACTCAAACTATAGCTCAAATTACCCAAAATGCCCCTAGGTCAAACCTCAAGTCAAAGATCAAAGCCAGAAGGTCAAAAAGTCAAGGAAAGTCAAGCTAACTGAGTACGCACTGCGTACTCAATCACAATGATGGGCATAGTTATGACTTATCCAACCTAGGGTTTCAAACCCATTACATGTACCGTACCTCTTTGTACGCCCAACGTACTTAGTCTGAGTCCAATTCTTCTCATTAAGTGCTTATTCCTTAAAGACCTTTCATCCAAACTCAAATCTAAACCAAAACATCGTTCTAAGTCATAAAGTTTTCATATTTATGACTTTCCATGGCTAGGCAAGGTCCAAAAGCTAAAACCTTAACTTAATAATCAATTAAGACATCATAACTCTTGCATGCAAGGAATAGAAGGACCAAGATCATATTTTTATGGTTCTTAACACCTAAAAACTTTTAAAAGGACAACTCTTCTGGTTAGAGTAACTCATACTAATGAACACCAAGCTTATGGGACCAAAAATGAACACAAACTCAAGGTTAAGAGGATCTAAGCAAATAACTCATCAAGTTTTAGACTTTATACCTCCAAATGATACTTAAGGGTGTAACACTTTTGAATCCAAGATGTCATTAAGCCTCCAAGATAATTCCACTTCCTTCTTCTTCCTTCAAGAACACCAAGAATGCACTCTCAAGCTCAAAGATGCTCACACAATGGATTAGGGTTTGCAAGGCACGATTTGAAAGATGGATGCTAATGGGGGAGAAGGTCTTAAGAAGTTAATGATGCTTAAATATGGCTCAAACCCTAAAAATTAGGGTTTGACCCCATTCACGTACACCTTATGTACGTTTGAGTACGCCCATCGCTCTCAATAAATCACGCGTTTCTCATTTAATGACAATGGGAATAAGTTGCAACAAATTTCATACTTAAAGGTAGAAATGGAAAAGACTTGGATCAAGGTATTACACAACCGATGGAATAGACGTTAATGAGCAAAACTCATTAATTTGAGTTCATTTAGAAAATCTATTTCAAATTCTTTTATTTATTAACTACATAAACATAACAAATTTTCCATATATATATATATATATATATATATATATATATATATATATATATATATATATATATATATATATATATATATATATATATATGTTCAGGTTCATTTGAGACCATTCTAATTTTGTGAGACTGTGAAACCAAATCTAAAAATAATTTTAAAACGCAAAATAAATGGAAAAATCCAAAAATTCTTTTTTTTTTTAAATATTATTTTCGGAACTTGAATTAACTATAAAAAATAAAAAATAAAAAAAATCCGTTTTTTTTTTTTAAAATGCAAAATAAATGGAAAAATGTAAAAAAAAATTTTAAATATTATTTTCGAAACTTGAATTAACTAAAAAACTTTAAAAAAATCCTGTTTTTTTTAAAATATGTGTAGTATTCTAATAGAATATTACACTGTACATATTCTAAAAAATAATTTTAAAATGCAAAATAGATGGAAAAATCCAAATATTTTTTGTGAAATATTATTTTCGGAATTTGAATTAACTAAAAAAAATAAAAAAAAATAATAAAAATAAAAAAATGTGTCTCACGGTCTCACAAAATTAGGCCGTCTCACATTAACCTAACCCTATATATATATATATATATATATATATATATATATATATATATATATATATATATATATATATATATATATATATAGAGAGAGAGAGAGAGAGAGAGAGAGAGAGGGAGGAGGGTTTAATTAAGAAAAAAAAGGTTGAGAATGGGGGAACCATTCTCAGCCAATCATTTAATGAACTTAAAAAACGCACGGTGACAAATTTATAAATAATCCAAATACATTAATGAACGGTGGCAAATTTGTAAATAATCCAAAAACATTTAACTGTCAGGGCACTTGAGTAATTTGATAACACGTCAAATCTCGACAGAAAAGCACAATTTCCCTCTTCGATACACGACAACACGAAAACCATTTGCAGAAGAATCGCTAAGAAGAAAACCATTTGCAGAAGCATCAAATAACATAAATGAAGAAAAATGTCTTCCGATGAAAACATTAACGACACCATTTCCTCACTCTTGACAATAAAAGGTAACCGACGACGTTTTTTCTCGAGTTTTTAACGATTTCGAATGATTTCTAAAATTATCACTTGATTACTTGAAATTTCTCGTAATCTTCGATAATTATTAGTTGATTTAGAACTAAAAACATTGTTTTCACACTGTTCATTCTTCAAAAAAGGTTGTTTACTTCAATTTCTTTATGATATTTGTTCATTCTCGTAACCCTCCTTCGTTATTACTTTATTTACTTGAAATTTTTGTAAGAATCATCCATTATTATTTGATATATAAATGATTTTACATCATCTCTTCATTTTTCATCTTTATTCAAAACTATTCTGTCAAAATACAAACGTTACTTAACATTTTGCTTATGTTTTCCTAATATTAACTACTTACCCTTACAGAAACGACACCAACAGTGAAGAATACATATAAACGAAACCAAGAACAAATCAAAAAGGTAAATAAAATATATTTTGTTTACTTCTGAACACAAGCAAAACTAATATTCATTCGTGAATATGTATAGCTTGCTGCCATACATACATTATTCATATGTGAATACAACAAGAATTACTTACATATGTTATATCCACATATGAATATAACAAAACATATTCATATGTGAATAAAAAAATATGAATACATATGTTTTATTCAAATATTCATTCATGAATATGTATGTTATATTCACATATGAATAGAACATAATTTGCTGCCATACATACATTATTCATATGTGAATACAACAAGAATTACTTACATATGTTCTATTCACATATAAATATAACAAAACATATTTATATGTGAATAAAAAAATATGAGTACATATGTTTTATTCAAATATTCAGTCGTGAATATGTATGTTATATTCACATATGCATAGAACATAACTTGCTGCCATACATACATTATTCATATGTAAAATACAACAAGAATGACTTATATATGTTCTATTCACATATGAATATATCAAAACATATTCATATGTGAATAAAAAAATATTAATACATATGTTTTATTCAAATATTCAGTCGTGAATATGTATGTTATATTCACATATGAATAGAACATAGCTTGTTGCCATACATATATTATTCAAATGTGAATACAATAAGAATCACTTATATATGTTCTATTCACATATGAATATAACAAAACATATTCATATGTGAATAAAAAAATATGAATACATTGTTTTATTCAAATATTCAGTCGTGAATATGCATGTTATATTCACATATGAGTAGAACATAGCTTGCTGTCATACATACATTATTCAAATGTGAATACAACAAGAATCACTTACATATGTTCTATTCACATATGAATATAACAAAACATATTCATATGTGAATAAAAAAAATATGAATACATATGTTTTATTCAAATATTCAGTCGTGAATATGTTTGTTATATTCACATATGAATATAACATAACTTGCTGTCATACATACATTATTCATATGTGAATACAACAAGAATCACTTACATACGTTCTATTCACATATGAATATAACAAAAGATATTCATATGTGAATAAAAAAAATATGAATACATATGTTTTATTCAAATATTCAGTCGTGAATATGTATGTTATATTCACATATGAATAGAACATAGCTTGCTGCCATACATACATTATTCAAATGTGAATACAACAAGAATGACTTACATATGTTCTATTCACATATGAACATAACAAAACATATTCATATGTGAATAAAAAATATGAATACATATGTTTTATTCAAATATTCAGTCGTGAATATCAAACTCATTTATCTTCTACTTACTATTGAATGAAGGTAAGAACGCTAACATTTCCAATAAAGATTCACCAACAATGAGAGAAACAAGATCAATGCAGAAGAGGAAAAATGCGAAAGGTACAAAATTACTATCATATCTAATATATTCATATATAATAAACTTGTATATATTAGTTATATTTTTGTAATAAATAAATATTAATAAATCAACGAGCATATATCATATTCATATATCAGTAACTTATTCAAATATTATATGTTTTCATTTCCCAGATAAAAAAGAAACAAAAGTACCAAAGAAAATAAAGCATCAAAGCAGAAAAAGTCCATCAAAAAGGAAAACTCCTGAAAAACAACAACTACAAGATTCAGACTCTGATTTTGAAAGTAGTCATCCATTGAAGAAGGCAAAAAAAAAAAAAGGAGTCACCAATCAAAAAAGACAAAAAAAACCAATGGTAAAAGAATTTTACTCAATGAAAAACAGATGTTCACCAGAGGCTTTACTATCTATAATCCTTGGGATGAGCAAAGAACAAAAAGAATCTGTAAGATCTATGGGTTTTGGAGCTTTCTTAAAAATGAAAATCACGGATATACCACTGAAGCTAGGATTTTATGTTCTTCAAAAATTTGATTCTGAGAGAATGGTGATAGATATTGAAGGAAAGGAATTGAAAGTAACAGCAGAGTCTGTTCATGACATGTTGGGCATACCAATTGGTGGAACCAAACTTACACAACTGGATCACTGGCCTAAGTATGATACAAGTTATGATGAATGGAAGAAACAATTTAAAAAAGATTCAATCATCCGTCTGAGTGCAATCAAAACTGTTATTGTTTCTACCACACAAGCTGATTTCAATCTCAAATTGAACTTCTTAGTTCTTTTTGTCAACACTTTTTGCGAGTCAACATCAATGGGAAGATGCAACCTATTTCCCTTGAGTTATATTTCATGAAAAACAGATATCAGCAACATAGACTGGTGCAACTATGTTTTGGACTATCTTGTCAGAACAAAAAATTCATACATACCATACTCAGATAACAACTTCTTTGTTGGACCTTCAGCTTTCTTGGTGGTAAGTTATTGTAATGTTTATACTCAATTTTTAATAATATTGATTATTCATAAACTAATAGCAGATATTCATATATGAATAAGAAAAATATATTTGTTCACACGTAATGCTTTACATTACTTATTCATATATGAATAAGTAAAAAATAATATTACTTGTTCATATATGAATATCAATTAGTTATCATTTATGTGCAGTTGTTCTATGCTGATAACATCCACTCAGAAGCTTTAAAAGTAACACGTAAACGTCCAACAATTTGTTATTAGAGTTCAGAGAAGATTAGATATCGAGAGACATTTGAACAAGAAAAAAGTAGATTTGGAGTTGGAGAATTAAACGAAGAATTTGTTAATGAACAAGATGAAGGAGATACAGATCTCGAAGACAATGATTCTGATAAAGATGAAGATCATTATGTTGAGGTAATTAGTTATAACATGTTAATAATATATGATTACATTAAATTATTATATTAAATTCTAATCATATACTTCTTTTTGTTACATAGGCATATGAATCAAAAATATCAAAAATGCTTAATAGTTTTGAGAGGATGAAGGAAAAGTTGAATTTAAAGCTTAATGATGCGATGATAAAGTTCCCTGAAAAGGAAAGTTTTAGAATTTTCAAAGAAAAGATGACAAATATGATTGTTGAAGAAAAAACCGAAAGCACGACACTTTTTAATTTTCCAAGTAATGAATCTGGAGTTGAAGGAATCAATTTGACACCAATAATGGGTCAAAAACAAATGATCAAAAAGAAAATGGAGATAAAGAGGGAAATGGTGAAGAAGACAGTGATAATGATGCAAGTCAACCAGAAGTAGATTATTTGCTTGATTCAAATGAAGCAGATAATGAAGGAATAAAGAACGATGCATACAAGAATAAAAAAGATTGTGAAATTGGAGTAAAAGAGAAAGATGGAAAGAGGAATGAAAATGAGAATGATGAAGAGGAAAAAGATGATCATGCTGAGGAAACAAATAATCATGAAGAGACAGCTCAACAAACTGAAAATGAAAATTTGTTGGATAAAGTTGTTGACAACATTGTGGACAATGTCCTTGGAATTGGAATTTCAAGTTTAAATAGTCAAGAAGATGAAATCTAGAATCACCCTGAAATGAAAACTATTTTAGATAATATTGATATAGGTAAATTTTGTCTTACTTTTATTTTAAAAAAAAAATATAAAAATATTAATACACAATAACAATTTTGTTTGTTAAATTTTGACCAGGGTCACCAATGAGTACAGGTAAAACTAATACTCTAGCAGAAAAGGAAAAATCAGAAGGTGTACATGAACAAGGAACAAAAGTTGAAGAAACAAAGGGAGATGATACATGTAAATGAATGATTTAAAATATATTATAATATTTATATTGATTTTTCTAATAACATTGCTTATTCATAAGTGAATAATACACTATATAAATGAATAAAAAATAAAAAAAATATTCATATATGATGTATATGTTTCAGGAAAGGAAAACTATGTAACATCCAGATTCCCAGGTATATTATTCTAATATTTTTATTTTTGTAATTTGTGAAGGAACTCGGTGAGTTGATGCTTAGACTCGCCGAGTAGGGTCGCAGATTATCATCCGGGTTCGCGACTGGACTCGGTGAGTCCATTAGTGGACTCGGCGAGTCCATGTTGTTTAATGAAACCCTAATTCCCCAGGGTTGGAGCCTATTTAAGGGCACTCATAGCCCCCCATTGTGGCTACCAGTCCCTTGAGAGAACCCTAAGTGAGCTAAATCGTTTGGGAGGAAAGAGAAGCTATATTTGATCTGTCTATCTTTGGTTTAGCAAGAAGAAGGTGATCAAGAGCAAGAGGAGACTGAAGGAGGTGTGATTCTAGTGGTTTCAGAGTCCAGAGACTTCAACTTGAGGTGTTTATTCAGACCTTCTTCAGTTTTGGGTGTTGATTCTTAGAGTTAGGGTTTTCTAACCTCTTTTGAGGATGGTTATGTGGAGCAATTGGTCCCTTCTCGAGTTTATGCTTTGGATCTGGACTCAAAGAGGTCCAGAGACCTTAACCCTTGGAGCTTTATGAGTTATCTTGGGAGCCATGAGCTTAGAAGGTCATTTTTGGGGCTAAATCACCAAATGAGACCATCTAGATGATATATGAGTGTCAAGGTCTGGACTTTACGTGATTATTATGCTTGGGAAGGCAAGATCTATGGATTAGAGGAACATATCTAACCTCAGGAGGTCAATGGAGTTTGTTCATGGCATGTACTCACCGAGTTGTTCTTGAGACTCGGCGAGTTGAGTCGGGGTGGCCCCGCAATTCATACCTGGGGACTCGCTGAGTAAAGGGAGGGACTCAACACGTCAAACGAGACTAAAGAGTTAGTGGACACATGTGGACTCGCCGAGTTGCCCAAGTGCACTCGACGTGTCGGGTCAAAGTTTGACCGTTGACTTTGGTTGACTTTTAGGGTTTGGTCAACAATGAGGGCCTCTGAGCCAAAAAAGAGGTAAAATGATCTTTTACCCTTCTGAGGGTGCTTAGAGAGGGTTGAGTCTAGTTCTGAGAGTTATATTTACGAGAGTATTACTTTATGTGTTTAGGCGGAGGCTAGATCGTATTTCTACCGAGTCAGTGATTTACCGAGACATCTGAGGTGAGTCTTCTCACTATACTTTACCTTGAGTGGTAATTAGAGTTATGTGACAGAGTTATTTTATGCTATTATGTGATGTGTTACTGCATTATTTCTATGTGATTGATGTCATGAGTATATCAGACTATATCAGAGTTAGAACCGGAAGGTTCATAGAGTTAGGACCAGAAGGTCCACAGAGTTAGGGCCCACGGGTCCACAGAGTTATGGCCTCGAGTGGCTAGTATGTGTATGTATGGTATTTTGGGAAACTCACTAAGCTTTATGCTTACAGTGTTATATGTTATGTGTTTCAGGTACCAGTGATGATCGCGGGAAGGCGTCGGCATGATTCGTACACACACATGGGTTTTTATGTATTTCGATCTTGGGAAATATTTGTGAAACAAAGTTATGATACAATGGGGTTTTATCAATAAATGTGTTTGGAGAAGTGTGTTTAAAAATGTGAAAATTTTATTTTAAATTTTACAGTGTTACAATTTGGTATCAGAGTCATGTGTACGATCAGCCAGCGCCCGAACGGTGATTTCCCAAAATACCCTTACAATAAGTTTTAAAAGGAACGT
Source organism: Lactuca saligna (assembly GCF_052625555.1). NCBI lineage: Eukaryota > Viridiplantae > Streptophyta > Magnoliopsida > Asterales > Asteraceae > Lactuca > Lactuca saligna. The sequence continues at coordinate 174,571,221 of NC_136417.1, read as the reverse complement.
TATGCTATGCTATATGATGAGTTATATTATGCATGCTAGAATAAGACTAGGTATTCTTATTAGGACTAGAGTGGCATGATATATTGTTCCTTAGTCTAGGGGTTTTGCTACTAGGGATGCTTGAGAGTGTTGAGATAACAGCAAGGAGCTTATGAGAGAATTTCTAGTGAGTAGCACATGATTAGAGAGAATAGCATACTTGGGATTTGGGGCTCTAGGAGGAGGACTTGGTGTGAATGCTGAGTCGGTGTGGTCGGTAGTATTGGGCCCGTACTATCGAAGGCACCGAGTCAGTGCGCAACCCAAGTAAGAATCCTTAGGGTACCAGAGATCAAGTAGGGTTGGGATATCGAGTGTGTGTACATCCAAGCAAATTACTGATATCTTGTGTTGTATTTCAGAGAGGCATCATGGTAGAGACACGTCACAGACCAGGGACCAGTGGAGGGGGTGTGAGCGAGGAAGAGCTCCGCCAGATGATTCATGATGAGGTGGCTGTTTCCATCTGCGACGAGATTCCAGAGATGTTCGGGTCTATTAAGACCACCCTGATAGAGACATTCGATGAGAGATACGTTGCTCTTTCTGAGGTTGCTGTTGTTGTGGCCACTGCATCTGTAGCTACGGCTAGACCGCAGGGTGATGATGCGTTGCTGTTCTGGGAGTTCAGCAACACAAAACCCTCAGAGTTTGATGGGACCCAGGACCCGATTGCAACGATGAGGTGGATATCAGACATAGAGGGATGTTTCCTTACTTTTTCGTCTCCAGAGCATTTGAGGGTCCGGTTCGCGCTGAACCAGCTTCGCATGGGAGCGAAGGATTGGTGGAAGTTTGTGATGATGCATTATTCGCCTACTGAGCTTGCTGCAGTGACTTGGGAGAGGTTCACTCTTATGTTTCGAGATGAGTACGTTCCCCAGTTGGAAAGGGAGCGTTTGGCCCAGGAGTTTTTGACCATCAAGCAGGGTCCTGATTCTATCACGGTGATTACGAGGAAGTACCATGAGCGGGCGATGTTTTGCCCAGAGCACTTATCCTCCGAGCATGCACGTATGAGCCACTACCTGAGCATTTTGAGGAGGGATATATGGGAATTCATGGTGAACTCGATGTATTGGACATTTTCTGAGTTTCAGGAAAATGCCAGGAAGAGGGAGATAGAGCTGGAGACCCAGGCTACGGAGGAGGCTGAGTCTCAGGCGAGGGATCGGCGACCGACACAGTCTCAGCCGGAAGCCAAGCGGGCCAAGCCCACTAATTCGCGATCTGGGAGTCAGAAGGGCTGCACTTGTGGCAAGTGCGGAAAGAGCCACGAGGGGGTGTGTATTGCGGGGTCTTGCTACAAATGTGGAAAGGAGGGGCATATGGCCAAGGATTGCCCCAAGGGGTTTGCAGTATGCTTTCACTACAACCAGATTGGACACCGCAAGGCAGAGTGTCCACTGTTTCGAGGGACTACCTAGGGAGCACCTCAGGGATCTGCCACTGCTGCTATTAGAGCTACTGAGAGCCGGCCAGTGAAGGCCGAGGTACCGAAGGCGCGAGGAAGAGCCTTCCAGTTGACTGCAAAGGAGGTCCGTGCAGCGCCCGATGTCGTGGCTAGTATGTATTCTTTCATATATTTACTTTTATGTTGAGATATTGTGCTTATATTATGATATGCGTAGGTACTTTTCTTGTGAATTTTGTACCTGCCTTGGTGTTATTTGACTCGGGTGCGAGTTGGTCTTTTGTATCTTTGGCTTTTATTCAGCACATCAGTATTAGTCGAGAGGTGATGAGTCGACCTCTGAGAGTTTCCATAGCTGACGAGAAAGTGGTGTATGCCACCGAGGTGATCCGAGGATGTGTACTCGAGATTTTTGACGTCAAGTTCCCGATTGATCTAGTTCCTTTTACGATGGGAGATGTTTGTGTCATCGTGGGCATGGACTGATTGAGCAAGTTTGGAGCGGTTATCGACTGCGAGAGACAGCTGGTGACCATACGAGACCCTAATGGGGGAGTTCTTACCGTATACAGAGAGGGTATGCATTTTGGTTCAGCATTTTGTTCAGCCACTAGAGCGAGGCAGAGTCTACATCAGGACTGTAAGGGATTTGTAGCATATGTGATGGATACGAGGGTTTATTCAGAGAGACCGAGGTGTGTTGATGAGATTCTGATAGTAAGTGAGTTTCCGGTGACGTATTTCCGGAAGAGTTACCAGGTGTGCCTCCCGAGAGGCAGGTTGAGTTCAGCATCAATTTAGTTCCAGGTGCTTCGCCTATCGCCAAGGCACCTTATCACCTTGCGCCTCCAGAGATGCAAGAGTTATCCTTGCAGCTTTAGGAGCTGCTGTGGAAGGGGTTTATTCGGCCGAGCAGTTCGCCATGGGGAGCGCCTATCCTTTTTGTTAAGAAGAAGGATGGCTCACACTGAATGTGCATTGATTAAAGGGAATTGAACAAGCTGACGGTCAAGAACCGTTACCCGTTACCAAGGATCGATGATTTGTTCGATCAGTTACAGGGAGCATCTTGGTTCTCCAAGATCGGTTTGAGGTCGGGATATCATTAGGTGAGGGTGCGAGATGAGGATATCCAAAAGACAGAGTTTAGGACTTGTTGCAGGCATTACGAGTTCGTGGTGATGCCTTTCGGGCTCACCAATGCGCCGACGGTGTTCATGGACCTCATGAACAGAGTATGTAGGCCGATGTTGGATCGCTCGGTGATCATGTTTATTGACGACATATTGGTGTATTCGAGATCCAAAGAACAACATGAGGAACATCTGAGAGAGATCCTCAGAGTTTTGAGATTGGAGAGGATTTACGCCAAATTCTCCAAGTGTGATTTTTGGTTACGAGAGGTCTAGTTCTTAGGGAATCTTATTAACCAAAAAGGGATATTGGTCGATCCAACCAAGATTTAGGTGGTGATGAGTTGGGAGGTACCGAGGTCACCTACAGAGATAAGGAGTTTCCTAGGATTGGCAGGTTATTATCGGAGATTTATCAGGGATTTCTCCAAGATCATCGTGCCACTCACCAAATTGACCCGGAAGGGTGTTGCTTTCTCATGGGGCCCAGAGTAGCAGGCCTGCTTTGAGACACGTCGTCAAAGGTTATGCGAAGCCCCGGTGTTATCCCTTTCAGAGGGAATGGAGGACTTCGTGGTATATTGTGATGCGTCGATATCAGGGTTGGGAGCGGTGCTTATGCAGAGGGGCACGTGATAGCATATGCATCGAGGCAGCTGAAGCCTCATGAGGCAAGGTATCCCACCCACAATTTAGAGTTAGGGGCAGTGGTGTTCGCTTTCAAGATTTGGCGTCACTATCTGTATGGGGTCCGGTATACCATATACACAGATCACAAGAGCCTGAAGTACTTGATGGATCAGCCCAACCTGAACATGCAGCAGAGGAGATGATTGGATGTGGTAAAGGATTATGATTGTGAGATCCTATACCACCCGGGTAAGGGTAACGTGGTAGTCGATTCCCTGAGTCGTAGGTCGGAGAACGTTCCGATGCGAGACGTTTGTATGAGATTGACAGTGATGACTCCGGTGTTGGACACCATTCGAGGGGCCCAGGCTGAGGCTGTGAGACTAGAAAACCAAAAGAGGGAGCGAGTTATCGGGTAGGTATCGGAGTTCGTTACCGATAGTCGGGGACTTATGACATTTTAGGGTCGGATTTGGGTACCGTTTGTGGCCGGGACACGTATCATTTTGATGGAAGAGGCACATCGATCGAAGTTCTCGATCCATCCCGGGGCCACTAAGATGTATTTGGACCTAAAGAGGGAGTATTGGTGGCCCTGTATGAAGAGGGACATTGCGTGGTTCGTTGAGAGGTGCCTAACTTGTCGCCGGGTTAAGGCCGAGCACCAGAGACCACATGGTAAGTTGAAGCCGTTAGAGGTTCCCGAGTGGAAGTGGGAACAGATTACTATGGAATTTATCACCAAATTGCCAAGGACTGCGAGGGGCATCGATGCAATTTGGGTGATTGTAGACCGATTGACGAAGGGCTCTCATTTCCTTGTGATCAATGAGAGCTCTTCCGCAGAGAAATTGGCAGAGATGTACGTGAGGGAGGTGGTATCGTGGCATGGAGTGTCGATCTCGATTGTCTCAGATCGAGATGTGCGTTTAACATCCAGATTCTGGAAGAAATTTCATGAAGAGTTGGGTATGAGGCTGCATTTTAGTACCGCATACCACCCACAGACTGACGGGAAGAGTGAGCGGATGATCCAGACGCTCGAGGACATGCTCCGAGCGTGTGTGTTGGATTTCAGCGGGAGTTGGGACACATATTTGCCTTTGGCAGAGTTTTCCTACAATAACAGCCATCATTCGAGCATTGGTATGCCACCCTTTGAGCTGTTGTATGGGAGGAGGTGTTGGACCCCCATTTTATGGGGAGAGGTAGGGTAACGTGTGATGGGTAGTACGGAGATTGTGCTTCAGACGACTGAGCAGATACAACAGGTCAGGCAAAGGTTGTTGACTGCTCAGAGTCGTCAGAAGAGTTATGTGGACATGCATCGGTCTGAGCTCGAGTTTCAGGTCGGTGACTTCGTGCTCCTGAAGGTCTCTCCTTGGAAAGGAGTGATTCGATTCAGGAAGAGGGGCAAGTTGGGGCCTCGATATATTGGACCTTTCAGGGTGATCGCAAGAGTAGGTGGGGTAGCCTACCATTTGGAGCTACCTGCGGAGTTGGGTCAGATTTACGACACTTTTCACGTGTCGCAGTTGAGAAAGTGTATAGCTGACGAGTCAGCAGTGGTACCATTAGAGGATATTCAGGTGGATGTAGGCTTGAACTATGTTGAGAGATCGGTGGCAGTTAGAGATCGGAAGGTCAAGGTTCTGAGGAACAAGGAAGTGCCTTTGGTGCAGGTGCAGTGGCAGCATAAGAAAGGGTCCGAGCTGACTTGGGAGCCGGAGCACGAGATGCGTGAGCAGTATCCAGAGTTGTTTGCAGAGTGAGACTTTGAGGGCGAAGTCTGATTCTAGTGGGGTAGAATTGTAACATCTAGATTCCTAGGTATATTATTCTAATATTTTTATTTTTGGAATTTGTGAAGGAACTCGGTGAATTGATGCGTAGACTCGCCGAGTAGGATCGCGGATTATCATCCGGGTTCGCGTCTGGACTCGGCGAGTCCATTATTGGACTCGGCGAGTCCACGTTGTTTAATGAAACCCTAATTCCCCAGGGTTGGAGCCTATTTAAGGGCACTCATAGTCCCCCATTGCGGCTACCCGTCCCTTGAGAGAACCCTAAGTGAGCTAAATCATTTGGGAGGAAGGAGAAGCTATATTTGATCTTACTATCTTTGGTTTAGCAAGAAGAAGGTGATCAAGAGCAAGAGGAGACTGAAGGAGGTGTGATTCTAGTGGTTTCAGAGTCCAGAGACTTCAACTTGAGGTATTTATTCGGACCTTCTTCAGTTTTGGGTGATGATTCTTAGAGTTAGGGTTTTCTAACCTCTTTTGAGGATGGTTATGTGGAGCAATTGGTTCCTTCTTGAGTTTATGCTTTGGATCTGGACTCAAAGAGGTCCAGAGACCTTAATCGTTGGAGCTTTATGAGTTATCTTGGGAGTCATGAGCTTAGAATGTCATTTTTGGGGCTAAATCACCAAATGAGACCATCTAGATGATATATGAGTGTCAAGGTCTGGACTTTATGTGATTATTATGTTTGGGAAGGCCAGGTCTATGGATTAGAGGAACAGATCTGACCTCAGGAGGTCAATGGATTTTGTGCATGGCATGTACTCGCCGAGTTGTTCTTGAGACTCGGCGAGTTGACTCGGGGTGGCCCCGCGATTCATACCTGGGGACTCGTCGAGTAAAGGGAGGGACTCAACCCGTCAAACGAGACTAAAGAGTTAGTGGACACATGTGGACTCGCCGAGTTGCCCAAGTGCACTCAACGTGTCGGGTCAAAGTTTGACCGTTGACTTTGGTTGACTTTAGGGTTTGGTCAACAATGAGGGCCTCTGAGCCAAAGAAGGGGTAAAATGGTCTTTTACACTTCTGAGGGTGCTTAGAGAGGGTTGAGTCTAGTTCTGAGTGTTATATTTACGAGAGTATTACTTTATGTGTTTAGGCGGAGGCTAGATCGTATTTCTACCGAGTCAGTGATTTACCGAGACATCTGAGGTGAGTCTTCTCACTATACTTTACCTTGGGTGGTAATTAGAGTTATGTGACAGAGTTATTGTTGTTGGATAAGGTGTCTAAGTCCATAACTTATTTGGTATATACTTGACCCGACCCGGCATGGTCCATTTGGGTTGCACTTCACCCGAACTATTTATGGATAATTTTATGAGAGTTATACACATATGATTATTAATGTATTATAAGTTATAATATATTAATATGAAGTCATGTTATTTGATTAGTCTTAGTCTTAAATTAATTATGAATTATTTTAGAGATTAAAAGAAAGACTAATTAGATTGTGGGCTATTGGTTTTATATGGTGTGGACTAACACTTATTTGTTAATGGGCTAGGCTTGTATGGAAGTCCATGGATGATCCATGGAGCTTTTAACCCACAGATCCTTGGAAAAGGAAAGGTCATGGGTTATTAGGGTTTCACCCCAATCATGTACACTATATAAGCATGTTGTTGTTGCATGAAATAGCCACTAGTGTGTGTGTTTGTGTGTGGCCAAAATTATAGTGTGTATACACTCTCTCAAAGTTTTCCAAGTGTTTGTGGTGATTTGTGATTCCATTTGAGGCATTCACACTATTGGTGCTTGGCCCTCAAACTCCTTAGGAATCAAACTCATCAAAAAGGTATGTAATCTCATTTAATTCTTTTATGTTTAAAAGTACCCCATGCCATGTTAGATAGGTTATGAACCTTGGAAAATTATTATTTTGCATGTATTTATACAAAAATAGATCCAAGGTTTATTAGGGTTGCATGCACACTTAGGAAGTGTTAGATTGCTCAAAACCCAACAGTGGTATTAGAGCCCAGGTTTGCTTGTTTGATACTTGATGCAAAATAGTGAAAACATTCGAAATTTTTGCTGTCTTCATGATGGACTCGCCGAGTCCAAGGCAAAATTCATCCTACTCGCCGAGTAGGTTCGTGGACTCGGCGAGTAGAAGGTTCAGAATGCAGATTTTCGACTTTTGCTGCTGGAAATGGACTAGAAACTTTACCCTAAACTGTTTTGATGTTTTAAAACTTATTTTAGTTGGTGTAATGGTTGGTCTAATCCATTTACAATGGCTCATATCAAAATTTCATGTCTTATATGTGTTCATGTTTCTTGAAATTTGGATGTTCATGTTCTTATGAATTTAAAAAGATGATAGGAATTATTTGCTGAATTGTTTAGGATTAATTCTTGATCATTTATGTGTTTTGATGGAGTCCATAATTTGTCCTCAAGTTATGGATATCTAAATGTCACTTTTCTTTAACACACATTAAAAACACATAAGTTACATAAAATGAAGAGTCTTCATTTTATGAACCTTTAATTCATAAGTTATGAAATGAAAGGTTTTGAAGAGTTACAAAACTTGCCCTCAAGTTTTGGAATTTGGAAAAGTTTCACACACTTTAATAAACTTTAATTCCAACACTTCGAGTTTTAAAAGTTAAAATTCAACACTTATACTATTTATAACATTAATGGTTAATTATATATATATATATATATATATATATATATATATATATATATATATATATATATATATATATATATGTATAAGAACAAGTCGTTTTACCGTTAGTAGGCCTCATTCACGAAGCCGGTCGATAAGGTGGGTATAAGGTTGTTGCCTATAAAATGGCGACTTAATGGGTGTCCACTCTCACCCACCGCTTGCTTGACTGGTGGAGGGTCATTAGCCGAATGGGTAAGACAAGGACTTATAAATTCTCATTAAGTATGATGAGTATTACAAAGTAACTAAATCTGTTATTTAATTCCCAATCTTAGTTACTTTAGGAAAAATGTGTACATGGTGCTAGTCCATGGAATTCACACTTTGTACCTTACCAAGTCGTTGGTGGAGCGTGTGTGGTTAACCAGCACACTAACTTGGACTAGTAAGGATCATGAAGGGTGACTTAATGTTTGTCATAGATCAATGGAGTGTGTGTGGTTAACCGGCACATTGATTAGGTGATAATATTAAGGGTACCAAGTGAATTAGCATGGTTATTCACACCTTGTTTTGTGATCCTCGGCATCCCAGTCACAAAATTTGAAGGGCACAATCGAGACTGAAACATTAAAAAGTTCAATGAATCTCAAAAGAATCTAGGAATTTCAAATCCAATTAAAACCTAATAATTCATTTTGTTTTTCATGGTGGAAATTGGTGAATCGTCATTCACCTACCTTTCAAATATATTATTACTTAGATTACGGCATCCCTCTTCTAAGTATAATATATTATGATTGGATCCTAGCCTTAATATTACATATGGGTGTCTTATTAAGGACTCTATTATATCTAATCCAAACTTGCTTTCTTCTTTCTAATGTCTTCCAACACTAATGCTTCGGGCTCTAACCCAACTGGTTCTTTCTCTCTCATGAATCTTTGTGGGAGAGTCATCTTTGATGGTTCCAACTTCATGGACTGGATTAGGAACATCAGGATGGTAACTCGTTATGAGGAAAAGGAATATGTCCTCGATAAGGAGTTGAAAGAGCTTGATGAGTCTACTGCTACTTCTATGGAGATCGCTGAATTCAGGACATATGAGAGAGATGCTACTAAGGTGGCGTGCATCATGATGGCCACGATGACAGCCGAGCTCCAAAAGTCCTATGAGGACTTCTAGCCTTTTGAGATGCACCAAGACCTGATGGAAAGGTACCATCAGAGTGCTCGTCAGGAGCGGTATGAAATAATCTCCTCCTTAATAACAACCCGCATGAAGGACAGTGAATCCTTCATGGACCACATGCAAAAGATGCAAAGGTATGTGGACCGTTTGCTGAAGCTGAATGTGAACTTCCCTGAGGAGTTGGCAATTTACATCATTTTGCACTCCTTACCTTCTTGTTATGACCATTTTCGTATGACATATCATATGAACAAGGAGGAAGTTACCTTTAGCAAGCTTCAAGGACTCTTGAAGACCGCTGAAACCGGTCTTAAGGGCAAGTCGATTGTTACCTCTACTACTCCTACTCCAACATCTACCCCTGTTTTGGCTATCGGGCAAGGCAAAGGGAAAAAGAGGAAGCACCCTTCGAAGGGTACCAAGGGAAAGTCTCTTGAAGGCTCCTCATCAAGGACCAAGAACGGTTCTATCACTCCTTCTACCACTCCCAAGGATGCTGATTGCTACTATTTCCAGGACAAGGGGCACTGGAAGCGAAACTGCCCTAAATACTTGCAGGATATAAAGGATGGAAAAGTGAAACCCACCCACGCAGGTATTTACACAATATTGTCTAATAACTCACCATATTCTAACTCTTGGGTGCTTGATACAGGATGTGGTATTCACATATGTTCTGATTTGCAGGGCCTAAGAAGAAGTGAGGATGTAGAGCACGGGAAGATAAACTTGATCATGGGGAATAGGAAGGCTTCACCTGTTTCCAAGATTGGAGTTTATATTGATTCTTCTACTAGCCTAGATAAAGCATCATTGTGGCATTGTCGTCTTGGACATGTAAACAAGAAACTCATAGGCCAACTCCAAAAGAGTGGAGTCTTGGAGTCATTCGACCTTAAATCGGATGATAGTTGTGAATCTTGTCTACTTGGAAAGATAACAAAATCACCCTTCACTGGAACTTGTGAAAGGGGTGAGGGTTTGTTGGACCTAATACATACTGATGTATGTAGACCATTCAAAACCGCCACAAGGGATGCTAATCGGTATTATGTGACTTTTATTGATGATTTTAGTAGATATGGGTATGTCTACTTAATCAAACATAAGTCAGAAACCTTTGAAAGGTTTAAGGAATTCAAACAGGAAGTAGAAATTCAATTGGGCAGGAACATTAAGATGCTTCGATCCGATTGAGGTGGTGAGTATCTTAGTACCTAGTTCCTTGACTATCTTAAGGAGTGTGGAATTGTCTCACAATTGAATCCTCCCAGGACACCACAACTAAATGGTGTAGCTGAGAGGCATAATCGAACCTTGTTAGACATGGTTTGCTCTATGATGAGTCGAGCTTCGCTACCAATCTCTTTTTGGGGGTATGCCTTAGAGACTGCCGCCCATATCGTTAATCTAGTCCCTACAAAGAAGGTTACCAAAACACCTCATGAGATGTGGACTGGGAAGGTTCCTAATTTGGACCACATCAAAATTTGGGGTTGCGAAGCTTTCATGAGGCGTGAAACTCATGATAAGCTCGAACCCCGAAGTGAAAGGTGTATTTTCATCGGCTACGCACAGAAATCCTTCGATTACCTCTTCTACAGACCCAGTGAGAATGTGGTCTTTGTAGCAAGAAGAGGGGTCCTTCGTGAGAGAGAATTTATAAGCCAAGGAGACAGTGGGAGGCAAATTGATCTTGAAGAAATCCAAGAATCAATTGGTGAAGGAACCTTAGACACTAGCAATCAACCTGAGGAGGAAACTCCTGTTGAGCCAGCTGACGACTCTGTACCTCCGAGGCGTTCCACACGGGTTAGGAACACACCTGCGTTTTATTATGGCTTTCATATTACTACGAAAGGTGATACGTTTATCAGCGTATGGTAGGCCCGGAATCTGCTAAGTGGAAGGAGGCTATGGACAGCGAGATACAGTCCATGTATGACAATCAAGTTTGGAACTTGGTTCACAATGTACCAGGCCGTAAAACAGTCGGGTGCAAATGGATCTTCAAGAAGAAGACCGACATGGAAGGAAAAGTGCATACTTATAAGGCTCGACTGGTTGCGAAGGGCTTTACTCAGATTCAGGGTATTGATTATGATGAAACCTTCTCACCGGTAGCAAAGATTAAGTCTATTAGGGCTATGCTAGCCATTGCTGCATTTCATCATTATGAAATATGGCAAATGGATGTCAAAACCGCTTTTCTTAATGGAAAATTGGCTGAGGATGTGTACATGAATCAGCCAGAGAGTTTTGTCAGTGCAGAGTACCCTAATAGAGTATGCAAGCTTAAGAAATCCATTTATGGATTAAAACAAGCATCTCGTAGCTGGAATCTTTGTTTCGATGAGAAGGTCAAAGAGTTTGGCTTCTCGAGAAGTGAAGATGAGTCTTGTGTGTATGTCAGAGCTAGTGGGAGTATAGTTAGCTTCTTGGTACTGTATGTGGATGACATACTACTTATAGGAAATGACATCCCAACCTTGCAGGAGGTTAAGTCCTGGCTTGAGAAGTGCTTTGCTATGAAGGACCTAGGGAAAGCTGCCTATATCCTAGGGATAAGGATATTTAGAGAAAGGAGTAAAAGACTAATTGGACTTAGTCAGAGTACCTACTTGGATAAGGTGTTGAAAAGGTTCAACATGCTGAATTCCAAGAAAGGAGATTTATCGATCCAAAGCAATACCAAGCTGAGTAAGACTCAGAGTCCGAGTACAGAGGCAGAGATAGCTGAGATGAGCCAATTACCGTATGCTTCCGCTGTTGGCTCGATCATGTATGCTATGACTTGTACCCGCCCTGATGTGGCCTTTGCTTTAAGCATGGTCAGCAGGTATCAGGGGAACCCTAGCAAGGCTCATTGGACTGCGGTAAAGAACATTCTCAAGTACTTGCGGAGGACTAAGGATTGGATCCTTACCCTTGGTGGGAGTGATGACTTGAGAGTATTAGGGTATAGTGATGCTAGTTTTCATACTGATAGGGATAACTTTCGCTCTCAGTCGGGCTGGGTCTTTACCTTAAATGGAGGGGCAATCTCTTGGAAGAGTTCCAAGCAGCAGACAGTGGCTAATTCGACTTGTGAATAAGAGTATATAGCAGCGAGTGAAGCAGCGAAGGAGGCGATATGGCTGAAGAACTTCATCGGAGACCTTGGAGTTGTGCCAGCTATTAAGGAGCCTATGGATATTTTTTGTGACAACAATAGTGCGGTTGCTTTAGCTAAAGAACCAAGAGATCATGGAAGATCCCGACACATTGACAGAAAATATCACTTCATAAGACACAGGATAGAAGAATGACTCCTCGTGGCAACGAGGATATCGTCAGATGAGAACCCTGAGGATCCCCTTACAAAGGGACTGACGAGGGCTAAGCATTTTCAGCATGCGAGGCGCATCGGGCTGAGGGACGATATTAGTTTTACGGGTTAGATAGATTCTCTGAAACTTGTAAAATGCAATCGACATTTGATGATGAATAAAATTGTGATTTATTTATGAGTAAGGTGTTGCTATCATTGTCAATTATTTACAATTGTTTCAGCTTTGCATGTTTTGGCTTCCAGAATAATTAATATATTCAAACCTCCACAATCGATCATACGTCGGAAGTAGGTATGAATCAAGATTGTCATGAATTGGGTTTGTAGATGGCTAAAAGTGTTTAGACATGGTAATGGTTGCTACAACGTTCATGAGTACTCATAAGTTATGAGTATTGGAATAAACCCACGCTCACTTGTATCACTTCATGGAATTTATCTCGAGTGATCGTGAGACGGTAATATCATATAAGTCTTCAAACCTAGAGATATGAGTTGTTACCTATGAGTTTGTTGTGCATTGATTGCACGTAAACACATCAGTAACTTGATGTTGTAAAACGTGCCTTTGTGTACAATTCAACAAGTAGTAGAACAAGCATATGAGTCGAAGTTTATCTGTTCCTTCTAGAAATAGAAGCGATATCTGGGCCCCTCGATGATTTTGTGTTGAACCATGTACCGTGCCCGGTCAGAACTAAATTGATGTGTTCAGTTGAGTTCTTTTTCAAACAAATCGGAAATCGAGAAACAACTGCCAGACAATAAGCAAGACATAGTTCCATGTGTTTATCCGGCTGATATCATGAGAACAGACGATTGTATGATCACTTATCTTAAAATGGCGCTTCATAGTTCAACATAGTTTTCGAGAGCTACGATTGTTGGTTGGTTCCTAAAGTAATATAGGCAAATACAGTTATTAGACTTATCCAAGTGGGAGTCTGTTGGATAAGGTGTCGAAATCCATAACTTATTTGGTATATACTTGACCCGACCCGGCATGGTCCATTTGGGTTGCACTTCACCCGAACTATTTATGGATAATTTTATGAGAGTTATACACATATGATTATTAATGTATTATAAGTTATAATATATTAATATGAAGTCATGTTATTTAATTAGTCTTAATCTTAAATTAATTATGAATTAATTTAGATATTAAAAGGAAGACTAATTAGATTGTGGGCTATTGGTTTTATATGGTGTGGGCTAACACTCATTTGTTAATGGGCTAGGCTTGTATGGAAGTCCATGGATGACCCATGGAGCTTTTAACCCATGGATCATTGGAAAAGGAAAGGTCATGGGTTATTAGGGTTTCACCCTAATCATGCACACTATATAAGCATGCTTTTGTTGCATGAAATAGCCACTAGTGTGTGTGTTTGTGTGTGGCCAAAATTATAGTGTGTATACACTCTCTCAAAGTTTTCCAAGTGTTTGTGGTGATTTGTGATTCCATTTGAGGCATTCACACTATTGGTGCTTGGCCCTCAAACTCCTTAGGAATCAAACTCATCAAAAGGGTATGTAATCTCATCTAATTCTTTTATGTTTAAAAGTACCCCATGCCATGTTAGATAGGTTATGAACCTTGAAAAATTATTATTTTGCATGTATTTAGACAAACATAGATCCAAGGTTTATTAGGGTTGCATGCACACTTAGGAAGTGTTAGATTAATCAAAACCCAACAATTGTATGCTATTATGTGATGTGTTACTGCATTATTTCTATTTGATTTATGTCATGAGTATATCAGACTATATCAGAGTTAGAACCAGAAGGTTCACAGAGTTAGGACCAAAGGGTCCACAGAGTTAGGGCCCACGGGTCCACAGAGTTATGGCCTCGAGTGGCTAGTATGTGTATGTATGGTATTTTGGGAAACTCACTAAGCTTTATGCTTACAATGTTATATGTTATGTGTTTCAGGTACTAGTGATGATCGCGGGAAGGCGCCAGCATGATTCATACACACGAATGGGTTTTTATGTATTTTGATCTTGGGAAATATTTGTGAAACAAAGTTATGATACAATGGGGTTTTATCAATAAATGTGTTTGGAAAAGTGTGTTTAAAAATGTGAAAATTTTATTTTAAATTTTACGGTGTTACAAACTCTGAAGATAGAAATAAAGGAGGAACAGAAGCTAAGAACACGAAAGATGGAGGTGAAGATAAACATATAGAAACTGAGAAAGGAAATGCATAAGATAAAGGTAAATAGTTGAATCACTATGAAATGAATATAATAACTTTTATTATTCACAAATAAATAGCACAATATAAAAAAAGAAAAAATTTTAGTATTTCTTATTCATAAATAATGATATGCATTACTTATTCATACATGAATACATTACTAATTCACATATGATTTACTTAATCAAAGTTCTTTAGCTTTCAGGAAAGAAAAAGTCAAAAAATCAAAACAAGAAAGGAGAAAAATCTGACAAGACAAAAGGAAATAAAGGAGGTAACAATTTGGATAAACATTTCAAAATATAAACTCAAATATTATAATTAACTTACAACTATTTATATGATAAATCTCCTGGCATGCAGATACTCATCCAAGCTTTAGTCTAGGTCTCAGTCAAGATTCAGATCAAACATCAAGTAAAAAATCTAATGAATCTTTACCAAAAAAACAACTTACAAAGAAACAAATCAAAGACGACCATCATAAGGTTGTTATCAGATTAGCAAAGAAAAATGTTCTTAATCCAAATCCAATCTCTGTATCAATTCCTACTGAAGTAGGACCATCAAAGCATGATTTAGGATCAACCAAGAGAGAAGAAGCTTGTTGATGCTTTCAAATCACCTTTCAAATGCAGAATAACAGACACAAAACCCAAACTGACACATCAGGAGAGTATTGTCTGTGAATGGTTGTTCAACTTACAAGGCAATACATCGTAAGTAACTTTATTTTATATACATTCATATATGATTATTATATAGATAATAATCTATGACATTTTGATTATATATTTGCAGAGATGTGGTTGTCCAGACAAAATATGGTCAGACAACAGAAAGAGCAGTTATGGAAAGTCTATATGCAAACACAAAGATTTTTGGAGAAGTTTTAGACACTTGGTCTGATTTACTTAACCACCAAGAACTGGAAAGGGATTTTGGAAATTCACCATACAGACTCTTCTTGAAAGTTGGAGTTTCTGTAAGTTTATGTTCTAACCTTAATTCCTTCCTTATTCATAAATGAATACACCAATATGATGTATTCATTTATGAATATTATATTTTTTTACAACTTAAATTCACATATGATTATACAAATATGATGTATTCTTTAACATAATTATATATATTCAACTGAAATTCACATATGATTATATTGGTTATAGACTTCTTATCTAACTTCAACATTGTCTGATGAAAGAAAGTATGAAAAATTCAAGGAGAACTTTCATGATAGTGCTAATGGGTACAAAAAATCTTGAACATAAAAGATATTGACATGGTATGTTAATTAAAGTTGTTTTTATATATATATATATATATATATATATATATATATATATATATATATATATATATATATATATATATTTTATCAACAAAATACTTACCATTATATACATAAAAGCAGGTATTCTTTCCAGTTGTTAGAAGTGCTCACATTTTTGTGATTATCTTCAACTTAAACAAACCGTCAATTGAAATTCTAGACAATAGTGCAGTTGAGGGGGATTATGAAGGGAAATACAGAGTAATATTGAAACCTTTGGTATGTACCCAGTTCACAACAACATAAAAAAACCAATTTATTACATATCTAACTTTTATTTTATTTAATGATCAGAAAAATTTGTTTGTAAGATACTTTAAAGAAATAAATCATCCAAGAGAAATTGCAATCTCAAAAGAAAGTACCAAACCCCAACGACTTGAAATGTCATGGAGAATAGTTAAAAACAAAGTTGATTGTGGGGTCTTTGCAATGAGACATATGGAGACCTATATGGGACAACCACTCTCAAAGTGGAAACCAGGTCTTCATAAAGAAAGTGCAGTTCAGCAAACTACTTTAGAGAAGCTCAGGCAAAGATATGCACACATAATGCTAAATTCTGAAATTAACATTTTGAAGGCTAAGGTGTTGGATCTTGCTGAAAAATATCAAAAAGTTGAATTCAAAGTGCGTACTGATCATGCATACAAGGCTATGCAAACAATTCAAAAAAGGTTAAAAGAATATTGATGACTGCTTGTGAAGATGAAAGAATGTTGAAGTGTGATGCTATAGAATAGTTTGTGTTGAAGATGAACGGATTTGAAGTACATGTAAGATGATTCTGCGAAACAAGTTTTAAATGGTTTGTTAAATGTTATTGAACATCATTTTAATATTTTGTGAAATGCTTATGAACAACTTTTATTATCTTGTGTTGAATGATTATGTAATAGAAACAACTTCTCTTACTTCTGTCAGTTTTTTATATTTAAATATTTTCAAAGTTTATTTATGTTTATTCATAAATGAATACGAAAATGATATATTCATTTATGATTAGATAAGGAGTAATATGTCAGTATAACAAAGTTCATATATGAATATAACAAATTTCATATATGAATATAACTAACTTATTAGTAGAAACAAGTTTGCTTATTTATGTCATTTTTTTATATTCAAATATTTTCAAACTTTATTTTTATTTATTCATAAATGAATACGAATATGATATATTCATTTATAAATAAGTTCAAAGTAGTATAACAAAGTTCAGATATTAACATAAAAAAGTTCATATATGAATATTACTTATTTATTAGTATAACAAATTTCACATATTTGTATTCACTTATAAATAATTTACAATATCAATATAACTTATTTTATAGTAATTTAAAAAAACAAATATCAACATATCAATTTACCATATCAATATAAATGTGTATTATTCATACATGAATATTATTGTTTATTGTTTTTATCTGCATATATTCATAAATAAATAAAACAAAAAACATAAAAAAAAAACTAAAAAAATCCCTAACTGTCTTTTGCTGATTTAGCAGCTCCAACTCTTTCTAGATAAGTACGTAAATTGTGTGGAACTCGTTTTCCACATAATGAACACATTCTATGTTCTTTTTTAGAATTTTCATATGCTACTTCACCTGCACTTGTAATTTTTTTCTTGATTCCAGAACCTTTATTGCTTTGAACTTCAGGAACATGAATATTAATCTCTTCTGGAATAGGAATAGTAACACCCAAAAGCTTGCATACGACTTCACCATCTGTCTTGCTTTTCAATCCAGGAGAAATATAATCACACTCAAATTCCTTCAACAACATTTGTTGTTTCTCAGCAAACAAAGCCAATCTCTTTTTATCATCTCTTACAATATCCAAACATGATTCAAAACTATAATATGAATCATTGACTAGCTTTACATTCTCACAATCACCTGAATCGGATTGAATAGAACTAAAACGATAAATTCTTGATATCACATCCTTTCTCCATCTTTTCAAAATGTACCTTTCAGGAATTTCTTTAACACCACATCTCATCATTATTGTAAAAGCATGTCTGCATAAAACACCCATACGCTTAAAATGTTCACAACTACAATTTATTTCTTTCTCTTCAGCTTTTATTTCAACCTGATACAAAAACAAAATTTACACATTTACATTCATATAAGAATACTCATATCAACACTCATATATTCATATATTCATATATGAATAAACGAATATTGATATTCATATATGAATATTCTCATATTCATATATGAATATTATTACATCTTTCATAAAAAAAACAAGTCAAATTACCTTAAATTCATTTTTAAAATCACTTTTACTGTTGTTGTACTGCACAATGTAAACTTCCCAACCATCTTCAATACCAACATATGAGTATATACAGAAAAAACATGCTTTATATATTTCTTTTTGCACCTCAAAAAATAATGTACTTGTATAAACCTTTGATGCTTGCAGTTCTATTTCTCGAGGTGTTTGCATTCTATATGATACTTTCTTTGATGCCTTATCAAGCTCTCGTTGAGTATTCCTTTGCTTTTGAATGACAGTGTCGTAATTCATCATGAAATTCAAAAGTAAGTTCCCACTTTCTGAATATGTCACACCCCGAAACCATGAATGGCGGAAACATTCTGGGGCGGAGGACGTCATGTACAATATCACAACAATGAATACTAGTAAACAAGCAACAACATTATCCATTGCATTAATATTATAATTTCATACATGTGTGTTCTGTCAAAGTTATAGACACCAAAAATATACATATCAAAATAAAAGATGAGTCTTGAACGAACTCCATCTTCTCAAAATCCTGACACCTGTACCTCTCTAGTGGTGACCTGAGAATACAAGTTATTTTGAAAACGAGTATCATCTTAATGCTGGTGAGATCATAAGTATATTAATGCCTGAGTTTGTATGAAAATGTTTGTAAGTTGTTTCTGTAAAATGATTTGTACAATGTTTTGTATAATGTTTGAACTCTCCTAGAAAACCCTATGTTTTCTACTAACTGTAGCCTTCTACCAAGGCATCTCGTGTTCGTCTATATGTCTCTTGTTAGAGAGTGCGTGTTTCCCAAATTTTGACTATCATTAACCAAAAATATAGTTACTACATTACCGTGCATCGTGTGAATATTCACGAAGTGAATGTAATGGGAAAATATTATCGTACCGTAGTATTTGTAATAAGTGACTACCGTGGTACTAACTACCTTAATACAAAAAGGTGTTTTCAAATAACATGTGATCGACTTGTATCCTGATACCAACTCTAGTAAAACGACGATGTAAGACGCTGTAAGAAATGACATTTGTTACCCGTAGACTTGTAAGTCCCACTGTAGCGAGCAGCAAGGTGTAGGATAGTCAATCCAGTATAGATATATACGCAAACTCATACACTCTCCAATTAAGGAGATTCGGGATGCAAGAACGATCGTGGCAGGAACTGACATGACCCGCTCAATGGTTCACATAACTACGTAAACGTATATGTAATAATTGTGCTGACTGAAAGTGTAATCTTTCTCTGTCTAACCTGTGTGTACTAAAATGTTCTACGTGTGCTAGCTGTAATGTACTTTCTCTCTATCTAGCATGTATAGTAATGTATTGTGTGTACTACTCGAACTGACTCATGAATGAACTAACACATTGTATGTTTCTTTGTTCTAGTTATAGTATTAGTATTCTTATGTGCTACCCCTATGGTAACATACTAATGATGTAACTCGTACGTATGAACCAGGATGTATACCCTTGCTACCCAAGGGTACTGAATGAACTGTAAGGACCTTTATGACTACATATGTACACATGATATATAATTAATATTTAAATGACCTTCGGACGGATACCCGATATCCCACCAGACCACATCTCAAGCGCGAAAAGGAAATAGGGCGGACATGCCTTCCTAAGCCTTTTAAACATTTATTATATAAGTATACATACATAGACATGAAATTGATAATAAGTATTAAAGAGTTTAAATGAAAGTATTTGATAAGTAACAGAGTTTGTAAAACAGTTTGAAACAATACGGTTTGATAAACAGTTTGAACGGTAAGAAATCACTGGTTTTGTAGTTATTAATCACCTGTGATTGATGTAATAACTATAAGTATTTAACTTGTATTCCTCCCCCCCCCCCCCTAAAGCATTTAAAAACATTTAAATCATTGGTTAAGGGGTATGAACACACTTGTGGTGAGTGGATTGGATTAAAGTGTCGGATACTGTGCTAGGTGGCAAACGAAGACTTGCTCACACGCACGAGCCTAGTTATCATATAATGAGCATATATATAACTAATTAGCCAAATAATAACTAATAAATTAAGTTGGGACACTCTAGAACATGAAAACACTTTGTATAAGTGTTATAAGTCCTAAGGGTTGCCTCTAAGTTGTTGTGGGACAATGCTAAAGGGGTTTAGGGTTCCAAAAGCCCCTATATATGTGTTTACTCTTCAATAAACTCCACACAAGGAGTTTACGGTCGTAAGCTCTCAAACATGTTGACATTATTTGTTTTGAAGTGTTACGTGATTTCTAGAATAAGTTCTACTTGGTGGTTTAATCCTTTGGGTACTTTAGGGCATTAATACACTCCTTTTAGGAGTTTTCGGCCCAAAGACCATTTCCTTTGGAGTTTACTACTGTAAACTCTCAGGGGATGGTTGTTTTTATGCTTTCAAGTCTCATACACATGTAGGATAGGTTCTAGACTTTTACCCTAAGCAAATGGAGGCCTTAGGCACACTTTGGTGCCTTATTTTGATGTTCACGACCCAAGCACAATCATAGGGCCGTAAACTCTCAAAAGTGGGGTTTTTGGATGTGTTTAAGTCCTTAATTTATGTAGGAGTAAACCTAGGTAATTGTCCAAAGCCTTAGGAGTGTTAAAAACACTTTTTGGTCCTTGTTTTTGGAGTTCAGGGTCCAAGAACTCCTTGGGCCGTGAACACCTAAACTTGGGTGTTTCTTTGGTGTTTTCTTGTCTTAAATACACTTACATACCATCCTAAGGTCGTTATTTAACATGCGGAAGGGACTAGGCCTCATATAAGCCTCATATAGGAGTTTACTCTCCAAGAACGTTCTTGGGCGGTAAACTCCTGAATCTCACACATTTTCTATGTAATCGAGGTTATTAAACATGTTATAAGCCATATAATGTAACTAGAGAAGGGTACTTACGATTTGGGATGAAAACCCGAAGATCCGTGAGAGAGAAATGGTTTTTCTCTAGTTGGAATTGTCAATAATGAATGAATATGGCTCAACATTCTATATATAGTCTTGAGATTTTTGGTAGAAAATATTTTATTCCCGTAATGAACTCTAATGTAATATAGTTTTGGAGTAACAGCGTTGCACAAAACCCTAGTGCATCCACTCTCCTGATATCTCCTTAAGTGTAAATCCCGAAATACTCAAACTTATACAGAAAAGTCTGAAAATTTACTGTGACTGTTATAACTTCTATTGACCTTATCAAGTTCGTACATAATGGAAATTTCGGGTTGTCACATCATCCCCCTGTTAGAAGGAATTTCATCTTGAAATTAGAATTTAAGCAAATAAGAAGTTACAAATAACTAAACGAAAAGATGAGGATATTTTAGCTTCATCTGATCCTCTCGTTCCCAAGTGAATTCAGGTCCTCGTTTGGCGTTCCAGCGAACCTTCACTATCGGGATACGGCTTTGTTTCGTTTGCTTGACCTCTCGGTCCATGATTTCTACTGGTTCTTCCACGAAGTTGAGGCCCTCGTTGATCTCGATCTCATCGAGTGGAATAACAAGAGTCTCGTCGGACAACACCTTTTCAAGTTTGAGACGTGGAAGGTAGGATGTACGTTACTAAGTTCGCGTGGCAAGTTAAGTTTGTAAGCTACTAGGCCGATTCTTGCGAGAATCTCAAAACGCCCAATGTACCTTGGATTTAGCTTTCCACGCTTTTTGAAGCGTATTAAGCCCTTCTAGGGTGAGACCTTCAATAGAACGCGGCCGCCCACCTAGAATTCCAACGGTTTCCTATGTTTATCAGCGTAGCTTTTCTGTCAGTCTCTGGAGGCTTTCAGTCGTTCATGGATCTGAACGATCTTCTCCGTCGTTTCCCGTATGATTTCCGGACCTGTGAGAGTGCTTTCAGGAACTTGTACCTTAGCTAACTGGGTATCACCCACCTCAGCCCATCACAGAGGGGATCTGCACTTTCGGCCATAGAGGGCTTCGAATGGAGTAGCCTTTATGCTCGTGTGATAACTGTTGTTATAGAAAAATTCGACAAGGGGTAAATGAGTATCCCATGCTTTCCCGAAGTCGATCACACAGGCTCGCAACATATCTTCCAAGGTCTGGATAGTTCTCTCACTTTGCCCGTCGATCTACGGATGGTAGGCTATACTCATGTCCAACCTAGTTCCTAAGGAACTTTGTAATGACTGCCAGAACCTCGAAGTGAATCTACTATCTCTGTCCAAGATGATAGATAAGGGAACACCGTGCAGTCTTACAATTTCCCTAATGTAAGTTCTTGTAAATTTCTCCATCTTGTCTGTTTCTTTGATCGGCAGGAAGTGTGCAGACTTGGTCAGTCTATCGACGATGACCCATATGGAATCAAGTCCACCCATCGTCTTGGGCAACTTGGTTATGAAATCCATAGTTATCCGCTCCCACTTCCATTCTGGTATCTCCGGCTGTTGTAAAAGACTGGAGGGTTTCTAGTATTCGACCTTGACCTTTGCGCAAGTAAGGCATTTACTCACGAAGGTAGCAATCTCTGCTTTCATGTTAGGCCACCAGTATAACATTTTGAGGTCCAGATACATCTTATCTGATCCCGGGTGTACAGAATAACGAGTGTTGTGCGCCTCGTTCATGACCAAGTTTCTGAAACCGCCTAAGTTTGGGGTCCAGATCCGGTCCATGAAATAGTAAGCTCCATCACCCTTAACCTCCAAGTTCTTATCCATCCCTCTTAGGGATTCACCCGCCACATTTTTAGGCTTCAAAGCGTCAAGCTGAGCTGCCTTAATTTGGGTGGATAAGTGTGAATGGATAGTCATGGTCAATGATTTGACCCTACGACCAGAATATTCCTTCCGACTTAGGGCGTCAGCTACTACGTTGGCTTTACCCGGATGAAAACGAATTTCATATTCGTAATCACTGGGTAGCTCTACCCACCGTCGTTGTCTCATTTTGAGCTATTTCTGGTCGAAGATGTGCTGTAAACTCTTGTGGTCTGTAAAGATAGTGCTCTTCGTTCCGTACAAGTAATGTCTCCAGATTTTCAGAGCAAACACAACTGCTACTAGTTCAAGATCGTGGGTTGTGTAGTTGACTTCATGTGTCTTTAGCTGTCTCGAGGCATAGATGATGACCTTTCCCCGCTGCATCAGAACACATCCGAGCCCTTGATTCGATGTATCGTAATAGACTATGAAGTCTTCTATTCCTTCGGGAATGGATAGTATTGGTGCGGTGCACAAGGCTCGTTTGAGTGTTTGGAACGATCTTTCCTGCTTCTCTTCCCAGTCAAAGGCCACACCCTTCTAGGTCAGTGTTGTAAGAGGTTTCGCTATGCGGGAGAAGTTCTGAATGAACCTACAATAATAGCCAGCGAGGCCTAGAAATTGACGAATTTCCGTAGGTTTCTTCGGTGTCGACCAGTTCTCAATGGCCTTGATTTTGGAAGGGTCCACGTGTATTCCCTCTTCGCTAACCACGTTCCATAAGAATTCGACTCGTCGAATCCAAAATTCGCATTTCGAGAACTTCGCGTAGAGCTTCTCCAACCGTAAAGTTTCGAGGACTTGTCGCAAATGTTGACTATGCTCTTCCTTACTACGAGAGTAGATAAGTATGTCATCAATGAAAACAATGACGAACTGATCTAAGTAAGGACGACACACCCGATTCATTAAGTCCATGAATACCGTGGGCGCGTTTGTTAATCCGAATGGCATCACTACGAATTCGTAGTGCCCATAACGAGTTCGGAAGCCTGTCTTCGGAACATCCTCCCCTAGTATTCATAATTGGTGGTATCCGGATCTTATGTCAATTTTTGAAAAGAAGATCGCCCCATGCAGTTGGTCAAACAAATCGTCGATCCTAGGTAATGGATAACGATTTTTGACCGTCAATTTGTTGAGCTCCCTGTAGTCGATGCACATGCGAAACGATCCGTATTTCTTCTTGACGAACAAGACTGGAGATCCCCAAGGTGAGAAGCTTGGTCTTATAAAGCCCTTGCTGAGCAGTTCGTTAAGTTGACCGGACAGTTCTTGCATCTCTGCAGGTGCTAGACGATAGGGCGATTTGGCTACTGGGGTAGCCCTTGGAACTAAGTCGATTTGGAACTTGACTTAACGTTGCGGAGGTAATCCTGGGAGTTCTTCTGGAGAGATGTCTGGAAAGTCGCGTACTACTGGAATGTTCTGGATGTCTTTCGTTTCTTGGCTCATATCGACCACATGAGCAAGGAATGTTGTACATTCCTTTCGTAAGAATTTCTGAGCTTGGATACTCGAGATGATACGAAGGTTCGTGTCGGGTTTGTCGCCATAAACTACTAAGGTTTCGCCAGACAACAGATTAAGGCGAACAACCTTTTCGTAACACATGATATCGGCACGATGAAGACTCAGCCAATCCATGCCGATAATGACGTCGAAACTTTTAATTGAGACCGGCATAAGATCGATAGAAAATGAATGGTTATCTAAAGTTAGGGTACACCCTATGAATATACTGCTAGTGCTCTCTGTCCTTCCATTAGCCATTTCCACAGTGAACGGTTCATTAAGTGTTCGTGATTTTTGCCTAAGTAAGTGAGCAAATTTTTGGTTCACGAAACTCCTCTCCGCTCCACTATCAAATAGAATGCATGCATAAGAGTTATCGAGGAGGAACGTACCAGTGACCACTGTGGGGTCGGCAACCGCTTCCTCATGGCCTATGGCCAAAACTCTTGCCACTCCACCGGCAAACCCTGCCTTTGGGAAGTTTCTCTCGAAGTGGCCTACCTCGCCACATCCGTAGCAAGTTTGGCCCATTCCAGCACCGGGGGCTTGGTTGATTGGTTTTGCTGGAGCTTTACAGAAACGGGCTGTGTGCCCCTTCCCGTTGCAGTTCAGACACTGCATCACCCAGCAGGCGCCGTCGTGGTAGAAGTTGCACTTGTTGCACTTAGGTAAACTTCCAGCATACTGCTTTATCGGAGCAGCAACGGCAGGTGTTATCGCAGCATGTACTGCCACGACCTGCCTCTTCTTAGCAGCCTTTGCCCTCTTCTTACTATCCCAAAACTTCCGCTTGGAATCAGCGGTTCTTGGAGGTTCTGAGATGGACAGGGTAGTTGTTGCGGCTGGGGTACGAACCCCATGGTCTATGAGCCGCTGTGCCAATCGCTTGGCACTATCAAATGTAGTGGAGTTTGATGCCAAAACATTTCCCTGGTATGGGGGCACCAGTCCCCATATGTATCTTTCAATCTTCTTTCCCTCTAAAGGAATCATGTTGGGACAGAGGGCCACCAGTTCATAGAATCTGGTGGTGTAGGCGACTACGTTGGAGCCCTTCATGGTTAGGCTCCACAGTTCTTCCTCTAGCTTTTGGATCTCGCCCCTCGGGCAGTATTCCTCAATCATGAGGTCTTTCAAGGTTTCCCAGCCCATCGCATTAGCTACTATAAGAGTTAGTGACTTAACATTGCCGCTCCACCATGTTAGGGATTTTGTTTCAAAAGTGCAAGTAGCATACTTCACCTTGCTCTCCTGGGGACAAAGAGCAGATTTCGAAAACCGATTTGGTTTTCTCGAACCATTGCGAGATGGCAATGACTCTGCCAGTCCCATTGAAGGACAATGGCTTGCAGTTCGTGAACTCCTTATAGGATCACTCTCTCGAGCGCACAGGAGCTTCAACCTGAACAGACTGAACAGGGGTTCCTCCTCTAGTGGAACCAGATGAATGATATTGGGCCATGGCGGAAGCCACAGCCGCAGCCGCAGCTACGACAACATTTAGAGTTGTCATGTCGAACTGAGGAGTAGGTGGTTGTGGAGGTGGAGGAGGTGGTGTTTCGTTATTTGGGTTTCTCCTTGGATTTCTGCGAGGCGACATCTTTGATCTATAAGTTTATGAAGATGAAAGCATTGATAAGAATTCAATGGAAGAATTGATGAGAATGACTCATGGACTAATTCCCCATAGCCCAATAATACGATTGAATGAAGATCTAAACTAATAGATGATTATATTTGGATAATAATTCCCATATGATTAGGTACCTGTCAATATTATTGGTATTACTGATGTAAAAAGGTTCAGGAAAAACAGCCTACAGTAATAGGCCTTACATCAACCAAAATGGGAAAATTTTGACAGAATTACAACCTAACCAAGACCTAACAGGCCTATGATTTACAAGATAGGAAAATAGACCAAAGTTTTACATAACTAGGTTATATCCAAAAAGAGAAATTGATAAGGATCTATCGGCGACGAGAACTGCCAGAGTGAGTCCTTGATCCTGACAGAAGGTGTTCTAGGTCCCTCATACGCCTATTAGCCCTTACTTGCTGAGCTCGAAGTTCTCTGACTTCAGCTCGCGTTTCAGTGAGTTCCCTCTGAAGAGCTGCATTATGGACCATAGTCCTTTCATGAGCAGACTCTAGTTGGCGAATGCGGACAGTGTTAACACCAGTGTTGGCATCAATCTCCAAGATTTGATAGACAGATGATTGACCCAGTATCGTGTTCCGAGAAATCCTACGAACCATGATGGGTAAGAATCTGTCAGCAGAACCTCCATTAGTGAGTTTGTAGAAACTTCTATCCCCATTGTAGGGAATAGGTTGACCCTGTTCATCGCTCCATGTATTCAAGTTTGTTGCCCACAGAGGAGTGGGTCCTTGAAATACCGGTCGGGGTTGTTATTCGGGGCTTGGCCTACTTGAGGTAGGTTATTGACTTTGGGCTCAGAGTCAGATCCATCCGAGAAGCCTTCTGCTTGATGATCATCCAAAGGGATTTGATGCTCATCATCGGACTTTGCCTCAAGCCATCCAGCATTTCCATTGGGTGGAAAGTACGGGTCTCCAGGAATGTGGAATCCAGCCATTAAATCTACGCGAGAAGGGAGGTATAAGAATCTAGCACATACGTAACTAATAGTAATGTAAAATACTCCTATAGTATTTTAAGTTTAATGTTATGTTCTAGTGTTCTCATTGTAAGGTTGTTGGTAAGATTTTTGACTTGTTGCAACCACACAACTACACTTAGGCACATGCTAGTCAACTCTCGGATAATATAGTTGATCAGGCTGTATCTTCCCAGTTTTGACTATATGTCTCTAAGTCCACCTGCGTTGTTCAACAATCGTAATTCTTTTGTACTGTCCTAGTGACACTGATTTTAGTATGAATGCAGACTTGTATACATAATTAAATATTTTATTATTTATAAGTATAAACTCTTGGTCAGAGTATTTTAATCCCAATGTATTTATAGTTAGTATATCTTTTATGGGTTGATATAGTCAATTCACTATAAACAGTGCTTTGATACCAATCTGTCACACCCCAAAACCATGAATGGCGGAAACATTCTGTGGCGGAGGATGTCATGTACAGTATCACAACAATGAATAGTAGTAAACAAGCAACAACATCATCCATTGCATTAATATTATAATTTCATACATGTGTGTTCTGTCAAAGTTATAGACACCAAAAATATACATATCAAAATAAAAGGTGAGTCTTGAACGAACTCCATCTTCTCAAAAGCCTAGCACCTATACCTGTCTAGTGGTGACCTGAGAATACAAGTTATTTTGAAAGCGAGTATCAGCTTAATGCTGGTGAGATCATAAGTATATTAATGTTTGAGTTTGTATGAAAATGTTTGTAAGTTGTTTCTGTAAAATGTTTTGTACAATGTTTTGTATAATGTTTTATACTTAATGTTTGAACTCTCCTAGAAAACCCTATGTTTTCTACTAACTGTAGCCTTCTACCAAGGCATCTCGTGTTCGTGTATATGTCTCTTGTTAGAGTGTGCGTGTTTCCCAAATTCTGACTATCATTAACCAAAAATATAGTTACTACATTACCGTGCATCGTGTGAATATTCACGAAGTGAATGTAATGGGAAAATATTATCGTACCGTAGTATTTGTAATAAGTGACTACCGTGGTACTAACTACCTTAATACAAAAAGGTGTTTTCAAATAACATGTGATCGACCTGTATCCTGATACCAACTCTAGTAAAACGACAATGTAAGATGTTGTAAGAAATGACATTTGTTACCCGTAGACTTGCAAGTCCCACTGTAGCGAGCAGCAAGGTGTAGGATAGTCAATCCAGTATAGATCTATACGCAAACTCATACACTCTCCAATTAAGGAGATTCGGGATACAAGAATGGTCGTGGCAGGAACTGACATGACCCGCTCAATGGTTCGCATAACTGCGTAAACGTATATGTAATAATTGTGCTGACTGAAAGTGTAATCTTTCTCTGTCTAACCTGTGTGTACTAAAATGTTCTACGTGTGCTAGCTGTAATGTACGTTCTCTCTATCTAACATGTATAGTAATGTATTGTGTGTACTACTCGAACTGACTCATGAATGAACTGACTCATTGTATGTTTCTTTGTTCTAGTTATAGTATTAGTATTCTCATGTGCTACCCCTATGGTAACTTACTAATGATGTAACTCGTACGTATGAACCTGGAAGTATACCCTTGCTACACAAGGGTACTGAATGAACTAGAAGAACCTTTATGACTACATATGTACACATGATATATAATTAATATTTAAATGACCTTCGGACGGATACCCGATATCCCACCAGACCACATCTCAAGCGCGAAAAGGAAATAGGGTGGGCATGCCTTCCTAAGCCTTTTAAACATTTATTATATAAGTATACATACATAGACATGAAATTTATAATAAGTATTAAAGAGTTTAAATGAAAGTATTTGATAAGTAACAGAGTTTGTAAAACAGTTTGAAACAATACGGTTTGATAAACAGTTTGAACGGTAAGAAATCACTGGTTTTGTAATTATTAATCACATGTGATTGATGTAATAACTATAAGTATTTAACTTGTATTCCTCCCCCCCTAAAGCATTTAAAAACATTTAAATCATTGGTTAAGGGGTATGAACTCACTTGTGGTGAGTGGATTGGATTAAAGTGTCGGATACTGTGCTAGGTGGCAAACGAAGACTTGCTCACACGCACGAGCCTAGTTATCATATAATGAGCATATATATAACTAATTAGCCAAATAATAACTAATAAATTAAGTTGGGACACTCTAGAACATGAAAACACTTTGTATAAGTGTTATAAGTCCTAAGGGTTGCCTCTAAGTTGTTGTGGGACAATGCTAAAGGGGTTTAGGGTTCCAAAAGCCCCTATATATGTGTTTACTCTTCAATAAACTCCACACAAGGAGTTTACGGTCGTAAACCCTTGAGTTTACGGTCGTAAGCTCTCAAACATGTTGACATTATTTGTTTTGAAGTGTTACTTGATTTCTAGAATAAGTTCTACTTGGTGGTTTAATCCTTTGGGTAGTTTAGGGCATTAATACACTCCTATTAGGAGTTTTCGGCCCAAAGACCATTTCCTTTGGAGTTTACTACTGTAAACTCTCAGGGGATGGTTGTTTTTATGCTTTCAAGTCTCATACACATGTAGGATAGGTTCTAGACTTTTACCCTAAGCAAATGGAGGCCTTAGGCACACTTTGGTGCCTTAATTTGATGTTCACGACCCAAGCACAATCATAGGGCCGTAAACTCTCAAAAGTGGGGTTTTTGGATGTGTTTAAGTCCTTAATTTATGTAGGAGTAAACCTAGGTAATTGTCCAAAGCCTTAGGAGTGTTAAAAACACTTTTTGGTCCTTGTTTTTGGAGTTCAGGGTCCAAGAACTCCTTGGGTCGTGAACACCTAAACTTGGGTGTTTCTTTGGTGTTTTCTTGTCTTAAATACACTTACATACCATCCTAAGGTCGTTATTTAACATGCGGAAGGGACTAGGCCTCATATAAGCCTCATATAGGAGTTTACTCTCCAAGAACGTTCTTGGGCGGTAAACTCCTGAATCTCACACATTTGCTATGTAATCAAAGTTATTAAACATGTTATAAGACATATAATGTAACTAGAGAAGGGTACTCACGATTTGGGATGAAAACCCGAAGATCCGTGAGAGAGAAATGGCTTTTCTCTAGTTGGAATTGTCAATAATGAATGAATATGGCTCAACATTCTATATATAGTCTTGAGATTTTTGGCAGAAAATATTTTATTCCCGTAATGAACTCTAATGTAATAGAGTTTTGGAATAACAGCGTTGCACAAAACCCTAGTGCATCCACTCTCTTGATATCTCCTTAAGTGTAAATCCCGAAATACTCAAACTTATATAGAAAAGTCTGAAAATTTACTGTGACTGTTATAACTTCTATTGACCTTATCAAGTTCGTACATAATGGAAATTTCAGGTTGTCACAGAATATGTATTAAAGAATGAATTCATACTCTCTGACCTCGATGTAGTCTTCATCAAACCACACATTGGAATATCACTATAATATCCAGGTATCCATGAATCACGTATTGTAAACATGTCTTTAAACCATCTTGTGTCTTTAAGATTGAATTCCTTCATAAGCAAACCCCACTTCACCTAAAAAACATCAGGTTTCATATTAATGTCCCAAACAAGCTTTGAAAACCTTTTTCTAAAGTCTGTGTTTGTAAACTAATCATCTGATATATGTATTAAAACAAAAATATTCATAAATGAATAAATAATAATAAGTAAAATAACAATTAATATTCATAAATGAATATACTAATAAGTAATATATTTTAAATATATTAAAATAATACCTTTTTTTTCAACTTTTTCATTATATGTCACACACATAATCGGTGCTTTGAATTACGAAACACATTCTCAACAACTTGTTTTATTGCAGCATCTTGATCGGTTAAAACAAGTGTTGGTTCTTTCCCATGAGTTTTAAGAAATGCTTTAAGCAACCAAGAGTAAGACTCAATGCTTTCATTGCTTAGCAACCCAGATCCAACAGTAACCGATTTTTTATGATGGTCAATAGCAGTAAACGGAACAAAAACCATTCGATACCTAACACACAAAAGAATGTTCATTAAAGTCAATTTTTGATGTATTAATAAGTGAATATAAAAATATTCATATATGAATAATCTATAAACCAAAGTAGATAAAATAATTTACTTGTTTGTTCGGAAAGTCGCATCAAACGAGATAACATCACCAAATTTAGCATAATATGACTTCTCCATTTCATCAGCCCAAAACATACAGTCCAAAACATAATCTTGACAATTAAACGTAAAAAGTAATTTGGATAGTGAGCTGGACGGTCATTCATTATGTTTACTATCATTTGGGCATCTTTATAACCAATAACCCTGTTGATATCTCTCCTTAAATTTTTATAGTGAACTACTTTGGGCTTTACAAACTCATACCCACCTCTCAGACTTGCCCTCAACTTATGAGCCATAGTTGGACCTATTTTTGATGTGGAAGCACGCACAATAAACTCTTTTTCTGAATATGACATTTGACTCGCCTTTTTTAAATCGCTACTCTTCTCAAGTGGATGGTTGTGAAGTTCATCAAACTGAAAAACTCTATTAATATTATAATTAAGTGGATGATTGTAGTTGAGTTGATTATGATGGCATGTGCGGAATTAGAAAGATCTAGTGATTCATCATACAAAATCAAGAACACAAGGAGTAAATAAATCTTTGTAAGCTCTTATTAGATCTAGAAAGATTATACAAATGGGTTTCTATACAATTTCTCTCTCTAGTCTAACACTCCAAAATGGAATCCTTTACATAATGGGAGTCACTCACTTCCTATTTATAGAAAAAGACTCAACCCATTTACACATACAAAGAGAAAAGCCTAAAACATTACATCCAAGCATGACTTTGCACCCTAACATTTTATAATCTAGAGTTCCATACACAGATTCAAATATAATCTTTTCTTGACAACCAATAGCTCTTGAATTTGAATTTTGTTTCCTCCTAACACCAATTGTACCTAATGTATCACAAGATTTCTTTTTTTGTTTACCACCACGATTACATATAACATGTTTCTTCTTTATAATCTTGTTATCAAACCTTGACTGTGTGCTCAGTCTAACATCAAAACCACCAATTTCAGCATACTCAGAATACATTTTGATAGCCAACTTTAATGATTTGAAGATTAAACCCTTAAATGGAATAAGTTGAACAGGTACATCTGGCTTATAGACATGTTCTCCAATTATATCATCAAAATATTGTGCATCATGTACTGAACTTGAAGATTCACCACCTAAAATAATAATGCATGAATAAAACAATAATAATATATATATATATATGAATACATAAAACTCATATAAATAAAACAAAAAACATTCATATATGAATAAAACATTTATATATGAATACATAAAATTCATGAGGATTCAAAATATATAAAATAAAACATAACTTATTCATATATGAATAAAACGGAAAAAATAATAAATTCGAAATTACAATTAACACACGTTTATTCATATATGAATAAGACAACAATTTATTCATTTTAACATATTCATATGTAAATAAAACATAACTTATTCATATATGAATAAAACGAAAAAAGTAATAAATTCGAAATTACAATTATCACACGTTTATTCATATATGAATAAGACAACAATTTATTCATATTAACATATTCATATGTAAATAAATGATAATCAACAAAATTAAAAACAACAAAATAATTCAATAACTGATACCTTCAAAAAATAAGTTCTCAACATCTTCTTCTTCACTCTCACTTATAGAAGAATACAAATCACCATCAATAACACTAGAATTCGATATAATACACCAAATGATCTATATAAATAAACAAAAAACAATCTTAATATCGAATATATCTCACAAAAAAGGTCGTAAATATGAAAACCTGGTTAATTTCGAATATATCTCACCTCAACGTACATAATATCTGAAAGAAACTTAAATCATATATGATCATATGATGTAATTAAGCAATCTCTCTCAGTACAGAGTGTAAAAACTACAACAATATAACTGATGAAATAAATATCTCAAACTACTTAACAAAAATCCGATGAAATAACTTCAATACATATTCGAAACTTGATAATCTTCATAATGAACTCCGATGAAACAACTCCAAAACGAATATAATAAGCGTAATTCCAAACAAATTATAAAAAGCAATAATCTTGATAATGAACTTCGATCTATCCGATTTAAACGATATACATACCTGATCAAATCGGAAACTGAAAACGAAGTAGAAAACTGAAACACATATGCGAAACTTCACGATTAATGGAATGAAAACGTATAATTGCTAACGAGTTATATAAAGAAAATAATATTGATAATGAATTCCTCATATCCGATTTAAACAAGATAAAGATATCATCAAATTGGAAACTGATAACACGAACAGGTAGGTTCTATGTAAAAAAGTTGCTAATTTACAAAGATACCCTTAATGAAAATGGACACGCGCATTTTTTTTAATTTGAACATGTTAGAGAAATGATTGGCTGAGAATGATTCATCCATTCTCAACCTTTTTTATTTTCTCAATTGAACCTACCTACCTACCTACCTATATATATATATATATATATATATATATATATATATATATATATATATATATATATATATATATATATATATATATCCTACTCTAATAAATGAGTACCTTAATTTCCACGTGTCATCTCCTCAAGCCCTTCTACATTTTTCTCCTGCCTATTTTACAATCTACTTAATTTACGAATATACCCTCCTACTTCTTCAAAATCGAATTCCAGTTCTCCTTAAATCTCGCAATCTGGATATCATTTTTGATTTCTTCTATATATCGTTCCATTTCCATTACTGATTGAATTATCAAGCTTACATTGTATTCGTAATCTCACAGACACACAGAAGACGAAAATAGGGTTGGAGCATATTCGTGATTGAGTTGCGATTTACACGTTCTTGATTTTTCTGTTTCTTTTGTTTTAGATTAAATTCTAATGTAAGACTAAGGCATGTGTCATCTGATATGTTCAATGTTGGATTTGGGAGAAGTAAGGTTATGGTTTTATTGTTACAGACTTACAGGTTTTATTTGGGTTTTGGTAACCACCGTATCTCCTATACCCTAAGATTTAACAGGTGCAGTTTTCTTATTTGCGATAGGGGATATGGTTCAAGGCATCTCCAGTAACGTCTTTACTCTAAAGATTTCGTTCACATAAATGTAGTGTTCGTTCACGTATATGTAGTGTGTATCTCTTTGCTGGAAATTAAAAAAAAGGTAAGAGAAACATTTGATTCGACCTAAATAGATTTGATACTGTAAGCTTAGGTCTTGATGGTACCGGTGGTTTTCCAGTGATCCAGTTTCTCCAAAGGGGATTCAAATCCATATGGTTTTGAGCTTCAAAATACTTCGACATGGTTGGATATGGGGCCTCCTATTAGTCTGTGGAAATTTTTCTACGGGTATATATCATTTATAAGCAATCATTTGGGTTATTCTACATATAATCAAATTTTCTTTTATTTTTCAGCCGGTGGTGCTAGAAAATGTGAAAGTTTAGAAGGGGGAAAAGGATTCATTATTCCCTAAAAATTATGATTTAAGGTATGAGTTCCAATTATCTGAGTGGGTAGATGGGTTGATGGGGGAGTATGAATAAATGCATTTCTTTAATAATTTTATGTGACGGTTTCTATATTTCGTTGCTAGAATGAATTATATGGAGATAAAACATGAAGAGGTTGTTGTCGTATACTATACATATGCCAATATCTTTTATTTGGGTTCACGAAGAGATAGATGTGGCTGCAAGCCAACTAATTATGATATCAAAAGATGATTTTGCTAATATTCAACATAGTTGTGAGTTCATTTATTTATTATATCGTTGAACTTTCAAATTTTGTGAACAAGACATCTACTTTGGAAATTTTACCAATATAGCACTGCACTTTCATTTCTTTTCATACTTAAACATTATACTTCAGAAAATATGTTGCTATTTCTTTCATTTTAACCTCGCGCATTATGCTTTACTGTTTGGATTTTTTTAGGATTTTCATGTATTATCTATTTCTTGCATTTTACCATTTTTTTTCTCTGTCACACGTTTAAGATTATATCGGCCCAATCTAATTCTAAAGCATTTTACTCCTCACATATTTAGGATTCTTTCTTCTTTATAAGGTGTTTTTATGTTACCTTAACGATACATGTTCTCCACATTTGCATACTTACATTGACATCCCTTAGTTTTTTTTATTAATTTTGTATTTTATTTTTTTGAGTAAAAGGTTAGATATAGAAAGCTATAAATCATCTCTCTGGCACAATAGCAAGCTTTAGGTTGGTCTCTCTATTACAAGTTATGGTAAACATTTACAATTTTGTTACTGTTATTTTTGGAGTGATAACCATTTTATGATGGTTGATGTCGGCTTTTGAATATAAAAGGACAATCAACTTAACCACTTACCGGATATAGCTCAATTAATATGTTCAACAAAATATAGATACTATAAATGACATATTTCTTTTAATGTTATTTATATACTAAGGTTCTACAACTCTACGTAAGTGAAGAAACCACTTCTATCCTATGGGCAAAATGACTAACAAAGTAGTACAATATAATAAATGGTAACCAAGTCTTGAGGCTCACACGTATACGCCTTAAGCCCTTCATTGGCCCCTTTAAATGTATTTCTTTTTTTCAAAAACTATCAAATAATTGCTAATTCTAAAAAAAGTTATAAATAGAAACTAAGTTATCACACCTGTACTAAAATTAAGAAAAGTTAATTTTGTAACACGGAAGTTATCAAAATCATTTTTATATTCATAGTTTGTAACACATAAATTCCTAAAAAGTTTTATTTTTTTTAATATGTTAACGTCAAAACATAAAACAAAAATCTTACTACATAAAGGACAAATTTATAAAAATAACAAAAAAAGCAATGTTGCTTGTCCAAAGTGAGAAACCAAAATGATTTGGTTTGATTTTAATTATATTCAACGAATCAAACCAAACTATATTTTTTTTGTTATTTTATTTCGTTTATAACTTTAAGTATTCATTAATTTTTCATTTCAATTAGGTCGTCCTGTAAAATATCTTTTTAGAAATTATTGAATAATTTCTTTAGAAATTATTGAGTAATTTCTAAAACATTTGGTTTTTATTCATGGTTGGTGTTATGTTACCTTTATGAAAATAAAAAATAGAAAATTATTAAAAATATTAATTACAAATAAGGATGGTGGACTTATCACAAATGTTGTATGCAAAGAAGTCTCTACAAATTTCTAATGTTGTATGCATAGAAGTATCTGCAATTTATTTCTATTAAAACAATATTGTTTTAGATTTTATTTATTTATTTATTTATTAAGACGTTACATTTTGAAAAAACAACCAAACCTTATCATCCTAATTATTATTTGTAACGTAAAATAACAATGTAGTTAGTTTTGTTAACTGAAAAAACTGATATAGCTTTCATTTCCAAAGAAGATTATTTTCATGATTTTATCAAATATACTTACTTACAAAACGTAAAATGGATATTTATTTAAAAACAAAACTATAAACTTAATGGTAAAACTTTTACGATTTTAATTAATAATTTTTTCAAATATTTAATTAGATAATATGTTTTTTTCAACCGTGGTTTCCACGGGTTTAAAACTAGTATATATATATATATATATATATATATATATATATATATATATATATATATATATATATATATATATATATATATATATATATATATATATATATATATATATCCATGGATTAACATTTATAGCAAGTGTATTTAAAACAAAGGTTACATCGATGTTACCTAAGTAAAATAGTTTCTAAAACAATGATTAATACATAATATATAGAAAAACAATCGCATACTGACATACATAAGACCAATCAAAATATATTATTATTTTATGATATTAATTATCACCATTTGTTTATTATCTAACAAAATTGTCAAAGTTGTCAATCCAAAGTAAAACAATGCATGAACGAGGAGCTCACTATATAAACATACACCCGATCCACCTATGCATTCAAAAACATCTTCTTCCCTCCAATTTCCTCCGCCACACAAAGCCGATTCTGATCAGAAACCCTCCAATAAATTCTGATTCTTCTCCGATACTTGGAGATTTGTTCAAAATATTCCTCTAAATTCTTCATCTTAAACACACACACACACAATTAGTGTTTGTCACATTGAAGTGAACACGCAAAGCTTAATTCAGCTATGGCCAACCATCGTGATCAAAATCCATTCAGTCATGACGATGATATCAATCCTTTTGCGGTAGCTGTGTTTTTTCTCTCTGTAAAGACAAAAAAAAATAATCAGTATATGTATATATATACTCATGAATTCACCGTAATCCATTTGTGAAATGTAATGTTCAAAATTTTTAAAAACAACTCAAAGGATTGTGATTGGTAACCTATTCATATAAACTTCTTAATTATTAGAGTAAATTACTGAAATCGTTCCTATGGTTTGGTTAAAATTACACGTTTTGTTTCTAACATTTTTTTTTATATTCGGATCGTCCCTATGGTTTGGTGAAAATTGCATGTTTAGTCCCTAACTTTATGTATGTAAGGGACGAAAAACGAATAAAATCAAACCACAGGGACGATCCGAATGAAAAAAAAGTTAGGGATCAAACGTGAAATTTTGACTAAACCATAGGGAACGATTTCAATAATGTACTCTAATTATTATATTTGTTTAATTATTTTTTATAGAATCATAACAACAATTATCAAGTCCCTCCAAGCTCCAAGCTATCAACTCTTGATCCTGAACCTCCACTTTTCTACGGTCTTAGTGGCGCTGCTGCACCTCAAACTTCTCTTGATACGTCTGCGGTAATTCAAGTTTTTAATTTGTTTTATCTTTTATATATATATTGAACTAGTTGATTCTTTCATCTTTCATTATATCCTTTAAAAACAAACCAAACTTTTTTTTTTATATATATATACATTTTTTTGTGTGTTAAAACTAAAGAGATAAATGTCATTATTTTTTTAGAAAGTTTATTACATTTTATATCTTCACCGGATCATTATAAAAAAAAATTGATTTTGCTCTACAAGATTATTGTATTTTGTCTTATTTATGAACAGTATGATTGATAAATAAGAAAACAGTTTTATTAAACTATTAACTTAATTAAACGTCGTATTTTTTCAAAATGATTCATGAGTTGCTGATCTTGCAAATGTGTTTTGAAAATAGAAATTAAAGAAGAAGAGACAGGAGTTGGAAGCTAAGGAGGCTGAATTGAACAAGAGGGAAGAGGTAATTTATTCAAGGGTCAAAAGTAATAATTTAATTTCAAATCATCAAATTTATCAAAAAATTCTTGTCTGATAACCACAAATAATTGTTACCGAAATTAAAATCTAAAAGTATATTTTCATTTTGAAAAAAAGACAGGCATGAATCTTTTTCTATTAAAAAAAAAAAGCATTGTATGAGAATTGACTTTTTGTCATTTTTTTTAATTGATAATCAACTTTTAAATTTTATCATTTAATTTAACAAGTCAAATTGATGAATTTACAGTGCCAACACATCTAATGACAAAATGACCGGCTCTCTCATTTAATAGTAATTTTTAAGTCATATCCAATCCATTCAATTTGAAAAAATACGTTTACGTTGATGTGACATTCACATCAAAATAAAAAACTACCGCACCTTCTCTCTTTTTTCTCATCGATTAAATGGTAATTTTTAATATAATAAAAATTCAATCATAAACCTAGTTATTTAGATGAATTACAATAAATCATCCATAAAATAATCAAAATTGTTGGATTAGAAGACAAACTTGTCGATGTAAAATTTACAATGTTATAACTCATGGAAAAATGATAGGAGAATGTTGCCATGTCATCAACATTGTTGACATGATATCTTCATCGCTCTATATTATCAATATGCCAATGACACGCCATCAAGACCATGTTGTATCATCAACTATTGTCATTGGTTATAGGTACTTCTTAAAATTGAATGTCTTAAAAGTATAAATGACAGTTGGTTATATAAACTAAGAATAATAAAAGTTTGGTTGTTATACCATGCATTCTATCCTGTTATGAGAAATGCATAAAACTTGATCTTGTTATTTTCAAAATAAATTATACAATATGATATTATTGTGAAGAAACACTTCCTCTTATTATCTTTAATCAAGATATGAAAATGAATATCAAAAACCTAAACCTATAACTATATCTAATTCTTAATAGTTATTTAATTGATTGCAGATTCTTAGACGAAAAGAAGAAACGCTAGCAAAATGTATGTTCTTAACTTCTTATCACTTTCTGGACCCCTTAAATGATGAACTAATTAAAGAAAATATAACCTAAGATGACCATAAATGATCCACAAAGTTGGCTTTTGGTGGTATTAATTGCAAAAATGATCAAAAGTTAAGCTATGTCGCATGCCAAATATATACCAAATTTACATGTCATATGATGCTCATGGAGTGGACTTGTGTAGACTAGATAAAAAGGTGCCTACATGCACCTTTTTTATTATTATTGTTTTTTTAAGAAGATGTATATATAAATAAATAAAAATCTATTCCCGAAATCTCTTAAAAGCCAAGTCTATTAATTAGTGACTACACAGTTTGTTTATAAATATTTTTTCTAATTTTTATTGTTAATTAGCTGGCGCTGTCATTAGACCTAAGAATTGGCCTTCATGTTACCCCCTTGTTCATCACGATATTGCTAACGACATACCACTTCATCTTCAACGTATACAATATGTTGCATATGCAATATTATTAGGTATGTTTACTAGCTTTGGTTTTTGTTGCTATAATGTTTATATAAAATTGAAAGACAATAAGATTATATTACGTTGCTTCAGGAGTGCCAATTTCGCTTTTTTGGAATGTTCTTCTAAGTATAGCAGTTTTTGCGCGTGGAGCAGGTTCATGTTTTATGATCATTTTGAATACTATTTTATATTTAACTCTATAACTGATTTTTTTTCACCTTAAACATTTACTTTAGCCGGAGTCTTTGTGTTCTTCTCCATTATCTACTTTTTCTTAGGGCCTATGGGAGCCTTTTACTTTTGGTATCGTCCACTTTATCGTGCTTTTAGGTAAGCTTGTTTTCGATACAAGTATTCATATAATTTTCAAAGCAAAGTCCGAACTCCACACCATACAATGTCAAACTCCCCACAAACATAGTTTAAAACTCTCGATCATATCGGTTCTAATTAAATCAACACTATAAACCAAACCTAGTGTTATGCTCTTCACTTTGTACCAAAACATCAAACTTGGTTTATAGATACGCTGTTGAATATTTGATATGAAAGATTTGAAGTGTTAGTTTAGACGAAAACATTAGATTTATTAGGCGCCGTTCTAAAAAAAATATGTTATTTTAGACAAAATATGTTCTAAAAATATACATTTTGATGGATTGTGTCCTAGATTCAACTTCCAAACAATCAATGAATCGTTTCCCTTATGCTTTACAATGTATGTATTCAATAAATCTATAAATTTCTTTTTTAACATATTTATCATATACAGGACTAATAACGGTACAAGCTTTGGTTGTTTTTTCTTCAACTTCTTTGTGAGTATCTTAATTACGATCTCTTCAACTTTACATTTTTCCAACAATTATATATTATGACTTAGTTTTATTGTCCAATAGAATCACATTGTGTTCTTTAGCTTCGCTGCAATCGGGCCTCGCATAATATTCGTCGGACTGCAATTCGCGTGAGTTCCTCATACTTTTTGGGTTTCATCCACTTTCTATCTACTCTAATAAATGAAAATGATTTTGCCACATGTCATTCTCTTATAAGATTAGCCACATGTCATTTTGTCATAATTTGAGATATATTTATTTTCCACTTGTCATTGCTTTAATTTTCATTTTCAATATATCATTAATTTACTTTCCATAAATTAAGCCTACCATAATGACTATCAAATTTTAAATTTTAAATTTTAAATTTCAAATTCAATTCCAAATAAATTTACAGTTTAAACCTTTATGGTTAATATTTTGTTATAATTAACCCGTTTAGTAAACACTAAACACATAATTTTAATTAATTTATTCTTTGTATTTTTTTTCTCATAGTTTTCAATTATTTCAATTTCAAATTCAAATAAAATTTCTATTTAATCGTTCGTACTTAACATTTTGTTTTAATCAACCCGTATATTATACGGGTCTCACAACTAGTTCTATAAAATGGAACTTACTTCAAGATTTGTTTTTGTTATAGGGGGCTCTTGAATGCAATGAGCCTAATAAGCGACTATCCAGCCCTTGGGGTAAATTTTCAATTTCACTAATGTTGCCAAACTTAGACTTTTTTTTTTTCTACAAGTTGTAATAAGT
The DNA here is from genome assembly GCF_052625555.1 of Lactuca saligna. Taxonomy (NCBI): domain Eukaryota; kingdom Viridiplantae; phylum Streptophyta; class Magnoliopsida; order Asterales; family Asteraceae; genus Lactuca; species Lactuca saligna. The sequence goes on along the minus strand of NC_136417.1, from coordinate 174,529,852 downwards.
AGCTTATAATGTTTTTTATTTTGTAGATTATGAGTTTTATCGGATTCGGCTTTTTTGCGATTGAGGTACTTCTAAGCATATGGGTTTTTCGACAAGTTTACATGCATTTTCGAGGGAGTGGTGGCAAAGCAACTACAGTATCAATCGATCTTTGAGCTATGGAAAATAATTGAGTATCAGCTTTCAACTTTCAACCGGACATAATTTTGCAATGAAAATGAGGTCGTTTTAGTATTTGGTCATGGTTTGTTGATGGTCCGTTGCTATTTAGAAAACGAGATTGTTTTATTTTTGTTTTAAAAACCTTATTTTGTCAAAATTTTGAATAATTATTCTTTATTATTTACATTTGTGGTTTATTGGCAGAAAATTCTAAAAGTGATTCAATTAGACTTAAAATTATTATAGTAGTTTTTTATATGCTTTAAAAAAAATTGTTTTTCCATATAACTCATAATTATTCTCATCATGTTTCACGAAATAAAAATATTAAAACATATTGAACAAAAATTTTAATAATAATAATAATAATAATAATAATAATAATAATAATAATAATAATAATAATCTTTGTATAACTTAAGTTCTTATCTGTTATTGTAGATCAAAACATGATTTAATATGAATATTTTGTACTTTTTTTAACATGCATTGTATTAATATTTATTTTAATTGTAACACTTTAAAAATCAAAGAAATTAAAAAATTTCAAAATAACCATCAATCAACATTGTTTACAAAAAGAATCATTGTTTCAAAAAAACATTATTTCAAAAAAACATTATTTCAAAAATAGAGTTTCTCAAGATCTAGTGACATAAAATAGGAAGTTGTGCACGATCACATCTTTGTTTTCTCACGATCCTCTGAAGTACCTAAAACCATAACTAAAACTGTAAGTCAAGCTTAGTGAGTTTCCCCAAAATACCAACACACACATACATATAACAACATATATTGGGTCCACAACTTAAAAAGTCTGGATTAACCCTGAGCCCACAGTATGAGTCTAGCATGCCAATCAGGCCCTCAAATCTTATCTAGATTGCTCTTGAGTCCACAACATAAGTCTGGCTTTCTCTCAGGGCCCACAACTTATGTCTGGATTGCTTTCGAGCCCACATCATAAGTTTGGCTTGCATTCGGGCCCACAACTTATGTCTGTATTGCTCCCGGGTTTGTTAGCTACCGCAAAAGTAGTACAACCTCAACCAAACACCATATGTCGACATATGAAACAAATAAACATAAACACAGAACCAGCAAATGCAGATAATCACACATATCTACCAATCAGCCACAATCTGGCATAATACTATCCTAACCAAGATAAACAGTCCAATGGGTCGGCATTAGTGCCTTTGATCCATGGGTACAGTGAGGAAAACTCACATTGCAGACTAACGAATAGTTGAGCAATACACTACTCCGAATATCAACTCTACATGTTATCTATTCAACAGAATAAGACCAAGGCTTAACAATAGCTCAAAATACCCTTAAATCAAACTTGGTCAACCCTGGTCAAAGTCAAAGTCAACGGTCAAGGTCCAAAAGTCAATGTTCCTTCCCAACGGAGTACGCCATGCATACTAAGAAAGTATGCCCAACATACTCTGATGTTGACCAAAAGCAGGGCGTACGCACAACGTACCTCCAAGTACGCCCAACGTGTGCTTCCCAGTCCCAAAACCCCATTAAGAGCTTATTCCATTAAGCCCTTCCGTCCAAAACTCAAAACCAAGCCCAAAATGATGTCCTAAGTCATAAAGTTTCCAACTTTATGACTTGCATTGTTATAAAGTGCTTAATGTCCAAAACTCTATGTTCTTAAGCCAATACGACCATCTAACACATGTATGGGTTACATAAAACACTCAAGCTCATATTTTTATGCACAAAAACACTCTGAAATGTCTAAAAGGACGACTCAAATGACTTAGAGTAACCCATACTTAAAATGTCAAGATAATGGGACCAAAATGCTCACAACTTTAAGGCTAATAAGATCTTAAACAAATTATCATCAAGTTCAGAGCTTTTTACCTTAAAATGATGCCAAATGGTGATGAGATTCTGAATCTAAGGTGCTTCATACTTCCAAGGTGGCCTTTTCTTTTTCTCATTACTTCTTAATCACCAAAAGTACCCACAAAAGCTTAAGAACACTCTCAAGGTGGATCATGGTTCTAGATGGACAAAATGGAAAGTGGATGCTAAAGAGGAAATGAGAAATGAGGAGTTAATGATGATTATATATGGACCAAACCCTAAAAATTAGGGTTTGAGGATACTTCACGTACGCCCTACGTACACAGTGTACGTCCAACGTACTAAGTCCCACACATGTACGCCCAACATACACAACGTACACCCAACATACTCATCTTAACACTCGGTTTTGAGTCGCTTTATTATTTAGGATTGTGACCCGATTATTGGTTATCATAAGGTTTAGGGCCTTGGGGAGGAAGAGGATTAACCCTTTTTGGATATGGGAATTATATAGTAGGTGATGAGAGAGTTCAAATGTGTTTCTGAGCCCAAGGGTATAACTATAATTTGGCAATTTGTGCCTTAATGAATTTTAAGTTTTTGTTAAGGAAGTTTTTTTAGCTTGTCTTATTTATATATCCTTGCAATGATATCGTTGTGAAAAATTGATGTTTGTGTATTTCTATAAATGGATATGATTCTTAGTTATGTTATTTATGGAAGTGTCAAAATTCTCTAAGTAATGAAAGATTCCCATTACCCAAGTTTCAATTGGATAGAAACTTGGAATCATACAAATTGTATTGTGTGATGTATGGAAATCATGGTACTTGGGAAATTAAGACTAATTCCTTGATCACGCAAGTATGTGAGTCAAGTGAAGGACTAAAGGACTAGAACAAGATGTTGTGCACTAGTCAAGTCCACCACAAATAACAATAAGACTATTCATCATAATTCACTAAAAGTCTAGTAAATGTGGTTATACTTACAAGATTAAGTGTAATTCTGAATCATTGAAAGGTTTCAATGAATGGCAGAACGAATAAGAAGAATCAATTAGGCAGAAAGATAAAAGTTTCTCTAATATAAGAAGGAGGGAGGGTACTTTTGTATGGGGTTTTATGATCGTCTTAATGATTAATAACCATATCACAATTGATCCTTTAAGGACATCTTAGTGCACTAGTATGGCTAAGAAGAAGAATCGAAAATTGTTGAAATGGTTAAATCAAAAAGATGAGCCATACTCGTTCCAAAATCAAGTCTTAGAGTCACACTCCTAGATTGTGACTTGAGTGACATAATATTAAGTAGGAATGTTATTACACTTGCAAATATTGGTTAATTGTGATGTCATGGATAAGACAAAGACCAACTAATACCAATTGTGTGTATCATTTGTCTTGATAAGAATCTTCACTAACTCTTGAATATTTGTTTGTCAAGAAATGTTTTCTTGATAAGAGAATCTTATATGTCAAGAAGTCAGTGGGAGCCTATATGATCTTGACAAGTTTCAAGAAGTAATCAAGAGTAAACATATTATTAAACACTAGCACACGACTTGAGGATTGTAGGCTATTGTGTTGACATATTCTTGTTTATGTGCCAATCCACTTGAGTGATTATGCATATGAGTTCTACAAGTTATCAATAGGTTGCATAAGGGTAAACACCTTGTTCAATTAAAGTACATTGACTGGCATAGATGAGCTGCTGGATAACTTGGAAGCAATGGTGGGACCCTTGATTGCAAGAAATTAAGAATGAAAAAGTTTTGTCCATAAGAGTTTGAATTTGTCACAAACATTATCTTATGATTATGGTTATGGCAGTTCACATGGATATGAATACATACACTATAAAAATATAAGTGTCATAAGGTTTCTCTCCTTCATGAAAATGAGTGTAAGGAAATGCTTTCACTATGAGAGATTTTAAGAAGATAGCAACTATGTAGATTGCATTCTCAAATTCGATTATGATTACAGCATCCCTCTTTATAGTTCGAATTGTGAGATTTGGCAATTAGTCTGAACATTTAGGACCTAATAATATAAGTTCTGGATTAGTTTAGACACACATGTGAGCTGTCTGAGGAAAGGTATATGAGTTTGAAAAGCTTAGATAAAGGCTTATCAAAGCACATCGTATTGGAAATATGAACTTTGGAAGTCAATAAGTATTGTCTTCTACAAGTTCAACCATTTTCTGAATACGTGTCAAAGCTAGTGGAAGCATAAATGTTATGCTGGAATGGATATAATCATCATGTTAGTGGGAGCATGATTATTATTTAAGTATTGCTAGTTAGCAATATTAATCATAGAAAAACAAAATTTTCACTTTGCAAATTTGCAGGGGTTGAAAATTTGTTTTTGTTATAATTAAGGGAGAAAATGTTATACTTCGTTTCCAATCTAAAAGCTTAGATCGATAAATTTTAATTAAATTTAGTCAAGGGTATATTTATTATTTGCATTCTCAAAGTTTTATTATGATTATGACATCCCTCTTCATAGTTCGAATTTTGAGAACATGGCAAATAGAAATATTATGACGATATTATAGTAAGAAACTGGTAAAGTATCACGTTTTTCATTATGAATTGTATCCTATACGCTTCAGGTGTAGGATCGATTGCATATGCTATAATATTCAACTGTTCTAAAATTTTCAAATGCCTAGGGCATTTAGAGGGAAAAAGGGAATAGAACCGAATTTGACTAAAATAATTAAATAACTATCAAGGACAATCTAAGGTTCGCCAAGGATTGGTCGCTTGTGGACAGTTAGAAGTATAGTCATGGATGGACCATATTGACATTATTATGAATAGATAAGATTCTATTTAGAATGAGTTTTCATATGGTAAATATGGAAATGTTTCCATATTAGGAGTTGGATATCGAGAATCAATGTCTAGATTAGAAACTTTTATGCAAGAAGGATGTTCAAAGGAATGTACTTTGAATATAAGACTTCATGACTATGGAATTGTCTTGTAACAATCTCCAATAAAGCATTTTGTAATTTCATTGGCCGAGTCTAGGTGACTTTTGTGCGGTGACATTACGAAATGACTGTTGTATAAAATGTTAGAATCTTACATATTCTAGTAGTGGCGAGAATTTTGTATTCTTATACTAATGGATTAGGAATTGTGAAATGAGGGTGATTGAAAATGTTATTCAATTATACTATTTCACAAAGTAAGGACCATAGGTAAACATAGTGTGCATGCTAAAATGTTTATTGCCATATAGGATTAGTATTATTTTTGTGTTTCACTTTGCATGTTTTGACTTCCCGAATAATAAGATTATTCAAACTCTCCACAGTCGCTCATTCTTTGGAAGTAGGAATGAAAGAAGACTGTCATGAATCTGACTGTAGATTGTCTAAAATGTTTTAGATATAGCAAAAGTTTGTTGCAGGGTTCATGAGTGTTGTTATAAGATTAGAGCATTGGATTAAACCCACACTCACTTGGATCGCTTCATGGGTTTTATCACGAGTGATTGGTGAGACGATAATATCTTATATTCTTGAAATCGAGATGTGTAAGTTGTATCTTGCGTGTCGGTTACACATTGATAATATGTAAACGCACCAGTAAGTTGGTGTTATAAAACGTATTATCGTGTGTGATTCGGTGAGTGAGTACAAGCGAGCATTGATTCAAATTTTATCCATTCCTTTTGCCAAAAATGGGATAAAAGCGATATATGTGGGCCCTTCGATGATTTAGTGATGACACCTAAGCGCTTGGCCAAGTCGGGACTAAGTTGATGCGTTCAATTGTAGTTTGTTATCAGTCGTCATAAATTGGAAGTCGGAGAATAGTTATAGTCTGTTATCAAGAATGGAGGAATATATGATCCCTTATCTAAAGGACACGCTTCTGATAAGATCAGAGTTGACAACAGATTTTGAAAGGTACGATTGATGATCAGGTTTTTAAGTCATACACAGAATAGTTATTAGACTTATCCAAGTGGGAGACTATTGGATTAGTGTCTAATTCCATAACTATTTTGGTATGTACTTGATTCGATTATGAGCATGGTCCTTTTTGGTTGCCTTCACATTGGTGACTAGACAGGATGACTGTTGAGGAGAGAGGCTGGTTTACTGTTAAGAATAATAAATTAGGATATAATTATGATTTGTCAATATACTATATGAATAATATATTAATTTTGAATCATATTATTCATTAGTATTTAATCAGAAATTAATTAGGAATTAATTTTGGGATTAAAGAAATTAATTCAAAGTACAGGGGCTGTTTTATAATTATTTGATAGTTGAGACTTTTGGCTATTGGATCACCTTTATTAAGGCTTGAACGAAAATCCTAGAAGGATCTAGGAGTTTTTGTCCAAGGGCTTAAGGAAAGGAGTTCATGGACTTGCTTAGGTCCTAAGCTAAGGGATTAGGGTTTCCACCTTGAAACCCAAAGCTAGCCTCAAGTATAAATAGCACCCTAAGGCACTAGAATTCAGCCATCCCTTGGGAAACCCTATTAGGGCCGAATGTTGGAGCTTAGTACCTTCCTCCTCCTCCTCCTCCTCCTCCTCCTCTCTCTCTATCTCATATTCATCCTCTCACTCAAAGTGTGTTTGTGAGCCATTAGAGGTACTACACTTGTGGTACTTGCTTTCAAGAGCTAAGGAAACTCAAGGAATTAATTTTTATTACTATATAAAAACAAAAGGTATGTATTCTATTCTTCTATGTCAATTTCGAAAATAGTATATGCATGTTAGGTTTCTTTTTGTGTTCATAGTGTTGTATGACTAATAGTGAAAACATAGATTCGTATCTAGGGTTGCGCGCACACATAGGATTGTTTGTATATGTTGTTGGATAAGGTGTCTAAGTCCATAACTTATTTGGTATATACTTGACCCGACCGTCATGGTCCATTTGGGTTGCATCTCATCCAAACTATTTATGGATAATTTTATGAGAGTTATACACATATGTTTATTAATATATTATAAGTTATAATATATTAATATGAAGTTATGTTATTTAATTAGTTTTAGTCTTAAATTAATTATGAATTAATTTAGAGATTAAAAGGAAGACTAATTAGATTATAGGCTATTTGTTTTATATAGTGTGGGCTAAGACTCATTTGTTAATGGGCTAGGCTTATATGGAAGTCCATGGATGATCCATGGAGCTTTTAACCCATGGATCCTTGGAAAGGAAAATACATGGGTTATTAGGGTTTCACCCTAACCATGTACACTATATAAGAATGCTTATGGAGCATGAAATGGCAACTAGTGAACTAGTGTGTGTGTGTGTGTGCTTGTGTGTGGCCGAAAATTATACAAGTGTGTATACTCTCTCAAAGTTTTCCAAGAGTTTGTGGTATTTTGTGATTCCATTTGAGGCATTCACACTATTGGTGCTTGGCCCTCAAACTCCTTAGAACCAAACTCATCAAAAGGTATGTAATCTCTTCTAACTCTTTTATGTTGAAATGTTCCCCATGCCATGTTAGATAGGTTATAAACCTTGGAAAATTTAGTATTTTGCATGTATTTAGACAAACATAGATCCAAGGTTTATTAGGGTTGCATGCACACTTAGGAAGTGTTAGATTGCTCAAAACCCAACAGTGGTATCAAAGCCTAGGCTTGCTTGTTTGATACTTGATGCAAAATAGTGAAAAAAGTCGAAATCGTTGCTGTCTGCATGATGGACTCGCCGAGTCCATGGGGAGGACTCGACGAGTCCAAGGAAAACTTCAACCTACTCATCGAGTAGGTTCATGCACTCGACGAGTAGGATTGAGAGAGTGCATATTTTCGACTTTTGCTGCTGGAAATGGACTAGAAACATTACCCTAAACTGTTTTGGTGTTATAAAGCTTATTTTAGATGGTGTAATGGTTGTTCTAATCCATTTACAATAGCATATATCAAAATTCCATGATTTTATGTGTTCATATAATTCTTGAATTTTTTATGATCATGTTCATGTTCTTATGAATTTAGAAAATGATAGGAATTATTTGCTGAATTGTTTAGGATTAATTCTTGATCATTTATGTGTTTTAATGGAGTCCATAATTTGTCCTCAAGTTATGGATTTCCAAAGGTCACCTTTATTTAACACGCACTTAAAACACATAAGTTACATGAAAATGAAGAGTCTTCATTTTTATGAACCTTTAATTCATAAGTTATGAAATGAAGAGTTTTGCATAGTTACAAAACTTTCCCTCAAGTTTTGGAATTTGTAAAGTTTCACACACTTTAATAAACTTTAATTTCAACCCTTAGAGTTTTAATAGTTAAAATTCAGCCCTTATACTATTTATAACATTAATGGTTAATTATTATATATATATATATATATATATATATATATATATATATATATATATATATATATATATATATATATGTATAAGAATAAGTCGTTTTACCGTTAGTAGGCCTCATTCACGAAGCCGGTCTATAAGGTGGGTATAAGGTTGTTGCCTATAAAATGGCGACTTAATGGGTGTCCATTCTCACCCATCGCTTGCTTGATCGATGGAGGGTCGTTAGCCGAACGGGTAGAACAATGACTTTAAATCCTCATTAAAAGTATAATGAATATTATAAAGTAACTAAACCTTTTATTTAATTCCCAATCTTAGTTACTTTAGGAAAAATGTGAACATGGTGCTAGTCCATGGAATTCACACTTTGTACCTTACCAAGTCGTTGGTGGAGCGTGTGTGGTTAACCGGCACACTAACTAGGACTAGTAAGGATCACGAAGGGTGACTTAATGTTTGTCATAGATCAATGGAGCGTGTGTGGTTAACCGGCACATTGATTAGGTGATAATATTAAGGGTACCAAGTGAATTAGCATGGTTATTCACACCTTGTTTTTTGATCCTCGACATCCCAGTCACAAAACTTGAAGGGCACAATCGAGATTGAAACATGCCATTGAAAAGTTCAATGAATCTCAAAAGAATATAGGAATTTCAAATCCAATTAAACCTAATAAATCGTTTCGTTTTCATGGTGGAAATTGGTGAATCGTCATTCACCTACCTTTCAAATATATTATTACTTAGATTACGGCATCCCTCTTCTAAGTATAATATATTGTGATTGGGTCCTAGCCTTAATATTACATTTGAGTGTCTTATTAAGGATCCTATATATCTAATCTAAACTTACTCTCTTCTTTCAGATGTCTTCCAACACTAATGCTTCGGGCTCTAACCCAACTGGTTCTTTCTCTCTCATGAATCTTTGTGGGAGGGTCATCTTTGATGGTTCCAACTTCATGGATTGGATTAGGAACATCAGGATGGTTACTCGTTATGAGGACAAGGAATATGTCCTCGATAAGGAGTTAAAAGAACTTGATGAGTCTACTGCTACTCCTGAGGAGATCGTTGAATTCAGGACTCATGAGAGAGATGCTACTAAGGTGGCATGTATCATGATGGCCACGATGACAGCCGAGCTCCAAAAGTCGTATGAAGATTTCTACCCTTTTGAAATGCACCAAGACCTGATGGAAAGGTACCATCAGAGTGCTCGTCAGGAGCGGTACGAAATAATCTCCTCCATAATAACTACCCGCATGAAGGACGGTGAATCCGTCACGACCCACATGCAAAAGATGCAAAGGTATGTGGACCGTTTGCTGAAGCTGAATGTTAACATCCCTGAGGAGTTGGCAATTGACATCATTTTTCACTCCTTGCCTTCTTGTTATGACCATTTTTGTATGACATATCATATGAACAAGGAGGAAGTTACTCTCAGCAAGATTCAAGGACACTTGAAGACCGCGGAATCCAGTCTTAAGGGCAAGGCGGTTGTTACCTCTACTACTCCTACTCCAACATCTACCCCTGTTTTGGCTATCGGGCAAGGCAAAGGGAAAAAGAGGAAGCACCCTTCGAAGGGTACCAAGGGAAAGTCTCTTGAAGGCTCCTCATCAAAGACTAAGAACAGTTCTGTCACTCCTTCTTCCATTCCCAAGGATGCTGAATGCTTTTATTGCCATGAAACGGCACACTGGAAGCGAAACTGCCCAAAGTATTTGCAGGATCTAAAGGATGGGAAAGTGAAACCCACCCATGCAGGTATTTACACTATATTGTCTAATTCCTCAACATATTCTAACTCTTGGGTGCTTGATACAGGATGTGGTATTCACATATGTTCTAATTTGCAGGGCCTAAGAAGAATGGAGAATGTGGAGCACGGGAAGATAAACTTGATCATGGGGAATAGGAAGGCTTCACCTGTTTCCAAGATTGGAGTTTATACTTTGTTGCTTAATAATGGGTTGAAATTAGATTTGAATAAATGTGTGTACTCGTCTGAAATGGCGAGGAATATTATTTCTTTTCATGCTTTGTACAAACAAGGTTTTACCTTTTCGTTTGATAATGAATGTGGTGGTATTAATGCTTTCTTTAATAATGTATTTTATTTTAAAGCATTACCTTGTGATGGTGTGTATGAAACTGTGTTGATTGTAGACAACTTAGGAAATAATGTGTTGTATATTGATTCTTCTACTAGCCTAGATAAAGCATCATTGTGGCATTGTCGTCTTAGACATGTAAACAAGAAACGCATAGGCCAACTCCAAAAGAGTGGAGTCCTGGAATCATTTGACCTTAAATCGGATGATAGTTGTGAATCTTGTCTACTTGGAAAGATGACAAAATCACCCTTCACTGGAACTTGTGAGAGGGGTGAGGGTTTGTTGGACCTAATACATACCGATGTATGTGGGCCATTCAAAACCGCCACAAGGGATGCTAATCGGTATTATGTGACTTTTATTGATGATTTTAGTAGATATGGGTATGTCTACTTAATCAAACATAAGTCAGAAACCTTTGAAAGGTTTAAGGAATTCAAACAGGAAGTAGAAAATCAATTGGGCAGGAACATTAAGATGCTTCGATCCGATCGAGGTGGTGAGTATCTTAGTATTGAGTTCCTTGATTATCTTAAGGAGTGTGGGATTGTCTCACAATTGACTCCTCCCAGGACACCACAGCTGAATGGTGTGGCTGAGAGGCATAATCGAACTTTGTTGGACATGGTTCGCTCTATGATGAGTCGAGTTTCGTTACCAATCTCTTTTTGGGGGTATGCCTTAGAGACTGCCGCCCATATCCTTAATCTAGTCCCTACAAAGAAGGTTACCAAAACACCTCATGAGATGTGGACTGGGAAGGTTCCCAATTTGGACCACATCAAAATTTGGGGTTGCGAAGCTTTCGTGAGGCGTGAAACTCATGATAATCTTGAACCCCGAAGCGAAAGGTGTATTTTCATCGGCTACCCACAAAAATCCTTTGGTTACCTCTTCTACAGACCCAGTGAGAATGTGGTCTTTGTAGCAAGAAGAGGGGTCTTTAGCAAGAAAGAATTTATAAGCCAAGGAGACAGTGGGAGGCAAATTGATCTTGAAGAAATTCAAGAATCAATTGGTGAAGGAACCTCAGACACTAGCAATCAACCTGAGGAGGAAACTCCTGTTGATCCAGCTGATGAGTCTGTACCTCCGAGGCGTTCCACACGGGTTAGGAACACACCTTCGTTTTATTATGGCTTTCATATTACTACGGAAGGTGATACGTTTATCAGTGATAGTACACTGGTAAATTTGGATGAACCTAGCAGTGTTAAGGAAGCCATGGCAAGCCCGAAGTCTGCTAAATGGAAGGAGGCTATGGACAGCGAGATACATTCCATGTATGACAATCAAGTTTGGAACTTGGTTGACCATGTACCAGGCCGTAAAACAGTTGGGTGCAAATGGATCTTCAAGAAGAAGACAGACATGGAAGGAAAAGTGCATACTTATAAGGCTCGACTGGTTGCGAAGGGTTTTACTCAAACTCAAGGTATTGATTATGATGAAACCTTCTCGCCGGTAGCAAAGATTAAGTCTATTAGGGTTATGCTAGCCACTGCAGCATTTCATGATTATGAAATATGGCAAATGGATGTCAAAACCGCTTTCCTTAACGGAAAGTTGGCTGAGGATGTGTACATGAATCAGCCAGAGGGTTTCGTCAGTGCAGAGTACCCTAATAGAGTATGCAAGCTTGAGAAATCCATTTATGGATTAAAACAAGCATCTCGTAGCTGGAATCTTTGTTTTGATGAGAAGGTAAAAGAGTTTGGCTTCTCGAGAAGCGAAGATGAGTCTTGCGTGTATGTCAGAGCTAGTGGGAGTATAGTTAGCTTCTTGGTACTGTATGTGGATGACATACTACTTATAGGAAATGACATCCCAACCTTGCAGGAGGTTAAGTCCTGGCTTGGGAAGTGCTTTGCTATGAAGGACCTAGGGGAGGCTTCCTATATCCTAGGGATAAGGATATTAAGAGAAAGGAGTAGAAGACTAATTGGACTTAGTCAGAGTACCTACTTGGATAAGGTGTTGAAAAGTTTCAACATGGAGAATTCCAAGAAAGGAGATTTACCGATCCAAAGCAATGCCAAACTGAGTAAGACTCAGAGTCCGAGTACAGAAGCTGAGATAGCTGAGATGAGCGAATTACCGTATGCTTCCGCAGTTGGCTTGATCATGTATGCTATGACTTGTACCCGCCCTGATGTGGCATTTGCTTTGAGCATGGTCAGCAGGTATCAGGGGAACCCTGGCAAGGCTCATTGGACCGCGGTAAAGACCATTCTCAAGTACCTGCGGAGGACTAAGGATTGGGTCCTTACCCTTGGTGGTAGTGATGACTTGAGAGTATTAGGGTATAGTGATGCTAGTTTTCAGACTGATAGGGATAATTTCCGCTCTCAGTCAGGCTGGATCTTTACCTTAAATGGAGGGGCAATCTCTTGGAAGAGTTCCAAGCAGGAGATGGTGGCTGATTCGACTTGTGAATCAGAGTATATAGCAGCGAGTGAAGCAGCGAAGGAGGCGATATGGCTAAAGAACTTCATCGGAGACCTTGGAGTTGTACCAGCTATTAAGGAACCTATGGAGATTTTCTGTGACAACAATAGTGCGGTTGCCTTAGCCAAGGAACCAAGAGATCATGGCAGATCCCGGCACATTGACAGAAAATCTCACTTCATAAGACACAAGATTGAAGAAGGACTCCTCGTGGCAAGGAGGATATCGTCGGATGAGAATCCTGCAGATCCCCTTACGAAGGGACTGACGAGGGTTAAGCATTTTCAGCATGCGAGACGCATCGGGCTGAGGGACGATATTAGTTTTACAGATTAGATAGTTTTCCTGAAACTTGTAAAATGTAATCGATGTTTGATGATGAATGAAATCTGTGATTTATTTATGAGTAAAGTGTTACTATCATTGTCAATTGTTTACTGTTGTTTCAGTTTTGCATGTTTTGACTTCCAGAATAATTAATTTATTCAAACCTACACAATCGATCATACGTAGGAAGTAGGTATGAATCAAGATTGTCATGAATTGGGTTTGTAGATGGCTAAAAGGTGTTTAGACATGGCAATGGTTGCTGCAACATTCATGAGTACTCATAAGTTATGAGTATTGGTATAAACCCACGCTCACTTGTATCACTTCATGGAATTTATCTCGAGTGATCGTGAGACGATAATATCATATAAATCTTCAAACCTAGAGATATGAGTTGTTACCTATGAGTTGGTTGTGCATTGATTGCACGTAAACGCATCAGTAACTTGATGTTATAAAACGTGCCTTTGTGTATGATTCAATAAGTAGTAGAACAAGCATATCAGTCGAAGTTTATCTGTTCCTTCTAGAAACATAAGCGATATCTGGGCCCCTCGATGATTTTGTGTTGACCCATGTACCGGGCCCGGTCAGAACTAAACCGATGTGTTCAGTGAAGTTCTTCGTCAAACAAATTGGAAAATCGAGAAAAAACTGCTAGACAATAAGCAAGACATAGTTCCATGTGTTTGTCCGGCTGATATCATGAGAACAGAGGATTATGTGATCACTTGTCTTTAAAATGGCGCTTCATAGTTCGACGGAGTTTTCGAGAGCTACGATTGCTGGTTGGTTCCTGAAGTTATAGGCAAATACAGTTATTAGACTTATCCAAGTGGGAGTCTGTTGGATAAGGTGTCTAAGTCCATAACTTATTTGGTATATACTTGACCCGACCGGCATGGTCCATTTAGGTTGCATCTCATCCAAACTATTTATGGATAATTTTATGAGAGTTATACACATATGTTTATTAATATATTATAAGTTATAATATATTAATATGAAGTTATGTTATTTAATTAGTTTTAGTCTTAAATTAATTATGAATTAATTTAGAGATTAAAAGGAAGACTAATTAGATTATGGGCTATTTGTTTTATATAGTGTGGGCTAAGACTCATTTGTTAATGGGCTAGGCTTATATGGAAGTCCATGGATGATCCATGGAGATTTTAACCCATGGATCCTTGGAAAGGAAAAGACATGGGTTATTAGGGTTTCACCCTAACCATGTACACTATATAAGCATGCTTATGGAGCATGAAATGGCAACCAGTGAACTAGTGTGTGTGTGCTTGTGTGTGGCCGAAAATTATACAAGTGTGTATACTCTCTCAAAGTTTTCCAAGAGTTTGTGGTGTTTTGTGATTCCATCTGAGGCATTCACACTATTGGTGCTTGGCCCTCAAACTCCTTAGAACCAAACTCATCAAAAGGTATGTAATCTCTTCTAACTCTTTTATGTTGAAATGTTCCCCATACCATGTTAGATAGGTTATAAACCTTGGAAAATTTATTATTTTGCATGTATTTAGACAAACATAGATCCAAGGTTTATTAAGGTTGCATGCACACTTAGGAAGTGTTAGATTGCTCAAAACCCAACATATGTCACACCCCCAAACTAGAATGGCGGAATCGTTTAAGGGTGGATGACTTCATGTAGTATCGTAACAGTTGAATACATAGTAAAGAAAGTAAACACAACCATCATATATATAATTTAAGAGTTACATTGTTGAATGATACTTGTTTCAAAAACAAATTACAATATGATGACAAAATGAGTTTTATAACTGATGTCATAACATCACTTCTCCAAAAGTTGGAGTTTACCTGTATTACTGAATCCCTGAGAAATACAAGTAGATTTGAAAGAGTAGATCAGCATTTAAGCAGGTGACTTCATAAGTATTTAATGTCAATGTTTGTATAAATTTTAAATGAATTTGTTTCTAGATGTTTGAAAACTACTAGAAAATCTCATATTTCCTACTTGTATAAAAGTAGTCTTCTACTAAGACCCGACTGTTTTGAATGTTGTTTCTAAAATTCCAATATTTTTTCATAAGCGTAAGGTAGTTAAAAAGTTCCAAATATGATTATGCAATAGTGTTTTTCATGCCTAGAATAGAAGATTTATGTATGTAAAAGAATTGCTAAGGCATTAGATAACCCCATAAATCAACGTGTTTTTAATACTTCATGTGAGTTTTATAACCATACTATTGACCCTGACTGCCTATAACAACATTCTTTAGGCGTTGTAATGTTGTGACGTTTGTCACCCCAGACCTGCCGGTCTAACTGTAGCTAACAGTTTAGGCGCGGGATTGTCAATCCCGTATAGATCTATACACAAGTATCACGCTCTCCTTACAAGAGATTATGGTATATAATACAGGACTTTAACTGCATACCCGAAAGTACATGAAGCTGAACGTCTCACAAAACTTAGTATCAAATAGATTTACGTATGAAAAGTTCATTTGTTTTTGTATATGAAAGTATTTATAGTATGTAAAATCTCTTGAATATCTAGTAAACTATACCAATTATAGTTTTTCTCAAATGTATGATTCGTTGTATGATAAACCCTAGTGTAGTATCAGCTTGGTATGTAAGTATAACATTTGTAATAACACTATTGAACATTTATACACCAAAATATAAATAAAGTATTTGATAGTTGTATAACAACCTATTTTTTTTACTCTTAAAGGAAAAAATGTTATTGACTAGGTGTTGCATGCGAACATTTTCTAATGATAGTTATGAATTACATATGATTTGTTATATAAAGATAAGTGTAGTAGGAGTTTAACGTTTTCCACACGAGAATAACCATGTGTTTACTTATATCCGCCCCCCCCCCCCCCCCTTGAAAGTGTATAAAAGCCTTTATAAAGTATTTGAAAACATAGTTGTAGGGGTATGAACTCACTTGATAGACAGGAGAAGGTGAAATGAAAACTGAGCAAAACTTCGACTAGGGAAAGTTGAATTTCTCGGGATTCTCGGAAATCTCGAGAATCTCGGCAGTGAAAAACCTTCCTTCGGAACTTGGATACGATGATCGGGGCTTTGGGATAGCTTCGTGAGGTTTAAACGCAGAGCTTCGGCATGAGAGAGAGAGAGAGAGAAGAAGAAATGAGCAATGGAACCCAACACCTTCGGCTGCTATTTATAGCCCCATTTTGGGAGCCACGTCGTGGTACACGTCACCACGTCATGGTGAGGGATTCTATCCTCTTCTGTTCACGAGACGTTTGCTGATGCACCTGGCACCCATAAATCACAATACCACATTGTGGCTTCTTCACCACGTTGTGGTATGCCTGATAGCCTCGGATTTTGTGCCGAAAACTTGTAAAATTCGAAACTTCCGCGTACACGCTCCGTTTTTAACGTTCTTTATGTCCACACGTAGGTGAGATTATGCTCTACAACTCTCGTTTAGACTCCGTCGGTAAATTTTGACTTTATTTTTATTTTTATTTATTTTTAACGGGCCACGATACGAAAAGTCCGTTAGAAATCCATAACTTCTTCATGTGATGTCTGTTCTCGTCAGACTTTATATTGTTGTTCTAATATTGTTGAGATCTTTGATTCTCATTTAGGTTGTATCAGCTAAAAATTTCTCGATCTCTATTTCGAGTATTGTAGCTGTCTGCTGCTATATTCGGAACTTGGAAAAATCATAACTTTCTCATACGAAGTCAGATTTGGACGTTCTTTTATATACGCCTATGGTCTAATGATATCTACAACTTTCATTTAGATGCCTAAGGCTAAATATAATTGTATTGAAACTTTGCGTTTTACGCTTATTAGTATTGCCGGTTTTTACTGTGATTCTTAGATTTGTCATAACTTCTTCGTTATAACTCGGATTTTAGTTTTATTTATATTCTGAAACCCTTGATACGATGTTTATCATCTTATGTAACCCAATAGACTTTTGAACATTCAAATTTTGATGCAAATTTCTTTACAATAAAAGAGATTACAATCCTTGACTTTTTAGGTCATTACATCGAGTCACAAAATATCGGGTTGTCACATCATCCCCCTATTAGAGGGAATTTTGTATCGAAATTAAATATCAAGTTAATGTTTGTGGATTAGGGAAAGAGATGCGGGTACTTTTGTTTCATCTGATCTTCGCGTTCCCAAGTAAATTCAGGTCCCCGCTTTGCATTCCAGCCGACCTTCACAATGGGTATGCGACTTTGTTTTGTTCTTTTAATTTCCCAATCCGTGACTTCAATTGGTTCCTCTATGAAGTGGAGACTCTCGTTGATTTTGATTTTGTCTAGAGGGACGACGTGGGTCTCATCGGACAAACATTTCTTCAAGTTTGACACATGAAAGGCATGATGTATGTTATTGAGTTCCTGCGGTAGGCGAAGTTTGTATGCTACTGGGCTGATCCTAGCAAGGATCTCGAATGGTCTGATATATCTTGGGTTTAGTTTCCTATGTTTTCTGAAACGTATTAACCCCTTCCAGGGCGAGACCTTCAGTAGCACTCGGTCCCCAACCTGAAATTCTAAGGGCTTCCGTCTTTTGTCCGCATAACTCTTTTGTCTGTCTCTTGAAGCTTTTAGTCATTCCTGAATTTGTACTATCTTCTCGGTTGTTTCTCTTATAACTTTCAGGCCGGTGAGAGCGCTGTCGGGTACTTGTCCCTTGGCTAGTTGCGTGTCACCCACTTTAGCCCAACACATTGGTGATCTGCACTTGCGGCCATATAGGGCTTCGAATGGAGCAACTTTAATGTTGGAGTGATAGAAATTGTTGTATGAGAATTCAACTAGTGGTAAATGGGTATCACATGCTTTACCAAAATCGATTACACAAGCTCTTAGTATATCTTCCAAGGTTTGTATAGTCCTCTCACTTTGACCTTCGGTTTGTGGATGGTAAGCGGTACTCATGTCTAGTTTTGTTCCAAGATATTTTTGTAGCGACTGCTAGAAACACGAGGTGAATCAACTATCTCTGTTGGAGATAAAGGATATTGGTACTCCATGTAGTCGTACAATCTCTCAGATGTATGTTCGAGCTAGCTTCTCGATCTTGTTGGTTTCCTTTATTGGTAGAAAGTGTGCGGATTTTGTTAGTCTATCGACGATCACCCAGATAGTGTCAAGCCCACCCGTTGTCTTGGGTAATTTGGTTATGAAATCCATAGTTATCTGCTCCCACTTCCACTTGGGTATTTTAGGCTATTGTAGTAATCCCGAGGGCTTTTAGTACTCTACCTTGACTTTTGTGACATCCCCATTTTCACGGCCAGAAAAGACCGATTTTTGTTTATGTTTTATAAAAATCAGAGTACTTCTTTTAATAAAAATGTTGCGGAATTTGTTCCCAGAAAAACATGAAAACGTATTTTGTTCATTTTAAAACATTTGGGATGTCATCGTTAATACAGAAACATAAGCATAAACAGAACTTACATTTATTTACACTAGTGATCTACATCTCTTTAAATCTCTCAGTGTAATGTGACTTCATATCAACACCTGTGATATAAATAAACTGAGTGGGTCAGGTTGGGAAACCTGGTGAGTACATAGGGTTTTCAACCCACAATAATATAATTATTATTTTCAAACAATCAAATAATCAACCCAAATACCCATCCCTATTATCTGCTTTATTCTTAAGGATCTACCCTAAGAATCAATTATTCCTCGTTCATACATTCCTAAGGATCATCCTAAGGAATCGGCACGAAGTCCATCGTCACCGGGGTTTAGGCACTAAGTTTGCATAGTCGCCAGAATTTATACAATAGGCACTAAGTCTGCATAGTCGCCAAGGTTTTGGCACCAAGTTTGCATGATCGCCAGGGTCTAGGTATCAAGTCTGCATGATCACCAAGGTTTAGAGTACACCGGGTGAACACATCGTTCACAACACCTACAGGTTGCAAGCCTGATAGTGTTCCACTGGACTATCTAGGATAGTCCGTGGTTGTCATCCATACTCTGCTGAATGACGGGGACATCATTTGGGAAAAAGGCTTCTCACATCGTACACCTCTCACCCACACCTTATAGTCTATATCACCTCTCAACTCATCATCCAACTCATATTTCATCTATTATATCTACCCATGTTTTACCCCAACATTTTCGTAGATATAAAATACATATATAGTTTAAATCATTTAAAACATGTATAAAATCTTTCACTTAGCATAGACAGCAAGTATTCAGACAATATGCACACATAGCACGTAATTTATATTAAAATACTTCATATCTATGTGTAAGATGAAAGGGACTATGCACTCACCTGAGAAGGTGGTGACTCGGTACTCGGACAGCGCTTCGTTTACTTTAAAATAATTTCCTTTGACGAAACCTAGTATTATCACCACTAGATTTTAGTCTAATATTACCGTGACTAATTATTAGTCTTATTATTATTATTATATAAGCGTTTAAACAATATTTTCCAACTACTATGTACAGACAGGGGCCAGACATAAAACACCGGAGGGCAGGACCATTTTGGCGTATAGCACTTCTGAAATCCAACAACCCTATGCGGCCCTTTAAACCAGATTCCCCGTACCGCGAGTAGTTAAAAGATATTATAACGACACTTATATAAGTCATAATAATAGGTCAAATATTTATTATAAATTTATAATAACAATACTAATTTTAAATATAAACTATATTTAAAATAGGGTAAGCATAACTTACTTTCAAGGGGATTTTAGCTAGGAGTCGGGCTCTGCAGGGGCAGAACTTCGTCACTGAATCTTTCTAAGAAAGATTCGTGCAGCGCTTCAGCACTCACCTTACTATACTAAAACTACAGAAAGAGAAGTCGAATCACGAGGGACCGAAATGCTCGGGGGATAAGGAGAGAAAAACTCTTGAATCAAGAGAATGGTGCAAGAAATATGAGAGCCCAAGGCTCTTATTTATACTAATTGAATTTTCAAAAACTACCCTCCATAATTACTTAATGACCTTTTAGTTATATAAACAACTAAACACCCCTCTATAATACTATTTTAAATGGATTTAATGATATTTGTACTAAACTAATGTCGAAAGAACTCAACATTAGTCTTATAATGACCGCATCGTCGATACCTTTCTAATGATATATACATATGTATATATATATATATATATATATATATATATATATATATATATATATATATATATATATATATATATATATATATATATGTACGTATACATGATTTATACTTTATTTTAATACGTAAATATGCTATTATAATTTGTAACTCATTCATACGAACTCCGTTTTTGACGTTCTTTATATCCACGCGTAGGTGGAGACATACTCTACAACTTTCGTTTAGACTCCGTCGGCTAATTTTGACTTTATTTTTAAAGTTATATTTTTAATGGCCGGGACAGGATTGGTCCGTTAAAATCTCATAACTTTTTTATCCGATGTCCATTTTCGTCTGTATTTTTATCGTTACGCTACTAATAACGAGATCTTCGATTCTTGTTTAGGTTGTGTCGGCTAAAAATCAATCGATCTAAAATTCGAATTTCGAGTTGTACACCGCTAATCCGAAACTTCGAAAAATCATAACTTCTTCATACGAAGTCAGATTTGGGCGTTATTTTTATCGATGTTCTTAGTTTAACATATTATATGATTTTCGTTTAGAGCGCTAAGGCTAAATTTCTCTCTATCATAAATTTACTATTTTACGCTTCCCAGCACCGTGCCGGTTCCGACGCGAAACTTCGACGGGTCATAACTTCTTCGTTATAACTCGGATTTCGGCGTTCTTTATATGTACGGAAACCTTGTGATATATTCTAAAACTTGGTTAAGATTATTTGTTCTAAATAATATTTTTGTAGAAAAGTCGTTTTCGACCCCTATTGCCTCTAAATTGACTAGCCCGAATCTGCGGGCGTTACAACTTTGGTGCAAGTTAGACACTTGCCCACATAGGTAGCGATCTATGCTTTCATATTCAGCCACCAATACAGTTTCTTAAGGTCCAGATACATCTTGTCCGAACCTGGATGCACAGAGTATCGAGTCTTATGAGCCTCATTCATGACCACGTCTCTGAATCCACCAAACTTCGGTGTCCAGATCCGATCCATGAAGTAGCGAACTCCATCACCCTTGACTTCAATATTCTTATCCATTTCCCCTTAAAGCCTCACCCATCACATAATCTGTCTTCAAGGCTTCCATTTGAGCATCTTTGATTTGTGTGGATAGGTGGGAATGGATCATCATGGTTAAGGATTTCACTCGGCGGCCCAAGTATTCCTTTCGACTAAGGGCATCAACTACCACATTCGCTTTTCCAGGGTGATAACGAATTTCACATTCATAGTCATTTAACAGTTCAACCCAACGTCTTTGCCTCATGTTGAGTTCCTTTTGATTTAATATGTGTTGAAGGCTCTTGTGATCGGTAAAGATTGTGCATTTCGTTCCATAGAGATAGTGTCTCCAAATCTTTAAGGAAAAAATGACTGCTCCTAGTTCGAGGTCGTGTGTAGTGTAGTTGACCTCGTGCGTCTTGAGTTGTCTCGAGGCATAGGTGATGAATTTTCCTCGTTGCATTAGAACACATCCAAAACCTTGATTAGATGCATCACAGTAGACCACGAAGTCTTCGGTTCCTTCTGGTAAGGAAAATATAGGTGCGCTGCATAGGGATTGCTTCAGTGTTTGGAATGAAGCATCTTGTCTTTCTTCCCAATTGAAAATTACCCCCTTTTGGGTCAAGGTGGTAAGTGGTTTAGCAATCTTCAAGATGTTATGAATAAACCTTCGATAGTAGCCAGCAAGGCCCAAGAATTTTCGGATTTTCGTTGGGGTCCTTGGGGCTGGCCAATTCTCGATTGCCTTGATTTTGGAAGGTTCCACGTATATCCCGTCCTTTCTAACCACGTGACCTAGGAAATCTACTTTCCGAATCCATAATTCGCACTTTGAGAATTTTATGTATAGCTTTTCTTTTCTTAGAGTTTCCAAGATTTGTCGGAGGTGTTGCCCGTGTTCTTCTTTATTCTTCGAATAAATGAGTATATCGTCTATGAACACGATCACAAATTTGTCCAGGAATGAACGACACACTTGGTTGATTAAGTCCATGAACATTGTCGGTGCATTTGTTAATCCAAAGGGCATCACTACAAACTCATAGTGACCGTAACGAGTTCGAAAGGCTGTTTTGGGAAAATCTCCTTCCAAGACTCGCAGCTGATGATACCCGGATCTCAAATCGATCTTTGAGAAATAACTCGCTCCTTGGAGTTGGTCGAACAAGTCGTCAATGTGTGGTAAGGGATATCGGTTCTTGATAGTGAGCTTGTTGAGTTCTTGATAATCGATGCATATGCGGAAAGATCCATCCTTCTTCTTTATGAACAAAACTGGTGCTCCCCAAGGTGAAAAGTTTGGTCTGATGAATCCTTTGTTGAGTAGTTCGTTTAATTAGTTGGATAATTCTTGCATCTCAGTTGGCGCTAGGCGATACGGAGACTTAGCTACTGGGGTAGCTCTGGGGATTAAAACGATTCTGAACTCGACTTGTCGTGCTGGGGGGACTCCTGGAAGATCTTCAGGGAAGACATCGGGAAAATCGTAGACCTATGGAATGTCGTTGAGTTCTTTCTCTTCTTTTTTCTTATCTACTACGTGGGCTAAGAAGGCATGGTATTCCTTACGCAGGTATTTTTGGGCTTTGACGCAAGAGATGATTTGTGATTTGGTATCAGGTTTGTCACCATAAATGACAAGAGTTTCGCCGTTTGGCAGATTTAGGCGAATGACCCTTTCTTGACAGAGTATGTCGGCATGGTGTTGGCTTAACCAATCCATACCGATGATGACATCAAAGCTCTTTATAGTGATCGACATTAGATCGATTTGAAATGAATGTTCGTTTAGAGTTAGCGTGCAGCCTATGTACATATCGTTTGTGCTTTCTGTTCTACCGTTTGCCATTTCTATTGTAAATATCTTATTGAGTGATTGTTTATTCTGTTTTTGTATGTGTTTGAAATTATGACTCATGAAACTCCTCTTTGCACCACAATCAAAGAGTATGCATGCATAAGCATTATTGAGGAGAAATGTACCCGTAACCACTGTGGGATTAGCTATTGCTTCGTTCTGCCCTATTGCCAGCACTCTTCCCATGCCGCCAGCATTCCTTGCCTTAGCGCAGCCCTTCTTTTAGTGTCCAGCCTCCCCACACCCATAACACGCCTGACCCACACCGACTCCAGGGACTTAGGTGATTTGTAACACCGTAAATTTCAAAACAAAATTTTCAATTTTTATAAAAACATAATTCACTTAATATTCATAAAACAACCATGTTTGATATTCAATCCAAGTAATACAAAAATCCCAAGATCTCAAAATCATAAAATCCCATGCGTGTGTACTGATCAAGCCGGCGCCTTCCCACGGTCGTCACTAGTACCTGAAACAAATAACACCAAACACTGTAAGCACAAAGCTTAGTGAGTTCCCCAAAATACCACATATAACACATATTAGCCACTCGAGGCTATAACTTTGTGAGTCCGTGCACCCAAACTCTGTGAACCCTCAGGTTCTAACTCTGTAAACATTCATAACATAAATCACATAGAATAATGCAGCGCAACACATAACACATATATAGCATACAAACACTGTATCACATAACTCTAGTTACCTACTCAAGGTAAAGTATAGTGAGAAGACTCACCTCGCGTATCTCGGTAACTCGCAAGTCCCTGAAATCACTCGTGATTGATCTCCCGATCTATAGTCCTCCTATAACACAATACGTCTCTAAATAACACTTCACAACTAAGGTTGACTATCCATTAAGAAGTCAACATAGGTCAACACTGGTCAATGGTCAACGATCAACTTTGACCGGACTCGACGAGTGCACTATAGCGACTCGGCGAGTCTATGCGCATACACTGATTTCCCTGGGATCCTCACTTGTCACGATGAGTATTCTCCTAGCTCGACGAGTTCCACCTGGCATGAGTTGTGGGGCCTCCACGACTCAACTCGCTGAGTCTCAAGAACAACTCGGCAAGTTCCAGCTTGACTCAGTCCACCTGTCAACCCACTCTGACTCTCCCTGACTCATTGAGTCAATCCCTTAACTCGGCAAGACCACTCGCTAAGTGGTGTTGGGCAATCTTCATGCTACTTGCCGAGTCTGTTCTTCAGACTCGGCGAGTCCATGCCATGCATCAACTCAAACTCATTCCTGAGGTCAGATCTATTCCATACATTCATAGATCTGGCCTCCCCAAACATGATAATCACGTAAAGTCCAAATCTTGGGGCTCAAACAACAACTATTTGCTCATAAATGATGTTTTAGCCCCATATCTCATAACTCTAGGCCAATACTCTCATGAACCCTCATAAAGCTTAAGGAATACAGCTCTTCTGGACCTCTATGGATCTCATCTCAAGCCTTATCATGAATAGGGACGAAATAGACATCAAATCTGACCAACAAAGGGGTCAAGGAACCCTAAACCCCCGTGTTCATCATAAAAACCGAAAAGGAAGCCAAGATATACCTCCAAGATGATGCTCTGAGCTCTAAAATCGAAGAATGTCCACTTCCCTTGCCTTCTCTTAGCTAGAATATCCTTTGCCTTGCCAAACCAAGCTTCAAAGGTCAATAATGTCCTATTTTCTCTCCCAAAACGCTCAAATCTCTTTAGGGTTTCTCTCTAGGGGTTGGTGGCCACAGATGACGGTCATAAGCCCCTTTAAATAGGTCTCAAACCCTAGGAATAAGGGTTTCATTGAACAGCGTGGACTCGCCGCGTCCAGACGCGAACCCGCGTCCAAAAGCGCGATCCTACTCGGCGAGTTTGAGCTCCAACTTGCCGAGTCCACTCACAATTCTCCAAAAATACACTAATAATAAATACCTGGAAATTCCGGGCTGTTACAATTCTCCCCCAATAGAACTAGACTTCGCCCTCGAAATCTCGCTCTACAAATAATTTCGGATGTTGCTCGCGCGTCTCACGCTCCGGTTCCCAAGTCATCTCATACCCCTTCCGATGCTGCCACTGAACCAAAACCAAAGGTACCTCCTTGTTCCTCAGAACTTTGATTTTCCGATCTCTGATTGCCACTGGTCTCTCAACATAATTCAGGCTCGCATCCACCTGAATATCCTCTAATGGAACCACTGCCGACTCATCGGCTATACACTTCCGCAATTGCGACACATGGAAAGTGTTGTGAATCTGTCCCAACTCTGCTGACAATTCCAATCGATAGGCTACCCTGCCTATTTTCGCGATCATCCGAAATGGACCAATATATCGGGGCCCCAACTTGCCCCTCTTCCTAAATCGAATCACTCCTTTCCAAGGAGATACCTTCAGAAGCACAAAGTCGCCGACCTGGAACTCAAGCTCGGACCGGCGTCTGTCCGCATAACTCTTCTGTCGACTCTGAGCGGTCAATAACCTCTGTCTGACCTGCTGGATCTGCTCTGTCGTCTGAAGTACGATCTCAGTGTTGCCCATAACGCGCTGTCCGACTTCTCCCCAGCAAATGGGGGTCCGACACCTCCTCCCATACAACAGCTCAAGGGGTGGCATACCGATGCTCGAATGATGGCTGTTGTTGTAAGAAAACTCGGCCAAGGGCAAATACGTATCCCAAATTCCCCCGAAATCCAATACACATGCTCGGAGCATGTCCTCGAGCGTCTGAATCGTCCGTTCACTCTGTCCGTCTGTGTGGGGGTGATATGCGGTACTAAAATGCAGCCTAGTACCCAGCTCCTCATGGAACTTCTTCCAGAATCTGGAAGTGAAACGCACATCCCAGTCTGAGACAATCGAGATCGGCACCCCATGCCGAGATACCACTTCCCTCACGTACATCTCTGCTAACTTTTCTGCAGACGAAATCTCGCTGATAGCAAGGAAGTGAGCGCTCTTCGTCAACCTGTCCACAATCACCCAAATTGCATCTACTCCCCTAGCAGTCCTTGGCAATTTGGTGATGAAATCAATGGTGATCTGTTCCCACTTGCATTCAGGAACCTCCAATGGCTGCAACTTACCATGCGGTCTCTAGTGTTCGGCCGTAACCCTACGGCAGGTTAAGCACCTCTCAACAAACCACGCAACATCCCTCTTCTTACAGGGCCACCAATACTCCTTCCTCAAATCCAAATACATCTTAGTGGCCCCAGGATGGATTGAGAATTTCGACCGATGAGCCTCTTCCATCAAAATGGTACGCGTTCCTCCCACAAACGGTACCCAAATACGCCCTTGAAAGTCATAAGCCCCCGACCATTGGTAACGAACTCCGATACCAAACCAACAACTCGCTCTCTCTTCTGGTTCTCCAACCTCACTGCCTCAGCATGTGCTCCCCGAATGGTGTCCAACACCGGAGCCATCACGGTCAATCGCAAACATACATCTCGCAACGGGGAGCTCTCCGCCATGCGACTCAGGGCGTCGGCTACCACATTAGCCTTGCCCGGATGGTACAGGATCTCACAATCATAATCCTTAACCACATCCAACCACCTCCTCTGCCGCATATTTAGGTTGGGCTGATCCATTAAATACTTCAGACTCTTATGGTCCGTGTATATCGTACACCGAACCCCATACAAATAGTGACGCCAAATCTTGAGGGCAAACACCACTGCCCCCAATTCTAGGTCACGGGTGGGATACCTCGTCTCATGAGGCTTCAACTGCCTCGATGCATATGCTATCACATGCCCTCTCTGCATTAGCACCGCTCCCAACCCCAAGATCGATGCATCACATTATACAACAAAGTCCTCCATTCCCTCCGGGAGGGCTAACACTGGGGCCTCGCATAATCTTTAGTGAAGCGTCTCGAAGGAGGCCTGCTGCTCGGGGCCCCATGAAAAAGCGACACCCTTTCGGCTCAACCTAATGAGTGGCACTACGATCTTAGAGAAATCCCTGATAAATCTCCGATAATAACCGGTCAACCCTAGAAAACTCCTGATCTCGGAGGGTGACCTCGGCACCTCCCAACTCATCACCGCCTCAACTTTGGCCGGGTCGACCAATATCCCTTCCTGGTTAACAAGATGTCCTAGGAACTGGACCTCTAGCAACCAGAAATCACACTTGGAGAATTTCGCATAAAGCCTCTCCGATCTCAGAACTCCCAGTATCTCCCTCAGATGCTCCTCATGCTGCTCTCTAGATCTCGAATATACCAAAATGTCATCAATGAATACAATCACCGACTGATCCAACATCGGCCTGCACACCCGGTTCATGAGATCCATGAACACGGCTGGGGCATTGGTGAGTCCGAAAGGCATCACCACAAACTCATAATGCCCATAACGCGTCCTAAACATTGTCTTCTGGATGTCCTCATCTCGCACCCTCACCTGATGGTAGCCAGACCTCAAATCGATCTTGGAGAACCAAGATGCTCCCTGCAACTGGTCGAACAAATCGTCGATCCTCGGCAACGGGTAACGGTTCTTGACCGTCAGCTTGTTCAACTCCCGGTAATCAATGCACATCCGGTGTGAACCATCCTTCTTTTTGACAAACAGAATAGGCGCTCCCCACGGCGAGCTGCTCGGCCGTATAAACCCTTTCCCCAGTAGCTCCTGAAGCTGCGAGGATAACTCTTGCATCTCTGGAGGTGCAAGACGATAAGGCACCTTAGCGATAGGTGCGGCCCCCGGGACCAAATCCATACCGAACTTTATTTGCATCACGGGAGGCACACCCGACAACTCCTCTGGAAAGACATCCGGGAACTCACGCACTATAGGAACCTCCTCCACCGACCTCGGCCTCTTGGAATCAACCCGCGTATCCATCACGTACGCCACAAAACCCTTACAGCCCTGCTGTAGACACTGCCTCACCCTAGCGGCCGAACAAAACGTTGATCCAGAACGGGTACCCTCGCCGTACACTGTAAGAACTCCCCCACTAGGTTCTCGTATGATCACTAGCTGTCGCTCGCAGTCGATAACCGCACCGAACCTGCTCAACCAGTCCATGCCCACAATGACACAGACATCCCCCATGGCAATAGGAACCAAATCAATAGGGAACTCAACACCGAAAATCTCGAGTACGCACCCACGGATCACCTCCGTGGCATATATCACCTTCTCGTCAGCTATGGAAACTCTCAGAGGCCGACTCAGCGCCTCGCGACTAACACTGATGTGCTGACTAAAAGCCAAAGATACAAAAGACTGACTCGCACCCGAGTCAAATAATACCAAGGCAGGTACAGAATTCACAAGAAAAGTACCTACGCATAACATAATATAAGAATAATATCTCAACATTACAATAAATACACGAAAGAATACATCCCAGCCATGACATCGGGCGCTGCGTGAACCTCCTCCGCGGTCAACTAAAAGGATCTCCCACATGCCCTCGGTACCTCGGCCTTCACTGGCTGTCACACCCCCAAACCAGAACGGCGGAAACGTTCGGGGGCGGAGGACGTCATATTCAGTATCATAACAGTTCATAGAAAGGAAAGTACACACCACCATATATATTAAAGTTTCCAAGATGTTTACGTAGTTGTATTCATTACATGTTCAAAAGATAAATACATAAACATCATTCAAAAGAAGTAATTAACGCCAGCGCGTTTATCCCAAAGTTGATTCCCAAACCTGCTTAGCGGTTCCCTGAGAATACAAGTTATTTCAAAGAAAAAGTGTCAACAATTAAGTTGGTGAGTTCATAAGTAGTTTAGAAAAATTGGATGCCATTCCAAAATGGGTGTATATTTTCCAGAAAACGCAGCATTTCAAATGTAAAGAGTTGTGATTTGTTGTGTTGAAAGTGAATGTATTAGATCCAGAAAATCCCATATTTTCCCTAATGGTTGAAATACGAGTTGTTGTGTTTTCCAAGAAAAACCCTTATTTTCTTATAAAAGCATGAAATGCATATAAATGTTCGTGTTATAAGTTGTAAATAATTGCACCAGGAAAATCCCTTATTTTCCTATTAGTTGTTTGGTTTGTATGCAGGAGAAACCCTTATTTTCCTAACATAAATGGCAGTCTCTAAGACCGAAAATCGCAAGAAACCGACGTTCTCAAAAGTTGTGTCATAGTTTCATATAATAAAACTATACGAAGATCGCATTTGTTAGATGAAGAATAGTTTTAGTAGCTACTCGTTCATAAAAGCATAATACCATAATAATTGTATATCCGATGAGTTTTATAACCATACTAAACATAATATGCCTGTAACGACGTTCTTCAGGCGTCGCAGTGTTATGACAACTGTCACCCCAAAAGATGGACTGTGGCTAACAGTCAGGGCGCGGGATCATGACTTCCCGTATAGATCTATACACATTTGACACGTTCTCCGAACGGGAGACTCTGGTTATAGACAGGACTTGCAGCATTACTTTCTAATAAAGAAAAGTAACGTTTGAAGATATACACGTCTCATGGATTCTCAATTAAGCCCGTATTAAAGTGATAGTTTTCTATGCAAAGTTTATCCTTTTTCACAATGTTTGACAAATCAAAATCTTAAGTTTTTAGAATGTATAAAACGACTTAGCAATGAAAGGTACTTTGAAATC
This sequence comes from Lactuca saligna, assembly GCF_052625555.1. NCBI lineage: Eukaryota > Viridiplantae > Streptophyta > Magnoliopsida > Asterales > Asteraceae > Lactuca > Lactuca saligna. The sequence goes on along the minus strand of NC_136417.1, from coordinate 174,499,952 downwards.
GTTATATACTTTGTATAAGTCTAATGCACACAAAGTATGACAAGAGTTTTCCATAATAGTAATGAGTTCCAAGTGATTTATTCGGTAAAACAAGCTAAGTGAAACTTTATAAAATACACGATAATAACCGTATGTTTACTTGTATTCCCCCCCTAAAAGAGTATAAAAGCATTTGAAAATGTATTTAAAGTGTGTTTGAAAGGGGTATGAACTCACTTGAAAGCTTGAAGATAGCAAGATGGAAAACCGGGCAGAGTTTCGTCTCGGGAAATGGATTTTTCTTGGAAATCTCGGGATTCCTCGGGAGAAAAATCGACCTTCGGGACTTGCACAAAATGACCAGGGCTTCGGGGTAGTGCGAGCACGGAAAACGAGGTAAAACGCAAGAAAAAGGAGAGAGAATGGGCCATTTTCCCAGGAACCCTCGCATGCTATACATAGGGGGGCCTGAGAGGCCTCGTACGCAGGGCGTACGCTCGTACGCAGCGCGTATGCGTACGTCATGCGTGACCGAAGCCTTGACTGCCTCGGCCTCGGATGGGACGGCTCAGGCAGTCGGGTCGGATGGGACGGCGGGTCGGACGGGCGGGTCGGGTGCCTCGCATAGGGCGACGTGGACGGTTTGAGGCCAAGTTCCTCGGGTACGCGGGGCGTACAGGGGTACGCAGCGCGTACCTCGGATGAGGACGCTGACTCCCCTTCAGATAATACCGAAGTTTTAATAAAAATTATATATAAATTATTTATCAAACTTCGAAAATTCATATCTCCTTCATACGAACTCCGTTTTTGACGTTCTTTATATCCCCGCGAAGGTGAGACTACGATCTACAACTTTCGTTTAGATTCCGTTGGCAAATTCCAGAATTATTTTTATTATTTATTTATTAAAATGACGTGATTAAGGAATTTCTTTAAAAATTCATAACTTATTCATACGATGTCCGATTTGAGCGTTCTTTTTATGCATGTCTGTAGTTTAATGATATCTACGACTTTCATTTAGACACCTAAGGTTGGAAAGTGTTTATTGAAACTTTACGTTTTTACGCAACTTCGTATTGCTGGTTTTTGTCGGAAAACTTAGAATGAGCATAACTTCTTCGTTATAACTCGGATTTTTGTGTTATTTATATGTTTGGCAACCTTAAGACGATAACTACCACATAGTGTACTCCAAATAGAGTCTTTGAATACTTCATTTTTCGATGATATTCTATTTCCTTTCTCAAAGAGGTTACAGGACTCGATTTTTACTGACTTGAAATAACGGGTTGTTACATCATCCCCCCGTTAGAGGGAATTTCGTCCTGAAATTTTAATAAAAAAGAAGAGTCTTAGGGGCTGGGGAAGAGATGTGGATACTTCTGTTGCATTTGATCTTCTCGTTCCCACGTGAACTCAGGTCCCCTCTTAGCATTCCATTGGACCTTTACTATTGGAATGCGACTCTGTTTAGTTCGTTTAACTTCCCTATCCATGATCTCGACGGGTTCTTCCACAAAGTTAAGATTTTCATTTAGTTCGGTCTCATCGAGTGGAATTACAAGTGTTTCGTCGGACAGACACTTCTTCAGGTTTGATACGTGGAATACTGGATGTACTTTGTTAAGCTCTATTGGAAGTCGGAGTTTGTAGGCTACTGGACCAACCCTTGAAATGATTTCGAAGGGTCCAATGTACCTAGGATTTAGCTTCCCACGCTTTCCAAAGCGTATCATTCCCTTCCAGGGTGAGACCTTCAGTAGTACCCGATCGCCAATCTGAAATTCCAAGGGTTTACGTCTTTTGTCGGCATAGCTCTTTTGCCTATCCCTCGAGGATCTCAGTCGTTCTCGTATTTGCACGATCTTTTCAGTAGCTTCTCTGATGATCTCTGGACTAGTGAGGGTGCTATCAGGGACTAGACCCTTTGCTAGTTGTGTGTCGCCCACTTCCGTCCAGCACAGAGGTGATCTGCACTTACGGCCGTAAAGGGCTTCAAATGGAGCAGTATTGATACTAGTATGATAACTATTGTTGTAAGAGAACTCAACCAAAGGTAAGTGAACATCCCATGCTTTACCAAAGTCGATTACACATGCTCGCAACATGTCTTCCAAGGTTTGGATTGTTCTTTCGCTCTGTCCGTCAGTTTGGGGGTGATAGGCTGTACTCATGTCCAATCTTGTTCCCATGGATTTTTGCAATGATTGCCAGAATCTAGATGTGAATCTGCTGTCTCTATCCGAGATGATAGACATTGGCACTCCATGGAGTCGTACGATCTCTCGGATGTAGATTCTCGATAGCTTTTCCATTTTATCAGTTTCCTTGATCGGTAGGAAATGAGCGGACTTGGTTAATCTATCGACGATTACCTAAATAGTATCTTGGTCACCCTGAGTTTTGGGCAGTTTCGTTATGAAGTCCATGGAAATCTGCTCCCACTTCCACTCAGGAATTTCAGGTTGTTGGAGTAGTCCTGAGGGTTTCTGGTGTTCTATTTTGATCTTGGCGCAAATCAAACACTTGCTCACATATGTAGCGATTTCTGCTTTCATGTTTGGCCACCAGTAGAGTTGTTTGAGATCTTGATACATCTTGTCTGACCCGGGGTGTACGAAGTATGGAGTCTTGTGTGCCTCGCTCATAACTACCTCTCTAAGTCCACCAAACTTGGGCATCCATATTCGGTTCATGAGGTAGCGTGCTCCGTCACTTTTGATTTCTAAATTCTTGTCCATTCCCCTAAGGGTCTCACCTGTCACGTTTTCGGGTTTCAGGGCCTCTATTTGAGCTTCCTTGACTTGTGTCGACAGGTGCGAATGGATTGACATGGCTAATGACTTCACTCTTCGGCCAGAGTACTCCTTACGACTAAGGGCATCTGCAACGACGTTAGCCTTTCCTGGATGATAGCGAATCTCACATTCGTAGTCGTTGAGCAATTCGACCCAACGTTGCTATCTCATGTTCAACTCCTTCTGGTTGAAGATGTGTTGTAGGCTCTTGTGGTCTGTAAAGATAGTGCATTTGGTACCATATAGGTAGTGTCTCCAGATTTTAAGAGCGAAGACCACCGCCCCAAGCTCTAAATCATGAGTGGTGTAATTGACCTCATGCGTTTTCAGTTGTCATGAGGCATATGTAATAACCTTTCCCCTCTGCATTCGTACACAGCCCAGCCCTTGCTTCGAAGCGTCGCAATACACCACAAAATCTTCGGTCCCTTCTGGGAGAGAAAGGATGGGCGCACTGCAAAGGGCCTGTTTCAAAGTCTGAAATGCAGCATCTTGCTTTTCTCCCCAATTGTAGGTCACACCTTTCTGGGTTAAGGCGGTAAGAGGCTTTGCGATGCTGGAGAAATTCTGGATGAACCTTCAGTAATAACCAGCAAGACCTAGAAATTGGCGAATTTCTGTTGGTGTAGTTGGCGCAGACCAGTTTTTGATAGCCTTGATTTTTGATGGATCCACGTGGATTCCTTCCTTGCTGACCACGTGACCGAGGAAGTCCACCTTTCTAATCCAAAATTCACATTTTGAGAATTTTGCATACAGTCTCTCAGTCCGTAACGTCTCTAAACTTGCCTCAGATGTTGACCATGCTCTTCTTTATTCTTTGAATAAATGAGTATGTCGTCTATGAATACTATCACGAATTTATCCAAGAATGGACGACATACCTGATTCATTAGATCCATGAATACGGCCGGGGCATTGGTTAGTCCGAACGGCATCACTACGAACTCGTAATGTCCGTATCGTGTTCGGAAGGCCGTCTTGGGAATATCACTCTCCAGGACTCGCAGCTGGTGATATCCCGACCTCAGATTGATCTTGGAGAAGTAGTTGGCTCCTTGGAGTTGGTCGAATAAGTCATCGATTCGGGGTAGGGGGTATCGGTTCTTGATGGTAAGTTTGTTGAGTTCTCGGTAGTCGATGCACATTCTGAATGATCCATCCTTCTTTTTCCCCATGGCGAGAAGCTCGGCCTGATGAATCCTTTTCCAAGTAGTTCATTCAGTTGGCTGGATAGCTCTTGCATCTCTACCGGGGCTAATCGATAGGGTGCTTTGGCTACTGGGATAGCTCCGGGAACTAGATCGATTCGGAACTCAACTTGTCTCGCGGGTGGTATTCCCGGAAGGTCCTCGGGAAAAACGTCGGGAAAATCGCGTACGTCGGGCACACTCTTGATGTCTTGGACTTCGCGTTTCACATCTACAACATGTGCCAAGAAAAGTGGGTTAACAACTCGGCGAGTTCCAGCTTGACTCAGTCCACCTGTCAACCCACTCTGACTCTCCCTGACTCATTGAGTCAATCCCTTAACTCGGCAAGACCACTCGCTAAGTGGTGTTGGGCAATCTTCATGCTACTTGTCGAGTCTGTTCTTCAGACTCGGCGAGTCCATGCCATGCATCAACTCAAACTCATTCCTGAGGTCAGATCTATTCCATACATTCATAGATCTGGCCTCCCCAAACATGATAATCACGTAAAGTCCAAATCTTGGGGCTCAAACAACAACTATTTGCTCATAAATGATGTTTTAGCCCCATATCTCATAACTCTAGGCCAATACTCTCATGAACCCTCATAAAGCTTAAGGAATACAGCTCTTCTGGACCTCTATGGATCTTATCTCAAGCCTTATCATGAATAGGGACGAAATGGACATCAAATCTAACCAACAAAGGGGTCAAGGAACCCTAAACCCCCGTGTTCATCATAAAAACCGAAAAGGAAGCCATGATATACCTCCAAGATGATGCTCTGAGCTCTAAAATCGAAGAATGTCCACTTCCCTTGCCTTCTCTTAGCTAGAATATCCTTTGCCTTGCCAAACCAAGCTTCAAAGGTCAATAATGTCCTATTTTCTCTCCCAAAACGCTCAAATCTCTTTAGGGTTTCTCTCTAGGGGTTGGTGGCCACAGATGACGGTCATAAGCCCCTTTAAATAGGTCTCAAACCCTAGGAATAAGGGTTTCATTGAACAGCGTGGACTCGCCGCGTCCAGACGCGAACCCGCGTCCAAAAGCGCGATCCTACTCGGCGAGTTTGAGCTCCAACTTGCCGAGTCCACTCACAATTCTCCAAAAATACACTAATAATAAATACCTGGAAATTTCGGGTTGTTACATGATTGGTCGTGCTGGTGCCTTACAGAAACGGGCAGTGTTCCCTTTATTGTTGCAGTGCATCTCCCGACAATTTCCGTTGTGATGGAAATTGAATTTTGTGCACTTCGGTAGGTTCCCAGCGTATTGCCTTGTTGGTGCAGAGGTAATAGGAGCAGTAGTGGGGGTAGTAGCGGCATGGACTGCCACTATTTGTTGCTTCTTGGAAGGTTCCTGTGAAAACAAACTCTTCCTCTTATTCCAAAACTTCTTGTTGTTGTTGTTGGTACTGATGTGGTTGTTGTTGTTTCCTATGGTTTGCTCTGGGACAGCAGTTGCGAAGCCTTGGCAGATCCCATGGTCAACGAGATCTTGTGCCAACTGTTTGGCACTATCGAAAGTGACTGGTTTGGAAGCTAGTACACTTCCTCGAATATGGGGTGACAGTCCCCAGATGTATCTTTCGATCTTCTTGCTCTCTAGAGCAACCATGCCTGGGCAAAGGATTGCCAAATCACTAAACCTATTGGTATAGGTTGTGATGTCCGAGCCTACCATAGTAAGGCCCCAAAGTTCCTTCTCTAGCTTTTGTACTTCTCCCCTTGGACAGTACTCTTGCATTAACATTTGCTTTATATTCCCTCAGCCCATAGAATTTGCCACAACCAAAGTTAGTGACTTGACGTGGCCATTCCACCACGTCAGAGCTCTCTCAGAAAATGTACAAGCGGAAAATTTTACCTTTCTCACTTCCAGACATGCACAAATCTCGAAAGCCACTTCTTTTTTCTCTATCCATTGTGATAGAGCCATTATCCCTCCAGATCCATAAAAAGTTATGGGCTTGCTATTGGTGAAGTCCTTGAAAGTGCAATCCCCTGAACAACCCTGGTGTTGGCCATTCGTAGAGCTATTTACTCCACTTTCGGATCCATTATTACTCATTTGTGGCATTGTTGTTGTCACTGCAGCTGTCACAGCAGCTATCAAGGCGGCATTATACGTTAATGGAGGTGGTGGTGGTGGAGGTGTTGCGTTGCTGACATGGCATGTAGATCTACGGAGCGGCATCGTGATGCTAAGGAAATAGAATGAAGAATATAAGTTTTTAATGATTTGAAGTTGTGTGTTAATAAATTTGTTATTTTTATCAATTTATAAATTCGACTGACCTACCCAAGGTTTAGAGCTTGACTCATAATAAAAGTTTGCATAGTGATAGATAAACTTATGAATCTGAGTGGTAGTCAAAGAATTTACACACAAGGGAATTTCTTCATATATATTAAACACATGATGAGTTACATTTAAAGTTAGGAAAATTTCGACCCTACTAAGGATCTCCGATATAGAAGTTACAAAAAAGTAATACTTTTTGCCGAGTTCCTATTCTATAACAAAATTTTGGGATTCGGAAAGTACTACTTGCGATGTAAGTTGCGCTTAGAGCTTGACTCCGTGTCTGATTGCTTTGTTTCCATAAGACGCCTATCGAAGGCGGCTTTTTGTTCCCTTATCTCAGAGAGGGTTGCAATCAGTTGTGCTTGGAATGTGTCGGCGCGGAGTTGGGCGTCATCCTGCAACTTGTCCAGTCGACGGATGTCGGAAGTGTGAACTTGTACTTCCACGTTGACTTCACGAATCCGTTTTGCTTGGACCCCGGATTGATAGGATTGTTTAGCTAGTTTGCCCACCATGACTGGGAGTGCTCGTTCGGCTGAACCTCCATCCTTGATGTCATAGAAGTCATGACACATACCGTAGGGAGGACGTATTCCTTGTTGTTGGCTCCAATGGTGAAGGTGACTTCCCCAAATGGGAGTTGGTCCCTGAAAGTTTCTCCTAAATGCGGGAAATTGGGCGACTGGTGGGTTGATTACTTCTGGTTCTAAGTCTATCCCAGAGTCATCCCCTTCTTCCAACTCTATGGGTTCTTCATCCTCTTCGGGGTCCTCCTCTACCCATACTCCATTGCCCTGATTCGGGTAGTAGGGGTCCCTTGGTGAGTGGAATCCAGCCATTGTGTCTGTGCGAGAATAGAGATACGAGAATTGTCTAGAAATTAATACATGTAAATCTAGACACGTATGTTAAACAATTGTATTTGCCAAATACTCCTATAGTATTTAAGTTTATATGTTTGATATTAGTTTTATTTTGGTAAGTTTTGACTTGTTGCTCACTACGACCATCCTTCGACATACATTAGTCCGATTTCGGATAAATATAGTTGATCAGGCTATATTCGTCCCAAATCCGATTACATATTCTGAGACCTAGTCGTAGTGTCCAACTTGTCTTAATACTTTTTGTATAGTTCTAACTATGAAAATGACTGGTTGTATGCATGTATTTGTGCTTTTACGACCAAAATAACTTAAGTTAAATGAAATGCGTTTTAGGTGTAAAAACGTTTTGTCAGAGAGTTTTAGTCCCTATGCAGTTAAAGTTTGTATATCTTATGTGGTTCGATATACTTAGTTCACTATAAACAATGTTCTGATACCAATCTGTCATACCCCCAAACTAGAACGGTGGAATCGTTCGAGGGTGGATGACTTCATGTAGTATCGTAACAATTGAATACATAGTAAAGAAAGTAAACACAACCATCATATATTAATTTAAGAGTTACATTGTTGAATGATACTTGTTTCAAAAACAAATTACAATATGATGACAAAATGAGTTTAAAACTGACGTCATAGCATCACTTCTCCAATAGTTGAAGTTTACCTGTATTACTGAATCCCTGAGAAATACAAGTAGATTTGAAAGAGTTGATCAGCATTTAAGCTGGTGAGTTCATAAATATTTAATGTCAATGTTTGTATAAATTTTAAATGAATTTGTTTGTAGATGTTTGAAAACTCCTTGAAAATCCCATATTTCCTACTAGTATAAAAGTAGTCTTCTACTAAGACCCGACTGTTTCGAATGTTGTTTCTAAAATTCCAATATTTTTCCATAAGTGTAAGGTAGTTAAAAAGTTCCAAAGATTATTATGCAATAGTATTTTTTATGCCTAGAATAGAAGATTTATGTATGTAAAAGAATTGCTAAGGCATTATATAACCCCGTAGATCAACGTGTTTTTAATACTTCATGTGAGTTTTATAACCACACTATTGACCCTGACTACCTGTAACAACGTTCTTTAGGCGTTGGAATGTTATGATGTTTGTCACCCCAGACCTGCCAGTTTAACTGTAGCTAACAGTTTAGGTGCAGGAATGTCAATCCCGTATAGATCTATACACAAGTATCACGCTCTCCCTACAAGAGATTATGGTATATAATACATTACTTTAACTGCATACTCGAAAGTACGTGAAGCTAAACGTCTCACAAAACTTAGTATCAAATAGATTTATGCATGAAAAGTTCATTTGTTTTTGTATATGAAAGTATTTCCTTGATATAGTACTTATAGTATGTAAAATCTCTTTAATATCTAGTAAACTATACCTATTATAGTTTTTCTCAAATGTATGATTCGTTGTACGATAAACCCTAGTGTAGTATCAGCTTGGTATGTAAGTATAACATTTGTAATAACACTATTGAACATTTATACACCAAAATATAAATAAAGTTTTTGATATTTGTATAACAACCTGTTTTTTTTACTCTTAAAGGACAAAATGTTATTGAATAGGTGTTGCATGCGAACGTTTTCATATGATAGTTATGAATCACATATGATTTGTTATATAAAGATAAGTGTAGTAAGAATTTAATGTTTTCCACACGAGTGTAACCGTGTGTTTACTTTTATTCCCCCCTTGAAAGTGTATAAAAGCCTTTATAAAGTATTTGAAAACGTAGTTGTAGGGGTATGAACTCACTTGATAGACAGATGAAGGTGAAACGAAAACTGCGCAGAACTTCGACTAGGGAAAGTTGAATTTCTCGGGATTCTTGGGAATCTCGAGAATCTCGGGAGTGAAAAACCTTCCTTCGGAACTTGGATACGAAGATCGAGGCTTCGGGAGGTTTAAATGCAGAGCTTCTACACAAGAGAGAGAGAGAGAGAGAGAGAGAGAGAGAGAGAGAAGAAATGAGCAATGGAACCCAACACCTTCGGTTTCTATTTATAGCCCCATTTTGGGCGCCACGTCGTGGTGAGGGATTCTATCTTCTTCTGTTGACGAGACGTTTGATGACGCACCTGGCACCCATCAATCACAGTACCACGTCGTGGCTTCTTCACCATGTCGTGGTAGGCCTGACAGCCTCGGAATTTGTGCCAAAAACTTGTAAATTTCGTAACTTCCGCGTACGAGCTCCGTTTTTAACGTTCTTTATATCCACGCGTAGGTGAGATTATGCTCTACAACTCTCGTTTAGACTCCGTTGGAAAATTTTGACTTTATGTTTATTTTTATTTATTTTTAACGGGTCGGGACGCGAAAAGTCCGTTAAAAATCCATAACTTCTTCATGTGATATCCGTTCTCGTCAGACGTTATACCGTTATGCTACTATTGTTGAGATCTTAGATTCTCATTTAGGTTGTATTGGCTAAAAATCTCTCGATCTCTATTTCTAGTATTTTAGTTGTCTGCTGCTATATTCGGAACTTGGAAAAATCATAACTTTCACATACGAAGTCAGATTTGGATGTTCTTTAAATATGCCTACGGTCTAATGATATCTACAACTTTCATTTAGATACATAAGGCTAAATATAATTGTATTGAAACTTCGCGTTTTACGCTTATCAGTATTGCCGGTTTTTACTGTGATTCTTAGATTGGCCATAACTTCTTCGTTATAACTCGGATTTTAGTGTTATTTATATTTCTGAAACCCCTGATATGTTGTTTATCATTTTATGTAACACAATAGAGACTTTTGAACGTTTAAATTTTGATGCAAATTTCATTACATTAAAAGAGATTACAATCCTTGACTTTTTAGGTCATTACATCGATTTGAAAAATATGGGGTTGTCATAGTGTAAAGCCCATCAGATGCTAGTGGCTTGGGCTTTGGATTTTGGTAAAATAAGGAAAAGGGTAAAATGGTCTTTTACCCTGAAATGTTTGGTCATTGGGCTAGAATTGTTGTTTGGGTCGAGAATCAATTATTGATGGAATATTATTTGATGGTGTCAGTGCGAAATCTCCTATAGCAACAGTTCGAGTGTTCGGTTATCTTGGGTTGAGGTGAGTTTTCTCACTATATCCATGGGTTGAAGGAACCAATGTCGAACCATTACTTGTTATGTGGAATGTTAGTTGTCTTTGTGATACTTCCCTGGAAGACCCTGGGGGTAGCCGTGGCATTAGTATGAAACACCATAGGGGTAGCCCATTCCATTTGGATGTCAGACCATGGGGGCAGCCCATGGTATTTCTAGAAAAGACCATAGGGGTAGCCCATGACATTTCATGGAAAAGACCATAGGGGTAGCTCATAACATTTCACGGAAAATACCATCGGGGTAGCTCATGGCAAATGTATGTATTGTAATTGGTATTTTGGAGAACTCACTAAGCTTGTGCTTACAGTTTGCTGTTCATGGTTTCAGGTACTCCCAGTTCGAAATGGAAGGGTCCGATTTGATCGCAGTGCATACACCCATGTTTTTCCGCAACTTGTGATTTTGGGATTGTACTGTGATAAATGTTTTATTATGAAATACTTCTAAATGGCCGAATAAAAGATAACTTGGTGTTTTGATTATGATAAAAATAAAATTTTTACCTTGTGGTTTTCAGGACGTTAAATCAGTTTTGCCTGAATTTACGAAAACGCCACTAATGACCAAATTTACAAACAAAACTCATTCCAAGGGTCAAAATTTCAATATTTTTTTTTCATACTCATGTTAAACTTAGAATACCTCATCGTTGGGATGTTCCATTAATAATCCCTAAAAATATATAATAAAATCATTGTGATGAAAAATTGTCTAAAAAGAAGTCTTGTGTAATCTTAAGGAATATTTGGGTTTGCTTTTTTAAAACAAGTTAATTTACCGACTTATTGTTTTTTGGAAAACCAATAAATCAAACAAGTGTTTAACTATCTCAAAAGTGTTATAAAATATGATCAAATAACAAGATAAATTATAGAGTAAATAAAGATATAAGAGTAGAGAGAACTTTTATTCCAATACTTGTGATGAAATCATCAAGTGCCTAATATATATGGCTCACTATTTATACTATCCAAATAAGAAAAAGGATGAGCTATAATATGAATGCATATTATGATGGTGTATTATTACATTCATAAAACACATTGAAATGGTTGTTACTAATGCTAAATAATGATGGGGAGTTATGGGAGAAATGGAGAATCCAATGGTCATTCATAAACTAATATTCATAACACTCCCCTGATGAGATTAAACTTTCTTTTAATCTATAAAGATCGATTAGATCTTGAACAAGTAAGTAAACAAATGACAATATGAACACAATAAAAGAACAGGACAAGATTGAATCAAACGTGTCGAATGATTAAAACAAAATCCTCAGAAGAGCTCGATTAAGAACATCAAATGTAGAGGATTGGAAGGTTACAAGAACGATCAAAGAAACCTTTTATCGTCAAGAAAAATCGTTATACGCAGATCTCTGAAACCTTAACCTAATATGCATGCAAGCATTAGCTTATATACAAAACATAAAAGACTCACGGTTGGACAGGCCCAAACCGGAATACAAAATAGCATAATTAGACGAGCCCAAAAGACGCAATCTATAAAGCCCAACAATCTCCCCCTTTGCGTCAATTTGGAGTGAGACATCTACTAATTTCTTGGGCCAGCAGCCGAAACCAGTACCTTCTTCACGGTACTAAACAGACACTTGGTGATTGAAAGAATGGTCTGTCTAAACCGGATGTACCAGTTAATCATATCTTCAAAATACTTGACATCATCGGCCGAATTCTCTTTACACCGTTTGACAATGAACAGCACATGCTCCAAACAGGTTGTGGTGTAAAGATGCTTGTCAGCTAAAGCGAAGAGACATTTCTGTCCTTCCGCTCGAGTGAACATGACGGTGTTACGTCTTGGGTCAATCTTGCCCAGCAGCATTTGATTGAGATCACTGGCCGATCCCACAGGAGCAATTTTGGGTTTCTTCTTGAAGACTGTGGCGACCTCCTGATCCATAAGGGCAACCTCCATGATGTAGCAGATTAACATCCTTTTGACATGGTCTAGAATGGGACCATATTCAGCTTCATTGGTCAAAAGAATATTATACAGGACGATCCAATCATGAGGATTTAGATTCGGTAGATCTGCCAGAGAGATAGGATGAGCAGATTTTGCAGATCCCCGAATCGGTTTGAACCGAACGTTTATAAAACGTCCTTCAGTATATGGTTTTAGCACCCGAACGTTTACGATCTTCTGGGCGCTCCATGTAAGGAATTGTGGACGAGCCGCCTTCAGATAGAAGTCAATGAGCTCCCTGTCAAGCTCAACGTTCGGTTGAGGGACTTCAAAAATATTAGAGAAGACGTGGAAGATGAACGCCTTTCGAGTCAGCGGCATATCGAACTGCGAATCGACAGTGTTGCTGCAGTCGAACGATATAACCGGCTCGAGCCATAATATGCTGGGTGTTTCAATGGCCTCTTTGATCAAGCGTTCCCTAGTCCAGGCAGGGAAGAGAGTCTTTCGGCTCTCAAGGAGATCGTGGGCTTCTTTTTGTTTGCGTTCGGCTTCGGCAGCCTCACGCGCCACACGACTGGCATCTTCACCAACATTGCGACTATTCTTTCGTTTTAAAATGTCGGCAATAGTCTCCTTGTCTCCTTCTTCATCTTCGTCCTCAGCTATAATTTTGCCTTTGTTCTTCACACCCGAACCTAAAGATTGATGAGTTGAAGATGGTTCAGTTGTGTGAGTAGCTTTGGAGGAAGGAGGTGGTTTTGAACTTGTCTTCTCATCTCCCCCTTGTTTCGGAATGGACACGAAAATTGGGAGGCCTTCGACTTTATTGAGTAGATCGATGGCTGGAGAGAGCTTTTCAGCAAGGGATCGCCTCACCGAAAAGTTTAAAATAGGATCGTGTGCTTCCAGAATGTTTGAGATAACAGCGTGGACATCCGAAACACACGTTTTCACCACCTCCCGTTCAGAGCGAAGATCTTCCAGTTCTTGTTGGGATTGAGAGAGTTGAGTGGTCTTGACCTCAAGTGCAGTTGTTTTGGAAGCCAGATCGTCCATTAAAGAACGCTCGGTTGTCAGATCTTCTTGTAGCTTGACGAGGCGAGCTTCAATGGAGGCGGTAAAGGCCGAGTTGTCGTCGCTTATGTTTTGACGTAGATTGGCGAACGAAGGCAACTCCGATGAGACAAACGTAACCAATTGTTGGACAATTGGTTCCAACGATGCCTTTGTGGCATTTGCACTTTCTTGCATGGACTGCAGTAGGACAGAGGCATCAGAAAATAGTTTATCGACTTTTTCGGTCGCTACCTCACATGCCCGGGTGGATGCCTGAATTGCTGCAGTTGCGGAGGCTGCTGAATCATGTTGAGCCCTGGAGAAGGCATCAACAATCTTCTGAAGTGCAGCTTCAAACAGGGTTGATTGTTGGTTAGACGAGGAGGCGAGAAGTAGATCAATCTTCTCGTTGAGCTGTTTGAGATGTTTCTTAGTTACCGGGGCATCATCCTCCTCGTCACTTTGAACTTGAAACGGACTATAGTAGACCGAATCAAAGATCATGTTGTCTCCCCCGAGATAAGGGTTTTCACCCTCAGATGCATTGTCATGAGATGAAGAGGGTGGAGAGGTTGGGGGTTTTGAGGGTTTAGTGGGAGAAGGTTGAGTTAGTGAAGGTATAGATTCGGTTGGTGGTGGAGTATGGGTGGTTTCGGTTGGTGGTTGTGTATGGGTAGTTTCGGTTGATGGTTGAATATGAGTAGTTTCGGTTGTGTGGGTCTTGGGTTGAGGAGGTTCGGTTACGTGTGGTGATTCAGTGGTGGTGGTAAAGATTTGTGGAGGGGAAGGAATTGGGGATTTGGGTAGTTCAATCTCTGGGGTAGGGGATCGAGGTGGTGTATTGCCTCGTTGAGGAGATGCATCCCCTTGAGAGTCGTCAGAACCCGAACTCTCACCCTCAGAGTCACTCGAAGAGGAGGGTATAACAAGCTTTCGCTTTGGTTGGGTCTTCCTCTTCTTCGGTGGGGGGGAAGGTGCAGCTTTTGGCTGTTTCCTCTTTTTAGGAGAAGGCCCCTTTGAAGCTTTGGAGGCTTGTTTTCCTTTTTCCGCCTTTTTACCTTTGCTCACCGGTTTATCTGCGTCATGAATAGACCTAAGCATATCCGGGGTCAGATCCCTTGGACCAGACGGTGTTAGCTCCTTGAGCTTCCGAATCAACCTGCTATCCGAAGGGACAGCACCATACATGGACTCCGGAATTGAACCAATAAAGGTGAATTTTGATGCATCTGAGATGATGATCTTCTTGGTATGGAAAGTACCAACAGAAGACATCGATGCACCATCAGCAGTGGGAACGTCGAATCTGTCCATGGCCCATTTAGTGATTAGTATCCAGAATCGAGCCAACGAAACTTCAGAGTGTCTGGATAAAGAGGAGAGGCTTTGAATAAGTTGTTGCCATAGAACAAACCCGTAATCCAGATTGATCCCATTATAAACTCCGTACAGGATGGTGAGGAACAGATGACTTGCACCATCTGAACCTGAGCTTCTCTCCGACAGTCCTTTGAAAAGGACTGTAAATAAACCGTTCCATTGAGGCGGCAAGCATGATTTTTTGAATCTTGCAACTGATGTAAGAACCTCTGTGTATCCCATGTTGTAAAACATGTTATACAGATGACCAATCTGTATCGACTCCGGATGAACTCTGGATGGGTCAAAAGCAAATCCGAGCAACGAGCAAAAACGTGGGCGGGAGACGGAGGTTTTGTGGTCTCCAATCTTGAAAAAGACCCGGTCGACAGCCCTGTCATAATATGCAGTCGCGTAGACCTGCGATAGGGCCTCCATTGGCACCGATTCGATCCTGGAAAGTGCTGGTACGAGTTGTGAATACTTTAAGCACTCTATGACCGACGACATGTAAGGGTCGTATGCCTTTGGGTTAAGATCAATGAACAAGCATTGTTGTGGGCGAATGGGAAGAATCTGGGAGGTAGCATGAACTGAAGAGGAGTCAGCCATTGATGCAGGTGTGAAGAAGATGATAAATAGGAAACTGTATGGGAGTGTTTGAGTTTTTGGAAATTTTGAGAGTGGTAAAGAGGTAAAAGGAGGGGGAATGGGCTATTTATAGTTGGTGAGAAGAGAGAGAAAGATCGTTTCAAATCTCGTATGGATGACAGTTGGGACGGGCGATGATCACGTAGGAGAGAGAGTGTCAGATTCCTAGGACCACGCCGCCCAATAAGCGCCGTTTCATAGGGACAAGCCGTTACTGTTTAACCACGCGCATTGAATGCCATAGGACAAAAAAAACTTAGGATTTAAAAGAATGTCCGTTAAAATTACGATCAACCATTTATAGAGAAATGTTGAAAGGCTTCTTTTAATTAGGCTAAAAATGACTGGCTTTAAAATAAAATCTCAGAAAGAAAAATAAGAACAAGATCCCAAGGGAAGAAATGTTATGGGTTTGTAACAATTTCATAGGAATCGCATAAAATTGGAGATTTTAATAGGGTACTTTCATCAATTCTTTAGTGAAAACTTGAGCAATTTAATTGTTCATCGTCAATTCGTTAGGTGTTGAATTTTGGGTTTCACTTAGTTCGTAGTGACACAATACTAAGATCATAAACGCAGATGTTGCGCAACCATAAACCTCAGTGGTAAGTGCTGAGAGTCTCAAGGGTTACCATGATGGAATGAGTGTAGTGGAGAAGTAATGTAGAGATGGTGTAAGAGAACAAAGTACCTCTACTGCAAAAAGAAGGACCAAGCAGGAAATTCTTAAATCATGTGAGAAAAGAGTGAGGTAGCTCACGATTAGAATAAATAAATTGGCCTTATTGGGAAGACAAGGTTTGTGTATACCAGGTCATGAAGGCCTTTATTCAAAATCTTATGAGGCTTGAGACACATACAGCAGCATGCTTCTAGGGACATTTAGGGGTTTCAACAAATGTATCCTTATAAACTAAAAAAAAATTTGGAATTTTTGAGATAAACCGAACCCGAACCTTCGGTTGGTTTCGGTTGATAAAAGATTTGAAAAACCGAACCCGAACCTTTGGTGGGTTTTGTTTCTAGAAAATTTTGAAAAAACCGAACCCGAACCTTCGGTTGGTTTCGGTTCTAGAAAATTTTGAAAAACCGAACCTGAACCTTTGGTTGGTTTCGGTTCTAGAAAATTTTGAAAAAAACCGAACCCGAACCTTCGGTTGGTTTTTTTTTTTTTTTAATTTTTTTTTTTAATCAAACGAGGAAAAACAGAATTGTACAAGCAATACACAACATTGAGAAACTATCTTTGAAGAAATGAGTGGGTTAGAAGTTGAAACGAACCCGAACGTTCGGTTGTTATGTTTGAGTTTGAGAGGTAGCGTGAGGTACTGATTCTGATTCCATCATACCAAGTCCTTGCAATATTTTATTGAATGATGCTTCAGGAAGAGCTTTTGTAAAGACGTCAGCCAGTTGATCAGTGGTTCTTACGAAATGAACTTCGACGTTTCCATCTTCCACGTGATCTTTGATGAAGTGATACCTTAGTGCTATGTGTTTGGTTTTGGAGTGTTGCACTGGGTTATGACAGATCCTAATTGCACTTTTAGAGTCACAATATAGTGGGATCTTCTTCATATTGAGTCCATAGTCTCGAAGTTGACTTTGGATCCAAATCACTTGTGACGTGCATGATGCAGCTGCAATGTATTCCGCTTCGGCAGTGGATAGCGATACGCACGTTTGTTTTTTGGATTGCCAGCTAACTAACTTCCCATCAAGAAATTGACAGCCACCAGTTGTGCTTTTACGGTCGAGTCCACATCCTCCAAGGTCAGCATCAGAATAGGCTTGAACAAAGAAGCCTGAGTTGGAAGGATACCATAGACCTAAGGAGGGGGTTCGCTTGAGGTAGCGTAGGATGTTTTTCACTGCAACCATGTGAGGTTCGCGTGGGTTTGCCTGAAATCGAGCACAGTAACAAACAGAAAACATGATATCAGGTCTGCTGGCGGTTAGATACATTAATGAGCCAATCATTTGGCGATAGAGCGTGATATCAACAGCCGGTTTGTCTAGGGATGGGGTAAGCTTGGTGCCGAATGCCATTGGGATTTTAACTTTTGAGTCTCCCTTCATTCCAAACTTTGCTAGGAGAGTCTTCGTGTAAGCTTCCTGATTAATAAAGATGCATTCGGGTCCCTGTCTTATGTTTAAACCAAGGAAAAAGTTAATTGGACCCATTGAGCTCATTTCAAACTTAGTCTCCATCAGCTTTCTGAATTCAGCTGTTAAGCTGGGATTCGTGGAGCCAAAGATGATGTCATCGACGTAAATTTGAACTATCATAAGGTGGTTACCTTCCTTTTTGCGAAAGAAGGTTGGGTCAACCGAACCTTGTTTGAATTTAGACATCTTTAAAAATTTTGTAAGCGTTTCATACCAGGCTCTCGGAGCTTGTTTAAGGCCGTACACAGCTTTATCCAGAATATAGCAATGATTTGGATGCTTTTCGTTCACGAACCCAGGAGGTTGCTCCACGTACACCGTTTCTTCAAGTTCTCCATTGAGAAATGCACACTTGACGTCCATTTAGAAAACCTCAAAGTTCTTGTGGGCAGCATAAGCCAGAAATATTCTAACAGCTTCTAGCCGAGCTACTGGAGCGAAAGTCTCTTCATAGTCTATCCCTTCCTCCTGACAATAACCCTTTACCACCAGACGAGCCTTGTTCCGTATAACATTACCTTC
Organism: Lactuca saligna; assembly: GCF_052625555.1. Lineage (NCBI taxonomy): Eukaryota > Viridiplantae > Streptophyta > Magnoliopsida > Asterales > Asteraceae > Lactuca > Lactuca saligna. Next base: position 174,481,945 of record NC_136417.1, on the reverse strand, counting down.
CTTGTCCATTTTGTTCCTAAATACCCATTTGAGACCAACAACCGAAGCATCTGGAGGAGTTGGAATTAGGCGCCAGACTTTGTTCCTTTCAAATTCATTCAGCTCGTCTTGCATTGCTTGAACCCAATCAGAGTGATCGAGAGCAGTATTGACTGTCTTTGGTTCAACTTTTGATACGAATGAATTGAACATGCAAAACTCAACCTTTGAAAATAAGGAAGTCTGTTTTGCCTTCAGTTGTGATCGGGTCATAACCTTTTCAGATACATCCCCAACTACTTGAGAGATGGGATGATCTCTGGTCCATTTGACAAGAGGAGGGTAATTTGGATCAAAGGTTGGATCTAGTTCAGCATTGATTATTTCGTCTAGCTCAGATTGGCTGTCATAACCAAGTGTCACATTATTATGTTCCACCTCAGTTGATGTACTTTGAAAGACATGAGGATCATGTGGTTCTAGTGATCCTGAGCTTCCTGGTGTTAAGACCTCTTCGGTTGAAGTTGTGGTATTTGGCTCCCCCTGGACTTGAGCGCTTGGCTCCCCCTCGACTTGAGCATTTGGCTCCCCCTCGACTTGAGCACTTGGCTCCCCCTCGACTTGAGCGTTGTTGGAAGGAGAGTCGTTAGAGAGTGATGCTTCTTCATACATTCTCCTTGCAGCGTCTTCGACAATCTGCTCCATGTGATCAACCTTGTTGTCTGCTGCATATGCTTCGGAAAGTGAAGCGTTCTCTGGTTCATCAAAGAGCTCCAGAAATGTCTCGAATAAGTTGGCGACCGAGACTGTAATCTTGCCATTCAGAGGAAAGATTTCCCCAGTGATATATTCTTTAGCCTGTAGCTTCTTGACATAGTTGTCGTCAAAGGTCACATAATACGTCTCTTCAATCTTTCTCGAACGCTTGTTCAGGACCCTGTATGCCTTAGATGTGAGCGAGTAACCCAGAAATATTCCCTCGTCGGCTTTGACATCAAACTTGTTGCGGTGTTCTTTAGAGTTGAAGATGAAACACCTTGAGCCAAACACATGAAAAAATTTCACATTTGGCTTCCTGTTGTTCAGTATCTCATATGGAGTGAGTGCGAACCTTTTGTTGAGATATGACCTGTTCCGTGTAAAACAAGCAGCAGAAATAGCGTCAGCCCAAAAATAAAGAGGTAAAGAAGCGAAACTTAGCATTGTTCGGGCAGCTTCACATAAGGATCGGTTTCGTCTTTCGACTGTTCTGTTCTGTTGTGGTGTGTAGGGAGCTGAGAAATTATGACTGACTCCCTTTTCTGCAAGAAACTCTTCAAACTCCCTGTTCTTGAATTCGAGACCATTGTCACTTCTGATGTTGCGAACAACCTTCTTGAGCTGTACTTCAATTTGCTTGATAAACATTTTCAGCTTTTGAGTCGCTTCAGATTTGAGCTTTAGAAAGAACACCCATGTAAATCGTGAAAAATCATCAACGATAACAAGAATATACTTGCTACCACCGATGCTTTCGATAGATGAAGGACCACATAAATCAATATGAATTAATTCGAGTGGTTCAACAATTTTTGTGTTGATTATCGATGGATGACTTTGACGACTTTGCTTTCCCATTTCGCATGCAGTACATAGATGATCCCTGTCGAACTTGAGCAATGGAAGACCCCTTACATGACCTCCAGTAACAAGACGGTTGATATCTTTAAAATTAAGATGAGATAATCTTCGGTGCCACAACCAGCTTTCGTCGGATTGAGCTTTTGACAACAAGCATATAGCTGGATTTCCCTTGATGGGTTTGATGTTTAAGGGAAACATTTCACCCTTTCGCTCTGACTTGAGAATTACTTTATTTGACTTTTTCTCTATGATTTCAGAACCTTCATCATCGAATGAGACTTTGAGACCTGTACCTCCAACAAGCTGAGATACACTAATGAGGTTGTGTTGGAGTCCTTCCACATAAGCCACCTTCCTTATAGAGAAGTCCCCATTGGTTATCATCCCGTATCCCTTTATAGTGCCGAATGAATTGTTTCCAAACTTGACGTTGCCACCATTTGCAAGAGATCTGTATTCCCTAAGCTCTTCTTTCCTCCCTGTCATGTGATGTGAGCAGCCACTATCGATGTACCATTCTTCGTCGAACTACTCGTCACTTATAACCTGCAAAAATTAGACAGATTTAGGAACCCAAAATTTCTTGGGTCCACGTGAGCTTTGCATGGGAACGGGAACAATAAGAGAGACATCAACAAGATAAGTTCTTTTTACAAGAGTTGTTTTATCTTTCCTTTTAATGGTGTAAACCTTTATTTTATTAAGATTAGATGAATTAGATTTGGACTCTGGTGTGGATTTATTGACCTTCTGCTTCCATTTTTGCTCAACTGATGAATGAGATTTTCGAGAACAAGAGAAATCAGCTTTAGGGAAAGATGGAGACGAATCGGTGGGAGTAGAAGAATTATGTGACCAAGAAAAGGAATTAGAAGAACGAGAAGAATTTGAACACGAGGGTTTGGATTGAGAGAAGTTCCGGGCTTGAGGCTCTAGGAGACCCTTTTGCTTTTGATTATTAGAGGGAATGACCTTCGCGTTTTGTTCTCTTTTGACTTCAGAACCGAACCTTTGCGTTCGGTTGGGACTGTCTTTGGAACCGAACCTTTGGTTTCGGTTGAAGTCCTTTTCAGAACCGAACTTCTGCCTTCGGTTGATATCTTCTTGTGAACCGAACCTTGGCTTTCGGTTTTTGTGACTTTCAAGCTTTTCTACAGGAATGTTTTCATACTTTAGATTCTTGTCTTGATGAGAGAAATATGCATTCTGGGAACGCCAGAATTGTTTCCTTTCAGAAAGGTTCTTCCTGTATCTATTGTTCCTTTCTATCTTCCTATTCCTCATCTGAGAAGGTTGATGATGAACATTCGCTTTCGTTTTTGGTGACTCCTTGGCCGGTTCCTTTTGAACTGCAGGAGTTTTACTTTGAGCCGAAGGAGCCGAGAGAATGTCTGCTTTTGCCGAGTGATCATTCTTCTGAGGAATATTCTTTGTACCACTGGTGCTCGGCTCATCGAAGTTGTTCGGTTTATTCAAGGGCTCAGGTATGTATCTTCCTTTGCTCTTCCAGGAAGTTCTTTCATATAAACCAATGGTTTCGTCCGCATTATCAATTGGAGCTTCCCAGAAGTACTCATCACAGCCATCAGCATTGTCTTCGTTTACTATGGTTGCAAGTTCAGCTGTTTGATGTTCGGTTACTCCTGTCACCTTGTAAACTTGATTTGGAATGGTCCTTACCTTTTGATACACTACTGCTTTCTCAACTAATTTTGGGGACTTTTGATGGGACAACCGAGCGAACTCCACTGAATTTTCAGAAATTAGATTCTTGTGATTTTCTGGCTCGGTTTTAATAAATTCTGAGCAGTCAACCGTGTCCTCTACAGAAATTTCACTCATGTTATCATCCTCGTTAAGCTCAGATGCATTTTCAACGTCAATTTTGTTTTCTGAGCTTACGTTGACGTTTAAAGAGTCAAATTTTTGCATGGTTTCGGTTCTCAGTTTAAGTCTGTCATTTTCATCCAAAAGATTTTTAAGCATGAGCTTGTGGTCTTTGGATTTAATGAAGGACTCAATTTTGTCCAGTCCATACATGTAGGTGGGATTAATATCATCAGACGATATCACACTTTCACAATTATAAGCTTCAGCATCGATTTCATCTTCCTTAAACTCTAGGAAGGGCAAGATCATGCGGTGAATCCTTTGGCCTATTTCACAATCCAAGTGAAGCTGAGTTATATTAGAGTACAAACGTTTAGCAATTAAACAAAAAACATTTCGTTGTTTTAACAATTTCAAATTGTCTCTTTGCAAATAAATGTTTTCATCTTTAACTTTGACTAATTCTGATTCCTTTAACTCTATCCACATTCTCCGCTCCTCACTCTTCGACGTCGCCCTGCTCAATTGATCAGTTAGGTTAGAATTTGTGACCCGAGTTTGAGTTAAGCTACTATCTAGATGAGATATTCTTGTATTGACGGTTTTTAGTTCTTTCTCATAAGAGGATGATGGTACTTTGCATGAAATAAAAACAGATTGTACCTTCTTTATCAGTTCATTGAGCTCATTGAACTGCTGGCTGAGCGGTTTGGCTGTAAAGCACATGTCCTCCTTTGCTTTCTGTCCATCAATACCTCCATCGGTGTTGTATCCCCTCATTTGAGATACGTCAGAAACCATGAGGCATTTTCCACAACTGCTTTCTTCCTTAGACAAGTAGGCCTTTCCATGAGTAGGCTGCCTCACTTCCTCGTCTTCTGAGTCGGTAGACCAAACTTCCGTGCTACCGAACTCATCACCTAGAACAGAACCCTGCACAATAAGAGCATTAATAGGCGAGTTAGCAGCAGACTTCTTCTTTCTCAACTCATCCAATCTTTTCTGCAACACGGCTTCCTCATCATTCCCATCATCCTTTTCAGCCATTTTCTTAAGGACACAGTCCTTAGCATAATGATTTTTCCCACCACAATAGAAGCAGCTCACTCCAGAGTCGCCATCCGCCTTCAGTTCCTTCTTGTGCTCCTCAGCTTTAGGTTCATTAACCGCCTTTTCAGAGCTGTAACTCCCCTGCCAGTTTCGGTTTTTGTTGCTGGGGAATCTCTTCTTGATGAACCTTTTGGGATTGGACACCATCAAGGCATAATCTTCTGATGTGAGATCATATTCTTCCAGGCTGAGGTCTTCATCCTCCATAACAGCTTTACTTTTTGATAGGAGGGCCAACGAACCAAGACTAGAAACGACGTTCTTTTCTTGCACCACGATCTTCTCTTGAGACTTGAGAATTCCCACCAGTTTCGCCAGAGAATATGATTTAAATTGCTCATGGGCTTTAACCGTGGAAACAACTGCTCTCCATTCAGACCTCAGACCATTCAGGAATGTAACCTTCTGTTCGATGAGCTTCCTTTCAATATCGTGTTTAATCATCTTGCTGAGAAGATGATTGAAGCGATCGAACGTCTGGGTCACAGATTCTTCAGCCCCTTGTCTGAATTCTCCAAACTCAGATAGAAGTAGAGTTTGAATAGAATGTTCAAGATCTTCGTCTATAGAATACAGTTCGCGAAGTCTATCCCAAACATCCTTTGCCGTTGTGCATGAACTAACCAATCTGAATGTATCGGACTGAAGGGCGAACCGGATCAATCTTAATGCCTTGATATTGCATTGGAACTTATCCTTTTCATCTTGAGCAATATCTTTCACATCCTTTAACAGATCATTGTATTCTTTTTGAGTCTTGATGATTCTGGACGTTGCAGAATGAGAAAACGGTCCATTGGTGATGGCTTCCCAAATCAAATACCCATTTTCCTCAGATCCAATAACATAGTCTTCGAAATGATGTGCCCATACTTCATAATCGTGGGTGTATAAGATCGGAATCTTTGTCGTCGAACCAATGCTATTGGAAATATTAATAACGTTTGATTGTGTCGCGTCCATTATGATCAAAAAAACCTGTTCAAAGATCAGACTTGTAATAAAGCAGATTAGGGCAAAGTAATAAATATCGAGATACGTCAATAAAGAGATGACGGCTCAATAAATATTAATGATTGCGGAAAAACCCTAATGGAAATCTTTTTCACAGAAAAGATGTGTATCAATTACACAGCCTCCTGCTCTGATACCAATTGATGAGATTAAACTTTCTTTTAATCTATAAAGATCGATTAGATCTTGAACAAGTAAGTAAACAAATGACAATATGAACACAATAAAAGAACAGGACAAGATTGAATCAAACGTGTCGAATGATTAAAACAAAATCCTCAGAAGAGCTCGATTAAGAACATCAACTGTAGAGGATTGGAAGGTTACAAGAACGATCAAAGAAACCTTTTATCGTCAAGAAAAATCGTTATACGTAGATCTCTGAAACCTTAACCTAATATGCATGCAAGCATTAGCTTATATACAAAACATAAAAGACTCATGGTTGGACAGGCCCAAACCGGAATACAAAATAGCATAATTAGACGAGCCCAAAAGACACAATCTATAAAGCCCAACATCCCCCTTGAATGACGATTGTATCATGCCTCGTTAAAACCTTAATAGGTAAAACCCCATGGGAAAAACCATTTATTAAGGAAAAAGAGTACATGATTAATAATGGATACTTGGAACAATTGCCTCGTTAAAAACCTTGCTAAGAAAACCCAGTGGGAAAAACATAGCTAAGGAAAAGAGTACAATATGTTTCCAACCTCCCCTGATCATCATATCACTTGATTTCCTTAAAGCGTCACATTCCAATATTTCGTACCATGTTTTCAAATTTGGATATAGGGAGCGCTTTTAGTGAACAAATCTGCCAAGTTGTTACTTGATTGAATTTTCTGGATGTTGATGCCACGCTCTTTTTGGAGATCATGAGTAAAAAAAACTTTGGTGATATATATTTGGTTCTGTCTTCTTTGATAAACCCTTCCTTGAATTAGGCTATACAAGCCGTATTATCTTCATATAGTATGGTTGGAGCGTCCCTGTTAGAAGTTAGACCACAACTCTCACGAATGTGATGAGTTAAATTTCTTAACCAAATACATTCACGGCTTGCCTCATGAATTGCTATAATCTCTGCATGGTTAGAAGAAGAAGAAGCAACTAAAGTTTGTTTAACAGAACGCCAAGAGATTACGGTACCTCCACAAGTGAATAAATAATCTGTTTGGGATCGAGATTTGTGTGGATCAGACAAATATCCAGCATCTGCATAACCAATTAACTCCACATTTGATGAATTTGAATAATATAAGCCCATATCCATTGTACCTCGAAGATATCGAAGAATGTGTTTGACTCCATTCCAATGTCTTCTTGTTGGGCAAGAACTATATCTTGCTAATAAGTTTACAGCAAAAGATATATCAGGTCTCGTATTATTAGCAAGATACATCAATGCACCAATAACACTAAGATATGGTACTTCGAGACCAAGAAGTTTTTCATGTTTTTCACAAGGCCGAAACTGGTCCTTTTTGGCCTCTAAATGCCTTACTACCAGCGGGGTACTCAATGGATGTGAGTTATCCATATAAAATTTTTTAAGCACCTTTTCTAGATAACTAGATTGATGTACAAAAACTCCATTTTTTGTGTGCTCAATTTGAAGACCCAAACAAAATTTTGTTTTACTAAGATCTTTCATTTCAAATTTTTCTTTCAAACAAGAAGTGATATTTTCCATTTCTCCAGGAGTTCCAATTATGTTCAAATCATCTACGTAAACAACAATTATCACAAATTCTGATCCGGTGAATACACATGGGCTTAATGGATCATTTTTATAGCCCTCTTTTAAAAGACATGTACTTAAACAATTGAACCACATACGGCCAGATTGTTTCAATCCATACAAAGATTTATTTAATTTTACTGAATATACTTCACAAGAATTAGGAGTTTGTGCTTTTGGAACCTTAAACCCTTCTGGGATTTTCATATAAAGATCATTCTCAAGTGAACCATATAAATAGGCGGTAACTACATCCATCAGACGCATCTCTAATTTTTCATGTGTTGCTAGACTTATTAGATAACGGAATGTAATTGCATCAACCACAGGAGAGTATGTTTCTTCATAATCAATTTCGGGTATTTGGGTAAAACCTTGTGCAACAAGTATTGCTTTATATCTCACAACTTCATTTTTCTCGTTTCTTTTGCGCACAAATACCCATCCGTGTCCCACTGTTCTTACTCTGTTTGGTGTATGGACTACAGGTCCAAAAACTTTTCGTTGAGTAATAGAATTAAGCTCTTTATTTATTTCATCTTTCCATTTTGGCCAATATTTTCTATTCATACATTACTCAATAGATTTAGGTTCAAGATCCTCATTTTCTTTATAATCGCGCGCGGAACATGATATGAAAATTATCGTCAACGTCTATCTTATTTCGGTTCCATCTTATTCCTGTCATGACATAATTTATTGAGATCTCATCATTTTCATTTTTTTCAGGTACCTTATTTTCTTTTGTTATGTCATTAGGCTCTTCTAGAGCTTCATTAATCTTTTCAAGAGATTATGTTTTCTCTTTTGGACCATCAATTGTATTTGCTTTATTTCATTTTCGAGGATTTTTATCTTTGGAACTAGCTGATCTTCCACGCTTCAGGCGTGCCTAAGATTCATTTGTAGTTGTATTTTTTTTCTTCCTTCTGGGATATCAATTCTAACTTGAGTAAGTATAGCTGGTACATGAGACTTTGTTACCCACTTAGGGTCAGTAAATGCTTCTGGCAATTGATTTGCTACATTTTAAAAATGAATTATCTTTTTTATTTCAAGTTCACATTGACTTGAATGAGGATCTAAAACTGAAAGTGACAATTCCTTTCAAGAGATTTTATTTTCCAGCTTCTTTATTTCTCCCCCTAATGTTGGAAAATATGATTCATCAAAATAATAATCATCAAATATAACTGTAAATAAATCTCTAATTGATGATTTTAAATATTTTACTATAGATGGAGATTCATATCCAACATAAATTCTCATTCTTCTTGAGGACCCATTTTTATGAAGTGAGGTGGGGAAATGGGTACATAAATTATACATCCAAACATCCTTGGATGGTAAATAATTGGTTACTGACCGCAAACCAGTTGAATAGGGGAGAACTCATGATAAAAAGTTGTAATTATGCATATAAATGATGTTGCATGTAAAATTGCATGCCCCATGTCAATATAGGAAGTTTAGAATGCTTTAGTAATGGCCTTGCAATTAATTAAAGGTGTTTGATTAACGACTCAACTAAACCATTTTGTGTATGAACATATGTAACATGATGCTCAATAGTTTTCCTAAACGACATGGAATAATCATTAAAAGCATATGATGTAAATTCTCCAATATTGTCAAGTCAAATTTTCATAATTGGGTAATCGGGAAATTGTGCCCTTAGGCAAATTATTTATGCAAGTAATCTTGCAAAAACCAAATTATTACTAGACAACAAGCACACATGTGACCATCTAGTTGACGCGTCAATTAAAACCATAAAATATCTAAATGGTCCACATGGTGTTGGATGAATTAGTCCATATACATCCTCTTGAATTCTTCATAAGAAACTAAGACTTTCATACCCAACTTTGTTCAATGATGGACTGGAAATTAATTTTCCTTGAGAGCATGCAACACAATTCATTATCTTAAAAAATCTTCGGGTTTTTCGAGGAATAACCACTTGAAGTTTCAATTATTTTGCACATCATAACTGATCCGGGATGGCCCAACCGGTCATTCCAAACTTTGTAGATGTTATCATACCTTTTATTTTCAATAGCATGAGATTCAATCATTCTAATATTTGTATAATACAATCCGGAGGACAATACGGATAATTTTTCCAAAAGACTTTTCTTACCCGATATTATTTTTGTAATATTGAGATACTCTTTATCACCATCATTGGTTGTTTCAACATGATATCCGTTGGAACGAATATCCTTAAAACTTAATAAATTTCTTGGTGATTTTGATGAAAATAATGCATCTCCAATTGTAATTATTGTCCCTTGTGGTAATATGATATTCGCTCTTCCGGAGCCTTCAATCATTTTTGCATTACCTTTTATTATATTTACATTTGCTTATCTAATTGATAAATAAGTAAAATACTTTTCATTATTAAAAACGCTATGTGTTATTGCATTGTCTGTAAGAAATATATCTTCATTATTTCTTTTGCGAATATCCATATTTCTTTTCAATAAATAAATAAAACAAAAGAAATATTCGACTTAGAGAAATAAAGTCATATTTTATTAATTTGGGAAGATTGTGACGATATCATTTCTCATGAAACAAATATGATATAAAAACATATTAAATGTCATGAAACAGAACTACAGATTATTCTAATCAATCACCATCCATATCACCACTTGTCCCTTCTAGGTAGACAAGAAAATCGATAACATCCAAATGTGTCATTTCTGGTTGGTCTTAATGAATATCACTTTGAAAAAAAAATGTTTCGATATTTTTCTTTATATTTTAGAGAAGCTTGATAAAGATCAACAAAATGCTTTGGTAAGCGACATGTACAAGACCAATGATCGGTCATTCCACATCAATGACAAACATTTTCAACTTTATTTTTTTGCCTTGACCACTTTTATCATTAGGATGTGGATTTTTGCTATTTTCCAACTTCGGGTGGTTACTTGTAATATTGTTCTTTTTTATGATAATTATGATAACCTCCACGACCTCGGTTAGACTCTTGACTATTATGATTATATGAGTTGCATTCACTTCAGGGAATGTACTAGAATCGGTCGGGATTGATTGATAATTTTTCATCAATAACTCATTGTTTTGTTTAGCCACAAGAAGACATGAGATTAATTCATATTTATTTTAAACATTTCTCATGATATTGCTACTGCAGGAGCATGTTAATACTATGAAAACTAGAGAAAGTTTTCTCTAGCATTGTTTTCCATAATGAAAATAGAAATCAAAATAAAGACTTGTATGTTAAGGAATTGTTAGTTAAGAAATTCCATAAAATAAGTTCTAAGCATTGTACATGTAAAATTATAAAAAATACATACCTGAAAATTACAAGAACAATAAGGAGTTAGAGCTCTATGGTAGAGTCGTGCTGATAACGTGTTATAAAATATGATCAAATAACAAGATAAATTATAGAGTAAATAAAGATATAAGAGTAGAGAGAACTTTTATTCCAATACTTGTGATGAAATCATCAAGTGCCTAATATATATGGCTCACTATTTATACTATCCAAATAAGATAAAGGATGAGCTATAATATGAATGCATATTATGACGGTGTATTATTACATTCATAAAACACATTGAAATGGTTGTTACTAATGCTAAATAATGATGGGGAGTTATGGGAGAAATGGAGAATCCAATGGTCATTCATAAACTAATATTTCATAACAAAAAGCATTTTTTAAATAGTTTTTTACTACATTTTAAAATGAGATTTTCAAAAGCATTGATTTTTTTAAATTGCTTTTAGTTTTTTTATCTTTAACAGTTTCCAAAAAAAAAAAAAATTTAGACAAGTTTAAATTATTGATTTATTAACTTTTATCATAAAAAAATGTCACCATATTAAATGAATAAATATTTTTTCCAAAAAGATTTTTGAAGTTCAAACGCAATTATTCAACATTTCTATAATCTTGAACAATTTTAAAAAGTGTGATAAAAATTAAAATATCATAATGTTTGTTACAGTAATTCACAGCATAATGTGATATTATATACTAATGTGATGTTAGTTATGAAAAATTAGATGTTTATTTATGGGAAATTAAGTAATCTAATCATTTACGAAATGTATTTGAAAAAAATAAGTAAAATTTTTTTAGTAAAAATAATTATTTAGAGGTTGTTTGATAATTGTTGACCGAGTCAGATCTGATTGAGTAAAGGCATGATTGAATTTGAAGCTTTAATTGATTATGTCTCTGATTGAAACCATATTGTTTTATTACCAAATGTATAAAATGTTCGGTACGACTATTTTATCATCTTATTAATTTTTTGTGTTATTCAATTGATAAAATAGCCAAAAAAAATACCTTTTCATAACAAATTATATATTTACAAAATGGCATACAAAGGAATGGAATATATATATATATATATATATATATATATATATATAAAATTAATAAAGACAAAAATACCCTTTATATTTCAAATACATATATTTAAAATCTTTTATAAAATTATCTTTTGTCTCATGTTTTCTAGAAAATCTAGGAGAAACATATCATAATTTCTCGAATTTGCTTCATGTTGTCACAATGTTACTTAAGCCACATCATCAAAGTTATTGTTTCCTTTATTATCAATGTTTGTTTCATCAGTTTCAAGAATCATTTCACATAAATAATATTTCCAGATGTTGTGTAAAGTTCTATTTTCACCAAGTCTACCCTTCTTTTGATGATTATGCTTCTAGCAAACAAAACACAACTTTACTGAATTCCTCCTATATATATATATATATATATATATATATATATATATATATATATATATATATATATATATATATATATATATATATATATATTATAGCTCTTAGGAATTTTTTAAAGTTAGCAATTGTGGTCCCCACAATTTGTTTTAATTTGACATATATGGTCCCTTATTTCGTATTATTCCCATTTTGGTCTTTCCGTTCTCTTTGTTGATAGTTGGCCAATAAGATTTGAATTGGTGTACTCTTCACCGACTATGTAAGCCAATAAATATTGAATTGTTGTTGAACTCCTCATTTTTCCACTCCCAAATCGAGTCGTCCTCCACCAAATCGAATGCAAGCTTCCTTCTATCTTTTGTTTCTTCAATTTCCTCTTGACAAGACTCCACACATTTGAATTTCTTTTCAGTTTCTATCAAATACATATCTGGAATCAGCGACGAGGTCGGACGTGCCTAGAATTTGAAGTAGAAGAACCTCCGCCGCCTCGGAAGTAGCCTCCACCTCCTCCACTGCTTCCTTTGTTCCAGAAAAATCGAAGGGAGGAATGTGGTGATAGGGACGGCGAGATTCTCCCACTTCCAGAGCTTAGCCGTCCTAAGCGGTTGTTGTCGTGCATTTTCTAGGATCTTTAAGTTAATTACAACAAATCCAACAAATCGTGTACCAAAATGATTCAAACTTTATTCGGATTTATCACAATTTCAACTTGTCGTTCCTTTTCGCTTCAGGTTAAAACTTTGCACCCTCATATCTACACCACTATTTCCACCATCTCGGAAGCGACATCCACCTCCTCCTTTGCTTCCTTTGTTACGACACCACCACTCTGTTTTCACCTCACACCACATCGACGACAACCATAACCGACTATTTTCAGCGGAGTAGAAGGTGAGGTCGACGACAACCGTAACCAACCATCTTCGGTTGACTTCTCTCTAGCTTACAATTACCAAGTTTGATTCTTAAATTATCATGTGTTGATGTTTGATTTTGCCCGTATCTACTTGATTTCCTTGCTTTTTACACCCAGACACCGATAACTCCATCTAAGGTTTTGAATTTGACTTATATTTTTAATTTCTTTTATGATTAGGGTTCAGACCCACTATTTGTATTTCTATTCCCTTTTAATCTTCGTAACTTAGGCTTTAGGTATGATTTTATCTGTCAATGTTAATTTTGTGGCATTATCCAGGTTACGTAAATTTTTCTTGGTTTTTGCTTTATCAATTGGTCATTCAAATTCTTAGCAAGTATCACCCTTTTCCTTATTATGTTTTATTAACTTTTACCTGAATGCTCTCTTATATATCTATAAGTTTTTAATTCCATATTTTGATATGAAATTTCTTCTTTAGGCATGTTCTATAAACTATAATCTCTAGTGATTTTTTGCAGCTTTTCATAACAATGGAACCATTGCCGGGAAGACCATTGTTTGGTGGAGAAGTTCCTACTACTTTCCCACTTAGGTTTGAGTTTAGTTTGTCTAATTTACATGGTCTCTATTTGTTTAATACTCTAATATACATTCTTCTTTTATATTTATTTTTATGACAAACATCAAAATTTCAATTGAAGGATATGAGCAATATTTTTGAAGTTCCTGATCATCAGGATTGTTTCTTCGTGCAATAAGATTACACAATTTTTCCAACTTCAGTTTAATCCCAATTTGACTGATAACTTGTGCATATAATTACTATTTTCTAATTTTGTTATTGGATTAGTATTTGTTTAGGAGGTGTTTGTGGACCCTGCATCTGATGAAAGCCTGATATTTTAGCTTTTAGAATTGAAACATGATGTTGAAGACAATGGGAGTGCTACTTTGTTTTTGCAAGACCTTACTAGAGAACAAGGTGTCGAGGCCAATATCATAATTTCCTTCCCTAGTATTGATCAAATATCTAAAATGTTTGTTATTTATGATAAAAAGTGTAATATTTTTTTGTTTTTTATTATATGATCTAGGTGCCTAAGCAGTCAGCAGTGTTTGAGGCTTATGAAAGAAAGAAAAAACGAATTCTTGACATCAAATGTAGCATCTCAAATTTTAAACCAAAATTTTTCATTTTTAAATTACTAAAATATTGTTCATAAACCAAGTCATCAAAAACATAAGTGTCAAATAGAAATTATCATCACAAAATATCAAAGTATCATAGACTGCCCCAGTAACAAATCTCACAGCGAGTATGTACAATCAGACCTTCACCTTCCCGCGATCCTTAGAAGTACCTGAAACACATATATCAACAACTGTAAGCATGAAGCTTAGTGAGTTCCCCAATATACCACATACATCACAACATAAATAAATAGGTATGAGTTTTCAACAACCCTGAGGACTATCAACAGTCCCAATCGGAAAACAACACACCATGTGGGTTATCAACAACCCTGGAGACTATCCACAGTCTCAATCGCACATAAACAACATAGCACAATAATAACAGTTAGACCTAGGTGGTGATCATAAAAACAACTATTCCACTACACAAATAAGAATAAGTGAAGAGACTCACCTAATCCTGATGACAGATAAATATCACATCTGAACTGCTAGAGCTAGACTCCACCTAATAACACAATAAATAATCATAATTAATAATCAAGGTCCACAATTCAACTCACGAGTCTAAATCCCACAACTAAGCCCTTTAAGGTCAAAAGACCATTTTGCCCTTCCCATGGTCCAAAACCTTAAATCTTAACCACAGGTCAAAATTCAGCAAAATTCAACTGCCCAGCGTGTACGTTGGGCATACTCTCCTCATATGTGGGGTGTACTCGAAAGACCAGGTGGGATCAGGAAAAGTCTGTTAAAAATTCATAACTTCTTCATCCGACGGTCGTTTTCATCTGTCTTTTTACCGTTGCACTACTATTAATGATATCTTCAATTCTCATTTAGGTTGCGTTGGCCAAAAATCGATCGATCTAAAATTCGAATTTCGGGTTGTGCACTCCTATGTCAAATCTTAGAAAAATCATAACTTCCTCATACGAAGTCAGATTATGGCGTTCTTTTTATGCACACTCTTGGTTTAACATATATTACAACTTTCATTTAGAAATATGAGGCTAAAAACTATTTTATTAAAATTTTAGTTTTTACGTTACACGGTGTCGTGCTGGTTTTACCGTAAAACTTCGACGGGTAATAACTTCTTCGTTATAACTCGGATTTCAGCGTTCTTTATATGTACGAAACTGTAACACTCTAAAAATTCAAGCCAATTTTTAAGAAAAAAAACAACCCATATTCATTAATTCATTGCAAAAGGTTTTCAATACAATTATTATCAAAGTCTTCCCAGAACCATATCATAAAACATAAACATGAGGAGCGGTACAATCACGCCTTCGCCTTGCCACGGTCTCGTGCAGTACCTGAAAAACATTAAACCACAACTGTAAGACCGAAAGCTCAGTAAGATACCCTCAAAATACCAACCACATATACCATACACGTAACATATCATACAGAACAAAAACAGAACACCACGCACTGGGTCCACAGCTTTACAAGCTGAACTACCCCATAGGCCCTCAGTACGAGTCTGGAATGCCTACCGGGACCTCAGCTCGTATCTGGAATGCCATCGAGCCCTCAGTACGAGTCTGGAATGCCTACTGGGCCCTCAGCTCGTATCTGGAATGCTCCCGAGTCCTCAATATGAGTCTGGAATGCCTATCGGGCCCTCAGCTCATATCTGGAATACTCCCGAGTCCTCAGTATGAGTCTGGAATGCCATTCGGGCCCTCAACTCATCTGGAATACTCCCAAGTCCTTAGTATGAGTCTGGAATGCCTTTTGGGCCCACAACTCATATCTGGAATACTCTAGGGTTTGTTGGCTACCGCACGGAGCAGTACAACCTCAACCCATCCCATATAACATGTCGACATGTAACACATAAATGCACATACAGGTAATCAATCAGTATCACAGGCAGTCCTACAAATCTATCCAACTAGCGTATCAACTGGAATACATTACTAACTCAACTCAGCATATCAATAACTACTAGCATATCAAATCCATTAGGTCGGCCTTGGTGCCTCAGACCCCTTACTATAGTGGCGATAACTCACCTTGCAACTGCTGATTGAAAAGATAGGATCACGCTGCTCCAACCTCCGACACGAACCCCACCATTGATAATACCAAAAGACTGAACTCAATAAATACCAATAATTACCAAATTACCCCTAGAAGTCAACTAGTCAACTCTTGGTCAAAGTCCTCAGTCAAAGTCAAACTTCATGATTGGCTCTACTCACCGAGTTAGCCCGTTGACTCGTCGAGTCCCTAGGCTCTGAAAACTCCCATATCGCGACCCAACTCGCCGAGTCCCACAAACTCTGATTCACTTCCTGCTCAACTCACCGAGTCGTCCCTCGGCTCACTGATTCACCGCTCAACCAAAAGGTTAGGACTTCGCGACCAGACTCGCCGAGTCCAAGAACAGACTCGCCGAGTCCAAGGCAATCTTCAACTGATTCGCCGAGTTGTTCTTCCAACTCATCGAGTCCCTACCTATCTTCATCCAACTTGCCGAGTACACCCATGTGACTCGCTGAGTACCTCTAGTTCTTAACCCATGCAGTGGTTTTTTAAGCCATTATGGAGCTCCAGTCCATAGATATACCCTTCCATAAGCTATTCCTCACGTAAAGTTGCAAACTTTATGTGATATCAAGGAGATATAAACTCAAAACACACTAGGGCTTGGATTTTATACAAAAGGGGCTTCACCAATCATCCAAGGACTGAAACTTTATGAACTTAGGACTCAAAAGAGGTTCAAATATGAACTTTCAGCTTCAAATATAGCTTCTATAACAATTCCCTTAACCAAGGAAAACCCTAGCCTCCACATATGAATGATTCTAGAAGAAAAGGGTCAAGGTAACAGCTTAATACCTCACAAACGTGCCCCAAACTGGAGTGGATTCTGGATCCACACGAAATCCTTGATGGTTGCCTCTTGTTTCTTCAAGTATCCTCCACCAAGTTCACTTCTCAAAGCTCCAAACACTCTCCAAGCTCTAACTCACGGCTATTAGGGTTTCTGGGACTCAAAGGGAGTGTAGAAGGGTTGAAGAGAGGGTATTATGTCCTTTATATAAAGCACAAACTCCGGATTAAGGTTTTTCTCCACCCAGCACCAACTCGCCGAGTTGGTCACTTAACACATGACCAGATTCACGACCCGACTCGCCGAGTCGGTCTTCCATATTTACACTAAGCACCCAGAACTTTGCTCTTCTGAACTCGGGGTGTTACAATTCTCCCTTACTTAAATTACGCTTCGTCCTCAAAGCCTGCTGTAGCACACAAATCCAATAACCATAACCCCATACTGCAACCTCGGATCTCTGCTGACTCAGATCCTTCGAATCACTACTATCAAATAGAAATTATCATCACAAAATATCAAAGTATCATAAACTGCCCCAGTAACAAATCTCACAGTGAGTGTGTACAATCAGACCTTCACCTTCCCGCGATCCTTAGAAGTACCTGAAACACATATATCAACAACTATAAGCATGAAGCTTAGTGAGTTCCCCGAGATACCACATACATCACAACATAAATAAATATGTATGAGTTTTCAACAACCCCAAGGACTATCAACAGTCCCAATCGGAACACAACACGCCATGTGGGTTATCAGCAACCGTGAGACTATCCACAGTCTCAATCGCACATAAACAACATAGCACAAAAATATCAGTTAGACCTAGGTGGTGATCATAAAAACAACTATTCCACCACACAGATAAGAATAAGTGAAGAGACTCACCTAATCCTGATGACAGATAAATATCACATCTGAACTGCTAGAGCTAGACTCCACCTAATAACACAATAAATAATCATAATCAATAATCAAGGTCCACAATTTAACTCACGAGTCCAAATCCCACAACTAAACCCTTTAAGGTCAAAAGACCATTTTGCCCTTCCCATGGTCCAAAACCTTAAATCTTAACCAAAGGTTAAAATTCAGCAAAATTCAACTGCCCAGCGTGTACGTTGGGCATACTCTCCTCATATGTGGGGTGTACTCGAAAGACCAGGTAGGATCAGGAAAAATTCGTTAAAAATTCATAACTTCTTCATCCAACGTCCATTTTCATCTGTCTTTTTACCGTTGCGCTACTATTAATGATATCTTCAATTCTCATTTAGGTTGCGTTGGCCATAAATCGATCGATCTAAAATTTGAATTTCGGGTTGTGCACTCCTATGTCAAATCTTAGAAAAATCATAACTTCCTCAAACGAAGTCAGATTTTGGCGTTCTTTTGATGCACACTCTTGGTTTAACATATATTACAACTTTCATTTAGAAATATGAGGCTAAAAACTATTTTATTAAAATTTTAGTTTTTATGTTACGCATGTCGTGCCGGTTTTGCCGTAAAACTTCGACGGGTAATAACTTCTTCGTTATAACTCGGATTTCAGCGTTCTTTATATGTACGAAACTGTAACACTCTAAAAATTCAAGCCAATTTTTTTAAAAAAAAAAAACAACCCATATTCATTAATTCATTGCAAAAGGTTTTCAATATAATTATTATCAAAGTCTTCCCAGAACCATATCATAAAACATAAACATGAGGAGCGGTACGATCACGCCTTCGCCTTGCCACGGTCTCGTGAAGTACCTGAAAAACAATAACCCACAACTGTAAGCCCGAAAGCTCAGTGAGATACCCTCAAAATACCAACCACATATACCATACATGTAACATATCATATAGAACAAAAACAGAACAGCACGCACTGGGTCTACAGCTTTACAAGCTGAACTACCCCATGGGCCCTCAGTACGAGTCTGGAATGCCTACCGGACCCTCAGCTCGTATCTGGAATGCCATCGAGCCCTCAGTACGAGTCTGGAATGCCTACTGGGCCCTCAGCTCGTATCTGGAATGATCCCGAGTCCTCAATATGAGTCCGGAATGCCTAACGGGCCCTCAGCTCATATCTGGAATACTCCTGAGTCCTCTGTATGAGTCTGGAATGCCATTCGGGCCCTCAACTCATCTGGAATACTCCCAAGTCCTCAGTATGAGTCTGGAATGCCTTCCGGGCCCACAACTCATATCTGGAATACTCTAGGGTTTGTTGGCTACCGCACGGAGCAATACAACCTCAAGCCATCCCACATAACATGTCGACATGTAACACATAAATGCACATACAGGTAATCAATCAGTATCACAGGCAGTCCTATAGATCTACCCGACTAGCATATCAACTGGCATACATTACTAACTCAACTCAACATATCAATAACTACTAATATATCAAATCCATTAGGTTGGCCTTGGTGCCTCAGACCCCTTAGTATAGTGAGGATAACTCACCTCGCAACTGCTGATTGAAAAGATAGGATCACGCTGCTCCAACCTCCGACACGAACCCCACCACTGATAATACCAAAAGACTGAACTCAATAAATACCAATAATTACCAAATTACCCCTGGAAGTCAACTGGTCAACTCTTGGTCAAAGTCCTCAGTCAAAGTCAAACTTCCTGACTGGCTCTACTCACCGAGTCATCCCGTTGACTCGTCGAGTCCCTAGGCTCTGAAAACTCCCATATCGCGACCCAGCTCGCCGAGTCGCCCCAAGACTCGCCGAGTCCCACAAACTCTAAGTCACTTCCTGCTCAACTCGCCGAGTCGTCCCTCGACTCACTGATTCACCGCTCAACCAAAAAGGTTAGGACTTCGCGACCAGACTCGCCGAGTCCAAGAACAGACTCGCCGAGTCCAAGGCAATCTTCAACTGATTCGCCGAGTTATTCTTCCAACTCGTCGAGTCCCTACCTATCTTCATCCAACTAGCCGAGTACACCCATGTGACTCGCTAAGTACCTCTAGTTCTTAACCCATGCAGTGGTTTTTTAAGCCATTCTAGAGCTCCAGTCCATAGATATACCCTTCCATAAGCTATTCCTCACGTAAAGTTGCAAACTTTATGTGATATCAAGGAGATATAAACTCAAAACACACTAGGGCTTGGGTTTTATACAAAAGGGGCTTCACCAATCATCCAAGGACTGAAACTTTATGAACTTAGGACTTAAAAGAGGTTCAGATATGAAGTTTCAGCTTCAAATCTAGCTTCTATAACAATTCCCTTAACCAAGGAAAACCCTAGCCTCCACATATGAATGATTCTAGAAGAAAAGGGTCAAGGTAACAGCTTAATACCTCATAAACGTGCCCCAAACTAGATTGGATTCTGGATCCACACGAAATCCTTGATGGTTGCCTCTTGTTTCTTCAGGTCTCCTCCACCAAATTCACTTCTCAAAGCTCCAAACACTCTCCAAGCTCTAACTCATGGCTATTAGGGTTTCTGGGACTCAAAGGGAGTGTAGAAGGGCTGAAGAGAGGGTATTATGTCCTTTATATAAAGCACAGACTCCGGATTAAGGTTTTTCTCCACCCAGCACCAACTCGTCGAGTCACTCCTCCGACTCGCCGAGTTGGTAACTTAACACATGACCATATTCGCGACCCGACTCGCCGAGTCTACCCATTGATTCGTCGAGTCGGTCTTCCATATTTACACTAAGCACCCAGAACTTTGCTCCTCTGAACTTGGGGTGTTACAATTATGCCCTACTTAAATTACGCTTGGTCCTCAAAGCCTGCTGTAGCACACAATTCCAATAACCATAACCCCACACTACAACCTCGGATCTCTACTGACTCAGATCCTTTGAATCACTGTTATCATCCCAAAAATGATCCAACTCCTTGCTTACCGATTCATATCAACTGTCTCAAGCCAACCACCGGCTCTTTCCGCTGATAGCGACACTTATCACTCTTGATCTCCATATACACTTGCCTCTCGCAAGACTAGATAATACCATGAACCATCAAGTTCTGACCGGGTACTCACTGCTACCAACTGTTATCCCTTTCCTTGTTTAACACAACCTTATCGAGTTCACTTCTGGGACTTATCTCTCTTCCTTTCCGAATTCGACTCTACTCTTTTCAGGCTGACAGGATGATACATCCTTCAGCTCCCGAGCACTATCATGAGCTCTCTTCCGTAATCGCATAAATGTGTTGACCCTGCTCTAGCATCCTCGGGTTGGGAACCCAACGCACTGACATTACCTCCAGACATCCCCCAGGATGAACTTCCACTACATACATAACCTCCTTATCACAATTATACTGAGAATCCAAGACTCCACCCTTGCATCCCTTCTGAACTCCTCTGGTTCTTCATCACCAGAAATCCTTCCGCAAACCTCAACAGACACTCAACCCGGATGTGTTTCCATACCACTGGTACAAACCCAGTACCTACTACCAATACCTAAAGCACTGACAATAATCCACTTATTCCACTTCCTCCTCTTTTGAAGTACCCACGCTCCTTCCGGAGCTACATGCCCTTCCTTTCCAGGAGATCCACTCATTCACCCTTGTCGCACCGGCACGTGCCACTAAGCTACACTTCACTTTACATTATCCATGTAGAGCAACCGCTACCCTCAAATTTCCATATATTCTAAATCTGCTCGCAAGGACTCTCGGTTCCATGCACTGCTTCCCACTAACATGATTAGTACTTGGGGCCAGACCATATCAATTATCACCCTTGGCGACGAATTTCCTCAATCTCCTCATACCTAATCTGCTAACACTTATAGAGTCTTCAGTGTAACTGGACCACCTTACCAGGCCTTCAGCCTATCTGGACCACTCTCGGAACCTTCAACATATCTGGACCGCCCTCTTGGGCCTTCAGCCTGTCTGGACCGTTCTCCGAGCCTTCGGCCTGACTGGTACGCCCAAAGGCCTTCAGTCTCCCCGGACTGCTCAAACTATCATATATCATCCCGAACTATCCTTCCTGGGAATCTCTCCCGAACATACTGTTCTAGCCCTCAAGGGGTTTCGAACTCTAACTCCATCCCGATCCCGGAATCCTTTCCATGGCCTAAACCCAGGCCTAACATCAAACACCATCTACCCTGAATCCATGGTCTGCTTCCTGCCCCCACTAGTCTGTCACTTACTCATACCAGCCCACACTCTTGGCTGATTGAAACACCGCTGACTTCCAAACAACTAATCAAACTCAAATACTTGTTGAGCCTCTTGAGAATTTTCCAATTCTCCCCCACTTAGAACACTAACCTCCAAATACCGGTGACTCATTCGGCCTAGAACAATCATCTCTATCCCATACCTTCCTTATCCATAAACTGCTTTCCTCTGAACGAGTAACCTTCACAAAACTACTCTCCCGACATTGCACATCTCGAATCCCAAGGGAGTCCGACTCCCAGCTGAACACTTCTCACATCGCGAATGTTATACCCAACAACAAGACCACACAACCAATCCTGCCCATCCATCACTTGAAAACTAACCAGCTACAACTCCTAGCTATAAAACCCTCTACCAAAAGATAACCCAGACGAAAAGGCGAACAATATAACACTATAAATCATGCAAACAAGACTAGCATGTGCAATACTCCATAATAACCACAAGATAACAGGATAACAAAATGGAAACATACCCGTCACTGCATCTGGCTCTGCCCTGATCTCCTTTGCAGTAAGCTGAAAAGCGCGCCTTGAGCCCTCGGAGGCTCCACTCCACCTTGGCCCCCGCCAGTAATCCTCAACGTGGCTGGTGCTGGAGCCTGCACCGACCTCCCAACCAGCTGTGAACAGTTGGATCTTATGTAACCAACCTGATGACACTGATAACAAATCCCTATATCCTGAACTGGGACTGACTGACGACAATCCCTCGCGTAGTGCCCCTCCCTCCCGCACTTGTGGCACGCACCACCGGACCTACAAACTCCAGTGTGACCCTTCCTGCACTTTCCACAAGTGCGGCTGCTCTGATCTCCCAACCTAGTATCAACGGTCTTGGACCGTTTCGGCGCCGGCTGTGACTATGCCAGGGCCTACCTCTGCTCCCTTATCTGTAACTCAATCTCCAACTCACGCCGCCGAGTGGCCTCCTGCAACTCCAGCAAGGTCTCGCACCTCTGTGTAGACACAAACTGCCTAATATCCCTCTTGAGAATACTCAGATATCGGGACATCTGACTTTGCTCCGAAGCAAACTCCAGGAAAAACATTGCCCTCTCAGTAAACATCCTGGTGATCTCCGTCACCGACTCTGTATCTTGCTTCAGCTCCAGGAACTCCTGAGCCAACCTCTCTCTCTCTCAACCCATGGAACATAACGAGTAATGAAGATGTCTTGGAACTGATCCCAAGTAACCGCAGCCCGTGACGCATCCAAAAAAGATCCCATAGTCAATCTCCACCAATCCTTTGCCCCGAGCCTCAACAGGTTCAAAGCACACCTCACCCTCTGATCAGCAGGGCATGAGCACGTGAAGAAACATCCCTCCACGTCAGACAACCATCTCATAACAACGATCGGATCTTGAACTCCATCAAAGGTAGGAGCTTTGTGTTATTAAAATCCCAATATTGGAAACCCCGATTGGCTCCTCCCACTGTCATTGTTACAGCCGCTGCAGCTGCCGCGGTCGCTGTCTCTGCTAGAGCCGCATAGCGCTCATCAAAATACTCGACCATGGCGGTCTTGATCAACCCAAACAGTTCCGGCAACTCGGCCCAGAACATAGCAGCAACCTCATCATGCAGGATCTCACGAATCCTAGCTTCCAACTCATCTGACTGATGACCTCGGGTGGCACCGATCCACCCTGACGCCCTCTCCGGCTCCCGATCCTAAACCGGATCCACTCCCAACATGTCTCGTAACCACCATACTGCAAACACCACAATCATCATATAACTCTCACAAACCTGGGAACCAACCCCCAACCCAACCCTAGGGGTTGTGACTTCCTTGATGCGCATATTGGTCCTGTGCTTTCAGTAGTACGGGCCCATACTACCTTCCACATCTACCCATATTTACATCAAGTATCACCACAACACCCTAAAGATGAACTAACATAACAAGCAACAAATCCTCACTCCTAGAGGAAAACTAAATATCTCATACTGACCTACCGGTCCTACAACCTATCCGACCATGAAACTTCCACCAACTCCTGCAGCACTAGTGTATGCTAGTCATACATAACGCTGGACCCTATAGACTTTCTAATATTCAATCCTACCCTAAGCTCCCAATCAAACAAGAACAGAACATAAGGCCAAATCAAACATTCTTAGGCTATAAGATCTTAATTACATATGGCCGTGAAGCATACACTAAATATCTATAGTAATGATGTCAATTTCATAAAAGGAAACCCTAGGCTAGCAGGCATCATATAATCAGACAATTCTATCATGCAATTCCTGAAGATCCCTAGCCTAGTAATAGCATGCTGTTCTATCATATCTCATAAACAAATAACTTGTATGGTATTTTGGGGCTACTTACTGCCTCCGGCTGATCGTACCTTCCGCATCCTCCTTTATTCTTTTTTTTTAAACCATTTTAAAATCTCTTTTGAAAACACTCCTTGATTTGAGACTGGATTCACACGAATGTTTCTCCAATTCAGTTAAACCTGGCTCTGATACCAACTTTTAACACTTTAAAAATTCAAGCCAATTTAAATTTTTAAAAAAACAATCCATATTCATTAATTCATTGCAAAAGGTTTTCAATACAATTATTATCAGAGTTTTCCCGGAACCATATCATAAAACATAAACATGAGGGGCGGTACAATCACGCCTTCGCCTTGCCACGGTCTCCTGAAGTACCTGAAAAACATTAAACCACAACTGTAAGCCCGAAAGCTTAGTGAGATACCCGCAAAATACCAACCATATATACTGATGGACTTTTAGCCATAAGAACTGTTGGATAAGGTGTCTAAGTCCATAACTATTTCTGGTATGTACTTGACCCGACCCGGCATAGTCCATTTGGGTTGCATGGCACCATGCAATTGGATAGACTAAATGAGAGAAATAACGCTTGGAGATTATTAATATATTATAAGTTCTAATATATTAATAATATTATTTGATTAGTTTGATCAAGAATTAATTTAGAATTAATTAAGTGATCAAAAGATAACTAATTAAATATATGGGTTGATTAAGTAAATCATCCATATCTTGTATAGTGGGCTAAAAGGCTCCATGGATCATCAAGTTGGGTTCCACCCATAGGATGCTCCATGGATGCTCCATGGGAGTTACAAACCCATGGGTCATGGAAATGAAGAGTCATGACACATTAGGGTTTAACCCTAGATGTGTCAACACTATATAAGTAATATGATCTCCTCCCAAATTGGGTACACTAGAAACAAGAGGGCTTGGCCGATTTTGAAGAGTGTGTATTCTCTCATAAGTTCTTCCAAGAGCATTTGGTGTTGTGTGAAGCATTTGAGGCATCACACTTGGGGTACTAGGCTCACAAGGTTTCAAGGAACACAAGCAACAACAAGGTAAGTTATTCTATCTATACTTTATGTTAAAATTGTTCCCCATGTATGCTAGATAGGAATATAACCTTGGAATACAACTTTGCATGACAAATTAGACAAACATAGATCCAAGGTTATTAGGGTTGCATGTACACTTAGGAAGTGTTAGAATGCTCAAAACCCATCAGTGGTATCAGAGCCTAGGCTTGTTTGTTCTTATTTGTGCTTAAAAGTTGAAAACAGAATCGAAAATTTGCTGTCTGCGAACGGACTCGTCGAGTCTATAGGGGGGACTCGTCGAGTCCATGTGTATCTTCAACCAACTCGGCGAGTCATGTTCTTGCACTCGGCGATTAGGGTCGAATGAGTGCAGAATTTCGATTCAGTTGCTGGAAAAATGAATTAGAAACATTACCCTAAACTGTTTTAGTAAATGTAAACTTGTTTTTTGGTGGTGTAATGTCTTGCTAATTCATTTACAACAACTAGTTATCAAAATTACAAAGTTTTATGTAATTTTTGATTGTGTTCATATTCATGTTCTTGTTCTTATGATGTTTTAGATGATCATAGGAATTATTTGTAACCTATTTGGTAGTTTAATTCTTGATCATAATGTGTTTTAATGGAGTTCATAATTTATCCTTAAGTTATGAAAAACCAAGAGTCACACTTGAGTTAAAACCATTAAGAAAACACAAGAGTTATAAAAAATGAAGAGTCTTCATTTTATGACTCTATTAAACTCATAAGTTACAAGAAATGAAAAGTTTTGAAAGTTACAAAACTTGCCCTCAAGTTTTGGAACAAGTAAAGTTAAGTTAAAACTTTAGTTCCAACCCCTAGAATTTTAAAAGTTAAAATTCAACCCTTATACTTATATTATGATGATTTAATAATTATATATATATGTATAAGAACAAGTTGTCTTACCGCTAGTACGCCTCATTCACGAAGCCGGTCTATAAGGTGGGTATAAGGTTGTTGCCTATAAAATGGTGACTTAATGGGTGTATATTCTCACTCACCGCTTGCTTGACTGGTGGAGGGTCGTTAGCCGAACGGGTAAGACAAGGACTTATAAATTCTCATTAAAAGTATGATGAATATATAAAGTAACTAAATGTTTATTAAATTCCCAATCTTAGTTACTTTAGGAAAAAATGTGAATAAGGTGCTAATCCATGAAATTACACTTTACACTTTGTCTGAGTTGTTGGTGGAGCGTGTGTGGTTAACCGGCACACTAACTTGGACTTAACAAGGTAGGTAAAGGGTGACTTAAGGTTTATTATAGTATCGGTGGAGCGTGTGTGGTTTACCGGCACATCGATTGAGTGATAAACTTTAAGGGTACCAAGTGATTTGCATGGTTACTTCACACCTCGTTTTGTGATCCTCGGCATCCCAGTCACAAAACCTGGAGGGCACTCCCGAGATTGAAACATGCCTTTGAAAAGTTCATTGGATCTCAAAGAATCTAGGAATTTCTAAAACCAATAAAAAACTAAATATTTAATATTTCGGTTTTCATGGTGGAAATTGGTGAATCGTCATTCACCTACCTTTCAAATATGGTATAGCTTAGATTACGGCATACCTCTTCTAAGTTATATTGTGATTGGATCCTAGCCTTAATATTACATTTGGGTGTTTTATTAAGGACTCTCTTAAATCTAAACTAAACTTGTTCTTCTTTTTCAGATGTCTTCAACTAATGCTTCTGGCTCGAATCCTAATGGCTCCTTTACTCTTATGAGTCTGTGTGGGAAAGTCACCTTTGATGGATCCAACTTCAATAAGTGGATCAGAAACATCAGGATGATTACCCGCTACGAGGACAAAGAATATGTCCTTGACAAGGAGCTTAAGGAAATTGACGAGTCCACTGCAACTCCCCAGGAGATCGCTGACTTTCATACTCATGAAAGAGATGCAACCAAGGTGGCTTGCATCATATTAGCCACCATGACAGCTGAACTCCAAAAGTCTTATGAAGACTTCTACCCTTATGAAATGCACCAAGATTTGATGGAAAGATACCATCAAAGTGCACGACAAGAGAGGTACGAAGTCATCTGCTCCATGATAACGACCATGATGAAGGACGGAGAGTCCGTCACGAGCCACATGCAGAAAATGCAAAGGTATGTGGATCGGTTGCTGAAGCTCAATGTGAACTTCCCTGAGGAGCTTGCAATAGATATCATTTTGCACTCCTTACCATCGTGCTATGATCAATTCCGCATGACATATCACATGAACAAGGAAGAGGTCACCCTCAGCAAACTTCAGGGACTTCTCAAGACCGCAGAAACGGGTCTTAAGGGGAAGTCGGTTGCTATCACTCCTACTCCAGACTCAACTCCGGTCTTGGCAATCGGGCAAAGTCGAGGGAGGAAGAGAAAGAGATCTTCGAAGGGTACCAAGGCTCGGACCCTTGATGGCTCTTCTTCAAGTGGAACCAAGAAAGGTTTCATTACTCCTTCTTCTGACCCAAAAGAGGCTGAATGCTTCTATTGCCACGAAAAATCTCATTGGAAGCGGAACTGCCCAAAGTACCAGCAAGATGTGAAGGATGGGAAAGTCAAACCCAACCATGCAGGTATTTACACTATCATTTCTAATAACTCACCTCATTCGAAATCTTGGGTCCTTGATACAGGTTGCGGTATTCATATTTGTTGTGACTTGCAGGGACTAATAATAATAACTTGGATAAAGCATCATTATGGCATTGTTGTCTTGGACATATAAGCAAGAAACGCATAGGCCAACTCCAAAAGGATGGAGTCTTGGAGTCGTTTGACCTAAAGTCAAATGATAGTTGCGAATCATGCTTACTTGGAAAAATGACAAAGTCACCCTTCACAGGCTCGTGTGAAAGGGGTGAAGGTTTGTTGGACCTTATACACACGGATGTGTGTGGGCCATTCAAACATGCCACAAGGGATGCTAATCGTTATTATTTGACTTTTACCGATGATTACAGTAGATATGGATATGTCTACTTAATCAAGCATAAGTCAGAGACTTTCGAGAAGTTTAAGGAATTTAAACAGGAAGTCGAGAATCAATTGGGCAGGAACATTAAGATGCTTCGATCCGATCGAGGTGGTGAGTATCTTAGTTCAGAGTTCCTCGACTATCTAAAGGAATGTGGGATTGTCTCACAATTGACACCTCCCAGGACACCGCAGTTGAATGGTGTGGCTGAGAGGCGTAATCGAACCTTGTTGGACATGGTTTGTTCCATGATGAGTCGAGCTTCGCTACCAATCTCATTCTGGGGGTATGCCTTAGAGACTGCCGCCCATATCCTTAATCTAGTCCCTACAAAGAAAGTTGCCAAAACTCCTCACGAGATGTGGACTGGTAAAGTACCTAAACTAGACCACATCAAGGTTTGGGGCTGCAAGGCTTTCGTGAGACGCGAGACTCATGATAAGCTCGAACCCCGAAGCGAGAGGTGTATTTTCATCGGCTACCCACAGCAATCCTTTGGTTACCTTTTCTACAGACCTAGTGACAATGTGGTCTTTGTAGCAAGAAGAGGAGTCTTTTGAGAAAGAGAGTTTATAAGCCAAGGAGACAGTGGGAGGCAAGTTGATCTTGAAGAAATTCAAGAGTCAAGTGGTGAAGGAACTTCAAACTCTAGCCCTCAACTTGAGGAGGAAACTCCTGTTGAGCCAATTGACGAATCTGTACCTCTGAGGCGTTCCACGAGAGTTAGGAGTGCACCTGAGCATTACTATGGATTCCATATTACTGCAGAAGGTGAGACACTTATTAGTGATGAGACACTAGTAAGTCAAGATGACCCTAACAGCTACGAGGAAGCCATGGCGGGCCCCGAGTCTGCCAAATGGAAAGAGGCTATGGATAGCGAGATACAATCCATGTATGACAATCAAGTTTGGAACTTGGTTGAGAATGTACCAGGTCGAAATACTGTAGGGTGCAAATGGGTCTTCAAGAAGAAGACCGACATGGATGGTAAAGTACACACTTATAAGGCTAGACTGGTTGCAAAGGGCTTCTCTCAAATTCCTGGAGTGGACTATGATGAGACCTTTTCTCCGGTAGCCAAGATTAAGTCTATTCGGGTTCTGTTAGCCATAGCCGCATTTCATGACTATGAAATTTGGCAAATGGATGTCAAAACCGCTTTCCTTAATGGAAAGTTGGCTGAAGATGTTTACATGAGTCAGCCAGAGGGTTTTGTCAGTAACGAGTACCCTAATAGAGTGTGTAAGCTTGAGAAATCCATTTATGGATTAAAGCAAGCACCTCGCAGATGGAATCTTTGCTTTGATGAAAAGGTCAAGGAATTTGGCTTTTCTAGGAGTGAAGATGAATCTTGTGTATATGTCAAGGCTAGTGGGAGTATAGTTAGCTTTTTGGTATTGTATGTGGATGACATACTACTCATAGGAAACGACATTCCAACCTTGCAGGAAGTAAAGTCCTGGCTTGGAAAGTGTTTCGCTATGAAGGACCTTGGTGAAGCTGCCTATATTTTGGGAATAAGGATTTTGAGAGATCGGAGTAAAAGACTAATTGGACTTAGTCAAAGTACCTACTTGGAGAAGATTCTGAAGAGATTCAGAATGCAAGACTCCAAGAAAGGAGAGTTGCCCATCCAGAGTAGCGCCAAACTGAGTAAGACACAAAGCCCTAGTACTGAGGCTGAGATAGCAGAAATGAGTCGAATACCTTATGCTTCGGCTGTAGGTTCGATCATGTATGCTATGACGTGTACTCGACCTGATGTAGCCTTTGCCTTGAGCATGGTTAGCAGGTTTCAGGGGAACCCTGGCAAAGCACACTGGATTGCGGTAAAGAATATTCTCAAGTACCTACGAAGGACTAAGGACTGGGTCCTTACCCTCGGTGGGAGTGATGACTTGAGAATTGTAGGGTATAGTGATGCTAGCTTCCAGACTGATAGGGATAACTTCCTCTCTCAGTCGGGCTGGGTATTTACCCTAAATGGAGGAGCAATTTCTTGGAAGAGTTCCAAGCAAGAGACAGTGGCAGATTCTACTTGTGAATCAGAGTATATTGCAGCTAGCGAAGCGGCAAAGGAGGCGTTATGGCTGAGGAACTTCATTGGAGACCTTGGAGTTGTACCAGCTATTAAAGAGCCGATGGAAATTTTCTGTGATAGTGAAAGTGCTGTTGCCTTAGCCAAGGAACCAAGGGATCACGGGAGATCCAGACACATCGACAGAAAATACCATTTCATCAGACATCGGATCGAAGAAGGACTCCTCGTGGCAAAGAGGGTATCATCGGATGAGAACCCAGCAGATCCCCTCACGAAGGGACTGACTCGGGTTAAGCAT
This sequence comes from Lactuca saligna, assembly GCF_052625555.1. Taxonomy (NCBI): domain Eukaryota; kingdom Viridiplantae; phylum Streptophyta; class Magnoliopsida; order Asterales; family Asteraceae; genus Lactuca; species Lactuca saligna. The sequence continues at coordinate 174,451,074 of NC_136417.1, read as the reverse complement.
CTCCAGCATGCTCGGAGCATAGGGCTGAAGGATGATATTAGATTTAGTAGTTAGATAATCTCGAAATTTGTAAAGTGTAATTGACATTTGATGATGAATAAAAGTGTTTTATTTATGAGTAAAGTGTTGCTATCTCTTGTCGATCGTTTACTATATTTCTTTTGCATGTTTTGACTTCCAGAATAATTTTGTTTGGTATAACATATTATTCAAACCTCCACAGTCGGTCATATGTCGGAAGTAGGTATGAATCAAGACTGTCATGATTGGTTGTAGAGGTCTGGGACAAGGCTACAACAATCATGAGTGCTCATAAGTTCTGAGCATTGGACTCAACCCATGCTCACTGGAATCACTTCATGGAATTCTATCTCGAGTGATCGTGAGACGGTACTATCATATAAGTCTTTAAACCTAGAGATATGATTTGTTACTTACGAGTTGGTTATGCATTGATTGTACGAAAAACGCATTGGTAACTCGATGTTATAAAATCGTGCTCTTATGTGTAATTCAATGAGTAGTAGAACAAACATATGAGTCGAAGTTTATCTGTTCCTTCTTGGATTAGAAGCTGATATCTGGGCCCCTCGATGATTTTGTTTTGACCTATGTACCGGGCCCGGTCAGAACTAAATTGATGTGTTCAATAAAGTTCCTTGTCAAACAAATCGGAAATCGGGAAACAAATGTTGGACAATAAGTAAGACATTGTTCCATGTATTTGTCCGACTGATATCTAGAACAGAGGATTATATGATCACTTATCTTAAATGGCGTACCATCATCTTCTCAAGTTTCGAGAAACCTTGTAAAGAGCTACGATTGCCGATTGGTTCCTGAAGTCATACTTGCAGTAATAGTTACTAGACTTATCCAAGTGGGAGACTGTTGGATAAGGTGTCTAAGTCCATAACTATTTCTGGTATGTACTTGACCCGACCCGGCATGGTCCATTTGGGTTGCATGGCACCATGCAATTGGATAGACTAAATGAGAGAAATAACGCTTGGAGATTATTAATATATTATAAGTTCTAATATATTAATAATATTATTTGATTAGTTTGATCAAGAATTAATTTAGAATTAATTAAGTGATCAAAAGATAACTAATTAAATATATGGGTTGATTAAGTAAATCATCCATATCTTGTATAGTGGGCTAAAAGGCTCCATGGATCATCAAGTTGGGTTCCACCCATAGGATGCTCCATGGATGCTCCATGGGAGTTACAAACCCATGGGTCATGGAAATGAAGAGTCATGACACATTAGGGTTTGACCCTAGATGTGTCAACACTATATAAGTAATATGATCTCCTCCCAAATTGGGTACACTAGAAACAAGAGGGCTTGGCCGATTTTGAAGAGTGTGTATTCTCTCATAAGTTCTTCCAAGAGCATTTGGTGTTGTGTGAAGCATTTGAGGCATCACACTTGGGGTGCTAGGCTCACAAGGTTTCAAGGAACACAAGCAACAACAAGGTAAGTTATTCTATCTATACTTTATGTTAAAATTGTTCCCCATGTATGCTAGATAGGAATATAACCTTGGAATACAACTTTGCATGACAAATTAGACAAACATAGATCCAAGGTTATTAGGGTTGCATGTACACTTAGGAAGTGTTAGAATGCTCAAAACCCATCAAGAACATCCTATGTGCTCATACAAACCCTAATGCTTGGATCTAGGTTTCTCTATTGTACATGCAATTCATCCAAGACTATAAACCCTAGATTTAGCATATGATAATCAATATAACATATAAATTAGGGTTTAGATCATACCTTGATTGTTATGTAGCAATAACAATCTCAAATCCTTCTTGTATTGACTTTAGAAAGCTTAGAGTCACAAATGTCACTCCTCTAATGGTTCACAAACACCAAGAGCAAGAGGATGAAGAAGAGAAGAGAATGAGACACTAAAAAACGTGTAGAAACCCTAAGGATTCAGTTGCCCACATTTTTGGTGCCCAAGGGGTCCTTAAATAGTGAGGCTATTAGGGTTATCTAACAAGGAAACCCTAATTTGGATGCTTAGGCCCTAAGCAACCCATGAACCCCTTACTTAAAGGCCTTTGGACGATTTCTAATGGGTTTCCCCATAGAATTCGTCCACCCCCTTTAATATGGAGTCCATTACCCCAATATTCAACTATTATACAATTAACAGTTCAAGTCCCTTAATTTTAATTAATGTCTTTTAGCCAAAAAATTAATTCTTATTAATTCTTGCCTAATATTAATTAAACAATATGATTTCTCCTTTAATATATTATTCTCATAATATATTAATAAATCATATTTAATCCTTTCTCATCATAATTCATCCTATCAAGTTGCTTTGGTGAAGGCAACCCAAAAGGACCATGCACAATCGGGTCAAGTACATACCAAAATAGTTATGGACTTAGACACTAATCCAACAGTATCCCACTTGGATAAGTCTAATAACTATTTCGTGTATGACTTCAGATCCTGATCTGCAATCGTGGCTTTCCAAAGCCGCTGTCAACTCTGATCTTATCAGATACGCGTGTCCTTAAGATAAGGGATCATATATTCCACCATTATAGATATCGTATAGACTGAGACATGGATTTAAATCATTCTCTTTGTCTTGTGTTGTTTGCTGAATTTTGATTTATGACGACTAACAACAGACTGCAATTGAACACATCAATTTAGTCCCGACTTGGCCAAGCGCTTAAGCGCCATCACTAAATCATCGAGGGGCCCACAAATATCACTTTTATCCTACTTTGGATAAAAGGAACGGATAAATTTTGACTCAATGCTCGCTTGCACTTACTTACCAAATCACACACAACAATATGTTTTATAACACCAAGTTACTGGTGCGTTTACATATTATCAATGTGCAACCGACTCGCAAGATACAACTCACAAATCTCGGTTTCAAGAATATAAGATATTATCATCTCACCAATCACTCGTGATAAAATCCATGAAGTGATCCAAGTGAGCGTGGGTTTAATCCAATGCTCAAATCATATTCATAAGCACTCATAAACGTTGCAGCAAACATTTGCTTATGTCTAATGCTCTTTAGACAATCCACACACCAATTCACGACAGTCTTCATTCATACCTACTTCCAATATATGAATGATTGTGGTCCATTCGAATAATTTGACTGTTCTAAACCAATTAAATTATTCAGGAAGTCAAAACATGCAAAGTGAAACACAAGGATAATACTAATCACATATGGCCTCAAACCTTTGAGTATAAATAAAACACCTTTTATTTATCACCATATTGATTACTCATTATTTGTCGTTTCGGGTAATCAACTTCTTACTTGAATTATTACACTTGTCTCATGATCTTAGCATGCACACAATGTTTACCTATGGTTCTTACTTTGTGAAATAGATCAAATGAATACATTTCCAATCCTACTCATTCCACAACCCCCAATCCTTTTCACAAGTGAAAGAATATCAAATTCTTGCCACTTATAGAATATGCTAGATTTTAACACTTTAATGCAATGATACTTTTGTAATATCACTTCATTAAGGTCACAATGATTGTTTCCAATGAATTACAAAACTCTTTATCGGAGATTATTACAAAACAATTTCATAGACGTGATGTCTCTCACTCAAAGTACATTCCTTTGAACATTGTTTTGCATAAAATTTCTAATCTAGACATAGATTCTCAATATCTAACTCCCAATATGGAAACATTTCCATACTTACCATATGACTGTTGGATAAGGTGTCTAAGTCCATAACTATTTCTGGTATGTACTTGACCCGACCCGGCATGGTCCATTTGGGTTGCATTGCACCATGCAATTGGATAGACTAAATGAGAGAAATAACATTTGGAGATTATTAATATATTATAAGTTCTAATATATTAATAATATTATTTGATTAGTTTGATCAAGAATTAATTTAAAATTAATTAAGTGATCAAAAGATAACTAATTAAATATATGGGTTGATTATGTAAATCATCCATATCTTGTATAGTGGGCTAAGAGGCTCCATGGATTATCAAGTTGGGTTCCACCCATATGATGCTCCATGGATGCTCCATGGGAGTTACATACCCATGGGTCATGGAAATGAAGAGTCATGACACATTAGGTTTTACATGGTGTAACCCTAGATGTCTCAACACTATATAAGGATCCCATTCTCCACCAAAATCGGCTACACATATGAAACAAGAGGGCTAGGCCGATTTCAAGAAGTGTGTATTCTCTCAAAATTCTTTCCAAGAGCATTTGGTGTTGTGTGAAACATTTGAGGCATCACACTTGGGGTGCTAGGCTCACAAGGTTTCAAGGATCATAAGCAACAACAAGGTAAGTTATTCTATCTATCATTCAAGTTAAAAAATTGTTCCCCATGTATGCTAGATAGGAATATAGCCTTGGAATTCAACTTTGCATGATAATTAGACAAACATAGATCCAAGGTTATTAGGGTTGCATGTACACTTAGGAAGTGTTAGAATGCTCAAAACCCATTAGTGGAATCAGAGCCTAGGCTTGTTTGTTTGTTATTTGTGCTAAAAAGTTGAAAAAAAGTCGAAAAAACTTGTTGTCTGATTGCTGGACTCGTCGAGTCCATGGGGGGACTCGTCGAGTTCACTTGTATCTTCAACCTACTTGTCGAGTAGGATCATGCACTCGGCGAGTAGGGTCGACAGAGTGCAGATTTTCGACTTTAGTTGCTGGAAATGGATTAGAAACATTACCCTAAACTATTTTGGTACTTGAAAACTTGTTTTAGATGGTGTAATGTCTTTGCTAATTCATTTACAACAACTGGTTATCAAAATTACAAAGCTTTAAGTGTAATTTTGATTTATGATAGTGTTCATATTCATGTTCTTGTTCTTATGATGTTTAGATGATGATAGGAATTGTTTGTAACCTATGTGGTAGATTAATTCTTGATCATAATGTGTTTTAATGGAGTCCATAACTTGTCCTCAAGTTATGGAAAACCAAAAGTCACTTGAATTAAAAACCATTAAAAGAACACAAGAGTTAGAAAAATAAAGAGTCTTCATTTTTATTACTCTATTAAACTCATAAGTTACAAGAAATGAAAAGTTTTGAAAGTTTACAAAACTTGCCCTCAAGTTTTGGAACAAGTAAAGTCTTGTTAAAACTTTAGTTCCAACCCCTAGAATTTCAAAAGTTAAAATTCAACCCTTATACTTATATTATTATAATTTAATAATTATATATATATATATATATATATATATATATATATATATGTATGTATGTATGTATAAGAACAAAGTCGTCTTACCGCTAGTACGCCTCATTCACGAAGCCGGTCTATAAGGTGGGTATAAGGTTGTTGCCTGTAAAATGGCAACTTAATGGGTGTCCACTCTCACCCACCGTTCGCTTGACTGGTGGAGGGTCGTTAGCCGAACGGGTAAGACAAGGACTTATAAATTCTCATTAAAAGTATGATGAATATAATAAAGTAACTAAATGTTTTATTAAATTCCCAATCTTAGTTACTTTAGGAAAAATGTGAATAAGGTGCTAATCCATGAAATTACACTTTACACTTTGTTTAAGTCGTTGGTAGAGCGTGTGTGGTTAACCGACACACTAACTTGGACTTAACAAGGTAGGTAAAGGGTAACTTAAGGCTTATTATAGTATCGGTGGAGCGTGTGTGGTTTACCGGCACATCGATTGAGTGATAAACTTTAAGGGTACCAAGTAATTTGCATGGTTACTTCACACCTCGTTTTGTGATCCTCAGTATCCCAGTCACAAAACTTGGAGGGCACACTCGAGATTGAAACATGCCTTTGAAAAGTTCATTGAATCTCAAAGAATCTAGGAATATCTAAGAACCAATCAAAAACCTAATATCTAATATTTCGGTTTTTGTGGTGGAAATTCGTGAATCGTTATTCACCTACCTTTCAAATATGTTATAGCTTGGATTACGGCATACCTCTTCTAAGTTATAATATATTGTGATTGGATCCTATCCTTAATATTACATTTGGGTGTTTTATTAAGGACTCTCTTAATATCTAAACTAATCTTGTCCTCTTCCTTCAGATGTCTTCAAACAATGTTGCTTCTGGCTCTAATCCAAATGGCTCCTTTACCCTTATGAACTTGTGTGGGAAAGTCACTTTTGATGGATCCAACTTCAATGAGTGGATCAGAAACATCAGGATGATTACCTACTACGAGGACAAAGAATATGTCCTTGACAAGGAGCTTAAGGAGATTGATGAGACCACTGCAACCCTTCAGGAGATCGCTGAATTTCAGGCACATGAAAGGGATGCTACGAAAGTGGCATGTATCATGATGGCCACTATGACAGCGGAACTCCAAAAGTCCTATGAGGATTTCTACCCTTATGAAATGCACCAAGATTTGATGGAAAGATACCATCAAAGAGCACGACAAGAGAGGTATGAAATCATCTGTTCCGTGATAACAACCATGATGAAGGACGGGGATTTCTTCACGAGCCACATGCATAAAATGCAAAGGTATGTGGATCGATTGCTGAAGCTTAATGTGAACTTCCTTGAGGAGCTTGCAATAGATATCATTTTGCGCTCCTTACCATCGTGCTATGATTAATACCGCATGACATATCACATGAATAAGGAAGAGGTCACACTCAGCAAACTTCAGGGACTTCTCAAGACTGCTGAATTAGGTCTTAAGGGGAATTCGGTTGTTAACACTCCTACTCCAAACTCCACTCCAATTTTGGCAATCGATAAAAGTCGAGGGAAGAAGAGAAAGAGTTCTTCGAAGGGTACCAAGGTTCGGACCCTTGATGGCTCTTCTTCAAGTGGAACCAAGAAAGGTTTCTTCACTCCTTCTTCTGACCCAAAAGAGGCTGAATGCTTCTATTGCCATGAAAAATCACATTGGAAGCGGAACTGCCCAAAATACCAGCAAGATGTGAAGGATGGGAAAGTTAAACCCAACCATGCAGGTATTTACACTATCATTTCTAATAACTCACCCCATTCTAAATCTTGGGTCCTTGATACTGGTGTGGTATTCACATTTGTTGTGACTTGCTGGGACTAAGAAGAAGTGAGACTGTGGAGCAAGGAAGAATAAACTTAATCATGGGAAATAGGAAAGTTACACCTATCACCAAGATTGGAGTTTATACTTTATCGCTAAGTAGTGGGTTAAATTTAGATTTGAATAAATGTTGTTATTCGCCAGAAATGGCAAGAAATATTATTTCCTTTCATGCATTGTATAAACAAGGTTTCACCTTTTCATTTGATAATGAAGCTGGTTCGATTAATGCTTTCTTTAATAATGTTCTTTATTTTAAAGCATTACCTTGTGATGGTGTGTATGAAGCGGTATCTGTTGTAGATAACTTAGGAAATAATGTTTTGTGTATTGATTCTCTTAATAATAATAACATGGATAAAAGCATCATTATGGCATTGTCGTCTTGGACATATAAGCAAGAAACACAAAGGCCAACTCCAAAAGGATGGAGTCTTGGAGTCGTTTGACCTAAAGTCAAATGATAGTTGCGAATCATGCTTACTTGGAAATATGACAAAGTCACCATTCACAGGCTCGTGTGAGAGGGGTGAAGTTTTGTTGGACATTGTACACACGGATGTGTGTGGACCATTCAAACATGCCACAAGGGATGCTAATCGTTATTATTTGACTTTTACTGATGATTACAGTAGATATGGATATGTCTACTTAATCAAGCATAAGTCAGAGACTTTCGAAAGGTTTAAGGAATTTAAAAAAGAAGTCGAGAATCAATTGGGCAGGAACATTAAGATGCTTCGATCCGATCGAGGTGGTGAGTATCTTAGTTCTGAGTTCCTTGACTATCTAAGGGAATGTGGGATTGTCTCACAATTGACACCTCCCAGGACACCGCAGCTGAATGGTGTGGCTGAGAGGCGTAATCGAACCTTGTTAGACATGGTTCGTTCCATGATGAGTCGAGCTTCGCTACCAATCTCATTCTGGGGATATGCCTTAGAGATTGCCGCCAATATCCTTAATCTAGTCCCTACAAAGAAAGTTGCCAAACTCCTCACGAGATGTGGACTGGTAAAGTACCCAAACTAGACCACATCAAGATTTAGGGTTGCGAGGATTTCGTAAGACGCGAGACTCATGATAAGCTTGAAGCTCGAAGCAAGAGGTGTATTTTCATCGGCTACCCACATCAATCCTTTGGTTACCTCTTCTACAGACCTAGTGATAATGTGGTCTTTATAGCAAGAAGAGGAGTCTTTCGAGAAAGAGAGTTTATAAGCCAAGGAGACAGTAGGAGGCAATTTGATCTTGAAGAAATTCAAGAGTCAAGTGGTGAAGGAACTTCAAACACTAGCCCTCAACTTGAGGAGGAAACTCATGTTGAGCCAATTGACGAATCTGTACCTCTGAGGCATTCCACGAGAGTTAGGAGTGCACCTGAGCATTACTATGGTTTCCATATTACTGCAAAAGGTGAGACACCTATTAGTGATGGGACATTAGTAGGTCAAGATGACCCTAACAGCTACGAGGAAGCCATGGCAGGCCCCGAGTCTGCTAAATGGAAAGAGGCTATGGATAGTGAGATACAATCCATGTATGACAATCAAGTTTGGAACTTGGTTGAGAATGTACCAGGTCGTAAGACAGTAGGGTGAAAATGGATCTTCAAGAAGAAGACCGACATGGATGGTAATGTACACACTTATAAGGCTCGACTGGTCGCAAAGGGCTTCTCTCAAATTCCTGGAGTGGATTATGATGAGACCTTTTCTCCAGTAGCCAAGATTAAATCTATTAGGGTTATGTTAGCCATAGTTGCATTTCATGACTACGAAATTTGGCAAATGGATGTCAAAACCGCTTTCCTTAATGGAAAGTTGGCTGAAGATGTTTACATGAGTCAGCCAGAAGGTTTTGTCAGCAACGAGTACCCTAATAGAGTGTGCAAGCACCTCGCAGATGGAATCTTTGCTTTGATGAAAAGGTCAAAGAATTTGGCTTTTCTAGGAGTGAAGATGAATATTGTGTGTATGTCAAGGCTAGTGGGAGTATAGTTAGCTTTTTGGTATTGCATGTGGATGACATACTACTCATAGGAAACGACATCCCAACCCTGCAGGAAGTAAAGTCCTAGCTTGGGAAGTGTTTCGCTATGAAGGACCTTGGTGAAGCTACCTATATTCTAGGGATAAGGATCTTGAGAGATCAGAGTAAAAGACTAATTGGACTTAGTCAGAGTACCTACTTGGATAAGGTGCTGAAGAGATTCAGCATGCAGGACTCCAAGAACGGAGAGTTACCCATCCAGAGTAACGCCAGATTGAGTAAGACACAAAGCCCTAGCACTGACGCTGAGATAGCATAAATGAGTCGAATACCTTATGCTTCGGCTGTAGGATCAATCATGTATGCTATGATGTGTACTCGACCTGATGTAGCCATTGCCCTGAGCATTGTTAGCAGGTTTCAGGGGAACCCTGGCAAGGCACACTGGACTGCGGTAAAGAATATCCTCAAGTACCTACGAAGGACCAAGGACTGGGTCCTTACCCTCGGTGGGAGTGATGACTTGAGAGTTGTAGGGTATAGTCATGCTAGCTTCCAGACTGATAGGGATAATTTCCGCTCTCACTCGGACTGGGTCTTTACCCTAAACGGAGGAGAAATTTCTTGGAAACGTTCCAAGCAAGAGATAGTGGCTGATTCAACTTGCGAATCAGAGTATATTGCAGCGAGTGAGGCGGCAAAGGAGGCTATATGGCTAAAGAACTTCATCGGAGACCTTGGAGTTGTACCAGCTATTAAAGAGCCAATGGAAATTTTCTGTGATAGTGAAAGTGTTATTGCCTTAGACAAGGAACAAAGGGATCACGGGAGATCCAGACACATCGACAGAAAATACCATTTTATCAGACATCGAATAGAAGAAGGACTCCTCGTGGCAAAGAGGGTATTATTGGATGAGAACCCAGAAGATCCCCTCATGAAGGGACTGACTCAGGTTAAGCATCTCCAGCATGCTCAGAGCATAAGGCTGAAGGATGATATTAGATTTAGTAGTTAGATAACCTCGAAATTTGTAAAGTGTAATTGACATTAGATGATGAATAAAAGGTGTTCTATTTATGAGTAAAGTGTTGCTATCTCCTATCAATCGTTTACTATATTTCTTTTGCATGTTTTGACTTCCAGAATAATGTTGTTTGGAATAACATATTATTCAAACGGTCATATGTCGGAAGTAGGTATGAATCAAGACTGTCATGATTGGTTGCAGAGGTCTAAGGTGTTGGACAAGGCTACAACAATCATCAGTGCTCATAAGTTCTGAGTATTGGACTCAACCCATGCTCACTGGAATCACTTCATGGAATTCTATCTCGAGTGATCGTGAGACGGTAATATCATATAAGTCTTCAAACCTAGAGATATGATTTGTTACTTACAAGTTGCTTATGCATTGATTGTACGAAAACGCATTGGTAACTCGATGTCATAAAACGTGCTTTTGTGTATAATTTAATGAGTGGTAGAAAAAACATATGAGTCAAAGTTTATCTGTTCCTTCTTGGATTAGAAGCTGATATATGGGCCCCTCGATGATTTTGTTTTGACCTATGTACCGGGCCCGGTCAGAACTAAGTTGATGTGTTCAATTAAGTTCTTTGTCAAACAAATCGGAAATCGGGAAACAAACTGTTGGACAATAAGTAAGACATTGTTCCATGTATTTGTCCGACAGATATCTAGAACAGAGGATTATATGATCACTTATCTTAAATGGCGTACCATCATCTTCTCAGTTCCGAGAAACCTTGAAAAGAGCTACGATTACCGATCGGTTCCTGAAGTCATACTTGCAGTAATAGTTATTAGACTTATCCAAGTGGGAGACTGTTGGATAAGGTGTCTAAGTCCATAACTATTTTTGGTATGTACTTGACCCGACCCGACATGGTCCATTTGGGTTGCATGGCACCATGCAATTGGATAGACTAAATGAGAGAAATAACATTTGGAGATTATTAATATATTATAAGTTCTAATATATTAATAATATTATTTGATTAGTTTGATCAAGAATTAATTTAGAATTAATTAAGTGATCAAAAGATAACTAATTAAATATATGGGTTGATTATGTAAATCATCTATATCTTGTATAGTGGGCTAAGAGGCTCCATGGATTATCAAGTTGGGTTCCACCCATAGGATGCTCCATGGGAGTTTCAAATCCATGGGTCATGGAAATGAAGAGTCATGACACACTAGGGTTTACATGGTGTAACCCTTGATGTCTCAACACTATATAAGGATCCCATTCTCCACCAAAATCGGCTACACATATGAAACAAGAGGGCTAGGCCAATTTCAAGAAGTGTGTATTCTCTCAAAAGTCTTTCCAAGAGCATTTGGTGTTGTGTGAAGCATTTGAGGCATCACACTTGGGGTGCTAGGCTCACAAGGTTTCAAGGATCATAAGCAACAACAAGGTAAGTTATTCTATCTATCATTCAAGTTAAAAAATTGTTCCCCATGTATGCTAGATAGGAATATAGCCTTGGAATTCAACTTTGCATGATAATTAGACAAACAAAGATCCAAGGTTATTAGGGTTGCATATACACTTAGGAAGTGTTAGAATGCTCAAAACCCTGCAATGACAACTTATTCTTAATAGAATCTTATCTATTCATAATAGTGTCGATATGCTCCATCCAATATCATACTTCCAACTACTCACAAGCGACCAATCCTCAACCAGCTTTGGATCGTCTTTTGATAGTTGTTTAATTGTCTTAGTCAAAACCGATTCTTGTCCTTTTCCCTCTAAATGTCCTGGACATTTGGAAAATTTAGAATGGTCAAATATTATAGCATTTGCAATTGATCCTATACCTTTAGCGTATGGGACATGATGCATAATGTCTTACATGAAGATTTAATACTTTATCAATCTTCTGCCATAATATTTTATGTGCTACGTTCTCATAATTCGAACTATGAAGAGGAATTCTGTAATCATAATCGAAATTTAAGAACACACTATGTATCTTTGACCAAAAAATATTAACATTCCACAACCTAAGCCTTTAGATTTGAAATGAAGCATAATATTCTCTCCCTTAATTATAGAAAAACAACTTTACGTCCTTACTACTTTGCAAAGTATGACTCTTGTTTTCTATAATTAATACTTCTAACTTGCAATACTTGAATTAATAATCATATAATCATAACATTTATGCTCCCACTATCATGATGATTATTATAAACATAACACTTAAGCTCCCACTAGCTTTGACATGTATTCAGATACAACTTAACTTATAGAAAAACAATACTTATTGAATTTCTTAAGTTCATGTTTCTAATACCTAATGCTATGATAATCCTTTATCAAGGCTTCTTGATCTCATACACCTTTATCCAAGATAGCTCATATGTTTCTCTAAACAATTTAGACTAATTGCCAAATCTCACAATTCGAATCATCAAAAAGGATACCGTAATCATAATCGAAATCGAGAATACAATTTTACAATCACTATCTTCTTAAAATCTTTCTTAGTGAAAGCATTTCCTCACATCCATCTTCATGAAGGAGAAAATCTTATGACACTTAGATTTTAATGGTTTATGTGTTCCTATCCATGTGAATTTGTCAAAAACAAAGTTTTCGACAAATCCAAACTCTTATGGACCGAACTTTTTCAATCTTGGACTCTTGCCTTATGGTAACACGGCTGCCCACCATGTCTTCCAGGTAGTTAAGCATCTCACCCTTTCTTATCAATGTACTTTTCATTGATCAATGTGCTTGCCTTTTATGCATTCAAATAAGAACTCATAGGGCTCACATGCATAATTAACGACACAGAAACATGATAATGTCAACACGATAGGTTGTAAACCTCAATTCGTGTGCTAGTGATGATTGATAAGGTTTATTCTTGATTTGTTCTTGAAACCTTTCAATATCATTAAGACTCCCACTGACTCCTTGACATATAAGATTCTCTTGTCAATAAACATTTCTCGACAAATAAATGTTCAAGAGTTAGTGTAGCTTTTATCAAAACACTTCACAAAATTGGTCCTAGTTGGTCTTTGTCTTCTCCAAGACATCACAACTTTTCACATTTGGTGAATGTTATAAACTTTCTTAAGACTTATCTCTCAATGTCACAATCTTAGCTCTAAGACTTGTTTTGGAATGAAGTATGATTGACTTCTTGATTTAACCATTTCTTCAATTCTTGATTCTTCTTCTTAGACATACAATTGTCCTAAGACTTACTTAGAGTATCAATTGAGATATGGTTCTTAATCATTAAGACTTATCATAAAACATAATAAAAGGTACTCTCCCTTCTTCTTAGAATAGAGAAACTTTTATCTTTCTTCCTACTTGATTCTTCTTATTCGTTCTGCTATTGATTTAAACTTTTACAATCAACTAAGAATTACACTTAATCTCATAAGTGTAATCATATTTACTTAACCTTAGTGAATCATGACGAATATCTTTGTTACTCTTGTGGTAGAGTTGATCAACACATAACCTTGTGTACTCGATCTCCTAGTCCTTCACTTGACACTTTGTCGACGAATTAATCTAATTTCCAACTATGAAACTTCTCATTCATCATGCAATATTTTTTGTATGATTCCAAGTCTCTATCCAATTGAAACTTGGGCGATGAGAAACTTTCCCTATTTGGTAAATTCTCGTCATTAAGAATCACATCCATTTGTTGTAGAAATATGCAAACACCAATTTTTCAAAACGATTTCATTGCAAGGAAATAAATAAATAAATGAGTCAAACTAAAAATTTATTTTATTCATAAAAGCAGCGGAAAACATTTGTCCTTATAATGAAAAATCAACTGAAAAACTATGTAGTCAAATATTCCTAACAACTCTATTATAACTCTCTAAGCTCAAAATCTAATCTTCAAATCCATGCGACCGAGATCCATTTCTTCATGATTAAATTTATCTTGCTCTTTCATCAAGCTTCCTCTCTTTTCACTGATCCTGCAAAACATTCAAATACAATCTTATCACATTATGTATTAAGAATCAATGAATAGGAACTTAATCGAGTTAAATAGTGGATTATATCTGAAGTACAACCATACTTTTTGACTCTCCCATCTTCTGGACTCTTTAGGCTCTTAGGGCAGACTTGTATCCAACGCCCTTTCTCTTGGCAGCAAACGCAGGTTGGTTCTCCTAGAACGTCCTTGGAAGCATGGTTGGTTGACTCTCCCAACAAATATGCTCCATTGCTTTGCCAAACCATTTCTGATTCAGCAGCAATGAGCATGTAAGTTAGGTCAATGAGGTTTGCGTCATGATCCATCATATAATACTTTCTTTTGAACTCATTATATGATTCAGGGAGTGACTGTAGAACCCAACCTATAGCCAACTCATAAGGGAATGATGCACCCAACATTTTCAGCCTATCAAAGTGTGATTTCATTCCTAGAATGTGGGCACACACGGGTTTACCATCTTCATGTTTCATTTCCAATAGGGCTTTAGTAACATTGAACCTTTCAATTCTTCGATCTAGTGGGTTAAGGAGAACAACGGGAGGAGGAGGGGGAAGTGAAGCATGATTTCTTGTTCCTCGATCGAATCGTGGAATATCATCTTCATGTGGAAAGCTTGTTCCACGGGATTTGGGAAGACCATAGTTGTTGAACTTTGACATCTACAAAATGGGAGAAAACATAAATTCAAGTTAGTTGATAGATTGAGTCCTTAATAAATCACCCAAATGAGATATTAAGGCTAGGACCCAGCACAATACGCTACAACCTAGAAAAGGGATGTCGTAATCTAGTTGCAGAATATTTGAAGGTAAGTGAATGACGATTCACTAATTTTCCACCATGAAAAACGAAAAAGAAATTTAAGTTTTAAATCTATGAAAACTCCTAGATAATTTGAGACTCATTGAACTTTTCAATGGCATGTTTAAATCTCGATATACCCCTCTAGTTTGTGACTGGGATACCGAGGATCACAAAGTGGGTGTGAATAACCATGCAAACTTACATGGTGCCCTTACATGTTACGGTCACCTATTCGATGTGCCGGTAACCACACACGCTCCACCGAACTATGACAAATATTGAGTCACCCTTTGCTACCTTTGCTTAGAACCATTTAGTGTGTCGGTAAACCACACACGCTCCACTAACGTCTTCGCAAGGGCACAAAGTGTAATTTCATGGAATTACACCAATTCACTTTTGCTTAAAGTAACTAAGAATGGGAATTTGTAAGAACATTTAGTTACTTTTGTACTTCATTATACTTATAATGGAAGGTTTTGTCCTATTCTACCCGTTCGGCTAACAACCCTCCACTAGTCAAGAGTGCGGTGGGTAAGAGTGGATACCCATTCAATCGCCATTTTATAGGCAATTTCCTTAAACATCCCTTATAGACCAGCTTCGTGAATGAGGCCTACTAACGGTAAGACTAACTTTTACTCATACATATATATAATGTTAGACTTTTAATGTTATATATAGTATAGGGTGTATTTTACACTTTTAAAAATACTAGGTGGTCTAATTTAATAATTATACTTTTAATTTTAATTAAATCGTACACCAAAACCTTATGGATTTAATAAATCTCTTTTAATTATACACTTTAATTAATTAATAAAACCATAAGGGTGTGATTTGAACTTTTCAAAACAATACTAGGGTTTTAGAATTTAACATTCCTAAATTAAACTTTTAATCAACTTTTAAATTGCAAAACTTAAGGGCAAGTTTTGAAACATTTCAAAACATTATGGTTTCAACTATTTAAATTTCAAAACAAAACTTTTGAGTTCAAATTTAAACTATAAAATCTAAAGGGGAAAAATTGAAGCTTTTCAAACTTTCTCTAGAATATTCTAGATCACATAATTCAAATAAGGCAATTAACTATTAATTGGTGGTTATCTAATTAGATCTAGTTCAAATTCTTGCAAGATAATGGTCAAATAATTTCCATAATTTAACATTTATCAAATAAGGTAACAATTATCTAATTAGATGACCAAAATCTTTTATTTTGGCAAGGATAATCATAAGGGATTAAAAAAATTCGAATTTAATTAATTTTAAACAATTATGGCAATTATCCTAAGTCAAAATAGGTAAAAATCCCGAAAATCCTCCTAACTGACGCTCGAACTCGCCGAGTTCCTCTATGGACTCGTCGAGTTGGAGCTACTCGCCGAGTCCACATTAGAACTCGCCGAGTTCATCAGTCAGGGGTCCAAAAAATCAATTTTGCAACAAGAATGAATATACTAGGCATCAATACAATAGAAACCAATCAAGGCTCTGATACCACTGATGGACTTTTAGCCATAAGAACATCCTATGTGCTCATACAAACCCTAATGCATGGAGCTAGGTTTCTCTATTGTACATGCAATTCATCCAAGACTATAAACCCTAGATCTAGCATATGATAATCAATATAACATATAAATTAGGGTTTAGATCATACCTTGATTGTTATGTAGCAATAACAATCTCAAATCCTTCTTGTATTGACTTTAGAAAGCTTAGAGTCACAAATATCACTCCTCTAATGGTTTACAAACACCAAGAGCAAGAGCATGAAGAAGAGAAGAGAAGGAGACACTAAAAAACGTGTAGAAACCCTAAGGATTCAGTTGCCCACGTTTTTTGGTACCCAAGGGGTCCTTAAATAGTGAGGCTATTAGGGTTATCTAACAAGGAAACCCTAATTTGGATGCTTAGGCCCTAAGCAACCCATGAACCCCTTACTTAAAGGCCTTTGGACGATTTCTAATGGGTTTTCCCATAGAATTCGTCCACCCCGTTTAATATGGAGTCCATTACCTCAATATTCAACTATTATACAATTAACAGTTCAAGTCCCTTAAGTTTAATTAATGTCTTTTAGCCACAAACTTAATTCTTATTAATTCTTGACTAATATTAATTAAACAATATGATTTCTCCTTTAATATATTATTCTCATAATATATTAATAAATCATATTTAATCCTTTCTCATCATAATTCATCCTATCAAGTTGCTTTGGTGAAGGCAACCCAAAAGGACCATGCACCATCGGGTCAAGTACATACCAAAATAGTTATGGACTTAGACACTAATCCAACATATACTATACACGTAACATATCATACAGAACAGAAACATAACAACATGCACTGGGTCCACAGCTTTACAAGCTGAACTACCCCATAAGCCCTCAGTACGAGTCTGGAATGCCTACCGGGCCCTCAACTCATATCTCGAATGCCATCGAGCCCTCAGTATGAGTCTGAAAGGCCTATCGGGCCCTCAACTCGTATCCGGAATGCTCCTGAGTCCCCAGTGTGACTCTGGAATGCCTACCGGGCCCTCAGCTCATATCTGGAATACTCCCGAGTCCTCAGTATGAGTCTGGAATGCCTTCCAGGCCCCTCAGCTTATATCTAGAATACTCCTAAGTCCTCAGCATGAGTCTGGAATGCCTTCCGGGCCCTCAGCTCATATCTGGAATACTCTAGGGTTTGTTGGCTACCGCACGGAGCAGTACAACCTCAACCCATCCCACATAACATGTCGACATGTACTAGATAAATGCATATACATGTAATCAATCAGTATCACAAGCAGTCCTACAGATCTACCTGACTAGCATATCAACTGGCATACATTACTAACTCAACTCAACATATCAATAACTACTAGGATATCAAATCCATTGGGTCGGCCTTGGTGCCTTAGACCCATTAGTATAGTGAGAATAACTCACCACGCAACTGCTGGCTGAAAAGATAGGATCACACTGCTCTAACCTCCGATATGAACCCCACCATTGATAATACCAAAAGACTGAACTCAATAAATACCAATAATTACCAAATTACCCCTGGAAGTCAACTGGTCAACTCTTGGTCAAAATCAAAGTCCTCAGTCAAAGTCAAACTTCTTGACTGGCTCTACTCGCCGAGTCAGCCCGCTGACTCGTCGAGTCCCTAGGCTTTGAAAGCTCCCATATCGCGACCCAACTTTCCGAGTCCCACAAACTCTGAGTCACTTCTTGCTCAACTCACCGACTCATCCCTCGACTCACTGATTCACCGCTCAACTAAAAAGGTTAGGACTTCGCGACCAGACTTGCCGAGTCCAAGGCAATCTTCAACAGACTCGCCGAGTTGTTCTTCCAACTCGTCGAGTCCCTACCTATCTTCATCCAACTCGCCGAGTACACCCATGTGACTCGCCGAGTACCTCTAGTTCTTAACCCATGCAGTGGCTTTTTAAGCCATTCTGGAGCTCCAGTCCATAGATATACCCTTCCATAAGCTATTCCTCACGTAAAGTTGCATGATATCAAGGAGATATAAACTCAAAACACACTAGGGCTTGGGTTTTATACAAAAGGGGCTTCACCAAGCATCCAAGGACTGAAACTTTATGAACTTAGGACTCAAAAGACGTTCAGATCTGAAGTTTCAGCTTCAGATATAGCTTCTATAACAATTCCCTTAACTAAGGAAAACCCTAGCCTCTACATATGAATGATTCTAGAAGAAAAAGGTCAAGGTAACAGCTTAATACCTCACAAACGTGCCCCAAACTGGAGTGGATTTTGGATCCACATGAAATCCTTGATGGTTGCCTCTTGTTTCTTCAAGTCTCCTCCACCAAATTCACTTCTCAAAGCTCCAAACACTCTCCAAGCTCTAACTCACGGCTATTAGGGTTTCTGGGACTCAAAGGGAGTGTAGAGGGGCTGAAGAGAGGGTATTATGTCCTTTATATAAATCACAAACTATAGATTAGGGTTTTTCTCTATCCAACACCAACTCGCCGAGTCACTCCTACGACTCACCGAGTTGGTCACTTAACAAATGACCAGATTCGCGACCCGACTCGCCGAGTCTACCCATTGACTCGCCGAGTCGGTCTTCCATATTTACACTAAGCACCCAGAACTTTGCTCTTCTGAACTTCGAGTGTTATAGGAACCGTGTTACATATACTATAACTTGGTTAAGATTACTCCTTCTAAATAATCTTCCATCAAAAACTTATTTTTGATGCTCATTGTCTCTAAATTGACTAGCCCGGATCTACGGGCATTACAGTTTCCTCACTGTTCTTATGGGTCAAAGGCACCAATGCCGACCCTTTTAGTTATGTATCCTGGTATATGGGATGTGTTGGATTAATGTCTAAGTCCATAACTATAATTGGTAAGACTTGACCCGACCCGGCATGGTCCATTTGGGTTGCATACCATCATGCACTTGGATAGACAATAATGAGAGAAATAAGACACTTATGGTTATTAATATATTATAAGTTCTAGTATATTAATAATAAGAATAATAAGATTATTTAATTAGTATTGATCAAGAATTAATCTAGGATTAATTAAGTGATCAAAAGAAGACTAATTAAATATATGGGTTGATTGTGTAAATCATCCATATTTATATAGTGGGCTAATGCTCCATGGATAATCAAGTTGGGCTAAAACCCATAGGATGGTCCATGGATGGTCCATGGTGTATTTGAACCCATGGATCCAAGGAAATGGAAAGCCATGACAATTAAGGATTTACCCTAATTCTAACACTATATAAAGATCTTATTCTTGACAAAAATCGGCCACTAGTATTATTCTAGAGAGGGCTAGCCAATTTCATGAAGTGTAGAACTCTCTCAAGTTATTCTAAGTGTTTTGATGATTGTGATTCCATTTGAGGATTCCACACTATTGGGGCTAGGCACTCAAGCTTCATGAAGACTTTCTACATCAAAGAGGTATGTATTCTATCTTGTTACACTCATTGTTTTGTATGCTAGATTAGGATAATACCTTGGATATTCTTATTGCATGTATAATAGAGAAAACATAGATCCAAGGTATTTAGGGTTGCATGTACACTTAGGAGTGTTAGAATGCTCAAAACCCAACAGTGGTATTAGAGCCTAGGCTTGTTTTCTTGTTATACTTGCAATAGAAGCTGAAAAATCAAGTTTTGATGCTGTCAGCCCAGCAGACTCGACGAGTCCAAGGCAAAATGCATCCAACTCGCCGAGTTTTGTTCATGCACTCGACGAGTTCGACCCCAGACAGCATATTTTCGAGGTTTTTGGCTAGAAATGGACTAGGAACATTACCCTACGTTGTTTTTGAACTTATAAACTTGTTTTTAATGTGGCAATGTTCATGCTAATCCATTTTTAAAGATAATTGTCAATAGATTCATGTTTTGTATTAGTTTAAGGTTTAGACTAATTACATGAAGAAGTTTGATATGAATTATCTTGTTCTTATGAGTTGCTTAGATTAATAGAAAAGTTAATTGAAATAGTTGTTTTCAATCCATTTTAATCTAAGAGTTGAGTATAAAATGTGTTTGTGTAACTTGTCCTCAAGTTACATGAAGAGTCACATTAAAGACTCATAAAACTCATAAAAGTTGGTAATGGTTACAAAATGAAGAGTCTTGTGTCATTGAATTTTTTTTTATGACTCCATAACTTGTCCTCAAGTTATGGAAATTCAAGAGTCACTTCATTAATAAATAAATAAATAAATAAAGTGTAACCTTAATTAATTCCATAAGTTATAAAATAAAGAAAAGTTAATTATTTTATTAGTTTAAAGTCTTCCATAAGTTATGGAACTTGAAGAGTTTTTTGGATTAAAACTACTTTAAACACATAAGTTATGGAATTAATTAGTTTTGAATAGTTTCAAAACTTGCCCTCAAGTTTTGGAATGTGAAAAGTTTTCTCTTATGAATACTTTAATTCCAAGTTAGCCCTTAGAATTTTAAAAGAGTTAAAATTCAACACTTATACTATTTATAATATTAATGGTTAATTATTATATATATGTATAAGAACAAGTCGTTTTACCGTTAGTAGGCCTCATTCACGAAGCCGGTCTATAAGGTGGGTATAAGGTTGTTGCCTATAAAATGGCGACTTAATGGGTGTACACTCTCACCCACCACTTGCTTGACTGGTGGAGGGTCGTTAGCCGAACGGGTAGGACAATGACTTTAAATTCTCCCTTCATTAAAAGTATTAATGATAAATACTAAAGTAACTAAAATCTTAATAATTCCCAATCTTAGTTACTTTAGGAAAAATGTGAATTTGGTGCTAGCCCATGGAATTCACACTTTGTACCTTACCAAGTCGTTGGTGGAGCGTATGTGGTTAACCGACACACTAACTTGGACTAGTAAGGACCACGAAGGGTGACTTAATGTTTGTCATAGATCAATGGAGCGTGTGTGGTTAACCGGCACATTGATTAGGTGATAATATTAAGGGTACCAAGTGAATTGGTATGGTTATTCACACCTTGTTTTGTGATCCTCGGCATCCCAGTCACAAAATTTGAGAGGGCACACTCGAGATTGAAACATGCCATTGAAAAGTTCAATGAATCTCAAAAGATCTAGGAATTTCAAATCCAATTAAAACCTAATAAATTATTTCGTTTATCTTGGTGGAAATTGGTGAATCGTCATTCACCTACCTTCAAATATTTTATAGCTTGGATTACGGCATCCCTCTTCTAAGTTATAAAATAGTTTGTTGGGTCCTAGCCTTAATATTTCATATTGGGTGTCATATTAGGGACTTTAAATCAACTATCTTGAATATCTCCCAAAACATGTCTGGTTTAGACATTTATGATCTTCCCAAATCTCTTGAAGATGATGTTCCTCAACATCATGCTTCACTTCCTCTATCTCCTCCAATTATTCTCCCTCACCCACAAGTTCTTGAAAAGTTTAAAGTCACTCGAGCCCTATTGGCAAGTTAAGGTCTTGGTGTGGTCACATCTTGGAGATGTAGTCACATATTGACAAGACGGGAGAGTTGGGTGTCAAAGTCTCGTGAAAGTTGGATGTTCAATCACTTTCTTAGTAACATAGCGGGTCACTTTGGGACTACTATGAGACAGACTATGACACGAGCCTTAATGATCTTATCTATTTGCTTTGTGCTGTGGAATCAGAAATGATTTGGAACACTAGTAAAGCAAATTTTGTTAGAAGATCAACTTCCCAAACCATAAATGGACATTGGCAATGGTAGCATTGGATATCTAGAAAAGCATTTCTCTTCCCAATGGAAAGGGATCGGCCATAGTCAACTCGGTTGACCAAATGGTAAAGAGAAAAACTAAGTCTGTGATAGTCCCGTGTACCATTATCAAAGGGTCCATATGTTTATATTGCCAAAGAAAGGGGCATTGGTTGCAAAGATGCCATAATTTACCTAAGGATGTTAAAGTCGATAAGATTGACTCTACTTCAGGTAAAGTCCACTGTCTAACTCTATTAAGTTTCTATTCTGAGATTCTTGATACATGATGTGACTAGGTCACATGGTGATGTTTTAAGAATCAAAGAAAAGGTAAAGAAACTTAAAGAAAGAATATGCTGAATCTGATCGCGTAGATGGATTTCTATCGCGTAGTTTGAAGATCGGATTCTTGAGCTACTTCTTAGGAGTTATAATATATTGCTTGTGAATAGATAACAACAAGTTTTTCATGTGGATTGTAAGGATAAGTTTTTCCGCAAAGTTTTAAAATAAAAGAAAAAAAAAGGGTTTTAATTTTATTTATTTTAAAAAATATCCTTACAATGGCATCTGTGGAAAATTGTTGCTTATATGTTTCCAGTAATAGCAATATTGGAAAGTGGATTTGATTCTTCATTTGTGGTAGTGTCTGAATTTACCAAATGAAGAAAGTTTTTCATCACCCAAGTTTCAATTGGACAGAGACTTGGAATCATACAAGTTGTATTGTATGATGAATGAGAATTTTTCATCTTTGAAAATTAAGACTAATTCTTTGATCACATGTATATGTGAGTCAATTGAAGGACTAAGGAATTAGGTACACTGGATGTGCGCTGGTCAAGGTCCACCACAAAGATTGATTTGTCATGATTTACTAAAGATTAGTAAATATGATTATACTTATAAGGTTAAGTATAATTCAGTAACATTGGAAAGGTTCCAATGTATGGCAGAGCGAATAAGAAGAATCAAATTAGGCAAAAGGATAAAAGTTTCTCAAATATGAAAATATGGGAGAGTACTTTAGTATCAGTTTTATGATCATCTTAATGATTTAGAAACCATATCACAAATTCATACTCTAAGGACGTCTTAGTGCATTGTTATGGCTAAGAAGAGAGGTCATGAATTGTTGGATTGGTTAAAATCAAGAAGATGAGTCATACTTCATTCCAAAACAATTCTTAGAGTCATACTCCAAGATTGTAACATTGAGTGACATAAAGTAAGGTTTAAAACACTTATCAAATGTAGTGTAAAATGTTTTCTACTCTTGTACATTTGAGATTGGTAAGTTGTGATGTCTTGGATGAGACAACGACCAACTAAGAACAATTGTGTGAAGTGTTAGTCTTGATAAGAATCCGCAATATCCCTTGAATATTTGTTTTTTCATGGAATGGTTCTTGACTGGGGAAACTTATATGTCAAGGGGACAGTGGGAGCCTTAAAGATCCTGAAAGAGTTTCAAGATTTAATCAAGAGTGAAACCTGTAATTTATCACTAGCACATGACTTAAGGTTTGCAACCTATCGTGTTGACATAATTCTTATTTCTGTACCTACTTCAAATAAGTTGGATTTGCATGTGAGTTATCAGAGTTCAACTTGGAAGCATTGGTGGGCCTTGTGCTACCAAGGTGACAAGAAACTAAGATTAAACAAGTTTAATCCATGTAAGGCTGAATTTGTCACTAACCTTATCTTGTGATTATGGTTTTGACAAATTCACATGGATAGGAACTCATACACTATAAAATCTAAGTGTCATAAGGTTTCTCTCCGATTCATGAAAATGATGGTGAGGAAACGCTTTCACTAAGTAGATTTTACGTAGATATCAATTGTGTTATTTGCATTTTCAAAAGTCATTAGTGGAGCGCGTGTGGTTAACCGGCACACTAACATGGACTTGTGAGAAATGGCAAATGCCTAAGCAATTGAGACTATGATTACGGTATCCCTTTTCATAGTTCTGAAAATTGTTTAGACACACATGTGAGCTATCTAAGAAAGGATGTATGAATCTAAATTTCAGAAGTCCAGCAGATTTCTGAAAATATGTCAGAGCTAGTGGGAGCATAAGTGTTATGCTGATAATCATCATGTTAGTGGGAGCATGATTATTATGATTAGTATTGCAAGCTAGCAATGTTAATTATAGAAAACAAAGTTTCAATCCGTGAAGTTGCAGGGGTTGAAAAGTTGTTTTGCTATAATTAAGGGAGAGGAAATTATACTTCATTTCAATTCTAAAGCTTAGATTGAGATTTTAATCATCTTTAGTCAAGAATATATATGAATTTTGTGTTGGAATGGTTCAACTTGAAAAAATTCTATATATATTGCATTTTCAAAATTCGATTATGATTACGGCATCCCTCTTCATAGTTAAATTTTGAAAACATGGCAAACAAAAAAATATTGTAGCAAAAGAATGGTTTAGTATCATGTCTTTATGTCAAACATCATGAATCGTGTCCCATATGCTTCGGATATAGGATCGATTTCACGTGCTATAATATTCATCCTTTCTAAATTTTCCAAATGCTTAAGGCATTTAGAAGGGAAAAGTCTAGAACTGGATATGACCAAAGTGATTAAGCAATTGTCGAGGACAATCTGAGGTTCGCCAAAGATTGGTTGCTCAGGGACATTTGGAAGTCTAGTGTTAATTTTGGTAGGACCATATTGACATTTTCTGAAAAGAGGTAACTCTTGTTCGGAAGTGATAGTCAAATGGGACTATGGAAATGTCTCCATAGGTGGAAGTTATTCAATCTATGTAAGATTAGGAAACTTAATGCAAGAAGGATGTTCCCAAGGAGCTGATCTCCTTTGGAATGCTCTGTAATGGTTTTTGTCAAGTCTTTCTGACTTCGTGCATAATCATTACAAGAGGATCAATGCATATAAGTTTAGAATCTAACAGATTTCAGTAAATGACATGAATTTGGAATTCTTGCATTTACAATAAGGATTTGGGATTGTGAAATGAGTATCATTGGAATCATGTTCAATTGATCTACATCACAATATAAGGATCATAGACAAACATAGTGTGCATACTTGGGGTATGGCATAACTATTGTTTAGAAAACAAAGTGTACATGCTAGGAGCATGGGACGACTGTTGTTTTATTCGAGTCTTAAGTTGATTATTTGAAACATTGAATAATGTGTAATCAATATGGTGATAAATAAAAAGTGGTTTTATTTATATTCAAAAGGGTTCTGAGACCATATTAGATTCGATTATTATTGTGTTTCACTTTGCATGTTTTGACTTCCAAAATAGCTAGGTTATTCTTTTGGAATGACTAAGTTATTTAAACACTCCACAGTCGTTCATATGTTGGAAGTAGGTATGAATCAAGACTGTCATGAATCGGGTTTGTAGATGGCTAAATGGGTTTAGTCATGGCAATGGTGCTACAACATTCATGAGTGCTCATAAGTTATGAGTATTGGAATAAACCCACGCTCACTTGTATCACTTCATGGAATTTATCTCGAGTGATCGTGAGACGATAATATCATATAAATCTTCAAACCTAGAGATATGAGTTGTTACCTATGAGTTGGTTGTGCATTGATTGCACGTAAACGCATCAGTAACTTGATGTTATAAAACGTGCCTTTGTGTACAATTCAACAAGTAGTAGAACAAGCATATGAGTCGAAGTTTATCTGTTCCTTCTAGAAATAGAAGCGATATCTGGGCCCCTCGATGATTTTGTTGTGACCTATGTACCGGCCGGTCAGAACTGAATTGATGTGTTCGATTAAGTTCTTTGTCAAACAAATCGAAAATCGGGAAACAAACTGCTGGACAATAAGTACGATGTTGTTCCATGTATTTGTCCGGCTGATATCATGAGAACAGAGGATTATATGATCCCTTATCTAATGGACAAGTCATTGACAAGATCAGAGTTCATCTACAAGGTCAGAGTTCGACAGAAGCTTTTGAGAGCTACGATTGCCGGTTGGTTCCTGAAGTCATACGCAATAATAGTTTTAGACTTATCCAAGTGGGAGACTGTTGGATTAATGTCTAAGTCCATAACTATAATTGGTAAGACTTGACCCGACCCGGCATGGTCCATTTGGGTTGCATACCATCATGCACTTGGATAGACAATAATGAGAGAAATAAGACACTTATGGTTATTAATATATTATAAGTTCTAGTATATTAATAATAAGAATAATAAGATTATTTAATTAGTATTGATCAAGAATTAATCTAGGATTAATTAAGTGATCAAAAGAAGACTAATTAAATATATGGGTTGATTGTGTAAATCATCCATATTTATATAGTGGGCTAATGCTCCATGGATAATCAAGTTGGGCTAAAACCCATAGGATGGTCCATGGATGGTCCATGGTGTATTTGAACCCATGGATCCAAGGAAATGGAAAGCCATGACAATTAAGGATTTACCCTAATTCTAACACTATATAAAGATCTTATTCTTGACAAAAATCGGCCACTAGTATTATTCTAGAGAGGGCTAGCCAATTTCATGAAGTGTAGAACTCTCTCAAGTTATTCTAAGTGTTTTGATGATTGTGATTCCATTTGAGGATTCCACACTATTGGGGCTAGGCACTCAAGCTTCATGAAGACTTTCTACATCAAAGAGGTATGTATTCTATCTTGTTACACTCATTGTTTTGTATGCTAGATTAGGATAATACCTTGGATATTCTTATTGCATGTATAATAGAGAAAACATAGATCCAAGGTATTTAGGGTTGCATGTACACTTAGGAGTGTTAGAATGCTCAAAACCCAACAGTGGTATTGCTATACAATAGTGATCTGTAGATCTGCATGATAGTTTGTTAACTAGTTATATGATTATCTGATATTGGATATATTTTATTTGTTATATGCATGTCGACATGGTATGGTAGGGGTTGAGATTGTATGCTTTGTGTTGTAAGTTAAAAGATCGAGACATTCTAACCATAAGGTTGTCGTCCAGGGCATTCAACCGGAAGGTCGTGGGTCGGGTGTAATCGAACCAGGAGGTTGTTGACCCATTATGTATTAGGCATTCCAACCGTAAGGTTATGGGCCATGGCATTCCAACCATAAGGTTGTGGACACGGGTAACCAGTCCAAGAGCTTGTGGACCCGTTATCTGATTGATTATATGTTTGTGTGATGGTACTTCATGGCAAGGCGAAAGCGTGATCGTACACATCTTCCTATTTTGTCACTGGATTTTGGGGAAAAACTCTAATTTGAAATAATACTTTGAAAACAATGGATAATTTGTAAACAATTATGATGAATGGTTGAGTTTTGAAAACTTTAAATTTTTGTAATTTTTGAGTGTTACAAAAGTGAATATTATTAAGAAGTATTTGAGGTTTTCAGAGAGCTACTAAAACAGAATTGTTGACTAAGTTTCCATATGGACGTTATTACTATATCATCTTATTTTTGTAACATGTACATGTCATTCTGCTTACTTTTTGCATGTATTATGACATCGAGTTTTTTTTTTTTTTTTAGATCTAATTTTGAGTCCCGATTTCATTTATGGGACCCATAGAGATTGGCAACATGAAGTGACCACTTGGAATAATCTGTTCTCTACCTGATATGGTAAGTATGCTTTAGACATTTTCATTTCCTTCTTAAAATATGAGATCGTATAAAGTATAATGGAATTGAGGAAGGAACGAAATGTTTCATTATGCTAGAATGAAAAAAAGTAGTTTTTTTTGTTTATGATGGAATGGATCGGAGTATAAATCGATTTTTGTTTATGTAATTTGTAATAACATAAATACTTTAGTAAACTCATAACACTAACCAAAAATTATATATTTTTTGGAGTAAGGGATGATTATTGAAAAAGATAGTTACACTCGGGGACGAAATCTGTGAGGAAAAAAAATATTTGTGATCAAAACAGTAATATTAGCAAGGTGACGACCTTATGACTCATAATAATAATGTATTCATATTTTCTTTCCAATAACAACAATATACTTCAAAACTATTATATCAGCAAAATGATGGCTTTCTGACTCATAATAGCAATGTATTCATATTTTATTTCCAATAAGAACAATATAGTTGCCATAATGTTTTAAAAACTACCAATAAAGTCAATATCATACTTATATTTTTAATAGCAACATACTTGAGATAAAAGTTTAAAAAGTTACCAACAGGATCAAATATGATTTCTCAATTCAATATGCCTTCACGTTTCTAATTGTTAAAGTTAAGAGGGGGTTATACAATACTTATTTGTTTTTATTGTTGATTACATTGGTTCTGCAGTCAATGGGGAAACTCCAAGGAAAGTGACAAAGGTCAATGGCTTTATTCGAATGGTAGTCAAGTCGTATCCTCATTTTGGTATGTATATAATCGTTTCTTTCTAGGTTTCTGCGGTGAAAGACCAATTCATGCTTTCATTCATCTTGGAGCATACGATCATTGTTGACACTGCTTGAGTTTTATTAAGTTATTTTTGAGTTCATACTGTTTATGCTTCAGGCTAGGGTTTGTTTCATTATTTCGTTTGCTTAATTTGTTTCGAGATTGAACTTAGCATATGATTGAACGAATTCTATGTATTTTATAGTTACTATGTTGATTTAAGTTTCGGGTTCTGATTGAGTTTCTACAACTACGTTTATTGAAATAATCAATACAAGTGTGTATGTGATTTTAATGTGTGTCTCTCATTAATCACACCGTTGATACTTATACATCAGAAATCCGTTTGGATCAGATTACAGATAATCCTATCAGATTACAAAACAAACTAGAGATAAGAATTACATTCAAATACATAATAGCTAGATAAGAAGATAACGTTGATACACTTCAACATTTATACATGTGTAAATTGCAATAAACAGCAACATACATTCATTAGAGTAGTTGCCAAAACCTTGTACTTAGTAACTTTAACAAATAAAATTGTTAGATTTCTATAAATATTTTGGAAAGTTCAGTGGTTTCTATAAGTGTAAAATGCATGATAATGTACTTCCATTGTTTGTTTATATAGGATCCTATTGTCAAAAATCTACCCACTTGTATAATAATTATTTTGTTTTGATGACATTGATATAAGTTTGTAAATGTGTCAAAGGGTAAATGTCACTAAATAGTAATCAAGTCTGAATGTCTAATGATTGTTCTACCTTTGAACCCCGAACGTTTTTGGAAGGGTTTGAACTTTCAACTACTCAACATTCATTTTTTTCAGTATTTATGTAGTTAGGTGATTTTTAACTTGTTACCTGTTGGAGTATGACATGACTTAGAGTGTTGCTGACGTGAACTAATGATGTGTTCAGCATATTTGAAACAGTTTTATTAAATAATATCAAAGTTTCAGTGTTGTTCTTCCATTGTTATGAAATTTGTACCATAATTAGTGGACATTAATAAAGTGGCATAACAATTGTTATATAAAAGTTTGGTTTAGATAAAACGCGTACCCATAAACAGGGGCGGAGCTAGGATTTTGGAATAACGGGGGCAAGATATCTTCTTGATTTTTTGTTAGGAGAGAACCCGTCTAGTTTGTGTGCAATTTTTTGAGTTTATTCACTAAATATTCATTCATAATATTGCATAAAGTAATAAAAAGTTAAACAAATAGCACACGAATGAAGTAAACAAATATTTATAATTCATTAGCAGAGTAACCACCAAACAGTTTACGGATGAAGGATCAAATCTTTATAAACTTAGGTTAAATATACAAGTGAAAATAATTAACAAATATTTAAAAATAAGGCTAAGGCTATTCCTATATGCCTATATCTAAGTGCAGTTAATATGAAATGATAATATAATGTTAGTAAAGCACATCCTTAAGCAGCACCACGTGAAGGCTAAGGCTATTCCTATATGCCTATATCTAAGTGCAGAAAATTAATAACAAAAAATAAAAAATAAAGTTAATAAAAGGACAATCTAATACTTTAGTGGCATACCTGCATTATTAATGTTAGGAATATCAGAGATTGAGAGAGAGAAACTCACAGCGATGCTGTTGAGACTTGACTCTTGAGAGAATAAGCCGTAAAGTAGAGGTGGACGATGATCGATGATGGCAGAATGGTGACCGACAAGGCAGGAGAGGACGAGATCTGAAAGATTTAGGGATCAGAACAAAGCACGTAGGCATCTTCGAGAGGTTGAGCGGTGGAGGAGATGGAAAAAGGGTGAATCTTATATGGTGAAATCAAAGACGTGAATCACGGTACCGACAATCAAACACGATTTATGGCAATTTTCTCTAGGTTATATTTTTTAAATAGATTTATGAAGTTGTATATTTTGTTATGATTTAATTTCTTTAATTATTTTGATGATTTTTTAGACTTTTCGGCTAGGATTTTGAATTTTTGTGATAGATTTAAGAGTTTATAATAGATTGGGTTTGATTTTCTTTAACAGATTCTCTAAATAAAAATAAAATTTATCAGTTTTTCTATTATTATGGACTCATCTTCAAAAACTACGGGTTTCCTCTTTCTTTTTTCTGATGGAAGCGGGCATAAAAGAGTTTAGATTGTATTGGGGGGGAGGGGGCTGAACACCCTCATGCCTCTGTACTGGCTCCGTCACTGCCCATAAACCAATGCATGTAACCAAAACCCCCAAAAATGTGCCAATGTTGCATAAATAATGCCCCAAATATACGTAAAATGATGTTTACCATTTCAACACGGTAAAACACATTACAAAGTTTCATAACAACGAAACAAAAAATTAAAAATTTTCATAAGTATGGAACCAATTATAAAGCATGGTTACTATTTAATACGTTGAACCCTTTTCTAAGTACAATGCTTCAACAAGAATATAAATAAAGTTACAATGCTATAAATGAAAGAAGTAAAATTAGGATACTAATATGCTATAATAAATAAACAAATGAAAGTACGTTGCTTTTTCTTGCAATTAACTTTTTATAACAATTCTTGAAAGTTAAATTGTTATCATTGTTTTAGTAATAATGATTCTTATACATATTCAGGGAGAACAAGCAGGAGGAAAAGTAGCCGGAAAATCAAACTTTAGTGGAGGCCCGTTTTACACGATTGTAAGGCCCGATTTTTTTTTTTTGGTGTATGGAATATCGGCAATTAAAAAATATTTGAGAAAATAAAGGAAATTGAAGGAATAAATAAATGAGGGAAAACTTGTAAAACGTTAGGACTTGGTGTGGAAAGTCTCATTTTCTTGATTTTATGTGTTAAGTCTTTCTTTCTGTATTAAGTCAGTAAGAAACATCCATATACAACTTACGAGATTAAGTTGTGTCCTTTTTAAGTTAAAAAATGAAAAAGAAATTAAGTTTGTTGGTTGGGTTTTGCAGAGTGTTCCTTCGGCTACAAACTCTAGGCTTTCACCTCTTCCCCACGAGCCTGTGGATTTCTATGATCGTACTGCACCGGTTGACATTCCACTTGATTCAAATGCAGTAAGCTTAGCTTTAGCTATTATGAAATATGAATCCATTTTGTTACACATGAAATGACATATTGTCCTATGTTTAATGTGTATTTTACATGACATGACATGGTGTATTGTGTTTGGTATGTGGATGACATGACATATTTGTGTTTGGTGTGTATTTGACATGACATGGTGTATTGTATTTGGTATGTGGATGACATGACATATTTGTGTTTGATGTTTATTTGACATGACATGACATGACATGGTGTATTGTGTTTGGTATGTGGATGACATGATATATTTATGTTTGGTTTGTATTTGATATGACATGATATGACAAGTTGTATTGTGTTTGGAGTGTATTTGACATGTCATGACAGGTTGTACACTCTTGGGTTAATGTAGATTACAACTTTAATTAGATATCTAAGGCTAAAAATTATTTTATCAAAATTTTACTTTTTACGTTACGCGGTGTCGTGCCGGTTTTGCCGTAAAACTTCGACGGGTCATAACTCTTCGTTATAACTCGGATTTCGGTGTTCTTTATATGTACGGAACCCTTGTTACATATACTATAACTTGGTTAATATTACTCCTTCTAAATAATCTTCCATCAAAAACTTATTTTTGATGCTCATTGTCTCTAAATTGACTAGCCCAGATCTACGGGCGTTACAGTTTCCTCACTGTTCTTATGGGTCGAAGGCACCAATACCGACCCTTTTAGTTATGTATCATGGTATATAGGATGTTACTATATAATAGTGATTTGTAGATCTGCATGATAGTTTGTTAACTGGTTATATGATTATCTGTTGTTGGATATATGTTATTTGTTATGTACATGTCGACATGGTATGGTGGGGGTTGAGACTGTATTGATTTGTGCTGTAAGTCAACAGACCGAGACATTCTAACCATAAGGTTGTGGTCCAAGGCATTCAACTGGAAGGTTGTGGTCGGGGGTAATCGAAGCAGGAGTTTGTTGACCCATTATGTATTAGGCATTCCAACCGTAAGGTTATGGGCCATGGCATTCCAACCATAAGGTTGTGGCCAGGAGTAACCCATATAGGAGCTTGTAGACCCGTTATCTGATTGATTATATGTTTGTGTGATGGTACTTCATGGGAAGGCGAAAGCGTGATCGTACACATCTTCCTATTTTGTCACTGGATCTTGGGGAAAACTATGATTTGAAATAATACTTTTAAAACAATGAATATTTTGTAAAAAAATGTTGATGAATGATTGAGTTTTGAAAACTTTAATTTTTTTGTGTTTTTTGAGTGTTACAAAAGTGAAGATTATTAAGAAGTATTTGAGGTTTTCAGAGAGCTACTAAAACAAAATTATTGACAAAGTTTCCATAGGGACGTGACTACTATATCATCTTATTTTTGTAACATGTACATGTCATTCTGCTTACTTTTTGCATGTATTATGACATTGAGTTTTTAATTTTCTTTTTAGATCTAATTTTTAGTCCTGGTTTCATTTGTGGGACCCATAGAGTTGGCAACATGAAGTTACCACTTGGAATAATTAGTTCTCCACCTGATATGGTAAGTGTGCTTTATACATTTTCATTTCCTTCTTAAAATATGAGGTAGTATAAAGTATGATGGAATTAAGGAAGGAACAAAATCTTCATTATATTAGAATGAAAAAAAAGTAGTTGGTTTTGTTTCTGATGGAATGGATTGGAGTATAAATCGATTTTTATGTAACATCCCAAGTCCAGGAGTGCAAGTTCGGGGTTCAAAGTGTAAATTTGAAGGGCAACTCGGCGAGTCCATGGGCTGACTCGGCGAGTAGGGTCGCGACTCAGGTCGCATGTTAAGTGGCCAACTCGGCGAGTCCAAGGCTGGACTCGGCGAGTAGGCGCTGTGCGAAGAAAACCCTAATTTCGGGGGATGAGCCCTATATAAAGGACATTATACCCTCTCCCCAGCCTCCTTACCTTGCTTTGAAGTCCAGAAAACCCTAGAAGCGTGATTGTGAAGGATTTGAGTGCATTTGAGCCTTGGAGAAGTGATTTGGAGGAAGATTGTAACAACCGAAAAATACAACCAATTTAAATTTTTCAAAAACAACCCGATTTCATTAAATTGTTTACAAAAGGTTTTCAATACAAATCATTTAGAGTATTCCCAGAATCACATTGCTACAAAATCATGAGGAGCGGTACGATCACGCCTTCGCCTTGCCACAGTCTCCTGAAGAACCTGAAAAACATTAAACCACAACTGTAAGCCCGAAAGCTTAGTGAGATACCCCCAAAATACCAACCACATATACGCCCTTCCAGGCTGCGACCTTCCGGTCCAAAACATATTGCCTTCCGGCCCATAACATATAAAACATACATAACATAACAGAACATAGAACAGTCATGCATATCGGGTCTACTGTGTGATTGGTCCGCCGTATCGGGCCTTCAGTCCACCGGATCCATCCTCCGAGTCTAGTCATGTCCTTCGAGTCTACAGTGTGGTTGGTCCGCCCGCACTGGGCCTTCAACTCACCTGGTCCACTCTCTGAGTCTACAGTATGACTGGTCCGCCCGCATCGGGCCTTCAGTCGGCCTGGTCCACTCTCCGAGCCTCGGCACGTCTGGTCCGCCCGCGTGGGGCCTACAGCATATCCGGACCGCTCGCTGGGCCTTCGGAACAACCGGTCCGCCCTGAGTATCTTGGCCTACAGCACAAAGCAGGACCGCCTCAACCCATCTCCAATCCAAACAACCATGTACACATAAACATATAATCATATAACAGTTCACATTCAAACAAGCCGATCTAGCAGATCACATAGCATAACATACTCTAAGCAGGATACCGACCTAACAGGTCATTAACATAGCATCTCCCTATCTCTCAGGATACCAATCTCAATCAGGTTATTAACGTATACCGTCCTAACTCTCAGGATGCAAGCATATCACAACAATAAAATAATAACAACTACCCGGATCTCAATCCGATAAGGCCGGCCTTGGTGCCTTAGACCCTGTTGATATAGTGAGGATAACTCACCTCGAAACTGTCGGCTGAAAGGATAAGATCCTGCTGCTCCAACCCTGACACGAACTCCTCCACTGAACACCGAAACATTCAATTCAATAAATACCCTTAATTACCAAAATACCCCTAGAAGACAACTGGTCAACCTTGGACAAAGTCAAAGTCAACCCCTGACTGACCCTACTCGCCGAGTCAACCCGATGACTCGCCGAGTCCCTATGCTCAGAACTTCCCTCCATCAGCGACCCAACTCGCCGAGTCACCCCAAGACTCGCCGAGTCCAACAACTCTGAGTCCACTCGCACCCAACTCACCGAGTCATCCCTTGACTCACCGATTCTCGACTCAACCAGGAAATATTGGGACTCTTCGACAAGACTCGCCGAGTCCAAGAACAGACTCGCCGAGTCTAAGGCTATCTTCAACCTACTCGCCGAGTCGTTCTTCCAACTCGCCGAGTTGTTCTTCCAACTCGCTGAGTTCCAGGCCATCTTCAAGCAACTCGTCGAGTCTACCCATGTGACTCGCCGAGTATCACCGGTCTGAATCAATTCAGCAGCACTCCAGGCCATGCAATTGATGCAAAACATAGATCCAACCTCCTACAATCCATCCATCACGTAAAGTGGCAAACTTTACGTGAATCCAAAGAGATCTAGGCCTTATTCACCTTAGAACTAAGGTTTGGGACATGATAGCTCCATTAACAACACAAGAACAAGGGCTTTAATGCTCTTAAGATCTTCTCCACTCCAGATCTGAGGTAGCAACCTCAGATCCATCCTTCAAACTCAAGATGCCACACAACTAAGCTTCCCACACAACCCCAAAATGAGAATCTAAGAGAACACAGCCCAAGAACGAAATATTACCTCCAAAGAATGCCCCAACAACAATGAAACTCGAATCCAAGCAAAGCCCCTTGATCCAAGCCTCTTCTCCTTCAAGATTTCTTCAACAACACCTCTCCAAGCTCCAATTTGCTCAACAATGGGGTTCCTCCACGAAATTAGGGTTTCTGGGACTCAAGGGGGATCAAGGAGGCTATGGAGGAAACATAATGATCTTTATATAGGGCTCATTCCCTGGATTTAGGGTTTTCTTCACCCAACACCTACTCGCCGAGTCCATCTTTGGACTCGTTGAGTAGGTCACTTGTCACGCGACCAAAGTCGCGACTCTACTCGCCGAGTCCATCCATGGACTCGCCGAGTCGCCCTTCAAGATTTACACTTTTAGCCCTTCAACACTACTCTTGCTATTCCGGGATGTTACAAAGATCTTGGAGAGTTAGGAGGCTTGGAGCAAGGGGCTTTGCTTAGATTCGAATTTCCCTGCTGATTGGGGCTTCCTTTTGAGGTATTATCTCGTTTTTGGGCTGCTATTCATCTAGATTCATCATTTTTAGGATGTGTGGGAAGTTTGGCTTGTGGTATTTAGAGTTTGAAGGATAGATCTGAGGTTGCCACCTCAGATCTGGAATGGAGAAGGTCTAGAGTGCATTAATGTCCCTGTTCTTGAGTGTTTGGTGAAGCTATCTTATCCCAAACCCTAGCCCTAGAGTGTAAAATGCCTAGATCTCTTTGGATTCACGTAAAGTTTGCCACTTTACGTGATGGATGGGTTGTATAATGGTAGATATATGTTTTGAATCATCTGCATGGCCTGAAAAGCTTCTGCATGGGTTAAGATCTAGAGGCACTCGGCGAGTCACAAAGGTGTACTCGGCGAGTTGCTTGAAGATGGACTGAAACTCGGCGAGTTGGACGAACAACTCGGCAAGTAGGTTGAAGATGGCCTTGGACTCGGCGAGTCTGGTCATGAGGTCCAAACTTCTTCTGGTGAAGCTAAGAATCGGTGAGTCAAGGGATGACTCAGTGAGTTGAGATGGGTCCTTTTCAGAGATGGGGGACTCGACGAGTCAGCGGGCTGACTCGGTGAGTAGAGTCAGCCAAAAGGTTGACTTTGACTTTGACTTTGACCAAGAGATGACCAGTTGACTTCTAAGGGCATTTTGGTAATTGTTGGCTTTTGTTTTGAGTTCAGTGTTGGTGCTAGCCAGTGGTGGAGATCGTGTCAGTGGTCGGAGCATCTCGGTCTTACCTTTCCAGTCAGCAGTTGCGAGGTGAGTTATCCTCACTATATCAATAGGGTCTAAGGCACCAAGGTCGGCCCTTTATCGGATTGTAATCCGGGTATTATTGTTATGTTGCTGTTTACTATGTTTGCATCCTGGTAGTTAGGATGGTATTCGTTAGAGACCTGGTTAAGGTCGGTATCCTGGTAAATAGGGTGATGTTATGCTAATGATTAGTTAGGTCGGTATTCTGCTTAGAGTATGTTGTGTTACATGATCTGCTAGATCGGTTTGATTGATTGTGAATTGTTATATGATTGTATGTTTATGTGCACATGATTGTTTGACTGGGGGTTGGGTTGAGGCGGGACCTGCTTTGTGCTGTAGGCCAACATACCCAGGGCGGACCGGTTATTCCAAAGGCCCAGCGAGCGGTCCGGATAGGCTGTAGGCCCCACGAGGGCGGACCAGACGTGTCGAGGCTCGGAGAGTGGACCAGGCTGACTGAAGGCCCGATGCGGGCGGACCAGTCATACTGTAGACTCGGAGAGTGGACCAGGCTGACTGAAGGCCCAATGCGGGCGGCCAGTCATACTGTAGACTCAGAGAGTGGACCACGTGGGTTGAAGGCCCCGTGCGGGCGGACCAACCACACTGCAGACTCGATGTATATGGCTAGACGCGGAGGGTGGACCAGGTGGATTGTTGGTCGATGCGGCGGACCAGTCACACAGTAGACCCGATATGCATGGCTGTTCTGTGATTCGATATGATATAGCATGTTGTGTGTATGGTATATGTGGTTGGTATTTTGGCGCTAACTCACTAAGCTATCGGGCTTACAGTTGTGATTTAATGTTTTTCAAGTTCTTCAGGAGACCGTGGCAAGTCAAAGGCGTGATCGTACCGCTCCTCGAGTTTGTGTTTTATGATATGGTTTTGGGAATACTCTGATAATAAATGTATTGAAAACCTTTTTGTAATAACATGATTAAAATGAGTTGTTTTTGAAAAGTTAAAATTTGTTGAAATTTTTGGTCGTTACATTTTGTTTATGTAATTTTTAATAACATAAATACTTTACTAAACTCATAACACTAACCAAAAATTATATATTTTTTGGAGTAAGGGACAATTATTGAAAAAGATAGTTACACTTGGGGACAAAATTTGCAAGGTAAAAAAATATTTGGGATCTAAACTGTTATATTAAAAAAGTGACGATTTTATGACTCATAATAGTAATGTATTCATATTTTATTTCCAGTAACAACAATATACATAAAAACTGTTATATCAGCAAAATGACGACTTTCTAACTCATAATAGCAATGTTTTCATATTTTCTTTCCAATAATAACAATATAGTTGCCATAATGTTTTACAAACTACCAATAAAGTCAATATCATACTTATATTTTTAATAGCAACATACTTGAGATAAAAGTTTAAAAGGTTACCAACAGGATCAAATATGATTTCTCGATTCAATATGCCTTCACGTTTCTAATTGTTAAAATTAAGAGGGGGTTATACCATTCTTATTTGTTTTTATTGCTGATTACATTGGTTCTGCAGTCAATGGCGAAACTACAGGGAAAGCGACAAAGGTCAATGGCTTTATTCGAATGGTAGTCAAGTCGTATCCTCATTTTGGTATGTATACAATTGTTTCTTTCTAGGTTTTTGCGGTGAAAGACAAATACAAGCTTTCATTCATCATGGAGCATATGATCTTTGTTGACACTCCTTGAATTTTATTAATTCTATTGTCAATATCTATTATTTTGGAGATTACATAGTGGTTTATACATTTTGTTGATGTATTTTTATGTCAAATTTGTATCTAAAGTTTAATATTCAAAGTTCTACTTATTTTAGTTAAAAAAAACTTTTTAATTATGAAATAACACACCGAACAAAAACAACGTTTCTTTCAATTGTACACAAGTACCAACATTTACATAGAACTCATTTGTAAATGACATTTTTTTGCTCTCGATGTAATGACTTTCTATTCAATGCATAAAAAAACAATCTTTTGCTTTAAATTTCTGGCCATTCAAATCCGCACCAATGGTGTGGGTGACCTTTATCTATTTATCTTTGATAGACCATATAGAAGTTTATAGATAAAAAACGCCACTAAGACGTGCTACAGTTAGTTGATAAGCTAGTTTATTTTTCGAGTTTTTTTATGTTGTGTTTGACAAGCCAAAAAGTAGCTTATAAGCTAACTTTTTAAAAACCTACTTAGACTAGCTTTTTAAGAGTTTTTTTTTTTTTTTTTTTTTTTTTGAATTTTCCAAATATACTCCTTAATTAATTATAGAAACAAATACTCTTAAATGTCATTTATGTAATTTTATATATTTCTGCTAGTTTTAGCAAACATTATTTTTTATCAGTTAGCTTTTCAGTTATTAGCTAGTTTTTTATTTAACAACTAATTTTCAGCTATCAGTTAGTTTTTCGACTGACAACTAGCTTTTCAGCTAGTATGACAAACATAGTCTAAATATTAATTAAAACCAAAACTTATTTGAGTCATTTATTTAAAAACAACATCAACTATAAATATATAATTTTATTCTATACTGTACGATAGAAATTCACATAATTTAGTTGGTATATAAATTCATTGTTATTGTATACCCGTCAACACCAATATGGTATTATTGATAGAAATATGAGATTTAATTACTATTTTGAGTGTAACATAAATATGTTGCATTTTTCTATTTATTTTATTTCCATTTTATTTTTATATTAAGTCATTTTATAAGTAAATAAATAAAATTACAAAAGTCCAAACAAAAACATATATATATATATATATATATATATATATATATATATATATATATATATATATATATATATATATATATATATATATATAATTTTTAAAAAAGGCATTAAGTTATTAAATTTGGTTTATACCAAAATAAAATTAAAAGAAAAAAAAATGAAGAAAACAAAGAGAAGTTTCTTGGACTGAGAGACAACAAGATGTCGTCTATTTCAAAGTTCACCCATTCACATTTTCGTACAAGTTCATAAGCTTTTTTAAATTTACTCAAACCAGGTTTCAATCTTGAATCTAACAAACAATTCTGCGAATTACCTGTTGCTTCATAATCCAATTTCTCCACAAATTGGGTTCTGATACTGATGGCTGGTCGTTTTGATCCTAATCCCTTTGACGAAGGAGATGAAGTGAATCCATTTGCTGTAAGTCGTACATCTTATTCGAATCAACTTATTGCGTCTCATCCAACGCTTGATTCAATGTTGTTTCCTTGAGTTTTGTTAAGTAATTTTTGAGTTCATACTGTTTATGCTTCAGGCTAGGGTTTGTTTCATTATTTCGTTTGCTTAATTTGTTTCGAGATTGAACTTAGGTTATGATTGAGCGAATTCTATTTATTTTATAGTTACTGTGTTGATTTAAGTTTCTGGTTCTGATTTAGTTTCTGCAACTACTTGCTTCGTTTATTGAAATAATCGATACAAGTGTGTATGCGATTTTAATGTGTGTCCCTCATTAATCACAACGTTGATACTTATATACATCAGAGATCCGTTTGGATCAGATTACAGATAATCCTATCAGATTACAAAACAAACTAGAGATAAGAATTACATTCAAATACATAATAGCTAGATAAGAAGATAACGCTGATACACTTCAACATTTATACATGTGTAAATTGCAATAAATAGCAACATACATTCATTAGAGTAGTTGCCATTTGCTAAAAACCTGTACTTAGTAACTTTAACAAATAAAAACTGTTAGATTTCTATAAATATTTTGGAAAGTTGAGTGGTTTCTATAAGTGTTAAATGCATGAATCATGATAATGTACTTCCATTTATTTGTTTATATAACATCCTATTGTCAAAAATCTACCCACTTGTATAAAAATTATTTTGTTTTTTTTGATGACATTGATATAAGTTTGTAAATGTTTCAAAGGGTAAATGTCACTAAATAGTAATCAAGTCTGAATGTCTGATGATTGTTCTACCTTTGAAGCCCGAACTTTTTTGAAAGGGTTTGAACTTTCAACTACTCAACATTCATTTTTGTTCAGTATTTATGTAGTTAGGTGATTTTTAACTTGTTACCTGTTGGAGTATGACATGACTTAGAGTGTTGCTGGCGTGGACTAATGATGTGTTCAGCATCTTTGAAACAGTTTTATTAAATAATATCAAAGTTTCAGTGTTGTTCTTCCATTGTTATGAAATTTTGTACCATAATTAGTGGACATTAATAAAGTGGCATAACAACTGTTATATAAAAGTTTGGTTTAGATAAAACACGTACCCATAAACCAATGCATTTAACCAAAACCCCCTAAATTTGTGCCAATGTTGCATAAATAATGCACCAAATATACGTAAAATGATGTTTACCTGTTCAACAGGGTAAAACACATTACAAAATTTCATAACAATGAAACAAAAAATTAAAAAATTTCGTAAGTATGGAACAAATTATAAAGCATGGTTACTATTTAATACATTGAACCCTTTTCCAAGTACAATGCTTCAACAAGAATATAAGTAAAGTTACAATGCTATAAATGAAAGAAGTGAAATTACGATGCTAATATGCTTTAATAAATAAACAAATGAAAGTATGTTGCTATTTCTTTTCAATTAGCTTTTTATAACAATTCTTGAAAGTTGAATTGTTATCATTGTTTTAGTAATAATGATTCTTATACATATTCAGGGAGAACAAGCTGGAGGAAAAGGAGCCGGAAAGTCAAACTATGGTGGAGGCCCGTTTTACACGACTGTAAGACCTAATTTTTTTTAATTTT
Source organism: Lactuca saligna (assembly GCF_052625555.1). Classification (NCBI taxonomy): domain Eukaryota; kingdom Viridiplantae; phylum Streptophyta; class Magnoliopsida; order Asterales; family Asteraceae; genus Lactuca; species Lactuca saligna. The sequence continues at coordinate 174,409,483 of NC_136417.1, read as the reverse complement.
TTTTTGCATTAAGTGGTGTATGGAATATCAGTGATTAAAAAATATTTGAGAAAATGAAGGAAATGGAAGGAATAAATAAACGTTGAAAGTCTCCTTTTCTCGACTTTTTGTGTTAAATCTTTCTTTCTGTATTAAGTCGGTAAGTAACATCGATATACAACTTACGAGATTAAGTTGTGTCCTTTTTAAATTTAAAAATGAAAAAGAAACTAAGTTTGTTGGTTGGGTTTTGCAGAGTGTTCCTTCTGCTACAAACTCTAGGCTTTCGCCTCTTCCCCACGAGCCTGTGGATTTCTATGATCGTACTGCGCCGGTTGACATTCCACTTGATTCAGCTGCAGTAAGCTCAACTTTAGATTTTATGAATTCACTTGTTACACATGAAATGACATCTTGTACTGTGTTTGGTTTGTATTTGACATGACATGACATGTTGTACTGTGTTTGGTATGTAGTTGACATGACATATTTGTGTTTGGTGTGTATTTGACATGACATGATATGACAAGTTGTACTGTGTTTGGAGTGTATTTGACATGTCATGGCAGGTTGTATAATATTGTACTTGACATGACATGACAGGTTGTACTATGTTTCATGTGTATTTGACATGACATGATATGACATGTTATACTGTAATGTTTGGTGTGTATTGGACTATGACATGGATTGATGTAGTGCAATTTCTTGTCCCAACCAAAAAAGGTAGGACATGGACTCACTCTCGATCTCATTGTTTGTGCAAAAGACGTGAATGCCCTTCGTATCTTCATGGTCGAAAATAGCCCTAGAAAGCTTGTATGCATGTAATCGACTAATTGTTGCTCCTAACTCTTACCCTCTATGGAAATATGTGTTGAAGGATCTGAAGAAGAAAGAGAGAGAACTACAAAGTAGGGAAGCTGATTTGAGGAAGAGGGAAGAGGTACTTTTTAATTTCTGTACATTTGATTTAGGGTTAAATGCGTAATTATGCAAACAATGTTTCATATTTTATTCTGTTTAATTATTCATTCCATTGTAGATAGTAAAACGCAAAGAGGAGGCAGCTGCTCGAGGTACTATATGCTCTTTATATCATTCCATAAAAGGAGTAGTTATGCAACCTTTTCAACAAATTGTTATTTAAATTAAGGGTAAAATAGTCATTTGAGTAATATTGTTGTTTCAGCTGGTATTGTTCTTGAGGAGAAGAATTGGCCACCTTTTTTCCCAATTATTCATCATGATATAGCAAATGAGATACCAATTCATCTACAGAAATTACAATATGTTGCATTCACAACATACTTGGGTATGTTTTTATTTATTTGCTCATACTTTTTGGAAAAATGATTTTTTTTTTTTAATATTTCAGAAGAGCCAAAAAGAAACACACATATATAGTTTTTAACTTTTTCTTGAATTACAATGTCCCCCTTAAGTAAAAAAGAAACATCACATCAAAAAGCACATGTTCTTTCTTTAAAATAATAAAGTAACATATTCTTTTTGTGATTATTATACTATTTTACTCAAACGTAACAGTTATAATATGTAAATTTATTGTAACTTAACTTCTAATACTATTTTATGTTATGAAAAACCTACTAAAATAAAAGTGACAATTTTTAAACATATAATAAAAACCGTAATATAAAATGTTCAATATTTGGGAAGATGATTGTACACTTGAGGAAATGGAAGAAATAAAAAAATAAGGGCAAATTTGTAAAACCATGTTGGGCTTAACTCATTTCTTTGACTTTCTTTATTAAGTTGTTCTTTTTACATTAAGTCAAAAAGAGACATGCATATATAGTTTTCATTGGATTACAATGTCCCCCACTATATAAAAAAAAAAAAACATTACATCAAAAAGTATGCCTTCAGTCTTCTAAAGTTTTAATAACAAAATAACATATTCTTTTTTTATTATAACATACGTAATACTTAATTTTTCTAATAATATTTTATGCTATGAAAACTTGCTAAATAAAAGTGACAATTTTCAAGCGTATAATAAAAATTTTAAAATGTCATATTAAACATTGGACTCATTTTCAAATTCTTGATGAAAACTTACTAAAATTGAAGTGAGAAATAATGTTACAATAATTTATCACCAAACAGGATTAGTTCTTTGCCTTGTTTGGAACATTGTGGCTACAACAACAGCATGGATCAAAGGAGAAGGTTTGTGTATATTAATTACTTTTTTTTTTTTTTTTTAATTTCCTAACTAAAACATTTGTTAGAGATTTATTGTAATTCTAATTTTTATTTTCTTTTTTACTTCAGATCCAAAGATTTGGTTTCTTGCTCTTATCTACTTCATATCAGGGGTCCCGGGCGCCTATGTGTTGTGGTATCGCCCACTTTATCGTGCTTTTAGGTCAATTCTCTCTCTTCATCTTCTTTATCAAATAAGGGCAAATTCGTAAAAGTCACAATTTAATGTGGGAAAAAAACATCTCATTTTCATGTTTTTTTTTTTAAAATTAACTTAAAGAAACAATCTTAACAAACCACACCTTCTCGTTTGCAGGAGCGAAAGTGCGTTCAAGTTCACTTGGTTTTTCCTATTTTACTTGGTAAGTCATTTTAGTTTTTTCTTCAGGGGCATTATGGTCTTTTTACATTTTTCCATCAACTTCTTCATGTTCTTTCTCCAGATTCACATAGCTTTCGTCATCTTTGCCGCTGTTGCTCCTCCGGTTGTCTTCAAAGGAAAATCTCTCGCGTAATCGCCTTATCTTCCTATTTTTAATATAATAATAACCAATAACAATATTACTAATATACCCTTTTGTAATCTTCATTTATAATTTTTTTTCCCTTTTGAAAACAGTGGTATCCTACCAGCTGTTGATCTTGTAGGCAAACATGCTTTGGTTGGGGTAAGTTTCTTGATGCAAGAAATAACAACATACTTTTAATTTTGTTTATTATTATTATTATTATTATTATTATTATTATTACGTTTTACTTAGATAAATTAAAGTAGGATGCTATTTTCCATTGTACTAATTACATCTATTTTTTGTTTAGATCTTCTACTTTGTTGGATTCGGTTTATTCTGTCTAGAATCTCTGCTCAGCATCTGGGTTATCCAGGTCAGATTTCTCATCGCTTTTCCCATTTTGCCCTTGCGGAAAAAAAAAGGTTTGAAACTTAAAAGGGTATATATGTCATTGTGCAGCAAGTATACATGTATTTCCGAGGCAGTGGGAAGGCTGCTGAGTTAAGAAATGAAGCTGCTAGAACTGCTGTACGAGCAGCAATATGACCATATCGCCCCTATCATTTCAACAGTATTTTTTTTTTTTTTTGGATTAATGTCAAGTCTTGTTGTTTGCTTTTTGAAAAAGTATAGAAAGATGGTGGTAGATTTGTCTCTGTAAATCTTTTAATTGTTTACAAGTGATGGTGATTCTTGTTTATTGGCATTCTAATTCTGAGGATTACTTTTACATTCACTAAATTTTCTATTTCAGATTATTGTTATAAAATTGTTTCAATTTTACAAATCACCATTGCTTTAAAAAAATATATATACTATAAGGTTAGTAACTTGGATGTTTTGTTTCAGTGAACAAAATGTTCGAGTTGCTTACCTTTTGTTAGTATTTTATTACAGAAATATATATATATATATATATATATATATATATATATATATATATATATATATATATATATATATAAGAGGAAAATAGTTTGGTGCCATTAATGATATTAACTCTTCTATTAATATATTATGGTCCTATGTTTTTACTTTTATATTTTGTCTTTCTTTATCAACCATATTGCTAAAATTTTACAGAAAACATGTAATTTACTAAGAAAATAATACAACTTGGAAAACATGTTTTAATTTTCTATAAAATCTATATACATATGATAATTATTTTAAAACAAAATTACCTGAATGGTACCTAAGGTTTACAAAAAGTCAAAGTTACAAAGTAAGTTACATCTTTGTAGGAAGATTTAAGCTCTAACTTGTTGATTTTGATGAATTAAACGGGTTTAACAGCTATCATGTTGGATATTTAGGTGTTAGATTGTTGCTGAATTTTAACGTGTTAGATTATAATTTAGAACTCGTTTCCTCGTGACATTGTATTGGTTTTAATTTTTAACTAGTAAGTTACTACCCCTGTTTTCAAGGGGACTAAGTTTGTGTAACGTTGAAAGTGTAAGAAGCAAACTGTAAATATATAAAAGTCATGTGGCAAAAGTGTTAAACCAAAATAGTGTAAGGACGAAATAGGGGAATATATTATAAGGGCTTGAGAGCGTAATTTGCAACTTTTCTATTAGCTGGGGACTATTTTTGCAATTCTTTTAAACATATTACATGTGTAATTTTTGTAATTTATTTTCTACGTATGGGTCAAACCTGCAAACATACAACAATCTTAAACATATGGACTATTTTTGTAAAAATAATTTCACATGAACGTTTTTCTATATATTAAAAAATTACACGGACTAAATCTATCAAAATCCAAAACCTTTGTAGTAGAAGATCGGTCGGTAGGCGAAAGCGGCCCGAAACCATTGTTAGGAAAGTTCTGTTTCCAAAAAAATACTAAAAATGTTTGTGGCGAAACTCCTAAAATGAAAAAAAAATGTATGGCATACAAACTTTCTAATTAATATATATTGTAGGTGATAATGGTTAAATGCTTGTTCATGTAACTACGTTGAATTTGACACGAATTATGTATATCCATTATATATACTATTAATCCCTAAAAGAGTGATGAACATAAAAGTTTTGGAATTTAGATTTCTACCACATATTTCTCTCCGTTTTATACATTTGCCACAACAATTTTTTAATGCTACACTTACCTTCTTCGTTATCATATCTTTTGTCATCCTTATCTTCTTACCGCCTTGCCGACCTTTAGACGAATAGTATTTGTTGCAGTTACCGATTCCCACCTTGCCTCCTCCTCTTCCAGTAGTTTTCCTTTCGCTTCTATAACTATCTTCCCTGACCTGACCTGCACAAAACTTTTCGTTCTCTCTTCGCTGCTCCGTTGGTCCCTTCGTACGAAGAAGGTGGATCTACAAGGTTTGTGGTGGTTTTTGTCAACATGGCTTATCTTCCACTCGCCACCATCGCCTTCCAATGGGATGGCATGCCTTCTCCTGCTTTCCTTTTATCTCTATTTCTTCTCAATTCCTTCTTACTTCCGTCCGTCTAATTTCGTTTCTCATCGCTCTGCAAAATATGGAATACCGCCATACGGATTGCCACTTCACTACCTCTTTCTTACCCAATAACAAAATCCGGTGTTTGAAATCTGACCATATCGTTCTGAGCTTCGATTAGTTGCTGATGGAACGTCGTCTTCAAAGCTTGCTACAAAAGACCTGACGGACCCGACAGTGGAGCTTGTATCGTATACTTTGTAGGTACCTTCCTCTGATAACTTCTTATAAATTCACTAATTTTCTTTTCTTAAAACCTAATTACGCTCTATTTCCACTTTTTCCACTTAATTTGAAGATATTGAACATGTTGAATTTGGATTTTGTTTTCGCAGGATTTGCAAAAAGAAGGTTTGAGAAAGAAAGCAGATCATGTAAGCCTCGTCATGCCTTCCCCCTCTTCTGTATTGTTATTTTTAACCTTTCTTGATATAAAGAAATACATTTTTGAATTATAGGCCATCTATGTTGTAAAGAAGCGATAATTGGAATGTCTAAACAAGAACTGATACATTGTTCAAAGAATTTGTTATTACTTGTAATTGTATTTCGTTATGTACACCACGTGTTCGATAAAATGCCCAACTCAAGTTTTTTTTAAACATGAGGTGATTAGGAGAGCCAATGTGTTGTAAGACGCTGCCAAATATGGAGGTACCATTGCTTTTTCCTCCTTTCCTCTTCTTTGTATATGTTTTGATTTCAGTGAACTGTATTATTTGAGATAATCATCGAATTGTTGTTTAATTTCTCTTTTAAAAAAGTAGTGTTAGGTAGATTTGGCCAGACTCCCCCTATGTTGTTGTGTGGTGAGCGGAACAAAAAAATAGGACATGGCAGTGGTGGTGAACACTGGAGAAAATTGTAAGGTCTCCATGTCAATTTAAGATTCCTACATACCTATGTTTCTGGTGAAGCTTAATTAAGTGTCTATTAATTTTGATATCTTTGATATTTTACAGGCATAAAATAGCCCCCTTAATGGTGGGATGCAGGAGAGAGGGTATAGAATCTCTCGCACATTTTACAATCTCCATTTTTGCTAATAAGGTTATGTATTGACTTATATCACATGTAATTCATTTCCTACTTTTCTTCTTCTTTAATTTCATTTTGTTTCAGGTGTATGTCGACTACATGAGTAGCTCCGACAACGAAGAGCTGGATCAGATTTTCACCTGAAACCAAGGTTTTAAAATACGGAATCGGGCCTCAAGGCGTTTACCCCTCGCCTCACGAGGCGTAAGCCTCGAGGCGGAATAAAATAATAATAATAATATATTATATTAATCATAAAAAACATACTAAAGTCCAATTTCAAACATAAAAGTCTTACTTAATGTCATCATCCCAAAAATAAAAAGATACTAAAATTCATAAGTCTTCAAATCATGCCAAATTAGTAAAACCAAACGCATAATAGTCTTCAAATCAAGCCAAATCAACAATAACGAAAAATAAGGAGTGACGAGAAGAGAAAAGAAAGAAGAAACGAGAGAATAAGGAGTGATGGCCGGAGAAAAATTAGGTCAAGTAAAGATATCACATGATTTCTAAGGTCAAAAAGTCCAAAAAAAAAAAACCCCAGAACGCCTCTTACGCCTCGCCTCGGAACGCCCCGCCTCGGACCGCTTTTCACCGCCTCACACGACTGAGGCGTGCGCCTCATTCTCCCCCTAAGAAGCGTAGCCTCAGAATCGTTTTTCGTCCGCCTCGCCTCGAGGCGTACGCCTCAAATGATTTTTAAAACCTTGCCTGAAACTATCAAATCCTGACTTCTTTTCATAACGGAAGTTAGTCTTAATCATTTCATTTCTTTCTCTCATCTTTTTCGCGAATAGGGTTTTTGAAATGATTTGGAGTTTTTACTTTTTTTTTTTTTTTTTTTGTGTTGAAGAAGCAAAAGCTTCTCACTTGTATAGTTATAAACATGGTTTTAAAGGGTTTGCGCCTTAGTTAAATGACGATCAAGCCCTTCAAATTTCGAGTAAGTTCAAGAAATTTTTACCCTCTTACTGTTTTATTCGAATTCCTAATTTTTATTGTCAGGTATTGAATTTGCGCAGCCTGACAAGCCCTATATAAGTTATAACATGACATGTTTGCTACTAGACCTACCAAATACAACTGATGCTTACTGTTTTCTTTAGGGCAGTTTGATCATTTCCATATGTCTCCTAAGGTTGCAGCAAATTCAGTGACATATACGATGAAGATTTTTTTATAAAAACATTATTCAACATTTTTTTTTTCATAAAATTCAAAAATGTGAAATTTTAGAGGTTCTTTTTGAAGAAGAAAGTAATTGTATCTTTGTTATCAAAGAAGAGAGAACTTCATGAAGTTTAAAGCTCCAAGAAAATTTACTAAACAATTGCTGGTTGTTAATGCCAGGGATTACAAGATGCCTGATAATGATGTCGAGTAATTCCCAGTCACCTCCGGAATGAGTGTTTCCAGCAGTGGATCTTTGACAACTCCATTGTCAGAAGCATCCAGGAGTGGAATGGTGCAACCATTGGTTTCTCCTTTAAGTAGTAGAATGGTATTACCACAAGTTGCCAAAACCAGTGAAAGTGTTGGTGGTGGGGAGAGTAGTGAGGGTGGTGGTGTGACAGGGAGGGTGTTTTATCACCTTCTGGAGTTCCTGGAATACAATGGCGACCTGGAATTGGAAATCCATTCCAAAGTCAACATGAAGGGGTATGTTTTACTCTGTTTTGTCCATATGTGATTGCCATGCCTAATATGATGGAATCGATGTGGGAATGGAATGGCTCATTCCATTGGAAGTATTCATAAAGGAATATTCCATATTTTGTCACCAAAAAAAAAGGAAAATAGTTGCATAATTCATATAAAAAAAACTTTATATTTTATAAAAGGATAAAAAAAAAAGTATATGAGACATTGTGTATATAATAAATATTTAAACCTCAACCAAACGATTTCTAGTCCAGTAATATCAGGTGTTGTCGTTTCTTTTTAAGGATAAGGTTAAAGTCCCGTTATGACCATAGGTAAAAATTAAGAGTGTTAGTTTATGAGTAAAATAATATATATTTGCCGGTTCAAAATAAATAAATAAATAATTTAAACCTCAAACAAAATAAGGAACGTGCCCTTATGACTTAATAGATCGAGTGTCAGTTAATATCCGAGGACATTTAAGCTTGTCTCTTGTAAGTAAATACTAAATACTAATTTATTCTTCTTAAACAAATATCATGTTTGCAATTAACATTTATTTTCATTTTAATATTTTGACTAATAATAATAAGTCCTACCACTCCAGACTTCAGTTAATACTTGTTAATTCCCCACGCGGAGGGATATAATTATAATTTCATTAAATATCACATGGTTCTTATATTACCAAATTTGGCTCCCCTTTTTTCTTTTTGCTCCAACTCCACTAGCTTTTTAATTTGGTAGATGGTACCAAAAAGTCTGAAAGATAAGTGATAACCCGTGTATTGTAAATGATTCAATCTACCTTATATATCCATAAAATGTTTAAGAAAAATAAAAATGATTTGTAAAAGATGTCTAATTTTAAAACATGTCTTAAAAATCTTATATTATTATTATTGAATATTTTAATAACTTTTAGTTGGAATATTTCTCTTAAATACCCTAAATTTTATTTTAGCTATGAAATATTAAATCAAATGTTTTGTCATTGATTTAAAGGTTAGGAGGAGTGGTGATACTTCTAAGACCATGCTAAAACATATCACATCATACATTTTATTTGCCACCTAAGTTTTTCTTAAAAAACACAAACAAAAATGAAGAAGAACCAATGAGAACCATTTGTTTTTTAGAAAAAAAAAACAAATACAAAAAGAAATGGACCAATAACAACTTTCATTTTTCTGTTGCTCCCTTTCTCTTCACGCTAAGCAAATAACGAAACGAGTTTTTCTTGACACCTCCTTTAGCACATGCTAGGGGGTGTAACATATACGTTTTGAAATCGTGTTTTGTAATGAATACAATTGTGAAATACTATATGAAATTGAGTGTTGAGTTCTAACAGATGGTTTTTACTAGAAATGAAGTAAAACTATGTTTAGAATCACTCAGAAAATATTGGAAGTCTTATGAGATTCCAATTAAAAGCCAAATAGTGAAAGTTAGCGAAAATATAAAATTTTAAATAAGTAAAATTTTATTATTTGATGTTGTATAGAATCTCGTTAGAAACTTGTAGGCGAAAACATCGTCGAAATCCGAGTTATAACGAAGAAGTTATGACCAACCGAAGATCCGCAACAAAACCGACATGGCGCCGAATGACGTAAAAAGTGAGTTTTTAATAAACTACTTTTTAGCCTTAGTAATCTAAATAAAAGTCGTAGTATTCGTTAAACCGAAAAAATCGATAAAAAGAACGCCAAAATCTGACTTCGTATGAGAAAGTTATAATTTTCCGAAGTTTCAACTTAGCGTAGACAACTAAAAACTCGAATTTTAGATCGAGCGATATTTGACCGATACATCCTTACCGAGAATTGAAGGTCTCGTCATTTGTAGTACAACGGTAAAAAGTCCGACGAAAACAGATGTCGGATGAAGAAGTTATGAATTTTTAACGGATTTTCCTGTCCCGGTCTGTTAAAAATAATAATATTAAAAATAAAGTCAAAATTAGCCGACGAAGTCTAAACCAAAATTGTAGAGCGTAATTTTAGCTACGCGTGCATATAAAGAACGTCAAAAACGGAGCTCGTATGCGAAAGTTATGGATTTTAGAAGTTCGGGGCTCAAAATTCGAGAATTTTCGCATGAACAATACCGACACGAAGCAGCTACGTCACCTCGTACAAAGCTACTGCGTCACCGGAGACGTGGACAAATCCGAAGCCGACGCGTGTCGCGAGTTCATTCGCCAAGGCCGAGGTCCAGCAGGAACGAGACACGTCTCGCATCGGTGGCCAGTCCGATGCGAGACACGTCTCGCCTACCAGCCTCGCATCCGAGCCACCCTGTCCGAGCCTCGCATGCGCGCCAACTCCCCTCCTCTCGCTTCGTGGCCTTCGCTTCTCCTGCTGCGTGCCCCTCGCTGCAGATGCCACCGAGCTGCTTCGTTGCTTGGTTCCTTCCCAGCCGACTTCGGCCTCGGTCCTATATAAAGGGAGGCTGCGAACCTTGCCGACTAACTTTGGAAATTTGCCACTTTTAGCCCCTCTTTTCATATTTTCTTCATTTTGACTTTCCCCGAAGCCCCGGTATCAATTTTAGCACCCGAGACCCCTGAGAAGCCCGAAAATTTTATCTTTTCGGTTTTGAAGCCCTACCTTTGTAGAGCCCGATTTTCAATTAAGCTCTCGATTTTCAACATAGAAAGACATATTTAAAGCCGAAGTGCTGTCCAAATTACTATTTTAACCCCCAGTTAACTTAAAGTGAGTTCAATATATAGGAACAATTGTATGTTATGTGTTATATGTGCTATGTGCTTTTCAGTGGTATTATTTTGAGTTATTTTCTCGTGTGATTTTATTCTCTATGTTTATAGCAATTGTAATACCTTTGACCATGTGATCAGTGAAAGGACTTAGATTCACATTGGTACTGGTACGTAGCCTCTGGCCATGTAGAGCATGTCTCCATAAGAGAATGACTTCTATTCTATAGCATTAACAAATGGTTAGACAGGACTATAAGCCTGAAATCTAACAAGATGTTAATCAGAATTTGCATGTCTTCTATGCCATTTGGGCCAAAGTATTATTGATGTATAGCAAGCATTGAAAAGTATATCTTTGAATAAAGTCTTTGATTGATATAAATGTTTGTCACATGATCTCACATATGTCTTGTTACTCTTTTTTGCCTTTGCCACACTGAAGTATATATATGGCATAACGTTATATTGTATCTATTATTGAATTCACTAAGCGTCACCGCTTACCCTATCAATGTTTAACAATTACAGGTGATAAGTAACTAGTATGTTCACATACTATTGAAAGATTTAGAATAGTTTGTAATAGTACTTTTGTACTACAGTTTATGTTTGTATAAATTACAATATCCTAGGTAGTTATGTAATATATATAACACTTTGTAATAGACGGTTTGTATCCAATAGTTTGTAATTCCCTTTATCAATGTAAAATATTGCTTTTATGAATATGCAAATAGCATGTTTTTGAGTAATGATATTGTGAAGTATGAAAGTTTGGGTCTTTCAAAAATACGAAAGTTGTGGTCTTTCAGGGGGTGTTTGCGTTGTGCTAGCGAGGGTCTTAGTGACCTCCACTCCCATTAACCTAACTGCACGAACAACTATCCATCTATATGAATGAATTGATGTTTTGACATTTTACTGTTTCTCGTAATCATTACTTTTTATTACATGAATAAGGTTGAGTGTAAACATTTTATTTCAAGATATATATATATATATATATATATATATATATATATATATATATATATATATATATATATATATATTTCGATTTATACCCCTTTTAAATATGTATGCAAGTTATATATCATTTATTTTATTTATTTATTTTATTTTGACATCTTAATTTAATTTAACTTATAGCTTTTAATAATTAGTATATGTTCTATCTTTAACATATTGATAGCATTATTATTGGGAAAAAAATCATTAAATAAATTAATTGACAAATTAAGATAGATTGAACGTAAAATTGCCACTGTTGAGTTTTTAAAAAACAATCATGTTGTAAATAAATTAATTGACAAATTAAGATATATTGAATGGAAAATTGCCGCTGTTGAATTTTATGCGATAGAAAAATTAAAGGTTATTCTAAATACTCGAATCCAATTCCATTTACACGACAAATTGATTTACTTGACATACTACAGTTAACACTTTAGCCACTTTTAATATATTAAATTAATTTTACCTTGTCAAAATCATTTATATATATATAAACTATTTGCTAAATTTAACAAAAACAATTTTTTTATTTATTTATAGAGATCTTAATAATTAATTATCAGACATTATAACCGTAGAATTGTTACAATTACTGTGTGTTGCAAATTGAGAAATGTAAGAATTTAGGCGAGCAACATAAAAAGTTTCTCATCCAGCAGACCGTGATGATCTGTTGTGATGCCAAAATGGCAAAATAGTAGGCATTGGATATGGTCCATGTAAATCAACATTCACATAATGATCACCTCTAACAAGAGCAATAACAACAACTCTATGAGTTGAGATGTCTTGGGACCAGGCCACAATGGAAAACATGTTGATGGACTATCTTTGCTTAGAAAAATAACTATTACACTATACTTGTTAGCAATGAGAAAGCTTGTGACCGGCATACTCAACCAATGATCTTTTGGTGCGAAATGTGATCCATTGAAATTCAATGAGTGATGTATGGTGTTTAAATCGTAATCAAAAATTTGTGCGTACTCAGCTGGGTGTGCTAAAAACTCATTCTGTAAATCTAAGCGGATTTGACGCCAATTATCTTCACTATAAGTGAGACACACAACTATTGCACGAAATCCACAATTTCTATCTCCCCTCACGTTTTGTATGTTTGTGACATATGTATGAAATTCATACGAAATTTCATTCATAAGTGGATTTGAATTACTTGTTCTTGGTTGAAGTACAAGTTATGCATCAATTGTTCTTGATTAAAGGTTGAGTTGAACATTGGAGGTTATTGGAACGAGTACGTACTGTGCCTATCCGGTTCCTGGTTTAGATAAAAAAAATTAGACAATATATAATCAGGCGTATAAGTAAAATACTACGTCTAGACGGATATTGAGTTGGTGGCGCTTGAGTCGGTTGATCTTGAGGTGGTGGATCTTGAGTTGGTGGGTCCTGGTTTAAATCGATATGAGTTTTCTTGAAAAGTTTCTTCTTTAAGGAGGGGCGCCCATGAGTAGTTTTGTGAGTAGCAGGTTCAGATGTTGAAGTTGTTGAGAACGTGATTAAGTTTAGTAACTTCCTTGATAAACTTAACTTAATAGGTCTTGATTGTTTTTCGTAATGAGCATTAAACATTTTTAGATCAACTGCACAATCCAAATTGTCATCTTCTAATGATTTGCATTCTATTAAATCAAGTTTCTTCCAAAATTTATCGACTGAATGAAGCGGCACACAATGACCTTTTTTTAAAAAATATAGCTTGTTCATGCGCACATGGCAACCTATAATTTGTACGTACTTGATATCCACAATTTTCATAAACAAATCCAAACTCTTTGGACACAATGGTTTTAGATGTGGTATTTCGTAGTACCGATGTACAATCAAAATTTTTATGCGCAAGACGCTTTTATACTTGTGTATTGTGACTCAACAACATCATCAATACGCTTCAATGATTTTGCAGTTTCTGATCGCGATGTTTCGACATATCTTTCTAACTTGTCATGTTGACTTTCAGCTCTATTAGTTGTGTGGTTGCTAAAGTTAAGAAACTTATCAGTCCATGCAGACACGAACTTTTCTTTGTGCGGTGTCAACCATGTTTTGTTTAGATAAACTGTAACATCCGGATTTCCAGGTATCATATTGTAATTGTTTATTTTGAATTATGAGGAGGGACTTGGCGAGTTAACGCTTAGACACGCCGAGTAGGATCGCGATTGTTGACTAGATTAATGAACGGACTCAACGAGTCGATGGGTGGACTCGACGAGTCCGTGCTGAAGTCAAAAGCCCTAAATCTCAGGGCATGTGCCTTATTTAAGGGACCTTATAGCCCTCATTTGCGGCTACCAATCCAGAGAGAAACCCTAGAGAGATTGAGCAAGTAGTGTGTGAGAGAGAGAGAGAGCTATTTTGATCCCTTTTTGTTGTGGTTTTGCAAAGAAGAAGGTGGTTCTAGCAAGAGAAGGTCAAGGGGATTGTGATTTTGTGGTTTTCAAGCTTGGGTCTTCATTGTTGAGGTACTTAATCGACCCCTTCTTTTGTTTTGTACAAATCCTTGAATCTAGGGTTTTCTATACCCCTTTATTGGCTTGAATTGATGCATATGTTGTCCCTCTTAGTGTTAGACTCTGGATCTGGACCTTTAGAGGTCCAGAGAGCATTATCTATCCAACTTTATGTTGTCCCATGGAGGAAATGAACCTAGGATGCCATTTTAGAAGCCATTTCACCAAAAGAAGCTTTAGATGCGTTGCATGAGTGTCAAGATTTGACCTTTACGTGATTATTGGACATGGGGAAGTCAGATATATAGGTTAGAGAAGCAGATCTGACCTCAGAAGGTCGATTGGGTGATTTTCGTGGAAGAAACTCATCGAGTCCATAAGGGGACTCGACGAGTTGAGTCGGGTTGCCCCACGACTCATGACTGGATATAGCCCATCGAGTGGAAGGTTCACTCGACGAGTCGAGTGAGGTTTAGAAAGATCCATAGTACATGCTTGGACTCACCGAGTCACCTATGTGCACTCGACGAGTTTGGTCAAAGTTTGACCGTTGACTTTTGTTGACTTTAGGGTTGGGTCAACACTTGGAATTTTGAACCATTAGAAGGGTAAAATGGTCTTTTAGCCTTCTAAGAGAAAATTGGAACGAGCTAGTCTAGCCTGGAGATCCGTTATTTATTTGAGATGATTGCTTATATGTTTAGGCGGGGTTAGGTCATTGTTACGAGGTTCAGGGATACCGAGCACGTGAGTTGCTAAACAGCATACGAGGTGAGTCTTCTCACTATACTTTACCTAGAGTGGTAACTATGTGTGACCGGAAGGTCTTATATGTTATGCGGAGTATGTGATATGTATGTGATGCGCTATGTTATGAGTACCATGATATGGACCGGAAGGTCAACAGTGTATGGACCAGAAGGTCAAGATGATGAGGACCGGAAGGTCTACCAGAGTTGGGACGGAATTCCCCTGAGACACATGGATCGGAAGATCCCATAGAGTTATGGCCATGAGTGGCGAATGTGTTGTATGTGGTATTTTGGGGAACTCACTAAGCATTTATGCTTATAGTGTTATGTGTTATGTGTTTCAGGTACTAGCGATGATCGCGGGAAGGCGCTGACATGATCCGCACACACTGGCAGAAGATTTAATTTATGATCTTGGGATATGTTTTTATCGTGATGACATTTGTTAAACTTGAGAATTTGAGAATTTTGAATGATTTTTATGTTATTTGAAAAATGAAAATTTGTTTTGAAAATTCATGTTGTTATAAGTTGGTATCCGAGCCTTAGTTTGAGGGATTTGGATGCACCTTCGGGCGTATCTGAACTCAAACCGAGGATTTGAAAAAGTTTTCACACAAGAAACAATTTTTCTAAAAAGTAAAAGAAGTTGAGAAAGCGGAAAGAAGCAGTGTGTACGATCAGTCAGCGCCCGAACGGTGATTTCCCAAAATACCCTTACGTTATGTGTTATGAGATATGGTATGATATGTTATGCATGCTAGAGTAGGCTAGGTATTCATATTAGGACTAGAGTGGCCTGATCTGTGATGCCTTAGCCTGGGAGATTACTGCTGCTATGAGATGCTTGAGAGTGAATAGGTAGCAGTGAGGAGCTTAGGAGAGGCCTACCGAAGGGTAGCCGGTGCTTAGTGAGAAGTAGAGTAATTGTGATTTGGGATCCTAGGAGGATGACTTGGAATGAATGTTGATGCGGTGTGGAAGGTAGTATATGGCCCGTACTACTGGAAGCACCGGATCAGTGCGCAGTCTAAGTAAGAATCCTTAGGGTACTAAGGAACGAGTAGGGTTGGGTTGTCGAGTGTGAGTACACTCGAGCAAGTCTCTAATATTTTTATGTTGTATTTCAGAGACATCATGGTTGCGACACGCCACAGACCAGAGACCAGCGGTGTGAGTGACGAGGAGATTCGTCAGATGATTCACGAGGAGGTGGCTGCGGCTATCCACGCAGAGATACCGGAGATGTTTGGGTCTATCAAGACCACTTTGATTGAGACGTTTGACGAGAGATACGCAGCGGTTATTGAGGTTGCGGCTGCTGCAACTATTGCAGCTGTGGTTGTTGCTAGACCTCAGGGGGTGACTCGATGCTGTTCCGGGAGTTCAACAATGCGAAGCCACCGGAGTTTAATGGGACACAAGATCCTATTGTTACGATGAGATGGATTTCTGATATCGAGGGATGCTTCTACACTTGTTTGTGTCCGGAGCATTTGAGGGTTCGGTTTGCACTAAACCAACTTTGCTTGGGAGCGAAGGACTGGTGGAAGTTTGTGACGACGAACTTCACTCTTGCAGAGATTTCTGAGGTGACCTGGGAGAGGTTCACCACCATGTTCAGAGACGAGTACGTTCCCCCGATAGAGAGGGAGCGGTTGGCACAAGAGTTTTTGTCCCTCAGGCAAGGGACGGAGTCAGTTACTGTGATCACACGGATGTTCCATGAGAGGGCGTCTTTTTTCCTTGAGCACGTGTCGTCTGAGCAGGAACGCATGAGCCGGTATTTGAGCATTTTGAGGAGGGACATCTGGTAGTTCATGGCGAACTCGACTTACCGGACATTTGCTGAGCTCCAGGAAAATACCCAGAAGAGGGAGATTGAGCTGGAGACTCAGGCCAGGGAGGAGGGTGAGTCTCATGGGAGGGATAGGCGGCCGGTACAGTCTCAGACGACAGCCAAGCAGGCTAAGCCCGCCGATTCGAGATCTGGAGGCAAGAAGAGCCGCACCTGTGGGAAGTGCGGCAAGGGACATGATGGAGTCTGTCGGTCGGGTGCTTGCTACAAATGTGGCGAAGAGGGGCATATAGCCGAGGAATACCCCAAGGGATTTATGGTTTGCTTTCATTGCAACCAGACGGGCCATTGGAAGGCCGAGTGCCCGCACCTGCTACATGGATCAGCGCAGGGACCTGCCCCTGCTACTACACGAGCCATTGAGGGTCATCCAGTGAAGGCCGAAGCACCGAAGGCACGAGGGAGAGCCTTCCAGTTGACAGCGAAGGAGGTCCACGTAGCGCCCGACGTCGTGGCTGGTATGTATTCTTTCATTTATTTATGCCGAGTTGAGATATTGTGCTTATTTTATGATATGCGTAGTTACTTTTCTTGTGAATTATGTGCCTGCTTTGGTGTTATTTGACTCAGGTGCGAGTCGATCATTTGTGTCGTTAGTGTTTAGTCAGCACATCAGTATTCGACGAGAGGCATTGAGTCGACCTCTACGAGTTTCCATAGCTAACGAGCGAGGGGTGTATGCTACTCATGTGATTCGAGGATGTATATTGGAGATCTTCGGCATTGAGTTTCCGATAAATCTGGTCCCGATTGCAATGGGGCACGTTTACGTTATAGTAGGCATGCATTGGTTGAGCCGATTCGGGGCGGTTATAGACTGCGAGCGGCAGATAGTGACGATAAGAGACCCTAGTGGGGGAGTGTTGACTATATGGTGAGGGTACATGATGTGGGTCAGCATTCTGTTTGGCTGCTAGAGTGAGGCAGAGTCTGCGGCATGTCTGCATCGGGTTTGTAGCTTATGTGATGGATACACGAGTGACCGCGAAGAGGCCGAGTTTGATTGATGATGTTCCAATAGTGCGTGAGTTCCCGGATGTTTTTCCCAAGGAGTTTCTGGGAGTGCCTCCCGAGAGGCAGGTGGAGTTCCGCATCAATTTGGTTCCGGGGGCAGCGCCTTATCCCCTTGCGCCGCCAGAGATGCATGAGTTATCCTCGCAGCTTCAGGAGGTGCTTGGAAAGGGGTTTATTAGACTGAGTAGCCTGCCATGGGGAGTGCCAATTCTTTTTGTCAAGAAAAAGGATGGTTCACACTGGATGTGCATTGATTACCGGGAGTTAAACAAGTTGACGGTCAAGAACCGTTATCCATTACCGAGGATTGATGATCTGTTTGATCAGTTTCAGGGAGCGTCTTGGTTCTCCAAGATAGATTTGAGGTCTGGATATCATCAGATGAGAGTGATGGATGAGGATATCCAGAAGACAACATTCAAGACTCGTTATAGGTATTACAAGTTCGTGGTGATGCCTTTTGGGCTCACCAATGCACCGGCAACGTTCAAGGATCTCATGAACAGGGTTTGCAGGCCGATGTTGGATCAGTTGGTGATCGTGTTTATCGACAATATTCTGGTATATTCGATGTCTAGAGAGCAGCATGAGGAGCATCTGAGAGAGATTCTTGGAGTATTGAGGTCGGAGAGGCTTTTCGCAAAATTCTCCAAGCGTGATTTCTGGTTACAAGAGGTCCAGTTCTTGGGAGACTTCGTTATCCAGAATGGGATATTGATCGATCCGGCCAAGATTGAGGCGGTTATGAGATGGGAGGTGCCGAAATCCCCTACCGAGATCAGAAGTTTTCTGGGGTTGGCCGGCTACTATCGGAGATTTATCAGGGATTTCTCCAAGATTGTCGTTCCTCTCATCAGAGATTTAGTTGGGGTCCAGAGTAGCAGGCCTCATTTGAGACGCTTCATCAGAGATTATGCGAAACCCCGGTATTAGCCCTCCCGGAAGGGATGGAGGATTTTGTGGTGTATTATGACGCATCAATATATGGGTTGGGCGCGGTGCTTATGCAGAGAGGGTACGTGATAACGTACTCATTAAGGCAGTTGAACCTCACGAGGTGATATATCCCACCCACGATTTGGAGTTAGGGGTCGTGGTGTTCGCCCTCAAGATATGGCATCATTATTTGTATGGGGTTCGGTGTATCATATACATGAACCACAAGAGCTTGGAATATTTGATGGATCAGCCCAACCTGAATATGTGCCAGAGGAGATGGTTGGATGTGGTAAAGGATTATGATTGTGAGATCCTCTACCATCCGGGCAAGGCTAACGTTGTAGCCGATGCCCTGAGCCGTATGGCGAAAATTGCCCCGATACGAGACATTTGTATGAGGATGACGGTGATGACTCTAATGTTGGATACCATTCGAGAGGCCCAAGTAGAGGCCGTGAGATCAGAGAACCGCAAGAGAGAGCGAGTGATTGGGCAGGTATCAGAGTTTGTTACCGATAGCCGAGGACTTATGACTTTTCAGGGTCGGATTTGGGTGCCGTTTTCGGGTGGGGAACATACCATCCTAATGGAAGAGGCGCATAGATCGAGGTTCTCGATCCATCCCGGGGCCACTAAGATGTATTTAGACCTGAGAAGAGACTATTGGTGGCCCTATATGAAGAAGGATGTTGCATGGTTTGTTGAGAGGTGCTTGACTTGTCGCAGGGATAAGGTCGAGCACCAGCATCTGCATGGCAAGTTGCAGCCACTTGAGGTTCCCCAGTGGAAGTGGGAACATATTTCTATGGATTTCATCACCAAATTGTCGAGGACAGAGAGGGGTGTTGACGTAATTTGGGTGATCATTGACCGGCTGATGAAGAGTGCTCACTTCTTTGCTATCAGTGAGAGCTCTTCCGCAGAGAGGCTAGCAGAGATTTATGTGAGAGAGGTGGTGTCGCGGCATGGTGTACCGATGTACGTTTCACTTCCAGGTTCTGGAAGAAGTTTCATGAGTAGTTGGGTACAAGATTGCATTTCAGTACCGCATACCACCCACAGACGGACGGACATAGTGAGTGGACAATTCAGACGCTCGAGGACATGCTTCGAGCATGTAAGTTGGACTTCAGAGGAAGTTGGGACACGTACCTACCATTGGCTGAGTTTTCCTATAACAACAAGCACCATTCGAGCATTGGTATGCCTCCCTTCGAGTTGTTGTATGGGAGGAGGTGTCAGACTCCCATCTGTTGGGGAGAGGTAGGGCAACGAGTGATAGGTAGCACTGAGATAGTGCTTCAGACGACTGAGAAGATACAACACGTTAGGCAGAGATTCCTTACAGCCCAGAGTCGCCAGAAGATTTATGCAGATAGGCGACGATCCGAGCTTGAGTTTCAGGTTAGAGACTTCGTACTTCTGAAGGTGTCTCCTTGGAAAGGAGTGATCCGATTCAGGAGGAGGGGCAAGCTGGGGCCCCGGTACATTGGTCCTTTCAGGGTGACCACAAGGGTGGGTAGGGTAGCATATTGTTTAGAGCTACCTACAGAGTTGGGCTAGATACATGATACGTTCCACGTGTCTCAGTTGAGGAAGTGCATAGCTAACGAGTCGGCAGTGGTACCATTGGAGGATATTCAGGTGGATGCGATCCTGAATTATGTTGAGAGGCCAAATACGGTGGTGGATCGGAAGATAAATGTTATGAGGAACAAGGAGGTGCCCCTGGTTCAAGTCCAGTGACAACATCGGAAAGGATCTGAACTGAATTGGGAGCACAAGGCAGAGATGTGGGAGCAACACCCTGAGTTGTTTGCAGAATGAGACTTTGAGGGCGAAGTCTGATTTTAGTGGGGGAGAATTGTAACATCCGGATTTCCAGGTATCACATTTTAATTGTTTATTTTGAATTCTGAGGAGGGACTCGACGAGTTGACGCTTAGACTCGTCGGGTAGGATTGCGATTGCTGACTAGATTAATGAACGGACTCGACGATTCTGCGTTGAAGTCATAAACCCTAAATCTCCGGGCCTGTGCCCTATTTAAGGGACCTTATAGCCCTCATTTGTGGCTACTAGTCCAGAGAGAGAAACCCTAAAGAGCTTGAGTGAGTTGTGTGTGTGTGTATGTGTGTGTGTGTGAGAGAGAGAGAGAGAGAGAGCTATTTTGATCCCTTTTTGTTGTGGTTTTGAAAAGAAGAAGGTGGTTCCCGAAAGAGAAGGTCAAGGGGATTTTGATTCTGTGGTTTTCAAGCTTGGGTCTTCATTATTGACATAGAAAATCGACCCTTTCTTCTATTTTGTACAAATCCTTGAATCTAGGGTTTTCTATACCCCTTTATTGGCCTAAATTGATGCATATGTTGTCCCTCTTAGTGTTAGACTCTGGATTTGGACCTTTAGAGGTCCAGAGAGCATTATCTATCCAACTTTACGTTGTCCCTCTTAGTGTTAGACTCTGGATTTGGACCTTTAGAGGTCCATAGAGCATTATCTATCCAGCTTTACGTTGTCCCATGGAGGAAATGAACCTAGGATGCCATTTTAGAAGCCATTTCACCAAAAGAAGCTTTGGATGCGTTGCATGAGTGTCAAGATTTGACCTTTACGTGATTACTGGACATGGGGAAGTCAAATATATAGGTTAGAAAAACAGATCTGCCTTAGAAGGTCGATTGGGTGATTGTCATGGAAGAAACTCACCGAGTCCATAAGGGGACTCAACGAATTGAGTCGGGTTGCCCCGCGACTCGTGACCGGATGTAGCCCGTCGAGTGGAAGGTTCACTCGACGAGTCGAGTGAGGTTTAGAAAGATCCAGAGTACACACTTGGACTCGCCGAGTCACCTATGTGCACTCGACGAGTTTGGTCAAAGTTTAACCGTTGACTTTTAGGGTTGGGTCAACACTTAGAATTTTGGACCTTAAAAGGGTAAAATGGTCTTTTAGCCTTCTCTCTCCCTATGTCGAAGTTTTTCGTCTGCATTGTAGATAGTTTTGAGAGTAGATACGTTTTTCGGATTTAAGTTTTTTAGTGCAGATAATATATCGTTTGGTTTGAAAATTTTTTTCAACAAATCTTCCACTATTCGACATTCATTTTCAATTATCTGTCGTGGATAATAATGACCTTCTAAATATGATGACGGCTCATGGTTATGAAATTCACATATCATTTTTATCTTCCAAGAATTATCTACTGACGAATATTTACCATGTAAGCTAAATGGACAATTAATTTTTTTTTGTCCTTGTCTTTTTTTTGGGAAATTTGTGTACTTTTGTATGTACCTCCATGGTCACATTGAAATACAACATTAAAGTTTTGTTTATAATTTTTTATGACGATGACATAACCTAAAGTATTTTCTATATTTTGTACCAAATCCATCAATTCTTGAAGAGAATTGAACACCTAACAATTATATTATTATCAGTAGCTAACAAATCCACTCGATGCTAACATTAATGTAACAATATACTAATGAATTTATACCTTATCCATTTTGAATGGTGATGTGTCATCGAAGAAATAATTACTTTCATTCAAACTATTATTTTCATCTGCTTTATTTATGTCCGTTGGATGGATTTCCGTTCCGAATGGCGATTTGTTGTCGAAAAAATAGGTACTTTCATTCAAGCTAATTATTTTCATCTACTTCATTTGTCTCCATTGGATGAATATCATCTCTCTAAACATAACACGAACATAACACAACGAAAAACATACATTTAACATAAAAAACAATAAAAAAATAAGAAATGTTAAGTACAAATACCTCATAATATGTGTCACCCATCCATTCTTCCCAACTTGCCATTTAATAAAATCTATATTTATAACAAATATCATATGTTTGCTTTTAACGAAAGTTGTTTGACATTGCAAGTCGCTTTCAGTTTAACAAATAAGAAATATCAATCCTCTCTATATATAATCATCTCTCTCTCTTTCTCTCTCTCTCTCTCTCTCTCTATATATATATATATATATATATATATTAAGAATTTGAAACCAAATTTTCATTTTTATCCCTTCTATTTTTGTTAATGTTTCATAGTTTATATTTCTTATTGTAACATCCGGATTCCTAGGTATATTATTCTAATATTTTATTTTTGGAATCTGTGAAGGAAATCAGCGAGTTGATGCTTAGACTCGCCGAGTAGGGTCGCGGATTATCATCCGGGTTCACGTTTGGACTCGGAGAGTCCATGAGTGGACTCAGTGAGTCCACGCTGTTTAATGAAACCCTAATCCTCCGGGGTTGGAGCCTATTTAAGGGCACTCATAGCCTCCCATAGCAGCTACCAGTCCCTTGAGAGAACCCTTAGTGAGATAGAACGTTTGGGAGGAAGGAGAAGCCATATTTGATCTTTCTATCTTTGGTTTAGCAAGAAGAAGGTGATCAAGAGCAAGAGGAGACTGAAGGAGGTGTGATTCTAGTGGTTTCTGAGTCCAGAGGCTTCAACTTGAGGTATTTATTTGGACCTTCTTCAGTCTTGGTATTGATTCTTAGAGTTAGGGTTTTCTAACCTCTTTTGAGGATGATTATGTGGAGCAATTGGTCCCTTCTCGATTTTATGCTCTGGATCTAGACTCAATGAGGTCCAGAGACCTTAACCCTTGGAGCTTTATGAATTATCTTGGGAGTCATGAGCTTAGAATGTCATTTTTGGGGCTAAATCACCAAATGAAACCATATAGATGATATATGAGTGTCAAGGTCTGGACTTTACGTGATTATTAAGCTTGGGAAGGCCAGATCTATGGATTAGAGGAACAGATCTGACCTTAGGAGGTCAATGGAGTTTGTGCATGGCATGTACTCGCCGAGTTGTTCTTGAGACTCGGTGAGTTGAGTCGGGGTGGCCCTGCGATTCTTACCTGGGGACTCGTCGAGTAAAGGGAGGGACTCGACGTGTTAAATGAGACTAAAGAGTTAAGTGGACACAGGTGGACTTGCCAAGTTGTCCAAGTACACTCGCCGAGTCGGGTCAAAGTTTAACCGTTGACTTTGGTTGACTTTTAGGGTTTGGTCAACAATGAGGGCCTTTGAGCCAAAGGAGGGGTAGAATCATCTTTTACCCTTCTGAGGGTGCTTAGAGAGAGTAGAGTCTAGTTCTGAGAGTTATATTTATAAGAGTATTACTTTATGTGTTTAGGCGGAGGCTAGATCGTATTTCTACCGAGTTAGTGATTTACCGGGACATCTGAGGTGAGTCTTCTCACTATACTTTACCTGGAGTGGTAATTAAAGTTATGTGCCAGAGTTATCGTATGCTATTATATGATGTGTTATATTGCATTGTTTCTATGTGGTTTATATCATGTGTATATAAGAGTATATCAGAGTTAGAACCGAAAGGTTCATAGAGTTAGGATAGAGGGTCCACAGAGTTAGGGCCCACGGGCCCATATAGTTATAGCCTTAAGTGGCTAGTATGTGTTATGTATGGTATTTTAGGGAACTCACTAAGCTTTACACTTACAGTGTTATGTGTTATGTGTTTCAGGTACCAGTGATGATTGCGGGAAGGCGTCGACATGACTCGTACACACGCATGGATTTTTATGTATTTGATCTTGGGAAATATTTTTGTGAACCAAAGTATTGATACAATGAGATTTTGTTTTTAAATGTGTTTGGTAAAATGTGTTTAAAAATGTGAAAATTTGTTTTAAATTTTACGGTGTTACACTTATTTAACAAATTAACTTTTCTTTTATTAATATTAAAAAATACTTAATAATACTCATTATTACTCTCTTGTATATGTATTCATGAGATCATTTTATTATACCACTTTTATGATTAAATTATATGTTTCTATTTGTTAGTTTTCAAAATTAATAAAGTTTCAAGGGTTTAAGATATAAATTAAAAAAAAAATCTAGAGTCTTTTTTAAAACTACAACGTAAATTGAAGGTATAAAATTGTAATATTACTTATCGATAAAATTGATTGGCACTGATTGGCACATATTTTAAAACTATAATTGAAATGATACATGTCAGTTGTCATTTTAATATATTAAATTGAATAGATGATTAATTTACTTAATTTTAATTAAATAATGTTTTTAGCAATGGGTTAGAAAAATTATAAATGGTTGATCAATATGACTTTTAAAAAGAATAAAATATATTATTAATGTTTTGATGAAAAATAAATTTACTGGAAATGGTTAGAATACGTACCTTAACATTTTAATTGATATTATTTTGAATATATATTTTTAAGATTTTTAGTATTTATTTTTATATGTGTATTTTACATAAAGTTGTTGAAATTAAAAAAAAAGTAGAAAGGTTTGTTTTGTAACTTACAATTAATTGAAAGGGAATAAAATGAAAAATATAAAACAATTGAAAATACGGAATTATGATGATGGGATTAATTGTCTAATGATTGCTTATACACTAATAAATTCGTGCTAATAGGAGCACCCTATATAATTTTATAATGCAAAAGAAAAGGTGAAAGGAAAGATGGTCAATATGGTCAATATTCATGTCAAAAATTATTATTAGGTCATTTTTTAATTTTCCTCAAAACGAGGGGCATCTTATAAAGAGCCTCATATATACAACTCTATCTCGAAGAAAGACTCAAACCAGTAACCACCACTACAAAAATAAAGCCCAAACACTCATTCTGGAATTCCATCACGCCGCTGTGAGATACTAGCTAGTTCATATGGTCGAAGTAAGGAGATCAGCCGCGATGAAGCACATAAATGGTGTCCAATGTGCTAATCTACGTCTGATTCCGATGAGAGGTCAAGTGAAGATAGCGATTGTGTTAGTCTGTGGCAGCCTTCTTCTTCTCTAATGGCCGATCGTAATCTTAAGATCTTTGCATCACCCAACTCCTCGAACTTAATTTTTAGAAAAAGGAAGGAGAGATCATTTTTGACATAGTTAGATGGAAGATTTCTATCATTTGTATTTGTATGTATGTAACTTGTATTAATGGATGATCATGATCTCTTTGTTCGAATCTTGTTAATATCTGATGATCCATTTGCGTTTGGTTTCTTTCGTTCCAATCTTATTTTATTTATTCTATGGTACTAATGATACAACTTCCGGATCAAACACAATCAAATATGTTTAAACTTTACAATTATAAAAAATAATTACATCATTTTATTCAACAAAGTTTCAGTTTTGTTCCATTGTTATGAGTGAGCAATAAGAGAGTGGCATAACAACTGTTTCATATAAGTTTAAGATAGACATCATTTACATATATAATTACCTCAATGCACGTAGCCAAAACTCCTAAATTTATGCCAACATTAGGGGTGTAAGTGAGCCGAACTACTCGTGAGCTACTCAGGATCGACTCGTTAAAAGCTCGACTCGAATTAAACGAGCCTGAACCGAGCTCGAGCCTAAATATGAGGCTCGTTTATTAAACGAGATCGAGCCGAGCTTCAGTTACTGGGCTCGCGAGCCTAAACGATCATATATATATATATATATATATATATATATATATATATATATATATATATATATATATACACACACACACACAACACAAACACATACACATACATACATTCATACAAACACAAACACACACACACACACACATGGAGGCTCGATTAGGCTTGCGAGCCCACTGAATTGTTCACGAGCCGAGCCCGAGCTTCATTTTAAGGCTCGAATCGAGCTCGATCTTTCTCAAAATTAAACGAGCCGAGCTCGAGCTTGGTCAGGCTCAGGCTCGGGCTCGGCTCGGCTCGTTTACACCCCTAGCTAACATTGTATAAAAAAATGCTCATATATATATATATATATATATATATATATATATATATATATATATATATATATATATATATATAATGATGTTTACGGGATGGTTTTACTATGGTGCTTCGACGGGGTGATTTTACTATGGTACCTATAGAGGCACCGGCAACTTTTGGTTTTTCCGAACGCAGTGCAAAAATTTGTGATTTGTTTTCTATTATCGTGACACTAACCAAATTTCTGGTGCCATACCTACTACGAAATCATGCACCCGCCGTAATACTATTCAACTTAATACAACCTGGTAAAACACATTACAATTTTTTTAAGAATGAAACAAATAAATTTTTTTTTCTTAAATGTGTTACAAACATTAGAGTTCAGTGGTTAAACAACCTAAAAAATAGTTCAAAGAAGTAACAAATTGTAGCAGTTCGCGCTGCTACCACTCCTGCTACACCAATACCAGCTGCACCAGCACCTGCAAAGCTATATGTAGGGTTTTTCCCAAAATGTGATAAATGTAATTTCCACCATAACGGCTCATGCCGAGATCTGCAGTGTACCAACTGTAACCGGAGAGGGCACACCGCCTGGTATTGCTGAACACCGCCACACCAAAACAACCAACCCAACAACGTCGGGGCAAGTCAATCATGCTATGGGTGCGAAGAGACTGACCACTTCAAAAGAAATTGTCCCAAGGCCAACAATTGCAATGCAGTGGGAACAAGCAGAGTCCTAACGATGGGACATGAGGAGGCTGTAAGGGATCCGACGGTAGTCACAGGTACGTTCCTCCTTAACAATATCTATGCATGCATCTTATTTGATAGTGGGGTGGAACGAAGTTTGGTGAGTCATAAATTTAAACACTTACTCAATCAAAGTCCCTAAAAGTTAAATGAAACCTTCAAGGTGGAAATGGCTAACGGGAAAACTGAAACAACAATTGACGTATTTCTAGGGTGCACGTTAACTCTAAATAATCACTCATTCCGAATCAACTTAATTTCGGTTACTATTAGAAGCTTTGATGTGATCATCGGGATGGATTGATTAAGCCCCAACATGCCGATATTATGTGCTACAAGAAGGTAGTTCGCCTTCACCTACCCAATAATGAAACCCTGATTATTTACGGCGATACACCTGGTACAAACCCCCGTCTCATCTCGTACATCAAGGCACAAAAGTGCTTGCATAAAAAGAACCATGCCTTCTTGGCCCATGTGGTGGATAAAAAGAAGGAAGAAAAGAGCATCAAAGACATCCCGGAGGTGTGCGATTTTACAGATGTGTTTCCTGAAGATCTCCCGGGAATACCCCCTGAACGACAGGTCGAATTTCGGATTTACCTGGTACCCGGAGCCACGCCAATTGCCAAATCACCATATAGATTGGCTCCTGCAGAAATGCAAGAACTCTCCAGCCAATTGAGCGAGTTACTAGATAAAGGGTTCATAAGACCAAGCTTCTCTCATTAGGGAGCTCCGGTTTTGTTTGTCAAAAAGAAAGATGGTTCCTTTCGCATGTGAATCGATTATCGTGAACTCAACAAGCTCACCATTAAGAATCGATGATGATCTATTTAACCAGATACAAGGAGCCAGTTACTTCTCGAAGATAGATCTAAGGTCCGGATACCACTAACTGCGAGTCCAAGAAGAAGATGTCCTCAAAACCGCCTTCTGAACTCGTTACGGGCATTATGAATTTGTGGTAATGCCTTTCAGTCTAACGAATGCTCTTGCAACATTTATGGACCTGATAAACCGAGTCCGTCGACCCTATCTGGATAACTTTGTGATTGTGTTCATTGATGATATACTCGTTTATTCATGAAGCAAAGAAGAACACAACCAACATTTGCGCAGGTTTTGGAGACACTTAAAGCGGAGAAGCTGTATGCAAAATTATCCAAGTGAGAGTTTTGGATCCGCAGAGTAGATTTTCTGGGACACGTGGTCAGTGAAGAGGGAATACATGCGGACCCATCCAAGATCAAAGCAATTGAGGGTTGGGCAATGCCGAGAACCCTGACGGAGATCATACAATTCTTAGGCCGCACAGGTTATTACAGGAGGTTTATACAAACTTTCTCCAAGATTTCCAAGCCACTCACCGCTCTAACCCAAAAGGGTGTACCCTTCACTTGGGGGACGAAACACGAGGCTGCCTTTTAAATCCTGAAACAAGCCCTCTGTAGTGCTCCGGTGTTGTCTCTTCTAGAGGGAACAAAAGATTTCATAGTGTATTGCGACACATCCAATGTTCTAAAAGGCGCACCATGGTGTGAGGCGTGGTTTCGCTGTTACGAAAAGCCACATAACGTTACTGTTAGGTGTGGCGTGTGGCAAGGCATGTTATGGCACGTGTTTTTTCATTTAATACATGTTTTTTGCTCTTTGTTATGTCTTTTCTAATCGAAGATACAAGTATTGTGTTTTTTATTAGCTTTTTGTTATTAGTTATTGATCTAACACTTCTAAAAAGTAGTTATACTTAATATAATTGTATATTTATGTGGTAATATAATTTTAAATTAATACAAAATCGCCGCCTTACATCACGCCTTGAAAAACTCCATAGCTCACCATGGCTCGTTAATCTTGAGGCTTGGGCTTGCCGCCACGCCACGCTTCATGCCATTTGTCATACCCCAAAACCTGAATGACGGAATCGTTCGAGGTGGAGGACGTCATGTATAATATCACAACAATGCAAAGTAGTAAACAAGCAACAACATCATCCATTGCATTAATAATATAATTTCATACAAGTGTTTCTGTCAAGTCTCTATCTTCTCAAAAAAACCTAGCACCGGTACCTGTCTACTGGTGACCTGAGAATACAAGTTATTTTGAAAGCGAGTATCAGCTTTAAAGTTGGTGAGATCATAAGTATATTAGTGTGTGAGTTTGTAAGATGTAATGTATAAGTTTTGTAAAGTTTGTATTTGTTTGAACAATCCTAGAAAACCCTATGTTTCCTACTAAGAGTAGCCTTCTACCAAGGCATCTAGTAAGTGAGTGTATGTCTCTTGAAAGAGTGTGTATTTTCTCAAATCCGACTATCATTAACCAAAAATATAGTTTTTAAATTACTGTGCATCATGTGAAAGTTCACGAAGTGAATGTAATGGGAGAAATATTATAGTATTGTAGTATTGTATTAAGTAACTATTACTGTACTAACTACCTTAAACCAATTGTTATTTAAAGTACCATGTGATCGGCCTGTACCCTTCTACCGACTCAATAGTAAAACGACGATGTAAGACGCCGTAAGAAATGACATTTGGCACCCGTAGACTTGCAAGTCCCACTGTAGCGAGCAACAAGGTGTAGGTAGTCAATCCAGTATAGATCTATACGCAAACTCATACACTCCCAAATTAAGGAGATTCTGGATACAGAAATGGTCATGTCAGGTAGTGCCATGACCCGTTTAATGGCTCACATAACTGAATGTAATGCATATGTAATGTATGTGCAAGCTGTATTGTGTGTTCTTCCTCTGTCTAGCCTGTATGTTTGTTTCTCATCACTATGTATTATGTTTGTTTCTCATCACTATGTATTATGTTTGTTTCTCATCACTATGTATTATGTTTGTTTCTCATCACTATGTATTATTTTTGTTTCTCATCACTATAAGTTATGACTCATGTATGAACTGACTTTTTGTATGATTCATTGTTCTAGTATTAGTATTAGTAAAACCCTAAACTACGCCTATTGTAGTTTACTAGTAATATAACTTGTACGTATGAACATGGGAGTATACCCCTGCTACCCAGGGTATTGAATTGATTGGAAGAAACCTTTATGACTATATATGTACACATGATATATAACTAATAGTTAAATGACCTTCGGATGGATACCCGATATCCTACAAGACCACATCCCAACGGGGAAAAGGAAATAAGGCGGGTTAGCCTTCCTAAGTCCTTCAAACATTACTTATATAACTATACATATCTAGGCATGCAATTGAAAATATAAAAGTATAAAAGAAGTTTCGTAAAAGCATTTGATATGTAAAAGAGTTTTTAAGACAGTTTGAAGTAAAACAGTTTAGTAAAACAGTTTGAAAGTAAGAGATTCACTTGTTGATAGTTATTAATCACATGTGATTGAGATAATAACTATCATAACTTTACTTGTATCCCCCCCCCCATAAAAGCATTTATAAACATTTAAAAACATTTAAAAGGTTAATTAAGGGGTATGAACTCACATGTAGTGAGTGGTACGGATGAACTGAAGATGTAGGATTGCTAAGTGTCAAATGAAGTCTTGAACACACTCTATGATCCTAGTTAACATATAATATAACATATATGTATCAAATTAGTCTTTAAACAACTAATAAACAAAGTTAAGACACCCTAGGATATGCTAAACACCTTATACAAGTGTTATAAGTCCCAAGGATTACATCTAAGTGTTGTAGGGAAAGGCTAGTGTGTTTGGGGTTCAAGGAAAACTCCATTAGGGAGTTTACGGTTTTGTGGTCACAAACAAAAGATTTTATGGTCGTAAACTCTTGATTTTACTTCCGTAAGCTCACACACTTTTGACCATTTGTTGATTGAAGCCTTAAAAGTCCCTAGAAGCTTTTCTACTTGAAGTATGTGACTAAGGAAGGAACTAGGGCACCATTTCACTCCTATTTGGAGTTTATGGTTCTTAAACCATTTTACTTTGAGTTTAATACCTTAAAATCATAAGGTTTATGGTATTTTGGGGGTTTTCAAGTCCTTAGCTCATCAAAGAATGGAACCATGTTAGTTACTAAGGCATAGGAAGGAAATTGGGTCATTTATACATGCTTTGGGGTGTTTACGGTTTTGGGAGCTCCCCAAAACGTAAACACATATAAATGGGAGATTTTTGTGCCTTTTTATGTGATAAACACATCAAGGAAGGATCTAGACATGTCCCCAAGGCATTGTGAAGGACTAAGGCACCCTAAGGCACCCTTTGGCACCTTTACTTGATGTTTACGGTTTTAGGAGCTTCCTAAATCGTGAAATCCTTGTTTTTGGTGTTCTTGGGAAATTTCCTTGATGTAAAGATGTATAACAAGCTTTATAAGACTCTAGGATAGAGGTACTTACTATATGGAAGCTTGAAATGAGCTAAAAGTCCAAGAACACTAGTGTGTGTTCTTGGTGTTTTGGAAATCTAATCAAAACATGAAATTTGATGGATTAAAAGATGTATAATCACTAGTTGTTATGATATAACAACAAATCAAGCCAAGAAGTACTTACGTTCTTGGGAAATCGGGTGAAAGACGGGATAGTAGTTGAGAGTGTTTGGAGTTTGCTCTCGAGATTGCAAGTAAGAAATGAGGTATTTTGGGGAGTAAACTCATGCTTAAGGCATGAGTTTACGATTTTGGAAGAATTTACGGCCCAAACATAAAAGTTTGGCCGTGAATTCCTTAACTACATGGTAATTGCGGTTTCAGAATTTCAAGACTCGAGACGACACTTCCTTTCACCCGTTCGTTTAAAGATTAATTATTAAAATAATCAAACGAACTTTACATTTTCTAAAAACAAATAGAAATGAACTTGACTTATAAATTGAATTGATTGACTTTAGGGTTTGACCGAATGAAAATTTCGAGTTGTCACACCATTTAGAACCTTAGACACATCCAATCAGGGGTTAGGTTGTGTACTTATGCATCATGGAAAAGTTATAGCCTATGTGTCAAGACAGATAAAAACCCATAAAGTGAACTATACCAATCACGATCTTGAGTTAGGAGTTGTGGTCTTCACTCTAAAGATTTTGAGGCACTACCTCTACGGGACGAAGTGCACCATTTTCACAGACCACAAAAGCCTCCAGCATATCCTAAACCAGAAAGAACTAAACATGAGGCATCAGTGATGGTTTGAGCTGCTAAATGACTATGAATATGAGATCCGGTATATCTAGGCAAGGCCAATGTGGTGGTCGATGCCCTAAGCAGATAAGAATACTCAGGCCGCTGAGTGAGAACACTAACAATGACCATCCATTCCCACTTGTCTTCACAAATCAAGGAGGCTCAGCTAGAAGCCTTGAAACCAGAAAACATCACAAACGAAGCCTTGCGTGGAATGGATAAGTAACATCCCGAGATTTGGCAGGTATTCCCGAACCCTCTTGTATCGTTACCTTGTCAATTATAATCCTTAGGGTTGGAAGTGAAGAGCCAAGATAAGTTTAAGGGCTAATTTTGCAAACTTGGGTTCTACCATCCGGATTCCCAGGTATATTATTTTACTTATTTATTTTTGGGGTTTATTGAGCAACTCGACGAGTTGGTGCTACAACTCACCGAGTAGAGTCGGGTGTGGCCACATGGGATTAATGATCTACTCGACAAGTCCGAGAATCGACTCGCCGAGTAGGCGTTGTGTGAGGAAATCCTAGATCCCTGGGTTTGGGGCCTATATAAGGACACTTATAGCCTCATTTTCGACTCCTCGTCTACCTCCCTTCCCTGAGAGAAACCTTAATTGCCCCCTTGAGCTTTTGAGAGAGTATTGAGCCATTATTTGAGATATTTGGTGCATTTTTGATAGAGAAGAGGAGGATTTCAAGCAAGGATCGTGAAGAGGCTGTTAGATCTGTTGCTAAACATCCAGAAGCTTCTATTTAAGGTATAAAGTTCGTATCTTTTTCCTTAGTATGGGTAGATATCATGATGTTAGAGTTTACGGCTTCTTTTCCATCTTATTTTGGGACATGGAATGTTTTGAGCACCTTTTTAGAAATGGACATCAGATCTGGACCTTGTGAGGTCTTTAGAGTCGATTGCGCCTACATAAGAGTACACTAAGTACATTGCGCCTACATAAGAGTACACTAAGTGTTACATGGACCATGAGGGAGTACATTGCGCCTACATAAGAGTACACTAAGTGTACTAAGGCTCGCCTTAGTATGCTGGGTGTACGCTTGTGTACGTTGGGCATACTAATGTGTGACATCCCTATTTTCACGGCCAGAAAAGACCGATTTTGTTTATTCTTTATAAAAATCAGAGTACCTCTTTTAATAAAAATGTTGCGGAATTTGTTCCCAGTAAAACATGATAAATACGTTATCAAAGCATTTCTGAAGAAATGTATTTTTATTCATTTTAAAACATTTGGGATGTCATTGTCAATACAGAAACATAAGCATAAACAGAACTTACATTCATTATTACTAGTGATTTATATCTCCTTAATCTCTCAGTGTAATGTAACTTCATATCAACACATGTGATATAAATAAGCTGAGTGGGTCAGCTTGGGAAATTTGGTGAGTACATAGGGTTTTCAACCCACTATAGTATAATTATTATGTTTAAACATTCAAGCAATCAACCCAATTACCCATCCCCATTATCTTCTTTACTCTTTAGGATCTATCCTAAGAGTCATCTATCTTGCATTCATTTATTCCGAGGTCCCTTGCTTCTAGGGTTATAGGACTGGCACTAAATCCATAGCTGCCAATACTTGTTCATAAAGCACTAATTCCATAGCTGCAATAGTTTATTCATCGGGTACTAAATCCATAACTACCAGTGTTTATCTAATAGGTACTAAGTCCATAGCTACCACTTCCTAATAGGTACTAAGTCCATAGCTATCAGTGTTTATCTAGTAGGTACTAAGTCCATAGCTACCAATTCCTAACAGGTACTAAGTCCATAGCTACCAGTGCTTATCTAGTAGGTACTAAGTCCATAGCTACCAATTCCTGATAGGTACTAAGTCCATAGCTACCAGTGTTTGTCTAATAGGCACTAAATCCATAGTTGTCGGTGTTATTTATTAGGCACTAAGTCTATAGGTGCTTATGTTTACTCACATCATCTTTTCTATCCCATCATTCATCTACCCATGTCATCCCCAACATATTTGTATATATAAAATACGTATACAGTTTAAATCATCTAAAACATATATAAAAACGTTCATCCAGCATAGACAACAAGTATTCAGATAATATGCACACATAGCACGTAGTTTATATAAAATACTTCATATTTATGTGTAAGATGAAAGTAATTGCGCACTCGCAACACATAATATATATAAATACTTCATATATATGTGTAAGATGAAAGTAACTATGCACTCACTTGAAAAGATGGTGATTCCAAACTCAAACAGTGCTTCGCTTCTTAAAAATAATCTCCTTCGACGAAACGTAGTTTTATTACCACTAGAGTTTAGTCTATTATTCGTCGAGACTAATTAATAGTCTAGCTATTATTACTATTATATAAGCGTTAAACAATACTTATATAACCCATAATAATAGCTCAAGTACTTATTATAAGTTCCTAATAACGTTGCTATAATTGAATAAAAGGTATATTAGATATAGTATAGGCGTAGCTCACTTACAACGGGTTTTTATTAAAAACCGGGCTTTGCTGGAGCAGCGTTTCCAAGTCGAAAGCTTTTCTTCTCGGAGCCGTTGGGCGCTCCGGGGCTTTCTTCTCGTGCTAGGGAGGTTTCCTAGACTTGGGAGGGGTTTAGTGAGGTTAGAGAGAAGTTAGAGAGAGAAATAATGGCTTATGGTGTGATGAAATTATGAAGCGTTCATCTCTTATTTATAGGAATTTTATAGTAAAGTAGTCTCCAAGCTTCGTCCGTATCTTCCGCGTACGAGCTCCGTTTTCTACGTTCTTTATATCCACGCATTGGTATTTACGAGTACTACAACTTTCATTTAGACCCCGTCGGCTAATTCTCCTTCTATCTCAGATTTACAAAAACTGTATCGAATTCGCCGCGCTCGAAAAGTGGAGACTAAGCTTCGTCCATAACTTTCGCATACAATCTCCGTTTTTGACGATATTTATATCCACGCGTTGGTATTTAAGAGTACTACAACTTTCATTAAGACCCCGTTGGCTAATTCTCAATCTATCTCGAATTTACAAAACTGTATCGAATTTGCCGCGCTCGAAAAGTAGAGACTAAGCTTCGTCCATAACTTTCGCATACGAGCTCCGTTTTTGACATTATTTATATCCACGCATAGGTAAAAATAAAATCTACAACTTTCCTTTTTACTCAGTCGGCTAATTCTCGACCGATCTTAAATTTAACAGTAGGAGGTAATTACACTATTAAATGTTCGCGTAAAATTCATAACTTTACATACGGACTCCGTTTTCGTCCGTCTTTTTGTTGTTGAGTTCCTATTAATGAGATATTAAACTCTCATTTAGGTCGCGTAAACCAAAAACCGCTCGAACTAAAATTCGAGTTTTGGGCCATGCACCGCTATGTCAAATCTTAGAAAAATCATAACTTCCTCATACGAAGTCAGATTTGGGCGTTCTTTTTATGGACACTCTCGGTTTAACATTTTCTTTGACTTTTGTTTAGATAGCTAAGGCTAAAATTTACTCTATCATAAATTCAATATTTACGCTTCCCGGTGCCGTGCCGGTTCTGTCGCGAAACTTCGACGAGTCATAACTCCTTCGTTATAACTCGGATTTCGACGCTCTTTATATGTTTGAAAACCTTGTAACATATACTAAAACTTGGTTAAGATTATTTATTCTAAATAATCTTTTGCCTAAAAGTCATTTTCGACCCCTATTATCTCTAAATTGACTAGCTCGGATCTACGGGAGTTACATAATGTCAGGGTGAAAACCCTAATATTTAGGGTTTGGGGCCTATATAAGCAACATGATGAGCATCAAACCTCCCTTACCTCAGCCTCCACAAATTACATTCGTCCTCCCCAAACCCTAGCCTTTCCTTTGTGTGTTTAAGCTTATTTGGTGTATCCTTGAGTGCTTTAAGAGGAAGGTATTGCATCAAAGTGTTGGAGAAGAAGATCAAGCTTGTAGATCTAAAGTTAACATGTGCTTAAGAAGCTCCAGAAGTTATAAAGTTTCAAACTTTATGCATATATGTATAGATCTCATCATTTTACTTTATTAGAAGCATTTCTTGTCCCAAAAGCCATAAGGTGGTGCATGTTGTGTTTTGGACGAAAAGGGTTGTCCTTCTAGACTCTTGAAGGGACCTTGAGTGATAAAAATGAGGTTCCATTAGCTGTATATGTCCCATGCATGGAGAAATAAGGTCTTAATGGATTAAGATCAAACATTAAGAACTTTATGGACGTCCAAAGTGATAAAGTTCATGACTTTATGGATCCTAAGCATGTTAGGTCTCTGGATCTGAAGTTTGGGCTTAAGTGCTTAAGACATTAAGCACTTAATAAGGTTTTGGCAAACTGTTGAGTTCGCCTAGCATAAATCCAGTACGCCCATTATACTAGGTCAACCACACCGATGGTGGTCAACATCTGGTCGAGTACACCCCGTGTACCAAAGGAGTACGCCCCGCGTACGTCCTCTGTTGGGCCTTTATCAAATGGGCTTCAAATTTGGGTTGCTTATGGACTAAATGGAATTGGGCCTTTGCTGGACTTTGTAAATAAGATGTTTTGGGCCTGGTAATGATAGTGGATCATGGGGTGAGGCCCAATTTAGTAAACTGGGCCGATAACGGGCTTTTTATGTGGACTTTCAAGTTAAGGACTGGGTATTTGGGACTTGGCCCAATAAAGAGAATGGACTTAATGAATGGTGTGGACATTTAGTCAAGAAGGTTATTTTGGGTATTAACTTGGTGTTTATTGTGTAATAGTTTGGGATTCCTAGCAAGACAACAGTAAGAGATTTACAGTATTTCAGCACTACTAGCGAGATGAGTTATCCTTACTATATCAACAGGGTCTAAGGTGCTAAGGCCGACCCTTTATGGTTTGTATCCGGTTATGGCATGGTATGTTGATTGGTTTACATCCTGGTAGTTAGGATGAGGTTATGTTTATGTTTAGTGACCTGGTTAGGTCGGTGTCCTGGTTATAGAATGTTGCTATGCTATATGATCTGTTAGATCAGTTTGATTGTTATATATGTATGCCATCGTATGATAGTTATGTGCACATGTTTGTTTTGATTTGGGATGGGTTGAGGCGGTCCTGCTTTATGCTGAAGGCCAACATACCTAGGGCAGACCAGATAAACTACAAACCTGAATGGGTATGGTAGTTAGACCAAAGGCCCGAAGAGCGGTCCGGATAGGCTGAAGGCCCTGAGAGTCGGTCCAGACATGTCGAAGGTTCAGAGAGCGGTCCAGATAGACTGAAGGTCTGCGAGACGGTCCAGTCAGGCTGAAGGCTTATTATGCATGTTGTTTTGTATTTGTTGATATGATATGGTTATGGTTATATGAGGATGGTATTTTGGGGGTAGCTCACTAAGCTTTCGGGCTTACAGTTTCAGTTTGTTGTTTCAGGTACTTCTGGTGATCGTGGGAAGGCGAATGCATGCTCGTACCGTTTCTCTTGCTATTATGATTTTATGATTTGATACCAGGATACTCTGATATTTATTATTTTGAAAACAAACTATGTAATGTTAAATGGTTTTAAGTGTTTTGAAAAAGTTTAAATTTGGCATGATTTTTATGGGTGTTACAAGTTGGGTATCAGAGCCTTGGTTTGAGTGAATTGGAGTAACATTCGTGTGAATCCAGTCTCAAATCAAGGAAAGATTTTCAAAATGATTTTTAAATGGTTTTCAAAATAAGTAAAGGGTGATGCAGGGTGTACGATCAGCCGGAGCCAGTAAGTAGACCCCAAAATACCATATAGTTATTTGATTGTGTGATATGTTAGAACAACATGCTAGAACTAGGACAAGGATCTTCAGAAAATTGCATGATAGAATTGCCTGAATACATGATGCCTGCTAGCCTAGGGTTGTCCTTATATGAGATTGACATCATTACTGTAGTTGCTTGTGTATGTGTCACAACTATACATAATTAAGATCTTATAGCCCGAGAATTGTTCTTATTGATTATGGCTTAGGGTAGGATCCGATATTCGAAAGTTTATAGAGTCCAACGTTATGTATGGTTAGCATACACCAGTGCTGCAGGGGTTGGTGGAAGCCTCATGGATGAGTGAGGTTGAGCGACCACCATATGCATGCATATTGTTAGGGTGTTGTGATGTTACTTGAGACAAATATGGGTGGGTGTGGAAAGTAGTATGGGCCTGTACTACTGAAAGCGTAGGACCCATACGCGTAGCAAGGAAGTCACAACCCCTAGGGTTTAGTCGGGAGTTGGTTCCCATTTATTTATGCGGATTGTCTGATATCTTCATGTTATATTTTCAGTATGGTGGTTACGAGGCATTTTGTGTCCGGATCAGGATCAGGGCAGGGTGATCAAGAGGCCCTAACAGCGCCTGAGGTTATTGGCCAAGAGGGTCCAGTGTTGACAGAGGATCGAGTCGGGGAGATCATCCGCGAGGAGGTGGTCGAGATTGTCCGGGGATAGATTCTGGAGTTGTTTGGGTCTATTAAGACCGTTATGATGGAGTACTTCGATGAAAGATACACAACCCTTGCAAAGACGACTACTGCTGCAGCTGCATAAGCTGTAACAATGGCATGAGGAGGAGTAGGAACCAATCGAGGCTTCTAGTACATGGACTTTGATAACACGAAGCCCCCTACTTTTCATGGGACTCAGGACCCCATAAAGGTTATGAGGTGGGTTTCTGATGTGGATGGATGTTTCTTTACTTGCTCGTGTCCTACTTACTAGAAGGTAAGGTGTGCTCTGAACCTGCTTAGGTCCCGGGCCAAGGATTGGTGAAGATTGACGACAGGGTCATACACTGATGATCAAAGAGTTGTTGTTACTTGGGAGCAGTTCAGGGATATGTTCTGTGCCCCATACATTCCACAGGTTGAGTGGGAACGATTGGTTCAGGAGTTTTTGAGTTTGAGACAGGATGGGAAGTTGGTGATAGAGATCACTCGTATGTTCACAGAGAGTGCGGTGTTCTACCTAGAGTTTGCTTCCGAGTAGGCTCAGATGACTCGTTATTTGAGCATGCTCAAGACCAACATTAGACAATTTGTGTCTACCCAGCGATGTGATACTCTGCTGGAGCTACAGGAAGCCGCTAGGCGGCGTGAGTTGGAGATTGAGTTGTAGTTGAGGGAGCAGCGGTAGTCCCCGACACAGTCTCAGTCGGCGCTGAAGCGGTCTAAGACCGCTGATTCTAGGACCGGGGGTCAGCAGAGCCGCACTTGTGGAAAGTGTGGCAAGGGTCACTTTAGAGTTTGTCGAGTGGGTAGTTGGTGCCACAAGTGTGGCAAGGAGGGGCACTATGCTAGGGACTATCGCAGTCCGCCTATTTCCTGCCAATAAAGGAAACATATAAAATGGAAAAGCTGACAGATCTACATAAAGGATGTTATGAGATTACATGGCGTGCCAATATCTATTATCTCTAACATATCAGTTTCTCCACCTGATATGTTAAGTATGCTTTAGACATTTTCATTTCCTTCTTAAAATATGAGGTACTATAAAGTATGATGGAATTGAGGAAGGAACGAAATGCTTCATAATATTAGAATGAAAAAAAGTAGTTTGTTTTGTTTATGATGGAATGGACTGGAGTATAAACCGATTTCTGTTTATGTAATTTTTAATAACATAAATACTTTAGTAAACTCATAACACTAACAATATATATATTTTTGGAGTAAGGGACAATTATTGAAAAAGATAGTTACACGGGGACGAAATATGCGAGGAAAAAAATATTTGGGATCAAAATTGTTATATTATATTAGCAAAGTGAGTACTTTATGACTCATAATAGCAATGTATTCATATTTTCTTTCCAATAACAAGAATATACTTCAAAATTGTTATATCAACAAAGTGACGGCTTTATGACTCATAATAGTAACGTATTCATATTTTCTTTCCAATAACAACAATATACTTGCCACAATGTTTTAAAAACTACCAATAAAGTCAATATCATACTTATTTTTTTAATAGCAACATACTTGAGATAACGGTTTAAAAAGTTACCAACAAGGTCATATATGATTTCTTGATTCGATATACCTTTACGTTTCCAATTGATAAAATTAAGAGAGAGAGAGAGAGAGAGGGTTATACAATTCTTATTTGTTTTTATTGCAGATTACATTGGTTCTGCAGTCCATGGCGAAACTGTAGGGAAAGTGACAAAGGTCAATGGCTTCATTTTGGTATGTATACAATCATTTCTTTCCAGGTGTCCTACTGTGAAAGACAAATTCATGCTTTCATTCATCCTGGGGCATATGACGTTTGTTGACACTCCTTGAGTTTTATTAATTCTGTTGCCAATATCTATTATTTTGTAGATGGCATGATTATTTATACATTTTGTTGATGAATTTTCATGTAAAATTTGTATCTAATGTTTGAAATTCAAAGTTCTATTTATTTTAGTTAAAAAAAACTTTTTAATTCTAAAATAATGCACCGAACAAAAAAACAGTTTTCTTTGAATTATTCACGAATACCAACATTTACATAAAACTCATTTGTAAAGGGCAATTTTTTTGACAAAACTGTAATTTTGGTCTTTGTGGCTTGTAAAAAACTTTGGATAGGGTCCAAAAAGTTTTCGACTTATATGGAAGTTCCAAAATCATTTTTTTTTTGGTTTTGGTTTTGGTCCTAAAAAACTTAAAAAGATTGTTATATCCTTCTTAATTTATTTCTTATATTTTTAAATTTATTTTAATTAAAAAAAGATTATTTATCCTACCCACACCCTACCGGTGCCTCATCTTCTCTCTCTCTCTATATATATATATATATATATATATATATATATATATATATATATATATATATATATATATATATATATATATATATCTTTCTCTCTAGAGTCGAAGCTCCCAAAGGCTCCGAGTACAAAAAAAAAAAATTGAAGCCGTTTTCTTCTTCTGAATCAAATCGACATGTGCAAGTATGAAGTCTGGTTCATTAGCAACCTAAAAAAAATATTGACCCTTATTTTATTCTTCTTTTTCTTCTTCCTCTTTTCTAATTTACAGGTTTGAGAAAAAGGAAAAAAAGACGAACAACTCTAGAGATGTTGATTTCGTGGTTGAAGGAAAATGGGCCCTAGAAAAGCTAGTAATGTTTCCTGGTGGGGATGAAACTTTGTGAATAAAGGTTGTTGGTGGTGGTTTACAGTGATAGATTGATGCATTTTTTCCTTCTCATAGAAATCGCACAAGTGTGTGTATGTGTGTGTTCATCTTCAAAACTCATCGTCTGCTTCTTCTTTTGTGGTTTTTCAGTGAACCACACAAGCTAGTAGAGTCATAGCTTTTTATATAAGGAAAAACAACAGTAAATTGATTGTCGGATTATCGGATCAGATTTAAGATCTCA
Source organism: Lactuca saligna (assembly GCF_052625555.1). Classification (NCBI taxonomy): domain Eukaryota; kingdom Viridiplantae; phylum Streptophyta; class Magnoliopsida; order Asterales; family Asteraceae; genus Lactuca; species Lactuca saligna. The sequence goes on along the minus strand of NC_136417.1, from coordinate 174,367,704 downwards.
AAAGAAGTTTTGATATTCAAGATCCTAGAAACAGTTCTTGATGATGGCTCTCATTCTTCGTCTTCATATTTCAACATGGCTCTCATTCTTCGTCTGCTTCTTCTTTTGTTAACAGTGAGGGGGGTTTATTATTTTATAAATATATAAATACTTAAATTAATAAATAAAATAGAAAAAACAAATGCAAAGAGTAAAAGAGTCCTTTCAAATTGCTTAGGGACCAAAACCAAAGGGAATTATTGATTTTGGATCATCTACGCAAATCGAAAACTTTTTGGATCAAATCCAAAGTTTTTTGAATACCACAGGGACAAGGGGGGGGGGGGGGGTTAACCGGTTGAGTGATAAGGTTGGGTGGGGTAGAATTTTATTTTTATTATTTTCTAAATATTTAAATATTTAAATTAATAAATAAAATAGAAAAAACAAATGCAAAGAGTAAAAGAGTCCTTTCAAATTGCTTAGGGACCAAAACCAAAGGGAATTATTGATTTTGGATCATCTATGCAAATCGAAAACTTTTTGGATCAAATCCAAAGTTTTTTGAATACCACAGGGACAAGGGGGGGGGGGGGGGGGTTAACCGGTTGAGTGATAAGGTTGGGTGGGGCAGAATTTTATTTTTATTATTTTCTAAATATTTAAATATTTAAATTAATAAATAAAATAGAAAAAACAAATGCAAAGAGTAAAAGAGTCCTTTCAAATTGCTTAGGGACCAAAACCAAAGGGAATTATTGATTTTGTATCATGCAAATCGAAAACTTTTTGGACCAAATCCAAAGTTTTTTAAATATTACAGGGACAAATGGTATGGACCTATTCAATGTATCAAAAAAAAAAACATTTTGCTTTACAATTCATATCCATGCCAATCGTATGGATGAACTTCATCTATTTATCATTGTTAGACCATATAGAAGTTTATAGATAAAAAATGCCACTAAATATTAATTAAAAACCAAAACTTATTTGAGTTATTTATTTAAAAACAACATCAACTATAAATATATAATTTTATTGTATACTAGATGCAGAAATTCATATAATTTAGTTGATATATAAATTCATTGTTATTGTATATCCCTCAACACTTATATGGCATCAATATGTGTTTCATGTTACAAATAGCTTATATATGTAACAATATGAGATTTAATTACTATTTTAAGTGTAACATGAATACGTTGCCCTTTTCTATTTCTTTTATTTCCATTTTATTTTTTAATCAACTCATTTTATAAATAAATAAATAAATAAATAAAATTACAAAAATCCAAACAAAAACAGCTATATATACACATAATTTTCAATAAATAAATAAAATTACAAAAATCCAAATAAAAACAGCTATATGTACACATAATTTTTAAAAAAGGTATTAATATAAAATTTGGTTTACCAAAATAAAAATTAAAAGAAAAAAAAATATACAAAACAAAAAGAAGTTTCTTGGACCGAGAGACAACAAGACGACTCCGTCTATTTCAAAGTCCACCCATTCACATTTTCGTAGAAGTTCATAAGCTTTTCTAAATTTACTCAGACCAAGTTTCAATCTTGAATCTAACCAACAATTCTGCGAATTACCTGTTGCTTCATAATCCAATTTCTCCACAAATTGGGTTCTGATACTGATGGCTGGTCGTTTTGATCCTAATCCCTTTGACGAAGGAGATGAAGTGAATCCATTTGCTGTAAGTCGTGAATCTTATTCGAATCAACTTATTGCGTCTCATTTAACGCTTGATTCAATGTTGTTTCTTTGAGTTTTGTTAAGTAATTTTTGAGTTCATACCCTTTATGCTTCAGTCTAGGGTTTGTTTCGTTATTTCGTTTGCTTAATTTGTTTCGAGATTGAAATTAGGGTGTGATCGACTGACTTCTATTATTTTATAGTTTTTGGATCTGATTTAGTTTCTGCAACCTCTTGCTTTGTTTACATATGTGCAAATTACAATAAATGGCAACATACATTCATTAGATTAGTTGCTAAAACTCTGTACTTGGTAAGTTTAATAAATAAAATTGTTACATTTCTGTAACGATTTTGGAAAGTTGAGTGGTTTCTATAAGGGTTATATGCATGATATGGTAATGTACTTCCATTTATTTGTAAATTTACCCACTTATATAAATATTATTTTGTTTTTTTATGACATTGATATAAGGGTTAAATGCATGATATGGTAATATCATTGTTTTAGTAATAATGATTCTTATACGTATTCAGGGAGAACAAGCGGGAGGAAAAGCAGCCGGAAAGTCAAACTATGGTGGAGGCCCGTTTTACACGACTGTAAGGCCCAATTTTTTATTTTTTTTATTTTTATTTTTGGTGTATGGAATATCGACGATTAAAAAATATTTAAGAAAATGGAAGGAATAAATAAATGAGGGAAAACTTGTAAAAGGTTAGGACTTGATGTGGAAAGTCTCGTTTTCTTGATTTTTTGTGTTAAGTCTTTCTTTCTGTATTAAGTCAGTAAGAAGCATCCATATACAACTTATGAGATTAAGTTGTGTCCTTTTTAAATTTAAAAATGAAAAAGAAACAAAGTTTGTTGGTTGGGTTTTTTGCAGAGTGTTCCTTCGGCTACAAACTCTAGGCTTTCGCCTCTTCCCCACGAGCCTGCGGATTTCTATGATCGTACTGCACCGGTTGACATTCCACTTGATTCAGCTGCAGTAAGCTCAACTTTAGATTTTATGAATTCATTTGTCACACATGAAATGACATCTTGTATTGTGTTGTGTTTGGTCTGTTTTTTGACATGACATAACAAGAAATGTTGTACTGTGGTTGATTTTGATTGTGTTTGACATGAGTGACAAAACATGTTGTACTGTGTTTGACATGACATAACAACACATGTTGTACTGTGTTTGACATGACATAACAGAACATGTTGTACTGTGTTTGACATAACATAACAACACATGTTGTACTGTGTTTGTCATGACATAACAGAACATGTTGTACTGTGTTTGACATAACATAACAACACATGTTGTACTGTGTTTGACATGACATAACAGAACATGTTGTACTGTGTTTGACATAACATAACAACACATGTTGTACTGTGTTTGTCATGACATAACAGAACATGTACTGTGTTTGACATGACATGCTGTATTGTGTTTGACATGACATGACATGCTGTACTGCTTTTGGTATGTTGGTGTGTATTTCACATGACATGACATGTTGTACTGTGTTTGGTGTGTATTAGACTGCTACTAAATGTCAGTGGGACAAAAGGTGAACAATTTTTTGTCCCAACCAAAAAAAGTTGGAACAAGGTAGGACAGGGACTCGCTCTCGATCTCATCGTTTGTGAAAAAGACGTGAATACCCTCTGTATCTTTATGATCGAAAAAAGCCCTAGAAAGTTTGTGTGTAAGTAAATCGACTAATTGTTGGCCCTAACTCTTACCCTCTATGGAAATGTGTGTTGAAGGATCTGAAGAAAAAAGAGAGAGAGCTGCAAAGTAGGGAAGCTGATTTGAGGAAGAGAGAAGAGGTACTTGTTAATTTCTTTACGTTTGGTTTAGGGTTAAATGCGTAATTTTGCTAATAACGTTTCATGTTTTTCCTAGTTTATGCAACAAAATGGTTTTTTAGATGAAATATGCAACCACGTTTAATTATTTATTTCATAAATTCTTTTTACACGAATAAAATGTGTAATTCTTTGATTTTGTAGATAGTAAAACGCAAAGAAGAGGCAGCTGCTCGAGGTAACATATCCTCTTTATATCTTTGTCTCATAAATGAAAAAGGACAAAATACAAAAAAATAAATAAAAGGATAATCATGTACATTCACCATTTTATCAATTTAGTCTGTGAACTATTATTTTTAAGGATTATTATAATAATAGTCTAGTGGCTAAATTCATAAAAAAAAAAAAAAAATCAAAGGCTAATATAAGATAAAATGGTGAAATTATGAAGGTTGTGGTTTTTTGTATTTTGGGAAAAATGTTTCTTTACACTGTCAAAAAAAAGTATAATGGTTAAATCACTACAAAAGGAGTAATTATGCTACCTTTTCAACAAGTAGTTATTTAAATTAAGGGTAGAATAGTCATTTGAGTAATATTGTTGTTTCAGCTGGTATTGTTCTTGAGGAGAAGAATTGGCCACCTTTTTTCCCAATTATTCATCATGATATAGCAAATGAGATACCAATTCATCTACAGAAATTACAATATGTTGCATTCACAACATACTTGGGTATGTTTTTATTTATTTGCTCATACTTTTTGGAAAAATTATTTTTTTATTCAGAAGATGATTGTACACTTGAGGAAATGGAAGAAAAAATATATAAATAAATAAGGGGATATTTATTAAATCGTTCTTTCTGCATTAAACCAAAAAGAAACACACACACACACGCACATATATACATATATATATATATATATATATATATATATATATATATATATATATATATATATTGTTATTAACTTTTTATTGAATTGCAATAAGTAAAAAAGAAAATCACATCAAAAATCATATTTTCAATCTTTAACATAATCAGAAACAACATATTCTTTTTATTATTATTATTATTATTATTATTATTATTATTATTATACTATTCTATTAAAACATAACAATTATAATATGTAAAATTGTAAATTAGTTATTTGTAAACATTTAGACGGTTGAGGGTTTTTTCAGAAAAATGGACAAAGTTGAGGGTTTATTCGGAAAAAAATGATAAAATATATAGTCCTTTTCATGAAAAAAATAAAGATGAGGTTTAATCCTGTAAAAACACAAAATATAAGGTCTTTTATGAGATTAACCCTTAATTATAACTTAACTTTTAATAATATTTTTTGTTATGAAAATTACTAAAATTGCAGTGACTAATAATCTAAAATAATTTATGGCAATCAGGATTAGTTCTTTGCCTTGTTTGGAACATTGTGGCTACAACAACAGCATGGATCAAAGGAGAAGGTTCGTGTTAATTTATTATTATTCTAATTTTTATTTTTAATATCTTTACTACTAAAACATTTGTTAGAGATTTATTGTAATTCTAATTTTTATTTTCTTTTTATTTCAGATCCAACGATTTGGTTTCTTGCTCTTATCTACTTCATATCAGGGGTCCCGGGCGCCTATGTGTTGTGGTATCGTCCACTTTATCGTGCTTTTAGGTCAATTCTCTCTCTTAATCTTCTTTATCAAATAAGGGCATATTCGTAAAAAGTCACAACTCAATGTGAAAAAAAAAAAAATCTCATTTTCATGTTTTTTTTTAATGAACTTAAAGAAACAATCATTTACTATTTCTTAACAAATCACACCTTCTCTTTTGCAGGAGCGAAAGTGCGTTCAAGTTCACTTGGTTTTTCCTATTTTACTTGGTAAGTCATTTTAGTTTTTTCTTCAGGGGCATTATGGTCTTTTTACGTTTTTCCATCAACTTCTTCATGTTTCTTTCTCCAGATTCACATAGCTTTTGTCATCTTTGCCGCTGTTGCTCCTCCAGTTGTCTTCAAAGGAAAATCTCTCGCGTAATCTCCTTATCTTCCTATTTTTAACATAATAATAACAATATTACTAATATACCCTTTTGTAATCTTCATTTATAATTTTTTTTCCCTTTTAAAAACAGTGGTATCCTACCAGCTGTTGATCTTGTTGGAGACCATGCTTTGGTTGGGGTAAGTTCCTTGATGCAAGAAATAGCAACATACTTTTATTTTTAAAATTATTATTACAACATTTTACTTTAAAAGAATTAAAGTAGGATGCTATGTAGTAAACAAATTAATGAAAATACATTGCTATTTTCCATTGTACTAATGACATCCATTTTTTGTTTAGATCTTCTACTTTGTTGGATTCGGTTTATTCTGTCTAGAATCTCTGCTCAGCATCTGGGTTATCCAGGTCAGATTTCTCATTGCTTTTCCTATTTTGCCCTTGCGGAAAGAAAAAAAAAGGTTTGAAACTTAAGGGTATACATGTCATTGTGCAGCAAGTATTCATGTATTTCCGAGGCAGTGGGAAGGCTGCTGAGTTAAGACGTGAAGCTGCTAGAACTGCTGTACGAGCAGCAATATGACCATATCGCCCCTATCATTTCAACAGTTTTTTTTTTTTTTTTTTTTTTTTTTTTTTCTCTAATGGATTAATGTCAAGATTTGTTGTTTGTTTTTTGAAAAAGTATAGAAAGATGATGGTAGATTTGTATCTGTAAATCTTTTAGTTGTTTACAAGTGATGGTTTTGTTTATTGGCATTCTATTTCTGAGGATTACTTTTACAATTGCTAAACTTTATATTTCAGGTTATTGTTATAAAATTTCTTAAACATCAAAATATCTTATTTACCCAACTTAATTTCTAAATATCTTATTTACCCTTAATAAAATTTCTAAATATCATATTTACCCTTCATAAAATTTCAAAGTATCATATATATCATTTCTAAACATCAAAATATCGTATATGTTTTTCTTAAATATCAAAATATCGTATATGCATTTTTTAAACATCAAAATATCAATGATAATATCTAAAATACCCTCCATCTATAACATGATAATAATCAACAACAAAAACTAAACAATCAAAATATACATTTCATATAGAGGGCTGAAAATGGATCTTTTTATTTGTCAAGAGAGCGACATTCCAACTATTTAAAGCAACAATTTAGAAGTTCAAATTCCATTATTATAGATATAAGGATAATATGGTTAATATTTTTAATTATTATAATAATTCTAAGGTATAAAATCTAATTATAAAATATTAAAAACATTATAAAAAAGGATTTGGGCAAAAATGATATTTTGAAGGTTTACGAAGGGCAAATATGTTATTGAGAAATTAAGTTGGGCAAATATGATATTTTGAAGTTTAAGAGGGGCATATATGAAATTCTCCTTTTTATATATATATATATATATATATATATATATATATATATATATATATATATATATATATATATATATATATATATATATATATATATATATACTAACTCGGATGTTTTGTTTCAGTGAACAAAATGTTCAAGTTGCTTACTTTTGATAGTATTTTATTACAAAAATATTTTTTTTGTAAAAAAAAGGAAAATAGTTTGGTACCATTTATGATATTAACCCTCTTATTAATATATTATGGTCCTTTGTTTTTACTTTTATATTTTGGGTTTCTTCCTCAACCATATTGCTAAATTTTTACAGAAAACATGTAATTTACTAAGAAAATAATACAAGTTGGAAAACATGTTTTAATTTTCAATAAAATCTATATACACATGATAAATCTTTTAAAACAAAATTACCTGAATGGTTCCTAAGGTTTGCAAACATCTTTGCAAGAAGATTTAAGCCCCAACTTGTTGATTTTGATGAATTAAATGGGTTTAAAAGCTATGACATTGGATATTTAGGTGTTAGATTGTTGCTGAATTTTTACATGTTAGATTATAATATAGAACTTGTTTTATCATATTGGTTTTAATTTTTAACTAGTAAGTTACTACCCCTGCTTTGCAAGGGGACTAAGCTTGCGTAAAGTCGAAAGTGTAAGAAGCAAACTTGTAAATATACAAAAGTCATGTGGCAAAAGCGTCATACCAAAATAGTGTAAGGATGAAATAGGGGAATATGTTTTGTAATTCTTTTAAACATATGGACCATTTTTATATAAAAAAAAATACACGATGATCTTTTCTATAAACTACATGTGTAATTTTTGAAATTTATTTTCTACTCAGGGCCAAACTTGCTATTATACAACAATCTTAAACATAGGGACTATTTTTTTGAAAATAATTTCACAGGGACCTTTTTCTATAAATTCAAAAATTACACGGACTAAATCTATCAAAATTCAAAATGTTTGCAAGCGAAGGTTGGTCGAAAAGTTCTCTTTCCAAAAAAACACTAAAAATATTTGTGGCAAAACTCGTAAAATGAAAAAATTGTATCGTTCATAAAAACTTTCTAATTAATATATATTGTACGTGATCACGGTTAAATGCTTGTTTATGTAACTACGTTGGATTTGACACGAATTATGCATATCCATTTCAACTGATATACATATAGAAATATTCCATATTTTGTCAAAAAATAAATAAATAAATAAATAGTTGCATAATTCATATAAAAAAACCTTTAAATTTTTATAAAATGATAGAAAAAAGTATATGAGCATTGTGAATATTTAAACCTCAATCAAAAGGTTTCTAGCTCAACAATTTTAGATATTATCATCTCTTTTTAAGGTTAAGAGTTAATATTACGGACATAGATGAAATTAAATGTTTGTTTATGAGTAATTAAATATATATTTGTCGGTTCAAAATAAATAAATAAATAAATAAATAATTTAAACCTCAAACAAAATAAGGACCGTGTTAGTTAATATCCAAGGACATTTAAGCTTGTCTCTTGTAAGTAAATACTAAATACTAATCTATTCTTCTTAAACAAATATCTTGTTTGCAATTAACATTTATTTTCATTTTAATATTTTGATTTTGATTAATAATAAGAAGGTAATACCACTCGAGTTAATAGTTGTTAATTCCCCACGCGGAGGGATATAATTATAATTTCATTAAATACCACGTGGTTCTTAATATTTCAGTGATGTGAAGTGTGAACAACATAAAGCTAAAAATCTGAAAAAACATAAAGACAAAAGATATACTGATACAGAATTTTATAATGCAAAAGAAAAGGTGAAAGGAAAGGAAGCCTGGTCAATATGGTCAATATTCCTGTCAAAAGTTTTTAGGCCCTTTTTGTAATTTTCCTCTAAACGAGGGGCATCTTACAAAGAGCCTCATATATATAAATGTAGCTCAAACCAGTAACCACCACTACAAAACTACAGCCCAAACACTCCTCCCCAAATTCCATCACGCCCCCGTGAGATTGTAGCTAGTTCATATGGCCGGAGTAAGGAGATCAGCCGCGATGAAGAACAGAAATGGCGTCCGATGTGCATCTGGTAATGGACGTCCGATTCCGGTGAGAGGTCAAGTGAAGATAGCGATTGTGTTAGGATTAGCTCAGTCTGTGGCATCCTTCTTCTCCTCTAATGGCCGATCGTAATCATCTTAAGATCTTTGCATCAACCAACTCCTCACACTTAATTTTTTGAAAGAGGAAGGAGAGATCAATTTTGATATAGTTCTATGGAAGATTTCTATCATTTGTATTTGTATGTATGTAACTTGTATTAATGGATGATCATGATCTGTTTGTTCGAATCTTGTTGATATCTGATGATCCATTTGCATTTGGTTTCTTTCTTTCCAAATTTAAGTGTTTTTTTTTTCCCTACGGTACTAATGATACAACTTCCTTTACAATTATAAGAACTAATTACATAATTTTATTCAACAAAGTTTCAGTTTTGTTCCATTGTTATGAGTGGGCAATAATAAAGTGGCATAACAACTGTTTCGTATAAGTTTAAGATACACATGAATACGTGATTTACATATATAATTACCTCTAAATCAATGCACCTAGCCAAAAGCCCCTAAATTTGTGCCAACATTGTATAAAAAGACTTAGTTTGAGATCATATAGCTAATAGATCGACCAAAATTCATGAACATATTCTTGCTAACACTATCAAACCCACGATTCAAAAAGTGGTGAGATAATAAATTATGTTTATTTGATAAAACATGTTCAAATACCCAATAACTAAAACCTACAAAAAATTAACTTAATAACTAAAACCACAAAAAAAAAAAAAAAAAAAAAACTAACCTAATAACTAAAGCCCACAAATGCTTAATAAAAAAAGCTTTGATTCATATCAAGACAACATCATATGTGCATCTCTTGTGATTGGAGCATCTGAGAAAAGGTGATTCCTTGTGGTTTTTCATCAGATTCCTCGTTGTATCATTGTATTCATAAGTTTAGTTACATCAGAGTGTGTCTAAAGGTAAATGGTAGAAAATGTAGGGAAAATAAAGAGTATAATATTGAAATTAGAAGTGTAATTAAACCTTGATAACGGACATATTTGGATAACCAGAAAACATAGGTCTTGGAGGAGGAAGCTCACTCTCTTAATCGTTATACATTCCATCGCTGAAAAAATCTTAACACAATGCAACAATATTAATAAATTTATAACAATGCAATGTACTACAGCCGTGTACAGGATGAACATAAATCCTTCACAAAGTTAAAGCGAGTAACTATTGATTTGAAGTGCAAGAACAGACAACCTGGTAAAACACTTACCCCGTTGTCAATGCTTTTTCTACTACCGTCTATAGCTGTTGGAGGTGCTGGTAGTAGAACGATCACAGGAGACGGCGTCTTATACGAATTTGGATTGCATTACCCAATCTTCAAGTTCCAACCCAATTTGGATCGCAATAGGCCCATCTATTGATTATGATGTGAGCTATAACAACGATAAATTGGTACTGGCCACATGACATGTGATGTAGCAAAATTTGTGTGCATGGTAACATGAGAAGCTGATATGGATGTGGATTAATGCATGGGAGTTACAATGGAGATGGTTAAGTGTGATGGAGTTATAGAGTGAGAGTTACAGATAAATCATTAATGTGATGGAGTTATGGAGTGGGAGTTAAAAATAAATCATTAGTGGTCATTAGTGAAGTGGGAGTTACAAATGAATCATTAGTGGTCATTAGTGGTGTGTTTATTTCAGCATTTAATAAGCTTTTAGTTGGCATACTTATTAGAGTGTCTTTTGAGTTTTTAACCGTTATCTTGTAAGGCTATATATAGCCATTTCCTTTCATTTGTAAGAAGAGAATTATGTTTTTGAATATATTGAAAATTGAAGTGTTGTTCATTCCGAGTTGTTGTGACAATTCAAAATTTGATCCTTATTAGGACGCGCCTCTTAATATTGATCTTGAACTCAAGTTAATAGGTCTTAACTTGTTTTCATAGAATTTCAAGGTATAGGTCTAGTTTGATATTCAAATCTATCCCTTTTTCTTTATTTTGTTCTTGTCAAATCCATTGTTGTTTATTCCGCTGCATTTTCAAACCCATTTGATACTATTTATGGTGTCAATCCCAATATTAGTATCAGTTCATGTGTTAGAAGTCTAGATTCGTGTTAGTTGCGCTTGGAGTGATCCATACACGCATCATAAGTGGTATCAGAGCCCAGTTCTGATTGGGTGTTGTTGAGTTCTTGTTTAGTAAAAAAAAAAGAGGTTCCTACGACTGTTGCTGATTTGCTGTTGTTAAGTTCTTGGCAAAATCTGTTGTTGCTGTTACTGAAGAAGAAATAAAATTATGCCAAGTGTTATCACGAATTCAGTTATAATGGATTGTGATGATCCGAATTTTCTTTGTGTTCTTCTTGAAGCTATGCAGTATGTATCCAAAGAATCAAAGCGAAGGAAACCTAGGCGTGAGTAGCCAAGGAATGTGGGGGAGTTAAAGATACATGAATTGCCTAAATTCATTGGAGGATTCAATCCAGAAAAATATTTGGATTGGGAGAAGGAGATGGAAAGAGTTTTTCAGTTCAAATGTGTGGACGATGAATGGAGTTGCAAATATGCCATTCTAAGATTGAGAGGAGAAGTTGAATTATGGTATGAAAAGTTGAAGGCAAAAAGAACCCGTGAAGGAAAGGGAAAGCTTTCTTCTTGGGAATCTCTGAAACGAAAACTCCGAGAGAGGTATGCGCCAATGACCTTGGAGACTGTTAATTTCAAAAGAAGGGTGGAGATATTTACGAAGGCAGTTACGATCAAAGAGGAAGAAGAAGAGTACAAAGCCTCTGCTGTTGACACAATTATAGTATTTGAAACTTCACAAACCTTTGATGACCAAGTTAATGTTGTTGATGTCAGGGTGGAAGAAGTCAAGGTGGAAGAAGTTAATTTCGTTGTTGAAGACAAAATTGCTGAAGTAATTATTGAAGAAACGAATTTCATGATTATAGATGATAATACTGAAGCGGTGGATGAATTCATTGAAGAAGTTGAAGAAGGAGATAACTCCAAGGTTGAAATTCTTGAAACTGTGGAGGAAATCATGGAAGAAAATAATTTTGTTGATGCGAACAAATTTTTTGAGAAGGAGGTAATTTTGGTTGAACCAAGAAAGAAATTCCAAGAGTCCATCACATCTACAACAGTGTATCCCATAGATGACAAACAAGTCCAGAAACATTCGACTATATTGAAGAGTGAAATGAAAGTGGAGCATATTAAATGCGAAGATGTGATTGTGGTGCAAGAGGATGCAAAAGTGATGGAGGTTTCGCATCAAGAAGACCCAAATGTTGATTTACCCATGGTGTGTCAGGATGTGACTCCAACAGATTGACCACCAGAGGAGACGAAGGGTGACGTTTGTGTGAACCCTTGTGTTACTGTTGTTATTTTGTCGTTTTTCACTATTACTTTTGATAAAAAGTTTTGCGTGATTGGAGATGGTGAGGTTTTGTTGATGATTCAAAGACTACAAGGCCAGTTATTATTGGATGATGACAAAATGTTGTACCCTATAGAAGACAATATGGGGGAGGTTTCACAAAGAAATATTCTTGGTGGTTGCGATCAAACACGAAAAGTTGGTTCGTGTGGCGAATCTAAACTTTTTTATTGGCTACAGAAAACCGATGTTGTTATTGGTTCTTCATTTGTTATTGAAGAACATAAGGAGACATGGGGTGAAGTTGGTGATGAAAGAACGGAGAAGGATGGTGTCTATTCTGTTACAAACCATCTTCCAAAAAGCAAAAAAGGAGTGAATCAACATGAAGAGTCAAGTCCCAAGTATTCACATGGGAAGGGGTCCATAATGTTTGGATTCTTATTTTTGTGGTGTACCTTAAGTTGGGAAGCCTCAATGTTGGGACGTGCTATTCACCAATCCACAAATAGAAAGCATGATTCATTCTTTCAAAGGACCGATGTTAACCTTTTAAATTTTTACAAAGTTAATTTCCAGGGTCCTTATCTTTTTCATGAGAAGTTGCAAAAATGGTTTTTGTTCCATAAATGGAGAGTGTGGTTAGGAATAAATTCAGCAAGTTCTTCAAGCTGTTCGAAGAAGAATGTTTGTAAATGGAGGCGAGACAAATTGGTGAAGGAGGAAAGCCAACATTTTTTTGGTTTGTTACAAGGAGAAACACTATTTCAAATAGAAGGAAGTCATTATCATTGCGATTAGTCACGTCTTTGTGATTGGAAAAGTTACATCATTGCGACTAAAACAATTGCATCATTGCGAACGGAAGGACTTCGTTATCATTATCATCGGTCTGTTAAGATGTTGTTGGGAATGAAGAAGAAATGTGTGATAGTTGCTCCTATGTTGATATGGCCAAATCTTTTCTATCTTTTCAAGTTCATGATACACCTTGATGAAATCTTGGTGTATCACAAAAGCAGGGAACAATATTTGGTGAAGTTTAAGCAATTGTTTGAAGCCCCTAGATCTCAAAGATTATATGAGATGCAGGAGAAGAGTTTAGACCTTGTTGTTTCAAAAGGGGAATGGAATTCGAAGGGCATGGTTTACAAAGCAAGGATGTCAATTAGAAACAAACAAGACTTCAGTACTCCTATGAAAACTGAGAACTACTATGGTGATGGTAATTTCATTGATCGTGAACAATTTGCTAAAGGTGCCAAAGAGTTTCTATTGCAAAATAGCTTTCTCTTCAATGGGAAGCATATTTTTGTTCCAAGGTGTCATATTCATGAATGGCTAGTACGAGAAGCATATGGTTATGGTTTAACTGGTCATTTTGGGATGATCAAGACTTTGGAAGTGTTAAAAGGGAATTTCCTTTGGCCCAAAATGTTTTTAAAGGTGGTGTATTTGCATGGAGTTTCCAAGATGAATGTTTTAGACCGTGACTCTAAGCATTTGAGTTACTTCTGGTATACGATACCGAGGAAAATCGGTTTCTTTTCATCATATCTTGAAGATGATGAACTTGCAGAATTGAGGTCAATTCCTTTTGAAGTGGGAAGGGATGATACGAATTTGGATTGCATTACCCAATCTTCAAGTTCCAACCCAATTTGGATCGCAATAGGCTCATCTATTGATTATGATGTGAGCTATAACAACGATAAATTGGTACTGGCCACATGGCATGTGATGTAGCAAAATTTGTGTGCATGGTAACATGAGAAGTTGATATGGATGTGGATTAATGCATGGGAGTTACAATGGAGATGGTTAAGTGTGATGGAGTTATAGAGTGGGAGTTACAGATAAATCATTAATGTGATGGAGTTACGGAGTGGGAGTTAAAAATAAATCATTAGTGGTCATTAGTGAAGTGGGAGTTACAAATGAATCATTGGTGGTCATTAGTGGTGTGTTTATTTCAGCATTTAATAAGCCTTTAGTTGGCATAGTTATTAGAGTGTCTTTTGAGTTTTTAACCGTTATCTTGTAAGGCTATATATAGCCATTTCCTTTCATTTGTAAGAAGAGAATTATGTTTTTGAATATATTGAAAATTGAAGTGTTGTTCATTCCGAGTTGTTGTGACAATTCAAAATTTGATCCTTATTAGGACGCGCCTCTTAATATTGATCTTGAACTCAAGTTAATAGGTCTTAACTTGTTTTCATAGAATTTCAAGGTATAGGTCTAGTTTGATATTCAAATCTATCCCTTTTTCTTTATTTTGTTCTTGTCGAATCCATTGTTGTTTATTCCGCTGCATTTTCAAACCCATTTGATACTATTTATGGTGTCAATCCCAATATTAGTATCAGTTGATGTGTTAGAAGTCTAGATTCATGTTAGTTGCGCTTAGAGTGATCCATACACGCATCAGCGTTGGTGGAAGGACGATCATGAAAGGTGGAGCCGATGGATGGATGATCAGAGGAAGTGTTGATGTTGGTTTTGTGGTATGGGGTCAATATGGAGAAAAGGGACGCCTATGTTTATTTAGGTCGTTGAGGGTAAAATTGTGGTTTTAGAATACTGTATCATACATAGCCTTTGTCTTGCTATATTGGAGCTCGATTTCAACCACCATCTTTCCTACTCCTCTTATGGACCCCAAAGTCTAATGTTGATTGCAAGGATGTAGATGTGAAGATGAACATGCAATGGTGGTTCAAAGTAATGGCCTGATGGGTAGGTGGTTGAAGGTGATACACTTGTGATATGTTGCTGGTTGAGGGTCTATATGTTGATGGAGAGAGAAGGGAGTAGATTTCTTGATATCAAATTTTAAATCTGAAATCAGATGAGAGGTATTAGGTGGGGGGAAGAGAAGACTATCATGCCTACAAATCACCTTCCCTTTTCAAACCCATACCATACAACACTATTTATTTGATAAGACCTTAAGAATAGTTAAATAATATTTGGTAAATGTTATGTTTTCTAATGTGAACCAATTATAAGCTTCCGATGAACGCTTGATTTCATAACATCTCTTCCACCTTCATCTCTGTGATTATACAACCATTCACGGAGGTTGTTATGGTGGATCCAAGTTATATAACCCAAAAGAAAATGTTCCTTAAAGTCATAAAAAAAACTCAAATCTTGAGATTATGAGTAAAAAATCACAATATTTTAGCAGGGAAAGAGGAGTATAAAGATAAAACCAGAGATTTTTTCCTGGAAATCATAAAAAGATGCCTATATCTGAGCATTTTTTTTACCATCAACTTCATCTTCCTTCTAAAATTCCGCTTAAGACCTCGACAAAGTTAGCAATCAATAAAATCAACAATTATAAAAATCTCACCGGAATTTTAAGCAATAGAAACAAAATTTTTGATTTGGGAAATAAAATTAGAAGGTAGGATAAAGAGTCGAGATTCATTTTGTTCTAACGTGGATTTGGTGGTTTGAATACTTCAAGAGTGGTGGCTGATGGAGGAAATGAATTTAGGATTTTTCATTGCTTGAACTTTGATCCAATTAATCAGATGCAAATAATCCAGATCTTGGAGCAAAAAGTCGGTGATTGCGGTAAATGAAGGTCGACAATCAAGCACGACGCTGTGTAGTGTTGTAGTGGATGTGAGGATTGTGCAACGGTGGGATATTGGTAGTGTTTAAGGTTTCAAGATTGAGAGAGATGGAAAGATAGATGATAGATTTCTTGCGATGGCGGTGAGTTGTTTGCCACAGTGGAGGAGGTTTGACAATTCAAACGACATTAGCGTGTTTCAACTTTCAACTATTTAAGTCGTAGATAAGTAGCATTGATGAGATAACAGCTTAAGAAGATTGTACATGATGTAATAAAAATAGTACCTCTTAAAATTCAAGAAATGGTAAATATGTATATATATATATATATATATATATATATATATATATATATATATATATATATATATATACGGGGTGGTTTTAATATGGTACCTGTAGTGGCACCGATAATGTTTGGTTTTTCCGGACGCGGTGCAAAATTCGAAAACTTTCGAATTTTTTTTTCTATTATCGTGAACTACTCAAATTTCCAGTGACATCCTACTTTAAAATCCTATGTCCGTCCCAATACCCATTCAACTTAATACAACCTGGTAAAACATGTTACAATTTTTTAAAAATTTATTTATTTATTATTATTTTTAAAGAATGAAACAAATAAATAATTTTTTTCATAAGTTTGTTAAAAAATTTAGAGTTAAGTGGTTAAACAACCTAAAAAGTAGTTCAAAGTACCTAGGTGGAACACATAAAACTTGGTTACTATTTAATAGGTTGAACCTTTTTACAAGTTCAATGCCTTAATAAGAAAATAATTCAAATTACAATGTTGCAAAAGTATAAATGAATGAAGTGAAAGTAGGATGCTATGAAAAACAAATACATGAAAGTGCGTTGCTATTTCTTTAATTTGATTTTTGTAACGATTCACGAAAGTTTGCATATGCATATTGGAATTCTTACATGATGCTAAAACCATTCAATAATCAATTGTTTCCTTGTATTCCGGGAGAACGAGTAGGAGGAAAAGGAGTCGGAATGTAACATTCATTAAATTCTTGAAAATTTTAAACTTTTTAAACAAACCCAAAACCAATATTGTTTGCAAATTGTTTTAAAAATAAGTTTCACATCAGAGAAATCCCAAAATCGTAAAACAAAAACATGAGGAGGTACACGATCACGCTTTCGCCTTCCTGCGATCTTCTAAGGTTCCTAAAACATAATCCAAACTGTAAGCCCAAAGCTTACTGAGTTTCCCCCAAAATATCACCACAATACATAATCATAAATATCACAACAACAACATGCATACAGAACCTTCAACATGTCTTGACTGCCTCACCGGGCCTTCATCCTGTCTGGAACGTTCTCCGGGCCTTTGGCATGATTGGTCCGCCTTGCAGGCCTTCAGTCTATCCGTGCCACCCTGGGTCTGTTGGCCTTCAGCACAAAGCAGGACCACCTCAACACAACCACACACACACACACATGTCGACATATAACTCATAAACATATAATAAATTAATCAGTCAAGCATATATCATACAGATCAATAAGCACAGCATCATCCTATCTACTAGGATTAAGATCTAATAGATCACTACAATACTCAATCATATGACAATCAGGATAACAATCCAAAGGGCCGGCCTTGGTGTCTTCGACCCCTAAGCACAACGGGGAAAACTCACCTCTTAATTGTCAAGCTGCATTGAAATCCCTGATTGCTGAATCACGGAAAATCCTGAACTATCCCAATAAACAAACACCCAATTAACAATTGGGATACCATTCTTGACTAAGGGCCCAAACATAGGGTAATTTTCTACTTTACCCTTTCCCAAATTGGGCCAAGGTCCAAGTCCAAATCTTTGATCCAAAGTCCCAACATACTTCAAGGCCCATGATTGGCCTAATATTCCAAATTAGGCCTAATCCACTTATTAGGCCTCATCCAAAGGTCTAATCCTCTAATTAGCCTAAAACACACTTATCCAGATGGTCCATTAGGGCCCAAGTATCAAAGCTCAAAATATGGCCCAATACCCGAAGCCCAAAGTCTGAAACCCTCACATAAGGCATATGCGGGGTGTACCCCTTCGGTACACTGGGTGTCACACCCCCAAACCAGAATGGCGGAAACATTCGGGGGTGGATGACTTCATGTAGTACCAATTGAATATCATAAAGAAAGTACACAACCATCATATATATAATAAAAACGTATATTGTTGCGTTATACATATTAGCAAAAGAATATTACAATATGATGATGTAAATGTTTAGTAATAAACGTCCTTAGCGTTCCTTCTTCAAAAGTTGGTGGTTACCTGTATTACTGATTCCCTGATAAATACAAGTGGTTTCGAAAAAGTGTCAACAATTAAGTTGGTGAGTTCATGAGTATTTTGTATGGAAAGAGTATGTCCTTTTGGTAGCAAATCAATGAACAAAGTTTTCGGAAAACCCAATATTTTCTATAAATAGTTTGATAAGTTCTCAAAGTTGGAGTGCATTAGTATTTTTCATTCTTGAATGATAAAGGTAATCTTTGTGCTCAAAATAATGTAGAAAACTGAATGCATATATGAATCTCGTAAATCAAGCTTGTTTTTATACTTTCATGTGGGTTTTATAACCATGCTATTGACATTGAATGCCTGTAACAACATTCTTCAGGTGTTGTAGTGTTATGGCATTTGTCACCCCAGACCTGCCGGTCTAACTGTAGCTAACAGTTTAGGTGTGGGGTTGTCAATCCCGTATAAATCTATACACAAGCATCATGCTCTCCCTCCAAGAGATTATAGTATATAATACAGGGCTTGAAATGCATACATAAGAGTACGTTGAAGTTTGAATATCTCACATGCTTTAGTATAAATAGATTTACAATAAGACTGACTTTACTTCTTTTGAAAGTATTTCGTTTATCAAGATGTATATGTAAAAATGTACGATTGACCTACTAACTATACCCATTATAGTTTTTCAGAAAGTACGTTCTATCTGGTGAAAATAATTTGGTGATGTACTAGCCCTTTATACATAAAGATGTTTGTATCGATATTCTATAAGATAGATATTACATTTATGTTTATAAAATGATACTTTAACGTGTAATGTACTTGTATTTCCCCCCCTAAAACATGAAAAGAATTGAAAGGTAGGGTATGAACTTACTCGTTTGGTTCGAAGAGAGAGAGAGAGGCTAGAGTTGAGCAGAACTTCGACCACGGAAAGCTGTGTCTTCGGGCTCTTCTGGGATCTCGGAAGCGTAGATCTTTCATCGGGGACTCGGGTACGGAAGCCGAGGGCGTCGGGATGGTCTCTGGAGCTTGAAAGTATGAGAAGGTGATTGGGAGTTTGAGAAAGTGTGCAAAAAACCTGTAGTTCAACCTCTCTATTTATAGGCTGGAGGATCCACGTACGCGGGGCGTACTACTGGAGTACACTGGGCGTACTCGGTATGCGGGGCGTACTTCGGTTACGCGGGGCGTAAAAATGCGTCACGGCTTACGACTCCGGTCTAGCTAGCGTAGAGCACTCGAGCCGATGGGACTTGACACTGGGCCTAGTACGCAGGGCATAATCCAGTCTTCCATCTTCTAAATTCCGTAACTTTCGCGTACGGGCTCCGTTTTTCGCATTCTTTATATCCATGCGTAGGTGAGATTATGCTCTATAACTTTCATTTAGACTCCGTCGGCTAGTTTTGAATTTATTTTTAATGATATATTGTTAATAGGCCGGGACTACTAAAGTCCGTTAAAAATTCATAGTTTCTTTATTCGACGTCGGTTTTCGTTTGTCTTTTTATCATTTTATTACTATTGTGGAGATCTTCAACTTCCGTTTAGGTGGCGATAGCTAAATAACACTCAATCTTCAATTCGAGTTTTTAGCCCTCTACTGCTGTTACGAAACTTAGGAAATTCGTAACTTCTTCATACGAGGTCCAATTTGGGCGATCTTTTTATGTATGTTTACAGTCTAACGAACTCTACATCTTTTGTTTAGATACTTAAGGCTAAAATGCATTTTATTGAAATTTCACTTTTTACGTTAAATAGCGTTTTAACGGTGTGTCGTAAATATACGAGTGGTTATAATTTTTTCAATATAACCCGGTTTTGAACGCTCTTTATGTTTTTGAAAACCTTGGCACGATATCTAACATTTGATGTATCCCAACTTAGATATTTGAACACTTTATTTTTGAGGTTAATTTAATTGATTCCAAATAGTTTTCGTTGTATTTGACTTTTGAGCGTTACACTGCTTTTGGAAAAATATAGGGTTGTCACACTGGGCTTACTTTGCCTTGCATTGACCACCATTGGGGTGATTGACTCAATACGCGGGGAGTACATAACTTACGCGGGGCATACCCTCGCAAGTCTTAAAATCCTAATAAGTGCTTAATGAATTAAGCACCTAAGCTCAAACTTTAGATCCACGACTCAAAAGTACTCTGGAACCATAAGGTAGAAGGTTTATACCTTTTGAAGCTTCCAGAGAAGATGATAATCCCAGATCTACATGCTTCCTTCCTTCCTTGACTCCTTTGATGCACTAACTTCTCCTTTTGGTACACAAAAATCACACTATAAGCTCAAGATGCTCACTATGGGGGTTAGGGTTCTCTCAAAATGGCTAAGGGACTTAGAGGTTGAAAGAGTAAGCTAAAAGGGCCCATAATGGTGCTTAAATACCCCACAAACCCTAAAAATTAGGGTTTGACACAAACACACTTACGCCCAGTGTACATATATGTATGCCCAGCATACTAGGGCGTGCCCTGATATGCTTAGCGTACCTACATGTACGCCCATCGTACAACTTAAGCTCCCAAGAATTTCCAATTTTCCACTAGGGTTTCTTAGGGCTCAATCCAACTAACATCAAGGACAAAAAATGACTTATTCTAATAGCAAGGGAAGGATTTGAAGATACCTGAAAACTCGGAATGTTACAACTCTCCCCCACTTGATCAAGATTTCGTCCTCGAAGTTTGCTGCAGTAAACAAATCTGGGTAATGCTCCCGCATCTCAGCCTCTGGCTCCCAGGTCCACTCGGAGAGCATTAGTTTAGAGAGAGAAATTGAAAGACCCATTCGTACTCTTTCTATCAATACTAATGAGAGCTAAACCCATATTTATTTACTTCATGTGTTCTTAAGTTTGTATGATGATTCACTAGATCTTTTCTAATTCCGCACATGCCATCATAATCAACACCACTACAATTGGTATCAAAGCGGGTGTTCTTGATTTGATCAAGAATTGATCCTTGATGGCATTCTTGATTTGGTGAATCTTTTTGATCTTCGATCTTCGTGTTTTAGAGAGTTTTTGAATTCTAGAAATCGAATTCATCATTGATTCTATTCTTAATTCGATTTTCTTCACTAGAAAACTCATTCATAATCACTTTCTCTCTCTAGAAAACCCAAGTTCATTTCGATTGTTCAAAGATGAAAGAAACAATTCGTGATGATTGGTTTATGGAGGATTATCCATGGTTATTTAGTTTTGAAGGAATTCTCAATTGTTTTGTAACCAGGTATTTTAAACGAAATGCACTCATTTCTAAGAAGAAATGTGAATATGGAAAGTTCAATGGATATCCTATTGATCATGATCATCATAAGGTGTTGCTTGATCTTTTGGTAACAACTTATCATGAAAGAATGAAGAAGAAGAAAGATGACGAAGTAATTGAAGGAATTCGTCTTGATGAATGCAAATATGGTGATGATGTTCTTGCTTCTTACCCGGATGTTCTTGATGTTAAAGAAAAAGGAGTTCAAGTTGATTCTCATGAAGATGAAAAAGTTTTTTTTGCTCAACTGGAGTTCAAACCGATGATATTTTGTGTTCTTGTGATTCGTTTGAAGGAATAATTCCTTATTGAAAGCTGGTGATCTAATAAATTCACAAGTATCAAACTCCAAAATATTTGATTCAAATTCACAATGTTGAAGTTGTGGAAAGTGGGTTTGTTCATGAAATCAAATCTTCAAGATGCAAAAAGATGAGAAAGAAAAAGATGAAGAAGAAGATTAAATGGAAGAACAAGCGGGTTTATTCACTAAAATCGCCGAATGTTGTTATGAATCCGAAATCCGTGAAGCAAATTTGGGTTCCAAAGCAACAATCTCCAAGTGTTGCATTGAATTTGAAGTCAAAACCCAAAAGTGTTGATGGTTCTTATGAAGATGTTCTTGGATCGCTGAAGAACATGAAGACCACGAAGAACGAGTTGTACATCACGCATAGTGGGTGGTACAATGTTCAAATTGGAGACTTTCTCGTTCCAAAAAAAGAACTAAGATCTTCTAAATTTGATTCATTCGTTGAAAATGGAAATCGATTCGTCAAAAAGGTATAACAAATTCTCAAATGGATTCCAAAACGTTCATAATTTCAATTCGTGTTTTCGTTTTTCATTTTTGATCGATTTGCTTCATTGGATCTAATCCATTTCAACCCCATTTTTGATCCAATTACTTTTGTTTAGATCAAAATTGAAACACTCTGTTCCGAATTGACTTCTAGTCTAAGGCTGTGGGCCGAAGGTTGGTCTTCATAAGGATTATGGCTCTAGAGAAGGTAAGATTTAGGCTAATTTGGGTGCAGGTGATGTATTATAAGTGCTTCGGGTGTTCGGGTTCTGTTTTGGAGACTAGGGGTAATTTGGTAAAGTGTCAGTTCGGGCTTTTGTGGATAATGGATTTTTGTTTAGAAGGTCTTAAGGAATGTTTGAGATGTTAGAAGTGTAGAGCTTCTCGTCACCTTTCCATGGATATAAGGATCGTTGAAAACGGATTTATGATGAAGAAGTTATGGCTTTCGGAAGTTTAGTAGTTTCAGGCTAAGGGGGTACGCTGGGCATACTTTGGGTTACGCTGGGCGTCATGACTTGGAGTGTTCACGAAGGTTCTCTGGAGTATGCTGGGCATACTAGAGTTATGTTGGGCGTAATTCCATCAGATCAAAACCCTATTTTAGGGTCTTAGACCCTATTTAAACCCCTTATTTCATAACCAAACCCTAACATCAGCCTCCATCCCTCTAAACATTAGAAATCGTCATATAGCATCCATGGTGGTATTTTGAGCTTATGGAGTCCATTTGTGGGGTGTTTAACCCATTTTCAAGAAGATTGGAGTTTGATGCAATGATAGGAATCAAGGAGGAGCTTATGGATCTGGCTTTTAGGACTCATTCTCATCTTAATGAAGGTATAAAGCTCTGAACTTAACCATTTAATGCTTAGATCTACTATGTTGAGTTTTTGGATCTTTTGGTCCCAAGAATGGAGCTTTATGGTTCCAAATCCGATTTTAAGCTTGGGGTCACCACCCTTGATGCTATTTGAGTCCCTAAGGAAGAAAGTTGCCATCTTGATGGTCTTAATGGATTCATGCTTGAGTTAGGGTCACTTTTATGGAAGTAGAATGCCATTTTTGGAGGTTGGGTTTGTTTGGAGCATGCAAAGTCACCAAGTCAGTGAGTTTATGGGTTTAGATGTTAAGTATAGATCAAATCTATTATTTGGACTTATTGGATCAAGTATTAAGCACTTAATGGATGCTATGCATGAGCTGCTTGTACGTTGGGCGTACTATGTAGTACGTTGCGTGTACAGTCCAATTGCTCTGTACGCTAAGCGTACAGAAGAGGTACGTTGGGCGTATGCTCTCAGTAGGACTTGGGCCTTTGTGGACTTCAGACCTTTGGGCCCTAATGTGTAACGACCCAAAATTTTCACGTCCGAAAATTTCATTTTAAAACATTACTTTAGAAAACATTAATAATTAAAACATTGTTTGATCAAACCACAACACAACGCAAATCATGTTTAAAAGCCAAACCATACAACCCATCAAAATATCAGAGTACAAATCCCAGTGAATCTCGTAAATGCAGAAATCAGAGTGTGTGCATGATATGCCGCTACCGCGCCAGCTCCTTCCCCTTCGGTGAAGAGGTACCTGAACAAAAAACTGTAAAACATAAGCACAAAGCTTAGTGAGTTCCCCCACTGTACCACATACCACATAATCACATAACATACATAAATTTTTCAGGCATATCTGGGTGCCCGACCTACCCCTTCGGTCCTCTCGACCGAATACTGCCTAGCATATCTGGGTGCTGGCCTCCCCTTCGGTCCTTTCAACCGGATACTGCCTAGCATATCTGGGTGCTGGCCTCCCCTTCGGTCCTTTCGACCGGATACTGCCTAGCATATCTGGGTGCTGGCCTCCCCTTCGGTCCTTTCGACCGGATACTGGGGACTATTTCACCCCTACTACTACCACATAACATATATATCACATAGTCTAGCAACCCTAGATGAATATCACAAAGACAATCATCTAATCACACATCTCCTACTGGTGGTCCGACATTGTGGCCTTAGACCCACCGCTACTGGAAGGTAACTCACCTCAAAGTAGTTGCTGAACTGATCGGGAACTGACTGACCGCTGCTGCTGCCCCGAAACTCCTCCGACTGCAATTCCCACAACATACTCAATCACACACTGCTAACTGTCCTTTGGGTAAAATAACCATTTTACCCCTGGTCTAGCCCTAAGTCAAAGTCAGAGTCAACTTTCAGTTGACCCGACTCGCCGAGTTAGCTCACCAACTCGCCGAGTTCCTATCCAGACGATTGTCCTGAGTCCCTGATTCTACTCGTCGAGTTAGGCTAAGACTCGATGAGTTCTTCTTCTAAACTGACATTGAAGTTCTTCGTCCTACTCGCCGAGTTGTACGAACAACTCGTCGAGTTCATCTTCATCCGATGAACACTCCTGCTTAGACTCGCCGGGTTGTATGAACAACTCGCCGAGTATGTTCTTGATCTATGAAGATTGCCTTGGACTCGCCGAGTCAGGGCATTGACTCGCCGAGTCCTAACATGGGTGAGTTCAGCTTCCAACTCACCGAGTCACCCCCTGTGACTCACGGCTCAAACTCGATACATCATAAAGGGACCAATTCGGTGACTCGCAAGCAGACTCACCGAGTCATCGCCATGCATCCATCAAATACACCGATTTGCTCGATTCCAGTCCATGCCATTCACAGATCCGGGCTTCTAGGACACGAATCACACGTAAAGTTTCCAACTTTACGTGTAGATGTTCACCAATATGGATTTTAGGGCTCAAAGTGCACCAAAAGAGGTAGATCTCGGGCTTTCATGCAATATGACCCCATAAAGGCATTAGATCCAAGCTCCAGGGACTAAATCATGCCTAGATCTAAAGGCTAACAACTTATTACAACCCACAATGCACAAACAAGCTTGGGGAAAAGCTCAAGAAGGACTTCCATGAAGCTAAAAGAGACTACAAGCTTGAAAATAGAGGGGAAACGAGCTATACCTCAAGGAAAACGTTAAGATGACACAAAGATGCCTGGCCTCCTTCTCCCCCTTCTTGATCTACTCTTCTTTCTCCTCAAAACCTTCGAGAACACACCAAAACACTTCAATCTCTCAAGGAAATAAGGGTATAAACGATGTTGGGAGCTCTGAGGGTGAATGGGGGCGAGTTTGGGGCGGAAATGAGGGTTTAAATAGGGTGCAAACCCTTGAAATTTAGGGTTTCATCCAGCAGCGGTGACTCGCCGAGTCCAGGATATGGACTCGCCGAGTCGCCAACTTAAACGTCTCCTGAGTCTCGTCCCTACTCGGCGAGTCAGACCTATGACTCGCCGAGTCCAAGGCTAAAATGGGAAAATACTCAAATAAGATTTACATACCGGGAACCAGGTGCTACATAATGGTTTTGGGCCTGGAATTGTTGATAGTTGGGCCTGAATGCATCTTTGGGCCAATAAGGGAATAGTTGGGCCTATTGCGCCTTGTGACCCAATATAGAAATGGACTTCGCATTATGGGCCTAGGTTTGGGCCAATTCTTGGACTAGGTTACTGTAACAACCCAATTTTTACGTCCGAAAATTTCATTTTTAAGGTATTACTTTAGAAAACGTTAATAAATAAAAACATTGTTTGTTCACACCATAACACATCGCAACCATGTCCTAAAAAGTCAAACCATACATCCCATCAAAATATCAGAGTACAATCCCAGTAAATCTCATAAATGCGGAAACCGAAGAGTGTGTGTATGACGTGCCGCTACCGCGCCGGCTCCTTCCCCTTCGATGCAGAGGTACCTGAAAACAAAACTGTAAACGTAAGCACAAAGCTTAGTGAGTTCCCCCAACGTACCGCATACCATACAAACACATAACATACGTACTGCCAGGCTATTCTGGGGTGCCTGACTACCCGGTACGGCCATTCTGGGGTGCCGACCTACCCATACGGCCATTCTGGGGTGCCGTCTTACCCGTGTCAAGCCATTCTGGGGTGCTGACTACCCATGTCAAGCCATTCTGGGGTGCTGACTACCCATCGGTCCTAACAACCGATCCTCGGGGACTATTTCACCCCCTACTACTACGATCACATATAACATAACAAGCCAGCATGCAAACATATCATCACATATTGTCAGACGTATCTGGGGTGTCTGACTACCCTTTGGTCCTAACAACCAAACTCTACTACTATCACATAGAACATATCATGCTAGCATATAACATATCAGGTAGTAGCAAACTTAGATGATATCACAAAGACAATCATCTATCATACATCTCCTACTGGTGGGTCGGCGTTGTGGCCTTAGACCCACTGCTACTGGATGGTAACTCACCTCAAAGTAGCTGATGAACTGATCGGAAACTAACTGACTGCTGCTGCTCCGGGAGTCCTCCGGCTGCAATTTCCACGACATACTCAATCAAACACTGCTAACTGTCCTTTAGGTAAAATGACCATTTTACCCCTGGATTAGCTTTAAGCCAAAGCTGGAGTCAACTTTCAGTTGACCCGACTCGCCGAGTGGGTCACCACTCGCCGAGTCCCTAGCAAACCAATGTCCTGGGTCCCTGGTTCTACTCGTCGAGTCGGGCTATGACTCGACGAGTTCACCTTCTAACTGTCATTCAACACCTTCATCCTACTCGCCGAGTTGTATGAACAACTCGTCGAGTTCATTTTCATCCGAAGAACACTTTATGCTAAGACTCGCCGAGTTGTATGAACAACTCGCCGAGTCTGTTCTTGAGCTAAGAAGATTGCCTTGGACTCGCCGAGTCAGGGCATTGACTCGCCGAGTCCTAACATGGGTGAGTTCAGCTCCCAACTCACCGAGTCACCCCCTGTGACTCAAGGCACAACTCGATACATGAAGAAGGAATCAAATCGGTGACTCGCGACCAGACTCGCCGAGTCACCTATGCGACTCGCCGAGTCGTCGCCATGCACTCCTTAAATATACCGATTTGCTCGGTTCCAGTCCATGCCATTCATAGATCTGGACTTCTAGGACACGAATCACACGTAAAGTTTCCAACTTTACGTGTGGATATTCACCAATATGGATTATAAGGCTCAAAATGTCTCAAAATGGTAGATCTAGGGCTAACAAGCCTCATGAGGCCAAAAAGCTAACAGATCTGAGCTCCTGGAGCTCAATCTTACATAGATCCAAAGGCCAAACGCCTTATTACAACATATAATGAACACGCAAACTTGGGGAATTGACCAAGAAGGACCCCAATGAAGTTTTAAGCATAGAATCAAGGGGAAAACGGGTTATACCTCAAAGGAAATGTTGAAATGACACAAGGATGGCTGATCTCCTTCTCCTCTTCTTGATCTACTCCTCTTACTCTTCAAAACCTTCAAGACACACCAAGAACACCTCAAACTCTCAAGGAAACAAGGGAAAACGATGTAGGGGGAGTTCTGGGGGGTGAATGGGGACGAGTTGGGGCGGAATGAGAGTTTAAATAGGGTGCAAACCCTTGAAACTTAGGGTTTCATCCCGCAGCGGTGACTCGCCGAGTCCAGGATATGGACTCGTCGAGTCACCTACTTAAAACGCGTCCTGAGTCCCGTCCCTACTCGGCGAGTCGTATCCTATGACTCGCCGAGTCTAAGGCTAAATTAGGGCAATGCTCAAATAAAATTCACATACCGGAAACCAGGTGCTACAAATCTCCCCCACTTATTTTAGACTTCGTCCTCGAAGTCTGCTGCCTGATCCTGAAACAGCTCGGGGTAGTGCTCCATCATCTCGTCTACCGGCTCCCAAGTCCACTCTGAACCCTTGCGGTGCTACCATTGCACCTTCACTAGCTCCACCCTCTTGTTCCTTAAATCCTTCGACTTCCTGTCGAGGATTGCGACTGGGCGCTCGATGTAGTTCAGGCTGTCATCAACCTGAATATCCTCCAAAGGTACTACTACAGAATAGTCCACTAGGCACTTCCGCAACTGCGAAACATGGAAAGTGCTGTGGATCTGGCTAAGCTCGGCTGGCAGATCCAGCCTATATGCTACCTTGCCCACCCGGGCTAAGACCCTGAATGGTCCGATGAACCGCGGGCCCAACTTGCCCCGCTTCCTGAATCGGATGACGCCTTTCCACGGCGACACCTTCAGGAGGACCATATCCCCGACCTGGAACTCTAAATCGGATCGACGCTTGTCGGCATAACTTTTCTGTCGACTCTGAGCAGTCTGAAGCCTGCTCCGGACCTGCTGTATCCTCTCAGTCGTCTTGAGCACCACTTCGGTGCTTCCCATAACTCTCTGGCCAACCTCACCCCAGCATATCGGGGTCCTACACCTCCGTCCGTACAACATCTCGAAGGGAGGGCGGTCGATACTCGCGTGATAGCTGTTGTTGTAGGAGAACTCAGCCAAAGGAAGATAGGTATCCCAGCTACCACCGAAATCCAGAACACACGCCCGCAACATGTCCTCCAAAGTCTGGATGGTCCGCTCACTCTGTCCATCTGTCTGCGGGTGAAAGGCGGTGCTGAAATGCAGACGAGTGCCCAACTCGTCATGGAATCTCTCCCAAAACCTGGAAGTAAAACGCACATCCCTGTCCGAGATCACCGATACTGGCACCCCGTGCCGTGCCACAATCTCCCTGATATAGATGTCGGCCAATTTCTCGGCCGATATGCTCTCCGGAATCGGAATAAAGTGAGCACTCTTGGTCAATCTATCCACGATGACCCAAATCGAATCCACTCCACGCGCGGTCCTGGGAAGCTTCGTGATAAAATCCATCGTGATATCTTCCCACTTCCACAGTGGAATGTCCAACGGCTGCATCTTGCCATGCGGCCTCTGATGTTCGGCCTTGACCTTCCTGCAGGTCAAGCACCGCTCGACGTACCATGCCACATCCCGCTTCATGCAGGGCCACCAATAGTCTAGACGAAGATCCCTATACATCTTCGTCGCCCCGGGATGAATAGAGAATCGGGACTTGTGCGCCTCCTCCATCAAAATCTGGCGCACGCCCCCGTGATACGGCACCCACACCCTATGGTGTAGTGTCAATAACCCTCGGCTATCATAATCGAAGGAGGAAACCTGACCTACTACACGCTCGTTCTTCCGTTGCTCCTCCTTGATAGCCTCCTGTTGAGCTTCCCGAATCTGCTCCAACAGGGGAGTCACCACAGTCATCCTCAAACAGGCGTCCCTGATCGGCGCCGTCTTGCGGCTAAGCGCATCGGCCACCACATTGGCCTTTCCCGGGTGGTAAAGGATCTCGCAATCATAATCCTTCACCACATCCAACCACCGACGCTGCCTCATGTTCAGATTCGGCTGGTCCATGAGGTACCTCAAGCTCTTGTGGTCCGTGTAGATGGTACACCGAACCCCATAGAGGTAATGTCGCCAAATCTTGAGGGCAAATACCACCGCCCCCAACTCCAAATCGTGCGTCGGGTAGTTCGCCTCGTGAGGCTTGAGCTGCCTCGAAGCGTAAGCAATGACATGCCCCCTTTGCATCAGCACCGCGCCCAACCCAGAAATGGACGCATCACAATAAACCACGAAATCCTCTACGCCCTCTGGCAGGGCTAAGATCGGCGCCTCACACAATCTCTGTCTCAGCGTCTCAAATGCAGCCTGCTGCTCGGGTCCCCACCGAAAGACCACGTCTTTCTTCGTCAGCCGCGTCAGGGGCACGGCTATCTTGGAGAAATCCTGGATAAACCTCCGATAGTAGCCTGCCAATCCTAGGAAGCTCCGAATCTCAGATGGGGACTTCGGAACCTCCCATCTCATCACGGCCTCGACCTTGGCCGGATCGACCAGAATTCCGTTCTGGTTGACGAGGTGCCCCAGAAATTGCACCTCGCGCAACCAAAACTCACACTTGGAGAACTTGGCATACAAGCTCTCCCTCCTCAGGGTCTCTAACACCTCTCTCAAATGCTCCTCATGTTCCTCCCGGGTCTTGGAATAAACCAAGATATCATCGATAAAGACTATCACAGACCGGTCCAACATCGGTCTGCATACACGGTTCATGAGGTCCATGAACGCGGCAGGAGTATTGGTGAGCCCAAACGGCATCACCACAAACTCGTAATGGCCATAGCGCGTCCGAAACGCGGTCTTCTGCATATCCTCCTCCCTGACCCTCATCTGATGATAACCCGAACGTAAATCAATCTTGGAGAACCAAGATGCGCCCTGAAGCTGGTCAAAGAGGTCATCAATCCTCGGACGCGGGTAACGGTTCTTCACCGTTACCTTGTTCAGCTCCCGATAATCTATACACATCCGATGCGACCCATCCTTCTTTTTCACGAACAGAATCGGGGCTCCCCAGGGCGAACTGCTCGGCCGAATAAATCCCTTGTCCAGCAGCTCCTGCAGCTGCGTAGACAACTCCTGCATCTCGGGAGGAGCCAACCGATACGGTGCTTTGGCTATCGGAGCCGCACCGGGAACGAGGTCAATCCTGAACTCCACCTGTCGCTCCGGAGGTATCCCAGGTAGTTCCTCCGGAAAAACATCAGCAAAATCTCGAACCATCGGGACCTCGCTCACGGTCGCCTTACCCGCCTCCCGGGTGTCCATCACGTACGCGACATAACCCGCGCATCCCTGCTGAAGGTAGCGCCTAGCCCTCGCTGCTGAACATACAGTGGGTCCACACTGCGGCCGCTCTCCATGAATCACTAACTCTCCCCCGCTTGGGGTCTTGACTCGCACTAGCTGCTGTGCGCAATCTATCACTGCCCCATTAGGGCTCAACCAATCCATACCAATAATCACCTTGTTCCCACGCAATGGAATGGGAACCAAGTCTACCAGGTAACACTCCTCAAACAGTCGCAGGACACAATCTCGAAACACCATCGATGCTCGCACCGATCGATCATCGGCAATCTCTACCTCTAACGGGCAATCTAACTCGCCTGAAGTCTCATGAAATCTCTTGCTAAGAGCAAGAGAAACGAACGATCGGGATGCACCCGAGTCGAACAATACCTGAACCGGGATGCCGTTCACATGGAACGATCCTAATACACATGTATACACACGGAGCACATATCAATATCATAACAACGTAAACTAAAAGATAGAAGGAAGGAATCATACCCGTCACCACATCGGGCGCGGCGCGTGCCTCCTCGGCAGTCAACTGAAATGCCCGACTCCTCACCACTGGAGCCTCTGCCTTGCCCTGACGGCCATCCGTGATCCGCAGGGTCGCTGGAGCTGGCGCCTTCACTGGCGCTGAAGCTGTCAACATGGGGCAATTGGCCTTCTTGTGGCCCCTCTGGTTGCAGTGGAAACACAGCAACTCCGATGTCTGAATAACGGTCGCAGGAGCAGTGCAATCCCTGCTGATATGCCCAAACTTGCCGCACTTGTAGCAGCCTGACGATCCCATCCTGCACGCCCCCTCGTGCGGCCTGCCGCACCTCCTGCAGCGGCTCGGTCCCGACTGGCCTTTCGGCCTCCCATCTGATCCCTTGGGCTTCTTCCCCGAAGCCCCCGAAGACTGACCATCCTCAAGTTTCCGTTTCCGGATGTGCTCCAAATCTATCTCTCTCTCTCTAGCCCTGGCAATCATGGAGTCCAGGGTAGGGCAAGCCGAAAAACTAACATGCTCCCGAATGTCAGCTCGTAGCATATCATGGTAACGAGTCCTCCTCATATCCTCGTCACCTGCATACTGGGGCACCAATAAAGCCCTCTCCCGAAACTTGGCGGTGATCTCCGCCACGGTCTCTATCGTCTGCCTCATGTCTAAGAACTCCCTGGCCAGCTGCTGAAGCTCGACCGCTGGCGCAAACTCTGCCCTGAACCTAGCCACAAAGTCCGACCAGGTCATTGCCTCGATAGCCGAGGCTCCCATCGAGTCACCCACTGACTCCCACCAATCTCGGGCCCGGTCCCGAAAACACCCTGCTGCGTACCTCACCTTCGACCCCTCGGGGCAGAAGCTGATCAACTGGGCGGACTCGATATCCGCAATCCACCGCCTGGAGACAATGGGGTCCTTCACCCCATGGAAATCCGGCGCACCACTGCTCCTGAAGTCCTTGAAGGACAGTGTGCGAGATCCTGACTGGCTAGAGGCCAAGTCGCTCCTGAATGCCCGTAGGCGATCCTCCATCATCTCCACGATCCCTTCCTTGATCGACCCAAAGATGATGGGGGTCGACTCAAGGATGCCCTAGTGATCTCCGACGTGATGAACTCACGTAGCCTCTCCTCAATCGGCTCGGTGCCAGATCCCGAACCTGACCCCTCTCCTGACCCGCCATCTGTCGGTCTCGGTCGAAGTACCACCATTCTGCAAAACATCAATAATAATCATTAGTGGTACTGCTACTTTCTGAGGGATCTCAACTACTTACAGGTTCCTTGGTCTCGTCTTGGCCTTCCTCGGCTCGGGTACGGATCCTCTGCTTTCAGTAGTACGGGCCCATACTACCTTCCACATCTATCCGTACCTTCTCCGAGGAATTCCTCAACTCCACCAACTCCCCTCTACTACTGCTACTCTCTGTTATTCTCATCCTAGGCTTGCCCCAGGGAAAGCTCAAGTTCAATACAACTGGTCCTCAGCTGCTGTAGGTCTCCTCATGATGCCAGTTAGCCACCACCTAAACACCATCACATGTGATGAGGATTAGATAATCCTTCAAGTAAAAGGTCCGTCCCTACAACGGTTGGACTCAAACAAGAGCTGCGCAATAGGGCCAGTTCCAACACTTTGGGATTATTCAACCCTGATTACATGTGGTGTGACGTGTTTACCTAGTGGCTCACTCCCATTACTCAGAATCCCACCGAGCACGAAGCAAGCAGCATTCGGATAAGGAAAAACAGACTCAAGCCAAAACTGTTCTTAGAACAAGAAACGACACTTAACATAGGATGCTAAGCTCATACTATCAGGCATAACCTAAACAGGCTATCCTACTGCTGTCTACTCAATTCTAGCATGCAATATTCATAAAGCTGTAGCAAATAAACAGGCACATAAGGCATCACTCCTAGATCCTTAGCCTATTCTAGCATGCAATATTCATAAAGCTGATAAACATAACATAAACTTGTATGGGTACTATGGGGAATACTTACTTGAGCTCGGCCGGTCGCGCACGTCACACACTTTACTCTTTCTTGTGACTCTTTTTCGGGTTTTAAAGAACAATTTCTTTTGGAAAAATCTTTCAATCCCTCGATTTGAGTCCAAACACTCCCGAAGGCGTGTCCGAATCCCTCAAACCAGGGCTCTGATACCAACTTGTAACAACCCAATTTTTACGTCCGAAAATTTCATTTTTAAGGTATTACTTTAGAAAACGTTAATAAATAAAAACATTGTTTGTTCACACCATAACACATCGCAACCATGTCCTAAAAAGTCAAACCATACATCCCATCAAAATATCAGAGTACAATCCCAGTAAATCTCATAAATGCGGAAACCGAAGAGTGTGTGTATGACGTGCCGCTACCGCGCCGGCTCCTTCCCCTTCGATGCAGAGGTACCTGAAAACAAAACTGTAAACGTAAGCACAAAGCTTAGTGAGTTCCCCCAACGTACCGCATACCATACAAACACATAACATACGTACTGCCAGGCTATTCTGGGGTGCCTGACTACCCGGTACGGCCATTCTGGGGTGCCGACCTACCCATACGGCCATTCTGGGGTGCCGTCTTACCCGTGTCAAGTCATTCTGGGGTGCTGACTACCCATGTCAAGCCATTCTGGGGTGCTGACTACCCATCGGTCCTAACAACCGATCCTCGGGGACTATTTCACCCCCTACTACTACGATCACATATAACATAACAAGCCAGCATGCAAACATATCATCACATATTGTCAGACGTATCTGGGGTGTCTGACTACCCTTTGGTCCTAACAACCAAACTCTACTACTATCACATAGAACATATCATGCTAGCATATAACATATCAGGTAGTAGCAAACTTAGATGATATCACAAAGACAATCATCTATCATACATATCCTACTGGTGGGTCGGCGTTGTGGCCTTAGACCCACTGCTACTGGATGGTAACTCACCTCAAAGTAGCTGATGAACTGATCGGAAACTAACTGACTGCTGCTGCTCCGGGAGTCCTCCGGCTGCAATTTCCACGACATACTCAATCAAACACTGCTAACTGTCCTTTAGGTAAAATGACCATTTTACCCCTGGATTAGCTTTAAGCCAAAGCTGGAGTCAACTTTCAGTTGACCCGACTCGCCGAGTGGGTCACCACTCGCCGAGTCCCTAGCAAACCAATGTCCTGGGTCCCTAGTTCTACTCGTCGAGTCGGGCTATGACTCGACGAGTTCACCTTCTAACTGTCATTCAACACCTTCATCCTACTCGCCGAGTTGTATGAACAACTCGTCGAGTTCATTTTCATCCGAAGAACACTTTATGCTAAGACTCGCCGAGTTGTATGAACAACTCGCCGAGTCTGTTCTTGAGCTAAGAAGATTGCCTTGGACTCGCCGAGTCAGGGCATTGACTCGCCGAGTCCTAACATGGGTGAGTTCAGCTCCCAACTCACCGAGTCACCCCCTGTGACTCAAGGCACAACTCGATACATGAAGAAGGGATCAAATCGGTGACTCGCGACCAGACTCGCCGAGTCACCTATGCGACTCGCCGAGTCGTCGCCATGCACTCCTTAAATATACCGATTTGCTCGGTTCCAGTCCATGCCATTCATAGATCTGGACTTCTAGGACACGAATCACACGTAAAGTTTCCAACTTTACGTGTGGATATTCACCAATATGGATTATAAGGCTCAAAATGTCTCAAAATGGTAGATCTAGGGCTAACAAGCCTCATGAGGCCAAAAAGCTAACAGATCTGAGCTCCTGGAGCTCAATCTTACATAGATCCAAAGGCCAAACGCCTTATTACAACATATAATGAACACGCAAACTTGGGGAATTGACCAAGAAGGACCCCAATGAAGTTTTAAGCATAGAATCAAGGGGAAAACGGGTTATACCTCAAAGGAAATGTTGAAATGACACAAGGATGGCTGATCTCCTTCTCCTCTTCTTGATCTACTCCTCTTACTCTTCAAAACCTTCAAGACACACCAAGAACACCTCAAACTCTCAAGGAAACAAGGGAAAACGATGTAGGGGGAGTTCTGGGGGGTGAATGGGGACGAGTTGGGGCGGAATGAGAGTTTAAATAGGGTGCAAACCCTTGAAACTTAGGGTTTCATCCCGCAGCGGTGACTCGCCGAGTCCAGGATATGGACTCGTCGAGTCGCCTACTTAAAACGCGTCCTGAGTCCCGTCCCTACTCGGCGAGTCGTATCCTATGACTCGCCGAGTCTAAGGCTAAATTAGGGCAATGCTCAAATAAAATTCACATACCGGAAACCAGGTGCTACAGTTACTATGGGCCTTTATGGGCCATTTGGGTCAGGATTATTCACTAGGAAAAGTATTGGGCTTTAGTATAATGTCCATTGGAAAGGTTTGGGCCCAATTTGGAAAATTGGGCCATTGATGGTCTTATGGACATTATAATGTTGGGATTTTGTTTTGGGTTTGGACCCTTAGTTTTGGATCATATTGTGCAGGGGTGAAATGGTCATTTTACCCCATGCATGGACCAAGGATTATGGTAAGGGACCCAATTTCTAATTGGGTATGTTGACTGGTAGTGACAACTCGGGTAACTGGTGGGGGCAGCAGCTAAGGATTTCCTAAGGAAGCTTCGACATTCGAGGTGAGTCTTCTCACCATACCAATGGGTCTAAGGCACCAAGGCCGACCCATTTTATGTTATGTGGTACACTAGCTGTAGTAAAGATATGTGGTATAGTAGTTAGCTTTATGCTAAGTTGTATGCTAGTGATTATATGATATGTGTTATGCCAGTTGTCTTTGTGATACTTGCATGGAAGACCCCGGGGGAGCCTGTGGCATTGGATGTAAGACCATGTGGGGTAGCCCATGGTAGTCCTAGGTAAAGACCATGCGAGGTAGCCCATGGCATTGGATGTAAGACCATGTGGGGTAGCCCATGGCAATCCTAGGTAAAGACCATGTGGGGTAGCCCATGGTATTGGAAGTAAGACCATGTAGGGTAGCCCATGGCCTTCCTAGGTTTTATGTATGCATGGCTTATGTGATACAAGTAGCTTTTATAGCTAACAGGATATGTGTTATGTGGATTTTTTGTATGGTATGCTCTGGGAAACTCACTAAGCTTCGTGCTTATAGGTTTTGTTTGTTGTTTCAGGTATCATTGTTTTGGAAGGGAAGGGCTCGGATTGATCGCAGTGCACACACCTATGATTTCCGCAATGAATGATTTTGGGATGAACTCTGATAAATGTTTTACTTAATGATGATTTGATATGTTTGGAATAAATGATATCTATTTTGGGTTATATTAAAAATGAAATTTTTACCCCTGATTTTCGGGTCGTTACAAAAACCAAAATCATTTTCTTAAAATCAATTTTACTGTTCATTATTCATGATTTGAAGCCCAAATTCCGAATGACACTGTTCATCATTTCTTAGTTGATCAAAATTGAGTCCATAAATCATTTGACATACACTCGGTTCTTCATTATGATCAATATGCATAAAGGTGTTGTACCTTCATGACTTTCTTTAAGATCGAGTTCTTGAATTTCATTTCTTTCACTATGAATCGACCAACACTTCAATGAAGTCTTACCCATTGTTGATTTAGAAGTCATAATCGACTGGGAAGATTAGATATTCGAAGGCTGAGAGTTGATAGTGATTTTGAAATAAGGTCAAATGATTAAAATTAGTTTTGTTGCATGAATTAGGTCATGAGAATCGATTTTGGTTAATCATTTTTGACTGATTTTGTAGGATAATTTGCAATTGATCTGTAAAATCGAAGCAATTGGCATCGATAGTTGTTGGATTAACTTTAAAAAGTCAAAGGACGATTGATGTCAAACTGTTGAAGAAATTTGATTTTGATTTCACTGTATTTGGAAATGTGACAATTTGAACTCAACATTATGGCTTGGATACATGATTCGAGATTAACGATCATTGAAAGCGAAGTGTCGAAATCATGTTTGATGATTCGTTACTCTAAGACGAATTGGAATGACGAATCGTGAATGGGTGTAAGTGTGACTCGGATCGAAGGTTCCTGTAGTGAAAGAAAAGAAGGAAAACTTAGATTTGTTGGTGGTTTGATGATTTTGCTTTTGAAATCGATGGTTTGCAGAGTCGATGTTTGAAGCCATGGTTTACAGTCGAATGGATGGTTTTTTTGTGTCGATATGGATTTGCTTTGGATTGAACACCAAAAAGAGAATGAAGGATTATGGTTGATTATTTGGACTCGACTGTGAAATTTCTATCGAATGATTGTTTGAAAAAGCAAATATTGATGTTGGTTATTGTCTCGTTATTTGGCTTAATTGATTTGGAGTCAAGAGTCGATAGATTGAAGAAATCCATAACTGATAATGAAGGAGTGTTTGATAATGAACTGTTGAATATTTGATAGATGGTTCGATTGTAATGGATTTTGGTATTGTGAATGGTATGTCATATTTTGATTAATGAAAAGCGAAGGGATAGTAACAGAAAGCGAAGAGTTCAAAGGCCATGGAATCGTGTTTTGAAGTCAATGTGCGAAGCACTGTAGTCAATAATCAAGTTACCATAGTTTGATTCATGAAGGTTATTGAAAAACGAAGTGTGCTTGTTGAAAGTGAATGAAGGCTTGATGGTTTGATAGTCGAAGGCTTGTTGATTTTTGCTTCGATTAATGAATTCATTGAACCTAAAAGCGAAGGGTTGAATTTTGGGTTGTGCTTCAAATGTCGAAGTTGTAGTAGGAAAAAAGCGAATTCATCACTAATAACATGAATTGGGGAAGAAACCAAATAAAGTTTCGAAATTGGTCCCTAATGTTTCGAAGATTTGGAAAAATCAATCCAAATTTGAAATTGGTGTAAAACATTGTGAAGAATGTAGAAGTTTCGAAGTGAGTCCTACAGTTTCGAAATATTGGCAGAGAGTACCCAACATCGAAATTCGGGTAATAAAGCTGAGAAATTGAAGATTTTACAAGATTAGTCCCTGCAATTGGTGCGAACTTTCACTTTATGTCTAGTTTCGTAAATAGGGGAGTGTTTCACATCTTTAACTGTTTTTGGCGCAGCGGGTCCCTACAGAATTTAGAAATTGACAATTTTTACCCGGATTTTGGAGAATCTTGCAACTCTCACCCAAAAGATGAAAATTTTCACAAATTGGAAATTTTTCAAGGATTTTTCGTGATTGTTTTTCCGTGTAAGATTTTTGGGAGTTTCATTTTTGCTACACATCAAAGGGGAGTATTGTGAAGTTTATTCTTCGGGCGCTTCTCACCCTTAATGGGTTTCATAATCATTTTTTGATTATAAAAGGGGGAGAATGATGGGTATTCAAAGCGGGTGTTTTGGGTATTCATTTGCGGATTTGAAGACCGGTGTTACTTCGAGGGGAAGTTTGGTCTTGATCGTGCGAGCTCGTTGGATATTGAAGCCGGGCATCCAATCCTAACTTTGAGGGGGAGAATGTTAGGGTTCAAAGTCACGCTTGGATGTATTTGTGCTTTACCGACTTGTATTGTGTAACGAGTTGTATTTCCTATAAATAGGAAGTGAGTGACACTCATTTATGTAATGAACACTTTGAGAGCCTTAGTTTAGAGAGAGAAATTGCAAGACCCATTTGTACTCTTTCTATCAATACTAATGAGAGCTTAACCCATATTTATTTACTTCATGTGTTCTTTCTGTTACATGTAACATCCCTAAATTCGAGTCCAAAAATTTCGTTTTTAGTTTAACAATTCATAAAATCAACAGTAATAAAACATCCATAATAAAGTCGAATGTCAAAACCAAAGTGTCAATAATCAAAACAAGTTATAATAAAACAATAGCAGAGTGTAATCCCAAAGATCTCATATGCGGAAAACATAGTGTGATGCGCTGCGAACGAGCCGACTCCTTTCCTTTGAAAACGAAGTACCTGAAACCAAAACTAAAAACCGTAAGCACGAAGCTTAGTGAGTTCCCCCATCATACCACATACCATACAAGTAACATACTGCCAGGCATATCTGGGTGCTCGACCTACCCCTTCGGCCTCTTTCAACCGGTAACTGCCTAGCATATCTCGGTGCTAGCCTACCCCTTCGATCTCTTTCAACTGGTAACCGCTTAGCATATCTGGGTGCTGGCTTACCTGTAACATCCAAAAATTTTATGCCAAATTTAAACTTTTTCAATCATAAATAAAACCAAATAGTATTTGTTTACAAAAATGTTTTCAAATTATTATTCATCAGAGTCTCCCAATAACTAGATCAAAAGGATGAGGAGCGGTACGGTCACGCCTTCGCTTTGCCATGATCTCCTGAAGCACTTGAAACAATAATCTGAAAATTGTAAGCCCGATAGCTTAGTGAGCTACCTCCAAAATACCAATAATACGCTGATAATACCCTATCAGTAACAGACAAACAATAACTTGCATACTGGGCCATCGGCCTGACTGGACCGCCTTGCTGGGCCTTTAGTCTATCTGATCTTATCCCGAGCCTTCGGCATGACTTGGACCGCCACATGGGCCTACAGTCTCCCTGGATCGCTCATATGGTATGTTGGCCTTCAACAAAAATCAGGACCGCCTCAACCCACCGACAAGCAAATAACCATGTGCGCATAACTATAATATACTGGCATATACAAACATCAAACATATGTATATCTCACTGATCATCAATCATAGAAATCCCTCGTAACTAGATTACCGACCTATCAGGTCGCTAACATACCAATCCCTACGGATCATAAGAGCATAATATATTGTCTATCCTGATTCCGATCTAACAGATCAGAACCACATGTAGCACATCATAACAATAACAACTTAAGGGTCGACCTTGGTGCCGTAGACCCTATGGATATAGTGAGGATAACTCACTTTGCAGATGTCGACATGGTAGATGAACTCCAACTCTCGGATCACTGTCAAAAGCTCCACCACCTATGTAACACCGTAAAAATTTGAACACTTTTTCACTTTTGGAAACCATAAAATATCATTTGCAATTATAAATAAAAACATTGTGTCAACATTGTATCAGTACATAACCCAAGATCAAAATACATAAACTCCGGTGTGCGTGTGTATGAATCATGTCGGTGCCTTCCCACGATCCTCACTGGTACATGAAACACATAACACTGAACACTGTAAGCATAAATGCTTAGTGAGTTCCCCAAAATACCACATATAACACATATTAGCCACTCGAGGCTATAACTATGTGGGTCCATGCACCCAAACTCTGTGAACCCTCCGGTTCTAACTCTGCAAGCATGCACAACATAAATCACATAAAAGAATGCAGTGCAACAAACAATATATATATATATATATATATATATATATATATATATATATATATATATATATATATATAAAACACTGTATCACATAACTCTATTTACCTACTCAAGGTAAAGTATAGTGAGAAGACTCACCTCAGGCGTCTCGGTAAATCTCTGACTCGGTAGAAATATTGCCTAGTCTCCACCTATTCACATAAAGTAAATACTCTTATAAATATAACTCTCGAGACTAGCCTCAACCTGCCATTGGCACCCTCAGGAGGGTTAAAGGCTATTTTACCCCCTCTCGACACAAGTACTCCATTGACCAAACCCTAAAAGTAAATAAAAGTCAACGATCACACTTTGACCCTACTCGCCAAGTGCACCCTATTGACTCGGCGAGTTCATACATGTTCTCTAACACTTTGTCCCGCTTGGCACGCCGAGTTCCTCCCTATGCTTGACGAGTCATACTAGGCATGAATCGCGGGTCCACCCCGACTCAATTCGCCGAGTCTCAAGAATAACTCGGCGAGTAACGCCTTGAACTCCAGTCCTCTAACTCCCTTCTGACTCACTGAGTCACCCCCCAACTCGGCAAGTCTACTCACTGAGCAATTTACGTGAAACCCTAACCCTACTCGCCAAGTCTCATGAACAACTCGGCGAGTTCATGCCATGCACAAACTCTACTGACCTCCTGAGGTCAGATCTATTTCCCCTAAATCAAAGATCTGGCCTTCCTAAGCATGAATGTCACGTAAAGTTTGAAACTTGATGCTTGTATAACAACAACAAGGCATCAAAACGAGATTTAGTCCCTAAAATGGAAACCTAAGTCCAATAACCCCAAACTTATTCATAAAGCTCCAAGGGTTAAGGTCTCTCGACCTCTTTGAGTCCATATCCAAGGCACAAACTCAAAGAGGGACCATTTGCTCCACATAATCACTCTCTAAAGGGGGTTAGAAAACCCTAACTCTAATGATCAACACCAAAAATGAAGGAGGTTTGAACTATTACCTCAAAATGAAGTCTCTGAACTCTAGAATTGCTAGAATCGCACCTCCCCTTTGCTCTTGTTCACCTCCTTCTTGCTAAACCAAAGGTACAAGAATCAAAAGTGACTTCTTCTTTCCCACAACGATTTAGCTCACTTAGGGTTCTCTCAAAGGGCTGGTAGCCACAATGGGAGGCTATAAGTGCCCTTAAATAGGCTCTAAACCCGGGGGATTAGGGTTTTATTAATCAGCATGGACTCGCCGAGTCCATAAATGGACTCGCTGAGTCCAGACGTGAACCCGCATGAACATCCGCGACCCTACTCGGCGAGTCTTGGCTCCAACTCGCCAAGTTCCTCCACAAACTCCAAAAATAATTAAACAAAATAATATACCTGGAAATCCGGCTGTTACAATTCTCCCCCACTTGAATTGGACTTCGCCCTCGAAGTCTCACTCTGGAAATAATTTTGGATGCTGCTCACGCATCTCACGCTCCGGCTCCCAAGTCAGCTCGGACCCCTTCCGATGTTTCCACTGAACCAAAACCAGAGGCACTTCCTTGTTCCTCAAAACCTTGATCTTTCGATCCCTGATCGCCACCGGTCTCTCAGCATAATTCAGGCTCGCATCCACCTGAATGTCCTCCAGTGGCACCACTGCCGACTCATCTGCTATACACTTCCGCAACTGCGACACGTGGAAAGTGTCATGGATATGCCCTAACTCTGCAGGTAGCTCCAACTGGTAGGCTACCCTGCCTACCCTCGCGATCACTCGAAAAGGATTGATATATCGGGGCCCCAATTTTCCCCTTTTCCTGAATCGGATCACTCCTTTCCAAGGAGAGTCCTTCAGGAGTACCAGGTCCCGACCTGGAACTCAAGCTCGGATCGGCGCCTGTTCGCATAACTCTTTTGACGGCTCTGAGCGGTCAACAACCTTTGCCTGACCCGTCTGAATCTGCTCAGTCGTCTGAAGCGCGATCTCGGTACTACCCATAACACGCTGCCCGACTCCTTCCCAACAATGGGGATCCGACACCTCCTCCCATACAACAGCTCAAAGGGTGGCATACCGATGCTCGAATGATGGCTGTTGTTGTAGGAAAATTCCACCAAGGGTAAGTACATGTCCCAACTCCCACCAAAGTCCAACACACATGCCCGGAGCATATCCTCGAGCGTCTGAATCGTCCGCTCACTCTGTCTGTCAGTCTGGGGGTGGTACGCGGTACTGAAATGCAGTCTAGTACCCAATTCCTCATGGAATTTCTTCCAGAATCTAGAGGTGAAACACACATCTCGATCTGAGACAATCAAGATCGGCACTCCATTCCGTGCTACCACTTCCCCTCACATACATATCTGCCAACCTCTATGCGGAAGAGCTCTT
Source organism: Lactuca saligna (assembly GCF_052625555.1). Taxonomy (NCBI): domain Eukaryota; kingdom Viridiplantae; phylum Streptophyta; class Magnoliopsida; order Asterales; family Asteraceae; genus Lactuca; species Lactuca saligna. The sequence continues at coordinate 174,324,509 of NC_136417.1, read as the reverse complement.
GCTAATAGCGAGGAAATGAGCGCTCTTCGTCAACCAGTCTACAATCACCCAAATTGCATCGACGCCCCTCGCGGTTCTTGGCAACTTGGTGATAAAGTCCATGGCAATATGTTCCCACTTCCACTCGGGAATCTCTAACGGCTGCAACTTGCCGTATGGCCTCTGATGCTCGGCCTTAACCCTGCGACATGTTAGACACCTCTCAAAGAACCATGCAACGTCCCTCTTCATACAGGGCCACCAATACTCCCTTTTTAGATCCAAATACATCTTAGTGGCCCCGGGATGGATCGAGAACTTCGATCGATGAGTCTCTTCCATCAAAATGGTACGCGTTCCGCACACACGCGACACCCAAATCTGACCCTAAAACGTCATAAGCCCCCGACAATCGGTAACAAACTCTGATACTTGCCCGATAACCCGCTCTCTCTTCTGGTTTTCTGGTATAACGGCCTCGGTCTGAGCTCCTAGAATAGTGTCAAACACCGGAGTCATCACTGTCAACCTCATACAAATTTCACGCATCAGAACATTCTCCACCCTACGACTCAAGGCATCGGCCACTACGTTGGCTTTTCCCGGGTGGTACAGGATCTCGCAATCATAATCCTTTACCACATCCAGCCATCTCCTGTGTCGCATATTAAGGTTGGGATGATCCATCAAGTACTTCAGGCTCTTGTGATCCGTGAATATGGTACTCCGGACCCCATATAGATACTGATGCCAGATCTTGAGGGCGAACACTACTGCCCCCAAATCTAAATCATGGGTGGGATACCTCGCCTCATGAGGCTTCAGCTGCCTCGATGCATATGCTATCACATGGCCTCTCTACATAAGTACTGCTTCCAACCCTGATATTGATGCGTCGCAATATACCACAAAATCCCCCATTCCCTCTGGAAGGGCTAACACGGGGGATTCGCATAATCTCCGGCGAAGTGTCTCGAAGGAGGCCTGCTTCTCTGGACCCCAAGCAAAAACTACACCCTTCCAGGTTAACTTAGTGAGTGGCATGACCATCTTGGAGAAATCCTTGATGAATCTCCGATAATAGCCTGCCAGTCCTAGAAAACTCCTGATATCCGTGGGTGACCTCGACACCTCCCAACTCATCACCGCCTCAATTTTGGTCGGGTCGACCAATATCCCTTTCTGGTTAACGAGATGTCCCAGGTGATGGGTTTTAGCCATAAGAACTTTCCTATGTGCTCATGCAAAACCCTAATGCTCGGATCTAGGCTTTCTAATTAAACATGCTTTGAATCCAAGACTTCTAACGCCTAATTAGGTTAAATAACAACATTGAAATAGATCTAAAACCATACCTTTGAATTCCTTGTTGATCTTGTTGTCTTGGAGCTTCTAAAGTCACAAATGTCACTCCTCTAATGGCTTACAAACACCAATAGCAAGAAAGATGATTTAGGAGAGAGGAGAGGGGAGAAATTCGGCAAGAGTGTCCCTACTTTAGATGGTGTGTCGAATTCCCTCACCCCTAGGGTCTATTTATACTTGTAGACTCCTTAAGGATTACAGCTTTAACCCTAATTGGATAACTTAGACTTTAAGTTAATCCATATCCTTTCCTTGATAACCCTATGGACGATTTTGGCTTATCCAAGCCCTAGAAATCGTCCATCCTATCTTGGATAAGGATTTACAGTCTAAAGTGTAACTATCAAACAATTGACAGTTTATACCCTCTTATTTAATTAATCTCTTTAAGTCACCAAATTAATTCCAATTAATCTATGACTTATATTAATCAAATAACCATATATTATTCCTTATAATATTTACTCTCTCTTAATAAATCATCCATCAAGTTGCTATGGTGAAGGCAACCCAAAAGGACCATGCACAACCGGGTCAAATACTTGCCTAATATAGTTGCAGCCTTAGACACTATTCCAACACCAGGAACTGGACCTCTCGTAACCAGAAATCACACATGGAGAACTGGGCATAAAGCCTCTCCGATCTAAAGACTCCTAGGATCTCCCTCATATGTTCCTCATGCTGTTCTCTAGATCTCGAATACACCAAAATATCATCGATGAAAACGATCACTGAACGATCCAACATCGGTCTACACACCCTGTTCATGAGATCCATGAACACCGCTGGTGCGTTGGTGAGCCCGAAAGGCATCACCACGAACTCGTAATGCCCGTAATGAGTCCTAAACGCAGTCTTCTGGATATCCTCATCTCGCACCCTCACCTGATGATATCCCGATCTCAAGTCGATCTTGGAAAACCAAGATGCTCCGTGCAACTGATCGAACAAATCATCAATCCTCGGCAACGGGTAACGGTTCTTGACTGTCAATTTGTTCAACTCCCGGTAATCAATGCACATCTGGTGTGAACCATCCTTTTTCTTGACAAAAAGGATAGGAGCTCCCCACGGCGAACTACTCGGCCGAATAAACCCCTTTTCCCGGCACCTCCTGAAGCTGCGAGGATAACTCCTGCATCTCTGGAGGTGCAAGGCAATAGGGCGCCTTGGCGATAGGCGCGGCCCCCGGAACCAGATCGATACTGAACTCCACCTGCCTCACATGAGGTATGCCCGACAAATCCTCCGAAAATACATCCGAGAACTCACGCAATATCGGAACCTCCCCCACAGACCTCGGTCTCTCCGTCTCCACCCTTGCGTCCATCACATATGCTATAAATCCCATACATCCCTGCTGAAGACTCTTCCTCGACCTTCCGGCTGAGCAAAACACTGAACCGGAACGTGTACCCTCGCCGTACACTGTAAGAACTCCCCCATTATGGTCTCGCATGGTCACCAGTTGTCGCTCGCAGTCAATGATCGCTCCAAATCTGCTCAACCAGTCCATGCCCACGATGATACAGACACCCCCCATCGCAATATGGACCAAATCTATCAGAAACTCAACCCCGAAAATCTCGAGTACACAACCACGAATCATCTCGGTGGCATACACCACCCTCTCATCTGCTATGGATACTCTCGGAGGTTAACTCAACGCCTCTTGACTAATATTGATGTGCCAGCTAAAGGCCAACGATACAAAAGATCGACTCGCACCCGAGTTAAATAACACTAGAGCAGGTACAAAATTCACAAGGAAAGTACCTACGCATAACATAATATGAGCACAATATCACAAAAATACAAAGGAATACATGAAAGAGTACATATTGGCCACGACATCGGGCGCTGCGCGGACCTCCTCGGCAGTCAACTGGAAGGCTCTCCCGCGTGCCTTCGGTGCCTCAACCTTCGCAGGCTGAACATTCGCAACACTCATCGCAATAGGGGCTGATCCCGGAAATGCTCCCTGTGCTGACCCCCGCAACTGTGGACATTCTGCCTTCTGGTGTCCAGTCTGGTTGCAATGAAAACATACTGAAAAACCCTTGGGGCAATCCTTGTCCATGTGCCCCTCCTTGCCACACTTGTAGCAAGACCCTGCTCTGCATATCCCATCGTGGCTCTTGCCGCACTTGCTACAAGTGCGGCCCTTCTGGTTCCTTGATCTCGAATAAGCATGTTTGACCCGCTTGGCTGCCAGTTGAGACTGAGCCCGCCGTTGATCCTTTCCCTGAGACTCAACCTCCTCCCTGGCTTGGGTCTCCAGCTCTATCTCCCTTTTCCGGGCATTTTCCTGAAGCTCGGCAAATGTCTGGTATGTCGAGTTTTCCACGAACTCACGTATATCCCTCCTCATAATGCTCAAATATTGGCTCATGCGTGCCTGCTCGGAGGACATGTGCTCTGGGCAGAACATCGCCCGCTCATGAAACATCCTCGTGATCACCGTAACATACTTAGTACCCTGTTTGAGGGTCAGAAACTCCTGGGCCAAACGCTCCCTCTCCACCTGGGGAACGTACTCATCTCGAAACATAGCGGTGAACCTCTCCCAGGTCACCGCAGCAAGCTCAGCAGACGTGAAGTGCGCAGTCACAAACTTCCACCAGTCCTTCGCTCCCAAGCGAAGCTGGTTCAGCGCGAATCGGACTCTCAAATGCTCTGGAGATGAGCAAGTAAAGAAAGACCCCTCTATGTCTGGAGTTACCGGGGTCTTCGTGATCTCTTTCTCTTCGGATGTGGGACTACACCTAGTCAGCGCGATTGGATAACGCGATTAGTACTGACGACGCCTTCGGAGTCGTTAGTATAACTATAAACTGGGCGTTTGTGTAACGCGGGTTTGTAGTAAATAATCCTGCTCGAAAACCTTCCAACGTCGCCTGGGACTGACACTATACGCTATGCAATGGTTTCAATGTAACATCACGTAATTCAAGGAACTAGGAGAACATCGGGTTTTCCTAGGGTTTTCAATACGAACTGATTTGAAATGCATACATTTTCAATGAACATTTTTTTTTACAAGTATAGAAACGAACAAGCATACCTATGGATCTTCACAAACGTTTTCGAAAACTTATCTTTTCAGAAAATATCGGATTTTCTGGTGGTTCTTCAAACAATACAAACATTCGATTTCAAACACTACTTATGAACTCACCAACATTTCATATGTTGACGTTTTTCAAAATACTTGTATTCTCAGGGGGCCAGTGAATCAAGGGAAATCATATCCAGTGACGGTTGCGGTTTATTTTTGTATGAATTGAACAAATTAATTTTTGGGGAATGTAATGTTTAAACAATGTATGATATGTAAACACTACTGGTTGTACTATGTTGATGAATGGTGACGAATGTTGTTACGTTTCATATATATTCAATGTTATGGTATTCAATTGAGTCACGACAGCCCCCGGACGTTTCCGCCGTCTGGTTCGGGGGTGTGACAGGTTGGTATCAGAGCTTTGTTTATAGTGAACTAGCATGTCGAGCCATACATTGATATGCAACTATAAACCAAAAAGAGGGACTAACATAACTCTGAACAACACAAGTAAATAAAACACACTTGCTTGCATTAGGGATAAGAACCTAACGCCGAATCAAACACAATAATACTGGTATCTCGGTTAATTCGGGATTGTTCTTAGTGATACCAAGGAGTGAATGTAGCCTGATCAACTACATTCTCTCCAAGGTAAAACTAACACATGTCTTGATGAGATCAGGATAGCCAGGGAACCTAAAACTATACCCTTTATCACCCAAAAAGAGAATGTTTGCTTAGTCTGTACAATAGTCATAGCATCCTAGGATAATGTTAGCATATGTACGTACTCGCGCAGACAGCATGGCTGGTTTTCATCACCCGGGAGACCCCTACTTCCCTAATCAGGGAAACAACGGGTGGCTAGAGGAGGAGGAGGAGCCTGAGGAGGAGCAGCAGGGTATCCAGTATCATCAGGCCTTAGTAGCTCACGGGATGCTTGTGGATGAGCCAGGAGAGAATCCAGGTGAAGCACACGATGTCGGACCCGATGAATACGTAGACACTGACTACGAGTTTGGAGGAATCGACAGTGACGACGAGGAAGGTCAGGCTGGGGACCAGGACCCCATCCCGCCATATGAGGACGTAGCACAACCCGATCACCCCGCTCCACCAGTGAACCCCCCAAGAGAGAACCGTTCCATCGAAGCTGAGGTCGTCGCACTGCGACAACAGCTGTATGCTATGGAAGCTCGGGCGGTGCGAACAGAGCATGAGAGGGATGAGGTTATTGGAGACATGGCAGAGATGGCGCAGTTACTGGCGCAACATTTCGGCATGTGACTTCGGCACCACCTCCTGACGCAGCTCAACGCGGTTAGGAATAGATTTATCATAGTAGGTTATTAGGAACTATGTTATGTACTCCGGCTCTATGTTTAAGTGACTACACTACTCATGGAGCCGTTATGCTGTCGGATTAGCGTTACTTATGTATGCTCCTACGAGCAAATTTTCTTGTACTAAATGCGGATAATATTAATAAACTTTTGTGTGTTTTGCTATGATATTCTCAGTTGTTATGTGTTGAGACGTTATGATTGTATGCTTGATGATAGTAACGTTTAGGTTCGTACCATACACCTAGTTAGTAGAGTCGCCACCTCACAGAAACCACGTACACTCAACATCTTTCCGTTTCATGACAGAAAGATGCCTCGCCCAGCTACTCGCGGAAATCCCGAACCAACCCCGCCGGAAGTTGACTCCACTGCTTTCCAGGCAGCCGTGTCTGCTGCAGTCACAGCGGCTATGGCACAACTTCACCGAGGGAACAACGGAGGAGGTAACGGGCAAGGATCCGGAAGTTCGAACAACGGGACGAACCAAGGACTCACTAAAACGTGCACCTACAAGGATTTTGCGAACGCTAAACCCCGAACTTTCAACGGTACCGGAGGAGTGATCGCCCTGAAGCGATGGATCGAGAAGGTAGAGTCGGTATTCGAGATATGCGAGTGCCCCGAGCAGATGAAAGTGAAGTTCGCGGCCTGCACTTTTGTGGACCAAGCACTCACTTGGTGGAATGGTCATGTAGAAGCTATGACACTTCCTGTCGCCAACTCTATTCCCTGGGCAGAAATGAAAGAGATGTTGACGGCTGAGTACTGCCCTCGAGGCGAAATACAGAAGATGGAGCAGGAACTATGGAATCTCACGGTGCAGAATGGGAACATCGATGCTTACATATCGAGATTCAGCGAACTATCTCTGTTGTGCCCGGGTATGATCACATCAGAGGGAAAGAAGATTGAACGATTCATTTGGGGACTGACATCCCCCATTCAAGGGAATGTGATAGCTGCGAACCCTGAAACTTTTAACAGTGCGAAGAGACTGGCAAAGAGGCTATACGATCATAACCACAAAAAGGGCGAGAAACCGGTAGAGACTGAGAAGAAGAAGGAGAGTGATGGTAAGAAAGGATGGAACAACAAGAGGAAGGGGCGTCAGGGTCCCGAGACCTCTAAAAAGCAGCAAACGGTGGCAGTTCACGCTGTCACTGCGCCGGTACCAGTCACATCACATGCTCCAGCCTCAGCTGCTTCAAATACTTCAAAACCCTATTCCGGTAATCATCCCAAATGCAACAAGTGCGGTTTCCATCACCAAGGAGAATGTAGGGAGTTCCATTGCACCAGTTGCAACCGAAGGGGACACACTGCAAGGTTCTGCAGGACTTATCCTTCTCAGAACCAAAGTCAGGGAAACAACCAGAACAACAACAACAACCACCGCAATACCAACAACACCAATGCCGGCGGCAACAACGCAGGGCCTAGCCACACCTGTTTCGGGTGTGGAAGGACGGGACATTTCCGTCGAGACTGCCCTAACAACAACAACAACTCAGGAAACAGAGGAGCAGGAAGAATGCTGACTATGGGTCAGAGTGATGCAGTTCAGGACCCCGCAGTTGTGACCGGTACGTTCCTCCTAAACCACGCTTATGCATGCATCTTATTTGATACCGGAGCGGAGCGAAGTTTCGTAAGCGAGAAGTTTAAACATTTATTAAAACAACAACCCCAGAAGCTAAATGAAACCTATACGGTGGAAATGGCCAATGGGAAAACCGAATCCACTAGGGAGATCTACATCGGATGTACCCTAACCCTTAACCAACACGTCTTACGAATAGATCTGATGCCAGTGTCAATTAGGAGTTTCGATGTGATTATCGGCATGGATTGGTTAAGCCCCCACCATGCTGAGATTATGTGCCACGAGCAGGCCGTTCGCCTTCGTCTCCCGAATCACGAAACCCTAGTAATTTACGGAGACAAACCTAGCACGAGTCTTCGTCTTATCTCGTGCATCAAAGCACAAAAACATCTGCGAAAGAACAACTTAGCGTTCTTGGCCCACATAGTGGACAAGGCTAAAGAAGAAATTAACATCCAAGACATTCCGGTAGCGTGTGAATTCCCGGACGTGTTTCCTGAAGATCTTCCAGGAGTACCCCCAGAGAGACAGGTTGAGTTCCGAATCGACCTCGTCCCAGGAGCAACTCCCCTCGCTAAATCACCATATCGATTGGCACCTGCTGAAATGCAGGAATTGTCCAGCCAACTCAGTGAGCTTCTGGACAAGGGATTTATCCGACCTAGCTACTCGCCGTGGGGAGCTCCGGTGCTCTTTGTCAAAAAGAAGGACGGATCTTTCAGAATGTGCATCGATTACAGAGAGTTGAATAAACTCACTGTTAAAAACCGCTACCCACTCCCACGAATCGATGATCTATTCGACCAGCTCCAAGGAGCTAGCTATTTTTCTAAAATAGATCTACGGTCCGGATACCATCAACTCAAGGTCCGAGAAGAAGATATTCCTAAAACCGCTTTCCGAACCCGCTATGGACATTATGAATTCGTCGTAATGCCCTTCGGTCTAACAAATGCACCCGCCGCATTTATGGACCTAATGAACCGAATCTGTCGACCTTTCTTGGACAACTTCGTCATTGTGTTTATCGATGACATCCTCGTCTATTCTCGAAGCAAAGAGGAGCATGGCCAACATCTCCGACAAGTCCTAGAGACGCTGCGATCGGAAAGGCTTTACGCCAAACTCTCTAAGTGTGAGTTTTGGCTACGGAGCGTGAATTTTCTCGGTCACGTAGTTAGCCAAGATGGAATTCATGTGGATCCCTCTAAGGTCAAAGCTGTGGAAGGATGGGCAACTCCGACTACGCCCACAGAAATTCGTCAGTTCTTAGGCCTAGCAGGCTACTATAGGAGATTCATCCAAAACTTCTCTAAAATCGCCAAGCCACTTACCTTGCTTACGCAAAAGAGTGTGCCATTCAAGTGGACAGACCGACAAGAGATTGCGTTTCGAGCCTTGAAGCAAGCTCTTTGTAGCGCTCCTGTACTATCTCTACCCGAAGGAACGGAAGATTTTGTAGTTTACTGTGACGCGTCAAATCAAGGTTTAGGTTGCGTTCTCATGCAACGTGGAAGAGTGATAGCATATGCGTCCCGTCAACTAAAGACGCACGAAGTAAATTACACAACCCATGACCTAGAACTGGGAGCCGTGGTCTTCGCCCTAAAAATTTGGAGGCACTACCTGTACGGTACAAAGTGCACCATCTTCACAGACCACAAAAGCCTCCAACACATCTTGAATCAGAAGGAGCTGAACATGAGACAACGAAGATGGGTGGAGTTGTTAAACGACTACGAATGCGAGATCAAGTACCATCCAGGCAAGGCCAACGTGGTAGCTGACGCATTAAGTCGGAAGGAGTACACAAATCGCCGTACGAAAACGCACTCGATAACCATTCAGTCTCATCTGACCGCTCAAATTGCATCAGTCCAGGCAGAGGCTATGAAAACGGAAAATAGAACTAGCGAGGCATTACGCGGAATGGAGAAGAACCTGGAAGTCAAAGAGAATGGGGTATACTACTTCATGAACCGTATTTGGGTTCCAAAGATCGGAGGATTCAGGGAGATCGTTATGAAGGAAGCCCACAAGACACGATACTCCATTCATCCTGGTTCGGACAAGATGTATTTGGACATTAAGCAGCACTATTGGTGGCCTAACATGAAGGCGGAAATCGCAACTTATGTTAGTAAGTGCCTTACGTGTGCCAAAGTAACAGTGGAATACCAGAAACCTTCCGGATTGTTACAGCAACCGGCAATCCCTGAGTGGAAATGGGAGGGGATTTCTATGGACTTCGTGACCAAGCTGCCCAAGACGTCGGACGGATTGGACACCATATGGGTAATAATCGACCGACTGACGAAATCTGCCCATTTCCTGCCCATCAAGGAGTCCTACAAGATGGAGAGGCTGACGCGTTTGTACCTACGAGAGATTGTAAGACTTCATGGAGTGCCAAAATCTATCATCTCGGATAGGGACAGTAGGTTCACATCACGCTTTTGGCAGTCGCTCCACAAGGCCATGGGAACTCATCTTGATATGAGCACCGCGTATCACCCACAAACGGACGGTCAAAGCGAACGAACCATTCAGACGCTTGAGGACATGCTTCGTGCATGTGTGATAGACTTCGGAAAGTCTTGGGATACCCACCTACCGTTGATCGAGTTTTCATATAACAATAGTTATCATTCGAGCATTAAGGTGGCCCCTTTCGAAGCACTGTACGGGCGTAAATGTAGATCACCGTTATGTTGGGCTGAAGTAGGTGACACCCAGCTAGCAAGAACACATACGTCAAACAGGGCATTAACGGGACCGGAAATCATTCGCGAGACCACAGAAAAGATTGTCCAGATCAAAGCTCGATTACAGGCATCGCGTGACCGGCAAAAGAGCTACGCTGATAAACGGCGAAAGCCCTTAGAATTCCAGGTCGGTGATCGAGTATTGTTGAAGGTCTCACCCTGGAAAGGGGTTATACGTTTCGGAAAACGGGGAAAGCTGAACCCGCGATACATTGGACCTTTCGAAATCGTCGCCCGAATAGGTCCAGTAGCATACAGACTACAACTACCTGCAGAGCTAAACGGTGTACACCCCGTGTTCCATGTTTCTAATCTGAAAAAGTGCCTGTCAGATGAAACCCTAGTCATTCCTCTTGACGAAATCGAAATCAATGAGAATCTCCTGTTCGTCGAAGAGCCAATCGAAATCATGGACAGGGAGGTGAAGCGTACTAAGCAGAGTCGCATCCCGATCATGAAGGTACGGTGGAACGCAAAGTGTGGGCCAGAATTCACGTGGGAACGCGAAGATCAAATGAAGCAGAAGTACCCTCACCTATTCTAGCATTCTCAAATCTAGCTTTCAAACAGAATTTCGGGACGAAATTCCCTCTAACGGGGGGATGATGTCACAACTGAAAATTTTGAGCTATGTAATCCATACATTCAAGTTAATGTGAATCAAAAACTTCAATCAAACACATCATACAAGTACTACAAGTAGTCATCAAACAATTGGAAAAACCCTAGAAGTGCTTGTTAAGTCTATTTTAGACTAGAACTTCATTATTGGCTCCAAAGGGACCAATAAGCTTCCAATTAGACTATCATGGGCTTAGAACCCTAATTGGGCTCTAATTGGACCCACACTTATTTAATTTAACATTTTAGGTCATGTTGGGCCTATAATGAAATGAATTGAAAGCCTTGATACATGAATAACCTAAACTAGTCCAATAAAAATATAAAAATCATACTACATTCTTTTAAGCATAAAACACACTCTAACTAACTCAAATTTTGGGCTTAAGGAAGAAAAGCCCAAATTTTCCTTTCCCTTTCAAAAATCTCGGCCCAAAGGCCCAAACCCAAAGAGAAATGGAAGTGTTGACTTAATGCATGCCACCTCATTAATATCCAAAGGATATCCATGCAATATTTCCCATTCCTCCATGCACATCACCTCAAATATCACCTCTCTTCTCTCGTCTCTCTCACTCTCGGCCATACACACATACACACCACAAAAATATCTCAAATCCTCTCTAGATTCACTCAAGAACACTCCCTTCTTCCCTCTCCAAAAATCTCGAAAAATAGGAAGCATTCAAGGAAGTTCTTCCACAAAAATCATCATCTAAGGTAAGGTTTTGCTTGGATCTATGACTTGTATTCCTTATTTATCAAAAATCTCTTCCTAATCCATGCAAAAATCGTGATCTTGCACCCTAGAACCATCTCAAACTCGAGATCTTCATCAAAGGGAGCTAAGGCCAAAAACACTTCATTTTTCCTTCCATTTTTCCTTGCAAAACCGAATCAACACCCCAAGGTGAGCTTCATACCCCCTATTTTCTGTTTTTATGAGTTTTGTGGGGGGGGGAATACAAGTGAAAGTGTAGATCTATATGTGTTTTGTATGCCTTGTATGATTTCCATGCTTATATGTATGCTTTTATGTGTTTTTATGTTGGATCTAGCATTAAAACCCATCAAAACCGAGATATATCTTGTGTTAAATGATTTTAGCTTCAAATATATTTCTAAACACAAAGTATTTCAAGAAAAATGGCTAAGTGGCTTAGTAATAATTTTCTTTGGGTTAAAAACACAAATTTTGGGCCTAAAATGTGAAAAATGCAAAAATAAGGGCCCAAATTGACATTTCACAGATTCTGATGGATGAAGTGTGCCAAAACAGTTTCCATAAATAAATTTCTGGAAATATACTCATTTAGTGGATTAAAAACATAAATTCCAAGCTTAATGGGCTAAAAATGAAAATTTCGGCCCAATAAGGCCCATTATGCGAATTTTTCTGTTTTAGAGGGCCAAAACTGTAACTTTCTGTAAAACAGCAGACTATAAGTGTTCCAAATCCTTTTCAAAGGTTTAAAATGCTTTTTAAATTTAAAAAGGACCAAAGTTGCAAAAATTTTCCAATTTGGGCCAAAATTGTCAAAGTTGCGAAAAGAAGGGATTAAAACCGAGAAAACTGCATTTTCAAGGACTTAAACTGTTTTCTATGAAAAATATGCTGAAAAATATTAATTTCAATAATTTTTGGTGTTAAAATGTCAAGAAAAATAGTTTAAGGACCAAACCGGGAAGTATTTAATAAAAAGGGTTGAAAATGTAAATTTTACAAATAATGAGGGGCTGAAAACAGGAATATTTCAAGGCTAGTTCAATGTACACAATTTGATCAAATAATTGCACCGCGACTATCGACGAAATACAATACATTACAATACCCAAAAGTCGTTGTTAAACGAATTGGCTCGGTCTCGAGCCAATAGAAATCTACAACTACTAACACTACGACACTACGATTCATACAAGTAACGTTTGGTAATACATATCCATGCGAGTGTGCACAGACGTCTACGCACCATCTTTGGGCCCCACAAGTGTAAAATCTTGTTCGTTGAGCCTAGCTAGCCCAATGACCTGATCTTAAGGCCCGAAGACATTTTTTTTTACGGTGTGTTGGGTTTTACCGATCCGACACAACGTAAATGGACTTTCAATGGCTTGTATACCACCGGTCCCCAAGGGTCCTTTGGTATTGCTAGTAAAGTCTACATTTCATGCGAGGCGGGTCGGGGACCCCTCGTACATTTTATCCCCAACCGGCTAATGGAGTTACCGGGGTCTTCGTGATCTCTTTCTCTTCGGATGTGGGACTACACCTAGTCAGGGCGATTGGATAACGCGATTAGTACTGACGACGCCTTCGGAGTCGTTAGTATAACTATAAACTGGGCGTTTGTGTAACGCGGGTTTGTAGTAAATAATCCTGCTCGAAAACCTTCCAACGTCGCCTGGGACTGACACTATACGCTATGCAATGGTTTCAATGTAACATCACGTAATTCAAGGAACTAGGAGAACATCGGGTTTTCCTAGGGTTTTCAATACGAACTGATTTGAAATGCATACATTTTCAATGAACATTTTTTTTTACAAGTATAGAAACGAACAAGCATACCTATGGATCTTCACAAACGTTTTCGAAAACTTATCTTTTCAGAAAATATCGGATTTTCTGGTGGTTCTTCAAACAATACAAACATTCGATTTCAAACACTACTTATGAACTCACCAACATTTCATATGTTGACGTTTTTCAAAATACTTGTATTCTCAGGGGGCCAGTGAATCAAGGGAAATCATATCCAGTGACGGTTGCGGTTTATTTTTGTATGAATTGAACAAATTAATTTTTGGGGAATGTAATGTTTAAACAATGTATGATATGTAAACACTACTGGTTGTAATATGTTGATGAATGGTGATGAATGTTGTTACGTTTCATATATATTCAATGTTATGGTATTCAATTGAGTCACGACAGCCCCCGGACGTTTCCGCCGTCTGGTTCGGGGGTGTGACAGGTTGGTATCAGAGCTTTGTTTATAGTGAACTAGCATGTCGAGCCATACATTGATATGCAACTATAAACCAAAAAGAGGGACTAACATAACTCTGAACAACACAAGTAAATAAAACACACTTGCTTGCATTAGGGATAAGAACCTAACGCCGAATCAAACACAATAATACTGGTATCTCGGTTAATTCGGGATTGTTCTTAGTGATACCAAGGAGTGAATGTAGCCTGATCAACTACATTCTCTCCAAGGTAAAACTAACACATGTCTTGATGAGATCAGGATAGCCAGGGAACCTAAAACTATACCCTTTATCACCCAAAAAGAGAATGTTTGCTTAGTCTGTACAATAGTCATAGCATCCTAGGATAATGTTAGCATATGTACGTACTCGCGCAGACAGCATGGCTGGTTTTCATCACCCGGGAGACCCCTACTTCCCTAATCAGGGAAACAACGGGTGGCTAGAGGAGGAGGAGGAGCCTGAGGAGGAGCAGCAGGGTATCCAGTATCATCAGGCCTTAGTAGCTCACGAGATGCTTGTGGATGAGCCAGGAGAGAATCCAGGTGAAGCACACGATGTCGGACCCGATGAATACGTAGACACTGACTACGAGTTTGGAGGAATCGACAGTGACGACGAGGAAGGTCAGGCTGGGGACCAGGACCCCATCCCGCCATATGAGGACGTAGCACAACCCGATCACCCCGCTCCACCAGTGAACCCCCCAAGAGAGAACCGTTCCCTCGAAGCTGAGGTCGTCGCACTGCGACAACAGCTGTATGCTATGGAAGCTCGGGCGGTGCGAACAGAGCATGAGAGGGATGAGGTTATTGGAGACATGGCAGAGATGGCGCAGTTACTGGCGCAACATTTCGGCATGTGACTTCGGCACCACCTCCTGACGCAGCTCAACGCGGTTAGGAATAGATTTATCATAGTAGGTTATTAGGAACTATGTTATGTACTCCGGCTCTATGTTTAAGTGACTACACTACTCATGGAGCCGTTATGCTGTCGGATTAGCGTTACTTATGTATGCTCCTACGAGCAAATTTTCTTGTACTAAATGCGGATAATATTAATAAACTTTTGTGTGTTTTGCTATGATATTCTCAGTTGTTATGTGTTGAGACGTTATGATTGTATGCTTGATGATAGTAACGTTTAGGTTCGTACCATACACCTAGTTAGTAGAGTCGCCACCTCACAGAAACCACGTACACTCAACATCTTTCCGTTTCATGACAGAAAGATGCCTCGCCCAGCTACTCGCGGAAATCCCGAACCAACCCCGCCGGAAGTTGACTCCACTGCTTTCCAGGCAGCCGTGTCTGCTGCAGTCACAGCGGCTATGGCACAACTTCACCGAGGGAACAACGGAGGAGGTAACGGGCAAGGATCCGGAAGTTCGAACAACGGGACGAACCAAGGACTCACTAAAACGTGCACCTACAAGGATTTTGCGAACGCTAAACCCCGAACTTTCAACGGTACCGGAGGAGTGATCGCCCTGAAGCGATGGATCGAGAAGGTAGAGTCGGTATTCGAGATATGCGAGTGCCCCGAGCAGATGAAAGTGAAGTTCGCGGCCTGCACTTTTGTGGACCAAGCACTCACTTGGTGGAATGGTCATGTAGAAGCTATGACACTTCCTGTCGCCAACTCTATTCCCTGGGCAGAAATGAAAGAGATGTTGACGGCTGAGTACTGCCCTCGAGGCGAAATACAGAAGATGGAGCAGGAACTATGGAATCTCACGGTGCAGAATGGGAACATCGATGCTTACATATCGAGATTCAGCGAACTATCTCTGTTGTGCCCGGGTATGATCACATCAGAGGGAAAGAAGATTGAACGATTCATTTGGGGACTGACATCCCCCATTCAAGGGAATGTGATAGCTGCGAACCCTGAAACTTTTGACAGTGCGAAGAGACTGGCAAAGAGGCTATACGATCATAACCACAAAAAGGGCGAGAAACCGGTAGAGACTGAGAAGAAGAAGGAGAGTGATGGTAAGAAAGGATGGAACAACAAGAGGAAGGGGCGTCAGGGTCCCGAGACCTCTAAAAAGCAGCAAACGGTGGCAGTTCACGCTGTCACTGCGCCGGTACCAGTCACATCACATGCTCCAGCCTCAGCTGCTTCAAATACTTCAAAACCCTATTCCGGTAATCATCCCAAATGCAACAAGTGCGGTTTCCATCACCAAGGAGAATGTAGGGAGTTCCATTGCACCAGTTGCAACCGAAGGGGACACACTGCAAGGTTCTGCAGGACTTATCCTTCTCAGAACCAAAGTCAGGGAAACAACCAGAACAACAACAACAACCACCGCAATACCAACAACACCAATGCCGGCGGCAACAACGCAGGGCCTAGCCACACCTGTTTCGGGTGTGGAAGGACGGGACATTTCCGTCGAGACTGCCCTAACAACAACAACAACTCAGGAAACAGAGGAGCAGGAAGAATGCTGACTATGGGTCAGAGTGATGCAGTTCAGGACCCCGCAGTTGTGACCGGTACGTTCCTCCTAAACCACGCTTATGCATGCATCTTATTTGATACCGGAGCGGAGCGAAGTTTCGTAAGCGAGAAGTTTAAACATTTATTAAAACAACAACCCCAGAAGCTAAATGAAACCTATACGGTGGAAATGGCCAATGGGAAAACCGAATCCACTAGGGAGATCTACATCGGATGTACCCTAACCCTTAACCAACACGTCTTACGAATAGATCTGATGCCAGTGTCAATTAGGAGTTTCGATGTGATTATCGGCATGGATTGGTTAAGCCCCCACCATGCTGAGATTATGTGCCACGAGCAGGCCGTTCGCCTTCGTCTCCCGAATCACGAAACCCTAGTAATTTACGGAGACAAACCTAGCACGAGTCTTCGTCTTATCTCGTGCATCAAAGCACAAAAACATCTGCGAAAGAACAACTTAGCGTTCTTGGCCCACATAGTGGACAAGGCTAAAGAAGAAATTAACATCCAAGACATTCCGGTAGCGTGTGAATTCCCGGACGTGTTTCCTGAAGATCTTCCAGGAGTACCCCCAGAGAGACAGGTTGAGTTCCGAATCGACCTCGTCCCAGGAGCAACTCCCCTCGCTAAATCACCATATCGATTGGCACCTGCTGAAATGCAGGAATTGTCCAGCCAACTCAGTGAGCTTCTGGACAAGGGATTTATCCGACCTAGCTACTCGCCGTGGGGAGCTCCGGTGCTCTTTGTCAAAAAGAAGGACGGATCTTTCAGAATGTGCATCGATTACAGAGAGTTGAATAAACTCACTGTTAAAAACCGCTACCCACTCCCACGAATCGATGATCTATTCGACCAGCTCCAAGGAGCTAGCTATTTTTCTAAAATAGATCTACGGTCCGGATACCATCAACTCAAGGTCCGAGAAGAAGATATTCCTAAAACCGCTTTCCGAACCCGCTATGGACATTATGAATTCGTCGTAATGCCCTTCGGTCTAACAAATGCACCCGCCGCATTTATGGACCTAATGAACCGAATCTGTCGACCGTTCTTGGACAACTTCGTCATTGTGTTTATCGATGACATCCTCGTCTATTCTCGAAGCAAAGAGGAGCATGGCCAACATCTCCGACAAGTCCTAGAGACGCTGCGATCGGAAAGGCTTTACGCCAAACTCTCTAAGTGTGAGTTTTGGCTACGGAGCGTGAATTTTCTCGGTCACGTAGTTAGCCAAGATGGAATTCATGTGGATCCCTCTAAGGTCAAAGCTGTGGAAGGATGGGCAACTCCGACTACGCCCACAGAAATTCGTCAGTTCTTAGGCCTAGCAGGCTACTATAGGAGATTCATCCAAAACTTCTCTAAAATCGCCAAGCCACTTACCTTGCTTACGCAAAAGAGTGTGCCATTCAAGTGGACAGACCGACAAGAGATTGCGTTTCGAGCCTTGAAGCAAGCTCTTTGTAGCGCTCCTGTACTATCTCTACCCGAAGGAACGGAAGATTTTGTAGTTTACTGTGACGCGTCAAATCAAGGTTTAGGTTGCGTTCTCATGCAACGTGGAAGAGTGATAGCATATGCGTCCCGTCAACTAAAGACGCACGAAGTAAATTACACAACCCATGACCTAGAACTGGGAGCCGTGGTCTTCGCCCTAAAAATTTGGAGGCACTACCTGTACGGTACAAAGTGCACCATCTTCACAGACCACAAAAGCCTCCAACACATCTTGAATCAGAAGGAGCTGAACATGAGACAACGAAGATGGGTGGAGTTGTTAAACGACTACGAATGCGAGATCAAGTACCATCCAGGCAAGGCCAACGTGGTAGCTGACGCATTAAGTCGGAAGGAGTACACAAATCGCCGTACGAAAACGCACTCGATAACCATTCAGTCTCATCTGACCGCTCAAATTGCATCAGTCCAGGCAGAGGCTATGAAAACGGAAAATAGAACTAGCGAGGCATTACGCAGAATGGAGAAGAACCTGGAAGTCAAAGAGAATGGGGTATACTACTTCATGAACCGTATTTGGGTTCCAAAGATCGGAGGATTCAGGGAGATCGTTATGAAGGAAGCCCACAAGACACGATACTCCATTCATCCTGGTTCGGACAAGATGTATTTGGACATTAAGCAGCACTATTGGTGGCCTAACATGAAGGCGGAAATCGCAACTTATGTTAGTAAGTGCCTTACGTGTGCCAAAGTAACAGTGGAATACCAGAAACCTTCCGGATTGTTACAGCAACCGGCAATCCCTGAGTGGAAATGGGAGGGGATTTCTATGGACTTCGTGACCAAGCTGCCCAAGACGTCGGACGGATTGGACACCATATGGGTAATAATCGACCGACTGACGAAATCTGCCCATTTCCTGCCCATCAAGGAGTCCTACAAGATGGAGAGGCTGACGCGTTTGTACCTACGAGAGATTGTAAGACTTCATGGAGTGCCAAAATCTATCATCTCGGATAGGGACAGTAGGTTCACATCACGCTTTTGGCAGTCGCTCCACAAGGCCATGGGAACTCATCTTGATATGAGCACCGCGTATCACCCACAAACGGACGGTCAAAGCGAACGAACCATTCAGACGCTTGAGGACATGCTTCGTGCATGTGTGATAGACTTCGGAAAGTCTTGGGATACCCACCTACCGTTGATCGAGTTTTCATATAACAATAGTTATCATTCGAGCATTAAGGTGGCCCCTTTCGAAGCACTGTACGGGCGTAAATGTAGATCACCGTTATGTTGGGCTGAAGTAGGTGACACCCAGCTAGCAAGAACACATACGTCAAACAGGGCATTAACGGGACCGGAAATCATTCGCGAGACCACAGAAAAGATTGTCCAGATCAAAGCTCGATTACAGGCATCGCGTGACCGGCAAAAGAGCTACGCTGATAAACGGCGAAAGCCCTTAGAATTCCAGGTCGGTGATCGAGTATTGTTGAAGGTCTCACCCTGGAAAGGGGTTATACGTTTCGGAAAACGGGGAAAGCTGAACCCGCGATACATTGGACCTTTCGAAATCGTCGCCCGAATAGGTCCAGTAGCATACAGACTACAACTACCTGCAGAGCTAAACGGTGTACACCCCGTGTTCCATGTTTCTAATCTGAAAAAGTGCCTGTCAGATGAAACCCTAGTCATTCCTCTTGACGAAATCGAAATCAATGAGAATCTCCTGTTCGTCGAAGAGCCAATCGAAATCATGGACAGGGAGGTGAAGCGTACTAAGCAGAGTCGCATCCCGATCGTGAAGGTACGGTGGAACGCAAAGCGTGGGCCAGAATTCACGTGGGAACGCGAAGATCAAATGAAGCAGAAGTACCCTCACCTATTCTAGCATTCTCAAATCTAGCTTTCAAACAGAATTTCGGGACGAAATTCCCTCTAACGGATGTCACAACTGAAAATTTTGAGCTATGTAATCCATACATTCAAGTTAATGTGAATCAAAAACTTCAATCAAACACATCATACAAGTACTACAAGTAGTCATCAAACAATTGGAAAAACCCTAGAAGTGCTTGTTAAGTCTATTTTAGACTAGAACTTCATTATTGGCTCCAAAGGGACCAATAAGCTTCCAATTAGACTATCATGGGCTTAGAACCCTAATTGGGCTCTAATTGGACCCACACTTATTTAATTTAACATTTTAGGTCATGTTGGGCCTATAATGAAATGAATTGAAAGCCTTGATACATGAATAACCTAAACTAGTCCAATAAAAATATAAAAATCATACTACATTCTTTTAAGCATAAAACACACTCTAACTAACTCAAATTTTGGGCTTAAGGAAGAAAAGCCCAAATTTTCCTTTCCCTTTCAAAAATCTCGGCCCAAAGGCCCAAACCCAAAGAGAAATGGAAGTGTTGACTTAATGCATGCCACCTCATTAATATCCAAAGGATATCCATGCAATATTTCCCATTCCTCCATGCACATCACCTCAAATATCACCTCTCTTCTCTCCTCTCTCTCACTCTCGGCCATACACACATACACACCACAAAAATATCTCAAATCCTCTCTAGATTCACTCAAGAACACTCCCTTCTTCCCTCTCCAAAAATCTCGAAAAATAGGAAGCATTCAAGGAAGTTCTTCCACAAAAATCATCATCTAAGGTAAGGTTTTGCTTGGATCTATGACTTGTATTCCTTATTTATCAAAAATCTCTTCCTAATCCATGCAAAAATCGTGATCTTGCACCCTAGAACCATCTCAAACTCGAGATCTTCATCAAAGGGAGCTAAGGCCAAAAACACTTCATTTTTCCTTCCATTTTTCCTTGCAAAACCGAATCAACACCCCAAGGTGAGCTTCATACCCCCTATTTTCTGTTTTTATGAGTTTTGTGGGGGGGGGAATACAAGTGAAAGTGTAGATCTATATGTGTTTTGTATGCCTTGTATGATTTCCATGCTTATATGTATGCTTTTATGTGTTTTTATGTTGGATCTAGCATTAAAACCCATCAAAACCGAGATATATCTTGTGTTAAATGATTTTAGCTTCAAATATATTTCTAAACACAAAGTATTTCAAGAAAAATGGCTAAGTGGCTTAGTAATAATTTTCTTTGGGTTAAAAACACAAATTTTGGGCCTAAAATGTGAAAAATGCAAAAATAAGGGCCCAAATTGACATTTCACAGATTCTGATGGATGAAGTGTGCCAAAACAGTTTCCATAAATAAATTTCTGGAAATATACTCATTTAGTGGATTAAAAACATAAATTCCAAGCTTAATGGGCTAAAAATGAAAATTTCGGCCCAATAAGGCCCATTATGCGAATTTTTCTGTTTTAGAGGGCCAAAACTGTAACTTTCTGTAAAACAGCAGACTATAAGTGTTCCAAATCCTTTTCAAAGGTTTAAAATGCTTTTTAAATTTAAAAAGGACCAAAGTTGCAAAAATTTTCCAATTTGGGCCAAAATTGTCAAAGTTGCGAAAAGAAGGGATTAAAACCGAGAAAACTGCATTTTCAAGGACTTAAACTGTTTTCTATGAAAAATATGCTGAAAAATATTAATTTCAATAATTTTTGGTGTTAAAATGTCAAGAAAAATAGTTTAAGGACCAAACCGGGAAGTATTTAATAAAAAGGGTTGAAAATGTAAATTTTACAAATAATGAGGGGCTGAAAACAGGAATATTTCAAGGCTAGTTCAATGTACACAATTTGATCAAATAATTGCACCGCGACTATCGACGAAATACAATACATTACAATACCCAAAAGTCGTTGTTAAACGAATTGGCTCGGTCTCGAGCCAATAGAAATCTACAACTACTAACACTACGACACTACGATTCATACAAGTAACGTTTGGTAATACATATCCATGCGAGTGTGCACAGACGTCTACGCACCATCTTTGGGCCCCACAAGTGTAAAATCTTGTTCGTTGAGCCTAGCTAGCCCAATGACCTGATCTTAAGGCCCGAAGACATTTTTTTTTACGGTGTGTTGGGTTTTACCGATCCGACACAACGTAAATGGACTTTCAATGGCTTGTATACCACCGGTCCCCAAGGGTCCTTTGGTATTGCTAGTAAAGTCTACATTTCATGCGAGGCGGGTCGGGGACCCCTCATACATTTTATCCCCAACCGGCTAATGGAGTTACCGGGGTCTTCGTGATCTCTTTCTCTTCGGATGTGGGACTACACCTAGTCAGGGCGATTGGATAACGCGATTAGTACTGACGACGCCTTCGGAGTCGTTAGTATAACTATAAACTGGGCGTTTGTGTAACGCGGGTTTGTAGTAAATAATCCTGCTCGAAAACCTTCCAACGTCGCCTGGGACTGACACTATACGCTATGCAATGGTTTCAATGTAACATCACGTAATTCAAGGAACTAGGAGAACATCGGGTTTTCCTAGGGTTTTCAATACGAACTGATTTGAAATGCATACATTTTCAATGAACATTTTTTTTTACAAGTATAGAAACGAACAAGCATACCTATGGATCTTCACAAACGTTTTCGAAAACTTATCTTTTCAGAAAATATCGGATTTTCTGGTGGTTCTTCAAACAATACAAACATTCGATTTCAAACACTACTTATGAACTCACCAACATTTCATATGTTGACGTTTTTCAAAATACTTGTATTCTCAGGGGGCCAGTGAATCAAGGGAAATCATATCCAGTGACGGTTGCGGTTTATTTTTGTATGAATTGAACAAATTAATTTTTGGGGAATGTAATGTTTAAACAATGTATGATATGTAAACACTACTGGTTGTACTATGTTGATGAATGGTGACGAATGTTGTTACGTTTCATATATATTCAATGTTATGGTATTCAATTGAGTCACGACAGCCCCCGGACGTTTCCGCCGTCTGGTTCGGGGGTGTGACAGGTTGGTATCAGAGCTTTGTTTATAGTGAACTAGCATGTCGAGCCATACATTGATATGCAACTATAAACCAAAAAGAGGGACTAACATAACTCTGAACAACACAAGTAAATAAAACACACTTGCTTGCATTAGGGATAAGAACCTAACGCCGAATCAAACACAATAATACTGGTATCTCGGTTAATTCGGGATTGTTCTTAGTGATACCAAGGAGTGAATGTAGCCTGATCAACTACATTCTCTCCAAGGTAAAACTAACACATGTCTTGATGAGATCAGGATAGCCAGGGAACCTAAAACTATACCCTTTATCACCCAAAAAGAGAATGTTTGCTTAGTCTGTACAATAGTCATAGCATCCTAGGATAATGTTAGCATATGTACGTACTCGCGCAGACAGCATGGCTGGTTTTCATCACCCGGGAGACCCCTACTTCCCTAATCAGGGAAACAACGGGTGGCTAGAGGAGGAGGAGGAGCCTGAGGAGGAGCAGCAGGGTATCCAGTATCATCAGGCCTTAGTAGCTCACGGGATGCTTGTGGATGAGCCAGGAGAGAATCCAGGTGAAGCACACGATGTCGGACCCGATGAATACGTAGACACTGACTACGAGTTTGGAGGAATCGACAGTGACGACGAGGAAGGTCAGGCTGGGGACCAGGACCCCATCCCGCCATATGAGGACGTAGCACAACCCGATCACCCCGCTCCACCAGTGAACCCCCCAAGAGAGAACCGTTCCCTCGAAGCTGAGGTCGTCGCACTGCGACAACAGCTGTATGCTATGGAAGCTCGGGCGGTGCGAACAGAGCATGAGAGGGATGAGGTTATTGGAGACATGGCAGAGATGGCGCAGTTACTGGCGCAACATTTCGGCATGTGACTTCGGCACCACCTCCTGACGCAGCTCAACGCGGTTAGGAATAGATTTATCATAGTAGGTTATTAGGAACTATGTTATGTACTCCGGCTCTATGTTTAAGTGACTACACTACTCATGGAGCCGTTATGCTGTCGGATTAGCGTTACTTATGTATGCTCCTACGAGCAAATTTTCTTGTACTAAATGCGGATAATATTAATAAACTTTTGTGTGTTTTGCTATGATATTCTCAGTTGTTATGTGTTGAGACGTTATGATTGTATGCTTGATGATAGTAACGTTTAGGTTCGTACCATACACCTAGTTAGTAGAGTCGCCACCTCACAGAAACCACGTACACTCAACATCTTTCCGTTTCATGACAGAAAGATGCCTCGCCCAGCTACTCGCGGAAATCCCGAACCAACCCCGCCGGAAGTTGACTCCACTGCTTTCCAGGCAGCCGTGTCTGCTGCAGTCACAGCGGCTATGGCACAACTTCACCGAGGGAACAACGGAGGAGGTAACGGGCAAGGATCCGGAAGTTCGAACAACGGGACGAACCAAGGACTCACTAAAACGTGCACCTACAAGGATTTTGCGAACGCTAAACCCCGAACTTTCAACGGTACCGGAGGAGTGATCGCCCTGAAGCGATGGATCGAGAAGGTAGAGTCGGTATTCGAGATATGCGAGTGCCCCGAGCAGATGAAAGTGAAGTTCGCGGCCTGCACTTTTGTGGACCAAGCACTCACTTGGTGGAATGGTCATGTAGAAGCTATGACACTTCCTGTCGCCAACTCTATTCCCTGGGCAGAAATGAAAGAGATGTTGACGGCTGAGTACTGCCCTCGAGGCGAAATACAGAAGATGGAGCAGGAACTATGGAATCTCACGGTGCAGAATGGGAACATCGATGCTTACATATCGAGATTCAGCGAACTATCTCTGTTGTGCCCGGGTATGATCACATCAGAGGGAAAGAAGATTGAACGATTCATTTGGGGACTGACATCCCCCATTCAAGGGAATGTGATAGCTGCGAACCCTGAAACTTTTAACAGTGCGAAGAGACTGGCAAAGAGGCTATACGATCATAACCACAAAAAGGGCGAGAAACCGGTAGAGACTGAGAAGAAGAAGGAGAGTGATGGTAAGAAAGGATGGAACAACAAGAGGAAGGGGCGTCAGGGTCCCGAGACCTCTAAAAAGCAGCAAACGGTGGCAGTTCACGCTGTCACTGCGCCGGTACCAGTCACATCACATGCTCCAGCCTCAGCTGCTTCAAATACTTCAAAACCCTATTCCGGTAATCATCCCAAATGCAACAAGTGCGGTTTCCATCACCAAGGAGAATGTAGGGAGTTCCATTGCACCAGTTGCAACCGAAGGGGACACACTGCAAGGTTCTGCAGGACTTATCCTTCTCAGAACCAAAGTCAGGGAAACAACCAGAACAACAACAACAACCACCGCAATACCAACAACACCAATGCCGGCGGCAACAACGCAGGGCCTAGCCACACCTGTTTCGGGTGTGGAAGGACGGGACATTTCCGTCGAGACTGCCCTAACAACAACAACAACTCAGGAAACAGAGGAGCAGGAAGAATGCTGACTATGGGTCAGAGTGATGCAGTTCAGGACCCCGCAGTTGTGACCGGTACGTTCCTCCTAAACCACGCTTATGCATGCATCTTATTTGATACCGGAGCGGAGCGAAGTTTCGTAAGCGAGAAGTTTAAACATTTATTAAAACAACAACCCCAGAAGCTAAATGAAACCTATACGGTGGAAATGGCCAATGGGAAAACCGAATCCACTAGGGAGATCTACATCGGATGTACCCTAACCCTTAACCAACACGTCTTACGAATAGATCTGATGCCAGTGTCAATTAGGAGTTTCGATGTGATTATCGGCATGGATTGGTTAAGCCCCCACCATGCTGAGATTATGTGCCACGAGCAGGCCGTTCGCCTTCGTCTCCCGAATCACGAAACCCTAGTAATTTACGGAGACAAACCTAGCACGAGTCTTCGTCTTATCTCGTGCATCAAAGCACAAAAACATCTGCGAAAGAACAACTTAGCGTTCTTGGCCCACATAGTGGACAAGGCTAAAGAAGAAATTAACATCCAAGACATTCCGGTAGCGTGTGAATTCCCGAACGTGTTTCCTGAAGATCTTCCAGGAGTACCCCCAGAGAGACAGGTTGAGTTCCGAATCGACCTCGTCCCAGGAGCAACTCCCCTCGCTAAATCACCATATCGATTGGCACCTGCTGAAATGCAGGAATTGTCCAGCCAACTTAGTGAGCTTCTGGACAAGGGATTTATCCGACCTAGCTACTCGCCGTGGGGAGCTCCGGTGCTCTTTGTCAAAAAGAAGGACGGATCTTTCAGAATGTGCATCGATTACAGAGAGTTGAATAAACTCACTGTTAAAAACCGCTACCCACTCCCACGAATCGATGATCTATTCGACCAGCTCCAAGGAGCTAGCTATTTTTCTAAATTAGATCTACGGTCCGGATACCATCAACTCAAGGTCCGAGAAGAAGATATTCCTAAAACCGCTTTCCGAACCCGCTATGGACATTATGAATTCGTCGTAATGCCCTTCGGTCTAACAAATGCACCCGCCGCATTTATGGACCTAATGAACCGAATCTGTCGACCGTTCTTGGACAACTTCGTCATTGTGTTTATCGATGACATCCTCGTCTATTCTCGAAGCAAAGAGGAGCATGGCCAACATCTCCGACAAGTCCTAGAGACGCTGCGATCGGAAAGGCTTTACGCCAAACTCTCTAAGTGTGAGTTTTGGCTACGGAGCGTGAATTTTCTCGGTCACGTAGTTAGCCAAGATGGAATTCATGTGGATCCCTCTAAGGTCAAAGCTGTGGAAGGATGGGCAACTCCGACTACGCCCACAGAAATTCGTCAGTTCTTAGGCCTAGCAGGCTACTATAGGAGATTCATCCAAAACTTCTCTAAAATCGCCAAGCCACTTACCTTGCTTACGCAAAAGAGTGTGCCATTCAAGTGGACAGACCGACAAGAGATTGCGTTTCGAGCCTTGAAGCAAGCTCTTTGTAGCGCTCCTGTACTATCTCTACCCGAAGGAACGGAAGATTTTGTAGTTTACTGTGACGCGTCAAATCAAGGTTTAGGTTGCGTTCTCATGCAACGTGGAAGAGTGATAGCATATGCGTCCCGTCAACTAAAGACGCACGAAGTAAATTACACAACCCATGACCTAGAACTGGGAGCCGTGGTCTTCGCCCTAAAAATTTGGAGGCACTACCTGTACGGTACAAAGTGCACCATCTTCACAGACCACAAAAGCCTCCAACACATCTTGAATCAGAAGGAGCTGAACATGAGACAACGAAGATGGGTGGAGTTGTTAAACGACTACGAATGCGAGATCAAGTACCATCCAGGCAAGGCCAACGTGGTAGCTGACGCATTAAGTCGGAAGGAGTACACAAATCGCCGTACGAAAACGCACTCGATAACCATTCAGTCTCATCTGACCGCTCAAATTGCATCAGTCCAGGCAGAGGCTATGAAAACGGAAAATAGAACTAGCGAGGCATTACGCAGAATGGAGAAGAACCTGGAAGTCAAAGAGAATGGGGTATACTACTTCATGAACCGTATTTGGGTTCCAAAGATCGGAGGATTCAGGGAGATCGTTATGAAGGAAGCCCACAAGACACGATACTCCATTCATCCTGGTTCGGACAAGATGTATTTGGACATTAAGCAGCACTATTGGTGGCCTAACATGAAGGCGGAAATCGCAACTTATGTTAGTAAGTGCCTTACGTGTGCCAAAGTAAAAGTGGAATACCAGAAACCTTCCGGATTGTTACAGCAACCGGTAATCCCTGAGTGGAAATGGGAGGGGATTTCTATGGACTTCGTGACCAAGCTGCCCAAGACGTCGGACGGATTGGACACCATATGGGTAATAATCGACCGACTGACGAAATCTGCCCATTTCCTGCCCATCAAGGAGTCCTACAAGATGGAGAGGCTGACGCGTTTGTACCTACGAGAGATTGTAAGACTTCATGGAGTGCCAAAATCTATCATCTCGGATAGGGACAGTAGGTTCACGTCACGCTTTTGGCAGTCGCTCCACAAGGCCATGGGAACTCATCTTGATATGAGCACCGCGTATCACCCACAAACGGACGGTCAAAGCGAACGAACCATTCAAACGCTTGAGGACATGCTTCGTGCATGTGTGATAGACTTCGGAAAGTCTTGGGATACCCACCTACCGTTGATCGAGTTTTCATATAACAATAGTTATCATTCGAGCATTAAGGTGGCCCCTTTCGAAGCACTGTACGGGCGTAAATGTAGATCACCGTTATGTTGGGCTGAAGTAGGTGACACCCAGCTAGCAAGAACACATACGTCAAACAGGGCATTAACGGGACCGGAAATCATTCGCGAGACCACAGAAAAGATTGTCCAGATCAAAGCTCGATTACAGGCATCGCGTGACCGGCAAAAGAGCTACGCTGATAAACGGCGAAAGCCCTTAGAATTCCAGGTCGGTGATCGAGTATTGTTGAAGGTCTCACCCTGGAAAGGGGTTATACGTTTCGGAAAACGGGGAAAGCTGAACCCGCGATACATTGGACCTTTCGAAATCGTCGCCCGAATAGGTCCAGTAGCATACAGACTACAACTACCTGCAGAGCTAAACGGTGTACACCCCGTGTTCCATGTTTCTAATCTGAAAAAGTGCCTGTCAGATGAAACCCTAGTCATTCCTCTTGACGAAATCGAAATCAATGAGAATCTCCTGTTCGTCGAAGAGCCAATCGAAATCATGGACAGGGAGGTGAAGCGTACTAAGCAGAGTCGCATCCCGATCGTGAAGGTACGGTGGAACGCAAAGCGTGGGCCAGAATTCACGTGGGAACGCGAAGATCAAATGAAGCAGAAGTACCCTCACCTATTCTAGCATTCTCAAATCTAGCTTTCAAACAGAATTTCGGGACGAAATTCCCTCTAACGGGGGGATGATGTCACAACTGAAAATTTTGAGCTATGTAATCCATACATTCAAGTTAATGTGAATCAAAAACTTCAATCAAACACATCATACAAGTACTACAAGTAGTCATCAAACAATTGGAAAAACCCTAGAAGTGCTTGTTAAGTCTATTTTAGACTAGAACTTCATTATTGGCTCCAAAGGGACCAATAAGCTTCCAATTAGACTATCATGGGCTTAGAACCCTAATTGGGCTCTAATTGGACCCACACTTATTTAATTTAACATTTTAGGTCATGTTGGGCCTATAATGAAATGAATTGAAAGCCTTGATACATGAATAACCTAAACTAGTCCAATAAAAATATAAAAATCATACTACATTCTTTTAAGCATAAAACACACTCTAACTAACTCAAATTTTGGGCTTAAGGAAGAAAAGCCCAAATTTTCCTTTCCCTTTCAAAAATCTCGGCCCAAAGGCCCAAACCCAAAGAGAAATGGAAGTGTTGACTTAATGCATGCCACCTCATTAATATCCAAAGGATATCCATGCAATATTTCCCATTCCTCCATGCACATCACCTCAAATATCACCTCTCTTCTCTCCTCTCTCTCACTCTCGGCCATACACACATACACACCACAAAAATATCTCAAATCCTCTCTAGATTCACTCAAGAACACTCCCTTCTTCCCTCTCCAAAAATCTCGAAAAATAGGAAGCATTCAAGGAAGTTCTTCCACAAAAATCATCATCTAAGGTAAGGTTTTGCTTGGATCTATGACTTGTATTCCTTATTTATCAAAAATCTCTTCCTAATCCATGCAAAAATCGTGATCTTGCACCCTAGAACCATCTCAAACTCGAGATCTTCATCAAAGGGAGCTAAGGCCAAAAACACTTCATTTTTCCTTCCATTTTTCCTTGCAAAACCGAATCAACACCCCAAGGTGAGCTTCATACCCCCTATTTTCTGTTTTTATGAGTTTTGTGGGGGGGGGAATACAAGTGAAAGTGTAGATCTATATGTGTTTTGTATGCCTTGTATGATTTCCATGCTTATATGTATGCTTTTATGTGTTTTTATGTTGGATCTAGCATTAAAACCCATCAAAACCGAGATATATCTTGTGTTAAATGATTTTAGCTTCAAATATATTTCTAAACACAAAGTATTTCAAGAAAAATGGCTAAGTGGCTTAGTAATAATTTTCTTTGGGTTAAAAACACAAATTTTGGGCCTAAAATGTGAAAAATGCAAAAATAAGGGCCCAAATTGACATTTCACAGATTCTGATGGATGAAGTGTGCCAAAACAGTTTCCATAAATAAATTTCTGGAAATATACTCATTTAGTGGATTAAAAACATAAATTCCAAGCTTAATGGGCTAAAAATGAAAATTTCGGCCCAATAAGGCCCATTATGCGAATTTTTCTGTTTTAGAGGGCCAAAACTGTAACTTTCTGTAAAACAGCAGACTATAAGTGTTCCAAATCCTTTTCAAAGGTTTAAAATGCTTTTTAAATTTAAAAAGGACCAAAGTTGCAAAAATTTTCCAATTTGGGCCAAAATTGTCAAAGTTGCGAAAAGAAGGGATTAAAACCGAGAAAACTGCATTTTCAAGGACTTAAACTGTTTTCTATGAAAAATATGCTGAAAAATATTAATTTCAATAATTTTTGGTGTTAAAATGTCAAGAAAAATAGTTTAAGGACCAAACCGGGAAGTATTTAATAAAAAGGGTTGAAAATGTAAATTTTACAAATAATGAGGGGCTGAAAACAGGAATATTTCAAGGCTAGTTCAATGTACACAATTTGATCAAATAATTGCACCGCGACTATCGACGAAATACAATACATTACAATACCCAAAAGTCGTTGTTAAACGAATTGGCTCGGTCTCGAGCCAATAGAAATCTACAACTACTAACACTACGACACTACGATTCATACAAGTAACGTTTGGTAATACATATCCATGCGAGTGTGCACAGACGTCTACGCACCATCTTTGGGCCCCACAAGTGTAAAATCTTGTTCGTTGAGCCTAGCTAGCCCAATGACCTGATCTTAAGGCCCGAAGACATTTTTTTTTACGGTGTGTTGGGTTTTACCGATCCGACACAACGTAAATGGACTTTCAATGGCTTGTATACCACCGGTCCCCAAGGGTCCTTTGGTATTGCTAGTAAAGTCTACATTTCATGCGAGGCGGGTCGGGGACCCCTCGTACATTTTATCCCCAACCGGCTAATGGAGTTACCGGGGTCTTCGTGATCTCTTTCTCTTCGGATGTGGGACTACACCTAGTCAGGGCGATTGGATAACGCGATTAGTACTGACGACGCCTTCGGAGTCGTTAGTATAACTATAAACTGGGCGTTTGTGTAACGCGGGTTTGTAGTAAATAATCCTGCTCGAAAACCTTCCAACGTCGCCTGGGACTGACACTATACGCTATGCAATGGTTTCAATGTAACATCACGTAATTCAAGGAACTAGGAGAACATCGGGTTTTCCTAGGGTTTTCAATACGAACTGATTTGAAATGCATACATTTTCAATGAACATTTTTTTTTACAAGTATAGAAACGAACAAGCATACCTATGGATCTTCACAAACGTTTTCGAAAACTTATCTTTTCAGAAAATATCGGATTTTCTGGTGGTTCTTCAAACAATACAAACATTCGATTTCAAACACTACTTATGAACTCACCAACATTTCATATGTTGACGCTTTTCAAAATACTTGTATTCTCAGGGGGCCAGTGAATCAAGGGAAATCATATCCAGTGACGGTTGCGGTTTATTTTTGTATGAATTGAACAAATTAATTTTTGGGGAATGTAATGTTTAAACAATGTATGATATGTAAACACTACTGGTTGTACTATGTTGATGAATGGTGACGAATGTTGTTACGTTTCATATATATTCAATGTTATGGTATTCAATTGAGTCACGACAGCCCCCGGACGTTTCCGCCGTCTGGTTCGGGGGTGTGACAATAAGACTCACCTCAGGCGTCTCGGTAAATCTCTGACTTGGTAGAAATATTGCCTAGTCTCTGCCTATTCACATAAAGTAAATACTCTTAAAAATATAACTCTCAAGACTAGCCTCAACCTGCCATTGGCACCCTCAGGAGCGTAAAAGGCTATTTTACCCCCTCTCGACAAAAGTACTCCATTGACCAAACCCTAAAAGTCAATAAAAATCAACGGTCACACTTTGACCCTACTCGCCGAGTGCACCCTGGTGACTCGGCGAGTTCACACATGTTTTCTAACACTTTGTCCCGCTTGGCACGCCGAGTTCCTCCCTATGCTTGACGAGTCATACTAGGCATGAATCGCGGGGCCACCCCGACTCAACTCGCCGAGTCTCAAGAATAACTCGGCGAGTACCGCCTTGAACTCCAGTCCTCTAACTCCCTTCTGACTCACTGAGTCATCCCCCAACTCGGCAAGTCTACTCACTGAGCAATTTACGTGAAACCCTAACCCTACTCGCCGAGTTTCAGGAACAACTCGGCGAGTTCATGCCATGCACAAACTCTACTGACCTCCTGAGGTTAGATCTGTTTCCCCTAAATCAAAATCTAGCCTTCCCAAGCATGAATGTCACGTAAAGTTCGAAACTTGATGCTTGTATAACAACAACAAGGAATCAAAAGGAGATTTAGTCCCAAAAATGGCAACCTAAGTCCAATAACCCCAAACTGATTCATAAAGCTCCAAGGGTTAAGGTCTCTCGACCTCTTTGAGTCCAGATCCAAGGCACAAACTCAAAGAGGGACCATTTGCTCCACATAATCACTCTCCAAAGGGGGTTATAAAACCCTAACTCTGATGATCAACACCAAAACCGAAGGAGGTTCGAACTATTACCTCAAAATGAAGTCTCTGAACTCTGGAATTGCTAGAATCGCACCTCCCCTTTGCTCTTGTTCACCTCCTTCTTGCTAAACTAAAGGTACAAGGATCAAAAGTGACTTCTTCTTTCCCACAACGATTTAGCTCACTTAGGGTTCTCTCAAAGGGCTGGTAGCCGCAATGGGAGGCTATAAGTGCCCTTAAATAGGCTCCAAACCCGGGGGATTAGGGTTTCATT
Source organism: Lactuca saligna (assembly GCF_052625555.1). Classification (NCBI taxonomy): domain Eukaryota; kingdom Viridiplantae; phylum Streptophyta; class Magnoliopsida; order Asterales; family Asteraceae; genus Lactuca; species Lactuca saligna. The sequence continues at coordinate 174,291,873 of NC_136417.1, read as the reverse complement.
AATCAGCGTGGACTTGCCGAGTCCATTAATGGACTCGCCGAGTCCGGACGTGAATCCGGATGAACATCCACGACCCTACTCGGCGAGTCTTGGCTCCAACTCACCGAGTTCCTCCACAAACTCCAAAAATAATTAAATAAAATAATATACCTGGAAATCCGGCTGTTACAACCTATTACCATAATATAATTATCCCCATAAGCTCCCAACCTTTCAAGGTATCCCAAGAACCAACTAATCATACCCTGGTCCAAGTCAAAGTCCTCAGTCAAGGTCAAGAGTCCATGTTGACCTTACTCGCCAAGTCACCTCGGCTACTCGCCGACTTCCTTGAAGTACTTGTCCACTCGCCGAGTCACGGAGTGACTCGTCGAGTTCCTTTGGTTTATGATCGAACTCTAAGGCCACTCATCGAGTTTTCCTTCTTGCAACTCGACGGTTACACACGCATACAAATTTTTGGGGAAAACTTAACCGACTTGCCGACTTGTTCATACACTCGTCGAGTCCTAAGGCAATCTTCATCAGACTCGCCGAGTTGTTCATCCAACTCGTCGAGTCCAGACTTATCTTCATATGACTCGCCGAGTCGTCCTTGCGACTTGCCGAGTTCCTTCAGTCCATAAGCCATACAAACTCTTTTTAAACCATGAAGTGGTTCCAAATTACAGATCCATGTTTCTAAGGCATGCATTTCATGTAAAGTTGCAAACTTTAGGTGCATGCATGGCTATGAAGGCCCTAAATGTCAAATCCAAGCTTACAATGGGGTTTCATACTCAAGAAAGGTTTTATACATGGCCAAGTTCATAGCTTTCTGACTTTAGAACCCAAGAAAGGTCCAGATCTGAAGTTACAACTTCAGATCTAGCTCATAACCCACATTATTATCTCAATATGCCATAAAAGCCGTAATTCTCAACCAACTGAGGTCTAGGGGAAAATGAAGTAAAGATGGCAACTTGATACCTTCAAGTGATGCCTACTGAGGTAGATTTCTGATTCCCACACCTTCCTTGCTCCTAATCTCTTTTCCTCCAAGCTCTTCCTTTCCAAAAACTCCTATCTAAAGCTCAAGACACACAAGGATGAACACCACACGAAATAGGGTTTCTCAATGGACTCCAAAGATCCTAAAGGGGCTTATGCTTCTTTAAATAGGGTGCAAAACCCCGAGATTTAGGGTTTCATCTGCCAGCTCCTACTCGTCGAGTCCCTTTATGGACTCGGCGAGTAGGCCACTAAATACGTGATCCCACCTCGCTGCTACTCGATGAGTAGGGCAACAATCTCGTCGAGTAGGTCTCAAAACCAAATAACTTTCATTTAAACCCATATCTGAGAATCGGGGCGTTACAATACCCATTCGGTCTCTTTCAACTGGTAACTAGGGAATATTTCAACCCAACCACTACCATATAATATCCTAACATATACACATAAATAACATACTGCCTAGCATATCTGGGTGCTGGCCTACCCCTTCGGTCTCTTTCAACCGGTAACTGAAGACTATTTCACCCCTACCACTACCACATAATAACATAGCATACTAACACATAAAGCATAACAGAAAGTGGCAAACCAAACAATTATCACAAAGATAATCATCTCAAACATAATCACCTACTGGTGGGCCGATGATGTGTGTAAAAGCAACTAGTTTTAAACCTACTTTTAATTATAAAATTAACACACGAAGGCAGTGGACGTATTAATTGTGGTATGGCTAAATAACTAGGGTATCAAACTCAGGGAACGGAAAATTAAAACTAATAACTAATATTATCTAAAAGACAAGTAATAAAAATAGGATTTTCTCTAGTTTTACAAGACAAGAAACTTTAACTAAAACTTAACTAATCAACCAATACCTGAAAACACGTAAAAACAACTAAATTCAATGATCAAAAGGGTTTCTATTTAGGTTCATCTTATTTACTCCTATGGTTAATTTTTATGTTAATGTAATAGATTGATTGTTATTCATTAACGATTATGATGATTAAGTTCACATTCATTATTACCAATCCTTAGAAAATAGATTAATTTAAGCAGTGATCAAGTGATTAAACTAATAAACCTCCTAGTTCAATTTTTCGTATTAAATAAGAATTGTAGTTAGCTAATTGAATTGGTGATTCAATTAACCTCTTGTTGATGGTGTATCAATCAAGCTCACACATTAATTTACCCATTCTCTAGTTAATCCTAGTTTCATATTCATTATTCCTAGCTATATAGCACTGTGTTCACATAAATTTATATGAGATAAGTAATCAAGAGATGTTCATGCAGCTTAATTACTTAGCAATTAATAGAAAATAGTTATGGTTAATGCATAAGGGTCTTTAACAAGCTTAATTTAACAAAATCACCAATTAACAATTAATTAAAAGAGTGTATCAAACCATAGGAGAAAATTTGTATTCCCTAAATAGAAACTAACTAATTTAGTTCATGATTTCAGTGTATGAAAACCTAAAAACGAATCTAAATAAACCTAACATCATTCTATTCAAAAGTAAAGTGGAAAATTAACTAGATTGCCTTATTCCTTTCGAGATTGAAGGATTAGGGTTCTTCACACGTTCTTCTGATCTCCAGCCAGTTCCTTAGTCGCCAAGTAGGTTCTCCAAAAGCCAAAGAGAGCCTTCATTCGGATTTGTGGCTTCTATTTATAGATATCTCAAAACAGGGGCTACCCGTCGAGTAGCTTACCGACTCGTCGAGTCCCTTTGTTGAATCCGTATGCGGCAAGGACTTCACGTATTTATTCGTAAACCTTCATATGTACTCATCGAGTAGTCTTCCCTACTCGCCGAGTAGCTTCAGAATTAGGCATCTTCCTTCTTTCTTCCATTCCCAAGCTTTCGATCGTAACTCCTGCTTCCTTTTGCTTTCGAGCTTCCCTTCTGGACTGAAAATACAATTTGAACATTATTAAGTACCTTTTTTCCATAATATGTAAATAATTAGCTAATATATGATATCAATATATACTAAAAATATAGCTGAGTATGCGAATACCAGCCAACATTGATGCCTTAGACCCACCTCTACTGGAAGGTAACTCACCTCATACTACTGAAGTCCCGTGGACAAAGCTCGAACTGTCAATCATCAAAACAACACCCAAATAGTAATTGGGTTCCAATACATAACCATAAGTTGATGCTTGGGGTAAAAGACTGCTTTACCTCTATCTTAGCTTGATTCAAGCCCAAGGCCCAATCCAAAGGCCTAAAAGTCAACTATGAGTTAAAGCCTAACATATGGCCCAGATTTCCAAATTGGGCCCAAACCTCTACATGGACTTACCCTAAGGCCCAACCATTTAGTCCAGTCCAAACATTTGACATTTATAATGGCCCTATATCTCATAATCATAAAGGCCCAATTGTTTCGAATAAATTTTTCATTTTAAAATCATATAATTCTCATAACATATTTCACAGAAATCTCAATTGTTTAATTTACAAAAGGAAACACCATAATTGTTTGATTAATAGTCCACGATCCTCAAAACATAACTCTTTCTCTTGTGTGTACAATCGAAATGAAGCCTTCTCGATATTCTGAAAAGTACTTGAAACACATATCACACAACATGGTAAGCGCGAAGCTTAGTGAGTTCCCCAAAATACCACATACACAAATAATAAGCCTCTCATGGCTATTACTCGGCATGGACCCTCCGCTCTCATGCGTCTCGGTGTGGACCCTTCGGTCCTATCTCGGTGGAAGCCCTCCGGTCCCACAACTCGGGTTGGACCCTCCAATATTGTCTCGTTGGAAGCCCTCCGGTCCCAAACACAAATAATAAGCCTCTCATGGCTATAACTATGCCATTAGCTGTTGAAGAACTCCTTATGATGCCAACAATCTACCTCGTAAATATCGTCATATTCACTTAGTAGCTGACTCCCGTCATCAAGAGTACCACAAAGCACGAAGCAAGCAATATTCGGGCATTGAATAATCTCCACCAGCACGTAAAAACACTCTAGGTTACAAATCTGTTTGCTCTACTCACACTCAAAAGGTATCACCAAACTCAATCAACCCTACCTCTCGTGGGTATCTAACTACTCCCTCAGTAGGCTCCTCAAATGCTCATCTAGGTAACTCTCCTAGATTACTCCTCTACTCAAATCACATCACAGATAGCAAAAGTTCATTGGCTAAGGCATCACAAATCAGGCAACTCTAACCCTAAAATATGAAATACATAGCCCATCTTCTAGCACCATAACTAATATCTCAATAATAAGGGTATTTTGGGAAATCATCGTTCGGGCTCTGACTGATTGTACACACTGGTCCTTCTCGTTCTTCTCTTAGAAACTCTTGCTCAATTTATAAAAATCATTTCTCTTGAAATTTTTTTCTCAAATGCTCAGTTTGAATCCAGACATACTCGAAGGTGCATCTGAATCCCTTAAACCAAGGCTATGATACCAACTTGTAACACCGTAAATTTTCAAAAAAAAAATCATTTTAAAATCACATAATTCTCATAACATATTTCACATAAATGTCAATTGTTTAATTTACTAAACACAACCCCATAATTGTTTGATTAATAGTCCAGGATCCTCAAAAATAACTCTTTCTCTTGTGTGTATAATCGAACCGACGCCTTCCCGATATTCTGAAAAGTACCTGAAACACATTTCACACAACACGGTAAGTGCGAAGCTTAGTGAGTCCCCCAAGATACCAAATACACAAATAATAAGCCTCTCATGGCTATAACTCGGCATGGACCCTCTGGTCTCATGCATCTCGGTGTGGACCCTCCGGTCCTATCTCGGTGGAAGCCCTCCGGTCCCACAAGTTGGGTTGGACCCTTCGATTCTGTCTCAATGGAAACCCTCCAGTCCCACAACACTGTTTGGACCCTTCGGTCTTGTCTTGGTAAGCACATAATATAGCATATATATATATATATATATATATATATATATATATATATATATATATATATATATATATATATATATCACAAATAAAATGCATAGTATCACATAACTCAAGTAAGCATATAAGACCCTCCGGTAACACATAGATACCACTCATGGTAAGTATAGTGAGAAGACTCACCTCGGATATTGAACAACTCCTATGAACGTTGCTGCTGCACACCAGCCTCTATCTTTGAGCCAAACCCACAATTAACCCAATTAGGATCAAAGTCCAAACTCTCACTCAATATGTCTAAAGGTTGACTACCAACCAACTCATCCATAACCCAAAACCCATTCGGCCCACCAAGGCCTACTAATAAATGGGCTCTCCTGAGGCCCAACTCTCAAGTCCAAGTGGCAAGCCCAACTCCAGGGCCCAAGGCGCACACACACACACACACACACACACACACACACACATATATATATATATATATATATACTCTTCTGGTCCAAAACTCCGTTACAACAAGCCCAAACTCCAGGCCGAACACTTAAGGCCCAAAATGAGCCTTAGCCCAAAAGTCAACATTGAGGTTACGTAAGGCGTACCTCCCTTGGTACACTCAGCGTACACACGAATCCAGATTGGCCATCGGGGACATTTGGCTAGTACGCGGGGCGTACTGGAATTACGCTCAGTGCACGTCCATGTTTTCTCTTCCTACTCTTTTGGTCTTAACCGTTTAGACCTTAACTTAGTTCTCATATCTGGACCCCCTAATGGCTCTTACTCCATAAAGCTTGTGACTTTAAGCCTTTGCATGGCTGGAAAAGTCACAAACACCCAAAACTCTCATTTCTCATCTCAAAATGCACATATCTCATGCATGGGTTGATTCAAACGTCCAAGTCTCAATTTTTATAACTCCACATCACAAAAGACACTCAAGGAAGCTGATAATAAACTCTAGAGCTCAAGATCTCATAAAGTCTCCAACTTTGGGACTAAAACCCTAAAATACACTAGAATGAAGCACAAATCAGAGGAGTGAGAAAGCTTTGAGTGTTATACCTCAACATGAATGCTTCCAACTCAGATAAACTCTCATCCAAAGCCTGGAATCCCACTCCTTCTTCGTTAAGGCTCCTTGTTCACTTCAAGAACACACAAAATCACTTAAATACTCTCAAATGGACACACACAAGCTCAAGAATGAGGATTAGGGTTGGAGAGGGTTGATTGCCTGAGGGTGGTGGCCAGGAATTAGACCATCTTATTATTTATATAGGGACACCCCCTTATTTAGGGTTTTCATTATGTGCCTAGTACGCCCAGCATACCATCTGGTACGTCCATCGTAATAGGTGGCTCCGCTTCATTTTCACGCATATGAGTATGCTAAGAGTACACACATGTACGCCTCGTGTACTCATCTACAACCTTTCTGAAATACGGGATCTTCCTTGCCAACAATTCAAGTTATCACAACTTCCTTGATATAACTCTGTTTCCAATGAACCTCGTGTAAGGAGAGTACACACCACAATATATATATATATATATATATATATATATAAAGGTTTCAAAATGTTTACATAATTGTATTTGTTACATGTTCAAAAGATAAATACATAAACATCTTTCAAAAGAAGTAGTTAATGCCAGAGCGTTAATCCCCAAAATTTGGTTTCCAAACCTGCTTAGCGGTTCCCTGAGAATACAAGTAATTTCAAAGAAAAAGTGTCAATCAATTAAGTTGGTGAGTTCAAAAGAGTTGAGAAAATGTATATCATTCCAAAGTTCGTGCGTTTTCCAAGAAAATCCCTTATTTTCTTATAAAAGTATGAAATGCATATGAATGTTCGTGTTGTGAATTGTAAATAGTTGTACCAGGAAAATCTCTTATTATCCTATTAGTTGATTGTTTTGGATACAGGAAAATCCCTTATTTTCCTAAAGTAACGTGCAATCTCTAATGTCCAAGACTGAAAATCGCAAACAACTGAAATGCTTAAAAGGTCAAGGCATAGTTTTATATAATAAAGTTATAAGAAGATCGCACTTGTTAGATGAAGAATAGTTTTAATAACTACTCATTGATAAAATCAGAATACCATATTAATTGTCTATCCGGTGAGTTTTATAACCATACTAAACATAATATGCATGTGGCGACGGTCTTCAGGCGTCGAAAAGTTATGACAACTTGTCACCCAAAGGACTATAGCTAACAGTCAGGGCGCGGGATCATGACTTCCCGTATAGATCTATACACATTTGACATGCTCTCCAAACGGGAGACTCTGGTTATAATAGAAAAAGACTTCAGGTAGTACCTTTTAACAAAAAGGTAGCATTGAAGATGTAATCATCTCACGGATTCTCAACTAAGTCTGTATTAAAATAATAGTTTTGTATGCAATGTTTATCCTCTTTCACAATGTTTGACAAAGCATAAATCATAAGTTCTTTGAATGCATAAAATGTTTTAACAAGGATGGCTACCCACTATGCATTTTGTACAAATCTAATGCATGCAAAGTATAACAAGAGTTTTCACGTTTTCACTCGGGATCAACTGTGTGTTTACTTGTATTCTCCCCCGAAATGTATTAAAAGTACATTATAAAGTATTTGAAGGTGTATAAAAGGGGGTATGAACTCACTTGAGTGAAGTGGTTGGTTTGAAGTAGTCGAGAGAAGAATAGAGCAGAACTTCGACTAGTGAGAGTTGAATTCTCGGGATTCTCGAGAGTGTAGAACTTCCTTCTGATCTTGAGTATGAAAACTGGGGTGTCGGGATGGCTTCAAGTGGAAAAACATGGAGAAAAAGCACGAGAAAATAGAAGAATTGAACAAGAAACTCGGAACCCTAGGCTCCCTTTTATAGGAGGCTGAACCGCCTCCGTATGCTGGGCGTACGCTCTTATGCGGGGCGTAGCGTATGTCAGCGCTTACGTCAGCCTCCTGAAGGACGATGGGATGTTTGCTGCTGAAGGGACTATGCTCTTATCGCCTGGTACGTTGGGTGTACCCCTTTACGCGAGGCGTAACTCGATTTACAGAACTTCTAAATTCCGTAACTCTCGTGTACGAGCTCCGTTTCTGGAATTCTTTATATCCACGCGTAGTTGAGACTGTACTTGTAACATCCAAAATTTCAAACAAATTTAAACTTTTTAAAACATGTCGAGTTCATCAATATATTACAACTTTGTTTTCAAAACATTGATTATCAGAGTCTTTTCCCAAAAACATGACATAACAGGAGGAGCAGTACGATCACGCCTTGGCCTTGCCGCGATCCCCTGAGGTACCTGAAACAATAAACTGAAACTGTAAGCCCGAAAGCTTAGTTAGATACCCCAAAATACCGATACACATACAGCTCACATAGCAATATGAGCATTGGCATATTATATCAATAAAACAGAACATCATGCACTGGGTCCACAACTTTACAAGATGGACTATGCCTGGGCCCTCAATAGGAGTCTGGAATTCCTACCAGGCCCTCAGCTCGTATCTGGAATTCCATCGAGCCCTCAGTACGAGTCTGGAATGCCTACCGGGCCCTCAGCTCGTATCTGGAATGCTCTCGAGCCCTCAATATGAGTCTGGAAAGCCTACCAGGCCCTAAACTCATATCTGGAATACTCTCGGGTTTGTTGGCTACTGCATGGAGCAGTACAACCCCAACCCACCCCACACAACATGTCGACATGTAACAGATAAATGCACATACAAGTAATCAATCAATATCACAGGCAGTCCTACAGGTCTACCTGACTAGCATATCAACTGGCATACATTATGAACTCAACTCAACCTATCAATGACTACTAGGATATCCAATCCAATGGGCCGACCTTTGTGCCTTAGACCCCTTAGTATAGTGACGATAACTCACCTTGCAACTCCGACTCACAGAAATGGGCTCCAACCCTCGGGTCACTGTCATGAACTCCACCACCTATATTTATCACGAATTGTATACATAAGTTTATGATCTTTCTAGAGCTGTCCTCAAAAATTAAAGGTTCAACCTGGGTCAATGGTTAAAGTTAACAGTCAAGGTCAACAGTCCATGTTGACCTGACTCGCTGAGTTCCCTCGGCTACTCATCAAGTTTTCTTGGCTTCCAGTACACTCGTCGAGTTTCCGTTATTTCTCGACTGAATTCTAAAGCCACTCGTCGGGTTTCCTAAACGAAACTCGACGGGTACACACGCATGCATAACCTTGGGGAAATTCATCCGAATCGCCGAGTTGTTCATCAACTCGCCGAGTTTCACGATGATCTTCATCAGACTCGCCGAGTTATTCATCCAACTCGTCGAGTTCACGGCTTTCTTCATCAGACTTGCTGAGTCATCCTTGTAACTCGCCAAGTCCGTCCGGTCCTTTTTCCATACAGACTTACTCTGAGCCATGCAATGGCTCAAATTCATAGATCAAGGCTTCTATGGCATACTTATCACGTAAAGTCACAAACTTTACGTTTTAAGGCTCTAAATGCCAAATCTAAGCTCTTAATGGGGCTTTATGCCCAAGAGGGACCTCATGCATGATCAATTCTGCGACTTTATGTTGCTAGAGCTTGGAGAGGGTTCAGATCTGAAGTTACAACTTCAGATCCAACTCATTGTTCAACTTATCAACCCTTAAGGTCCATAGAAAACCCTAGAACTTCATAAAAAGGAAAACTCACAGAAGAGATGGTGATTTAGGATACCTCTGGAAGATGACAACTGATAATAGTGTTGATTTCCCCACCTTACTTGCTCCACCCTCATCTTCCTTTAAGTCTTCTTCTGCCAAAATCTTCAAATCCAGCTTCACACACTCACCAAAGCACACACACTGGAATTGGACCTCTCATGGACTCTCTAAGACTGTAAAGAGGCCTAAGGGAAGCAAAGGCTCCTTTAAATAGGGACACAAACCCAGGGAATTAGGGTTTCACTTGCCAGCTCCTACTCGCCGAGTCCCACTAGTGGACTCACCGAGTCAGTCACTTAATTTGCGATCCAAGCCCACTGCTACTCGACGAGTAGGGCCAAAACCAAGGAACTATAATTGAACACTACCTGAGAATCGGGGCGTTACAGTACTCTACAACTCTCATTTAAACTCCGTCGGCTAGTTTTGACTTTATATTTAATAATACCTTTTTAGCAGGTCGGGACTGGAAAAATCCGTTAAAATCCATAACTTCTTCATCCGGCGTCCGATTTTATCTGTCTTTTTACCGTTGTATTCCTATGGTCAGGTTCTTCAACTTTTGTTTAGGTTGTGTTAGCTAAAGATCGCTCGATCTCTAATTCGGGTTTTTTAGCTGTCTACTGCTAGGTCAGAAACTTCGTAAAATCATAACTTCCTCATACGAAGTCAGATTTGGGCGTTCTTTTTATGTATATTCACGGTTTAATGATATCTACGAATTTCATTTAGAAACCTATGGCTAAAAAGTATTTTATCGAGATTTCTTGTTTTATGCTTAACAACGCTTTACCGGTAGTGTTACGAATCTTTGATTGGTCATACCTCCTTCGTTATAACTCAGATTTTAGTGTTCTTTATATATATTTTTTAGAAACCTTATCATGATATCTACCACATAGTGTACTCAAACGGAGCTTTTTGAATATTTCATTTTTTATAATATTCTTATTACTTCACAAAGAGGTTACAAGACTCGACTTTTAGACATTACATTGACCTAAAATAACGGGTTGTTACACTACCCTAAAGCCCATCCATAAATTCTTAGTCCATATGATTGTTCTTGTGTGGTCCATTATTAGCCCAATCACCAAAGCCTAATAAAAAGGCCTAACTTAAGGCCCAAGAAAGATTATGGTTTCACATAAAATGACAATTAGGGTTAAATGTTTCTCACTTAATCCATTAAGGATTTAATCCATTAAGTCCATCAATCTATTGTGTCAATCATGTAGTGTGGTCAGCTTATTTCAAAATCATAATCCGATCATCCAAAATGCAGGTTCCGACAACCCATGACCCATATAATCCAAATTTAGTGTTTTCTAACCCTAATTAGGGTTTCTAACCAAGCCACAACCTAATAGGACCAAAAGCAAAGTCTTTAGATCAATTAGGGTTTCATTAGGTCAATTAGGGTTTCATAAGTCGGGCACTACCCACTACCACCTCGGGTAGTGGTGGTCAACGGCGGCGGTCACCACCTCACGGTGGTGGTTATGGTTCTAGTCCATTTTGTCCAAGCATCCCAAACAAACTCTAAACACAAACAAACCACACTGCCACCTAACAGGGCGGATGGTGGTGGTTATGAGTTTTCTTTCAATGTTCCGACACCGATTACAAATTTTACAATTCAAATCCCAAATAACACACACATCCTAAGATAAACACACATACATAGCCACCCTTGTGGTGGCCATTGGTGGTACATGGCGGTGGTGGTGGCCTTTTCTCAGCTTTATGGCCAAACAAACCACACACCACACACTACAATAGAAAACACACCCATACACTTGATTTTCCAAGAACAGGAACACATCCACCCTTTTGGTGGCGTTTGGTGATGACGGAATCACGGAAAGGTGGCAACGACGGTGATTTGCGATGACATCCACCACCTCACGGTGGTGGCGATAGTTTGTCTTGATCTTCTACCCAACAACACGTCAATACATGTGAGACACGACGCAAAACATCTGCCCTCAGCCACCGACTTGGCAGTTGGCAACGTTGAAGTTATCCCAAGTCCCCGACTGTGGTGGCGCTACGATGGTGATATAGTGGGTGGCGGAGCAACATCGAACTGATGGAGAAGAAAGGATGAAGTGAACGATAGTAGCAACAACGACAAAAGGCAGAAGAAGATGATGATGGAGGAGGGTGGCAACGGACATCACGAAACCTCGTCGGCGGTCTTCAACGGAATGAATGCAGTAGTGCCTCTCAGCTTCGATGTCGGCGATGCAGCAGCGGTATCCGGGGATCATGGTGGCAATACGACAACTGGAGGAGTGGAGGGATAAGGGTGGCGGCTGGTGGTGGGAGGTATAAGGGTGGAGATGGCGGATGTAACATAGTCCCTAGAGTTAGGGTTAAGGGATGGGTTATATACCTGGCTCCCTCAAACGTTATTCCATGTTGACACTATCAGCCCCTCATTTCCAGATTCATTTTCAAACATAGTCCATAATTTACCATTTCAACCCCACCTTCTGAAATCCCCTACAAATCAAGTCCGGAATTTACCAAGCAGCCCCTCCCTCTATGAATTGTTTTCAATTGAAGTCCTTATGTTACCAAATAGCCCCTCCTCTACATAAACCTTTTCAACTTAGGTCCCAAATTTACTCTTTAGCCCCTGCTTCCATAAATCCTTTCATATTAAGTCCAAATGATACCAAACATCCCTTTTCTTCTAAAAATCTTTACAAAATAAATCTCAAATTTACACTTTAACCCCCGAATAATCCAAATTATAACATTTGGCTCCTGAAAACCAACAACTTACTAAAATTATGGATTTTAGGGCTACTTTCATCCATTAATTTTATTTATTTATTTATTTAATAAACAGGGTCTTACATTACATGGGGTTGATACAGACCGACACATCCACATGTTGTTATATTTATGTGTATGTTGTATGTAGTATTTTGAGGAAGCTCACTAAGCTTTGTGCTTACAGTTATGTTTATGGTTTCAGGTACTTTCGGTACGAAAGGGAAGGGCCCGACGTGATGGTACAACATTCCCCCCCCCCCCCCTCATGTTTTCTTGATTATGATTCTTCTGTAACACCCAGAATCTAGAAGGTCAATTATGGAATTTTGCCAATTTCAGGTTGAACTCGGCGAGTTGAAGACGAAGAATCATGAGTATTTAATTGGTCTACTCGACGAGTTAATGAGCATCTAGTTGGTGAGTAGAAGTTGTTATGGGTCTCGGGATTAATGGGACAACTCGGTGAGTTAGAGGAGCCAACTTGACGAGTTGGGTGCTGTTTAGGAAACACTAATTTTGGGGTTTTGCACCCTATTTAAACACCTTAAGTCCCAGGTGTTGGCCTTATTTCCAGCCTCCATAGCCTCTAACCCTAACCTCGAAACCCTAAATACTTTTTGAGCGTTGTGAGTTCATTGTGAGTGTGTTTTGGTGTGTTTGAAGCTCTTGGAAGAAATAGAAGCTGGATGCAAGGTGGTGATTCAAGTAGAAGCCTTTAGATCTTGATTATATAACGCTCTGATTCTCAGGTATGGAATTAAATGAAATCTTATTTGGTTGAAAGATCTATTCGACGAGATGGTTACCCTACTCATCGAGCAGCATCGAGGTGGGATCACACATTTAGTGGTCTACTCGCCAAGTCCATTAAGGGACTCGATGAGTAGGAGCTGATAGATGAAACCCAAAATTTCAGGGTATTTTACCATATTTAAAGGATCATTGGCCTTCCCCAACCTCCCCTTCACTGCTTCTTGTCCCTCTAAAGCCCTAATCGTGTGTGTGTGTGTGTACTCATTTTGTGCATTCTTAAGCTTGGAGGAGGAATTTCTTGGAGAAAAGAGATTGGAGATCAAGCATTCAGAAGCAAGGAGTTTGAAGGACCTAAAATCTATTGTATTTAGCATCTTCTGGAAGGTATAAATCGTTACCCTAACCTCATTCATTCTAGATCCCCTCTTTGGTCAAATTCTAGGGTTTTCATAGTATGATTGGAAGCTATTCTTCTTTGCAATCTCAGATCTGAAGTTGTAACTTCATAACTGAGCTCCTTTGGGCTTCTTAGTACATAAAATTTCCATCTTGTGCAAGAATGAGACTCTCCCAAGGTGTAAAGCTCCATTGGAGGCATAGATTGGTCATTTAGGGCCTTTAGAACCTTGCATGTGCGTAAAGTTTGCAACTTTACGTGATAATCATGCCTTAGAAGCTTGGATATGTAATCTGGAGCCTTGCCATGGCTTAAAAAGCATCTGCATAGATGAAGATCTGCGAGGACTCGGCGAGTTGAATGAACTACTCGGTGAGCCGGATGAAGAGGGCCATGAACTCGACGAGTTGGATGAACAACTCGGCAAGTCCATTAAAGTTTTCCTTGAACTCGGCGAGTCGTTAGAAGACTCGGTGAGTCGGATGGGGTTTCTCCTAATTCTTGGACACGTATGAACTCGACGAGTTAAAGGAGAACCCGACGAGCCAATCAAGGATTTCACAACTTCTCGAGTTCAGGAAGGACTCAATGAGTAGGTGAACTGCACTCGACGAGTCGAGTCAACATGGACTGTTGACTTTGACTATGGACTTTGATTTTGACCATGAGTTGACCAGTTGACTTTTGAGGGTATTCTGGTAATTTGGAGATTTATGGAAGAGAATTTTATGGTATCTATAGGTAGTGAAGTTCGTGTTGGTGATACGGGAGTTGAAGCTTTCTAGTTTCAGACGTGAGTTGCGAGGTGAGTTCTCCTCATTATATCAACATGGTCTACGACACCAAGGCCGACCCTTTATGATTTACACCCTGGTTTAGGATGGTTGCTATGTTAGATTACATCCTAGTTTAGGATGGTTGTTATGCTAGTAATTTTTTTGATAGATATTGGTATGGGGAAGGGTTGAGGCAGGTCCTGTTATGTGTTGTAGTGCCAAGACACCCCGGGCGGATCGGGTAGATTGTAGGCCTGGGCCGGGCAAATCTAGTCAGGCCGAAGGCCCAATGAGCGGTCCGGATAGGCTGAAGGCCACGAGGGGAGGGGGGGTCCAGACGTGCCGATGGCTCGGAGAACGGTCCAGATAGGATGAGGACCGGGAGGCGGTCCAGTCAGACTGACGGCTCATTATGCATGTTGTTTGCTGTTTTCTTATATGTTTATACGATATGGTTATATTTGTATAGCCCTGGTATTTTGGGGAAACTTACTAAGCTTCGGCTTACAGTTGTTGATTTGGTTTCAGGTACTTCTGATGACCGTGGGAAGGCAAAGGCGTGATCGTACAACTCCTCCTGCTTTACCTATGTGTCTGGGAAAACTCTGATATTATACATTTTAAGAACAAAGTTGTAATGATTTTTAATGGTTTGAAATGTTTTAAAATTTTTAAATTGGTTTGAATTTTTGGAATGTTACAGATTATTTGCACCATTTCCAGCATATTGTGGGTATAAAGTTCTATCCTTGCTTAATATTTGATTAGATCTCTTTTTGGGTTAAGTTTTGATGCTTTAGCCATGTTTGGGTGATTGGTGGGGTTGAAGGACGTCCTAAGTGTTATTCTTCCAGATCTATGGTCCTCTTGAGCTCTTTTGGCATAAAGATGCCAACTTTGTCCTAAGGGATTTATGCATTCATTAAGTCCTTCTTTTGGTCTCTTTTAAGATTTTGAGCTTCTTCTAATCATGGATAAGTGTAAAGTTTGAAACTCTACATCGCCATCTAGCCTCTTATGGTCAGATCTGCATTTTGGAGTTGTGTCCTAGTGGAATAAGTGCTTAATGATTAAGTCCTTACCCTTTTAAGTTTAGGGTTTGGGTTTTGAACCCATTTCGGTGGTTCTTATGGGCAAAGTTGGAAACTTAACCCTTCTTGAGGCCATTTCAGTTAAAATTTGAGTGGGTGAAGTTGTTAGTTTCGATTATGTCGGCTTAATGGATTAAGCTATTTGGTCTTAGGCGAACTCAACGAGTTATATGGTCAACTGGGCGAGTTGTTTTGGTTTTCCCCAATTCTGAGTTGGTGTGGGTCAACTTGGCGAGTTGATTAGACAACTCAGCGAGTTGGATCGGTTTCTTCAAGACTTTGCGGTTGTCAGAGGAACTCGGCAAGTTGAAGGATAAACTCGGTGAGTTGGGTCAACTTGAGCCGTTGAATTTGACTTTTGACTTATGCATTTGATCAAGTTTGTCCCAAGGGGTGTTTGAAGCAAGCTGAATTGTAAAATATGGACTTAAGATAAGGCCCGTATGGGATTGGGCCCAATTTGGAAGATTAGGCCATTAGTGGGCTTTTATGGATTTTGTGGTTTTAGATCTTGTTGGATTTGGGCTTGGGCCTTAGTTATGAATCTTTTTGGTCCAGGGGTAAAGTTTTTATTTTACCCCAAGTATGGATTATGGATCATGATTTGGAACCTAATTGCTAATTGGTGATATTTTGGTATTGTTAACTCGAGAAGTTGTCAAGGCAGTAGCTAAGGATTTCTTGCAGTGAGCTTCAACATTCGAGGTGAGTTTCCTTACCGGGTTTAACGGGTTGAAGGTACCAAGGTAGGCCCATGTTTATATTATGTTATTAGTATGCTAGTTGTCTCTGTGGCTCTTACATGTGCTGTGTTTATATGTTTTCCGCGTTAAGGACCGATGTCGGGCGAGGCCTGATGGATATCTGTATGCTATGTATCTTTGTGATTATTTTATGTGTATGTGTTTACTTGATATATGTTATTGTATGTTGGGCGGGGACCGTTTACCGAGCTCAACTTGATGTCGGGCGGGGCCCGATGCTCAGGGTTCGAAGCGGGGCAGGGCCCGATGACGGACGGGGTCGCTATATGTTTATTCGCATAATTGCCAGTATTTGTTTATGTTTTTGTGATTATTTGCTTATATTATTATGTGATAGTGGTAGGGGTGAAATAGACCCAATATCCGGTTGAAATAGACTGAATGGGAGGTCAGCACCCATATATCCTCGGCAATATCCAACTAAAATAGACCGAAGGGGAGGCAATCACCCATATATGCTTGACAATATGTTTATTGTATGGTATGCGGTATTTAGGGAAATCACTAAGCTTTGTGCTTACGGTTTTCAGTTTAAGTTTCAGATACTCTAATTTTCAAATGAAAGAGCTTGGGACGATCGCAACGCATACACCTGTGTTTTCAGCAATATGTGATATTTGGGTATGAACTCTGATAAATGTGTTTATTTAAATGCTTTTTCAATGTTTGGACAAAGTCATAATGGTGTTTTGATTATAATAAAAATGAAATTTTGCTTCGGATTTTTGGGTTGTTACATCTTTTACTCTGATGTTTTGGATATTTTGTATCTTGGATGTTTTCGAGATATTTGATGTATGGGATTGATGAAGTTGAAAAAAAAAATTATCAGTGTTTTTGGGATGTTACAGAGGTAGTGGGCAGACTGTTGAGTTAAGACGTGAAGCTGCTAGAACCGTTGTACAATCAACAATATGACCATATCACCCCTATCATTTCAACAGTAGTTTTTTTTCATTCTAATGGATTAATGTTAAGATTTGTTGTTTGTTTTTTGAAAAAATATAGAAAGATAGCGGTTGATTTGTCTCTCTAAATCTTTTAGTTGTTTACAAGTGATGGCGATTCTTGTTTATTGGCATTCTGATTCGGTGAAAATTTTTACAATCACTCAAACAGTTATAAAACTGCTTTATTTTTACAAAACACTCAATTGCTTTTAAAATAAATTACTGTAGGAAGGTAAGTAACTCAAATGTTTGTGAACAAAACGTTCTAGTTGCTTACCTTTTGATATTTTTTCTAACGTTGTTTTGTTAAAAAAGAAAAAGTACATTACCTATCTATGGTATTGACCCTTCAGTTTATATATGATCTTTTGTTTTTACTTTTATCCTTGGGGTTTCATTAACTTTATTGCTAAAATTTTACTACATGTAATTTACTAAGAAATGATATAAGAAACGTGCTTTTTATTTTAATTTCCAGTAGAAATTAGCTGATAATTATTTTAAAAAAAACATTTCCTAAATGGTCTTGAGTCAAATTTTCATTTTGATGTAAATGGTCCTTACGGTTTTAATTTTATTTACGGTTGAATCACTTACTCGTGTAAAATGACATTTTTAACCATTCAATTGGTTTATAAGTTTCAACTAATTTTAAGAACACAAAAAAAAAAAAAAAAATAAGATGAATCCCGACACATCCTCTCTGTGTCATACAAACACAAAAGCAATTCCTATACTTACAAGGTATCATGGTTATATTAGAAAACAAAAATGTATCACATCATGTATTTAGCATATTATTTTCTCAAAACCATGTAATTTTATTTTATTTGAAAAGTAAATATTAATATAAAGAATTTTTTGAACACAAAAATAATACAAGGGTTTTTTCCATGGTTGTCAAAATCGCGATTCTGGTCGTAGGATCGTACGATCCTAAGTATGAAAAACGATCCGGATCGTAAACAGATTGTATATGGGGTAGGATCGCTGGTATGATCATAAGATCGTAGGTAGGATCGTAGAATCGAGATCCGATCCGATCCTACTTTCCATTGATTTTTTTGTTTGTTTGTTTGTTTGTTTTTTGCAAATGAAATTAGTTTTACCATCTAATAGCGTTGATCCTTTACCAATTTACCATTAATAATTCTGTGTTGTGAATTATGACTAATATTTTAAAGTTTTTATAACTTCTGAATGAAAAAATAAATGTTTGAAATATTTTTCATGTTTAAAAATTATAAATTAAAATTATGTTTTATTTTGTGGGATCTTCAGATCCCGATCCCGATTTTACGATCTCGATCTTGCAAACCAAAAAACGATCCTACGTAGGATCCCGATCTTGACAACCTTAGTTTTTTTCATATATAAATTCATTATTGATTGTTTTTTTTTTTCCTTGTATTTTTTCCTATAAAAACCTATTATATGGCATAAAATGATAAAAAGAAAGAAAGTATATGAAACATTGCATATATAATATTAACACCCCAAATAGACAAAGGAACATGCCTCTATGTCTCTCTGACTTCACAGATCGAGTGTTAGTCTATATCCGAGGACATTTAAGATAGTCTCTTGTTAATTAAATACTAATCTATTCGTCTTAAACTAATGTCATGTTTGCAATTAACATTTATTTTCATTTTAATATTTTAATTAATAATAACAATCAAGCCTTTCCACCACTCCAGTTTGATAGTTGTTTATATTATTCCCCATGTGGGAGGCATATAATTGTAATTTCATTAAATACCACGTGGTCCTTATGTTACCAAATTTTACTTCCTTTTTCTTTTCGCTCCAGCTCCACTAGCTTTTTGATTTGATTGATAGTACCAGAAAGTCGAAAAGATAAGTGATAACTTATTAACCCATGTATTGTATATGATTCAATGTATCTCATATATCTATAAAATCTATTAAAAAAATGATTTGTAATGAGATATAATATTATACTAAATTTAATGTATAAAGCTTTACGGGTTTCTTTTTTATATACAGAAAAAATCATGAATACCATTAGGCCATTGGTTAACTAATTTTAAAAGATGTCTAAAAAATCTTACATTTTTATTATTAGTTGAATATTTGTAATAGCTTTTAGTTCGAACATTTTTCTTAAATACCCTAAATTTTATTTTAGCTATGAAATATTAAATCAAATGTAATACTAGGGATGTGTGGTGTGAACACTACAGTGAGGTGTGAAGTGTGAACACTAATTTTATAAAGCAAAAGATATACTGACACAGAATTTTATAAAGCAAAAGAACAGGTGAAAATAAAGGAGGGTCAATATGGTCAATATTCTGTCAAAAGTTATAAAAACTTTTTTTTTATTTTATTTTATAATTTTCCTCAAAAAGAAGGGCAGCTTACAAAGAGTCTATATAAGTCAAATCACATACGTATAACAATCAATCACTACAAGTCTACAACCCCAACACACTCGTTCCCAAATTCCATTCCGCCACCACACGCCGCCGTGAGATTGTAGCTAGTTCATATGGCCGGAGTAAGGAGATCAGCCGCGATGAAGAACAGAAATGGCGTCCGATGTGCATCTGGTAATGGACGTCCGATTCCGGTGAGAGGTCAAGTGAAGATAGCGATTGTGTTAGGATTAGCTCAGTCTGTGGCATCCTTCTTCTCCTCTAATGGCCGATCGTAATCATCTTAAGATCTTTGCATCCGGCGGATTGAACAATAAATCAACTCCTCACAGTTTTTTAGAAAGAGGAAGGAGAGATCAATTTTGATATAGTTAGATTGTTAGATGGAAGCTTTCTATCGTTTGTATGTATGTGACATGTATTAATCGATGATCATGATGTGTTTGTTCGAAACTTGGTAAATATGTGATGATCAATTTGGTTTCTTTCTTTCCAATTTATTTATTTATTTATTTTTTTGTACGAATGATACAACTTTAGGATCAAACACAATCAAATATGTTTAAAGTTTACAATTTTAAAAACTATTTACATGTTATAATAATTTTGCCCAAGGTGTATGGCCTTTAAAAGTGAATATATTATAATAATATACTTATTTACTCAAAGTATATGCAAAAATATTTACTTTCAAAAAATAACCACCATACTTATTTTATTTGCATTAAATACTACGGAAGACAATTTATAACTAGATAAGAAACGAAGTTAAGATGAAATCAAAATTCAAATTGATGTGTCAGTGACAAGTGTTAAAAACGTGATATTGTGTTCTATCGTGTTTGTGTTTAAAATTTGTTTGTGGTATTTTATAAGATTAACTTTAAGTTAAATGAATTAAAATTTATTTATTAAATTATTTTTTATCATTTTTTTTATATAAATTGACTTGTTTTTGTGTAGTAATACAAAACACCACACAGTTTTATTTTTCTTTTTATGTAGTTATGTTTTTTTTTTCTTAATTAAACAAAACAAAAATTCCAATCTAGCTCATATATCTACAAAAAGTTTAAAAAATGAAAAACATATAAAATTTTCTAATCATTTTAAAAAAAAAAATGTAAGAGGATATAACATAACCTTTTTTTGTTTAAAGTTCATTGCTTGATTTATATTGTTTTGACTGTTTAAAGATTAACAGTTTTCTTTTTTACATACAGCAAAAAAGATGAGCACCATTTGGGCATTGGCAGAGTGCTCGAAAGAGAGATAATCAGGTAATGTTACATTTGTATTTATTATAAGTTTTTAATAATTTTAAGCAACAACTTTATAATTATAATTTTATCTAAGAAATAGCTAGTTTTAAAAGATGTCTTAAAAATCTTACATTTTTAAGGAATCAAATCACCGTATTTTTATAACGTTTAGTTGGAATATTTTCGTGTATCATAAAAATTATTTATTTGCTACTTTTTTTAATTCTAGTTTAAATAAATTTTATTTGAGCTATGAAACTTAAAATGAAATGTATTTTTACGTGTTAGTGATGTGAAGTGTGAACACTATAGTTGGGTGTGAACTGGACAATAAAAAGGTAAAAATCTGAAAAGCATAAAAACAAAAGATATAGAATTTCATAAAGCAAAAGAAAGGTGAAAGCGTGAACCGAAAGGAGGGGTCAATATGGTCAATATTCAGGTCAAAAGTTTAAGGATTTTTTATTTTTATTTTATTCAAAAAGAGTGGATTCTGAGAAAGAATCTCATGTATAAATTATAGTAATCATTTTCAAACCCGTAAGGCTAATACCATTCCAACTCATTTTTATTTTTATTTTAAAATGAGTAATTTTTTCTTTTTAATTTTCAATCTTACTTTATTTTTAACAATATTTTTTACCCTAAAAAATATATTCATATTATATTCTTTTTTTTTTTTTAACTTTTATATATAGGTTCATGTTATTTGAAATCATACTAATTTTGTGAGATTATGAGACGAAATTTAAAAATAATTTTAAAATACAAAATCAAAGAAAATTCCGAATTTTTTTAATTATTATTTTTGTCATTTTTTTACCTAAAAAGATTACCCTTTTTCAATTATTATTTTCGTCATTTTTTTTGTAGCTGTAGCTGTGGCTGATGGTGGTGATGGAGTCGGAAATGGAAAATTCGATCAGGGTGCATGGAAGCCGACATCGATACGGTGGGAAACCATCTGCAGTCGAAGTTGGGAACTGACTACGCACCTGAAATAGAAGATGCAGACTGACTTGAGCGGTGATGATCTGAACGCCTCTCCAGAGAGAATACTCCAAGTAAATCAGAAGAAAAGTCAAGATAATGTTGTAAACCCAGATGAAGAGTTGAGCGGAAGAAACTTCTAGATAAAGTTGACTGCAGATATTTCATAAGGAGGCGTTGGAAGGATCCGGGAGCGGATAAATCCAAACGATGATCAACACTTGTATATAAGAATGTAAATATTTCCATAAAATATCCACGTAAACGTAACATATAATCAAGGGATCATTTCTGTCAAACAATGCCCCAGTTCACTATTGCTAAGCTCGCATTCCTTTAATATATATATATATATATATATATATATATATATATATATATAATTTAATGATATTTAATGTTATTACCTTATTCATGTGATGCGAATGTGTTTCTTGTAATCATAAATCTTTTTTCCAATCTAATTGCTTCTCATTCGGAGTTGGTGAACCATACACATGTGTTAGATTTTCTATTAGGCCATACTGCTTCTCACGAACCCCATCTATGGCCAGGTAACACAACCATGAGAGTCGTTCACAGCGGCACAACCACAACAACAGTGATGCTACGTGCCATGTACAAAGAGTAGCAACGAACAAACAGTTTTAATATGCATTTATTCCAAGAATCAATGAATATAATTTTAAAAATTTACCTACATTTCAACTATAAATATACCTATTTTACTACAAACTATTTCACACTATTTTTTCTTTCTCTACATATTCACATATAATTTAATACTTCCTACCATGAAATAATTTCCAAAACCATCAAATTTCCAAACCAAACAACCTTGGAAAAAAAGGAAGAAACCACATTGCTTGTGTTTGGATCTCGGTTTTCCAACGACACCATAAATAGAAGAGAAACCTTGTGGTAATATATTGGGAACCACTTCTGTTCGAACTTTATATATAAAGGAATTGCAAGTTGGCAATTTCCTTTGTATCCCACATTGGTGGGGGAAGAAACTTTTGTGGGTTTATAAGCCTATTCCCTTGTTAAGTCATCAAAGGCTTTAGTGGATCAAGGGAATGGGCCAAGCCCACGCGCGCGCCTAGCCTAGCCTAATCCGCGGAATTGTGTGTGGGTCACATCAAGAATTTCCTATCTGATCGGCTCTATGATCTTTACTCGCCGGTCAAATATCCTAAAGAGCTATGGAGTGCGTTGGAACTCAAGTATAAGGCACATGAAGAAGGTACTAATAAGTACCTTGTATCCAAGTATCTTTAGTTTCAAATGGTTGATGACAAACCTATTATGGAGCAAGTGCATGAACTCCAAGTCATGGTCAACAAGTTGAACGCACTCACCATCTCTTTTCCAGAACTCTTTCAGGTTGGTGCGATAATCGCAAAACTGCCACCCTCGTGGAAAGATTTCTCTAAGAGAATGATGCACAAATCTAAGGACTACTCCTTGGATGATCTGATGAAACACCTCCGCATTGAGGAGGAAACTCGCATCAGGGACAAGCGAGGTAAAGTTGGACAAAGTGTGCATCATGTGTCAGGTGGGAGTTCTAGCCACAAAGGCAAATCTGGGGGACAGAACAAGAAGAACTTTGGGCCCAAGAAACAAAGCTTCAAGAAACCGGGTCATCAAAATCCTAACTCAAAGCCAAAAAGGGCCGGTCCTTGCCACGTCTGTGGAGAGATTAGGCACTATGCGAGAGAATGCAAAGATCGCAAATCCATACCGATTGCACATGCAGTCGAGAAGGTAACTGAAATGGTGGCTAGTGTGAACCTTGGAGAGATTTTCATGATCTCCTCTCTTACTCAAGCAGTCTGTGCTCGAGGTTGGTTCGTAGACACTGGAGCCACTGTGCATGTTTGTGGGCAACGAGAGAGCTTTCGCACCTACCAACCCATGCCTCATGGGACGGTTGTCGTCTGTGCTGATGGCAATAGAGCTGAAGTTCTAGGAAGGGGTGATGTTCGGTTGAAGTTCACACGTGGTGAATGGGTGACTCTTCGAGATGTTCTTCATGTTCCTACTATCTCGAAGGGTCTGGTTTCTGCGGACAAGTTTGACAAGGGTGGGTTCAAGATGGTGCTTGAGAGAGGCAAAATTGTGATCACTAAAGGCAGAAGATATGTTGGGAGGGCTAACAACACTTCGGGAATGTATCGTTTATGTCTTAGTGATGAGGGTAATATGAGTGGTCCTAGTGTTGAGAGTGGTGTTGCTAGTGTGTCTAGTGTTGGAAATGATGTAATTGATGGCTTGATTGCTAATGTGAATGAAGTGAACTTTTCTTGTTATATTGTTTGTTCAATTTCTTTATGGCATAAACGTTTAGCTCACACTAATGTTAAAAACATTGAAAAAATGCAAACTAAAGGTATGTTAAAATATGACTCAAAAGATATTGAAAAATGTGAAACATGTGTAAAGTCAAAGTTCACTAAGAAACCATTTCCATCAGTTAAGAGAAACACATCTTTACTTGAGTTGATTCATTCTGATATATGTGAGTTAAATGGAATCCTTACTCGAGGAGGAAAAAGGTATTTCATCACATTTTGTGATGACTTCAGTAGATATCTACATGTTTATTTGCTGAGATCAAAAGATGAAGCTTTTGATGCATTTAAACGATATAAGGCTGAGGTCGAAAATCAACTTGAAAGACACATCAAAATTCTTCGCTCGAATAGAGGCGGAGAATATTTCAACCAAGAGTTTGACACATTCTGCGAAGAGAATGGAATCAAACATGAGAGAACATCACCATACACCCCTCAACAGAATGGTTTAGCTGAAAGGAAGAACCGAACTCTTTGTGAGATGGTCAACTGTATGTTGAACCAATCGGGTCAACCAAACAATCTGTGGGGGAAGCACTATTGACTGCTTGTTATGTTCATAACAGGATCACTAGTCGTGTGATTCCTACAAGCCTTTATGAGTTTTGGAAAGGTAGAAAGCCTAATCTAGACTATTTGAAAGTGTGGGGGTGTGTTGCTTATTATCGGACTCCCGATCCTAAGCGAACCAAATTAGGAGAACGAGCTAATAAGAGTATATTTATTGGATATGCTCAAAATAGCAAGGCTTACCGATTACTAGATATTGATTCTGGTGTTGTTGTGGAATCCAGAGATGTGGAATTCTTTGAGCACAAGTTTTCTAAGGATGAAGAAAACTCTAGTCATACAACAATTACAAGTACCTCTCGAGAAATACTCCCACCTCCTCTCAGTGTGGAGGAACCAAGGAGAAGTACTAGGGCTAGAACTGAGAAAACCTTTGGAGATGATTTCTATTCTTATTTGGTCGAAGGAACACAAAAGAAAGTGACGAGAGAGGTCATCTTTTCAATTAATTTGGATGATGATCCTCAGAACTTTACTGAAGCCATGACGTCTCGGGATGCTCCTCTGTGGAAGGAAGCAATCAATGACGAAATGGATTCAATTATGGGTAATGGAACTTGGGAGTTAGCTGATCTACCCAAGGGGAGAAGAACCATAGGATCCAAATGGATATTCAAGAAGAAATATCATCCTGATGGATCCATATCTGCTTATAAAGCAAGGTTGGTTGCAAAGGGCTATAGGCAGCAAGAAGGGATCGATTATTTTGATACCTATGCCCTAGTTGCTAGAATTAGTTCAATTAGAACTCTCATAGAAATATCAGCTTTGAAGGGATTGTATATTCATCAAATGGATGTGAAAACAGCCTTTTTGAATGGTTATCTCAAAGAGGAGATATACCTGGAGCAACCTAAAGGTTTCGTAATACCTGGGCAAGAAAACAAAGTATGTAGACTTGTTAAGTCTTTGTACGGGTTAAAACAAGCTCCTAAACAGTGGCATGAGAGATTTGACACCACTGTGACTGCCTTTGGTTTTCAGCACAATAGTGCTGATAGATGTATTTACTCTAAAAATACATCTGATTACATAGTAGTTATATGTCTTTATGTTGATGATATGTTGATCATTGGCACTCACCTAGAAGGTATTCTTGAGACGAAGAAATACCTATCCTCGAACTTTAAGATGAAAGATCTTGGAGAAGTAGATACTATTCTTGGTATCAAGGTGAAGAGGACAGGTGGTCAGATTTCTCTGAGTCAATCTCATTACATAGAGAAAATTCTGACAAAGTTTCAACATTTGAACATTAAGGAATTTAACACTCCTTTTGATTCAAGTGTGAAACTTAAGGTGAATTCTGGTCGAGCTGTGGCCCAACTAGAATATGCTAGTGCAGTTGGGTGCATGATGTATGCTACTTACTGCACGCGACCTGACATCGCATTCGCTGTAAGCAAGTTGAGTCAGTATACAGTTAATCCAGGGACAGAGCACTGGAAAGCAGTGGGTAGAGTACTAGGATACCTAAAAAGGACAAGTACTTTTGAATTGACTTATTCGTCATCTAATGGAATACTTGAAGGTTATTCTGATGCCAGCTAGATTGATCACACCAGTGATTCAAAGTCCACAAGTGGTTGGATTTATACACTAGCTGGTGGTGCTATTTCTTGGGCGAGCAAGAAACAGACATGCATAGCTCATTCAACGATGGAAGCTGAGCTAATTGCCTTAGCAGCAGCAAGCAAAGAGGTAGAGTGGATTCGAGATCTACTTATGGATATACGTTTGTGGGATATTCCGATGCCTTCAATACCCATGTACTGTGACAGTGAGGCCACACTATCTAAAGTATATAATGCGGTATATAATGGGAAGTCAAGACATGTAGGTCTGCGTCACAATTTTGTGAGACAACTAATTGAAAGTGGTACCATCAAGGTTGTCTATGTCAAGACAAGTAGGAACTTGGCAGATCCGTTTACCAAACCTCTAACGAGAGATTTGGTTACATCTACCACGAGAGTCATGGGTCTAAAACCACAATAGAATCGTTTAGTGATGGAAACCCAACTTGACATTAGTGCTCCTAATTTTCAAGTTTAAAGGGTAACAACGAAATCACTAACGATAGAAGGTACTATCATTCATGATAGATCCATGTGAGGTAGGATAGTGCGTCGTTGCCAAGAATGAGGTTGAGTTACGACTCTTAACGTAGTTTTGGAGACATCTAAGCAACGAAGATGTTGTAAAACTATGCCTATATGATCTAGAGGTGGTGCCGCCTCAAGTGAAGATTAGTGGTTTATCTTCTAAAGGGTCATGAAAAGGATTTATAGCGCATGGCCATAATAGCGCTCAGGGAGAACACAAATATGACTTGTGGTGTGTGGGGGTAAACCGGAGAGGTCATTGAGGTTCCTGGTTTAAACCTATAAGGATACCATTGAATCGGTCTCTTCTTGTTTGTTCTCATTAAACTAGGTTTTAATCTTCGTGACACCCAAGTGACATCATCTGTCTGAGTGAAAGGAAACTTACCAACTTGGTGGGGGATTGTTGGAACTTTATATATAAAGGAATTGCAAGTTGGCAATTTCCTTTGTATCCCACATTAGTGGGGGAAGAAACTTTTGTGGGTTTATAAGTCTATTCCCTTGTTAAGTCTTCAAAGGCTTTAGTGGATCATGGGAATGGGCCAAGCCCACGCACGCGCCTAGCCTAGCCTAGCACTAGCCGACGCCGCGAGTGCGCGAAATGGCGCGATTTAGGCGCACTTTGCACTTCGCACGACGCATCGGTCGCTGGGAGTTGAGGAGCTTTTATTTTGACGAGTTCGGGTCAAGCCGTTTTGACCGATCCGGTCAAATGGTTGACCGCTATTGACTTCGTGGAGGCCAAGTCAGGGTATTCTAGAAGGATCAGGAAACATATTGCTTGGAGAGCAAGCTGTCGCCCTAGGGTTTCTGGGGGCGGCCTATGGGGGCCCGTTTGATGCCTTCTAGGGTTACGATACCTATATATACAACTCCCTAGGAGCCATATAGACTCTCACGAAATTCTGAAAGCTCTCCCCTCTCTCTGCGTTTTTTCTTCTAGTTTCTGAGTAGTCGCTTTGTGTTTGTCGATTTCCAGTGCTGTTGGAATATCGATCTAGCTGCATTAAATCCTGGGGTTTTACTCTGTTGCTTACAGCCAATACAAGCGAAGTAAAAACCTTTAAGGACAGGAATCTGATCCGTGCAGTTGCTTCAACAATCAACAGGTCGGTTTTACCTTTCTGTCTTGTCTTTAATTCGTCCAATAACAGGACAGTCTTCTTCTACCTTTCTTATAATCGGATCTAATCGAGAAGGATAGATCTGGTTTCTGGACGAAACTCGGTAATATAATAATAATAATTGGATCTATTATTCGCAACTAATCGACATATAATTCTCAATATTATTTGTCGGTTTCCTTGCGCGTCTGTTAGTTTGTTATTTACAACAACTTCCACACAGATAAGGGCAAGTTATTTATCGGGAGCTCGATGAACTTTCGACAAAATATCGTGATATAAGGCCAAATATAACAAAGTTCAACCGCATTTACAAGGAACTCAAAACTTTACATCCAAATATGAGTAACAACTCTGATGTAATCAATGAGGCGTTGAGACAGTATGAAGAATCTCAACTTCAAAAATACATTTTTCTTATATCTGTACTTGGTTTGAGATGCGCAATTTTCCGAGATGGTTTCGAAGTTGAAAATTAACTTAGGTACTAAGTAATTTTTTGTTTAAATCAATGTACTTTTTTTTTCTTTGTTTGATTTTTTTTCATTTAATTTTTATTTTAATTTATGTAATGTTTTATTTTAATGAAAATCTAGTGTTTTAATTTTTTAGTTAATTAAAAAATATAACTTATTTAATTAAAAATAAAAAATAGATTATTTTAATGATATGTAGCAATGGATAATATCAAATGTAAAGTTGTAAGATAACTGTGGTGATTAAACGTTTAGGGGTTTTTTTTTTTTTATGAACCAGCAAATAAAATATATATATTAAAAAACCAACCTCTAGCAAGTGATTAGAGGAGGAAGATGAGAATACAAAATGTAGGCAACCGTTTACAAACAAAAAAAAATAGGCAATCACACCATGCTAAATTGCTAACCAATCAATGTTGCCTTTTTTACCCTTATTTTTTATCCACAGGTGAATGATAGATTTGATAATGTCTACCTACTTATAAGGGGACACCTGTTTATTTTTGAAAACTAATATTTTTTTAATGGTCAAATGGTAGGTATAAACCATAGTAAATAATTATTTCGACGAAAGTAACTTTCTCCCTTGAAGCAATGTTGTTGTGACTCTGTTAACGAATGTAATTTACTCTTGTATTCCTAATTTTTTTGTTAACTTTTCTGTTTTGATGAAATCCTATAATTCAAAAAATTTAAAAACAGATTAATAACTAATACATGATAATAATATAATTCAATGCCATTATGTTTCTCGTTTGATGTGAACGTGTTTCTCCTTTTATTTTTGGTGGGAATAAACACAAAAGAAATGATAATGATGTGGGGACGAGTTAGTTGGATGGCTCCTTCGGTCCCTCCCACCAGTTGATAGTAGGAGGCTGCGGAAGGGTATAATCGTAACTT
Organism: Lactuca saligna; assembly: GCF_052625555.1. Taxonomy (NCBI): domain Eukaryota; kingdom Viridiplantae; phylum Streptophyta; class Magnoliopsida; order Asterales; family Asteraceae; genus Lactuca; species Lactuca saligna. The sequence goes on along the minus strand of NC_136417.1, from coordinate 174,262,521 downwards.
ACAATCAACTACAACGTGACTATTTTATCAAAAAAAATCCTTTTCTTTTTGGGCCCCTTTCTTTTTTTGTTTTGGCTTCCACTAGCTAGTCGATGGTAGTAAAAGGTCGAATATGACCCTCTTGTATTATTCAAGATATATTTTTTAAGCAAAAGTTTTAAAATCAATGAAAAATGTACAAGTATTTTGAAAATTTTAACCATTTAAGGTTTTTAGATTATATACGGTTGAATCAATTAAATAAATTTATTTATAGGTATTATGCTATATATTAAGGGCAATTTCTATACCTACCCCAAATATTATGCATCCCCTTGATATAAACATTGTACCTGAGTGAAGGAGTCAAGGATATATTTATAAAAATTTAAGGGTGTGTTTGGTTGTGGAAAATTGTTTTTATTTTCTAAGAAAATATTTTTAGAAAATAAAGTTGAGTTTTTCATTTTCAATTTTCAATTAAAATTTTGGAAAACGGGTTTGGTTAAAACTGAAGGAGTTTTTATTTTCCATCTTAAAAATTTGAAAAACTTTGGAAAACTGTAAAAATCATTTTTCTAATTTACATACAATTTGAAAAAATGAAAATTTTTATTTTCTTGAAAAATTTTAAAAAACTGAACCAACAAAACGCGTTTTCAAAATTTCTTTTTTTCTTGAAAAATTTTCCTAAAAAACTGAATTTTTTTTTTAAATTCAAACGTACCCTAAAAGTTGTAAGAGAATCAAAAGTACCGACAGTATTTTCTGAGATATATGTGAAATCAACTTTAAAAATAAATTAGTTTTTCTGTTTAAAAAAATATATACATGCATATACATAACATATGTTTTAGATTTTAGATAATATTCAATGTTTATCATTTTTATTAGAAATATATATAAGAGAAAAATGGACAGGTATGATGTATTCAATGTTTTTATGCATCTCATTTGTTAAACGATTTAAATGAGCATATAATTAAAATTTCAAAAATCCTTCATTAAATGTTCAGACATAAATTATAATATTAACTTCCACGTAACAGAAAGGACCACTAGCCAGTAGCCACTGTCACTAGATGTGAAGTCAAAAATCAAATTTATTGCTAGTGGTGTGAACAATTCCCAATTCCCGATACTAAAAATGCTTCAAATCTGAAAATATAAATCAATAAATAAATAAATAAAAAGTTAAGGTCAAAATGGTCAATATGGTCAATATGCCGCCATGGACTTTTATGTAATTTTACAAAAACAACAGGGGCATATCCGGAAGAGTCTTGTATATATAGAAAGGACTGACAAGCGAAGTAAACTACCACCAACACATTCGTTTCCAAAATCCATTTCGCAAATCGTAACCGAGAGCCACCGTGCGCCGCCGCCAAATAAAAGTTTATTCAGATGGCCGGAGTAACGATATCAAACGAGATGAAGCAGAGGAGCAGCATCCGAACCATTAACAGTCGTCCGATTCCGGTGAGAGGTCAAGTTAAGGTAGCAATCGTTTCAGGACTAGCTCAATCTCTCGCATCCTTCTTCTCCTTCAATGGTCGCTCGTAATCATCTTAAAATCTCGAATCAAGTTATCAACAAAGTACTCCTCCTCGCGTTTTTAACAATAGGAAGGAGAGATCGAATCTGGTAGAAGTTAGATGGAATCAAATTCATCATTCGTATGTGTATACGCTTTAATTGATGATCTGTTTCTTCGAAGTTTTGTAAATATATGATGTTGATGAATGATGATGATCCTCTGATGTTTTTCTCAGTTTTGTTCAGTCGAATTTTTTAGTTGTTTTAAATAGTACGAGATGTTGAACTGTTGGATTGAATTCATGCCATCTGAATATTTTTCATATCATTTCATTAATTTTTTAAATTTTCTTGAAAATCATATTTCAGATTTCAGAATCTTAAAAGTTTAAAATTTAGACAATAGTTTTAAAGGATAACCAATTATATATTCAAAATGTCATGTTTTAGGGGTGTTTGTTTAATCTTTTTGTAAAAAGATTTTTTACAAGAAGATGTTTTTAAAAATGTGTTTGAATTAGATTTTGAGAAATAAAAGTCAAAAGTTGTTTTTAAAAGGCGTTTGGTTTTATTTTTACATGTAAAATGATTAACAACGATATGCTTATATATTAATAATTATTATTAATTTACATATACTATTTTCTACTTAACAATTTTTTTAAACACATATTATAATTTTGTAAATATTTTATTAGAAAATATAAAATATAGATTTCTTTTAAATATTCCTAAATTTTTTATTATACCATTAAAAAATATTCATACAAATTATAAATAATTCATAAAAATATCATAAATAATATTACATTCGTCTTCGCAATGTGTTTATATCTTGTGCAATAATATCTCGTATTGTTGCCATATATAAATCATCATTACTCGTGCGACGTGTACTTGGACCTTCTTCGTAAACTTCGCTACTAGTATCACTTTGTATGTGATTGTAGGATTCTTGTTGTGCCCTATTAAACGCTTCATCAAACCTACCAAGCTTTCTAATATAGTTATGGATCGTCATCGATGTTATCACAATTTTAACTTGGTTCTTATACTTGTAATTAACATACATGTCTCTTAATAACGCTCACCTAGCTTTCCACACTCCAAAAGTTCGTTCAATGATATTCCGCAATGATGAGTGAAGATAGTTAAATTTCTCTTTCGGTCCACGAGGTTCACGAACAGCAGTCGAGTGTCCACGTCGAAAATCCGGTAAATGATAACGAATATTTGTGCCTTTGTATGGAGCAAGATACCCTATAGTATTTGGATATCCGACATCAACAACGTAATATTTATCTGTAATTAAAACAAACAAATTATTTTTTCCTTTCAAAAAAGTAGTAAAAGTATAAAACTTGTGTTCAAAAAAAATATATACTAACCACCAATTGGATATGGAAAATTAAGATTCGGTCTCTGTAGGGCTTCATTGAAAATTCTTGTGTCATGTGCAGTCCCCTCCCAACCGGCTCATATAAATGTAAAACACATGTTAAAATCACACATAGCCATTATATTTTGTGTTGCATATCCCATTCGACCAATGTACTTCGCTTCCTCGTTTTGTGGAACTGATGCCCTAACGTGTGTCCCATCTATAGCACCAATGCAATCCTTCAAATACAAAAATATATCATAAATAAATCATTTGTTAAAGTTTGACTACTAAAAAAATGAACATTAGATAATACCTTGAACATTGGATAATACCGAGGGTTATTCAATATATATTCAGGAACATCATTATTATAGTTTGCGTCTGACTTGATGATGTCGGCACTCAGTTTTAGCACGGCTTTCAAAACTGTATGGAAATGCCTATGAATTGTTTCCCCCGAATGATTAAAAAACTCTTGCACAAATCTATTGCTACACCCATGAGCCAACGTCAAATTGAATATTCCTACAGAGTCCTCAATAGATATATTTCGTGTTTGTTGTAGCCCGTAATTTGTAGCAAGATCTGCGCATAACTGTCTAAAAACCGGTACGTGCAATCTAAACATCTCATAACACCGTCTAGGATATCCATTTAGTACTTCATTATTAAACATGTGCCCTGTGTGGTCTGAAGTGTGACATGGCATACGTACGTTACGAGCTAGTATTATCCCTTTTAAAGCTAATCCACATAACATTTTAAATTATTTATCCTCTTCCACCCACCATTCTTCATTATCATTAGAAGAATTAGAGTAATCACTATCCATCCTACATAATACAAATAAAAATATGTCAAACAATAACACATAACATAAAGACAAACAATAACACATAATATAAAATGTCACATACATAATGTCAAAGGACAACACATAATGTTAAAACATTGTAAACAAATAATACATATTGTCAAAGCATAAAACATAATGTCAAAGCATAACATAAACGATGCTAAATCATTATTTCATAAGTAACTTAAGGAACCCCATCTTGGCTTTGTCAATCGTTGGAAACATAAAAGCTTCACGGTTTTGCTTTTTGGTGAACACAAACAATGCTTGTGAAAATTCGTTGGACCCTTCACGAAAATCGGGAAACTTGGTAACAATGGCCATGCAATCTGCTATTGTTGGCGAAGGATTATTATGTGGATAAGTTTGTGTGCTTTTTGTTGATATGGCATCCAATAAAGCATCTACTTTTTCTTCAATTACTGAACTTTTACTCTTGGTTGAACGGTTGTTGGAAGCAAGCTTAGACCTTCTATTCTTACTCGAACTACTTTCATGGAAACTAGGAAAAAGCAGCTCAACATCATCATCTAAATTTATATCATCACTATCTCCTTTGCCCTCCACATTTTCTCCGTTTGGATTGCTATTGTTTTGAAACTGTAATGGAGTCATAGTCTGATCTCCAACGGCAACGGAATCTCGAAACAAAAGAACATATTTCTCATCAAATATGCTCAAATCCGCGTTCCTAAATTTTGCATAATCTTTATTCACCTGCAAGACAAAAAGATATTGTAAATCAAATATGCTCAATCTATATGCAATATATATGCAATCATAACTTAAAATAATTACAAAGAATAGTAAATCATACCTTTATTTTCTCCTCCCACCATTCGGGCGATGCATCTATTAGGCTTCTCGTCCCACCGAGTCCGGTTTCAAGCCTCATTAATCGGTCATAAAACTTCCACTCTTTTTTCATATTCTCCCATTTATTTGTTAGTTGTTTTTTTCAAAAATATAACATGTTTTGTCCTTCATATGTTTTTGTATATTCTCCCACCCAACTTTAGTTAAGTGAGTACCGGTTTTATTGCCTTTTCTTACTTCAGTTACACATGAATCAACAAACGCCATGAAGCTACGATTATCCCATCCGAATTTTGGTTTTTTCATTTTTAAAGTTGTTTCACAGTCAACAACAGTGGTGAGGTTTTCGTCCATTATCTGTGAATTTCATATCAACATTTAAACAACAAACAAATTTCATTAACCTTCCTAAATGATTTTGTCAATTTAAACAATTGCTAATCAATCTTTTATATGATTCATGAGCTATAGTTTAGTTAAAACAGAAAAATCAGAACAACAATAGAAGAAAACAACACAAGCCATAAGAAAGAAATTGGAATAATTTTCACAAATGGTTACCTGTTATTAACACAAATTGGTCCCTGTGAACAAAAAATTTCATCACTTTAATCAATATCATTCATATTTCATGAATTTCACTAATAATTATTCAATAGATTATCAATTTCACAGTTGGATTAAAATGTTAACAACACAAACTCTTAACAGGACCGATCCACAAATTGAAGGAACAAATCACATATACTGCTAGGAAAATCGAAATCTAAGGAACAAATCAACATACACAGTGCAAGTAAAAACGAAGGTTTACAGTTTCTTGCTATTCAAAATCGAAAATCAAGACCAAAACAAAACCAAAATTGGAGTAATTTACTTACCTGGTTGGAGAGGGAGAAAGGAGATCGGCAGAGAGGTCGTTGGTCGGCTTGGTGGACAATCGGCGACAACTCTGGATGATCGGCGGCGACCAGAGGTCGATGATGATCGACAGCGAGAAGATCGAGTTGGGGCGGACTAGAACGAGAAGGGCAGAATGTGAGAAGGGACTTCACGGGTATTGATTAGGGTTGGTAGTTGGGGGTATATGAGTCATTTAATTGTGAAAGCTTCAAAAGTTTCAAAAAGTCATAGATACGTGACTTTTCCAAATGCATTAAAACATTCTTTATGAAAAGTTAGTTTTAAAAGATCTTTTACATTTACCAAACATCTTTTACCCCATTTTAACTTTTTGCAAAAGATAAAGTCTAAAAGTTGCTTCAAAAAGATTAAACAAACACCCCCTAATACGAAAGGATTTTAGAAAGAAACTCTAATGTTATTTGGTTTTCCAAATACCATGTCTTCATTTATGTTTAAATACAATATCTTAATAAAAATGTTTTAAGACAGAAAGTTCAATGCTATATATTTCCATCTAACCATAAAGCTATAGTTTTTCATTTAGTTCCATTGTTATAACTACATATAGTTAATACCCACACATATATATGGGTTAGATGTTTAGTCCTAAAATGTTAAAATATTTACTTAATTGTTATTAAATGAATTATGGTTTAATTGGGAACATCAATGTCGTGGAATTATGAAGAATTTTGGTTATAATAAGTATAATGGAAAATTATTTTCATTTCTGCTTTGGGGTTTAATCAGTATTTTTGGAGAATTAATTTGTTTTGGGTGATAAAACACAATCACCCTAAGTGTCTAACTGGAGGGGTTTAAATGAATAAGTAGACTATTATTATTAATTCAGTTAATGATTCTTATTAATTGGGGAATATATAGTTTGAGATATAAAAAGGTAGTTAAAACCCAAGTAACGTGTTTGGGACGAAAAAAGGTGCAGTGAACATAGAAATAAGGTGATTTGATCCGCTCGGAACTATTTTGGATAAAGACGAAATACTGCTGCTAGAACTATGGGTTGAAAGTTGAAACCAAATCTTCAATATAAAACATTAAAACCGCATAAATTATTAGGCTAAAAGAAATTCTTTTTATTAAAAATTTTGATATTTTATTTAAATTGATTTTTTTATGCCAAATATTAGGAATGACAATTGCTAAAAACAAAAAAATAGTACTACAAAGAGAATTATTCAGATGCTTTATTTTTTATTATTAATATATTAACATGTTTTATTTTATATTTATAGAAATTAGATCATAAAGGATTAACAAAAAATAATTACATGGCACCACAAGGAATAAATACAAAATAAGAAATGAGATTTAAAGAAAGTGGGTGTAAATGTCACAGTGTTTGGTAAAAGTAGCTGTTAGCTGGAAATGAGTAGCGGTTAACTGTAGCTTTTATTTATTATATGAATATTTGACAAAAATAACTAGAAGCATTTAAAATATATAAAATAAAATTACATAAAATGATAATTTATTAAAAACAAATAAATATATAAATATAATTTTAAGGGTAATTATGGAAATTGATTTCAAAAGCTCAGTATCGTTTTGTTAAACGTTACATGAAGTAGCTTTTAGAATCAGAACGTTTTGTTAAAACTAAAAGCTAAACGCTCATACTATCAAACGAAACTTTTTGCAAAAGTTAGAAGCTCTCAAACCACACTTACACCCTGTGTTTTTTTTTTTTTTTTTGATGGGTGAAAAATATTAATACAAACTTAGCAAGAAGCTAAGACATGGAAAAACAAGGTACATATTACACTTGAACTCAAAACGGATTGTACATATTACACTTGAACTCAAAACGGATTATAACACTATTGTACCCAATTAACATCAGTTGATTTATCCCTATATTTGTACCACGTAAAAAATAACAAAATCACATCATTCTCGACCTGATTTGCTGTCAAGCAATGTTTTAAAACCCGGGTTTTTAGTTGACCCGGTGTGATGATCGGTTGACGGGTCAACCGGTTCAACCGGTTGAACCGCCGGGTCAACCCGGTTTATGATCTTTTTCTATTTTTATATATTTTTATTTTCATGCATAATCCATAAACATATAAAACCAATAATTTAATTTCCACAAAGTTTAAACATTGAAAAACATTAAAGAAATCGCAAACGACTCGTTGTTTTGACGTTCGATACTTGTATCAAACTATCCAAACTCTATTAAAACGGGTCAATCCGGTTTTAACCGGTTCGACATAGGCGGTCGAACCGCGGTTTAGGGGAAACCCGGTCGGTTCGATCCGGTTCGTATTTTTACAAAAAACCGGTCTCAATTGACCCGCTTTCTACACCGGGTCACGGTCCAACCGGTTCAACCGGCCGGGTCAACCCGGGTTTTAAAACATTGCTGTCAAGTGGCCCTCCTTGGCCTGACCCTCATTGAGTTCCAACTTTGACTTTTGGGTCAATGTGAAATTCGTTTTCTATACAACATTGGGTTGGAAACCATTGATGTGGAGGTAATAATTACTTTTTCTTAAAGCCTAATGCTAGAAATCTTCCAATCTTAATAAAAAATGTAGATGTGATGATTATTTAATGGTTGGGGTATTGATTTGGATGTTATTAGCATTACTAAACACTTCCGTAATGTTACTTGATTCACAAAGTGTTAGAAAAACCCATCACGAAGAGGCGAAAACATACAAGTCGAAGGAGATGAGTCTATGAGATATGATATTCTTATGAGGCCTTACGATATGCGATCGATAAACAACCTATATCAACCCTATTGTCACGATTTTCATGTTCAATTGTTTGGTGAATTAATGTGCATGGAATATAACTATATAAGTGGAAGTAATATAAATAGAATGATAATATTACAAATGATTTGTGGAAGTGATGTAAAAGAAATAATCATAATAAGGTGTGTGGGCTCCCATGGACCCAGGACGTTGGATAAAGACCTCCTCCTACCCACTTGATGGTTGTTATTCTTTATTGTATGGAGGCCGCATAGGGGTATACATTAAATTTTGTAGTTTTTTATTTTTATTTTTTATCTTTTTTATGTTACTAAATGAGTCTTATGATATATATATATATATATATATATATATATATATATATATATATATATATATATATATATATATATATATATATATATATATATATATATATATATATAATATTTTAATTTTATTACTATTATTGTTATAAATTTCGTACAAAAGTTTAACATTTGGACGACATTATAAATTCCAACGGTTATATGAAATTGGACATTATAAATTCAAAAAACTTTTTATTATTAATATTATTATTAATATAAAATATTTTATAAACCGGACATTATAAATTCGAACGACTATATAAAATCGGAACAAAAACAAAGTTTATCTCTATTAATTACGGATATTAATTGGTATGATATTACAATTGTGTGATGCGTTATGCGGATTGAAATAATTTAGTCGAACATTATACTATATTTCTAATTTTATATAGTCGTTCGAATTTATAATGTCCGATTTATAAAATGTTGTTCGAAATTAATAATAATAACCATAATAATAATAATAATAATAATAATAATAATAATAAAATATTAAAAAAATATTAAAAAACAATTTTATATAGCTATTAGAATTTATAATGTCGTCCGAATGTTAAAAATTTGTATGAAATTTATAATAATAATAATAATAGTAATAATAATAATAATAATAATAATAAAGTATAATCTACTATAATAAATGAAGGTTTTTTTGTCACATGTCTTCTTCTCATCATTTTTCTAGAATTTTTAAATTTTCTATTTTCCACTTATTATTTTATTGTATTTTTCATTTTATTAAATTAAAATTCCATATTTAATGTGTAAGGTAATATATATGTAAAGTATTTATTAGAAAAAGTTTATATATGTAATGTATTCAATACATTAAAGTCTCATTAATTTTAATAATTCAAATTTTTTTCATTTTTCTTATAAATTCAAACTTTTCAAATTGTTAAAATTATATATACATATATATATATATATATATATATATATATAAATCCATGTAATACATGGGTCTCACACCTAATCTATTATAATAAATGAAGGTTTTTTTTTATCACATGTTCTCTTCTCATTAATTTGGACACATAACATTTTCTAGAATTTTTAAATTATTTATTTTCCACTTGTTATTTTATTGTATTTTTCATTTTATTAAATTAAAATTCCACATTTAATATGTAAGGTAATATATATGTAAGTGATTTATTAGAAAGAGTTTATATATGTAATGCGTTCAATACATTAAAACCTCATTAATCTTAATAATTTAAAAATTTTCTTATTTTTCTTATAAATTAAAACTTTTCAAATTGTTAAAATTTCATATTTAATTTTTTTTAAATAAACTCATGTAATACATGGGTCTCACACCTAGTCTTTAATAAATGAAGGTTTTTTTGCCACTTGTCACACTCTCATTCATTTTGTCACTTATCATTTTGTGGTTATTTTGAATTAATTTTTATTCCATATGTAATTTTGTGGTTTTCCTATTTTATTAAATTCCATATTGTATTTAAATTTAATAATAAATGCATATCAATTTCATTAATGGACTTTCCTTATAATTTCAAAATTTTAAAATAAAATCTCATTAATTTGCTTTGATTATTTTATCTAAATGATTTGTTTAATTTAAAAGAAAAAAAACATTTTAATTTTAATAATTCAATTTTTTTTCATTTTTCTTATAAGTTCAAATTTCTCAAATATTTATACATATTTAATTCATTAAAATACACTCATATAATACATGAGACTCACACCTAGTAATAATAATAATAATATAGGTATTCTAATTTAATGTTTGATGATTTCATTCGTACATTAAAAAAGGAATCTTCTTTAAACAAAGAAATAATTTATTGGTGTGTCCCACGTGTATGTTTTATTCTTAATTACATTAGGATTTATAAATTAAATCTTGGGGTGTGTCCCACGTGCATGTTTTATTCATTAGGATTTATAAATTAAATATTGGACTTAATATATATATATATATATATATATATATATATATATATATATATATATATATATATATATATATATATACACACTAGCCGTCTGCCCGCGCAAAGCGGCGGACGGCGAATAATTTGATATCTTTAGAGTTAAAACCATTTTGCGTTCACTTCGAAAAATGAATATTAAATAACATCTATTTTTGAAGAGCATTATCATATCATATTAAGGGGGTGTTTGACTAAGCTTTTTTTAAAACAACTTATTAGGTTCCACATCACTATAAGTTAAAAAAAATATTTGGATTAAAATAACTTATTCTGGTGGGGAACCTCTAATACGTCATTTTTTCGTAAGTTACTCTACACTTACTTATTAACTTATAAGCTAATAAACTAATAAGCAATAAGCTTTTCTGCCAAACACCCCCTAAATGGTTATTACTTCCATTTATTCATACCCAAACCACTTGTACTGTTTATCGTCCTATTTTTTTTTTTTTTTTTTCGTTTTCCTTAATTTCTTTATTAATTTAATGTCATACTAAGTAAAATACTAAAATATATAAATAATAGTTTATAAAAATAAAGCTTTAGAATATCAGGTGTTGTGATTCAAAAGTCGATAAATAGGCCTTTGAGAAGGCCAAAATACTCGGGTGTCAACTTATTCATTGTGATTTTAAACAAACTTTGGTCACAAATTTAAACATTTTCAACGATGGTATGTAATTCAAGGATTCATATTGATTTAGGTTCTCGAAACCTTAAAATATTGAACAAAATCTATATACAACCTTATAATAAGGATAATAATCATCGTAATCAGGAAGTTCATGTGATGAAACTTGATATTATAAAGACCAATGATAAAAAATGTTTCATTTTTAGACTAAACAAGATGAAAAATATACAAACTACCTTAATCATGTCAAATCTTGTGTTTAACCATTCTTTATTGCAAAAGTAAGATACCAAAATATACAAACTAATGATAATACAATGCTCTAACCGGCCTTCTTGGTTGAGTTCTTTGAATCTGCAAAGCCAACACATTAAAGAAACATAGTAAAAACCTTTTTAGGAACAAACCTGATATAATAAAGCCTTCACCTAATATATTTATAAGATAAAAATACAAAAAGTTAAAAATAATGAAATCAATTACAAGTAAGGATTAAAATAAAAACCTGTTAAGAAAGAGCCATCTGCAGGAATGATATTTGAATCAACATCAACATGTATTTTCTGATGGTTTCAAATTTTGAATTATCCAAAATTCAGGGAAGGAGATAGAATTTGTTGAGAAATATAAGGATTCAAAACACAGGTTAAAATTTAATATTATTTTATTGATGACTACTTGTACTATTAGCTTAATGATTTGAACATCTTAAAAAAATAATATTATTATATTCAATCTATTTTTAAAAATAGTGGGATTTCTTTTATAAGATAGTAAAGATATATATATATATATATATATATATATATATATATATATATATATATATATATATATATATATATATATATATATATATATATATATATATATATATATATATATATATATATATATATATATATATATATATATATATACATTGGTTGTGTGAGTTGCTAACGAAAAATGTTCAGAAATAATTATTACCCTTTTTTTACAATGTATACATGTGAAAATTTTGTTTAACAATGCATATATAAGCTTTCACTTTAAGGTTTTTGGATTGTTCTCAGCAAACCCAATTGAATTAACGGGTTTATGGATTATTTTGTTAATAGCGGGATATTATAAGCACCAAGGAGAAAGAAGTTAGAAAAAAATAATTACAAGCCATCTTTAAACATTGAGTTTTGTAACTACAAAATCCAAGTTATAGTACTTTTCTATATCTATTAGAAAACCATAAAAAAAATGTCAATACTATAAAAAATGCTATTCCTTTTCGATCTAAACATGTGAAATATTGCACTATTCTTATAAGGGAATAAGATTAATTAAGGTAATTAACTTTTCGGTTTGTTCACATGTCGGTAACTATCTTTTTTTTGTAAACATCTAGGTAACAAACTTTTTGAAACTGTTTACATATGGCCATTATGACCTGCTGTAGCAGGTTACATCCAACTACAGTTTGTCATAATGGTTACATATGAATACTTTCGACAAGTTCGTTACTTAGATCTGTACAAAAGAAAAATAGTTACCCAAATATGAACAAAACCAAAAGTAAGAGTAAATTACACGAATGGTCCCTATGGTTTGGGGGAATTTATGTGTTTGATCCCTAACTTATATTTTTTTTTAATTCGGATGGTCCCTACTATTTTGTTTTGTTGCGTTTGGTCCATGTCTTACCTAAAAATACTAGTGTGTCCTTATTAATTTAATTTTCTTATTTATGTATTTTTTTTATATGTTTAAAAAAACTAATAGACCTCACATAACTGTATCTCCTCACCATCCCATCTTTCATCATCTTCAAATTTTATTTCTTTTCCATCTTTAATGAGAACGAAGTCTTCACCATCTATTCTTTTTCGGTCCTTCAACTCCAGCGAACCAACACCACAACCCCATAAAGTGAAGAGACAGTAGGTTATGGTGTTTGTTCGCAAGAGTTGAAGGACCACAAAAAAGGATGATGAAGACTTCCATGTCACTAAAGATTGAAAGAAAATAGAATTTGAAGAGGATGTGAGATGAGATGATGATTGGTGGGATCCAAATTAAATTTCTCAAATGTGGTTTCAGGTTTACGGTGAGGAGATACAGATATGTGGGGTCTATTAATGTTTTTAAACATATAAAAAACATAAATAAGAAAATTAATTAAAAAAATAAATTAATAAGGGCATAGTAGTATTTTTAGGTAAGATAGGGACTAAGCGCGCAACAAAAATAAATAGTAGAGATCATCCGAATTAAAAAGTTAAGTTAGGGACCAAATGCACAAATTCCCCCAAACCATAAGGACCATTCATGTAATTTACTCTTACTTTTGGTTTTGTTCATATTTAGGTAACTATTTTTTTTTGTACACATCTAGGTAACGAACTTGATGAAACTGTTCACATATAACCATTATGACCTGCTGTAGCTGGATGTAACCTGCTACAGCAGGTCATAATGGTCATATGTAAACAGTTCAAAAACGTTTGTTACCTAGATGTGTACAAAAAAAGATAGTTACCTATATGTGAAAAACCCAAAAAGTTAATTACTTTAACAAGTTGTATTCCCATTCTTATAACTCCAAATCAACAAAAATAGTGGTCAAAATAATACCCACCATAGCCTTCTTCATTATCCTTCTTTTTCATTATCGGTAAAGAATTTAATTTCACCCAGGACAACAGCTCAGCAGTAAAGAGGAACCATGGAAATGGTCAAATGGGAGGTCTAACCACTTTATCACCTTTACCCAAATTTAAATCGTTTCCTCACACGAGATGAGAACGTGATTAGTATCTTCCACACCCATCGAGCACAATTGATACAAAATAGAGGATAACTTCACACCTCTATCTACCATATTTACTCTCTTAGGTATCATGTGGCACAAAACCCTCCAAATGAGTAAGTTGACTTTTATAGGAACATAAGAGCACCATCTAGTAGGAATCGCACTGTAACAGCCCGGATTCCCAGGTATTATTCATTCTTTCATTTTTGGTATTTTGTGAGGAGACTCGGCGAGTTGGAGCTCAAACTCGCCGAGTAGGATCGCGATTTTGGATAAGGTTCGCGTCTGGACTCAGCGAGTCCAAGGAGTGGAATCGGCGAGTCCACGCTGTTTAATGAAACCCTAATTCCGCGGGTTTGGAGCCTATTTAAGGGCACTTATAGCCTCCCATTGCGGCTACCAGTCCCTTGAGAGAACCTTAAGAGAGCTAATTCATTGTGGGAGAGAGGAAGTCACTTTTGGGCCTTTGTATTCTTTGTTTAGCAAGAGGAAGGTGGCAAGAGCAAGGAGGAGGTGAGATTATAGCAGATCCAGAGTCCAAAGGCTTCATTTTGAGGTAAGGGTTAGAATCTCCTTCAGTTATAGGGTTAATCTTTAGAGTTAGGGTTTTATAACCCATTTGGAGAGTGATTATGTGAAGCAAATGGTCCCTCTTCGAGTTTGTGCCTTGGATCTGGACTCAAAGAGGTCCAAAGACCTTAACCATTGGGGCTTTTTTGGGTTATTATGGAGTCATTGGACCTAGGTGGTTATTTTTGGGACCAAATCACCTTTTGATGCCTTGTGGGGGTTATAAAAGCATCAAGTTTCGAACTTTACGTGACATTCATGCTTAGGAAGGCCAGATCTCGGGTTTGGGAAAGCAGATCTGACCTTAGAAGGTCAATAAAAGTGTGTGCATGGCATGAACTCGCCGAGTTGTTCTTGGGATTTGGCGAGTAGGGTTGGGGTTTCACGTAATATGTTCAGTGAGTGGACTCGCCGGGTTGGGGGATAACCCAGTGAGTCAAGAAGAGTCAATATGGGGTTGAGTCAAGCCGGAACTCGTCGAGTTGTTCTTGAGACTCAGCGAGTTGAGTCGTGGTTGCCCTGCGATTCAAGCCAGGTGGAACTCGTCGAGTTAGGGTAGTGCTCGACGTGCCAAGAAAAGATCCGAGGGAGTCAGTGAACGCGTTAGACTCGCTGATTTGCTTTGGTGCACTCGCCGAGTCCGGTCAAAGTTGACCGTTGACCAGTGTTGACCAGTGTTGACTTGTTGACCAGTGTTGACTTGATAGGGTTAGTCAACCTTAGTTGTAAAAGTGTTAATTAGAGATATTGTATTATAGGAAGATTATAGTTCGGGGGATCGAGCACGAGTGATTCCAGGGATTTGCGAGTTATCGAGATACACGAGGTGAGGCTTCTTACTATACTTTACCTTGAGTAGGTAACTAGAGTTATGTGATACAGTGCTTGTATGCTATATATGTGTTATGTGTTGCGCTGCATTATTCTATGTGATTTATGTTGTGCATGTTTACAGAGTTAAAACCTGAGGGTTCACAGAGTTTGGGTGCACGGACCCACAGAGTTATAGCCTCGAGTGGCTAATATGTGTTATATGTGGTATTTTGGGGAACTCACTAAGCTTTGTGCTTACAGTGTTTAGTGTTAATTTGTTTCAGGTACTAGTGACGACCGTGGGAAGGCGCCGGCTTGATCAGTACACACACACGAGATTTTTGTTATGAGATCTTGGGATTTTTGTATGACATGAATTGTATTTCAAACATGAGTGTTTTTACGAATATTAAATGATTTTTTTTATAAAATGCGAAAAAATGTTTTGAAATTTACGGTGTTACATGCACCCTACTCAAGCAACACTCCATTAACATGACATCTCGAGGATCTAATAAAAAAAAATACTGGAGCCAAGCTTCGAAACCCACCTACTTGAACGATCAAAAACTTTTACATGAGAAAGCAACTCTATAAAGCTCGAGAGTTGTGATGTCGTAACTCCGCCCCCATGAGACTCACAACTCCACTCCCAAGACCACTAATTATCACACCATCTATCTGCTGGAAATAGTGTAAGATGTCGTTAACTGTTGTAGAAATATTTCTAATAATAACATGGTTCTTTTGGGTTGACCTCGTGATCCAAAAAGCAATAATAAAATGGAAAAAAAATGTAATTTATTAAGTAATTAATAAATTAATTAGAAATTATTTTGGTTATTAGTTAAATAGTTTTAATTATTTAAAGAGCTTGAATATTAATTAAATCGTAGTGATTAATTGGAATATTCCATAAGCTCCTAGAGACTGCATATGGATGGTTCTGGAGAGTCTCTGATATGGATAAGATAAGATTTGAATCAGATAAGGATTAACCTGAAGAGTTTGAATCCAATGAAGATTTATATGCAACCTATAAATAGATTGCTAGGGGTCAAACCCTGGCTGTTCTTTTTCTCTCTAAAATTCGTCTAAGGCTTCTCTTTCTCTCTTATTCACACAAAATTCATAATCCCTCTCCTAGGGTTAGTGAAATTTGCATAAACCCTAGTATAATGTTTATTTTCCCTTTTGCTTTTGGTGGTAGTGGGTCTGACTACATTAGAAGGATTGTACTCTGGATCCTCCATCCATTACAGTCGTTGGCATTCACAAGGTTTTAAGCAAAGAACCAAGAGGTTAGTACTCTTATTTTGGTATTTCTAAAGTTTGTTGCTATAACTAGTAAAATCTAGATCTTATGGTGCTTGTACACTTAGGTAAATCTATGATTATTTTCATTGCCTTTAGAAAGTTTATTAATGCTAAGAAAACCCAATAATGTTATTAGAGCCTAGTAGGTTTTAGTTAATAAGGATGCAGTCTCCTTGACTAAAGAACCTAAGGACCATGGTAATTTGAGACACAAGCTTAGAAAATACCACTAGGTTCGATATAGATTGGAAGACCAAGATATTGTCATGAATAAAGTATCATATGAGAAGAATCCTACTGATCCTTTCACGAAGCTGATGAATTTTGATACAAAATATGTGTGTGTTATTCATAAAAACCGGTGAATGGAAGTGTTAAAAGTAACAAGTTCATTTTCGAGTTTATAACAAAACTAAACCATCTAGGATCCATTTATAGAGGTTAGAATAATATTAAAAACAACCATAAAGTGTTTTAGAATGACAAATTTCGGAGCCTTTAAACCTACTTGGTTATGGGGTGTTGATGAAGATAGAAAAATCAAAAATTATGATTTTCTTTACAAGTATTTGATAGGTTTTATAGGCTAAAAAAAATGTGGCGGAAAAACTTAACCCTAAGTTCACATGCAACCTATTGGATCTAAGTTTTCTCTATTGATTTGCAATAAACAATTGAACATCAAGAACCCTATGAATACCTTACAATGTTTGAAATTCATAAAAGGATTAGGGTTTACATAAATTTTGATTATTATTGTAAATAATCAATAAAATCCTTCTTGAATAAGCTATAGAAAGCAAGCACCAAAAATCTCGTGCCTCTGATGGCTCACACCCAAAACTGTAACATCCCAAAAATAAGACCCGGAAATCTTTCATTTTTACGTTCATAAAACAGTAAACCATATTATTGTCATAAAACCAAGGTAATCAAATTTTATCAATACATCATCATTATCAAAGTAAATCACAAAGTGCAGAATAGAGTGGTGTGTGCTCTACAATCATCTCGAGCTCTTTCCTTGGAAACGAGAAGTACCTGAAACATTAACTGAAAACCCTAAGCACAAAGCTTAGTGAGTTCCCAAAAAATACCACATACTACACACATATCAAACATATAATGGGCCCCACCTAATGAGTGTAATGGGTCCCGCCCACACTCGCATAATGGACCCCGACCACTAAATATAATGGGCCCGCCCACTAGGTATAACGGGCCCCACCCAAACTCACATAACGGGCCCCACCCACATATAAATCATAAATCATATAAGTATAACAAGTTAATAGCATATTGAATAACCGTTAGGCCTCGCCCAATAAATGTAACGCCTGTAGATCAGGGCTAGTCAATTTAGAGACGATAAGCATCAAAAATGAATTTTTGATAAAAGATAATTTAGAATGAATAATCTTAACTAAGTTGTAGTATATGTTACAAGGATTCTGTACATATAAAGAACGCCGGAATCCGAGTTATAACGAAGAAGTTATGACCTGTCAAAGTTTCGCGACAGAACCGGCACGACACAACGCGACGTAAAAAGTGAATTTACGTTAGAGCGATATTTAGCTGAAACAATCTAAATGAGAATCTAACATCTCATTAATTGTAGTAAAACGATAAAAAGTTAGGCGAGAACGGGCGTTAAACGAAGAAGTTATGAATTTATAACAAAAGTTTCTGTCTCGGCCTATTAAAAATAAATAATCAAAATAAATTCAAAATTAGCCGACAAAGTCTAAAAGAAAGTTGTAGAGCGTAGTCTTACCTTCGCGTGGATATAAAGAACGTCGAAAACGGAGTTCGTATGAAGAAGATATGAATTTCCGAAGTTTATTAAATAATTTGTATTTAAATTTAATTGAAAAATCCGGTATTATCCGAGGACGAGTCATCGGACTCATCCGAAGTACGCCCCGCGTACACCGAGGATGTCGACACTCGCACCAAGTGGCTTCGGATGACGAACGCAGTGACGATTTCGGACCTGTACGCCCCGCGTACTCCGAGGCTCCAGCCTCCTATAAATAGGATGCGAGGGCAGCCGACTCAATTGCTATTTTTCTCTCTTCTCTCTCCCGTTTTACCTCGATTTGCATGCCAGAAGTACCCTGAAGCCCCCGTAATATTCCTGAGCCCTGAAGCAAGTCCCGAGGCCCCGAAGATCCTGATAAGTGCGATTCCCGAGCTGAAGCTCTGCCCGCGAGGAGTCCGGTTTTTGTAAAGATCTTCCAGATCTGCCGAAGAATACTACTTCTACAAGTCGTAGTGTTGTCCGATCATCTTCTAATCAAGTGAGTGTGTGGTTACTTTCTTCTAACGCATAATTATGAAGTATTTTATACGAAATATGTGTTATGTGTATAATTTTGTTGTTATGTGTGTGAATGTATATTCACTTTCTTCTATCTCATAGATCTGATTTATTCTCTATGAAATACGTGTTATATGGGTGTGCCTCATCTGTTATGTGGAATAGGTATTGAATGAGAATGTTATACAGGTTTTAAACTATGTATAAAAATATATATTTTTATCTACTAATATGTTGGGTAGAACATGGGTAGATAGTTGATGTGTGATAAACAGATGAGAGGTCCCGATGTTGTTGTTGTTGATCTAATTATTCAACGAGTATGGATTAGACCAAGAGGTTAGTTTTAGATCCGGGAGTATGGATCAGGTAAAGAGATAGAACTTGTTATTAGTCCGGGAATATGGATTAAGACTAAGTTAATTGTCCCTAGTCTGGGAGTATGGATTGGGCACAGTTATTGATCCGGGAGTATGGATCAGATCAGGATTAGGGTATAGTTAATTGTCCTTATTCCGGGAGTATGGATTGGGTACAATTATTGATCCGGGAGTATGGATTAGATCAGGATGTTAGTTTTAGATCCGTGAGTATGGATCAGGGGAAAAGGTTAGTTTTAGATCCGTGAGTATGGATCACGTGAAAAGGTTAGTTTTAGATCCGTGAGTATGGATCGGGTGAAGATAATAGTTTTAGATCCGTGAGTAGGGATCGGGTAAAGAGGAAAATTTTAGATATGAGAGTTTAGATCGTGTCGTTGTGAGGATCGATGGGGGTGGGATAAGAGTTGCCTTTATATGGTGAAATTGTACAAGTTTGAATGTTCTATATTTATAAATATATGATATAACATTATGGGATGAAAACCCTATATGCTCACCAGGCTCCCAAGCCTGACCCAATCAGTTTTCTTTGTATCATAGGTATCGATACGAAGACATATTTCACAGAGAGATTTAAAGGAGATATAAATCATTAGTGTAATTGAATGTAAGTTTTTTTATGCTTATATGTCTGTATCGGAACATGACATCTTGAGATTTTATTATTAAATGAAAATACATTCTCTTTGAGAAATGTTTTGATAAGCTATTATCATATCTTGTTTTGGGAACGAATTCCGCAACCGTTTTCTTTAAAAGATTACTCTGATTTTATAAAAACCATAAACAAATCGGTCTTTTCTAGCCGTGAAATTAGGGATGTCACAATAAACATACAATCACATACACATACAAGAGTCATACATACATCTAGTATTCTAGAATAACTGATCATGGGCATACATTGATGCCTTAGACCCACTAAACATAATGAGGAAACTCACCTCACACTGTTGAATCCCACAAATAAGCCTCTAGCTGTTGGCATGCTAAAATCCCCGCGCTATCAACCACAATAAAACACCTAGTTATTAATTGGATCTTGACTCGCACTAAGGTTCCAAACTAGGGTAAAATACCTTTTTACCCTTTACCCAACTAGGACCAAGGCTAAGGCCTAATTCAATTGTCCAAAAAGCCTAAATTCCAAAATAATCACCAAAAGCCCAACTATAGCCCAATTTTCCAAATTAGTTCCAATCCCTTTCATGGGGCTTCATCCATGAGAGTCCAATAAAAGATCAACAGCCCAAAAATAGACCAACAAGGCCCAAGACAACTAAAGTTCAACGTGGCCCAACAACGAGAGCCCAAAAGTTCGAGAAGCCCAATCTGCTAAGTATGTGGGGCGTACTCAGCTTGTATGTTTAACATACGTGCTTAAGGGCTTGTACTAGCAATGTACTTGCTTGTACGACCAATGTACTCCACCAACTTGGCCAACTTCCAATATTCATCGCTTAATCGATTAAGACTTTAACCCAACCTCAGATTTAACTTCCTTAAGGTTGTTTATCACGTAAAGTTGAAAACTTTACGTGCATGCATGGATTAATGGGCCTCTAGAGCTCAAAAGAGCTTAATAAATTACTTAACACATGCATGAGACCAAACCCATAATAAATTGTGCACCTTTATGCTTAAGAAACCCTTAATATGCCTATATCTACAAGGATAAGTTCCATAAATGTCCTTAGCTCACAAACCAACCAAAAGGAACCAAAATAGCCAAAAGGATGCCAAGGAATAGATATAAGAAATGAGATGACAAGCTTTGAACTTTATACCTCAAAATCCATGAAATGAAGGTGCTAAAGATGGATATCAAGGCTCTCCTCTAAAGAATGAGTTTTCACGCTACTTCTTCTACCACTTCAAGATGCACAACACCCACCAATGATCAAACAATAGCTCAAAAGCACCACACAAAGGCAAGGGATGAATTAGGGTTTTCAAATGTATGGAGGATGATTAAACATGGCCAAAAGAGGCTATATTATGGTTTATATAGGGTACAAGCCCTAAAATTGAGGTTTCCAACTTGCTCACGTACCTAGGCATACTCCACGTATACCCATCATACATGGATGAGCTCCGCGACCACCATCTCCTAGTACACCCAACGTATAAGGAGTATACCCATCATACATGGTCTAGCCACCAGGTTCCTAAGAGTCCATCTGACAAGGATACGCTAGCCTATGCATTACTCTCTCTAACCACATAACCATTCCTACAAAAACCATGATCCAATACTTCGACCCAAACAGTCTATACTAGGTCACACTTGTATTGCCATAATCACACAGGCCTCGCCCACAGTTCCGACACCTACTAGATCTACACAGGCCCAACCCTGCCTCGGACCCTAATGTAACTGTTGAGCATTAGCGATGCCGGTTGATCTAAAACCAATTGGTGTTAGAAAGGGTGCAACCTTGCCCATATAGCGCATTCAGTCCTCTAGGACCAGGCATTCGATTGCGGCACTCCAGGCCGTCGTCCGAGGACTTGGTCGATGCCATTTCTGACCCCCGACAATCCCCCCTCAGAAATTTCTCACTGAGAGAATCAAACCCTCGCTACTGGCTATGATACCAGTTGTTAAGCATTAGCGCTACTGGTTGATCTAAAACCAATTGGTGTTAGAAAGGGCACAACCTTGCCCACATAGCGCATTCTGCCCTCCAGGACCAGGCATTCGATTTCTGCACTCCAGGCCATCGTCCAAGGACTTGGTAGGTGCTATTTCTGACCCCTAACAGGTACTCCTCCAAAGACAGAGAAATGCTCTTCGAAAATTTTGTCCACCTTGCCCTAGGCACGGACTGATCCTCCTTTATACTCATGACCACCTCCATAGTCTACCTCAAACTGGTGAATGCTACGATCCCATTGTAGACTTTAAACACTTTTATGCTATATACTAATCCAATGAATGTTACGGCCATCCCACAGTCTTACAACATGTCTAACCATCCATGGTCTTACCACACCAATACCATCTCAACCCCAATCATCCTGAGTCGAACCCGCATCCGACTGAATTCCAACCAAGTGTTTGGGTCATGCTTCGAACCCCAAATCCTTCATCAAAAAAGAACATGCAGCGAGGCTCTAACACAATCCTCAACCTGGATCCATCCACAAGCGTGCTATACATAACAAGAAGACACCGGGTAGCTGTTGGAAGTTTCCTAAACTCTCAACTTACACAACTTCAATCCAGACGACCACTTGATTCATCTCTCCTCCTAGCTAGGATATGAAACTTACCGTAACTCCACACCCAATCTAACTCCCGGAATTCTAAACGATTCTCCCCCACTTGGAATGGTCGAAGCTCTCCTATCCCATAAAGATTGATGGATTCCCAACCCATCTTACCTTCATATAACATGAACCGACGAGGACCTACTCTTACCAACACTAGCGTCCCATTACTAGCCAATCTCGATTATCTCCTAAATCTTGAAGTCTGGATGAATACCCCCGAACTCTTGGCAAGTACGATAACCCCAATCACTTCATATGATACCGCACCAAATCCTTAAGTCCTATGTGCTGGTGACAAAGACCACAACCCTTGCTCTGAACTGGCGAAACCTTCATCCCAACTCCCCATCCTCCGAAGAATCTCTAAATTCTAACCATCACTAACCCTTGCGATAGTAAAATTCCCCCGGTACTTCCAATGACCAAACAAGCTAGTGAAAACCTGGAATTTCAATCTTGTAAAATTCAATCTTGGTCAATGAAAGTCAAACATATCAAATTTAATTCAAACTTATTGATTTATTAGTTTTATATAGGTAAATTAATGTTGTTGATACATTTAAACACTAATAAAAGTGTTGTGGTAAATAAAGGTTGAATTACACAAAAATTTGAAATTCCTCACTTCAGGCCATAAACCACTTCAGACCGCAAACGTCCGAAGCCACGAACTCCTTTTCGGCTGTGAACATCTTCGGGTTGTAAACCCCTTCGGACCGAAAACTCTCTTCTTGTATATATGTTATAATCTGAAAACATACCTCACTTATACACTTTTAACCAGAAACTGAAGCTTTTCTCTCAAGATCATCAACCGCAAACCCATTCTTTTCTCTTAAATATCATCCAAGATCCTTTGAATATCCTTAGGATCTTTCCAAGAACACCAAGTGTTCTTCATTTCATCAAGAAAACACCTTCCAATCTTCATATCTTTTGAGCCGAAAACCATTGAATCTCCTTGTTTTCACCAAGAACACATACTTTGAATCCTCATGTCTTTACAACTGAAAACTCCCTTGGTCGAGAACCGTTTGTGGCCGTAAACACCCAAGTCCGGCCGAAAACTCCAAACAGCCCCTTGATTTCGTTTCTAACGCTTCATTTGTAAGTAAATCTTACGTTCCAGGTTGTTTCATTAACATACCTGCTTATATATTCACTAATTATACACATATAAATCACATGAATTGTGTTTAGGACTTGATTTTGTTACGGGACTTCAGACATGGAAATAACATCCTATATCGAAACTTCAATTGAATCACTCACAAAAGGGGAGTTCATACCCCTACAATTTACCTTTTTCCAATGTTTTTAGGGGGAGAATACAAGTAGAACACAATATAATTGATTTAACTATTACATACAAATGCAAACTGTCAAAAGAAATCATATGCTTTTATGAATGCTTTCAATATTGTCAAACCCTTTTCAAACTATTTTAGATTGTTGTTTTTACTCAAAATCATATTGTAATACCCCAAAATTTTCATGCAAAATTAAAAAATTTTCAAAACATTTAAAATCATTCATCATTACAAAGGTTGTTTTCAAAATAGTAATTATCAGAGTATCCTAGTATCAATCCATAAAATCATAACAGATATTAGTTTTTCCCAGAAACATAAACAAATCACGAGGAGCGGTACGATCAAGCCTTTGCCTTCCCACGATCACCAGAAGCACCTGAAACAACCAACTGGAACTGTAAGCCCAAAAGCTTAGTGAGCTACCCCAAAATACCAACTCCATACCAATACAATCATAACATATAACAATATAGTACAACATGCATAATGAGCCTTCAACCTGAGTGGACCGCCTCGTAGGGCCTACAGTCTATCTGGACCGCTCTTGAGCCTTTGGCATGACTAGACCGCCTCGTAGGGCCTACAGCCTATTCGGACCACGCACCGAGTATGTTGGCCTACATCACAAAATAGGATCGCCTCAACCCAACCCCCAATCAACAAACAAAAATGTGCACATAAATATCATACGCTAGCTCATATCATATAACAATCAAACCGATCTATCATATCACTATTCATAGCAACATCCCTAATAATCGGGGTATAGACCTAACTAGTCACTAACATAACATCATCCTATAAATAGAACATCAACCTAACCAGGTCACTACGCATAAGCATATCACCATCCTAACTACCCAGATGCAATTAATAAACACATCATGCCACAACTAGATACAATCCATAAAGGACCGGCCTTGGTGCCTTAGACCCTGTTAATATAGTGAGGATAACTCACCTCGCAACTGTCGACTCGTAGGATAAGCTCGAACTCTTGGATCATTGCCATGAACTCCACCACCTATATTCATTGTAAACCATACTTGTAAATTTCCAATCTTTTCCAAAATGTCCTCCAAAAGTCAACTGGTCAACCCGTCGTCAGAGTCAAAGTCAACGGCCAAGGTCAACAGTCTATGTTGACCTCAACTCATCGAGTACCTTCAGCTACTCCCTGAGTTCCTTGTAATATGCATCCACTCGCCGAGTCACCTGAGTGACTCGTTGAGTTCCTAAGGCTCGTGGTCGAAACGCCATGGCCACTCGTCGAGTTTTCCCCCTTGCAACTCGACAAGTTCATACGCATCCAACGGTTGGGAAAAACCCCAACTGACTCGCCGAGTCTCTCAACTCACTCGTCGACTCTTCGACAATCTTCATCGGACTCGCCGAATTGTTCATCCAACTCGTTGAGTTTTTTACCATCTTCATATGACTACCCGAGTCGACCATGTGACTCGCCGATTCCCTTCTATCTATCATCCATACAGATGCTTTTTAAGCCATGCAAAGGTTCCAGATTGTAGATCCAACCTCCTTAGGCATGCTTATCACGTAAAGTTGCAAACTTTACGTGCATGCAAGACTTTAAAGCCCTTAAATGAAAAAAACTAAGCTTGTAATGAAGTCTCACACTTGAGGGAAGGCTCATACTAGGCAAGGCTGATAACTTTATTGATGTAGAGGTCAAAGGGAGTCCAGATATGAAGTTACAACTTCATATCTTAGCTCAAACATAAAAAGCCTTTCATAAAACCCATCCAAAAGAGACTTTGATGAACATGAGGCAAGGAAAACAGTCTAACACCTTCAAGAAAATATCCACTGATGTAGATCTTGAATCCCACGAGTTCTTCCTTCTACTTGCTTCATTTCCCCAAGTGTTTCCTCCTCTAAAACTCCTCCTCCCAGTTTGAACACACACAAAAAGAACACACACTCGATTTAGGGTTTGAGAGGGACAAGAAGCAGTAAAGGGGAGACTGGGGGAGGCCAACGATCCTTTAAATAGGGAGAAATGCCCCGGAATCTAGGGTTTCATCTACTAGCTCCTACTCGTCAAGTCCGCTCTTGGACTCGGTGAGTAGATCATTAAAACACGCAGACCAACCCGGTACTAGTCGACGAGTAGGGCGACCAACTCGTCGAGTAGACCTAAAAACCAAAAAGATTCATACATAAATCAATACCTAAGAATCGGGGCGTTAAAATTCTCCTCCACTTGAACTAGACTCCATCCTCAAAGTCTGATGGGGTAAACAACGCCGGGTAATGCTCTCGTATCTCTGCCTCCGGCTACCACGTCCGCTTGGATCCCCTCTGATGTTCCCGCTGCACTTTTACCAAAGGTGTCTCCTTGTTCCACAGAACTTTCATCTTCCTCTCAAGTATGGCCACAGGCCTCTCCACATAGTTCAGTCGTTCATTACCTGAATATCATCCAATGGAACCACTGCCTCCTGATCCGTAATGCACTTTCTCAATTGCGAAACATGGAAAGTGTTGTGGATCCGACCAAGCTCGCCAGGGAGCTCTAGTCTGTACGCCACCTTGCCAACCCTGGTGACGACCTTGAATGACCCAATGTATCGGGGACCCAATTTCCCCATCCTCCTGAAGCGAATCACACCTTTCCAGGGCAAAACCTTTAGGAGTACGATATCATCGACCCGAAACTCTAACTCAGATCGACGTCTGTCGGCGTAACTCTTATGTCGACTCTGAGTGGTCTGCAATCGCTGCCTAATCTGCTGAATCTTCTCGGTAGTCTACAGAACTACCTCCGTCAATCCCATCACCCTGTGTCCAATCTTTCCCCAACAAAATAGGGTGTGACATTTCCGCCCATACAACAACTCGAAAGGCGGGGCGCGGATGTTGGAATGATAGCTGTTGTTGTATGTGAATTCTGCAAGTGGTAGGTGGGAATCCCAACTCCCACCAAAATCAATGACGCACGCCCTCAACATATCCTCGAGGTTCTGAATGGTTCGCTCGCTTTTACCATCGGTCTGAGGATGAAACATTGTACTAAAATGCAACTGTAAGCCCCATTCCTCGTGGAACTTCTGTCAGAAAGGAGAAGTAAATCTAACATCCCGGTCGGAAACAATAGAGACCGGAAGCCCATGGCGAGCGACAATCTTGCGAACATACACGTTAGCCAAATTCTCGTTCGAGGAACTCTCTCGTATAACCAAGAAATAGGCACTCTTGGTCAATCGGTCTACAATGACCTATATAGCATCAAACCCCTTTGTCGTCCTCGGCAGTTTGGTAATGAAATTCATCGCGATCTGCTCCCATTTCCACATGGGTATCTCCAGAGGCTGCAACATACCATGCATCCTTTGATGTTCGGCCTTGACCATACTAAAGTCAAGCACCTATCGACATACCAAGCGATATCTCGCTTCATACATGACCACCAATAAGTCAAACTCAAGTCTCGGTACATTTTGGTGGCCCCCGGGTGAATAGAGCAGTGAGACTTATGAGCCTCCTCCATGATTATTTGTATGACCCCACCAGACATCGGAACCCATACCCGACCACATCGGGTCAATAATCCCCGACTATCCTGCACAAACCGGGTGTTCTCACCCTTGATCCTCTCCAACTTCAAGTTGTCCGATTGCATGCCCTCAACCTAAGTATCCCTGATCAAGCTCATAAGCGGAGAATCCATCGCTATCCTCATACACACTGCTGAGGTGGAAGTGTTGGGTTTTGAGCATTCTAACACTCCTGAGTGTACATGCAACCCTAAATACCTTGGATCAATGTTTTCTCTATTATACATGCAAATATGAACTTCCAAGGTATTATCCTAATCTAGCATACAAAACAATGAATATAACAAGATAGAATACATACCTCTTTGATGTAGAATGTCTTCATGAGGCTTGAGTGCCTAGTGCCTCAAGTATGACACCTCAAATGGTTCACACAACACCAAATACACTTGGAATAACTTGAGAGAATTCTACAACTCATGAAATCGGCTAGCCCTCCTTTTACACACACTAGTCGCCGATTTTGGTGAATAATATGATGCTTATATAGTGTGTTACAATTAGGGTTACACCATGTAAGCCCTAATTGTCATGACCTTTCATTTCCATGACCCATGGATTATGTAACCTCCATGTAGCATCCATGGAGTATCCTATGGGTTCAACCCAACTAGATAATCCATGGAGCATTAGCCCACTAAATAAGTATGGATGATTTACATAATACAACCATATATTTAATTAGTCTTCTTTTGATCACATAATTAATTCTAAATTAATTCTTGATCAATACTAATTAAATATTATTATTCTTATTATTAATATACTAGAACTTATAATATATTAATAACCATAAGTGTCTTATTTCTCTCACTTAGTCTATCCAAGTGCATGATGCCATGCAACCAAATGGACCATGTCGGGTCGGGTCAAGTCTTACCAATTATAGTTATGGACTTAGACATTAATCCAACAGTCTCCCACTTGGATAAGTCTAAAACTATTGTTGCGTATAACTTTAAGAACCGACTGGCAATCGTAGCTCTCAAAAGCTTCAGTCGAACTCTGACCTTGTAGATGAACTCTGACCTTTGTCAATGACTTGTCCATTAGATAAGGGATCATATATTCCTCCATTCTAGATATCATGTGGACTGAGACATGGATTACAATCATTCTCTCTGTCCATTTGTTGTTTTCCGATTTTTCGATTTATGACGACTGACTAATTGAACAAATCAAATCAGTCCTGGCCGGCCGAGCATTTACATTTGGCATCACCAAATCATCGAGGGGCCCACAGATATCGCTTTTATCCTGAAGGTAAAATGAATGGATAAACTTTGACTCATATGGCTTGTTCTACTACTTGTTGAATCATACATAAAGGCATGTTTTATAACATCGAGTTACCGAATGCATTTTCGTGCAATCAATGTACAACCAACTCATAGTAACAACTCATATCTCTAGGTTTGAAGAATATAAGATATTATTGTCTCATGATCACTCGTGTTAAAATCCATGAAGTGATTCCAATGAGCGCGGGTTGAATCCAATACTCAGAACTTATGAGCACTCATGAGTGTTGTAGCCATTTGTCCAACAACTTGGACCTCCACAAGCCAACCCATGACAGTCTTAATTCATATCTACTTCCAACTTATGATCGACTGTGGATGGTTTGAATACCTTAGTCAATCAGAACAATGACCTAGTTATTCTGGAAGTTAAAACATGCAAAGTGAAACACAATAATAATCGAATCCAATATGGTCTCAGAACTTATGAATATAAATAAAACACCTTTTATTTATCACCATATGATTACACATTATTCATTGTATATTGTTTCAGCTATCAACTTTATTCTTGAATTAAAACAATAGTTATCACATGCTCCAATCATTTACACTATGTTTTTCTAAACAGTTGTCATGCCACACACCAAGTATGCATACTATGTTTGTCTATGATCTTTACTTTGTGAATTAGATCAGTTGAACATAACTCCAATGATCCTTTTTTCACAGTCCCAAATCCTTACTGCAAATGCAAGAACTCCAAATTCATGCCATTTACTAAAATCGGTTAGATTCTAAACTTATATGCATTGAACCTCTTGTAATGATTATGCACACAGTCGCAAGGACTTGACAATAAACATTAAGAGCATTCCAAAAAAGATTAACTCCTTGGAAATAGCCTTCTTGCATTAAGTTTCCTAATCTTACACAGATTGAATAATTTCTAACTTTAAAAAGTTCCATATTCCATTTTGACTATCACTTCTGAACAAGAGTTGCCTACTTACAGATTATGTCAATATGGTCCTTCCAGAATTATCACTATACTTCCAACTGTCCTTGAGCAACGAATCTTTGGTAAACCTTAGATTGTCCTCGACAATTGTTTAATCCTTTTAGTCATATCAATTCTAGACCTTTTCCCTTCTTAATGCCCCATGCATTTGGAAAATTTTAGAAAGGATGAATATAGCACATGTAATCGATCCTATATCCGAAGCATATGGGACACGATTCATGATGTCTCACATAAAGACTATACCAGTCTTTTGCTATAACATTTCCATTTCTATTTGCCAAGTTCTCATAATTCAGATTATGAAAGGGGATGCTGTAATCATAATCGAATTTAGAACGCAAATAATGAACCCATGTATAGAATTTCCTTATGTTGAGCCATCCTAACATGAAATTCATATATATTCTTGACTAAATACGATTAAGACCTCAATCTAAGTTTTTAGATTTGAGATGAAGTATAATTTCATCTCCCTTAATTATAGCAAAACAACTTTTTCAACCCCTGCAACCTCACGAATTGAAACTTTTGTTTTCTATAATTAACATTGCTAACTTGCAATACTTATCATAATTATCATGCTCCCACTAACATGATGATTATTATCATAGCACTTATGCTCCCACTAGCTTTGACATGTACACATAAATCAACTGAACTTCTAGAAATTAATACTTTATTGACTTTCTTACCAAAGTTCAGATTTCTGATACAGATTGCCTTGATAAGACTTTATCAATATCATACACCTGTCTTAGATAGCTCACATGTGTGTCTAAACAGTTATGAAGAGGGATGTCATAATCATAATGTTTAGACCTTTTGTCATTCCCACAATTGCTATCTACTCAAAATCTACTTAGTGAAAGAGTTTCCTTACCATCATTTTCATGAATCAAAGAGAAACCTTATGACACTTAGATTTAATGGTGTATGTGTTCTTATCCATGTGAATTGTCAAAACCATAGTCACAAGATAAGGTTAATGACAAATCCAAACTCATATGGATTGAACTTGTGCAATCTTAACTTCTTGCCACCTGGCAGCTCAAGGTCCTGCCATTGCTTCCAAGAAGTTATGCAAATAATTGAGAACATGTAGAACTCAAATTTATAGCCAACTTAACTGGAATGGGCACAGAAATGTCAGCACAATAGGTTATAAACCCCTACCTGTGTGCTAACGATGAAATACAGGTTTTATTCTTGATTACTTCTTGAAACCTTTTTCAGGATCTTTTAGACTCCCACTGTCTCCTTGACCTATACGACTTTCTTGCCAAATATTCAAGAGATAGTGCGGATTCTAATCAAGACAGACACTTAACACAATTAGCCTTAGTTGGTCTTTGTTTGATCCAAAACATCATAACTTACCAATTTCAAATGTACAAGAGTAGAAAACTTTTACTCTTACATTTGACAAGTGTTTTAAACCTTCTTTAAGACATGTCACTCAAGTTACAATCTTAGAGTATAACTCTATCAATTGTTTTGGAATGAAGTATGAATCATCTTCTTGATTTAACCACTTCAACAATTCATAACTCCTCTTCTTAACTATCAGAATGTACTTAGAGGATGAATTGTGATAAGGTATCAAAATCATTAAGATGACCTTAAAACATGATACTAAAGTACTCTCCACTCTTTTCAGATTTGAGAAACTTTTATCCTTCTGCCTAATTTGATTCTTCTTATTCGTTCTGTCATACACTGAAAATTTTCCAATGTTTCAGAATTATACTTAAGCTTGTAAGTATAATCATATTTACTAAACCTTAGTAAATCATGAAGAATAGTCTTATCCATCTTTTGTGGTGGGCTTTGACAAGTGCACAAGAAAGTGTACTTGATCCCTTAGTCCTTCTCTTGACTCACACATCCATGTGAACAAGTAGTTAGTCTTAATTTTTCCAATGCTCAAAAGTTCTCATTCATCATACTATGCAACTTGCATGATTCCAAGTTTCGGTCCAATTGAAACTTGGGTGATGAGAATATTTCCTTATTTGGTAAATTTAGACACTACCACAAATGAACGAATCAAATTCATATTTCCAATATTGCTATAAACATACAAACATCAAGTTTTCATGAATGCCATTGTAAGGAGATAAAAATAAAGTAAAACAAACTTTTATTCATTTTAAAATGCGGAAAAAACTTTTTTCCTTACAATAAACTTGAAATGAAAACTATGTTATTACTTGTTTCCTAGCAATCTCTCATAACTCCTAAGAGTAGCTCAAGAATCCAATCTTCAATCAAGCGATAGAAATCCATCTTCGCGATCAGATTCAACATACTCTTTCTTTAAGTTTCCTTCACTTTTCCTTTGATTCTTAAACATCAACATGTGACCCACTCACATCCTGTAATAAGATTCTCAGAATAGAAACTTAACTGAGTTAGATAGTGGACCTTACCTGAAATAGAGTCAAACTTATTGACTTTACTAGCCTTAGGTAAATTTGGCAGCTTCGCAACCAATGCCCCTTCCTTTGGCAATTTAACATATGGACGCTTTGGTAATGGAACATGGGTCTATCACAGACTTAGCCTTTCTCTTTACCATTTGGTCAACCGGGTTGACTATGACTGATCCCTTTCCATTGGGAATAGAGAGCTTTACTTGATATCCAATGTCATTATTGTCAATGTCCATAAAGTTTTGGAAGTTCATCTTAGCAAATAGATAAGATCATTAAGGTTCCTTTCATAGTATGTTTCATAGGATTCCTAAAAGATCTCACTATGTGACTTAGAAAGTAGTTGAGCCACCAACTTTCTCAAGTCTTTGACACCCAACTCTCCCGACTCGTCAATATGTGACTACATCTCCAAGATGTGATCACACCTAGACCTTGCCTTGACAATAGGGATTAAGTGAGCTTAAAATTTTTAGGAACTTGTGGGTTAGGGAGAATAATTGGAGGAGGTGAAAGAAGTATGATATCAATGAGACATCATCTTTATTTAGGAAAGCTTGTTTCAAGAGATTTGGGAAGATCATAAATGTCTAAACCAAATATCTTTTGGGAGATATTCAAGATAGTTGATTTAAAGTCCTTAATATAACACCCACTATGAAATATTAAGGCTAGGACCCAACACAATACTTATATAACTTGGAAGAGGGATGTCGTAATCCAAGTTATAAAATATTTGAAGGTAGGTGAATGACGATTCACCAATTTCCACCAAGATAAACGAAATGTATTATTAGGTTTTAATTGGATTTGAAACTCCTAGATATTTTGAGATTCATTGAACTGGTCAATGGCATGTTTCAATCTTGAGTGTGCCCTTCAGGTTTTGTGACTGGGATGCCGAGGATCACAAAACAAGGTGTGAAGTAACCATGCAAATTACTTGGTACCCTTAAGTGTATACCCCTCAATCGATGTACCGGTTAACCACACACGCTCCATCAATACTATGATAAACATTAAGTTACCCTTTGCCTACCTTGTTAAATATGAGTTAGTGTGCCGGTTAACCACACACACGCTCCACTAACCGACTTAAACAAAGTGCAAAGTGTAATTTCATGGATTAGCACCTTATTCACATTTTCCTAAGTAACTAAGATTGGGTATTTTAATAGTTTAGTTGCTTAGTATTTATCATTAATACTTTTAATAAAGGGAGAATTCTAGTCCTGTCAAACCCGTTCGGCTAACGACCCTCCACCGGTCAAGGAAGCGGTGGGTGAGAGTGGACACCCATTAAACTGCCATTTTATAGGAAGTAACCTTATACCCCCTTATAGACCAGCTTCGTGAATGAGGCCTACTAACAGTAAGACTGACTTTACTCTTATACATATATATAAATATTATTAACATATAATATTATAAAGTATAAAGGTTGAATTTTAACTCTTTAAAATTCTAAGGTCTTAACTTGGAATTAAAGTATTCATAAGAGAAAACTTTTTCAGATTCCAAAACTTGAGGGCAAGTTTTGAAACTATTCAAAACTAATTAATTCCATAACTTATGTGTTTAAAGTAGTTTTAATTAAAGACTCTTCAAGTTCCATAACTTAAGGACAAGTTATGGAAGACTTTAAATTATTAAAGAATTTAACTTTTTCTTTATTTTGTAACTTATGGAATTAATTAAGGTTACATATTTTATTACTTAATGAAGTGACTCTTGAACCTCCATAATTTGTGGACAAGACTCTTCATTTTTTGTAACCATTGCCAACTTTTATGAGTTTTATGGTTCTTAAATGTGACTTTTCATATAACTTGAGGACAAGTTACAAAAACACATTTTAGAATCAACTCTTAAATTAAAATGGATTGAAAACACATAATCAATTAACTTTTCTATTAATCTAAGCAACTCATAAGAACAAGATAATTCAAATCAAACTTTTTCATGTAATTAGTCTAAACTTCAAACTAATACAAAACATGAATCTATTGACAATTATCTTTGAAATTGGATTAGCATGAACATTACCACATCAAAATCAAGTTTATAAGTCGAAAAACATCTTAGGGTAATGTTCCTAGTCCAATTCCAGCCAAAAAAGTCGAATTTATGCTGTCTGGGGGTCCAACTCGTCGAGTGCATGAACCAACTCGGCGAGTTGGATTGATTTGATCACTTTTTAGGCATGGACTCGCCGAGTCTCCTAATAGACTCGCCAAGTCTGATGATCAGACAGCAAACAACTTCGATTTTTTGACTAGTTTTGCAAGTATAACAAGAAAACAAGCCTAGGCTCTGATACCACTGTTGGGTTTTGAGCATTCTAACACTCCTGAGTGTACATGCAACCCTAAATACCTTGGATCTATGTTTTCTTTATTATAAATGCAAATATGAACTTCCAAGGTATTATCCTAATCTAGCATACAAAACAATGAATACAATAAGATAGAATACATACCTCTTTCATGTAGAATTTCTTCATGAAGCTTGAGTGCCTAGTGCCTCAAGTGTGACACCTAAAATGGTTCACACAACACCAAATACACTTGGAATAACTTGAGAGAATTCTACAACTCATGAAATCAGCTAACCCTCCTTTTACACACACTAGTCGCCGATTTTGGTGAATAATATAATGCTTATATAGTGTGTTACAATTAGGGTTACACCATGTAATCCCTAATTGTCACCACCTTTCATTTCCATGACCCATGGGTTATGTAACCTCCATGGAGCATCCATGGAGTATCCTATGGGTAAAACCCAACTAGATAATCCATGGAGCATTAGTCCACTAAATAAGTATGGATGATTTACATAATCAACCCATATATTTAATTAGTCTTATTTTGATCACATAATTAATTCTAAATTAATTCTTGATCAATACTAATTAAATATTATTATTCTTATTATTAATATACTAGAACTTCTAATATATTAATAACTATAAGTGTCTTATTTCTCTCACTTAGTCTATCCAAGTGCATGATGCCATGCAACCCAAATGGACCATGTTGGGTCGGGTCAAGTCTTAGAATAGTTATGGACTTAGACATTAATCCAACAGGATGGCCCAGCTGCCTTGCGGCTCAAAGCATCTGCCACTACATTCACTTTACCGGATGGTAAAGGATCTCACAGTCATAGTCCTTGACTACATCCAACCACCTACACTGCCTCATGTTCAGGTTCGGCTGGTCCATGATGTGTCTCAAACTCTTGTGAACCGTGTATACGGTACAATGGACCCCATAAAGGTAATGTCTCCATATCTTGAGAGAGAACAACACCGCTCCTAGCTCTAGATCACGCATACGGTATCTCGTCTCACACGGCTTCAATTGCCGCGATGCGTAGGCTATCACTCGTCTTCTCTGCATGAGGATTGCCCCCAAACCAGTGATGCATGCATCACATAATACAACAAAATCCTCCATACCCTCTGGGAGTGTCAAAACTAGGGACTCACACAACCGCTGGCGGAGGGTCTCAAACGCCCTCTACTGCTCAGGGCCCCACCGGAAATCTACCCCTTTCCTCGTCAGACGAGTGAGGGGTAACGCAATTTTAGAGAAATATCGAATGAATCTCAGATAGTACTCTGCAAATCCCAGAAAACTCCTGATGCCAGAGGGAGATCTCGGCACCTCCCACTGCATGACTACCTTGATCTTGGCTGGTTCAACCAAAATCCCTTCCTGGTTGACGAGATGTCCGAGGAACTGGACCTCTCATAACCAAAACTCGCACTTTGAGAACTTAGCATACAGTTGTTCTCACTGCAGAACTCCTAACAACTCCTTCAGGTGGTCCTCGTGCTGCTCTCGGGTCTTGGAATACACGAAGATGTCATCTATGAATACAATCACTGAGCGATCAAGCATCGTTCTTCAGACCCGATTCATCAGGTCCATGAATACTACTGGCGCATTGGTGAGCCCAAATGGCATCACCACAAACTTGTAATGACCATAACAAGTTTGAAACGCGGTCTTCTCCATGTCCTCTCTCTGACCCAGAGCTGGTGATACCCTGACCTCAAATCAATCTTGGAGAACCAAGATGCACCCTGCAACCGATCAAAGAGATCATCTATCCTCGTGAGTGGATAACGGTTCTTCACCGTTAACTTGTTCAACTCCCTATAATCAATGCACATCCGGTGCGATCTGTCCTTTTTTCTAACGAAGAGGATCGGTGCTCCCCATGGAGAACTACTTGGTCGTACGAACTGCTTGCCCAACAGTTCCTACAACTGTGATGACAACTCTTGCATCTCTGGCGGTGCCAACCGGTACGGTGCATTGGCGATAGGGGATACGCTAGGCACCAAATCAATCCTATACTTGAACTGACTCTCCGGAGGTATCCCTGGCAACTCCTTCGGAAACACGTCGGCAAACTCTCCGACTACCAGAACCTCGAAAACTGATGTCTGATCCCTGAATCGTTGTGTGGTTGTCAAACCAACAAATAATAGGATAAAATAATAACAATAAAATTCAAGTCACTATTACTTCATACACTAGAGATAGTATAGAGTAAGCAGGGTTGGTCTACAAGAATATGGGACTTCTTATTTAGCCATATTCTTGCACATCATACAAACAAAAATTAAAATGGGGGATTGTGTTTGAACTCGAATTAAACATCATAAATAAGCAATATTGATAACAAAACACAGTAAAAGAAGCACATTTCCGATTCTGATTCCTATACATGTATTATTTTGAAGGATGTAATATAATTATAACTCATGTTCAATCTAGGTTGGTAATTTAGATATTAATAAACTCTAATATCCAAATTGACAAAAGCATTTTATTCAAAACAAGTTCTTCAAATAAAACTTCATTTAATTGATTCAATTCAAATAAGTTCTTGCATCAAATCATTAAATGACATTTAGTTCTTGCAATAATTACCAACAATGTTTAACATTCCTCTTAAGCTTGGGAGCATAAACATTTAAGCTTTGATTACACTAATTTTGACCTAATTACAACCAAATAAGTGTGTGTTACTAACATTAAATCATAAAACATATACGAAATTCACAATTTGATTAACTAGATTGATAAGAACCCTAATTCATTGATCAAGTGAAAAAGAGAACCAATCAAACACATAATTATGATCAAATCAAAGATTACTAGATATTAAACATAATTCAAGTGAAAATTACAACCTAACAACAAATACTTAGGAATCCAGGATTAGAAATGATAAAGAAATTAGCCACACATGTTTAAGTTAAACTACAAATTCAAAAAGTTTAATCTTCAAATTGACTTACAATATGAAAATTAAAGTGTTTCTAGATGTTAATCCACTTCCAAAATCTCCCAAAACTGTTTTCTCTTCTCCCAAAATACGACCTAACTTCCCCAAGAACTGGTTGCCTCTCTTTTACAAAGAATGAAACTGTTTTAAAACTGACGACACATTTACACGGACCGTGTAAAATAACACTGACCATTTACATGGTCATGTAAACTCTAAAAGTACAATGCTCAAATCTGCCAGGCCTTCGAAGTACATTGCAGTTGAATATGCATTTAAACGGCCCGTGTAAACTCAAGGCTTTAATTTACAAGGCCGTGTAAATCTCTGTAAAGTCAATATGTTTATTTTCTTCTTAACTTCCTCCTCGATGATCCAATGGTCCTGAAACTTCGTCCACATCTTTTATTGATCACCTCAACTAAGAACCTTCCTTCAAAATTCCTTAAAATATCACAAAAGTGTGTGAATGGAATTGCATCATGAAAAATATCGAAAAATATACGAAATGGACGAGTTTAAACCTAAATGCAATGCACTTTTATGGATTAAAACTACAAAATGGATGCATGAAATGCACGTAACACTCGCGTATCCACCATATACGCCAGAAAACCCGCACACCCGTGTTGAATGTACTATCGAGCCTAGGCAGCTAAACAGAACCCTAACCCCATTCTGGTGTCCTCAATATATACAACCAATTCTACCCTACTAGGGGTTCGCGCTACTACTCGCAGGTCCTCACAGTCAATCATAGAACTGAACCAACTGAGCCAATCCATGTTTACTATTACATACACCTCCCCTTTGGGAATCGAAATCAAATCTATCGGAAAGGACACTCCGAAAATCTCCAACCCGCACCCTATGTAGACTGAAGAAGTAGAAACCCCGTGTTCGTTAGCGATAGAGACTCGCAACAGACACTCCAACTCACACTCTGGCACACCAAACTCCCTGCTAAACAACTGAGATACGAAAGACCGACTTGCCCCCGAGTCAAATAAGACCAAAGCGGGCAAGGAGTTCACTAAGAACGTACCTAATCACAGGTATAACAGATAAGCATAACACAAATATAATCAAGGAGACAAAGGATAGAAACATACTAGCAACCACATCCGGTGCTGCCCTGGCCTCCTCTGTCGTAAGCTGGAAGGTACGCCCCTGAGCCTTCATAGGCTCGGCCTTAACTGGCCTCCCATCAACAATCCTCAATGTAGCCAGCGCTGGAACCTGCGTCGGCCTGGCTACTAGCTGTGGACAGTTGGTCTTTAAGTGACCAGCCTGATGACAATGATAACATATCCTTATATCTGATGCAGGGGCGGACTGGCAACATTCCTAAGCATAGTGTACCTCTTTTCCACACTTGTGGCACCCACTACCCGCTCAACAAGCTCCATAATGAATCTTGCTGCACTTTGCACAAGTACGGCTCTGCTGACTCCCGGTCCTAGAATCAGCGGTCTTAGACCGCTTAGGCGTCGACTGCAATTATGTCGGGGCCTACCACTACACCCTCAACTGTAACTCAATCTCTAACTCACGCCGTCTAACGGACTCATGCAACTCCAACAGAGTATCACATCGATGGGTAGACACAAACTGACAGATATCAGTCTTGAGCATGCTCATATATCGGGTCATCTGAGCCTTCTCAGAAGCAAACTTTGGGCAAAACATTACCCTCTCTATAAAACATGCGGGTGATCTCTGTCACCGACTCCCCATCCTATCTCAAACTCAAAAACTCCTATGACAATCATTCCCGCTCGACCCGAGGAATGTATCGGGTGCGAAACATATCCATGAACTGCTTCCAGGTAACATCAGCTCTCTGATCATCAGTATATGACCCAATCGCCAATCTCCACCAGTCCTTGGCCCCAGAACTTAGCAGGTTCAAAGCACACATGACCTTATGGTCAGTAGGACACAAGTAGGTAAAGAAACAACCCTCCACATTTGAGATCCACCTCATGGCCTTGATGGGATCCTGCGTCCCATCAAAAGTAGTGGGCTTTGTATTATCGAATTCCCTGTACTGGAAGCCCCTATCGACTCCTCCCCTGCAGCGGATACAGCTGATGCAGCTGCTGCGACAGCCGTATCTGCAAGGGCTGCGTAACGCTCATCTAAACACTCGACCGTAATGGTCTTGATAGACCCAAACATCTCCGACAGCTGTGCCTGGAACATATCAGCAACCTCATCATGCAGGATCTCTTAAATCCTGGCATCCAACTCCTCTGTACCCATCTACACCACATGCTCAGGTGTTGCTGCCCCCTCCTGGCCTCCGTCTCATGCTCCTGATTCCTGAACCGGATCCTATCACAAAGCGTCTCGTTATCACCATTTTGAAACATACCAAACAATATTAGATAATTCACATAATTACTGGGATTCAACTCCCGATAATACCCTAGGGATTGTGACTTCCTTTCTATGTGTATGGGTCCTGTGCTTTCAGTAGTACGAGCCCATACTACCTTCCACACCTACCCATGTTTGTCTCAAGTTTCACCACGACACCCTAACAATATACATAACCATAATGAGCGTCCGATCCTCACTCCTAGAGGAATGCTAAATGTCTTGCGACTGGCCTACCAACCTCACACTACTCACTTATCCATGAAACTTCCACCCAACCCTGCAACAGTTATGTATGCTAGCCATACATAACATTGGACCCTATAGACTTTCGAATATCCGATCCTACCCTATGCCCTAAAAAAGACAGAACATAAGGCCAAATCAAACATTCCTAGGCTATAAGATCTTAATTATATATAGTCGTGATGTATACACAAATAACTACAGTAAGGATGTCAATCTCATATAAGGAAAACCCTAGGCTAGCAGGCATCATGTAATCAGGCAATTCTATCATGCAATCCCTGAATATCCCTAACCTAGTACTAGCATATTGTTCTAGCATGTCACATAATCAAATAACTATATGGTATTTTGGGGTCTACTTGCTGGCTGCGACTGATTGTACACCCTGCGTCCTCCTTTACTTATTTTGAAAACCACTTTAGAAATTATTTTGAAAACCTTTCCTTGATTTGAGATTGGGTTCACATGAATGTACCTCCAATTAAATTAAACCAAGGCTCTAATACCAACTTGTAATACCCACAAATTTCATGCCAAATTAGAACTTTTTCAAAACATTTAAAACCATTCATCATTACAAAGGTTGTTTTTGAAATAGTAAATATCGGAGTAACCCAATATCAATCCATAAAATCATAATAGATATTAGTTTTCCCATAAACATAAACAAATCATGAGGAGCGGTACGATCAAGCCTTTGCCTTCCCTCGATCACCAGAAGCACCTAAAACAACAAACTAGAACTGTAAGCCCGAAAGCTTAGTGAGCTACCCCAAAATACCAACTCCATACCAATATAATCATACCATATAACAATACATAACAACATGCATAAAGAGCCTTCAGCCTGAGTAGACCGCCTCGCAGGGCCTACAGCCTATCCGAAACGCTCACCGGGTATGTTGGCCTACAACATAAAGCAGGACCGCCTCAACCCAACCCCCAATCAACAAACAAACATGTGCACATAAATATCATACTCTAGCTCATATTATATAACATTCAAACCGATCTATCAAATCACTAATCATAGCAACATCCCCAATAATCGGGGTATAGACTTAATCGGTCACTAACATAGCATCATCCTATAAGCAGAACATCGACCTAACCAGGTCACTATGCATAAGCATATCACCATCCTAACTACCAAGATGTAATTAATAAACATACCATGCCATAACCAGATACAATCAATAAGGGCCGACCTTGGTGCCTTAGACCCTGTTAATATAGTGAAGATAACTCACCTCGCAACTGTCGACTCTTAGGATAAACTCGAACTCTCGGATCACTGCCACAAACTCCACCACCTATATTCATTATAAACCATACTTTTTAAATTTCTAATCTTTTCCAAAATGTCCTCCAAAAGTCAACTGGTCAACCCATGGTCAGAGTCAAAGTCAACGGTCAAGGTCAACAGTCCATGTTGACCTAAACTCGTTGAGTACCTTCAGCTACTCGCTGAGTTCCTTGTAATACTCGTCCGCTCGTCGAGTCACCTGAGTAACTCGCCGAGTTCCTAAGGCTCACGGTCGAAACGCCATGGCCACTTGTTGAGTTTTCCCCCTTGCAATTCGACAAGTCCATACGCATCCTACGGTTGGGAAAAACCCCAACCGACTCGCTGAGTCTCTCAACTCACTCGTCGTGTCTTTGACAATCTTCATCGGACTCACCGAGTTCTTCACCAACTCGTCGAGTTTTGGACCATCTTCATATGACTTTCCTAGTCGACCATGCGACTCGCCGAGTCCCTTCTATCCTTCATCCATACAGATGTTTTTTAAGGCATGCAAAGGTTCCAGATTGCAGATCCAACCTCCTTAGGAATGCTTATCACGTAAAGTTTCAAACTTACGTGCATGCAAGGCTTTAAAGCCCTTAAATGACAAAACTAAGCTTGCAATGAAGACTCGCACTTGAGGGAAGGCTCATACTAGGCAAGGTTGATAACTTTATTGATGTAGAGGTCAAAAGGAGTCCAGATCTGAAGTTACAACTTCAGATCTTAGCTCAAACATAAAAATCCTTTCATAAAACCCATCCAAAAGAGACTTTGATGAACATGAGCCAAGGAAAACAGTCTAATACCTTCAAGAGAATGTCCGCTAATTTAGATCTTGAATCCCACAAGTTCTTGCTTCTTCTTGCTTGATTTCCCCAAGTGTTTCCTCATTCAAAACTCCTCCTACAAGCTTGAACACACCAAAATAACACACACTCGATTTAGGGTTTGAGAGGGACAAGAAGCAGTAAAAGAGGATGCTGGGGGAGGCCAATGATCCTTTAAATAGGGTGAAATGCCCCGAAATCTAGGGTTTCATCTGCCAGCTCCTACTCATCGAGTCCGCTCTTAGAGTCAGTGAGTAGATCATTAAAACACGCAGACCAACCCGCTACTACTCGACGAGTAGGGCGGACAACTTGTCAAGTAGACCCAAAAACCAAAAAGATTTATACATAAATCAATACCTGAGAATCGGGGCGTTGCACATATTCATTTATATATTTATGTATAATTAGGCTTTAACGGACTTAGGACTAATGTTATTGCCTTAACTCCTGTTCCTTGTTTGGTTGTGGGCTTAGGGTAGGATCACCGGTCCAATTGTCGGCTAATTCATTATTATTCATGCTAAATATATACATGAATATTAAAACCCAATTCAAGAACATACTTAACTCATTTGTATATGCTGAGCAAATGGGTATTTTCTCCACATCATTTACAGTGCAAACAAACATACTAGTAAACTATAATAGGTATAGTTTAGAGAATCAATTTATATTACTTTCTAGATCATAGAAACATTTCATGAATCAATACATACATAATATTACTTTTCATTACAAAGTACACTATTCGTTTTCAAGAACAAGAAACATATACACATTATAAGTAAACCATTTAACTAGAATGTGATATAATACTTTATGGCAGTTAGCAACACTCTTGCTAAGTCATGCATTATAACCAGAGTCTCATGGAGGGAGAGGGTGAGTTTTTATATCGATCTATACAGGACTGACAATCCCGCACCTTAAATGTTAACTACAGTTGGGACCAACAAGTCTACGGGTGACAAATGTCGTACATTTTCCTTTGACGCCTGAAGAACATCATGTTTATACTAGTCAATCAAGTATGGTTATAACATCATTCACATTAAGCATTAACTAACAATTCGATTCCGTAAGACAAACATTGCTTCAGTGGTTTTATTTTAAACAATACTACTGCAAATCATTACTTTTCCATTACATACATACAGAAATGTTCACACATGAACATGCATACTATTTTTCTAGTAAAGATAGTTTACAAATATGGAAAACATAAATTTACACTATTTCAGAGTACAAACATACATTTACACTATTTCAAGTTCAAACATACAAACAGTTGGGTCTTGGGGTCAAATACTACTTTTCATTTATGGTAGAAAATATAGGATTTTCTTGAGAACAAACAAACATTTTCATGAAACATATACAAACATTAAACACTAAATGCTTATGAACTCACCAACTTAAATGTTGATACTCCATTTTCAAAATAACTTGTATTCTCAAGGAACTAGTAGATTGATACATTTGCACAGGTTTCGAGAAGACGGAGCATATACAAGACTCGTCTTTAATTTTGATTTACATTTTGGTGTCATTCAATCTACACAAAGAACACACATGTATTAAATATATTATTCATGCAATGGATGTTGTTGGTTGTTTTACTATTGTGCATTGTTTTGATATTGTACATGACGCCCTCCGCCACCAAATGTTTCCGCCATCTCTGTTTGGGGGTGTGACAAAGCTCATGAAGTTTCCACCTTCATCTCCTTGCTACTGTTCCTTCCCTAACAACGATAGTGGTTGGATACAAAGGTTCTGCCGTAGACGACTGCCAATCCCACCTGAACAATGCTTATCACACCCGCACTACGACTTTCCTAAAGAGCTAATCTTGTTGATTCAAATAAAGATCTTTCAACCAAAACCCCTGAACTGACCCCAACAAATAACCGAAACAATCATCCAAACAATGAAATTCTGCTCAGCAAGATACAACCCATGAATGACTCTTGGCATGCAAAATGGCATAAAATAATTCTTGATAATATAACTCAAATAAAACAGAAAACTAACCTAGAGATAATACTTCATCATATCCAAGAAGATATAAAAGCAAGATAGATACATATAATAATCAAGAGAAGAGCTAAAGATAATGTACCCACAATAACATCTGAAGATATCGCGTCCTTCTCTTCCTGCCAAAGTGCCTGCGATGGAACCTGGGTATAACGCACGTAGATCGGGGCTAGTCAATTTAGAGACATTAAGCGTCAAAAATGACTTCTTTATGGAAGATTATTTTGAAGAAATAATCGTAACTAAGTTGTAGTATATGTTACAAGGATTTCGTACATATAAAGAATGCCAAAATCCGAGTTATAACGAAGAAGTTATGACCTTTCAAAGTTTCGTGACAGAACCGGCACGACGCTAACTAATGTAAAAATTGAATTTATGTTAGAGTGATATTTAGCCTTAGCGGTCTAAACGAAAGTTTTAGAGTTCGTTAAACCATGAGCGTGCATAAAAAGAACGTCTAAATCTGACTTCGTATGAGGAAGTTATTATTTTTCTAAGTTTCGACTTAGTGGTATGCAGCCCGAATACTCAATTAGAGGTCGAGCAGTGTTTAGACGAAACAATCTAAATGAGAATTGAAGATCTTGTTG
Source organism: Lactuca saligna (assembly GCF_052625555.1). NCBI lineage: Eukaryota > Viridiplantae > Streptophyta > Magnoliopsida > Asterales > Asteraceae > Lactuca > Lactuca saligna. The sequence continues at coordinate 174,217,590 of NC_136417.1, read as the reverse complement.
AAAGTAGTGCAGCGGTAAAAAGACAGACGAAAACGGACGCCGGATGAAGAAGTTATGAATTTATAACAGACTTTTCCTGTCCCGGCCTACTAACATAATATAATAATAATAAATTCAAAATTAGCCTACGGAGTCTTAACAAAAATAGTAGATCGTAATCTCACCTACGCGGGGATATAAAAAACGTCGAAAACAGAGCTCGTATGAGGAAGATATGAAATTTTGAATTTTATTAAATAATTAAAGTATTTAATTTAAATATAAATTCAAATATTATCCAAAGGGGGGGGGGGGGGGGAGGGGGAGTAACTGGGATTATCCGGGTTTCGCCCAGTGTACCTGTATTTACGCCCAATGTAATTCGAAGAATCAGCCCATATATAAAGGGTGCGAGGGTAGCCGAGTTCCTTGCTCAATTCTTCTCCTCTCTCTCTCTCCTCTCTCTCTCTCTCTCTCTCTCTCTCCGTTCTACCTCATTTTTCGTGCAAGAAATATCCCGAAGCCCCGGTATTAATCACGAGCCCCGAAGCAGGTCCCGAAGCCCAGAAGATCCCGAGAAATAAATTTTCGAGCCGAAGCTCTGCCCGCGAGGAGCCCGGTTTTTATGAAGATCTACCAAATAATACTACTTCTACAAGTCGTAGTGCTGTTCGATCATCTTCTGATCAAGTGAGTGTGTTGTTACTTTCTTCTAACACATAAATATGAACTATTTGATTTGAAATGCGTGTTATGTGTTTATATACTATTGTTTATTTGAGATAAGTGTGAAATGGATGTTTTATATGGTTTTTAAATGAGTTAAACCGTATATGTATTTTATATCTACGAATGTGTTGGATAGAACATGGGTAGATGAGATAGTTGGTATGTGATAAAATGATGAGATAAATGACGAGGTATCTAAGATGCTTAAAGAATAATATTGGTCGATGCACCAAGTAGAGAATGTCATAATACTAGCAGATGCACTTGAGAATAATATTGGTATATGCATCAAATAGAGAATGTCATAATACTAGCAGATGCGCTTATAGGATAATCCTGGCAGATGCGCCCAAAATAGAATGTCATAAACTTGTCAGTCGCGCGTCATAGTGTATGACGTAATCCTGACAGAGGCGCTTAAAGGATGATGTTGGTAGATGCGCCTTATGTAGCAATAGATTTTGTGCCAATTCCTTAGGTCAATCCTTAGGAATGAATGAATGGCAGGTAGTTGAATTCTGAGGGTAAAATCCTAAGAAATAAATAGGATAATGGGGATGGTTAATTGGGTTGATTGTTTGATGGTTGAATATAATAATTATATTATTGTGGGTTGAAAACCCTATATGCTCACCAGGCTCCCAAGCCTGACCCACTAAGTTTTCTTTGTATCACAGGTATTAATACGAAGACATATTTCACTGAGAGATTAAAGGAGATGTAAATCATTAGTGGAAATAAATGTAAGTTCTGTTTATGCTTATGTGTCTGTATCGGAACATGACATCCCGGGATTTTGTTATATAATGAAAATACATTTCTTTAAGAAATGCTTTGATAAATTATTATCATATTTTGTTTTGGGAACAAATTATGCATTAGTTTTCTTTAAACGATTACTATGGTTTTAAAAATAAAGCATAAACAAATCGGTCTTTTCTGGCAGTGAAATTGGCGATGTCACAGTTGGTATCAGACCATTAGTTTAAGCGAACTAGGAATATGGATTTATTTCTAGACTTAAACTTAGAATGCTAAGTAATGATCGTGACGAGTGTGTCTAAAATATGTTTGGTAGTACACCTAAATTGACACAAGCACTAGTATATTTTAGGAATGATGCCTAAAATGCTTTTATGTGCTAAATGTTATATGTTTGCCATATATGATATTATTTGTTTAGATCTATGGTCTGTTGCCGATTGGATTTGGAAACTTTATGTGTGTAGGATTCTAAGCGTATGATTACGATATTAGAACTAGCATGTAAATGTTTTGGAGTGATAAGGATGATTTAAATATCTACCGTGAATGAGGATCTAAATTCACCTTATTCAGTGTATAGATCAAAAATGGCAAGAACCAGAAGTGGAGCTGGAAACGCAAATGAAAACATGAATCAACCACCTGTGATTGAGCGAGTGGCTGTTGTAGCAGCAGCACTGGAGCCTATAACAATGGCTGGTGTATAAATGATGATTCAAACAATGTTGGATCGTCAGATGGAAGAAAGAAAACGTCTGCTTAAGAAAAATCGTGAAGAACTGCCAATTCAAATGGAAGAGCCCGAAGTGAATGGAGGGCATTTGGAGGGAGGTAATTTCAGTGGGACTATTGGTCAAGCCAACCCACCATTAGTTAGACAAAACCATCAGGAGGGAGGAATTGATGGACTTGGATGCAAGTACAAAGACTTTTGAATTGCAAACCATCGACCTTCACTGGGAAGGAGGATCCGATTGGAGTCTTGGATTGGATTTCGGAAATGGAATTAGCCTTTATGACATGTGGTTGCAAGGGCAAGTTACAAACTATATTTGCAGTGCGTCAGTTTAGAGGTGGTGCTGTTCGCTGGTGGAACACTTTGGGGAAGACCCTAAGCCCTAACGAGCCACTACAACTATCTTGGGCAGAGTTCTTGGTGCAATTCAAGCGCAATTTCTGCTTGGCCCAAAACCTGCTAGAGTTGGAGAACAAATTTTTGATATTGAAGAAAGACAACATGTCAGTGGATGAATACACTAATGCCTTCACAGACAAGATGGAGTTTGCTTTGCGAATCATCCCAAATGAGCTGACAAAAATTGACCGATACGCAAAGGGACTCCCATGGGAGTATGCGGTGCTGGTGCATCAGACACCTACTCTAGAGGCAGCTATTTGGGCTGCCAAGTCTGTTGAGAATATGATCAAGGGGAGAACCGGCAACAAGGTTGAAGTTGGCGAGAAGAGAAAGTTAGAAGGAACTTCAGGTTCTAATGAGAAAAGAAAATTCTCGAAGTCTGGATGAGGAGGAAGAGATGAAGCAAGGTGGTGCGATAAGTGCAAGAAGAAGCACTTGGGAAAATGTGGCATGGAGGTGACATGTTTCAAGTATGGAAAGCATGGGCACTACGCCGATGAATGTATATTCAACAAAAAGGTGTGTTACAAATGTAACAAAGAGGGGCACTTCAAGCAAGACTGCCCAAGGAAAAATCAAGCAGCAAGGATAGATGCACCGCCAAAGCCAAAGGCAAGAGCATTTCAAATGATCCTTGATGAAGCAGATGGCAATGCAAGGAATCAGGAATAAGGATTTTATATCTAAAGATCAACTTATAAAGTAGCGATGTGAATAGTAACATGTGGTGTAGCCTATTAGAGGCATAGTATAGGGTGAACTTGAACTTTTGTGTAATAGTTTCAAGGAAATAATATAAACCCTAGTTTTGTTATCTAGTGTGTTGAATGATTGTATGATTTTTCTTGTATGGTGACTTGGTCGACTGTGGGACAATACTTGGGACGAGTATGAGTAGGTGTGAAAGGTAGTAGATGCATATACTACCGGAAGCACAGGACTCACACTTGGATCAGGGAAAGTCACAAAGTTACCAAGAAGCTAGTAATTGATTCCGTTTTGTTCAAGTGTGTCATTACTCATTTTTCAGTAATGACTAGTAAGATGGTTGTTATTCCGACCCTAGTTGTCATATCAAATTGAGTCCGACTACTGTGAGTATGTTACGTGGTTCAGAGAACCAAGTTCAAAGTAACATCTGACGTAAGTCAGAAGGTTGAAATTAATACGATCGATTGTATCGCGCTCGTTGTTTATGAAGTTTGTAGCTAGAAATGCTACATGCTAAAATTTGATTATATCACATTAGAATATGAAGGAAGGTATATTCCATTCTGAAATTTAACTCTAAAAGACCTGAGTCTAAGCATTGCATCATGCGATGAGAGGTTATGGAGCATGACCCATCGGTCTATTACAATAGATAAAGGAAAGTATTTATCAGAACAAGAAGGAGTCCACAATAAAGACTTATTTGGTAACTCGAAGATTATGATTGAAAGTACATCATAGTACGAAAAGCAGATGCAAGATTGAGCATCGTCTGCAGTCAAGAAGCCCTAGAGTTAAATACTCTTTCGAGGAAACATATAAGTTACACTACCAAGGATGAATAGGTAACGTATGGAATCATTGTTCAAGCCTTGTTTCTTTGATGATTCCGGGACGTAATCATCCTAAGGGGGAGATAATTGTAACGCCCGTAGATCAGGGCTAGTCAATTTAGAGACATTAAGCGTCAAAAATGACTTTTTGATGGAAGATTATTTTGAAGAAATAATCTTAACTAAGTTGTAATATATGTTACAAGGATTTCGTACATATAAATAATGCCAAAATCCGAGTTATAACGAAGAAGTTATGACCTATCGAAGTTTCGCGATAGAACTAGCACGACGCTGAATGACGTAAAAAGTGAATTTACGTTAGATTGATATTTAGCCTTAGCGATCTAAACGAAAGTCGTAGAGTTTGTTAAACCATGAGCGTGCATAAAAAGAACGTTCGAATCTAACTTCGTATGAGGAAGTTATGATTTTTCTAAGTTTCGACTTAGCGGTATGCAGCCCTAATACTCGATTAGAGATCGAGCGGTTTTAGCCGAAACAATCTAAACGAGAATCGAAGATCTTGTTGATAGTAGTGCAACGGTAAAATGACAGACGGAAACGGACGTCGGATGAAGAAGTTATGAATTTATAACGGATTTTTCCTATCCCGACTTACTAAAATAATATAATAAAAATAAATTCAAAACTAGCCAACGAAGTCAAAACGAAAGTTGTAGATCGTAGTCTCACCTACGCGGGGATGTAAAGAACGTCGAAAACGGAGCTCGTATGAGGAAGATATGAATTTTTGAAGTTTATTAAATAATTAAAGTACTTAATTTAAATATAAATTCGGATATTATCCAAAGTGGGGGGGGGGGGGGGGGGGGAGTCACCGGGATTATCCGGGTTACGCCCAGCGTACCTGGATTTACGCCCAGTGTAATTCGAAGAATCAACCCCTATATAAAGGGTGCGAGGGTAGCCGAGTTCCTTGCTCAATTCTTCTCCTCTCTCTCTCTCTCTCTCTCTCCCGTTTTACCTCTTTTTTATGCAAGAAATATTCTGAATCCCCGGTATTAATCCTAAGCTCCGAAGCAAGTCCCAAAGCCCGAAGATTCCGAGAAGTAAAATTTTCGAGCCGAAGATCTGCCCGTGAGGAGCCCGATTTTTATGAAGATCTTCCAGATCTACCGAAGAATACCGATTTTTATGAAGATCTTCCAGATCTACCGAGAAGTAAAATTTTCGTAGTGATGTCCGATCATCTTCTGATCAAGTGAGTGTGTGGTTATTTACTTCTAACAAATAAGTATGAAGTATTTGCTGTGAAATGCGTGTTATGTGTTTATATACTATTGTTTATTTGAGATAAGTATGGAATGAATGTTTTATATGGTTTTTAAATGAGTTAAACCGTATATGTATTTTATATCTACTAATATGTTGGGTAGAACATGGGTAGATGAGATAGTTGGTATGTGATAAATGATGAGGTAAATGACGAGGTGTGTAAGATGCTTAAAGAATAATATTGGTAGATGCACCAAGTAGAGAATGTCATAATAATAGCAGATGCGCTTAAGAATAATATTGGTGGATGCACCAAATAGAGAATGTCATAATACTAGCAGATGTGCTTATAGGATAATCCTGGCAGATGCGTTTATAGGATAATGTCGGCAGATGCGCCCAAAATAGAATGTCATAAACCTGGCAGTCGCGCCTCATAGTGTATGACGTAATCTTGGCAGAGGCGCTTAAATGATGATGTTGGTAGATGTGCCTTATGTAACAATAGATTTTGTGCCAATTCCTTAGGTCAATCCTTAGGAATGAATGAATGGCAAGTAGTTGAATTCTTAGGGTAAAATCCTAAGAAATAAAGAAGATAATGGGGATGGTTAATTGGGTTGATTGTTTGATGGTTGAATATACGGATTATATTATTGTGGGTTGAAAACCCTATATGCTCACCAGGCTCCCAAGCATGACCCACTTAGTTTTCTTTGTATCACATGTATTAATACGAAGACATATTTCACTGAGAGATGTAAATCATTAGTGCAAATAAATGTAAGTTCTGTTTATGTTTATGTGTCTGTATCGGAACATGACATCCCGAGATTTTGTTATATAATGAATATACATTTCTTAAGAAATGCTTTGATAAATTCTTATCATATTTTGTTTTGGAAACAAATTCCGCATCAATTTTCTTTAAACGATTACTCTGATTTTGAAAACAAAACATAAACAAATCGGTGTTTTATGGTCGTAAAATTTGGGATGTCACACTGGGCTGCCCCAACCACTAAGAGTGGGCAATTCACCCTAAAATGACTAGTCTGATGACAACGATAACACAATTCTACCTCCAAGGTTCATTCTTGGTGGAGGTGGCCCTTTCATCCGCAGCTGTCGCACTTAGACTTGTCGCACACATACTCATGTGCCCCTTCATCCTTCGTGCAACCATCAAGGCCCCTTAAGTCTGTAACACTAGCCATGGCAACATCCAACTACTCGCATCGCCGAGTCAGACCATGAGTCCGCTTCCTCTTTAGTCTTTACTATTACTTAATATTTTTTGAACTTTATTACCTTAATAAATCATTTTTCCAAACTATTATTAAAATTTAGTTATTATATTAATGAATGGGAATATAACTATATAAGGTGTGTGGACGTCGGGTACTTGGATAAGGACTCCCAACTTCCAAAAGTTGGAGTTATTATGTGCCATTATCATGCGTGAAGGCTGCCAAGGAATATTATTATATTTTAAAATTTTACACGTGATTCTTATCACCACATTTTGCGCATTATTCTTTTCGCTCCACTAGGGATATCTAAAACTCAAAAATACCCCTCTTATTTTATTTGAATTATTTATTAGCCAATAATACAATAAATTAATTTCAAAATGATTATAAATGGCAATGATATCTTATATTAAAGATTCGTGTTCGAAATCAGAACCGTTTATTTCATATTTGGAAAAAATAAAATTTATCTACTTTATATAAAGAAATGTTTTATATATTTTATAAGTTGTTGATGTCATGCAGTCATATGTTTTCCTCTAATGAGTACTGATCATCTTTTATACCAACGTCTTTTATACTTATTTTTATTAAAAAGTAAGAAAAAAATATTAAATTAATATTACTTATAGAAAATCAAAAATCAAAGTGTGAAATCAGAAGTCTATAACTTTGTCCACAAGGAAAAAACTTGTGGGAAAAAAAGTCCATCAATCAAGGTCAAAATAGTCAATATACCCATGAAAAGTAGTCCGAACTTTTTTGTAATTCTTCTGAAAAACAGGGGCATATATTTAACAACAGTTTATATATTGCACATCAATCAGAATTTGAGTAGCCACAACTCCACTCTCTAGCTCTGCTACAAACAGCCACCGGACGCCGCCGACAGATAGTTGTAGCCAACGATTCAAATGGCCGGAGTAATGAGATCAGACGAGATGAAGAACAGAAGTAACTTTCGATCATCTAATTTTCGTCCGATTCCGAAGAGAGGTCAAGTGAAGGTAGCAATTGTGTTGGGATTAGCTCAGTCTCTGGCATCCTTCTTCTCCTTCAACGTCCGTTCTTAGTCGCCGGAAAATTAGATCCACCGATCAATCAAGAGAAAGAGGAAACAGAGATTGGTTTTGGTAGAGTTTGATGAAAGCTTCTGTTTTCTCTCTCTCTCAATCTTTGTATGTATATAGGCTTTGATCGATGATTTTGTTTGTTCGAGTTTGTTGAGTACTTTGGTAAATATATGGTTCATTGATTTTGTTATGCTCTCTCAACATTTTTGTTTTTGCTGTATCATTTAATTTGATAATTTCGACTTAGAAAATGGTTGATTTTACATAATTTAATAAACCAATTGAGTTAAATTGATAATTAAATGTAAAAGTTTAAAAAACCAGTAAAAACGGGCCAAAATGTGAATTTAATTGCATAAAACTTCTAAAAACGTTGTTCGTTTTCAGTGGCGAACCAAATCGCAATATTCCTCTGCTAAATATAGAATTAATATATAAAAAGTACAGTGTTAATAAAAATGAGAAACAACTAACGCTTTACAATTGTTATTTGTGAAGTTTACAAAACAAAATCGTAACGAATTACTTTGAATTTTCGATAATTAGAAACCAGACTGACAATCATTGTTTTGGTTTGTTTTCTTCGGTATCTAACCCATAGTCACAGGATTCGCCAAAATAGTCACGATCTACGTTCCGAACGGCCCGATCCCAAACGCGGTACAATTACGTACCGATCGCCGACAGAAACACCATGTGGTACGTTCTGATAGCGATCCCACAATTTCTCTAAATCGATACCTGAAACGTGAAATTGGCGAACTGGATTGTACACAAACGCGATTGGGATCGACAATTTTGGTTCTGGAACGCTGATTTGTGAAATTGGTGGGAAATTGATTTCATCCGGGGAAAAGTCGCCGACACTTGATTTCTTCAATCAATTCCTTGATTCCATGTTAGATATTTGGACTTCCACATCGATTATTCTAATCAATTTTAATAATTCTATAACAGCTAGGCCTTTTATCTAATATCATCAATTCACCAAGACTCCACTTCAGTTCTACATTCTTATTGCTTTTCAGTTCACCATCAGTTCCCTCTCTTATATTTTGTTTCTTTATTGCTTTTTATCTTTGAAATTGGTTTTTAGAAAGTCTTTTAAGTGTTAACTTAGAAGTTTTGTTTTTAAGTATAAAATTGATTATAAGTAAACTTGCATTCTTGTTTTTAAGTTAAAGAATTGCAGGAATTATGTTTTGAACATGTGTACACCGTATCGGAATCCATGGTACACTTTATCGGGTTGTATCGGGCCGTACCGAAATGAACCTACCCCCACCGTATCCGATACGCCCTAATTGGCGAACCACGTTCCTGATCCTCGTTCCCGTACCGGAGCGTACCGCGAACTATGTGACTATGATCTAACCTTAGAAATATATTTTTCTGTTATGAAGCTTTAGATTAAGATTTACACTTACACATATTGAATTTATGATATTTTTGTGAAAGGGAATCAACTCCTTTTCTAAAAAGAACCATATTAAAAAATGAAAATTAAACCGATCCATAGTAATACAAATTGAACCGATCTATATTATGGGAAAATATATATACTCTGTAATGTACATATGTTTAGGTATCTAAACCTACTATATTTCCTCATTTTGTATCATATATGCATACAAAGTTCATAAATTTCATCTCTTAACTTGATTTTCTTTCAAGATTATCGTAATTTTATTATTAATATCCTCTTATAACAGATTATATATATATATATATATATATATATATATATATATATATATATATATATTATACTTGCAAATAAAATTTTGCAAAAATTAGATAATAGTGAAATTTCTAAAAATATTTAAAATAAATCAAGTTAAGAGTTGAATTTTAAAAACTTTGAACGATTAAGTTAATTAAATGATACAAAATGACATAGTATTTTGAGTTTGGGTACCAAAACTTATATACTTTGCAATGTATATCCACTCTTTCCATATATATATATATATATATATATATATATATATATATATATATATATATATATATATATATATATTGTGACATCCCCATTTTCACGGCCAGAAAAGACCGATTTTGTTTATGCTTTATAAAAATCAGAGTGCTTCATTTTATAAAAAGGTTGCGGAATTTGTTCCCAGAAAAACACGATAAATACGTTATTAAAACATTTTCGAAGAAACGTATTTTTATTCATCTTAAAACGTTTGGGATGTCATCGTTAATACAGAAACATAAGCATAAACAGAACTTACATGTATTTACACTAGTGATCTACATATCTTTAAATCTCTCAGTGTAAAGTGACTTCGTATCAACACTTGTGATATAAATAAACTGAGTGGGTCAGGTTGGGAAACCTGGTGAGTACATAGGGTTTTCAACCCACAATAATATAATTATTATGTTCAATCAAAGAATCAACCCAATTACCCATCCCCGTTATCTTTTTTTTTTTTACTCTTTAAGGATTTATCCTAAGAGTCATCTATTCTTCATTCGTTTATTCCGAAGTCCCTTACTTCCAGGGTTCTAGGACTGGCACTAAATCCATAGCTGCCAATGTTCGTTCATAAAGCACTAATTCCATAGCTACTATAGTCTATTCATCGGGTACTAAATCCATAGCTACCAGTCTTTATCTAATAGGTACTAAGTCTATAGCTACCAATGTTCAACAGGTACTAAATCCATAGCTACCAACGTCTAACAGGTACTAAGTCCATAGCTACCGGTGTTTGTCCCATAGGCACTAAGTCTATAGCTGCCAATGTATACTCACATCATCTTCTATCTCTCATCATTTATCTACCCATCATCATACCCAACATATTCGTATATATAAAATACGTATACAGTTTAAACCTTTAAAACATGTATAAAACATTCATCCAGCATAGACAGCAAGTATTCAGATAATATGCACACATAGCACGTAGTTTATATAAAATACTTCATATCTATGTGTAAGATGAAAGGGACTATGCACTCACCTGAGAAGGTGGTGACTCGGTACTCGGACAGTGCTTCGTTTACTTTAAAATAATTTCCTTCGACGAAACCTAGTATTATCACCAATAGATTTTAGTCTATTATTCGCCGAGACTAATTAATAGTCTAGCTATTATTACTATTATATAAGCGTTAAAAAAAATACTTATATAACCCATAATAATAGCCCAAGTATTTATTATATGTTCTTAATAACGTTAATATAATTAAATAAAAACTACATTAAAAATAGCGTAGGCGTAGCTCACTTACAGCGGGTTTTATAGAAAACCAGGCTTTGCTTGGAGCAGCGTTTCCGAGCCGAAAATCTCTTCTTCTCGGAGCCGTCGAGCACTCCGGGGCTTCCGCCTCGTGCTAGGGAGATTCCCTAGGCTTTTCGGGGGATTTCGGGGCTAGAGAGAGGTTCTAGAGAGAGAGTAAAGAGAAGAAAGAATGGGAAAGGTGTGAAGAAAATGAGGGTGGGAGAGGTGGTATTTATAGGGTGAAAATGGCTGAACTTGGTGCCACATGTCACCATCTAGTGGCAAGACTTGGGGAGAAAGCAATGGCCAAGATTGTGCCACATCACCTATTTTCGCACAACACACTTCCGACTTCTAAAATCCGTAACTTTCACATACGACCTCCGTTTTTGACGTTCTTTATATCCACGCGTAGGTAAAAATAATATCTACAACTTTCATTTTGACTCTGTCGGCTAATTCTCGACCGATCTTAAATTTAACAGTACGAGACGTTTAGACTGTTAAATGACCGCGAAGAATTCCTAACTCCTTCATACGGACTCCGTTTTCGTCTGTCTTTTTACCGTTGAGTTCCTATTAATGAGATCTTCAACTCTCATTTATTTCACGTAAGCCAAAAACCGCTCGAACTAAAATTCGAGTTTTGGGCTGTACACTGCTAAGCCGAATCTTAGAAAAATCATAACTTCCTCATACGAAGTCAGATTTGGGCGTTCTTTTTATCGACGCTCTTAGTTTAACATATTCTACGACTTTTGTTTAGATTGCTAAGGCTAAAAAGTCTTCTATCGTAAATTCACTATTTACGTCTTCCGGTGTCGTGCCGGTTTTGCTGTAAAACTTCGGCGGGCCATAACTTCTTCGTTATAACTCAGATTTCGGTGTTCTTTATATGTACGGAAACCTTGTGACATATTCTAAAACTTGGTTAAGACTATTCATTCTAAATAATCTTTTGTCGAAAAGTCATTTTTTTGACCCCTATTGCCTCTAAATTGACTAGCCCGGATCTGCGGGCGTTATATATATATATATATATATATATATATATATATAATGGCAAATGAAAACTATATAAGAGAGAAATAATAGAGAAATCTCTAAAAATATTTTAAGTAAATCAAGGTAGGAGTTCAATTTTAAGAACTTTAGACCTGAAATTTATATTGAAGTTGACTTTATAATGTTGTATTTAAATTAACAATTTAAGTATTTTGTCCAAACCGTTCAAAAGTTATAGCTTTAAATTGATAATGGTTTATATACAACAACATATTAAATCTAATAAATTAAGTATAATATGTTAAAAGTTAAAGACATAAATTTATAAGTAGAAGTAAAAATATTATTTTAATATTAAAATTTAGTTCATTTATGATTACACTTTAGGTTTGATACTTATTAACCTTATTAACCAACTTATAATCATTATTAGAAAAACACTACAATTTATCACTTTTAACTATTTACAAAATATTTTTTAGGTTGTTTAAGTTGAACTAAAATTTATATTTAAGTTGATCCTGTAAGGTTATATTTAAATTAACAATTTAAGTATTTTATACAAATTATTCAAAAGTTGTAGCTTTAAAATGATAATGGTTTACATACAATAACATATTAGACCTAATAAATTAAGTATAATATCTTAAAAGTTAGAAATTATAACTTTATAAGTAGAAAAAAATATATTCTTTTAACATTGAAATTTAGTTTATATATAATTACACTTTAGGTTTAATATTTTTTAACCTTATTGACAAACTTATAATCATTATTAGAAAGAAATTGAAAAGTCATAGGAGTTTCAAATTAATGTGGTGAAAGGAAAAATGCTAGCTTTATAACTATATAATGATAATGATGATATAGATATATATTACGTCTCAAATTTTTTCTCAACATAAATCGTTGGTGTGATGTAAACATGTTTAATTTTATTCTTATCCGTGATTTACTTTATTTTTTGGATTCGCTATATATATATATATATATATATATATATAGGAAAAGGTTATCTGGAAAACAAAAAAACCCTAAAAATCATAAAACTGCATAAAAAAATACCTAGAGATCACAAAACTTTTTTTGACATTTTTTTAAAAAAAAATCGCAGCTTTTTAAAGAAAATCGCTGAAAAAAATTTTGAAAAAAAAAACTTTTTTTTATAAAAAATAAATAAATTTTTTTTTCAGCGAATTTTTATAAAAAGCTGCGATTTTTTATAAAAAAATTCAAAAAAAAATCTTGTGATCTCTAAGTATTTTTTTATGCATTTTTATGATTTTTAGAGTTTTTTGTTTTCGTAAGTAGTTTTTGAGGTGATCATAGTCATTATGTGCTCCATTATTTGCATGCAATCATTTTTTTAAAGGAAAATAAAAATATTTTATATGTATAAAAAGTTTAATATATCATATTTTTTTAAAAATAATATAGTTGTATAAGTTATTATTTTTTGAAACACAAAGATAACCTTTTAAACATATAAAATTTAAATATATTTGTGTAAGTTATTATACAAATATATTTAGCTTTATAAAAAAATGATACGTAATTATTTCTAAAATACAAACCTTTTAAACATACAAAATATTTTTATTTTCCTTTTAAAGAAAATAAGTTGAATGTAATTAATGTTATATTATTAATATGTTTCACTATTTTAACATATGTAGCACCGTAGTTAATTATTAATAAATAACATAAGAGTTTTTAATTTTGCTTTGAAAAATTTAAGTATTAGTTAAGGAATATATTCAAAATTTGATAAAAATAAATAATTCTTTTAAATTTAAATATCAAAAGTTTATATCGAAACAATATAAAATTTATTGTATTTAAAGGTAAAAATATGTTTCGATTTTGGTTTCTTAACATAAGTTCCATAAAATGTATATTAGTTAGATATAAACTTCTGATATTTAAATTTAAAAAAATTATTTAGTTTTATCAAATTTTGAATACATATTTATATTTTATATCTTTATAATCTAAAGGGTTTTTTTTGTAAAAATATGTGTAAATTTAAGGGCTTTTTTAATAATAGTATTTCCTGATAAACTAGAAATCTGTTATTACCAGTAAAAAAGATGAAACCGAAAAGAAAAAAAAAAAAGCAAGTATGTGGCATAAACTAGGGGTGTTCGCGGTGCGGTTTGGTGCGGTTTAGAGTTGAAACCGCAAACCGCACCACACATGCGGTTTGAGTTTTCTAGAAACCGCAAACCGCACCACAAAAGCTCTAAACCGCATTTTGCGGTGCGGTTTCATGCGGGTGGTTTGTGCGGTTTATGGGAGGTTTATGCGGTTTGATAAGTTGTTTCAATTTATAACTTTGGTTGTTATTCATTCCATTTAAACACTTTCAAAATTTATTAATTATATTGCATACCCTTTAAAAGGCATAGATATTGCAAACAAAAAAACAACATGATGTTTTGCTAAGTTGTTATGACTTATGAAATTTAATATCATAGTATTTTAAGTCTTTAATTACCATATTTAACCATCGTGATATAAAAAACTTATTGGATAGTATGAAGTATTTTGTGATTGGAAACTTTGATATATATATATATATATATATATATATATATATATATATATATATATATATATATATATATATATATATATATATATATATATAGACACACACACACGGTGTGATGCGGTTTGGACCGCGATTTGGTAACTGTAAACCGCAAATCGCACCGCAAAATTCTAAACCGCATTATGCGGTGTGGTTTGGTGCGGTGTGGGCGGGTTGTGCGGTTTATGTGGTATTTTGCACACCCCTAGCATAAACGAACCAAAAATCCATCAAAAGGTAAAACCGGTATTTTCAGCAAATCTTAAGGTTTTTAACGACGTTATCCCAGATTTTATATGAAAAGCCAGGGCCATTTTCATAAATTGTTATTTAATGTTTGGGAGAATTAAATTTATCTTAGTTTATATAAAGGGATGTTTTATATCATTTTTATAAGTTGTTGATGTCATGGTTATAAGAAAAATACTCTCATGCTTTAATCAATTGATCATCTGTTATTATATCAGCGTTGATTATATTTATTTTTATTAAAAAAAGAATTAAATTAATATAATTATAGAAAATAAAATTTCGAAGTGTGAAACCAAAGTCTACAACTTTGTCCACAAGAAAAAAATTGTGGGACAAAAGTCCATCCATCAAGGTCAAAATAGTCAATATACCCATAAATATCCCAAACTTGTTTGTAATTCTTCTGAAAACCAAGGGCATATATGAAACAACAATTAATATATATTGCAGATCAATCAGAATTTAGTAGCCACCACACCATCACAATCAGATACTCTCTTTGCTCCGCTACAAACAGCCACCGAACGCTGCCGCCAGCTAGTAGCCACCAATTTCAAATGGCCGGAGTAATGAGATCAGACGTGATGAAGAACAGAAGTAACATTCGATCATCTACTTTTCGTCCGATTCCTAAAAGAGGTCAAGTGAAGGTAGCAATTTTGTTGGGATTAACTCAGTCTTTGGCATCGTTCTTCTCCTTCAACGTCCGCTCTTAGTCACCGGAAAATCATATCCACCGATCAATCAAGATAAAGAGGAAACAGAGATTAATTTTGGTTGAGTTAGAATGTTAGATGACAGCTTTAATTTGCTCTCTCTCTCGATCTCTGTATGTATATAGGCTTTGATCGATGATTTTGTTTTTTCGAATTTGCAGAGTATTTTGGTAATATATGGTGTTGATGATGATTAATTGACGTTGTTATGTTCTCTCAACACTTTTTTTTTTTTTTTGCAGTCTCATTTAATTTGATAATTTCGACTTAGAGAATGGTTGATTTTACATAATTTAATCAATCAGTTAGCTAAATTGATAATTTAGATGATGTTAAAAAAAACAGTCAAATGGGGCCAAAATGTGAATTAAATTGCTTAAAACTTCTAAAAGGGGTTGATTGAAGAAATGGAGTATTTGTTCATGTTCTCCAAATCATGTTTATATCTTCATCCATTTCTTGACATGTGCTTTACTTCAAATTTAAATTCGACAGTATCAAATTTAAATTGAAACAACATTAATGTCCATTCGATAAATGTGTTTTACCCCAAAAACATGGACCATTTGTGTAATTTGTCTTAAATTCGACATTTGTAAATCTTTAAGTGGCTTTGTGTTTTTAAGAGGTAAAATGTATTTAGTATGTTTTTTCCTTGTTTGCGGAATAAAATATAGATCAAAAAAGTCTTTTTCATTTTTTTTAGTGATGGTGGCGGCAACGATGGCAATGGTGATGGTTGTGGTGGTATTGGCGGCGGACGGTGGTGGTGGTTGTGACATTGTGGTGGAAAAAGAAATATAATATAGGATTAGAGCTTAGGTTATAGCTTATAAAATGCCTTTTAAAATCAAAAACTAATTTTTTTGTCTTTTGGTAAAAGATATCAAAATGATTTTTTTATGTTTTTGTTTTGTGCAAAGCAAACAGTTTTTTTCAAAATGTTTTTCTACCCACAACATAAAAGATAAAAAAGACTTTTTACCCAAAGATTAAAATAGTTCCTCGTTTTCAAATGTTTTTTTTTCCTTCAAAGTTTAAAAGTGTACGAGACTTTATCAACAAACTAAAGAGTTAGGCCCATTTTCTTTGGTTTATATATAGTTGCTTCCTAAAATGCCCATAATAAAGACACATCACTAGACACTATATAACTACATAGATTAGGGATTTAGGGCCATTTTATTTGGTTTTATCAAGATTCATTTACTAAAATGTCCACAATATAGGGCCCATATCACATGATAACCACATTTCCATATAAGATATTTTGGATATCGACATTTCCTAGTAAAATATTTTAATTTCCATATAAGATATTTTGGATATCCACATTTCCTTGTAAGATATTTTAGTGAACAGTTAGTTATATTCTAAATTGCTTTTTCGTAGGCACATGCCCCATATCACTAGATAACCATATTCACCTTTCTATAAGATATTTTAGTAAATAGATATTTTCTAATAGGAAAAAACTCAGTTCTGTTTTATATACCACATTCACCTATGAAAACTGAACCGATCTATAGTGCACAACTTTTGTAATAAGAAACTATTATTTATATTTAACAGACATCAACTTTTGCAATTATCCCACTCACTTTGATTTTGAAGTCAATCCTCAGTCACACATCAACCTTTATATTTTTGTAATAGATATTTAACAATTTATAATTTAATTTATGATAACAAACTATTTTTCTTTTTTGAAAAAAAAAACAGCAGGAAAAGCTGGAAAATAAAGCGCAATACACATGTCAAGTAAAATAGAAAAATAATAATAATAGTAACTCCATTAAACTAATTAAACAGTCCCAAAACGAGGGGCAGAGACATTTTTTTGGGGGAGCACTAATCGTTGGTGTGCAACTCAATCGAACAATTTATTTTTAAAATGATGATATATTGTTACATTTTATTATCATTTCAAATATTTTGCTACTCATTTATATTTTTTAAATTATTTGGTTTGTCTTAAAATAAAATCTTAACTAAGTTTCTCAAGAAATTGAGCATCTCAAATTTGGTGTTATCAGGATCACACAGTTCATATGGGTTGTATCCGTAAATATCCGCCACGTTTCATCTCTATATATGAATCTAAAGATATTTGGCTTTTAAAATTGGAAGTCACGGATAAGATTTTAACACGTCACAACCAATTTGGCAAACTTAGAAGAACAAATTGAGTTTGTTAGAGTACTTTAGCAAACATATTTTTCAATTACAACTTAAAAGTCACAACAAGACATGTTCTTTTTCTCGTATATAATTAGTTATTGCACTTTCAAACATAATTTTAACAAATAAATATAATTTAAAATAACCTATAACAGTTACTAAAATAAATAAATGAATAAATAAATAAAAGCTCACACTCGAAACTTCTTTAGCATGTTGTGTTGTGGTCATTTTCCAAGAGTGAGTGTGACCAACTTTCAATATACAGTGACTAAACTTGTGAAAAAATCTCAATTGAACAAATGAAAGAAAAATATATAATATTTTTTCAATGTAACTTTTTAAATATTTTAAAGAAGTCACACATACCATAATACATTAATTTAGAAGCACTGATTCATAAACAAAACGATGTCTCCTTAAATTCCATTGAAAGTCTTACACATACACATTGTGAATGTTTGGGGGGTTTTCACTTTTCAGCTTGTAGCAATTTGACACGTGGGTTGGATATTCCCAAAAGATGCCAATTTGTGTGCGATTGAAGGCCACGAATCAAAGATTCGGTTAAGTGTTGCCGCCAAACGGACCCCACCTTGCGCCAGCCTCATCTCCACAAGATCAAAATTGTCATTTTCATTTTCATTCATTCCATACAATATATTATATTATTAATATTATAATTTATTAAAATTAAAGTTGAAACGAGTAATTAATTTCATGTCTTTACCTCCTAAAGTGGTTCCTGGCGTAGCATTTCTATAGGCATAATTGCATGCAAATTTGATACTTTTGGAAGCCCACCTACAAAAAGAACCAAATTATTAATTTTTTATTCTTTTTTTAAAAGAATTTTTTTTTATTAAATTATTAATTGCATGCAAATTTTTTATTCTTTTTTTTCAAACATTAATTAGGGTTGTCTAAATGGTAAAATAAGGTGTTTTTTTAGCCAATCCCTTTTTAAAATCAAAATAATAATATTTTATTATAAAATGTAGTTTATACTTACGGATCCGGACAAACTTCTTCGCCAGATGTACAATTTCCCCAAGATGAGATGTCATTACTCCACGTGTCCTATTTTCAGAAAAACATAACAAAAGAAAAGCATGTGTAATAATGTTTATAGAAGAAATAAAAATGTAATCATACCGAAATATTTTTCTCAATTGCTCATATTAAGCCTGTCAAATCGGACCGTCGTGTCGTGTTTTTGTCTGACACGACACGATAATGTTTTTTGTAACACGACACGACACGATGTCGTGTTTCTTTTCACTAACACGAAAACGAAGCAATTAAAAAACGACAACACAACACGACACGACAAAGATAATATTACATAACTATTATTTTATTTAATTCATATTTAATCATATATAACACGATAAAAACGACAAACACGAAAACACGACAAATACATGCTCAATCGTGTTAATTTCGTGTGGATTTGTAAACACGACACGACATCGTGTTTTTTAAACTTGGGACGAACACGACACAAAAACGAATTCGAATTTTGATTTCGTCCCGATTTCGTTTCGTGTCGTGTATTTTTGTCGTGTCGTGTCATAAATTGATACCCCTAGCTCATATCATGACATCGAGATCCTTGTCGTAAAATGTTTCCGTTGCAGATTCTATTATATCACTATCCCAAACCTAAAATAGAAATTCAAAAAAATAAATTCATGAAAAAAAAAAAGCAATTGAAAAATACCACTCAATAAAGACAAAAATATCCCTCAATTAAAATGAAAGAGTTTGAGAAATCGTTCACGTACATGGTGCAAATTGGTCTTTCTTTTATACCATCGTTATTGTGTTTCCACCTTCATCACTAGTAAAACTAACATGCAGCGGCTATAAATAAATAAATAAATAAATAAATAAGTAAAGTTAATAAACATTGTGCAATAAAGCTTTTACTCCCTTAGTTTGGTCAAATACCCAAAATACCCCTCAATAGTTGATACAATGAAAGGAATAACATTCCATCAAGAATGGTTTATTCGGTCCCATTATACAAAACAGACAGTTTTTTTTTTTTTTTTTTTTTTTCATAACAAACACCTCCAAAGTTTCTACGTCTGTTTAAAACTTATACACAAGGTCAAATTTACATATTTGCCCTCATATATTTTCCCAAGTTTGTTGCCATTTTCTCTAATAGTTTCTAAACATCATTTATTAAAACAACACCTAAAAAAAAGCAACGAAGCCTTAGATATGTCATTGAAAATATTTCTGTAATTTGTGTTAACTAAAAAATAATTATTCACATATAGTTAATGTAACATTATAACTAATTTGAACAATAGATAATATAAGACTTACTAAAATTCAATCATTTAATGGTATCTACTCTCGCTTTACATGTGTATAAAATTAGTTATATTTTTTATCTATTTTAATTAACTAATGTAATGATTTATTAACTTTAAAGAAAAATTAACAACATTTTAATTTCAACGTGATGATTATTTAAATTATCAATCATTGTTTATGATGTAATATAATATAATTTATGTTATTTTAACTATTATTATTATAATTAATTTTATAAAAAGTTAACAAAATTTTAGTTATTATAAAAAATAGTTTTTGGAGATCTTTTAGTTATTTTACTTTTAGATTTATTTTCTTTCACGTTAATTATATTTAATATTTTTCTTAACTCTTCTAAAAAATATACATCGAGTTTTTTTAAACTTTATTTGATATTTAATTTAGGTTTTAAATTTTACATTATATTTTTAAATTTGTTTAATATATTAACTTAGGTTAGGTATTTAACACTATAATGAAGTTATTTATAATTCAAGAAGTTTCCATTCATAATAACATTTATAATTAATAACATATTTAAGTTAGAAAGTATATTATATGAAAATATAAAAAATTAAGAGTACGTGGTAAAATGAAAAATGTTTTATTAATATGAATTATAATAAAATGAAAAATGTTTCATTAGTATGAATTATAATAAAGCCATATATCTAACTTTTTTACCGGTAAAACAATATAAAAGAAACAAAATACCCTATTTAGTTGGTAATTTAAATTGTAAGGATTAAAAAAATGACTTTTTAAAGTAAAAACAAAAAGTTTGTATGGTTAGATTGTCTTTTCCATTTTCCGTAGTGATATATATTGTTTTGGGTATTTATACATGGTGTTATAACTAATGCATAATGATTTGAAAGCTTACATACGATCATAAATTACTTAAGATCAAATCCTCAACCAAACTCATGAACATCCATATATGATAACAAAAGATAAGATCACTCAAAAGATATATAGCATGGGCCACGACTACTCTAGCAAAATGTTAGAAATATGGTTTAGTGGCACTTGGAAATCTGAGAATCGTGATAATCACTTTCAAATCGAAGTATTTGGGTGGTACTCCCAAATCCTCAATTGGATAAGACTCAGATAAAATCAAAGAGAAAGAAAGAGGACAAAATTGCAAAAATGGTCCCTGTGGTTGTCAAAATTCTGCAGTTTTGGTCCGAAAAAGTTTGGCGGTGCATCAGTGGTCCAATTTCGAATACCTTATGCAGTTTTGGTCCCTATAGTTGGAATTGTTGTGTGTTTTTGGTCCAAACCCAACATGAAATGACGAATATGCCCTTTGATAATTCTTTTTTATTTATTTTTAATTTTTTATTACTATTTTAATTAAAAAATAAATTAAAAGATTAAAATAAAATAACTCTACCCCCCTCTCTCTCTCTCTCTCTATCTCTCTCTCTCTCTCTCTCTCTCTCTCTCTCGGTAGCCATTCTCCAAACACCACCACTCAGTTTTGATTTAGGGATTTTGAAGATTGCTTCCAAAATTTTAACAAAGAACCACCGATGGACCTCCCGATTTCCTCCTTGAACACCACTATTCTCATCACAGTAACCAGAAAACACCACAACCGGGACCATCCTTCTTTCTTCATCTCCAGAAAACACCACCAACGGAAACCTTCTTTATTCATCGGTGGTCCCGATCTATATTTTTTAGGGCTATGGTTTCCTTGTGGTGACAAATGGTGATGGTATGCGACAACAATGGTGGTGGTCAGATCCATTGTGCAGAAGTTCAGTCAAACACAGTAGAGCACCAGAAATTAACTTGAGAAGGTGAACGAGACGGAGCCCCCTATAGAAGAAGAGAAGAACGGTCATACACAAGCCCTAATTTTCAAAAACTAGTTCAGGAGGACTTGGAAGAAGCTCCAATGGAGGATGATGTTGATGGTGGCTTTAAAGAGCGTGATTTTAGAGAAACTCCACCATTTTCGTCCATTAGAAGCCATGTTTTGATGAGTGGTCATAAGATATAGGAGAATGAGAACCAGAGGAGAACAGTGGAGGAGGGAGAAGTGACGAAGATGTTGGTAGTTGACAATGACGAAGGAGTTTGGTGTTTGTCTTCAGAAAATGGAAAAGGGGAACAGAAAGAAGAAGAAGAAGAAGAAGAAAAGGAAGAGGACGATTATACGGGTTGTGTTGGAGGTCAGGTGCTCGCCGGAGTTTTGGTGTTCGTTGGATGTCTTGGTTTTGGATGAAACTCACACTTCCTGTTATGATTTCCGATGAAAAATAGCATTCCCCCGTAAAGAAGTCTCCTACGTTTTCGGCGAAAATGGTGGGCGTCGGAGGTGGTTTCAGGCGAAACAGCAGCCACCGATGGTGGTTCTGGACAAAAGAGGGTTGCACCGGTTATGGAGGTGGAGTTGGTGATGAATGGGTTTTATGATAAAGATGGAAGAGTAGTGGGTTATATATTTATTTATTTATTTATTTTGTTTTAAGATGAAAAAAATATATAAATTAAACTAATTAAAGTATTACAAAAAATAGAAAAAATAAATTATAAGGGTATAAAAGTAATTTCAAGTGTATAGGGACCAAAATCACTAAAAAGATTCAAAATTGGACCACTGGTGCACCACCAAATTTTTTTGGACCAAAACTGCATAATTTTGACAACCACAGGGACCATTTTTGCAATTTTGTCAAGAAAGAGAGAATGATCTGGTGTAAATTTCGTTAGTACCAGAAAACTGACTAAAATTGGTTATATACATTCCTTGTCTGAAAAACTGTCAAAACTGTCATATAACAGTTTTCTCAACAGTCAAAACTGTTATAAATCCGGGTTTGGTATAAAGATTAATGCAAAGTCAAAACCGGATCAAATATTCAAAATTTGGATTTTCTGATGCATTTTTAATACAGCAATATAACCCAAATAAAAAATTTCCGCATCCCGCTGAAATAGAGTTGTGAGCACTTGTTTAGTCATCAAAGACGCCTTCAACAGCTTCAATGCCTATCAAAACTCAAACAAAAAAAACCACATTACGACACCGATTAATATAAGAAAATTAAGTCTATAAAAATATTACCTCATCTTTTCCAAAAGGCAATGTTTTCTCCTCAAGCTGACTCAAATCCTTCACACCAAAGCTATTGATGAGAGTAATGCTTGAAATGGTGGACATGGGCTTCACCACCAAGTTATCCATAACCATATAAGTCACCACATCTTTCACATATCCTCCTGACATCATAACAGTTTTTTGAATAACTACACCTGTAAAGTGTTTTTGGTGCATTATCCTCCGCAAAAGCTGCATTCAACAACAGAAAAATGTTTCCATTGAATGCAATTTCGGGATGAAAGATGACATCTTTGCCGATGCCTTGTTGAAGATATGTTTGATTAAAGTTCTCAACGCTTTCTTTAAGATCACCTAAGCAACCCACCATTTGTTTGGAGCCCAGGAACTGGATGAGGCTGCCAAGAGGTAAAGAGAATATGTGGAAAAGGAAATCCACAAAGTCTTTGGTGGCTTCGGCAAATAAAACTTTCTGGGCTTTCTTGTCAACCAGAAGCTTCAGTGTCATGTTTGGGGAAGCCATTGATGGAGCGTATAGAATCTTGATATCTAGCAGTGGGATTTGCTGGGATGATGATTTGCCCATATATATGCATCCATTTATTCTTGTAGTTTTCTTTCCATATGACCTGTATTTATTCATTTAAACACGGCACCCTTCCATTTCCTTCTAGGTTATCACTCCATCACTTCTCTTTTTTTTTAACCCAATATTATATATATTATTTTTATATTATTAAATATCACATTTAATTAATATTTAATATTTATATATATATATATTAAAACATTTTCCTTATGAATACTAACTTTTATGTTTTTTTTGTCAAGTTTATCTCTTATTTTTAGTCATTTTGATACTTTTGGTTATTACAATCAAGATTTTTATAGAATACTAATTTTTATGTTTTTTTTATAAACTTTGGCTCTCATTTTTAGCCATTTTGATTTTTTTGGTCATTACAATAAAAAATTTTACATTTTAATATTCAAAGTTTGATCACAAAACTTTAAGAAATTGACAACTTTTGTTCATTTTTTAAAAACTTGCTAATTCGAACCCCTTTAATTCGTTAGTCATTTTGATACTTTTGGTCCTTATAGTCAAAATTTTTACATTTTTTCATAAAAAACATAAAAAACGGTCCGGGGCAAAACCCGGATTTTTCCACTATACATATAATAGTGGGGTACTCGCGTGATGCAGCGGCGACAGTTAGTTTTATTTCGATGAATTGTTTTCTTGCGACGGTTAGTTAAATTTAGTGAATGTGTCAAGCACCGCATGATGAAAATGCAGTTGAAGAAGAATACTCGAGATTGTTCTTTGTCAAGCATCACTATAATCAAAATTTGTTGGGCTTGTCAACCACGAAAAGAAACAAAAAAAAATGTTTTTCGATTGGACAAAGTAATCATTTTTGGCTTTTTTTAGGTTTTTGTTTTATTTTAGCATTGTATTTCACTTTGTTTGCAATTTTATTTCTGTTTTTTTTATCATTTTTATAAAATTAAAAGTTATACATATTTGGAAATGAAATTAACGAATTAAAGAATGAAAACATGAGATGCGGGTATAACAATGGATATTAAAGGGGTGTGTATGGTTTTCTTTTGACTGGTAATAGTAACACTGGAAAATACACCAAAAATGCAATGAATATATTTTATAAAAAAATTACACTGCATATGATGAATAGATTTCACTCGAATAATAATTTTTATTTTGGCTATTAGGGATCAATATTTTAATCGAAAAAAACGAATTAAAATCGAAACTGGTATTCAGTTCTTAGTTTAGGGTTTATTCCTTTTCTAGTTTGTTGGTTCTTATCTTGTTTTGTTCGATTATGGTTCCAACCAGTTTCTTGAAAAACACATTTCTTAGTAGATTATACGCATTCCAAACACCATCTTAAATGTCACTTTGTATTTCTATTTAAAAATAATTGATTTTTGATCAATCCCTTGGTACATATTATTGGATTTTTTACGGGCTTAAGAAGCAAATATTTTTTTTTCTTTGATTTTAGTTCCATCTTATCAAAATTTTATAAATGTATATTTAACCCATTTATTTATTTCCACAAAATATATTAAAACGCTCAAATATCAAATAAATTGCAAGTCTGTCTAAGTATTTTAATATTTATAACCTTTAATCAACTTGTTTAAAAAAAGATGAATTATTTTTGGGTATAAGAACATTTTGATCATAACTAATATTGATTATTAGTAAAACTAAAAAAAAAATACATTTAATATATACCTAAGGTAAGAGAATTAATGGGGGAAAGATATATTGCATCAATCATATGGCACACTAAAATAAATAAATAAATAAACACATTATGTGGTTTTAGTGTATTTAGGATTTGTTTTTAGTTCATCCTATTATATATATTTGTTCATTTAAAAACCTATAATGGGTCTATGAATATGGAACGACATGGTGATCTTTTGATCTTTTATGGCTATATATTTAATAATAATTCCATTGGTAACCTCCAAAACTTTTGAGGCCATAATTAATAAAGTGTATGCTACAAATTTTTATGACGCTTTGTAGGCATAGTTTATATGCCAATAATGTTTTTGTAAAAGAAGTTTGGATTTTGGATGTTGTCCAATTAATAACAAAACACACCAATCTATAACATCAATCTATATTATTAGGTTTATTTTTTAGGTTAATGATAGTAATTACTATTTGACTTTGCTTTTTAAAGGACTTTATAATTACTTTAATCATTTCTTTATAAATCTATTAGTTTTTAATAAAACAAGACAAAAACAATGTTTACCTTTTTTTCAAAGAATGTCACGACTTTTGTTTTTGCCTGCTTATCAACCTTGCTTTAAAACTTTTTTTTTTTTCTAATTATTTAATCTTTTAGTATTTAACTTTTTTTACTATTTAAAAATAAACGTTTACTAGTAGTAATAGATATGTATATAAATTTTACGTTGCACGAGTAATAATATAGTGGTTCACGTTATGTAATATTTAAAATAGTTATTTATCTCATAATAATATATATTTCTCTAATAATAATTTATATCTACTGAAAAATACTCAAAAAATTTATGGGTTTAATTTATGATTTTGTAATTTATATATAATTAAAAATCAATGAAAAAAACTAATAAAAAATAAAAATATTAAAAGTTGATTAAATATTTCGCCGGCGATAACGCTGAAATAGGAGTTATTCGGTACATCAAATAATTATACATATAAAAAATATATATTAGAAGTTATATTTCATCGTTGCTTCGCCGGACCACACGAACCACCAAGTTGCCGCCGTTGGACCACCGAATCCCCGGACCATCAGGCGTTACGCCGATACCGCCGTCATATTGTTTATAATTTTTTCTTACTTTTTCAACTTTTCTTTAAACTTTTTACAACGTTTGAACATCAAAAAAATTCAGATGATTTGATTTTGTTAAGAGCGAGTTTCGAATAAACAGAAAAAAAAATGTCGAATAAAACGGCAAGAAAATTAAATAAAACATCAAAAAGTAAATAAATAAACATTAAATCTACATATTCGAATAAAACGGCAAGAAAATTAAATAAAAATGATTAAATATAAATAAAATAATAAATCATAATATTAATAAATAATGATTTTAATAATTTAGAATTTTAGATGATTAATTTAATATTATTAAATAAGTTGATATTTATTATTTTGCAAATTAAAATTTAATGTTATTAAATAAGTTGATTCTTTGTGTTTTGCTAATTAAAAGCTTGGAATATAAAAGGATACGTAAGAAACAATTAAAAATAAGACATATATTAATAAAAAATAAAAAAAAAAAAAAAAAAAAACAATGAACGTGGGTTGGCAAAGAAAAAAAAAGTAATGGTTATTTGTAAACTACTATAAAGTAATTATGATGAGATTTAATTGTTTAAAAGAAATAGATTGGTGTGTGAAGAAATTCTCAATTTCTATTCAAATTAACATTGCAATTACAGATACTTCATTATAATCATAGACAAAAAAACACACTGAATTCTATTTTGTTTAAATCTGCCTTCATGTCGACTTCCTTCATGTTTCCCTTTCTCTTTTTTTACTTATTAGTAACCTTTGTGAATAACTTCCAAAATCACTAAAAAAAAAACTTCTAGAATCACAAATACATGAACCAGTCAAATCGTTCCAACAAAATTGGTTCAAGAACAAGAAGTTGGTTAGTAGCATCTGTTCCCGGTTTTTAATTAATATATAGTAATCGATCTTATCACACTTACAATTAATAAATCATCAAGAAAACCTTACCTTTTAATTAATAAAAATGTACAGAAAATCTCATCATTTATCTGGAACCTGACAACTAAACTAAGACCATTTTAGCAATGCTTCTGCAACCTGCACCAACATGTGGGCGTTAATTATTTATCGACTATAGTTTTTAGAGTATTTCCTATAATTCTTTTTGGTTTTAAACAAAATGTATTTGCATCATATGTCTAATCGTGTAAAATTAGAAGATTAAGAACTACCCCTAATATATTTGAAACTTTCCCTATAAATTTGGCAAATACTTGCGACTTATAACATGCAATCTTATTAAATAATGTCATTTACATAAATAGAGACAAAGAGAATGCAGCTTTCTATATGATTACTGGTTTAGAATACAGATTTAGTTGATTACCATTCTCAGTCCACTAATATTTCATTGATGTATCCATGGATATAACACAAAACTCGTTAGCCCAACTTTTGGAATATCACTGATGTTGGTAAATACCTATAGATATAGACAAAATACCCAAAAACACACACATATACAAACACTAATGCATTCAAGTAAGTAGAATTTCTCATAGAAAAATGCATAGAAGCACCTAAAAAAATACATATCAGTACATACAAAAACACATAAAGTCCCTAAAAACATACTTCTTCGCTTAAACCTTGGATCTTCAAGTCTTGTCTTTAGACCCAGACCATTCATCTGGAACTCAAACTATTAATCTGGGTCCCAAAAAGATCACGAACATTGGAATGTGTATCACAAATTTGGTGAAGGTTTGGTGTGGTTTTAGAGTAGCGGTGGGGACAAAGCATAGGATTAGACTCTTCGGTTGTGGCTAAGTGGTGGTGCATGTATATGTGTTCGTAGATCCGATGAAGGACGTGGATGATGGAGAAGACTGTAAGGTTGGTGATAGAAGGGTTAACGTTGGATTGTAGTTTCGGTGATTGTTTTGTGGGTTCATCTGGGAATGTGGATAATGATGGGTGAAGAGATATAATGAAGGGTAGAGCAATGATAGTTTTGTGCTTTAGTTCCTTTAAAGGGGGGAGTTGGAGGTGTAGTATGACTAAGAAAAAGTAGAAGAAATAGAGGGAGGCTGAGGTGGTGGCTGAAATGGCATCACCAGTGGCGAGATTTCGAGTGAGATACAGAAGGTGATCAGCGTACTATCTCCTAAAAGGAGATTCTAGAGGGATTAAACATAAGAAAAATTATAGATGCAAAGAGCCAGTTGGAGAATTTACACTTCAGATCAAGGGAATAGAGAGTGGTTTCTATAGAGATTAAATGTAACAATAACCGGTAGTAATATTAGTTTATATAATGAAATAGTATGCTTGTTTTTAAGACTTGGTCTTAAAACTTTTCATATTCTTATTACGTATGTATTTTATATATATATATATATATATATATATATATATATATATATATATATATATATATTGTCAATGTAACTTTTTAAATATTTTAAAGAAGACACACATATCATAATACATTATACATAATACATTAAATTAGAAACAGATTCATAAACAAAACGATGCTTCTTTAAATTCCATCAAAAGTCTACACATTGTAAATATTTGGGGGGGGGTTTTCACTTTTCAGCTTGAAGCAATTTGACACGTGGGTTGGATATTCCCAAAAGATGCCAATTTGTGTGCGATTGAAGGCCGTGAATCAAAGATTCGGTTAAGTGTTGCCGCCAAACGGACCCCGCCTTGCGCCAGCCTCATCTCCACAACCGGTAAACGCGAGAGGAAGTAATCATCTATACACAAAACAAGGTCAAAGTTGTCATTTTCATTTTCATTCATTCCATACAATATATTATATTATTAATTATTAATATTATAATTTATTAAAATTAAAGTTGAAACGAGTAATTAATTTCATATCTTTACCTCCTAAAGTGGTTCCTGGCGTAGCATTTCTATAGGCATAATTGCATGCAAATTTAATGCTTTCGGAAGCCCACCTACAAAAAGAACCAAATTATATTCTTTTTTCAAATCAAAATAATAATATTTTATTATAAAATGTAGTTTATACTTACGGATCCGGACAAACTTCTTCGCCAGATGTACAATTTCCCCAAGATGAGATGTCATTACTCCACGTGTCCTATTTTCAGAAAAACATAACAAAAGAAAAACATGTGTAATGATGTTTATAGAAGAAATAAAAATGTAATCATACCGAAATATTTTTCTCAATTGCTGATATCATGACATCGAGATCCTTGTCGTAAAATGTTTTCATTGCAGATTCTATTATATCACTATCCCAAACCTAAAATACAATTCAAAAAAATATTAAGTTCGTGAAAAAAAAAAAAAAGCAATTGAAAAATACCACTCAATAAAGACAAAAATACCCCTCGATTAAAATGAAAGAGTTTGAGAAATCGTTCACGTACATGGTGCAAATTGGTCTTCCTTTTATACCATCGGACTGTTATTGTGTTTCCACCTTCATCACTAGTAAAACTAACATGTAGCGGCTATAAATAAATAAATAAGTAAATAAGTAAAGTTAATAAACATTGAGCAATAAACCTTTTCCTCCCTTAGTTTGGTGAAATGCCCAAAATACCCCTCAATAGTTGATACAATGAAAGGAATAACATTCCATCAAGAATGGTTTTATTCGGTTCCATTATACAAAACAAACAGTTTTTTTTTTTTTTTCATAACAAACACCACCAAAGTTTCTATGTCTGTCTAAAACTTATAAACAAGGTCAAATTTACATATTTGCCCTAGTTTATTTTCCCAAGTTTGTTGCCATTTTCTCTAACAGTTTCTAAACATCATTTATCAAGACAACACTTAAAAAAAAAAAGAAAAAAAAAGGAGCCTTAGAAATCATCGCTGGTAAACTACACGACCTATTTAGGGGTATTATGGTCATTTACTCAAGGGTTTCTAACTAACCTGATGCACGTCCCCAATATAATGAGAAAGGAACATAAGTGCTTCAGTCAAATTATCTGTAATCAAAGATTCTTTGATGAGTTTTCCACTTTTCATAAATTGTAAAAAAAAAAATAATAATAATGAAAATTTGAAAATTGGTGCTTACAGTTGACTACTGAGTTTGAAGCATTATAGCCTGTAACAAGTTGCTCAGTGTAATTATAAATTGCTCCAGTAACACAATTATCTTTCACTCCAGATGAATCATGGCAATCCCCTAAAACATTAACTCGAAAGGTATTTGAGTATTCTTAACAATGAGGAAATGCTTAAAATAGTTGATTGAAATGTAATGTTACAGTTTTAGTCCCTGAACTTTTCTCCTATTCCATAAACTACCCCAAAATCTATTTCTTTAATAAGTGTGAGTTGAAAATGTAGAAAGAAACAGGATAAGTGAGATGAAATTGAGGGAAAGTGGTAAAACTTACTGCAGTAATCATAGTTACATCTAAAATCAGGGGTGTCAACATAATGCAATTCACTAGTCCACCTCCAGTTATAACGGTGTTTGATTTCATCAGGCCAAGAACAAACAGAAGCCAGATCACCTTCAGCAGTTTCTGGAAGCAATTCTTTCACTGCCTTTAAAGCTTCTTCAGAAAGGAATGACTGATTTGGTAAAAAGAAAATTAGATCAATCAACACAATCAAATGTGATTTTTACAACTTCAAGCAACAGAAACACATATATCCAACATGGACAAAGTTATCTCTAAGATCCTTTTACTGATGAATTAGAAGAGCATGAAAGCATCTGAATCTCCAATATTGTTATAAACGCATTAGTGTATAGTATCAACAATGGAATTTTAATTGATCGGAAACCCCTCAAATTTTGCTAAAAAAATGCCTTAATTGAACTTTGCAATTCGAATGGAAAACTTTACTCTTACCTGAAGAAATCAAATCCTTATTATCAGAATATTCGTGTATCCTTGACTTGAATTGGAGACTAATAATATGGCACCAGATTCGAAATTTCATTTAATTAAAGGCGAAAAAGGGAAATACTTTTACCTCGGCAATTTTACAAGTCGCATAGTGTCCTTCTTTACCCCATCCTAAATTTCCAGGAACTAATAGCAGTAAAATAGCGAATGCTCCTTCAATCCACCAGAGCTTGAAGCCACTCATTTTTACTTGTGATTTAACTTGAGGAATTGAATAGCAAAGTTAGCAGAGAATAATTAAATCAAATAGATAAAAAGTAACAAAATAAGCTGTATTTTGGTCAGGTTTACCTAATCTGTTGAGCTATGGTGTAGATCACTTCGATGGAAGCACTCAATTGGAACCCGTATCGAAGTGGAAAACCCTAATTCCATATATTCGCGGTACTTTCAAAATCCCTTAGGCAGAGAAAGAACTATACGCCACCGTTTTGGCTAAACAATAAAAACATGTACGATATTATAATGGTTATCGCTAAAGGTACTCGTTTATATAAAATATGTGGTTATCTTCTATTCTAAGTCCAAATTTATGTTAACTAATGTCTCACACCTAGGTGAGTTTTCTCGTTTAGGACTTTAAGTCCCAATTTATGTTAACTAATGCCCCACACTTGGTTGAGTTTTGTCGTTTAGGACTTTTTATGAGGTCATATTTGGACCCTCAGCTACTCCTAAGGTTTACGGTCGTAAATTCCTTGGCCGACTCGTCGAGTTTCCCTTGCAACTCTCCAAGTTCATATATGTCCAAAGGTTGGGAAAACCCTAGCCGACTCGTCGAGTCACTCATCTGACTCGTTGAGCCCACAACAATCTTCATCGGACTCGCCGTGACCATGCAACTCACCGAGTCCCTTCAATCCTTCATCCATACAGTTGCTTTTTAAGCCATGCAAAGGCTCCATATTGCAGATCCAGCTTCCCAAGGCAAACTTTACGTGCATACAAGGCTCTAAAGTCTTAAAATGACAAAACTAAGCTTGCAAAGAAGTCATACACTTGACGGGAGGTTCATACTTGCCAAATCTGACAACTTTATGGACTTAGAGACCCAAGAGAGTTCAAATCTCAAGTTGCAACTTCAGATCTTAGCTCAAACACAAGAAAAGCTTCCTAAAATCCACCCAAAATAGATCTATAATGAAATGAGACCAAGGTAACAGCTTAATAAATTCCAAAGGATGCCAATTGAGGTAGATCTTTGATTCCCACGTGTTCCTTGCTTCTAGTTGCTGGCTCCCCAATATTTTCTCACCAAAATTCCTTCTTCAAAGCTTAAGACACACAAATGGAGCACACTCACACGAGTTAGGGCTATGGGGTATCAAGAGGCTGTGAAGGGGAGGCTGGGGAGGCCGATGATCCTTTAAATAGGGTGAAAAACCCCGGAAATTAGGGTTTAATCCTCCAGCTCCTACTCGTCGAGTCTCTCCTTCGACTTGGCGAGTAGGTCACTTAAACACGTAGACCAACCCGCTGCTACTAGACGAGTCGGGAAACTAACTCGTCGAGTAGACCTTGAAATATCAATACATGGGGATCGAGGCATTACAATTCTCCCCCACTTGAACTAGACTTCGTCCTCAAAGTCTGGTGCGGTGAACAACTCCGGATAGTGCTCCCACATCTCTGTCTCTAGCTCCCACGTTCATTTAGATCCCCTCTGATGCTCCCACTGTACCTTTACCAAAGGTATCTCCTTGTTCCGCAGGACTTTCATCTTCCTCTCCAGTATGACCACAAACCTCTCCACGTAATTCAGGAGCTCATCGACCTGAATATCATCTAATGACACCACTGCCTCCTGATCCATAATGCACTTTCGCAACTGCGAATCGTGTAAAGTGTTATGGAACTGAGTAAGCTCCTCTGGTAGCTCTAACCTATGTACTGTCACACCCCCAAACCAAGGATGGCGGAAACGTCCGGGGGTGGAGGACTTCATGTACAGTATCACAACAATGAAAATAATAGTGCTCAAAGTGAATACAACCATCATAAATATAATTGAAAAAGTTACACCAAAGTATATGTTTACATGATTCAAAGTTAATTACATTATGATGACAAAAATAAATTGTTGACGGTTTAACGTCCCATCCTCAAAGCGATGAAGTTTTCCTGTTTCACTGATTTCCTGAGAATACAAGTAGTTTTGAAAAGTGTCAACAATTAAGTTGGTGAGTTCATAAGAGTTTTGTTTGAAGTAGAAACCGTTTTCCTTGTAAAATCGATATAGTTTGATTTCCAGAAAATCCAATATTTTCTTAGTTAAGTGTGAATAGAAATATTCCTATATGATGCATTAATGAACCCTATAATGACCCGTAGAGTTCCTCTATAATCGTCCAGTGTATATAAGTTATATAAGATTTAAATTAGATAAAACGTTGAATATAGTGGGTCTGCCCTAGGTCCACAACCCAACAAGGAACAGGAGATGAGGCGGGCACCACCAATTCTAGGCCAATCAAGACTAAATTCTTATATGACTCAAACATATACGCTCAGCGACTATAGTTGAAGTCTAACAATTCTAGGTGAAATATAGTTTGATTTCCAGAAAATCCAATATTTTCTTAGTTAAGTGTGAATAGAAATATTCTTATATGATGCATTAATGAACCCTAGAGTAACCCGTAGAGTTCCTCTATAATCATCTAGCGTATAAAAGTTATATAAGATTTAAATTAGATAAAACGTTGAATATAGTGGGTCTGCCCTAGGTCCACAACCAAACAAGGAACAGGAGATGAGGCAGGCATCACTAATTCTAGGCCAATCGAGACAAAATTCTTATAAGACTCAAACATGTACGCTCAGCGATTATAGTTGAAGTCTAACAGTTCTAGATGCAATATAGTTTTAATATCATAATAACTATCTTAAGTGAACCTGGTACTTTGTATCGGTACCCCCTTTTTGTGTAAAGACCCGGCACTTTGTATTTGTACCCCTTTTTATATAAAAACCGGCACTTTGTATTTGTACCCCTTTTTGCATATAAACCCGGCACTTTGTATTTGTACCCCTTTTTGTATGAAAACCGGCACTTTGTATTTGTACCCCTTTTTCGTATATAAACCCGACACTTTGTATTTGTACCCCCTTTTGTATAAAAACCCGGTACTTTGTATTTGTACCCCCCTTTTTGTACAAGCATGTTATGTAAACGATCATAAACTATACCTATTATAGTTTATTAAAATGTTTGAAATGTATATGTACCCTAACTATACCTATTATAGTTTAGTATATTTCTTTGTGGTGTTTAAGAATCCCACTCTATGTAAGGCAAACGTATAGTACGATAAAACTATGATTAACTTGTTTTGTTTTGTACTATTGATTATGATGGAGGATTCTTATAAATTCAGCAAGTAATTTCCTATTATATAAATATATCATGACAAGAAATACATGTAAAATATGAAGTTATCAAAGATTTAACACTTTGCTCAACATGTTACAAAGTGTTTTGATAGTTAGAAGCTGTTAATTAATTCTTAGTCTTTCAGCACTGTTTTAGAAAAATCATAGAAAAATCATACGAAGTCGAAAACTAGATCCGTAAATTCTGAGAGTTCACAAAATGTGTCTAGTTTACTCATAATTTTTATCAAGATTTTTAATGACCTCAAATTTGGGTGAAAAAGTCCATAATCACAGACTGGTCCGGATTGGTGTTTGAAATGATAGGCAGTTTTGTAAAATTCACCATAAATTGTAGAAAAATCGTATGGAGATGTGCAAGTAGTCATTTTAAAGCTAAGAACTTGAACTATTTGCACCTTGTACAGTTTTGAAAAATAAAATGTTTAAGTTGTCCAAAACAGTCCGTGAATGGAGTTGAACTTTTCTGATGAAGGCTGTTAGAAAAATTTAGTTATGTTCTTGGTGTTTTAACTTGTATTCCCCCCTGAAAACTTGAGAAAACATGAAAATGTAGGGGTATGAACTCACCTTGAGTGATTTCAGTAGATAAGTGTTGAAGAAGAGAAGTGTTCGACCCAAGAACACTTGAAGAATCACTTGAAGATTCGAAGCTCTAACGCTAATATGATGGAGTTTGTGTAAGATATTCATGATTTGAGTAGAATGAAGTGAAATAATCATAAGGAGGATGAATTATACTTACTAAGAGTGGAAGAACGCTTGAAAATCAGCCTTGAATCTCGAAATTGGAGTGGGAAAAGTTTGAGAGAAAAGTGGTGTTTGATACTTAGTGAAATGAGGGCAAATGAGAGAAATGAGGAGAGAGGATGTTTGTTCCAGCTCTAAAAACGTGGGAATGAGTGTAAATTGAGTGTGAGGGACATTGAAGTGACCTAGGTAAGGTGGGGAGGTGTGGTTAGTCAAAGAGTGGGTGTGGGGTGGTTGCTTGTGACATTGGATAAGGCAAAGTCAACACCCCACCTTTAATAATTCACCCACTTGATTTTTATTATTTAGATAATGATTTTCATCAAAATATGTTTAAATTATGAATATTTAGAGTTTATTATGTTAAAATATAATTTCTGGAGAAAATCCCGCTTTAAAATCACGAAAAACGGGCTTAAAATGTTAAAAATATCAAAAATAGGCTAAAAGTGACAAATTTCCGAATTCTGGCCGAGGTTCGGCCTTCTGATGCTGAAACCGAGAGGAGGGAGGGTAGAAACCGAGAGGGGAGAAGAGAGAGGGAAGGAACCGAGAGGGGGGAGGAGAGAACAGAGGGGCGCGAAGAGACAGAGAGGAGAGAAGGAGCAGAGACCGAGAGAAGAGAAGAGATAGAGAGGCGGAGTAGAGACCGAGAGGCGGGTAGAGACAGAAAGTGGAGAAGCGACAGAGACCGAGGCTTGTTCCTCGCGTGCATTAGCCAACAGAGGCTCGGTCCTCGCGTGCCTTAGCCAACAGAGGCTCGGTCCTCGCGTGCCTTAGCCAACAGAGGCTCGGTCCTCGCCTAAGAGGCCTCTCTTCTTGGTTTCGGTTCCTAAAGCCTATTTTTCTCGTTTTCGCCCCGTTTTAAGCCGTTTTTGACCCGGTTAAGGGCCGGAATGACCCGAATGATTCTAAAAAGTTATGGGAACTATTTGAGGGAGATTTGGGAGAGATTTCTCATACTTGGAGAGATTTGGGAGAGATTTGACATTCTTGGAGAGATTTCTCATACAAAGAGATATTTGAGAGAGATTTCACATACTTGGAGAGATTTGGGAGAGATTTGACATTCTTGGAGAGATTTCTCATACAGAGAGATATTTGAGAGAGATTTGGGAGAGATTTCTCATACTTGGAGAGATTTGGGAGAGATTTGACATTCTTAGGGAGATTTCTCATACAAAGAGATATTTGAGAGAGGTTTCACATACTTGGAGAGATTTGGGAGAGATTTGACATTCTTGGAGAGATTTCTCATACAGAGAGATATTTGAGAGAGATTTGACATAGAGAGAGATAGAGTGAAAACGATTGAGAGAGGTTCCATGTGGGACAGTTGTGAGTGTCCGGCATCGCAATGCATGGTTCGTAAACCCTGTTAAGCCTTGTTTAAGGATCCTACACACTCCCGATGAGTAAACATCATTGTTTTATCGGTTTGGCTTGCCACTTACCGCAGCTTTTAGGTTAAAGAGATCTAGTTGCACGTACTTTTTGATTTATGTTTTCTTATCAGAATAGCGAGTTGTTTAGTAAATACTGAACGTAAGTCCTAGTACACAAGGGTTAGTTGAGCTGACCGGTTTGACTTGTTGACTTTATTTGACTTTGAATTGACCAGAATTTGACGGTTGTCACATGTACCACCTTGCTAACCCTTATAATGATCTTGAACGGACAACGGGGACTCAATTTCCCCCTCTTCCTGAAGCAAATCACACCTTTCCAGGGTGAGACCTTCAGGAGTACCATATCACCCACGTGGAACTCTAACTCAAATCGGCGTCTGTCGGCGTAACTCTTCTGCTGACTCTGAGCGGTCTGCAATTGTTGGAATAGTGTCTAAGGCTGCAAACATATTAGGCAGGTACTTGACCCGGTTGTGCATGGTCCTTTTGGGTTGCCTTCACCAAAGCAACTTGACTGGAGAAATAAATAGAGAAAGAGGTTATTATGATTTATTAATATGTTATAAGAATAATATATTAAAGGAGAAATCATATTTGTTTAATTAATATTGGTCAATAATTAATTAGGAATTAATTTTGTGATCAAGTGTAATTAGTTAAACTAGAGGGGTTGAATTGTAATTATGTGATGGTTGCAAAATAGAGCAATGGTTATCCTTGTTTAAGGATGGACGAATTCAAGGATAAGGATATCCTTAAAATCATCCAAGGTCCAAGAGATAAGGGTTTTCAAGGCTTATCTTGTGGTTGCTTGGTGGGCAAGTAACTGGATAAGGATAAGGACTGAAACCCTAATCTAAACCCTATATAAAGACCCCTAGGCCTTGGGAATTCGTGTACATGCTTCTAAGAAGTCCCAAGGACGATTTCCACCTCCTCACTTCTCTCTCTATAGCCTCTCCAATTGCTTGTGGTGTTTGTGAGCCATTAGAGGCACTACACTTGTAGTGCTTGCTTTCAAGACTTAGGGTTTGAAGATTTAAGTTGTTATTGCAATATGACAACAAGAGGTATGTAATCTAACCTTGTATATTAATTTCGAAAATAGCATTGTTCTTTAGGGTTTTATTCTTGTGTTCATAATGTTGTGTATCTAATAGCAAAACATAGATCCAAATCTAGGGTTGCATGCACACATAGGATTGTTTGTATAAAACTCATCAGTGGTATCAGAGCCTTTGGTTAACTTGTTTTCAATTAGTATTATTCAATTGTATGAACTTGACAAATTAGGGTTTATAGCCAATAAACCCTAGGAGGCCATAGATTTCGAGATTAGGGTTTCCTAACCCTAATTTGCGAAAATCTTGAAAGGGTTTTTGAATCCTTTCCTTTTAATCCAAGATTTCGAAATCTAGGGTTTGCAAACCCTTAGATTTCGAGATTTGCCTCCTTCCCTAAGATAAGATCCTAAATTTTAGGGATTTGGATAATTCCATATCTTGTAATTATCTTTTAATGGTTAAATATGGTAATTAAAGATTTTGAATTATCTCATCCCATTATTTTCGAAATTTAGAGGGATAAAAGGGATTAGGATAAGTTAATTGTTTAAATGGTAATTATCCTCATGATTTAGATAATCCCTTATGATTTAATAATTTAAATTGATAGTTTGATTTGTGATAATTATTAAATCAAGAGTTTTAATATTTAAAACTTTAATTTAAATGGTATTAAATTTCGAAAATTTTAAATTGGAAATTAAAACCTAGTGTTGGGCTCAGAAGATTACGTCTTTTGGGCTCGTCTTTTTATAATGTTTTGTATTACGGTTTGGGCCTGTCCAACCGTGAGTCTTTTATGCTTTGTATATAAGCTTATGCTTGCATGCATATTAGGTTAAGGTTTTAGAGATCTGAGAATACGATATTTTCCAGACGACTAAAGGTTTCTTTGATCATACTTGTAACCTTCCAATCCTCTACAGTTGATGTTCTTAATCGAGCTCTTCTGAGGATTTTGTTCTAATCATTCGACACGTTTGATTCAATCTTGTTCTATTATTTTACTGTGTTTATACCGTCATTGTTTATATACTTGTTCAAGATCTAATCGATCTTCAAAGATTAAAAGAAACTTTAATCTCATCAATTGGTATCAGAGCAGGAGGCTGTGTAATTGATACACATCTTTTCTGTGAAAAAGATTTTCATTAGGGTTTTTCCGCAAACATCAATATTTATTGAGCCATCATCTCTTTATTGACGTATCTTGATAATTATTATTTTGCCCTAATCTGCTTTATTACAAGTTTGATCTTTGAACAGGTTTTTCGATCATAATGGACGCAACACAATCAAACGTCATTAATATTTCCAACAGCATTGGTTCGACGACAAAGATTCCGATCTTATATACCCATGATTATGAAGTATGGGCACATCATTTTGAAGACTATGTTATTGGATCGGAGGAAAATGGGTATTTAATTTGGGAAGCCATCACCAACGGACCGTTTTCTCATTCTGCAACGTCCAGAATCATTAAAACTCAAAAAGAATACAATGATCTGCTCAAGGACGTGAAAGACATTGCACAAGATGAAAAGGATAAGTTCCAATGCAATATCAAAGCACTAAGATTGATCCGGTTCGCCCTTCAGTCCGATACATTCAGATTGGTTAGCTCATGCACGACAGCGAAGGATGTTTGGGACAGACTTCGCGAACTGTACTCTACAGACGAAGATCTTGAACATTCTATTCAAACTCTGCTTCTATCTGAGTTTGGTGAATTCAGACAAGGGGCTGAAGAATCTGTGATCCAGACGTTCGATCGCTTCAATCATCTTCTAAGCAAGATGATCAAACATGATATCGAAAGGAAGCTCATCGAACAGAAGGTTACATTCCTGAATGGTCTAAGATCTGAATGGAGAGCAGTAGTTTCCACAGTTAAAGCTCATGAGCAATTTAAATCATACTCTTTGGCGAAACTGGTGGGAATTCTCAAGTCTCAAGAGAAAAACGTGGTGCAAGAAAAGAATGTTGTTTCCGGTCTCGGTTCGTTGGCTCTCTTGTCAAAAAGTAAAGCCATTATGGAAGATGAAGACCTCAGCCTGGAAGAATATGATCTCACATCAGAAGATTATGCCTTGATGGTATCCAATCCCAAAAGGTTCATAAAGAAGAAATTTCCCAGCAACAAAAACCGAAACTGGCAGGGAAGTTACAGCTCTGAAAAGGTGGTTAATGAACCGAAAGCTGAGGAGCACAAGAAGGAACCAAAGGTTGACGGAGACTCTGGGGTGAGCTGTTTCTACTGTGGTGGGAAAAATCATTATGCTAAGGACTGTGTCCTCAAGAAAATGGCTGAGAAAGATGATGGGAACGATGAGGAAGCTGTGTTGCAGAAAAGACTAGATGAGTTGAGAAAGAAGAAGTCTGCTGCTAACCCGCCTAGTAATGCTCTTATTGTGCAGGGTTCTGTTCCAGGTGATGAGTTCGGTAGCACGGAAGTTTGGTCTACCGACTCAGAAGACGAGGAAGTGAGGCAGCCTACTCATGGAAAGCCGTTCGTGTCTAAGGAAAAAGGCAGTGGTGGTAAATGCCTTATGGTTTCTGACGTATCTCAATTGAGGGGATACAACACCGATGGAGGCAATGATGGACAGAATGCAAAGGAGGACATGTGCTTCACAGCCAAACCACTCAGCCAGCAGTTCAATGAGCTTGATGAACTGATAAAGAAGGTACAATCTGTTTTTATTTCATGTAAAGTACCATCATCCTCTTATGAGAAAGAACTAAAAAATGTCAATACAAGAATATCTCATCTAGATAGTAGCTTAACTCAAACTCGGGTCACAAATTCTAACCTAACTGATCAATTGAGCAGGGCAGCGTCGAAGAGTGAGGAGCGGAGAATGTGGATAGAGTTAAAGGAATCGGAATTAGTCAAAGTTAAAGATGAAAACATTTATTTGCAAAGAGACAATTTGAAATTGTTAAAACAACGAAATGTTTTTTGTTTAATTGCTAAACGTTTGTATTCTAATATTACTCAGCTTCACTTGGATTGTGAAATAGGCCAAAGGATTCACCGCATGATCTTGCCCTTCCTAGAATTTAAGGAAGATGAAATCGATGCCGAAGCCTATAATTGTGAAAGTGTGATATCGTCTGATGGCATAAATCCCACCTACATGTATGGACTGGACAAAATTGAGTCCTTCATTAAATCTAAAGACCACAAGCTCATGCTTAAAAATCTTTTGGATGAAAATGACAGACTTAAACTAAGGACCGAAACCATGCAAAAATTTGACTCTTTAAACGCCAACATAAGCTCAGAAAACAAAATTGATGTTGAAAATGCATCTGAGCTTAATGAGGACGACAATATGAGTGAAATTTCTGTAGAGGACACGGTTGACTGCTCAGAATTTATTAAAACCGAGCCAGAAAATCACAAGAATCTAATTTCTGAAAATTCTGTAGAGTTCGCTCGGTTGTCCCATCAAAAGTCCCCGAAATTAGTTGAGAAAGCTGTTGTGTATCAAAAGGTCAGGACTACTCCAAATCAAGTATACAAGGTAACAGGAGTAACCGAACATCAAACAGCTGAACTTGCAGCCATTGTAAACGAAGACAATGCTGATGGCTGTGATGAATACTTCTGGGAAGCTCCTATTGATAATGCAGACGAAACCATTGGTTTATCTGAAAGAACTTCCTGGAAGAGCAAAGGAAGATACATACCCGAACCATTGAATAAACCAAATAACTTCAATGAGCCGAGCACTAGTGGTACAAAAGATACTCCTCAGAAGAATGTTCACTCACCAAAAGAAGACATTCCTTCGGCTCCTTCGGCTCCTTCAGCTCAAAGTAATTCTACCGCAGTTCAAATGGAACCGGTCAAGGAATCAGCAAAAACGAAAGCAAATGTTCATCATCAACCTTCTCAGATGCGGAATAGGAAGATAGAAAGGAATAATAGATACAGGAAGAACCTTTCTGAAAGGAAACAATTCTGGCGTTCCCAGAATGCATACTTCACTCATCAAGACAAGAATCTAAAGTATGAAAACATTCCTGCAGAAAAGCTTGAAAGTCACAAAAACCGAAAGCCGAGGTTCGGTTCACAAGAAGATATCAACCGAAAGCCAAGGTTCGGTTCACAAGAAGATATCAACTGAAAGCCAAGATTCGGTTCACAAAAAGATAACAACCGAAAGCAGAAGTTCGGTTCTGAAAAGGATATCAACCAGAACCAAAGGTTCGGTTCCAAAGGTAGCTCCAACCGAACGCAAAGGTTCGGTTCTGAAGACAAAAGAGTACAAAACTCTAAGGTCGGTCCCTCCAAAGATCAAAAACAAAAGGGTCACCTAGAGTCTCCTTCTAAGTCTAATTCTTCTCATTCTTCTAATTCTTCCTCACCCTCTGTTTCATCTCGATCTCGTTCAAAATCCAATTCTTCTTATTCTCAAAAATCTCATTCATCAACTGAGCAAAAGTGGAAGCAGAAGGTCAGTAAATCCACATCAGAGACCGAATCTAACTCTACTAGTCTTAACAAAATAAAAGTTTACACCATTAAAAGGAAAGATAAAACAATTCTCGTAAAAAGAACTTATCTTGTTGATATCTCTCTCATTTCTCCTGTTTCAATGCAAAGCTCACGTGGACCCAAGAAACTTTGGGTTCCTAAATCTGTCTAAATTTTGCAGGTTATAAGTGACGAGCAGTTCGACGAAGAATGGTACATTGACAGTGGCTGCTCGCGTCACATGACAGGGAGGAAAGAGGAGCTTAGGGAGTACAGATCGCTTGCAAATGGTGGCAACGTCAAGTTCGGAAACAATTCTTTCGGCACCATAAAGGGATACGGGATGATAACCAATGGGGACTTCTCTATAAGGAAGGTGGCTTATGTGGAAGGACTCCAACACAACCTCATTAGTGTATCTCAACTGGTTGGAGGTACAGGTCTCAAAGTCTCATTCGATGATGAAGGTTCAGAAATCATAGAGAAAAAATCAAATAAAGTGATTCTCAAGTCAGAGCGAAAGGGTGAAATGTTTCCCTTAAACATGAAACCCATCAAAGGAAACCCAGCTGTATGCTTATTGTCAAAAGCGCAATCCGACGAAAGCTGGTTGTGGCACCGAAGATTATCTCATCTTAACTTTAAAGATATCAACCGTCTTGTTACAGGAGGTCATGTAAGGGGCCTTCCCTGACTCAAGTTCGACAGGGATCATCTGTGTGCTGCATGTGAAATGGGAAAGCAGAGTCGTCAAAGTCATCCATCTATAATCAACACAAAAGTTGTTGAACCACTCGAATTAATTCATATTGACTTGTGTGGTCCTTCATCTATCGAAAGCATCGGTGGTAGCAAGTATATTCTTGTTATCATTGATGACTTTTCACGATTTACATGGGTGTTCTTTCTAAAGCTCTAATCTGAAGCGACTCAAAAGCTGAAAATGTTTATCAAGCAAATTGAAGTTCAGCTCAAGAAGGTTGTTCGCAACATCAGAAGTGACAATGGTCTCGAATTCAAGAACAGGGAGTTTGAAGAGTTTCTTGCAGAAAAGGGAATCAGTCATAATTTCTTAGCTCCTTACACACCACAAAAGAACGGAACAGTCGAAAGACGAAACCGATCCTTGTGTGAAGCTGCCCGAACTATGCTAAGTTTCGCTTCTTTACCTC
Source organism: Lactuca saligna (assembly GCF_052625555.1). Taxonomy (NCBI): domain Eukaryota; kingdom Viridiplantae; phylum Streptophyta; class Magnoliopsida; order Asterales; family Asteraceae; genus Lactuca; species Lactuca saligna. Next base: position 174,173,979 of record NC_136417.1, on the reverse strand, counting down.
TTTATTTTTGGGCTGATGCTATTTCTGCTGCTTGTTTTACACAGAACAGGTCATATCTCAACAAAAGGTTCGCTCTCACCCCATATGAGATATTAAACAACAGGAAGCCAAACGTGAAATTTTTTCATGTGTTCGGCTCAAGGTGTTTCATCTTCAACTCTAAAGAACACCGCAACAAGTTTGATGTCAAAGCCGACGAAGGAATATTTCTGGGTTACTCTCTCACATCCAAGGCATACAGGGTCCTAAACAAGCGTTCAAGAAAAATTGAAGAGACGTATTATGTGACCTTTGACGACAACTATGTCAAGAAGCTATAGGCTAAAGAAAATACCACTGGTGAAATCTTTCCTCTAAATGGCAAAGTTACAGTCTCGGTTGCTAATTTATTCGAGACATTTCTGGAGCTCTTTGACGAACCAGAGAATGCTTCACTTTCTGAAGCAGATGCAGCAGATAACATGGTTGATCACATGGAGCAGATTGTCGAAGATGCTGCAAGGAGAATGTATGAAGAAGTATCAATCTCTAACGACTCTCCTTCCAACGAAGCTCAAATTGAGGGGGAGCCAAATGCTCAAGTCGAGGGGGAGCCAAACGCTCTAGTCCAGGGGGAGCCAAATCCCACAACTTCAACCGAAGAGACCTCAACACCAGGAAGCTCAGGCCCACTAGAATCACACGAACCTCATATCTTCCAAAGTACACCAACTGAGGTGGAACATGATGATGTGACACTCGGTTATGATAGCCAATCTGAGCTAGACGAAATAATCAATGCTGAATTAGACCCAACCGTTGATCCAAATCACCCTCCTCTTATCAAATGGACCAGAGATCATCCTGTCTCTCAAGTAGTTGGGGATGTATCTGAAAAGGTTCTGACCCGATCACAACTGAAGGCAAAACAAACTTCCTTATTTTCAAAGGTAGAGTTTTGCATGTTCAATTCATTCGTATCAAAAGTTGAACCAAAGACAGTTAACACTGCTCTCGATCACTCTGATTGGGTTCAAGCAATGCAAGACGAGTTGAACGAATTTGAAAGGAACAAAGTCTGGCGCCTAATTCCAACTCCTCCAGATGCTTCGGTTGTTGGTCTCAAATGGGTTTTTAGGAACAAAATGGACAAGGAAGGTAATGTTATACGGAACAAGGCTCGTCTGGTGGTAAAGGGATATTGTCAGGAGGAAGGGATAGACTATGAAGAGACTTTCGCTCCAGTAGCCCGGCTAGAATCTGTTAGAATATTTCTGGCTTATGCTGCCCACAAGAACTTTGAAGTTTTCCAAATGGACGTCAAGTGTGCATTTCTTAATGGAGAACTTGAAGAAACGGTGTACGTGGAGCAACCTCCTGGGTTCGTGAACGAAAAGCATCCAAATCATTGCTATATTCTGGATAAAGCAGTGTACGGACTTAAACAAGCTCCGAGAGCCTGGTATGAAACACTTACAAAATTTTTAAAGATGTCTAAATTCAAACAAGGTTCGGTTGACCCAACCTTCTTTCGCAAAAAGGAAGGTAACCACCTTATGATAGTTCAAATTTATGTCGATGACATCATCTTTGGCTCCACGAATCCAAGCTTAATGGCGGAATTCAGAAAGCTGATGGAGACTAAGTTTGAAATGAGCTCAATGGGTCCAATTAATTTTTTCCTTGGTTTAAACATAAGACAGGGACCCGAAGGCATCTTTATTAATCAGGAAGCTTACACGAAGACTCTCCTAGCAAAGTTCGGTATGATGGGAGACTCAAAAGTTAAAGTCCCTATGGCATTCGGCACTAAGCTTACCCCATCTCTAGACAAACCAGCTGTTGATATCACGCTCTATCGTCAAATGATTGGATCGTTAATGTATCTAACTGCTAGCAGACCTGATATCATGTTTTCTGTGTGTTATTGTGCTAGATTTCAGGCAAACCCTCGTGAACCTCACATGCTTGCAGTGAAGAACATCCTATGATATCTCAAGCGAACCACCTCCTTAGGTCTATGGTATCCATCCAACTCAGGCTTCTTTGTTCAAGCCTATTCTGATGCTGACCTTGGAGGATGTGGACTCGACCGAAAAAGCACGACTGGTGGATGTTAATTTCTTGACGGGAAGTTAGTCAGCTGGCAATCCAAGAAACAGACATGCGTGTCACTGTCTACTGCCGAAGCGGAATATATTGCAGCTGCATCCTGCACATCACAAGTGATTTGGATCCAAAGCCAACTTCGAGACTATGGACTCAATATGAAGAAGATCCCACTATATTGTGACTCCGAAAGTGCAATTAGGATCTGTCATAACCCAGTGCAGCACTCCAAAACCAAGCACATAGCACTAAGGTATCACTTCATCAAAGACCACGTGGAAGATGGAAACGTCGAAGTTCACTTCGTAAGAACCACTGATCAACTGGCTGACGTCTTTACAAAAGCTCTTCCTGAAGCATCATTCAATAAAATATTGCAAGGACTTGGTATGATGGAATCTGAATCAGTACCAAACTTAAACATAACAACCGAACGTTAGGGTTCGTCTCAACTATCTAACCCACTCATTTCGTCAAAGATAGTCTCTCAATGTTGTGTATTGGGTGTACAATTCTGTTTTTACTAGTATGATTAAAAAAAAAAAAAAAAAAAAAACTCTTAACTGAAACCAACCAAAGGTTCAGGTTCGGTTTTTCAAAATTTTCTAGAACCGAAACCAACCGAAGGTTCGGGTTCGGTTTTTCAAAATTTTGTACAACCGAAACCAACCGAAGGTTCGGGTTCGGTTTTTCAAAATTTTCCAAAACCGAAACCAACCGAAGGTTCGGGTTCGGGTTTTCAAAATTTTGTAGAACCGAAACCAACCGAACGTTCGGGTTCGGTTTTTCAAAACTTTTCTCAACCGAAACCAACCATAGGTTCAGGTTCGGTTTACCTCAAAAATTCCAAAAATTTTTTTGTGTTATTATTCGTTTATGTGGATACACTTTATGAACTTCCTACATGTCCCTAGAAGCATGCTGTTGTATGTGTCTCAAGCCTCATAAGATTTCGAATAAAGGCCTTCATGACCTGGTATACACAAACCTTGTCTTCCCAACAAGGCCACTTCATTTATTCTAATCGTGAGCTACCTCACTCTTTTCTCACATGAGTTAAGAACTTCCTGCTTGGTCCTTCTTCTTGCAGTAGAGGTACTTTTGTTATCTTACACCATCTCTTATTACTTCTCCACTACACTCATTCCATCATGGTAACCCTTGAGACTCTCAGCACTTACCACTGAGGTTTATGGTTGCACAACATCTGTGTTTATGATCTTAGTTTTGTGACACTACGAACTAAGTGAAACCCAAAATTCAACACCTAAGGAATTGACGGTGAACAATTATATTGTTCAAGCTTTTACTAAAGAATTGATGAAAGTACCATATTAAAATCTCCAGTTTTATGTGATTCCTATGAAAATGTATTAACCCATAACTTTTCTTCCCCTGGGATCTTGTCCTTATCTTTCTTTCTGAAGTTTTTTTTTATCCAGTCGTTTTTAGCCGAATTAAAAGAAGCCTTTCAACATTTCTCAATAAATGGTTGATCGTATTAATAACGGACATTCCTTTTGAAATCCTAAGTTTTTCTTTGTCCTGTGGCATTTAATGCGCGTGGTTAAACAGTAACGGTTTGTCCCTATGAAACGGCGCTTATTGGGCGGCGTGATCCTAGGAATCTGACACTCTCTCTCCTACGTGATCATCGTCCGTTCCAACTATCATCCATAAGAGATTTGAAACGATCTTTCTCTCTCTTCCCTCCCACTATAAATAGCCCGTTATACCTCCTTTTACCTCTTTACCACTCTCAAATTTTCCAAACTACAAACTCTCCCATACAGTTTCCTGTTCATCATCTTCTTCATACCTGCATCCATGGCTGACTCTTCTTCAGTTCATGCTACATCCCAAATCCTTCCCATTCGCCCACAGCAATGCTTGGTAATTGATCTTAACCCAAAGGCATACTATCCTTACATGTCGCCTGTCATAGAATGCCTAAAATACTCACAACTCGAACCAGCACTATCCAGAATCGCATCGGTGCCTATGACGGCCCTATCGCAGGTCTACGCGACTGCATATTATGACAAGGCCGTCGACCGAGTATTTTTCGAGATTGGAGACCACAAAACCTCCGTTTCTCCTCCTCGTTTCTGCTCTCTGCTCGGATTTGCTTCTGACTCATCCAGAGTCCATCCGGAGTCCATTCAAACTGGTCATATGTATAGCATGTTTTACAACATGGGATACACGGAGGTCCTTACATCCATTGCCAGATTCAAGAAGTCTTGCTTACCGCCTCAATGGAACGGTTTATTTACAGTCCTGTTCAAGGGACTGTCGGAGAAAAGCTCAGGTTCAGACGGTGCCAGTCGTCTGTTCCTTACCATTCTGTATGGAGTTTACAATGGGATCAACCTGGATTACGGGTTTGTTCTATGGCAACAACTTCTTCAGAGCCTCTCATCTTCATCCAGACATTCTGAAGTTTCATTGGCCCGATTCTGGATTCTAATCACTAAATGGGCAATGGACAGATTCGACGTTCCTACTGCCGAAGGTGCATCGATGACTTCAGTTGGTACTTTCCACACCAAGAAGATCATCATCTCAGATGCCTCCAAATTCTCCTTTATTGGCTCTATTCCAGAGTCCATGTATGGTAATGTACCTTCGGACAGCCGGCTGATTAGAAAGCTTAAGGAGCTAACACCTTCTGGTCCAAGGGTTCTGACCCCGGACATGCTCAAATCTATCCACGATGCAGATAAACCACTGAGCAAAGGTAAAAAGGCGGACAAAGGAAAGTAAGCAGCAAAACCTTCAAAGGGGCCTTCTCCTAAGAAGAGGAAACAGACAAAAGTTGCACCTTCCCCCCCACCGAAGAAGAGGAAGACTCAACCAAAGCGAAAGCTTATTATACCCTCCTCTTCGAGTGACTCTGAGGGTGAGAGTTCGGGTTCTGACGACTCTCAAGGGGATGCTTCTCCTCCACGAGGCAATACACCACCTCGATCCCCTACCCCAGAGATTCAAATACCTAATTCCCTAATTCCTTCTCCTCCACAAATCTTTACCACCACCACTGAATCACCCCATGTAGCCGAACCTCCTCAACCCAAAAACCACACAACCGAAACTACCCATATACAACCACCCACCGAAACTACCCATACACAACCACCAACCGAAACTACCCATACAGAACCACCAACCGAAACTACACCTTCACCCACTCAACCTTCTCCTAATAAACCCTCCACACCCCCAACCTCTCCACCCTCATCATCTCATGGCAATGCCTCTGAGGGTGAAAACCCTTATCTCGGGGGAGAAGACATGATCTTTGATTCGGTCTACTATAGTCCGTTTCAAGTTCAGAGTGACGAGGAGGATGATGCACCTGTCACTAAGAAACATCTCAAACAGCTCAACGAGAAGATTGATCTCCTTCTCGCCTCCTCGTCCAACCAACAATCAATCCTGTCTGAAGTTGCACTTCAGAAGATTGTTGATGCCTTCACCAGGGCTCAACATGATTCAGCAGCCTCAGCAACGGCTGCAATTCAGGCATCTACCCGAGCATGTGAGGTGGCGACCGAAAAAGTCGATAAACTATTTTCTGATGCCTCTACTCTTCTGCAGTCCATGCAACAAAGTGCAGTTGCCACACAGGCATCTTTGGAACCGATTGTCCAACAATTGGTCTCCTTTGTCACATCGGAGTTGCCATCGTTCGCCAATCTACGTAAAACCATAAGCGACGACAACTCGGCTTTTACAGCCTCTATTGAAGCTCGTCTAGTCAAGCTTCAAGAAGATCTGACATCCGAGCGTTCTTTAATGGACGATCTGGCATTAAAAACAACTGCTCTTGAGGTCAAGACCACTCAGCTCTCTCAAACTCAACAAGAGCTGGAAGATCTTCGCTCTGAAAGGGAGGTGGTTAAGACGTGTGTTTCGGATGTCCACGCTGTCATCTCAAACATCTTGGAAGCACACGATCCAATTTTAAACTTTTCGGTGAGGTGATCCCTTGCTGAAAAGCTCTCTCCAGCCATCGATCTACTTAACAAAGTCGAAGGCCTCCCAAGTTTTGTGTCCATTCCGAAACAAGGGGGAGATGAGAAGACAAGTACAAAACCACCTCCTTCCTCCAAAGCTACTCATACAACTGAACCATCTTCAACTCATCAAATTTTAAGTTCAGGTATGAAGAACAAAGGTAAAGATATAGCTGAGGACGAAGATGAAGAAGGCGACAAGGAGACCATTGCCGACATTTTGAAACGAAAGAACAGTCGCAAGGTTGGTGATGATGCCAGTCGTGAGGCGCGTGAGGTTACCGAAGCCGAACGCAAGCAAAAAGAAGCCCACGATCTCCTTGAGAGCCGAAAGACTCTCTTCCCTGCCTGGACCAGGGAACGCTTAATCAAAGAGGCCATCGAAACACCCAGCATCCTATGGCTTGAGCCAGTCATATCGTTCGACTGCAGCAATACTGTCGATTTGCAGTTCGATATGCCGCTGACTCGAAAGGCGTTTATCTTTCACGTCTTCTCTAATATTTTTGATGTCCCTCACCCGAACGCTGAGCTTGACAGGGAGCTCATTGACTTTTATCTGACGGCTGCTCGTCCTCAATTCCTTACATGGAGCGCTCAGAAGATTGTCAATGTTCGGGTGCTAAAACCTTACACTGAGGGACGTTTTATAAACGTTCGGTTCAAACTGATTCGGGGATCTGCAAAATCTGTTCATCTCATCTCTCTGGCAGATCTACCGAATCTAAATCCTCATGATTGGATCGTCCTGTATAATATCCTTTTGACCAATGAAGCTGAATATGGTCCCATTCTAGACCATATCAAAAGGATGTTAATCTGCTATATCATGGAGGTTTCCCTTATGGATCAGGAGGTCGCCACAGTCTTCAAGAAGAAACCCAAAATTGCTCCTGTGGGATCGGCCAGTGATCTCAATCAAATGCAGCTGGGCAAGATTGATCCGAGACGTAACACAGTTATGTTCACTAGAGCTGAAGGACAGAAATGTCTCTTCGCTTTAGCTGATAAGCATCTTTACACCACAACCTGCTTGGAGCATGTGCTATTTATTGTTAAACGGTGTAAAGAGAATTCGGCCGATGATGTTAAGTATTTTGATGATATGATCAACTGGTACATCCGGTTTAGACAGACAATTCTTTCCATCACCAAGTGTCTGTTTAGTACCGTGAAGAAGGTACCAGTTTCGGCTGCTGGCCCAAGTAATAAATAAAGATCTCGCTCCAAATTGACGCAAAGGGGGAGATTGTTGGGCTCAGAAGATTGCGTCTTTTGGGCTCGTCTTTTTATAATGTTTTGTATTACGGTTTGGGCCTGTCCAACCGTGAGTCTTTTATGCTTTGTATATAAGCTTATGCTTGCACGCATATTAGGTTAAGGTTTTAGAGATCTGAGAATACGATATTTTCCAGACGACTAAATGTTTCTTTGATCATACTTGTAACCTTCCAATCCTCTACAGTTGATGTTCTTAATCGAGCTCTTCTGAGGATTTTGTTCTAATCATTCGACACGTTTGATTCAATCTTGTTCTATTATTTTACTGTGTTTATACCGTCATTGTTTATATACTTGTTCAAGATCTAATCGATCTTCAAAGATTAAAAGAAACTTTAATCTCATCACCTAGTATTTTTGAAATGTTTAAAATACACCCTATACTATTATATTATTACAAGTTTAATAAATATATATATATATATATATATATATATATATATATATATGTATAATTAATATGCTAGTCTTACTGTTAGTAGGCCTCATTCACGAAGTTGGTCTATAAGGTGGGTATAAGGTTGATGCCTATAAAATGGCGCTTAATGGGTGTACACTCACACCCACCCCTTGCTTGATAGGTGGAGGGTCGTTAGCCGAACGGGTAGGGTAGGGCAACCTCATCCTCTCATTAAAAGTATAATATGAAATACAAAGTAACTACATGGTTTTCAAAAAAATTTCCCAATCCTAGTTACTTTAGGAAAAGTGAGTTGATGCAATCCCATGAAATTACACTTTGCACCTTGCTAAGAAGTTAGTGGAGCGTGTGTGGTTTCCCGGCACACTAATTGGTTCTAAGCAAAGGTGGCAAAGGGTGATTCATTGTTTATCATAGTTCGATGGAGCGTGTGTGGTTTACCGGCACATCAAATAGGTGATCGTTACAATGAAGGCACCATGTGAATTTGCATGGTAATTCACACCGCTTTGTGATCCTCGGTATCACAGTCACAAACGAGAGGGGCATATCGAGATTTAAACATGCCATTGAAATGTTTCAATGAATCTCATCCGAACCTAGGAATTCTCAATACATTTAGAACTTATAGTTATGTTTTTCATGGTGGAGATTTAGTGAATCGTCATTCACTTAGCTTCAAAGTGTTTGCATATTAGATTACGGCATCCCTTTTCTAATGTGTAAATATTGTTGTTGGATCCTAGCCCTAATTTTCTTATTGGGTGATAATTAGGGATCCAAATTCTAATCTATCTTTGTCCTTTCTATTTGTAGATGTCGAACGCGAACAACGCTGCTGCAAGCTCATTCACATTGATGAGCCTTTGCCAAAAGGTGACGTTCGATGGAACGAACTTTAGCGAATGGATAAGATACATTCGCACGATTGCTCGCTACGAGGACAAGGAGTATGTCCTCGATTAGAAGCTCGAGAAAATTAATCCTGAAATCGCTACTCCGGCTGAAATCACCGCTTTTGAAACTCATGAGCATGATGCAACGAAGGTTCATTGCATCATGATATCCACTATGAACTCCGAATTCCAAAATTCCTACGAGGACATGTATCCGTACGAAATGCACCAAGACTTGTTGGAGAGATACCACCAAAACGCGAGGCAAGAGCATTACGAGATTTTCACTAACATTATTTCCGCCAAAATGGGTCATGGAGAATCTCTTACCGTGCACCTGCAAAAGATGCAAAGGTATGTCGATCGACTTCGCAAGTTAAATGTTGACTTTGGGGAAGACTTGGCGATCGACATGGTGCTTCACTCTTTGCCGTCGTGTTACAATCAATTTAGGATGACCTACCGCATGAATAAGGAAGAGGTCACCCTAAGCAAGCTCCAAGGTCTCCTTAGGGTTGCTGAGAGTAATCTCAAGGACATGTCCATTGCACCTACTCCCAATCCACCCGTTACTCCTGTTATGGCCATTGGGCAAGAAAGAGGCAAGAAAAGGAAGGCTCCGTCTAAGAGCTACTGCAAGGGAAAGTCCCGAGATGGTTCCTCATCTAGTGGGACAAAAGTTGATCCCACCAAGCCTACTTCTAACCCAAAGGAGGCAGAATGCCACCATTGCCACAAAATAGGACATTGGAAGAGAAGCTGCCCAGAGTACCTGCAGGCCATCAAGGAAGGAAAGATCAAGCCGTCTTTCGCAGGTATATACACAATTAAATCTAACGATTCATCTCATGCTATTTCTTGGGTTCTTGATACCGGTTGTGGTTACCACATTTGTTCTAATGTGCAGGGACTAAGAAGAAATAGGGATGTGGAGCATGGAAGGATAAATTTAATCATGGGGAACAGAAGATCGTCGCCTGTGACCAAGATTGGAGTGTATTCTTTAGTGCTTAGGAATGGTTTATGTTTAGATTTGAACAATTGTTGTTATTCGCCAGAAATGGCTAGAAACATCATTTCATTTCATGGTTTGTTTAGACAAGGTTTTAGATTTTCTTTTAATAATGAGAATGGTTCTATTTTGGCTTATATAAATGGTGTCTTTTATTTTGAAGCAATATTGTGTAATGGAATTTATGAAACTGTTATGATTGTTGATAACTTAGGAAATGATGTTTTATGCATGGATTATTCAAATATTATGGATAAGGCATCCTTGTGGCATTGTCGTCTTGGACATGTCAACAAGAAACGCATAGCCCAACTCCAAAAGGATGGAGTGTTGGAGTCATTCGACCTTAGGGAAGATGACACATGTGAGTCTTGTTTACTTGGAAAGATGTAACGACCCAAAATTTAAGACCAAAAATTTCTTTTAATAAATCATTACTTAAAGTAAAGTCTTCATTCCAAAACATATTATGAGTATAAGTTTTCAAAACACATGTTCATTATCAGAGTAAACATTCCCAGGCTATCTAATCTATGGTGTGTGCCATGCGATCACCCCGAGCTCTTCCCTCCGCTACCGGAAGTACCTGAAACCAAAACTGAAAACCGTAAGCACGAAGCTTAGTGAGTTCCCCTCCCTACCACATACCATGCATAACCACATACTGTACATACTGGGCCACGCCCACTATCTTGGGCCTCGCCCCCTACCTCGGGCCTTGCCCGCTACAACGACCCCGTCGTTCCAGGCTCCGCCTGGCTTCGAGCCCCGCTCGGATACAAATCTGTTTTACTTAGGCCCCGCCTGTCACAGGGCCTCGCCCGCCAACAAATAATAACACATAAACATTTCACAACACATGACTAACACATACAACTGGTTTTGTCTTAAGGCCTCGCCTATCCTAGGCCTCGCCCATGTCCTGCTACTGATGAGTCATGGGACCCCGTCCACGCTCCTAATAGTAGTGAGGTACGGGCCTAGCCCACTTTCACTCCTGTTCTAGTTCGCGCCTCGCCCCTATTCTGCTACTAATGAGATATGGAACCCCATCCACACTCTGCTACTGGTGAGATACGGGACCTCGCCCACACTCACCTCCCTACCAGGCACATACATGTATCACACATACAACAAGTATAAACTATCATATAAACAATTCCTTGGGCACCCGCCCGCTATTACTGGACCTCGTCTTGAAAATAATACTAGCATATTGTGCCTAGGGTTAACCCCGGGTCTTCTACTCATAACTACATGGGCCGGCATTGTGGTCTTAGACCCATTCACACAAAGGGAAACTCACCTGCACTGGCTGAACTTGCCGATGATCTCACTAGTTGCTGTCTGACAACTCACGGAACTCCTGCTCCCCTTGCTCCCCGAAATACCAATATTAATGCAACACTGAGTCTAACTGACCCCCGAAAGACAACCAAGTCCACCCTGGTCCAAAGTCAAAGTCATGGCCAAAGTCAACCTTCCAGGTAAACCCTACTCGCCGAGTCACCCTACTGACTCGCCGAGTTCGAAATGATCAGATACCTTCCATTCGCGACTCGACTCGCCGAGTCAGTCCATGACTCACCGAGTCTACCGATTTCTGAGTCCAGACCTGTCCAACTCACTGAGTCTCCACCCGACTCACTGATTCGAGTCACAACTCGAAGGGTTTGGGGGGTTTCGCGACCTGACTCGCCGAGTCCAAGAACAGACTCGCCGAGTACAAGGCAATCTGCATACGACTCGACGAGTTGTTCATCCCACTCATCGAGTTTCTCCACAACTTCATGCTACTCGCCGAGTCCACTCAAAGGACTCGCTGAGTCCCTTCAGTTCTCCTTACATGCAGAAGACCTTTGAGTCATGCATGGACTCCAAACTGTAGATCTACCCTTCCCAAACCTATTCCCTACGTAAAGCTGCAATCTTTACATGTAGAGAAGGAGATCTAGTCAAAACATGCCAAAAACTAGGGCTTAAGGCAAAAAGACTCCATGATCCACTCAAGGGCTGATACTTTACGGAATTCTAGACCAAAACAAGCATGGATCTGAGGTAGCAACCTCATATCTGGACCTCAAGCTCGAGATTGATTTCAAACATGGCTTAAAAGCCCCAAAACTCATAACCAAGGAAAATCTGGAGGAGAGAAACGACTTAATACCTTCAAATGCTCTGAAATGATCCCCAAATTTCGGATCCAATGCCACTCCTTGATGCTTCAAAGATTCCCACTTCTTCTTCTTCCTTTAACTCACTCAAAAATGGCCAAAAGCATGAATGAACACAATGGGGGCTTATGGTGCGGCGTTCTGGGTGTAAGAGATAGTAAAGGAGCACTAGGAAAAAGAATGAGACGATTAAATAGGCTCCAAGCCCCGGATTTAGGGTTTTCCTCGCACAGATCCTACTCGCCGAGTCGCCTTGGCCGACTCGCCGAGTTGGTCACTTATTCCTCGACTCGGATCCTGCTCGGACTCGTCGAGTCCTTCCTTGGACTCGCCGAGTCGACCCTTAAATTAGGGCTTTTCTTTCCTTTCTTGTCCTTTGAAAATTTGGGTGTTACAACTCTCCCCCAATAAACTAAACTTCATCCTTGAAGTTTACTATACTCTACTGCCGGTGATCTGCCTCCAAAGCCCCACCATCCATTCTAGCACCAGCTGCCTAACTTTGCTGGCCTTCTGTTCAATCATTCAGACCAACGTCAATCCTTACAGATAAATATCTCGGGTCCATCCTGAGCCTGAACATCCTGTAACACAACTTACTCAACCGACAATCTTTTTGGTAATCTCCAAATACTGCACTGACCCCGTAGGGGTTCACCCTTTCTTTCCTTACGCGCTTTCCTTGCCTCTCCCAAGGCAATGCTCCATAACCATCTATCCCTTCTGCCGCGGTGAAGACCCTTTCCTCACCAAATCTATTACTCCCGCCACTCCCAGTACAGGTCATCGTTGCCAGTACCCACTGGGCATTCTTCCTACTATCATTCGGTGTCGAGCACCCCACGATCGACTAACTAAATTCCACCATACTCTACATCCCCGCACTGCTACTGACTAGAAATCCTGTTATTCTTATCTGACTTTCGAATGAACTGAGACCATCCTGGTCCCTACCAACCTATCAATATCTGGATTACCGACTCTCACCGATTACTGACCCAGCACAACCACTAGTCGCTCCCAGCGACATTCGAAGATACTTCCGCCACCTATACTGCCCAATCTATTCTACCATGCTGGCACTACAATTTCCTGGGATCCCCGATCCCCTTGCTTAGACGCTAAGATCCTTACCAGGTCGCACCTGTGTTGCTAAAACTCACGGGCCTCGCCCACAGGTCTCACCCAACCATACTACTGAGCCACCCTGCTCTCAGGTCTCACCTATACTGCTATCTTCATACGGGCCTCTTCCAAGGTCTCATCTCTCAATGGCTATATAGGCAACTCCATATCATTCTCATCCATTCCCCATTCCCTATCCCTATCTGAATGCTAGGAGATAAGGGCCTCGCCCCGACTCCGCCAACGAAGCTACCACAAAATGCTACGGTTGCCCGTAGTCTGACAACACTTCCACCACTGACTGCTAGTGAATGCTACGGCCACCCCGCAGTCTTACATCACTTTCCACCACTGACTGCTAACACGAAAACATCTCCTGCTATTTGACCTCAAGATCTCTATTCCGACTCACACGAGTTCTACATGCGACCCTTTAACCTGAATCCGAACCACATACCCACCACTACCCTTTACACGCACGCACTGATGGGAAGTTCTCAAACTCCTAACCCTGAACTACTCGATTCGTCCAACGCTGAACTACCTTCTTTCCTTCTCAGAATCATATACCCGATCTGGATTTGCGTGCCCTTACCCTTATACACTCGGAGGTTTCTCCCCCACTTTGGTCATGCTTACACCTCGATGATCGATGAGAATAAATCCCAATCCTTGCTACCATAATCAATCCGCTGAGGAATCCCGAGCTTACCGTAGCTAAGGATCTAACCTGTCCATTCTAAAACTTATACGGCTCCGAACTAGCGAGACATACCGAGTCTCTCCAAGGCATGCTACGGATACTGCACTCAAAGTAACCTTCTTCGATACAACCCATCCCTTAATTACTAACCAATAACCAAGGTATGCAAATGGCATATAACTCGATCACAATGAACCCGCTCGAAAATAAAATGCTCAACCGCTAATGATGCAGAACCATAACAATATAATCATGCACAAAATAAAAGAACTGAAAACGGAAGTCGCATACTTGCAATGTCCGGCGCTGCTCGCATCTCCAGAGTAGCCATCTGAAAAGCCCGGCCTCCTACCGCAGGCGCCTCCGCACGGCCCTGACGGCCATCTGTGATCCTCAAAGTTGCAGGGGCAGGTGCCATCACCCGTCCTGCTGAAAGCAAACTGGGGCACTGGGCCTTCTTGTGGCCCCGCTGATTGCAGTGAAAACATATAAAGTCTGATCCCTGAGTGATGGTAGCAGTACAATCTCTGCTAAAATGACCAGTCCGACCGCACCTGAAACAGCCAGACTCACCACCACTACCACTCCTGCACACGCCCCCGTGCGTCCTGCCACACCTTCCGCATCGAATGCGGTCCTGATAATCCCTCAATCTCGAATCTGATCCCTTGGGCCTTTTGCCCAAACTCGCGACTACCTGAACCTCATCTGGCTTCCACTTCCGGATCTGCTCCAAATCAATTTCCCTCTCCCTGGCCCGAGAAATCATATCTTCCAGCGTCTTACAACCGGACCTGCTCACGAACTCCCTGATGTCATCCCTCAGCATCTCGTGATATCGTGCCTTCTTCATCTCCTCATCCGCGACATGGAACAAGAAGGGCTCTCTCTCTGAACTTGTCGGTGATCTCCGCCACAGTCTCAGTAGTCTGCGTCAAATCCTGAAACTCCCGGGCCAACTGCTGCACCTTAATAATCGGCGAAAACTCCGCTCTAAACCTCGCTGAGAAATCACTCCAAGTCATTGCGTCCAATGCGGCATCATCACCCAAAGCGTGACCAATCTCCTCCCACCTATCCCTCGCTCTGTCCTTCAGAAGACAGGAAGCGAGTCTGACCTTGTCCTCCTCAGGACACCGGCTCGTACGAAATGCATTGGCAACATCAGCCAACCATCTGCTGCTAGCGATGGGGTCCCTAGCCCCATGATAATCTGGTGCCCCGCAAACCCTGAACTCCCGAAATGTCAAGGTACGCGCTCCTAACAAAGCCATCATCTCAGTACGGAAGGCTCCCAGCCTCTCATCCAAAATCTCCAATATACCCTCCTTGACCATGCCAAAGATCACAGGAGTCTGAGCTAGAATACCGCGCGTAACCTCCGCTGATATCAACTCTCTCATCCGCTCCTTGAGCTACTCGACCCCTAAACCCGAGCCTAATCCCTCTCCAGCGCCTGATCCGCCCGCTGGTCCCTCTTGCAATGTCACCATACTGAAATATATAACATAACCACTATCAGAATACTCCTCACTGCTGCGAGACCAAACATACTCAATACCAGGTTCCCAGTCTAGTCTCGGCCTTTCCCGAATCGAGTACGGATCCTCTGCTTTCAGTAGTACGGGCCCATACTACCTTCCACATCTATCCGTACTTTCCTCAGGAATTGCTTTGACTCCACCAGGTCCCTTTTCTACTTCTACTGCTCCCAGCACTACCTCATCCTAGGCTTACCCTAGGGAAACCTTTGACTCAACTCAAACCAGTCCTCAGCTGCTGAAGGCCTCCTCGCAACGCCAATTAGCCATCACCTGGATACCATCACATGTGACGAGGCTCAGATAATCCTTCAAGTAAAAGACTCGTTCCTACAACGATTGGACTCAAACAAGAGCTGCACAATAGGACCAAATCCAACACTCTGAGATTATTCAACCCTGATCACATGTGACGTGACGTATCCACCTAATGGCTAACTCCCATCACTTAGAATCTAATGTTCACAAAAGTACCCACTAATTTTAATATTTATAACCTAACAAACTTAGAATATCTATGCACTTATAGGCAGTGTACCTAGTCAGATTACAGTATAGCTTAGGTAAGTCGGGTGTCGATCACAGGGAATGGTGTTCTAATTAATTTACTTACTTATTAAATTGACCTAATTTATTAACAAGTTTAATAGGGGATTTTATCTGGTTTTACAAGATCAGATGAACTTAACTCAAATTCAATAATAAAAACACACTCTTGTTTAGTTTTGAATCCACTTATCCCTTATGGCTAGTTAATGATTACAGATTATTAAGTTGGTTTTTTAGTTGTATTAGTAATTTAGTTCTATCTTACCAATAACTAACTAATTCATGTCTAACCATATATGTTCATACATAATTAAACACAGAACTAATTATAAATGTAAATATGCTATGTAAGATTTGTTGTGTAAACGCAATTATGATCACAATTCACGTTCTCTAGCACAGCTAAACTTTATTTATTCTAATTACTAACTAAGATTGGTCAATCCTAGCTCTAATAATTCAATGTTCACTAAATTATTAGGTAAACAGGTTCATGCAGTTTAATGGTCACTAAGCTACACAGAACATGCAATTAAGCAATTAGGTAAACAAATAATAACATGCTAGGTTATACAAATCAAACACAAGCAAATTTTTACCAACTAAGCTCAATCCATAATCATATAACTATTCATAAGTTCAAATCTTCATCTAGCTAAACAAGAGTAGCTAGATTCAGCTGCTCATCATAGTAAATAAATCAACACAGCTAAAACTAATGAAAGACATGTTCTTATTTAACTAAATTATAAACCTTTACTTCTTTTGGTGTTGAAAACCCTCTTCTAGAACCTTTCTTTCGCTCTGAATCGTCTCCTGGAATTCTTTTTCTTCTGCCAAAAGCTTCTCTCTTCGTAATAATCAGGAGGACTTATATAATCCTCAAAAACCCGCGCCACGTCGTGGGCTTCAAGTAATCCGTATCCTTCAAGGAAATCCTCTGCGTCGCGATGTTTATCTTCTGGAACACTCGTGCCACGTCGTAGGCTTCACCGCCACATCGTGAATTGAGCTCTTATCATGAATTTATTATTTTCTTGTCTTCCAAGCCTCCCATGTTCCCCATTTTGTCACCTTTGGTCCCTCTCTTCGAAAATCCTTTGTATTGACTGAAAATAACAATTTAAACTCATAAATATCATTATTCTGAACATATTATCAATTTATTAATAAAAATGTACTTAAATACTGCCTAAAAATAAGTATAAATATGGCAATATCAGAATCCCACAATGCACAAAGCAAGCAACATTCAGACAAGGGAAAATCTAACCATAACATACCCAAGCAATCATATTCACATAGCAAGAATCTGAACTAGCATGCAACACAACTCATAAACTCATGCATAACCTAATCAGGCTATCCTACTACTGACTATTCAGCACTATCATGTAGATCAAAAGCACATATAACAGGCACATAAGGCATCCTCCCTAGATCCTTAGTCCTAATCTAGCATGTTGTTCTATTAACTGATAATCAAAACATAAACTTGTATGGGTATTTTGGGGCACTTACTTGAGCTCGGTTGATTGCATGCACCACACCTCTTTTCTCTTCTCAAAGTTTTTATCTTTCCGAATTCTTTTTGCTTTTCTAAAACTATTTTCTTTATCAAAACTCCCTTTTTACAAAACTGTCTTTTCATTTTGAAAACATCTTTACCAATTCCTCAGTTTGAGTTCAGACACCCCCGAGGGCATGTCTGAATCCCTCAAACCAAGGCTCTGATACCAACTTGTAACGACCCAAAATTTAAGACCAAAAATTTCTTTTAATAAATCATTACTTAAAGTAAAGTCATCATTCCAAAACATATTATGAGTATAAGTTTTCAAAACACATGTTCATTATCAGAGTAAACATTTCCAGTCTGTCTAATCTATGGTGTGTGCCATGCGATCACCCCGAGCTCTTCCCTCCGCTACCGGAAGTACCTGAAACCAAAACTGAAAACCGTAAGCACGAAGCTTAGTGAGTTCCCCTCCCTACCACATACCATGCATAACCACATACTGTACATACTGGGCCACGCCCACTATCTTGGGCCTCGCCCCTACCTCGGGCCTCGCCCGCTACAACGGCCCCGCCTGGCTTCGAGCCCCGCTCGGATACAGATCTGTTTTACTTAGGCCCCGCCTGTCACAGGGCCTCGCCCACCAACAAATAATAACACATAAACATTTCAGAACACATAACTAACACATACAACCGGTTCTGTCCTAAGGCCTCGCCTATCCTGGGCCTCGCCCATGTCCTGCTACTGATGAGTCATGGGACCCCGTCCACGCTCCTAATGGTAGTGAGGTACGGGCCTAGTCCACTCTTACTCCTGTTCTAGTTCGGGCCTCGCCCCTATTCTGCTACTAATGAGATATGGAACCCCATCCACACTCTGCTACTGGTGAGATACGGGACCTCGCCCACACTCACCTCCCTACCAGGCACATACATGTATCACACAGACAACATGTATAAACTATCATATAAACAATTCCTTGGGCACCCGCCCACTATTACTGGACCTCGTCCTGAAAATAATACTAGCATACTGTGCCTAGGGCTAACCCCGGGTCTTCTACTCATAACTACATGGGTCGGCATTGTGGCCTTAGACCCATTCACACAAAGGGAAACTCACCTGCACTGGCTGAACTTGCCGATGATCTCACTAGTTGTTGCCTGACAACTCACGGAACTCCTGCTCCCCTTGCTCCCCGAACTACCAATATCAATGCAACACTGAGTTTAACTGACCCCCGAAAGACAACCAAGTCCACCCTGGTCCAAAGTCAAAGTCATGGCCAAAGTCAACCTTCCAGGTAAACCCTACTCGCCGAGTCACCCTACTGACTCGCCGAGTTCGAAATGATCAGATACCTTCCATTCGCGACTCGACTCGCCGAGTCAGTCCATGACTCGCCGAGTCTACCGATTTCTGAGTCCAGACCTGTCCAACTCACTGAGTCTCCACCCGACTCACTGATTCGAGTCACAACTCGAAGGGTTTGGGGGGTTTCGCGACCTGACTCGTCGAGTCCAAGAACAGACTCGCCGAGTACAAGGCAATCTGCATACGACTCGACGAGTTGTTCATCCCACTCATCGAGTTTCTCCACAACTTCATGCTACTCGCCGAGTCCACTCAAAGGACTCGCTGAGTCCCTTCAGTTCTCCTTACATGCAGAAGACCTTTGAGTCATGCATGGACTCCAAACTGTAGATCTACCCTTCCCAAACCTATTCCCTACGTAAAGCTGCAATCTTTACATGTAGAGAAGGAGATCTAGTCAAAACATGCCAAAAACTAGGGCTTAAGGCAAAAAGACTCCATGATCCATTCAAGGGCTGATACTTTACGGAATTCTAGACCAAAACAAGCATGGATCTGAGGTAGCAACCTCAGATCTTGACCTCAAGCTCGAGAATGATTTCAAACATGGCTTAAAATCCCCAAAACTCATAACCAAGGAAAATCTGGAGGAAAGAAACGACTTAATACCTTCAAATGCTCTGAAATGATCCCCAAACTTCGGATCCAATGCCACTCCTTGATGCTTCAAAGATTCCCACTTCTTCTTCTTCCTTTAACTCACTCAAAAATGGCTAAAAGCATGAATGAACACAATGGGGGATTAGGGTGCGGTGTTCTGGGTGTGAGAGACAGTAAAGGAGCACTAGGAAGAAGAATGAGACGATTAAATAGGCTTCAAGCCCTATATTTAGGGTTTTCCTCGCACAGACCCTACTCGCCGAGTCGCCTTAGCCGACTCGTCGAGTTGGTCACTTATTCCTCGACTCGGATCCCGCTCGGACTCGTTGAGTCCTTCCTTGGACTTGCCGAGTCGACCCTTAAATTAGGGCTTTTCTTTCCATTCTTGGCCTTTGAAACTTTGGGTGTTACAAAAGATGACTAAGTCGCCCTTCGCTGGTACGTGCGAAAGGGGTGAGGGTCTATTGGACCTCATACATACCGATGTGTGTGGATCGTTTAGATCTACCACGAAGGATGGAAACCACTTCTACGTGACTTTTACCGATGACTATAGTAGATATGGGTATATCTACTTGATCAAGCAAAAGTTAGAAACTTTTGAAAAGTTCAAAGAATTCAAGAATGAAGTGGAGAATCAATTGGGCAGGAAAATCAAGATGCTTCGATCCGATCGAGGAGGAGAGTACCTAAGTCTTGAATTCCACAATTATCTCAAGGAGTGTGGAATAGTTTCACAATTGACGCCACCTAGGACACCGCAGTTGAATGGTGTGGCAGAAAGACGTAATCGAACCTTGTTGGACATGGTTCGCTCTATGATGAGTCGTGCTTCGCTATCTATCTCTTTTTGGGGGGTATGCCTTAGAGACTGCCGCCCATATCCTTAACCGAGTCCCTACTAAGAAGGTTGCCAAAACACCTCACGAGATGTGGACAGGGAAAGCTCCCTCGTTAGCACATATCAAGGTTTGGGGTTGCGAGGCTTTCGTAAGATGAGATACTCACGACAAGCTCGAACCTCGTAGTGAGCGATGTATTTTCATCGGCTACCTGCAGAAATCCTTTGGATATCTCTTCTATAGACCGAAGGACAATGTTGTCTTTGTTGCGAGAAGAGGATTTTTCCGAGAGCGAGAACTCATAGACCAAGGAGAAAGTGGGAGGCAAATCGAGCTTGAAGAGATTCAAGAGTCGATAGATGAAGGAACCTCTACCGCTGGCACTCAACCCGAGGAGGAAACTCTGGTTGAACCGATTGACGTATCATTACCTCTTAGACGTTCCGAAAGAGTTAGAATTCAACCCCAGTTATATGGTTTTCATATTACTACTGAAGGGGACACATATATTAGTGATAGTACACTAATAAACCTTGATGAACCTAATAGCTATAAGGAAGCCATGGCAGGCCCGGAGTCTGCAAAATGGAAAGAGGCAATGGATAGGGAGATCTAATCCATGTATGATAACCAAGTTTGGAATTTGGTTGATAATGTACCCGGACGTAAGACCGTTGGGTGCAAATGGATCTTCAAGAAGAAGACCGACGTGGATGGAAACATACACACGTATAAGGCGCGATTGGTTGCGAAGGGCTTTACTCAAACTCCCGGAGTTGACTATGATGAGAACTTCTCACCATTTGCGAAGATAAAGTCTATTAGAGTGATGCTAGCAATTGTCGCATTTCATGATTATGAGATTTGGCAAATGGATGTCAAGACCGCTTTCCTTAACGGGAAGTTGGCTGAGGATGTTTACATGGCACAGCCAGAGGGGTTTGTGGATCCGAAGCATCCGAATAGAGTGTGTAAGCTTAAGAAGTCCATTTATGGACTTAAGCAAGCGTCTCGCAGATGGAATCTTTGATTCGATGAGAAAGTCAAAGAGTTTGGATTTGTACGAAGCGAAGATGAATCGTGTGTATATGTCAAAGCCAGTAGGAGTATAGTAAGCTTTCTCATTCTATATGTCGATGACATATTACTCATAGGAAACGACGTCCCGACTTTGTAGGTGGTTAAGTCCTGGCTCGGGAAGTGCTTCGCTATGAAGGACCTCGGAGAGGCTTCCTATATTTCGGGAATAAGGATAGTAAGAGAAAGAAGTAAGAGACTAATAGGAATTAGTCAGAACACTTACTTAGAGAAGGTACTAAAATATTTTAGTATGGAAAACTCAAAGAAGGGAGAATCACCGATACAAAGTAATGCCAAGTTGAGTAAGACTCAAAGTCCGAGTACCAAAGCTGAGATAGTTGAAATGAGCTGAGTTCCATACGCTTCCGCAGTTGGCTCAATCATGTACGCTATGACTTGTACTCGCCCTGATGTAGCCTTTACTTTGAGCATGGTTAGTAGATATCAAGGGAACCCTGGCATAGCTCATTGGATTGAGGTGAAGAATATCCTTAAGTACCTTCGGAGGACGAAGGAATGGTTTTTAGTCCTCAGAGGGAGTGATGACTTGAAGGTGCGAGGGTATAGTGACGCCAGCTTTCAAACCGACAGGCACAACTACCGTTCGCAGTGGGGCTGGGTCTTTACCTTGAATGGAGGAGCAGTAACTTGGAAGAGTTCCAAGCAGGAAACCGTAGATGATTCAACATGCGAATCAGAGTACATTGCAGCGAGTGAAGCATCGAAGGAGGCAATCTGGTTGATGAACTTCATCGGTGACCTTGGAGTTGTACCTGCCATAAAGGAACCCATGGAGATTTTCTGTGATAATAAAGGAGCGGTTGCCTTGACCAAGGAATCGAGGAATCATGGTAGATCTCGACATATTGACATGATATATCACTTCATCAGACATCATGTAGAAGAAGGACAACTCGTAGTGAAGAGGATATCATCAGAAGATAACCCAACAGATCTGCTTACGAAGGGACTGAGTAGGATTAAGCACTTGCAGCATGCTAGGAGTATTGGGCTGAAGGATGATATTAGCATAGATTAGATAGTAGTAGAAACGTGTAATAGATAAATGTAATTAACATTTGATGATTAAATAAAGGAGTTTTATTTATGAGTAATGTTATTGTCTTATGTTAATTGTTTAACTATTGTTCACTTTGCATGTTTTGACTTCCAGAATAATTGAGTTTATTAAGAATAATCGAATTATTCAAATTATCCACAATCGTTCATATGTCGGAAGTAGATATGAATGAAGATTGTCATGAACTGGTGTGTAGATTGTCTAAATGGTATTAGACATAGCAAAAGATTGCTGCAACGTTCATGAGTGCTTATGAACTGGTTTTGAGCATTGGAACAAACCCGCGCTTGTTGGAATCACCTTATCGAATGTGATATAAAAGGTGATCGCAAGACGATAATATCATATAGTCTTAAAACCTAGATATATGGTTTGTTATTTGTTAATTGACTGTACATTGATAATGCGAAAAGGCATCAGTAACTCGGTGTTATAAAACACATTGTTGTGTATAGTTGATTAATGAATAAGTAAATGCATATAAGTCGAAGTTTATCTGTAACTTTTATCCTAAGAGGGTAAAAGCGATATCTCGGCCGCTCGATGATTTGATTTGACTTATGTGACGGGCCCGATCAGAACTGAATTGATGTGTTCGATTAAGTTCTTTGTCAAATAAATCGGAGATCGAGAAACCAAATGCTAGACTAATTATTCCATAGAATTGTCAGCATGATATCTAACAGAGGATTGTACGATCCCTTATCTAAAGGACAAGATTGATTAGATCAGAGTTTAACAGCGTCTTTGAGAGCTACGATTGCAAACCGGATTGTACTTGTGCATATAGTTACTAGACTTATCCAAGTGGGAGACTGTTGGAATGGTGTCTAAGGCTGCAACCATATTAGGCAAGTACTTGACCCGGTTGTGCATGGTCCTTTTGGGTTGCCTTCACCAAAGCAACTTGACTGGAGAAATAAATAGAGAAAGAGGTTATTATGATTTTTTAATATGTTATAAGAATAATATATTAAAGGAGAAATCATATTTGTTTAATTAATATTGGTCAATAATTAATTAGGAATTAATTTTGTGATCAAGTGTAATTAATTAAACTAGAGGGGTTGAATTGTAATTATGTGATAGTTGCAAAATAGGGCAATGGTTATCCTTGTTTAAGGATGGACGAATTCAAGGATAAGGATATCCTTAAAATCGTCCAAGGTCCAAGAGATAAGGGTTTTTAAGGCTTATCTTGTGGTTGCTTGGTGGGCAAGTAACTGGATAAGGATAAGGATTGAAACCCTAATCTAAACCCTATATAAAGACCCCTAGGCCTTGGGAATTCGTGTACATGCTTCTAAGAAGTCCCAAGGACGATTTCCACCTCCTCCATTCTCTTTCTATAGCCTCTCCAATTTCTTGTGGTGTTTGTAAGCCATTAGAGGCACTATACTTGTGGTACTTGCTTTCAAGACTTAGGGTTTGAAGATTTAAGTTGTTATTGCAATATAACAAAAGGAGGTATGTAATCTAACCTTGTATATTAATTTCGAAAATAGCATTGTTCTTTAGGGTTTTATTCTTGTGTTCATAATGTTGTGTATCTAATAGCAAAACATAGATCCAAATCTAGGGTTGCATGCACACATAGGATTGTTTGTATAAAACTCATCAGCAATCACTGCCCAAAATGCTAAATCTTCTGTGTAGTCTGCAAGACTACCTCCGTCTGTCCCATGACCCTATGTCTGACCTCACCCTAACGAACTGGGGTGAGACATTTCCGCCCATACAACAGCTCAAAAGGCGGGGCGCCAATGCTGGAATGATAGCTGTTGTTGTAGGCGAACTCTACAAGGGGTAGGTGGGAATCCTAGCTGCCATCGAAGTCAATGACACACGCCCTCAACATATCCTCGAGGGTCTAAATGGTCCGCTCACTCCACCAGCCCTCTATGCAAATGTCAAGTCACTCCCTTATCCTCCCATTTAGATACGTGAACCTTTCCTCCCCAAGTTCCACTTCCCATTTTCACTTCCAAAAAGCTCCTAAGGGTGCTCTCCACTTACTCAAGTTTCAAGTCTCATCTTCTTCAAAGAAAATTTCTAGATTTGTTTTGTAAGTATTTTATCCTCTTTGAATAATAATTCTTCACATTATTCTAAGATTTCATTATATTTACACATAAAAAAATCATTATTCTTAGAGAACTCTAAAGATTTAAGAATCTTCCAAGTTTTGGAGCCTGGAAACTTCCTCACTTCTCTTCAAATCACCAAGCAAACTAACCAACGTGAGCTTCATACCCCACTTTTTTCTAAGTTTTTATTGTTTTGGGGGAGAATACAAGTCAAATCTTGTTTAAATCCTTGAATAGTTACATGTATATGTATGTTTAGATGTGTGTGTGAAATATTATTATATTATTATTTTATTAATATTCTCATGAACGTGAGATTTCACAATTTCATAAAGATCAGAGAATAATTGAAATCACCACATAAATGATACTTTGTCTACCAAAGAGCCTCCCAAACTATTGAGGGTGTCCAACACACCCCTTTATCTATGCCTTCATGTCTAGAATTAAAAGTTACTAAAATGGACTTTGATAAGTTTACACCATTGCTCGTAATTTTTGCAGTTTGGAAGTTTATGCTCTATTAAAGACTTTTTGCAAACTACCGGGGCAGGGGGGGGGTATTTTATAACTATTTGATATAAGTAAATTCGTCAAGGAAGATCTATAATTACAACCTTTATGACAGAAATATTTGCGTGTCATAAAGCTGCTGTCATAAACTCACACAAGTCAAGTTGTATACAAAGCATAACTTGGCATTTTCCGACAAATTGAGTCGCACTTAGTATTTTATAAATAAAAAGGGCTGTTTGCTGGCTTTGATAATATTGGGTCATTTTGATAAATATTAAAAGTGGGTTGATTCCACCAAACGAAACGAAATATCTAGTTACGACTACAACTATTATTCTTTATTTAGTAAATAATGGTTTTCACGATTTGCTCAAAGATCGGTTAGTATTCTAGTCAGACAAATCTTCACAGTACATATATTAATACAATATTGTACGCTTTAAATCCTGTAAGAGTTATAATCAGAGTCTTCTAGAGGGAGAGCGGGAATTTGTGTATAGATCTATACGGGGTTGACACCCCGCACCTTCGTTGTTCGCTATAGCTAAACCCGTCAGTCTAGGGTGACAAATGTCTTAAACAAAACCGACGCCTGAAGAACGTCATAACAGGCACTCCGTCACATTAGTATGGTTATAACAATTCACTAGAATATATCAGAATCGTATTTATACAGATTTCACCTTCGAGTTATTCTTAACTACGTTTAATTTCCTCAATGAGATCTTTTCCAAACAAGTGTTATGTTTTTATAAACGCTACTATTTTTATACATCAGAAAATATAGGATTTTCTGGGAGAAACGATTTATTACGATTTCGAAAACAATGAATTAAGACACACATGCAACTATACTCGATTTGAAATAAGACTCACAACTATTTTGATAAGAAAATATTGGATTTTCTGGATTTCTCAACTATCATCGAAGTTTTATACAAAAATGCCTATGAACTCACCAACATATTTTATGTTGATGCTTTTTCAAACGACTTGTATTATTAGGAAATCAATAAGCTTGTTATGGATCGGGGACTCAGGATTATTTTGTTGCGTCTTGGAAATTTGCTTACTGGTGTCTCTTTTGTGTAAATTTTGAGAACATAAACATGATGTAAAACAATGTAAGCTTGTTATATTGATGTATGATGTTTGGGTTTGCTATGTTTCATTTATATATAATTATTATGATACTGTACAATGACATCACCCACCTCTCGACGTTTCCATCGTTCTGGTTTGAGGGTGTGACATAATCACAAACTAGATAATCAAAATTTTTTATTGATGAAAGAAATCTTTGTATTTTACATGTATTTTCCCCTTAAAACATTATAAAAATAGTAAAAATATAGGGATATAAAGTCACTTGATAGTAGTGAAGAATTGAGTAGTACTTCGTTGCTAAAAGGCTTTATTTCTGAAAATTGGGTCTTGCGAGGGTTCATATTTAGAAACCGAAAGACTCTATTTTTGTTTACTTCTTGCGTCTCGGGAGGGATTTTAAATGTTGAATATGATACCGGGGCTTCGGGGGGTTGTAAGGAAGTTTAAAGGGGTGAAAATTGTGAAAATATAAGAAATTTGTTGTGAAATTGGTGCCAAAACCGGAAGATCTCGTAGCCCTTATATAGGCTGCAAGCTTCGGACCGAAGGGGAGAGTCAGCAGGACACGTGAGAGTAGCGGCGAAGGCCATGAGGCCGAAGTCGGAAGCAGCAGTGCGAGGCTCGGAAGGCGCCACCTGGTGCGAGGCGCGTCGGATGCTGGTTAGGCCGCGACTTCGGTGGAATCGGAAGGCGACACGCATCGTCGGGTCGGACACGGGGCGGATCGCGAGAGCGGGTGACGTGGTCGGTACTTTTCATGTGAAAATTCCCGGTATTATCCACTATATCTTGGTTTTTGGGCCAAAATCTTCCGAAATTCATAACTTTCGCATACGAGCTCCGTTTTTGACGTTCTTTATATGCATGTGTAGGCGATAATATACTCTACAATTTTCGTTAAGACTTTGTCGGCTAATTTTGACTTTATTTTTAATATTATTATTTTTAACAGACCGGGACATGAAAATTTGTTAAAAATTCATAACTTCTTCATCCGAAGTCCGTTTGCGTCTGTCTTTTTACCGTTGTACTAGTATTAACGGGCCCTCCGATTCACGTTTATGTCATGTCGGCTAAAAATTATCTAATCTTTATTTCAAATATTTGGGATGTGTACTGTTATGTCGAATCTTAGAAAAATCATAACTTCTTCATACGAAGTCAGATTTGGGCGTTATTTTTATCGACATTCTCAGGTTAACATATTCTACGACTTTCATTAGGATAGTTAAGGCTAAAAAGTATTTTATTTAAAAACTTTATTTTTATGCTTTCAGCGTTTTGCCGGTTTTGTTGCGGATCTTCGATTGATCATAACTCCTTTGTTATAACTCGTATTCGGGAGTTCTTTATATTTTTGAAATCCTTGGTAAGATCTCTACAAATAGGTTCATCCCAAAATGACTTTATTTAATACTTCATTTTTGACCTTATTTTTCACCTCAATAAATTTATATTTTTATTATTTCAAAATAAATTACAATAGTTAACTTAGACTATTACATTGTGAATTTATAAATATCTAGGTAGAGTTTAGACTCTAATAACTATAGAATTTCTCCCGTTGTGACACACTAGGAGTCATGAAAGTACCTATTTGATTGTTACTCCCTTTATCGCTGCATAAGTTAGCAACCAACTCATATTTACTCTCATCACCCTCCGTAACCGCATCACCTTCATCAACCCCCACAAAGACTTTTACAACCCTTCCTCCAACCGATTTTTTCCCATGGCCAGGAAGGTATTAGGCTGATAAAGCCCCAACTTCCTGTTGGACGGCTTAAACGTGCTGCATAGAGCACAAATAACCCGTCATCATTGGACATGTGCTTCTATCCTGGGTCAATAAAAAAAATGACTTTCTAGGTGAGCCAGAGTTTGATCAAGTCCAAAGTCTAATCCAACTCTGGTGTCATGAAGGACCGCGAGACGCCTTTCTTTGCCCGACATACTTTGCCGTCGATGAAGATGATTACGTTGATCAACATTCTAACATCTATGTCTTCAACTATGGCTATATAATGATTCAATTCAGGATGATGACAACGAAAACTAATTTTACATATGTCTAACAAACTGTTTTCATCTTCACCAAAAATATAAAATCACTATAACTAATATATTCAGAAAATATCAAAGCAAATTCAGAAATACCTCCCTATGGACATACGTATTCAAGATTTGTTTCCACAACTTCACACCTCCCATCAATTACAACGCAAACAAAATATTCATTCATTTTATTAGAGAAGTTTTAAAAAAAAAATTCCAAAGAAATAACTGTTGAATTAGTGTCTAAGTCCATAACTATTTTGGTATGTACTTGACCCGATGGTGCATGGTCCTTTTGGGTTGCCTTCACCAAAGCAACTTGATTGGAGAAATAAATAAAGAGAGAGAGGTTATTATGATTTATTAATGACTGAAACCCTATCTCTACACCTATATAAACACCCCTTGGCTCATGAATTCGTGTATCCCTTCCCAAGGAGTCCTAAGGACGAATTCTAACCTCTCTTCTCTCTCTTTATACCTTCTCCATTTGCTCTTGGTGTTTGTAAGCCATTAGAGGAGTAACACTTGTGACTCTAAGCATTCCAAAGTCATTACAAGGAGTTTTGGGATTGTTATTGCTACATAACAATCAAGGTATGATCTTAAACCTAATTACATATTAATATGATTACTTGAATGCTAGAATTAGGGTTTATAGTCTTGGATAACTTGCATGTACAATTGAGAAACCTAGATCCAAGCTTTAGGGTTTGTATGAGCACATAGGATGTCTTATGACCAAAACCCATCAGTGGTATCAAAGCCTAGGATGGTTTCAATTGTATTGATGCATTGTATATCTGAAAATTTTGATTTTTGGTGTTCTAAAGGCTAGACTTGCCGAGTCCATAGCTGAACTCGCCGAGTCTAGGGTGACTCGACGAGTCAACTCGTCAGATAATGCTTATCTCGGGATTTCTTGCTGTTTTTGCATATGGATAGTTACCTTATCATGTTAGATCAATATTAATCCGATTATATGATATATTTGACTATATTTTTGATTTAATTGAAGATATTTATCAATTAATAAGATAATTGTTTCCTTATAATATAATTGATTAATTATTTTGAGTAATTGATAAATTGTTTTGCAAGAAATCATTAAACAAATCAAATATGGATAATTATGTGATTAAATGTTAATTTAAAATTATTTGTTATTTGATCCTTGTTGTTATGAAAAGTTTCATATTTCCCCTTTAGGTTTTATAGTTTAAATTTGAACCCAAAAGTTTTGAAGTTTTGAAATTTAAATAGTTCAAACCCTAATGTTTTGAAAAAGGTTTCAAAACTTGCCCTCAAGTTTTGGAATTTAAAAGTTGATTAAAAGTTTAATTAGGAATGTTAAATTCTAAAACCCTAGTAATGTTTTGAAAAGTTCAATTTACACCCTTATGGTTTTATTAATTAATTAAGGTGTATAATTAAAAGAAGTTTAATAAATCCATAAAAGTTTAGGTTTGCAATTTAATTGAATTAAAAGTATAATTGTTAAATTTGACCACCTAATGTTTTAAAAGTGTAAAATGCACCTTATACTATATATAACATTAAAAGTCTAACATTATATATATGTATGAGTAAAAGTCAGTCTTACCGTTAGTAGGCCTATAATATGGCGACTGAATGGGTATCCACTCTTACCCACCGCACTCTTGACTAGTGGAGGGTCGTTAGCCGAACGAGTAGGATAGGACGAAACCTTCCATTATAAGTATAATGAAATACAAAAGTAACTAAATGTTTTTACAAATTCCCAATCTTAGTTACTTAGGCAAAGTGAATTGATGCAATTCCATGAAATTACACTTTGTGCCCTTGCGAAGATGTTAGTAGAGCGTGTGTGGTTTACTGGCACGCTAAATGGTTCTAAGCAAAGGTTGCAAAGGGTGACTCAATGTTTGTGATAGTTCGGTGGAGCATGTGTGGTTTACCGGCACATCGAATAGGTGATTGTAACATGTGAGGGCACCATGTAACTTGGCATGGTTATTCACACCCGCTTTGTGATCCTCGGCATCCCAGTCACAAACAAGAGGGGCATATCGAGATTTAAACATGCCATTGAAATGCTCAATGGATCTCAAAGGATCTAGGAGTTTTCATAGATTTAAAACTTAAATTTCTTTTTTGTTTTTCATGGTGGAAATTAGTGAATCGTCATTCATTTACCTTCAAATATTCTACAACTAGATTACAGCATCCCTCTTCTAGGTTGTAGCGTATTGTGTTGGGTCCTAGCCTTAGTATCTCATTTGGGTGATTTACTAAGGACTCAATCAATCAATCAACTAACTTGAATTTGTTTTCTCCCGTTTTGTAGATGTCAAAGTTCGACAACTATGGTCTTCCCAAATCCCATGGAACAAGCATTCCACATGAAGATGGTATTCCACGATTCGATCGAGGAACAAGAAATCATGTTTCACTTCCTCCTCCTCCTCCAATTATTCTCCCTAACCCACAAGATTGTAAAATTGAAAGGTTCAATATCACTCAAGCCCTTTTGGCAACTAAACATAAGGAAGGAAAGTCGGTGTGTGCACCCGTCTTAGGGATGAAGTCACACATTGATAGGTTAAGAATGATGGGATCCGTTGTCAGTGAAGAGATGGTTGTTGATTGGGTTCTTCAGTCACTTCCTAACTCGTATAGTGAGTTCATAAGAGAGTACTATATGATGAACCACGACGTGACCCTTATTGATCTCACCTATATGCTTATTGTTGCTGAATCAGCAATGGTTTGGCGCAATAGAAAAGCAAAGTTGATTGGCGAATCTGCCTTCAAGACCTCTATGGATATAGACAATGGCAATGAAAGACATGCAATGATCGAAAAGTTTGATCATAAGAGAAAGGCGATGTCTGAAGTAGTTCCATGTGTTGTTCCAAAAGAGTCAATTTGCTTTTATTGCCAAGAGAAGGGGCATTGGAGACGAAGTTGCCCTATTTACCTAAGAGATCTAAGAGATGGGAGAGTCAAAAGTATGACTATGCTTCAGGTAAAATCCACTATGTAACTCTGCTAAGTTCTTATTCACTGATTCTTAATACATGATGTGATAAGATTGCATTTGAATGTTTTTTGCAGGATCGGTGAAAAGAAAGGAAGCTTGATAAGAGAGCAAGATGAATCTAATCACAAGAGATGGATCTCGATCGCATGGACTTGAAGATTGGATTTTGAGCTTAGATAGTTATGATAGAAATTATCCTTTTACATAGTTTTCAATAGATTTTGCATTGTAAGGACAAATGTTTTCCCGCTGCTTTTATAAATAAAATAAATTTTGGCTTATTTATTTGTTTACTTCCTTGCAATGAAATCGTTATGAAAATTGATGTTTGCATATTTCTACAACGAATGGATATGATTCTTAGTTATGTTATTTATGGAAATGTCGAGAATTTACCAAATAGGAAGAGTTTCTCATCGCCCAAAGTTTCAATTAGACAGAAATTTGGAATCACGCAACTTGGTTGCATGATGAATGAGAAATTTCACATTTGATAATTAGACTAATTCATTGACAAAGTGTCAAGTGAAGAACTAGGAGATCGAGTACACAAAGTTGTGTGTTGATCAAGTTCACCATAAGAGTAACAAAGATATCCGTCATGATTTGCTAAAGGTTTAGTAAATATGATTATACTTATAAGATTAAGTATAATTCGGAATTGATTAAAAAGGTTTAAATCAATAGCAAAACGAATAAGAATCAAGTAGGCAGAAAGATAAAAGTTTCTCCATTCGAAGAAGGGAGAGTACCTTTTATGCTTTATGATAGGTCTTTATGATTAAGAACCATATCTTAATTGATCCTCTAAGTAAGTCTTAGTACAATTGTATGTCTAAGTAGAGGAATCAAGAATTGAAGAAATGGTTAAATCAAGAAGTCAATCATACTTCGTTCCAAAACAAGTCTTAGAGTTAAGATTGTGACAATGAGTGAAAAGTATTAAAGGTTTATAACATTCATCAAATGTGGAAAGTTGTGATGTCTTGAATAAGACAAAGACCGACTAGGACCAATTTATGAAGTGTTTTGATAAAAACTACACTAACTCTTGAATATTTGTCTGTCAAGAAATGGTTATTGACAAAAGAATCATATATGTCAAGGAGTCAGTGGGAGCCTTAATGGTCTTGAAAGGTTTCAAGAACAAATCAAATAAACCTTATTGATCATCACTAGCACACAAGTTGAGGTTTACAACCTATCGTGTTGACATTATTTTGTTTCTGTGCTGTTTCCAATTGAGTTAATTATGCATGTGAGTTCTCATTTTGAACGCATAAAAGGAAAAGCACCTTAATCAATGGAAGGTACATTGATAGGAAAAGGTGAGCTCCTTAACTACTTGGAAGACGTGGTGGGCAGCTGTGCTACCATAAGGCAAGAAATCAAGATTAAGAAAGTTCGGTCCATATGAGTTTGAATTTGTCGTAAACTTTGGTTTTAACAAATTCACATGGATAGGAACAAATACACCAATTAAATCTAAGTGTTATAAGGTTTCCTCCTTCATGAAAATGATTGTGAGGAAATGCTTTCACTAAGAAAGATTTTAAGAAGATAGTGATTGTAAAGTTGCATTCTCGAATTCAATTATGGTTACGGTATCCCTTTCCATGATTTGAATTGTGAGGTTTGGCAATTAGTCTTAATCGTTTAGACACACATATGAACTATCTAAGGAAAAGGTGTATAAGTTCAAGAAGCCTTGATAAAATATTATCAAAGCATTAAGTATTAGAAACATAGACTTAAGAAATTCAATAGATATTGTTTTTCTGAAAGTTAAGATGTTTATGAATACATGTCGAAGCTAGTGGGAGCATAAGTGTTATGTTTTATAGTAATCATCATGATAGTGGGAGCATAAAAGTTATGATTGTATGATTATTAAGGAAAGTATTGCAAGTTGGCAATATTAATTATAGAAAACAAGAGTCATTCTTTGCAAAGTTTTAAGGATGGAATATTTGTTTTGCTATAATTAAGGGAGAGAGTATTATGCTTCATTTCAAATCTAAAGGCTTAGGTTGAGAAATGTTAATAAATTTAGTCAAAGGTACATAGTGTGTTCTTAAAATTTCGATTATGATTACAAAATTCCTTTTCACAATTCGAATTTTGAGAACATAGCAAATAAAACATTGTGCATCGTGTTCCATACGCTTCGGGTATAGGATTGATTGCAAATGCTTTAATATTTGACCATTCTAAAATTTTCCAAATGTCTAGCGCATTTAGAAGGAAAAGGAACTAGAATTGGTTTTGACCAAAATAATTAAACAACTATCAAAGGATGATCCAAAGTTCGACGAGGATTGGTTGCTTGTGAGTAGTTGGAAGCATGGTATTGGATGGACCATATTGACATTATTATGAATAGATAAGATTCTATTAAGAAATGAGTCATCATATGGAACATATGGAAGCGTGTCCATACTGGGAAGTAAATATTGAAAATTTATGACTAGATTAGAAACCTTTATGCAAAAGGATGTTCAAAGGAATGTACTTTGAGTGAGAGATATCGTATCTAAGGAATTGTCTTGTAACAATCTATGATAGAAGACTTTGTAATATCATTGACAATAGTCTTTGTGACTTTGGTGCAGTGACATTACGAAAGAATCATTGCATAGGAAGTTAGAATTTAGCATATTTTATAAGTAGCAAGAATTTGATATTCTTTCACTTATGAAAAAGGATTTGGAGTTGTGAAATGAGAATGATTGGAAATGTGTTCAATGTGATCTATTTCACAAAGTAAGAACCATAGGTAAACATTGTGTGCATGCTAGGAGCATGGGACAAGTGTAATAATTCAAGTAAGAAGTTGAGTACCCGGAACGAAAAATAATGAGTAACCGATATGGTGATAAATAAAAGGTGTTTTATTTATGCTAAAAGGGTTGAGGCCATATGGGATTAGTATTATTCTTGTGTTTCACTTTGCATGTTTTGACTTCCAGAATAATTGAGTTTCTTAAGAATAATCAAATTATTCAAACGGGCCACAGTCGTTCATATGTTGGAAGTAGGTATGAATGAAGACTGTCGTGAATTGGTGTGTGGATTGTCTAAAAGTGTATTAGACATAAGCAAATGTTTGCTGCAACATTCATGAGTGCTTATGAATATGAATTTGAGCATTGGATTAAACCCACGCTAACTTGGATCACTCCATGAATTGTATCACGAGTGATTGGTGAGACGATAACATCTTATATTCTTGAAACCGAGATGTGTGAGTTGTATCTTTCAAATCGGTTGCACATTGATAATATGTAAACGCACTAGTAACTTGGTGTTATAAAACATATTGTTGTGTGTGATTTGGTTAGTAAGTGCAAGCAAGCATTGTATCAAAGTTTATCCGTTCCTTTTATCCAAAGAAGGATAAAAGCGATATCTTTTGGGCCCCTCGATGATTTAGTGATGATAAACGTAAATGCTCGGCCGGGATAGGGCTAATTTGATTTTTTCAATTAGTCAGTCGTCATAAATCGGGAATCGAGAAATAGTACAAAGAGAATGATTAGAAATCATGTCTTATACGATATCTAGAATGGAGGAATATATGATCCTTTATCTAAGGACACGCGTATCTGATAGGATCAGAGTTGACAGCGGCTTTGGAAAGCTACGATTGCAGATCAGGATCTGAAGTCATACGCATAATAGTTATTAGACTTATCCAAGTGGGAGACTGTTGGATTAGTGTCTAAGTCCATAACTATTTTGGTATGTACTTGACCCGATAGTGCATGGTCCTTTTGGATTGCCTTCACCAAAGCAACTTGATTGGAGAAATAAATAAAGAGAGAAAGGTTATTATGATTTATTAATATGTTATAAGAATAATATATTAAAGGAGAAATCATATTTGTTTAATTAATATTGGTCAATAATTAATTAGGAATTAATTTTGTGATCAAGTGTAATTAATTAAACTAGAGGGGCTGAATTGTAATTATGTGATAGTTACAAAATAAGGTAAGGATTATCTTATTAATGGGTTGGACGAATCTAAGGTGATAAGGCCTTAGAATTCGACTAGGATAAGGGTTTCTAAGACTTATCTTATGGCTACTTGGTGGGCAAGCAACTAGATAAGGATAATGACTAAAACCCTAATCTTTACACCTATATAAACCCCCTAAGGCTCATGAATTCGGGTAAGCCTTCCCAAGAAGTCCTAAGGACGAATTCCTACCTCTCTCCTCTCTTTTTATACCTTCTCCATTTGCTCTTGGTGTTTGTAAGCCATTAGAGGAGTGATACTTGTGACTCTAAGCCTTCCAAAGTCAATTCAAAGAGGAATTAGGATTATTATTGCTACATAACAATCAAGGTGATATCTTAAACCTAATTATATGTTAATATCGATTTTCATAGGCTAGAATTAGGGTTTATAGTCTTGGATTCAAAGCATGTACAATAGAGAAACCTAGATCCAAGCATTAGGGTTTGTATGAGCACATAGGATGTCTTATGACCAAAACCCAT
Source organism: Lactuca saligna (assembly GCF_052625555.1). Lineage (NCBI taxonomy): Eukaryota > Viridiplantae > Streptophyta > Magnoliopsida > Asterales > Asteraceae > Lactuca > Lactuca saligna. Next base: position 174,138,375 of record NC_136417.1, on the reverse strand, counting down.
CAATAACAACTAAAATGATAATTTTTTGCAAAACCTTATATATAATATGGTTGTTTCGTAGTTAAGCTTTATCAATTTCGTTATAAAAAAAAACTGCGCAAAATCGCAGATGGATGACATAGAAAATCGTAGATGAATTTAGTTTATCTACGATTTTAGTGAGCGTAAAAGTATTTATACAGGTAAAAAAAAAATGAAAAAGACTAAAAAAAAACCCACTGCGAACAACTCATAATCCTCAATATATACTTATAATTAAAAAGAAATATATATGAAAGGATAAACATTAAAATGAAGGCGACTTTGGTCATAGATTCATAGTTGACGACTTTTTTCCAGTCTTCCACGCACACACTAGTAGAATCAACTCCTTCAAAATCTCCTTTGCATCATATATCGCTTTTGATCTCCCTCGATTGGATCTCCTAATCTTTGAAATCCGTAAGAATCTCTGCTCTTCTTTCATCGTGTATACTAGGTGTCCATAATATTGCTCTACTTTCTACCGTTGACTCGTCTGATTTTACTCTCGTTTTAGCCCTAGGAAATTCTTGCCTTCGATTAGATGATAATTGCGGATTAATTTCAGTTGTTTACTCAAAATCGAACTGTGATTTTATCTTTGTCTATTTCAGCCGTAGCAAATCTGTATCGGCAACAATAACATGTTTTCACTTGCCATAATTTGTCACAAGTATTGAAAATCGGTACGATTTTAAATTTTCAAGCTAAAATCGCTTATTTTCCTGGTGATAGTTACAGGCATCTGATGATACTGATTTTGATTTGTCACTGTTGAAGGGAGTATTAGATATTCAAACAATAAGCTCTGTATAGGAGATTAGTCGTAGAGTTGAATTACGCATCTTTGGGACATATGTTTTTTAGAAGTTTTATCAACTCTTTTGTGCAGGTGAATAGTGAATCATGGATTTAAGTAAGTTCAATCGTGAAGAACTTACACTATTGGGAGCTGGTGGTTGCACTATGCTTTCACTGCACTTCACATTTCAACTTGCTTCACAGCATCTTTATTACTGGAAAAACCCAAAGGAACAAAAAGCCATAATCATAATCATTCTCATGGCTCCTGTTTATGCTGTTAACTCTTTTGTGGGTGTGCTTGATGTCAAAGGAAGCAAACCATTTTTTATGCTTTTGGATTCTGTCAAGGAATGCTACGAGGCTTTGGTATGTGGAATTTATTTATTTCATTTGTTTCTTTTGATCCTTTGACTTTAAGGGTGTGTTTGGTTGCCAATTGGACCGAATTCAATTCCATTGGAATCCTTGAAATTCCATGTTTGATGGATTTTTAGTCTTTGATCACAATTCTGAATTTTGAAAGAAAGTTATTGGATTTTTAATTGCAGGCTATTGCTACGTTTCTGAGTTTACTTTATAGTTACTTGAATATCTCCATTAGCAAAAATATAGTTCCTGACGAAATTAAGGGAAGAGAAATTCACCATTCATTCCCAATGACTCTTTTCCAAGTGAGTTCTTTTTCCTCATTAATTTTATTACATTAGACATTTATAATCATATGCATTCATCACTGCTTCTTGCTGCATGAAATTTCCCAATTCCAATTCAATTTTGTTCTTCTTAGGCATCTTATCATTGTTCTCATAATATAAATAAGATAATAAACTTTTGGGTTTTTGTTGCAAAAAACAATAGTTCTTCTAAAAGACGAAAATACCCACACGATTCATAAGGACAACTTATTTTACATTTATTTTGTAAAAAATGCGAATTGTATTTACTATCTTTTATTCCAAGACAATTCATTTCACAAATTGTAGGTTTTGTTGGTATTTTGTATACTTTATACAAATTTGCCTTCGTATACTTTTTTTTTTCTTCAAAATATGCCATCATTCTCTTAAATATCTTACAAACATCATTTATCTAGAGAAAACTTAATAACAAAAAAAGGTGTTTTTCCCTTTACTTAATGCAAAAAGAACAACTTAACATGATTTAGTTTTGGCTTTATTACATAAAAGACCCCTATATATTGGGTTGTTATTGGATTAAACCTCAATTTTATTTTATTTATTTTTTAAAAAAATGCCCTTACATTTTTTTTTTCGATTTGGCACTTACATTTTTCCTTTTTTTTTTTTTTTTTAAATCTTTTTTTTTCTAAAAAAGCCTTTACATCTTTGTATAAAACCGGAAGATTAATCGGGAAAAAAACCCAATATATAGGGTTGTTTATGTAATTAAGGTTTAGTCTCATAATTCATAAAATACCTTATATTTTGTGTTTTTTCCAGATTAAATCTCAACTTTATTTTTTTTTTCCTGAAAAAGACCTTGTATTTTTTTTATTTTTTTCCAAAAAAACCCTCAACTTTCTGTTTTTTTTTCCCGAAAAATCCCTCAAGGTTTACAAATGTTTCCAAAAAAAAACAACTAAAAGGGCTAGGCTAGATCAAAAAAATACAAGGTCTTTTTCAGGAAAAAAAAATAAAGTTGAGGTTTAATCGGGAAAAAACACAAAATATAAGATCTTTTATGAGATTAACCATTTAGTTTTTCTTACCATTTCTTTTATATACTCCCTCTGTCACAGACACAAAACACACAGATTAAGAAAACATTAATTACCACTAACTTTACTAAATGAAACGACATGACGATTTTACCTTTTTGTTGCATTTAATTCTATGATAGTTTAACTAATAAATTAATGGATATTTTGGTAAAAGAGATATTTATTTTTAGAAGCAGACTATTATTTTGCGACAAACCAAAAAAGGAAACATTGACTATTAATATGGGACAGAGGGAGCACTTTTTAAACCTCATTTAATTTTCGTTATGCAGCCTCGTGTGACTCGTCTGAATCACCAAACCCTAAAACTTCTAAAGCAGTGGACTTGGCAATTTGTGATCACACGGCCCACATGTTCGTTTCTAATGATCGGTTTGCAGTTACTTGGAATGTATCCGAGTTGGCTGAGCTGGACATTCACCATTATTCTCAACCTTTCTTTTTACGTGGCCATGTATTCTTTGGTTGTCTTTTACCATGTTTTCGCAAAGGAATTGGAGCCTCACAAACCGCTCGCCAAGTTTTTATGTGTCAAAGGAATTGTCTTCTTTTGCTTTTGGCAGGTAAACTTTTTTACTTTCTTTTTAACATGAAATTGCAAGAAATATCAATGTACTTTAATCGCTTTGTTTAGAGTAATTACCCGAATGGTCCCTATGGTTTTGGGTAATTTGTGCGCTTGGTCCCTAACTTGTTTTTTTTTAAACTCGGAAGGCCGTTACTGTTTGTTTTTGTTACGCGCTTGGTCCCTACTGTTTGTTTTTGTTACACGCTTGGTCCCTACTGTTTGTTTTTGTTACACGCTTGGTCACTGTGTTACCTAAAAAGACTTTTATTTAAATAGGTAAAAATGGCGGGGTAGGTAAGGTGAGGGGGGGTGGTGTTCATTTGAATAAATTAAAAAATCAAGGGAAAAATAGTCTTTTTAGGTAAGATAGGGACCAAGTGCGTAACTGAAACAAACAGTAAGGACCTTCTGAGTTAAAAAAATAAATTAGGGACCAAAACGCAAATTTTCCTAAACCATAGGGACCATTCGTGTAATTTACTCGTTTGTTTATTATAGCATCATACTTTCATTGCTTCTAATAAAAATTCTAAATTTGCCCGATTATAGGAATGTTATCGAAATAGAAAACAATTTCTACTGCTATTTCTTCATTAAAGGAGTAGGTATTTCAAAAAACATGTCTTAATAAGAAAAAAAGTGTGAAAATACGAGGATATAACAGAAAGAAACGAAAGTACAGATGCTATAATAAATAAATAAATAAATGAATGAAAGTAGGTTGTTATTAATGATGTACGACTTTATTCAGGGAGTATTGCTCGAAATCCTAGTGAAAACGGGTGTAATAAAATCACATCATTATTGGTTAGACGTTGAGCATATTGAAGAAGCTATTCAAAATGTTTTGGTGTGTGTTGAAATGGTTGGATTTTCGGTTATTCAACAATACGCTTTTCATTTTGAGCCTTATAGTGGAAATGTCCAATCGATGTTACAAAGGGGGAAGAAGAACGAGTGATGTTTAAATTGTATCATTTTTTTTTTTTTTTTGATTTTATTTTGGTGTTAAAGTTAATGTTGTATTATGTTCTCCCTTTGTTAACACATTAGTTTTTATACGTTAGTGATCTTTCAAAATCATTTTGAGCCTTGTTTTTGTTTTTTTTTTAAACTGTAAAATGAAAGTTTTAGAAACTGTGGATTAGTTATTTCACATTTTATTTATTTATTTTTTAGTTTTAGTTTTTATCGGTGTCACCTGTAAGGACGACCCGTGTTGTACAAACTTTTGAAAATATAATAATTATTTGTGTTGAAAAATGAAAAATTGTTTTAAAAACCATTAGGTTGTAGAGACCATTTATATAATTTTGATGTTCTAGAGTATATTTAGAATCATCTAAATTTAGATTCTAACCCAAAACTACCGTTTATAGCTCAAACAAGTTTATAGGATCATATACAACCAATATAACGAAGATTCGTGCATGGATTTTTGAACTAGATAGTCGCTTAAACTAGGAAAATAAATTAAGTCATCAAACTGGACGATTTTCGGATTTGACTTTGGGGTTCAAATCCTCGCTAAAAAATTAACTTCAAGAGATTTACTTCCGAACTCTAAATGATGAAATACCAAACTTTACTCTTTCAATTAAGTTATTTGGTATACCCACCATTAAGGTCATTTACAATACCCATCATTAATTTAATTATTATAGTGATGGATTAACTCATGACCATATTTTTACTAATAAACCATGATACTGCCTATCATTAAAACACCACTCAAAATTATTATTTTTTGTTTATTTTTTTAATTCAAAATACATTAAAAACATATAATTTTTTAAAACTAGTTTTTTCATTCAACTAAAATACCACATTACATAAAAAAATTACATTAATTAAAAAAAAAAAAGCAAAGTTAAAAAAAAAACTACAACCGCCAAACGTACATAAAAAAACTAACATTTATTTTTATGTCTCGCTCGAACAAACTTTTTCATCGCGAGAAAAGTCTCCAAATCCTCACCCTTGAGGTCGTCCGCTTTTATTTTCAACTAGGCACATGCCACTGCGTTGCGTAGAAACACCTATATAGTTGAAATTTTTACATATATAAGTTTTTTCTTTTATAAATATAACAATAATGTAGTTGTTAAATTCGATATAATAATTCGTATACTAAATTGATATAATATAAAGATTATTTCGAATTAAACGATAATATATATGCATCTATTATAATTGCATAATCGCAATTGTTTGAATGACTTCTACCTATGAGTTACTCATAAATAAAATTAAATATAATATATGGTTTAATGTTATATACATTGTTGTTTTTAACTAATTTTTTAAAATTTATTTTTTTACCGTTTCAAGTTCTATCATTACCATTATTTAAAACATCAAATATTGTTTTTTGATTTTATAGTTATTTTTAGCTATTGTTATTATAAGTTAATTTAAACTATTTATTTGAAAACTTTTAACGATTATAAAAATATCTTTAGGAAATATTTTAGTTAAATTGAAATTACAATTTAGTTTTTGCATTTAGACTACAATTTATCATTTTTAACTATTCACAAAATATTCGTTAGGTTCTTTAAGTGGAACTGAAAATTATATTCAAGTTGACACTGTAATGTTATATTTAAATTAAAAATTTAAATATTTTGTCAAAACTGTTCAAAAGTTATAGCTTTAAACTGATAATGGTTTACGTAAAACAATATATTCAATCTAATAAATTAAGTATAATATGTTAAAAGTTAAAGACATAACTTTATAAGTAGAAGTAAAGATATTATATTAATATTCAAATTTAATTTATTTATGATTACAGTTTAAGTTTGATACTTATTTAAACTTATAACCAACTTATAATCATTATTAGAAAGACACTAAAATTTATCATTTTTAACTATTTACAAAATATTATTTAAGATGTTTAAGTTGAACTAAAATTTATATTTAAGTTGATCGTATAAGGTTATATTTAAATTAACAATTTAAATATGTTATACAAATTGTTCAAAAGTTGTAGCTTTAAAATGATAATGGTTTACATATAACAACATATTAGACCTAATAAATTAAATATAATGTGTTAAAAGTTTAAAACATAACTTTATAAGTAGAAGAAAATATATTCTTTTAATATTAAAATTTAGTTTATATATGATTATGCTTTACGTTTTATATTTATTTAACATTATCAACAAACTTATAATCATTATTAGAAAGAAATTGAAAAGTCATGAGAGTTTCAAATGAATGTGGTGAAATGAAAAATGAATGAGAGTTTCAAATGAATGCGGTGAAAGGAATAATGCTTTATTTATAAGTATATAACGATAATGATATCTCAATGTCGGTTTTTCTTTGAACCATCGTTTGTGCATCTTGAAATGATATTCACGCTTCTATAATTTTTTGTTCCACCCGAATCATCATTTTCATCTTTGTCTATTGTATTTGGACATATCGATCAAATTTGTCGATCGATAATGCTAGATCCCGAAAGCCAACGAACTTTTTTTTTTTTAATTTTTTTTTTTTATAATTCCAACGGGGCGATGAAGAGGTTGCTCGTTTTCAAGATCTATCAGATCATCGTTGATGTCGATGTGTGTTTGCCCGTTTGATTGTTGGGAAGTTGTATAAGGATTTCTTGAAAGCTTTAAACCAAAAGAGGTTTGTGAAGTTCCTTCGGTTTGCTCTTTCCATTTTTGAGTATCTTTCAATTTGAGCCACAATTTGACATATGGAAAATTTGAGCCACAATTTGACATATGGAAAAGCTTTGCAGGTTGACGTTGTTTTTTCAAATTGACCTAATGCCAATTTAAACACATCGAAAACGTTTGACCAGGTTTTGAGTAAGTTTTTGAGGTGGTTGTAAATTCCTCAAAACTCGATGCATTTTAGTCTCAAATCGCCCCACTTCAAACTAATTTAGTCGGGATTTCGACTTTCACTTCCCATTAACGCGTAGAACATGCTTCTCACTTTCTCCTACAAACAATTAAATGTTTGACTATCTCTTTCAATTGGGTCTCGGAAGCCAAAACCCATGCCTCCGCTAGCTTTTCTTCTTCATCTTTTGTCTATGACACCTTATCGGTTATCGGTTGTATTGGTTCGGACTATTTTTTTTTTCTTTTTTTTTGGTTGAGGTGGTGGTTAAGGTTGTATTTTCGACACAAAATCCGGCGAAAGAAATGATTGTGAAGGTGGTGGTTGTGATTGTGATGGTTTTGATAGTTGTGGTTGGAAAAGTTGTTGGTAAACGAAAGGTTGAAATTATTGTTGATGCGACATAAAAACTTGGAATTATTGTTAGAAAAGTGGGGTTTGTTGGATAGGGAAAACGATTTGGAGCAAATATACAAAACCACCTTGAGGCGATTCCATGGTCGGGAATTGATGGGGTGTTGTATCTAACGCAAAAATATTATCGAGTTTGTGGTTTCGATAGTTTGGAGAGGGAGGGGGCATTTTGATTGGGATCTATGATTTTTGGTTGTAAGGAAAGTTATGTGCAATTGTTTCATAGAGAAAAAGAATAATGATGTAAAAATTAGGTTGTACAATATGATATTTAGAGGTAAAATGGTTGGTAAAAAAATTATTTTCTGAAAAATGGTCATTCAACAGCTAGTTAAAGTTTGAAAATGATCAAAAAGCACTGAATGGGCGTTGCCTCTTATCGTCGACACAACGATTCTCCACAAAAAAGCCCCGATCATGAATGGTCGAGGTAGTGTGCACAGAAAACGCCCCGATCATGAATGGCCACGTAGACCACGAGTCGATTCGTCCTCAGTATTTTGAGTGGTCTAAACTAATATGATGGATGTCATTTCATCACCATAACCAACCACTAAAAAAATATGATATACCTACCACTAAAACACTACTCCATATCATTTTTTTTAATTATGTTTAAATCAAAAGTACAATAAAACATATATTTATTTTAAAACTATTTTTCATTTAACAAAAAAACATGACATTAATTTAAAAAAAACAATTTAAAATAAAATGCAAGAAAACATAAAAATTTCAAAAATAATAAACTACCTCTAATATTAGTTTATTTTTTAAACTAGTCTTTTTTATTTTGGGGAATCCTTCAATTTTAGCCAAACTTTGAAATATGAAAAAGGTTGTAGGTTGTGTTTTCATATTGATTCATGACCACGTTAACCATATCGTTTCATGTAGATTGTTTACAATGTTGTAAATTCCATTGAATTCACAACATTTTAACCTCAACTCGCGCCACTTCAAATATATTGTTTACAATGTTGTAAATTCCACTTCAGAATGGGTATTCGGGGGCGGGGGCGGGGACGGGGACGGGGTAGGGGAACAGGAAAATTTTGGGGGCGGGGGCGGGGGATGCAATCCTCGTCCCGTTTGCCTCCGTTAACATCCCTAATAGTCTTCGACTGGGTCAACATTAACCCCCAAAATTTGCCAAATTGACAACATTAGTCATTCTTTCTAAATTTTAAATTAAGTTCATTTCTTTTTTATAATAATGTGATTATTTATCAAAAAATTATTAAAATTTTTTATTTAGTTAACTTTTATTATTTCCAAAATTTTTATTTTTCACCAAAAATGATAAAAACTCTAGGTCCAAATTGAAAATGTTACATTAATGCCACCACCCACAAACACATGATACACACAAACATTTAAAAAATAAACCGTATAAAGATATAACCATTTGGGAAGAAACATGCAAAATAGTGAACATGATAATAAACCGTATAAAATATAACCATGCTAGGGGATCAATGGTGAAGACAGTGACAGTGACGGATCCAAAAATAAAAACCAGAGGCTGCATAAATTTTTGAAGTGTTGCAAACTAGAAGAAGATTCATTTCCGAAGATAGTTTTCATCACAAAATTGTCATTAAACCGCGAAATTACATTAAATTCACAATTATCATACTTTGTGATATTTTGTCAACGGATTTGTGCCAAATTTTCGACGAATTTTCATTAAATTTACATTTGACGGGAAAATTTGAAGGATATCTCGTGCCACCCCGTGCAACATAGTAAATCCGCCCATGAGAGAAGAAGACATTAAAGGAATAACGGGGATTGGAGAAGAAGACATTGTTGGGGTTCATTGGAGAAGAACACATCATATGTTTCTTCCTTTCTTGTTGTTATTACTTGACATGGATTGTCCAGAGGGTACCATTTATTTTTATTTTTTACTCTCTCAAATCAATTACTCTTCTATCTTTAGCCTTTTTTTTTTTTGACAATATAAAAGTCAATTTATTGCAAAAATCTTCACATAGGAATTGTTAGTTGTGATTCTCTTCTAAATAACTAAAATTGTTAGTTGTTGAAAGAGTGCACCCGTGAAAAATCTTCACAAAAAACCTCAAACTAGAAACCTTTTATTATAAATCAAAATGGTCAAATTGGATGAATTTGCTAAAGATGAACGATTTTAGTAAAATAAGACATCTCATCATGTGAACTTGCTAAACAGAACACCAAAATAAAAAAAACGGTTAAATCGTAGACAAAATAAGGTATAATGGCTTTTATATAATCTGTCATTTATTTCTGAATGGTAAGAGTTTAATAATGCTACGTTACTATACACTCGTATTTTGTTTTATAAAGACATGGATCACAAATTTGGTTTAGCCATGCACGAAACTTGTATGGGAAGGACACTTAAAAAGTGCATCTAAGAGACAATGAATGTTGATCTATAATTGTTTAATGTTTGTCACTTATTATTGATGAAATTTTCGTTAATAGCCAAGACAAGTACCAAACCAAAAAAAGGAAGTGACAAAAATGAAAATTAAATCTGTCAAATTCATAGACCATTTTTTGTTCATTTGATGCGTATCCATTTCTTTTAAAGAGATTTGACTAAGATGACGTTTAATAAAATTTATTATATATTTTTATGAAATTATAGGATATTTAAAATTTGTACATATACCTGAGTTATATGATGTATACACCCTTTCAAATATATTTTAGTATCTTAAAAGAATTAATGACAAAATGTAATGATACTCCTTTACCAAGAACGATACCATTAGCCAATAATTTGGAAATTTGGAATTTTTGTGGTGCTAAGAATTGTTGGTTTTTATAACATTAGATTTCAAATTCCAAATATAGGATAATATAGGAGCTTATTCAAATCACTAGGTGTAAAACCTGTGTAATACCCAGGTTGATTAAAAAAAGATTAAGTATCAAAATGAAAAAAATAAATATTTTTTAAAATAAAATTTTAAAATAATAAATGAAAAACATATCAATTACAATTTATTATTACATTTATTACATTTAATACTTTATATATATATACACATAAGTATTATGTAACTTTAATTTTAAAAATTAAAAAAATCAAGAAATTGACATGTGAATTTTATTTTATTTTAAAAATATCATAAAAATGATAAGTATCAAAACTTATAAAAGATTAACATGTGGTAAAATTGATCTTTATTTATTATATTAGATGTTAATTTGGTGCCTACAATTTGTTACGAAACACAACAATTATTCATGAAAATATGTTGCTTTTGTTATATAATGTATCTAAAAAAATTTCAATATTAAATTGAAATAATAAAAAAATACGATAATAATTAATAACAAATGAAATTGTTATTTATTTATTTTTTAAGATGTACATTTTCTCATAAATACCTAAGAATAACCCGTCACCAAAAATGTCACGAAAAACAAATATAAAAGAATCTTTCCTCGAAAATGCCTAGGAAATATGTTTCCTTGGAAAACCCTATGAATATAGAAAGATGGTTTATGGTGTTTTTCCCCGGAAACTCTTCGGAAATCCCTCAAAATGCAAGGCTACAAGCGAAATGATGTTTGTGGGAAAAATGTTGGAACTTCTTAAAACATAGCTCTCGTTGGAAATGTGTAGAACGTTTGTCGGAAACCCCTCAGAAACGTTTTCCTAGGAGATATTTTCCAACATAATATTTGTCCTCAGAAAACTATCGAAAACACACATTTCGATAGATATCCAACATTTTTTTTATGATCATAAACAATGTTTGTACGTGGTAGTGTTTGGATATTTCGTAATCTATATATTTTTTTACCCTATTACATCAAAATTCATAGTTTTTTTAACGATTTGATAATTGAAATAAAAATCTGTTTTCAATTTTGTCATATGAACAACAATTGAGTTAAAGTAACTAGTATTTTTATGGAAAAGTGACACATTAGCCATACTATGTATTACGACTTTGCCCATTCAGCCAGTAAAGTTTTTTCAAGCCTTTTGAGGGAACAAAGTTGTTGTCGACCTTCTTTTTTAATCACTGGAATCTACTATAACGGGTTTCATAAGCCAGATTAGTATTTGAAGTTGATGGGGATTCCTTTTCAATTCTAATTCACACCTTCACCGTAACACCCATTTCTAGTTATTTTCATTTTCAACCTAAAAATGACATTTCTTGCAAAATAAGTCCTTATGTTGGGCGTACATGAAGTGTACGTTGACCGGAAGTCATTAATTGGATCATGAGCCTTGTTGGGAAGTCATTAGTTGGATCATGAGCCTTGTTAGGTACGCTAGGCGTACTCTTGCCATTCCAAAACCTAAATTTTTTAGGGTTGTGTCCCTTATTTAAGCATCCCTCTTAGACCTTCTTATGACCAACCTCCATCCCACTTGACCCTGATATCGAAACCATAACCCTTGAGTGTGAGTTTTGAAGCTTTTGAGTGATTTTTTTGGGTGTTCTTGGTGGTAAAGGAAGATCATTGGATAAGTGGTGGTATATTCAAGCTCTTGGAGAAGCGGTGGTGCATTCAAGCTCTTGGATCCAGAATCTACACCTCATTGTTCATCTATAGAAGGTATAAAGTTTATACCTTGAGGCTTTCTTTGCTAGATCTTGTTAGGGTTTAAGTTTATGTTCATTTTATTCGAAAACCTTGGTCTTTGTGAGCATGGACTACTCCAGACCATTCGATCTGTCTTTTCAGACATTTTTAAGTGCATGGTGTCATAAAAATGCAAGCTTGGTCCTTTCCTTTCATCCATGCATGAATTATGGAGTTTTTGGTGATATTAGAAGTTAGGGTTTTGGGATTGAGCTCTCTTAGCCATGCAAAAGCATAAAGTTAGAGACTTTATGGATTAGAATGTATTTTAAGGCCAAATCTGAGGTTAGGCTGAGGTGTCTTAATGATTAAGAGCTTAAAAGTTAAGACTTGAGTTTAAGATGAGTACGCCAAGCGTAAATCTGGCTACGCCCAACATAGCTAGCTGGGAGCTCGTTTTCAGGCTTTGTGCTCTACGTCAAGCATAAATCTGTAATATCCGGAATCCCATGTATGTTAATTATGTGTTTATTTTGAGATTAATTGAGAGACTCGACGAGTTGAGAGTCTAACTCATTGAGTAGGGCAAAGTTGACCACGTGGGATTAGTGGTCTACTCGACGAGTCCGAGAGTCGACTCGTCGAGTAGACGCTGAGTGGTGAAACCCTAAATCCCTGGGTATGGGACCTATTTAAGGGCACTTATAGCCTCATTTGCTGCTCACCTTCACTGAGAGTAAACCCTAACGGCCTTTTGAGCTAGAGAGTGTGAAAGGAGCTAATTTTAGGGTCTTTTGGTACATTCTTTTGAAGAGGAAGGGAAGGATTCTTCAAGGAACAAGAAGGGGGCCAGTGGATCAGTGTTATTTCGTCCAAAAGCTTCTGGAGAAGGTAAAAAGTTCTCACCTTTCTTCCTGTGGAGATTAGATCTCATGTTTTTGATGAATAGGGCTTTCTATCACCTTTTTGTTGAGATATGGGTACATGGAGTCCCTTTCTAGGTCTAGACTTTAGATTTGGACCTTGTGAGAATGGAATAGTGCTCATACAAACCCTAAAGCTTGGATCTAGGTTTCTCAATTGTACATGAAAGTTATCCAAGACTATAAACCCTAATTCTAGCATTCAAGTAATCATATTAATATGTAATTAGGTTTAAGATCATACCTTGATTGTTATGTAGCAATAACAATCCCAAAACTCCTTGTAATGACTTTGGAATGCTTAGAGTCACAAGTGTCACTCCTCTAATGGCTTACAAACACCAAGAGCAAATGGAGAAGGTATAAAGAGAGAGAAGAGAGGTTAGAATTCGTCCTTAGGACTCCTTGGGAAGAGAAACACGAATTCATGAGCCAAGGGGTGTTTATATAGGTGTAGAGATAGGGTTTCAGTCATTATCCTTATCTAGTTGCTTATCCACAAAGCAACCCATAAGATAATCCTTGAATCCTTATCATAGTCGACTTCTAAGGCCTTATCACCTCAAATTCGTTCACCATATATTTAAGATAATCCTTACCTTATTTTGTAACTATCACATAATTACAAATCAGCCCCTCTAGTTTAATTAATTACACTTGATCACAAAATTAATTCCTAATTAATTATTGACCAATAGTTAATTAAACAAATATGATTTCTCCTTTAATATATTATTCTTATAACATATTAATAAATCATAATATCATCTCTCTCTTTATTTATTTCTCCAATCAAGTTGCTTTGGTGAAGGCAACCCAAAAGGACCATGCACCATCGGGTCAAGTACATACCAAAATAGTTATGGACTTAGACACTAATCCAACAGTCTCCCACTTGGATAAGTCTAATAACTATTATGCGTATGACTTCAGATCCTGATCTGCAATCGTAGCTTTCCAAAGCCGCTGTCAACTCTGATCCTATCAGATACGCGTGTCCTTAGCTAAGGGATCATATATTCCTCCATTCTAGATATCATATGAGATATGATTTCAAATCATTCTCTTTGTACTATATCTCGATTTCCGATTTATGACGACTGACTAATTGAACAAATCAAATTAGCCCTAGCCCGGCCGAGCATTTACGTTTGTCATCACTAAACCATCGAGGGGCCCAAAAGATATCGCTTTTATCCTTCTTTGAATAAAAGGAACGGATAAACTTTGATACAATGCTTGCTTGCACTCACTAACCAAATCACACACAACAATATGTTTTATAACACCAAGTTACTAGTGCGTTTACATATTATCAATGTGCAACCGATTCGCAAGATACAACTCACACATCTCAGTTTCAAGAATATAAGATGTTATCGTCTCACCAATCACTCGTAATACAATTCATGGAGTGATCCAAGTGAGCGTGGGTTTAATCCAATGCTCAAATCATATTCATAAGCACTCATGAACATTGCAGCAAACATTTGCTTATGTCTAATACTCTTCTAGACAATCCACACACCAATTCACGACAATCTTCATTCATATCTACTTCCAACATATGAATGACTGTGGCCCGTTTGAATAATTCGATTATTCTTAATAAACTCAATTATTCTGGAAGTCAAAACATGCAAATGTGAAACACAAGAATAATACTAATCCCATATGGCCTCAAACCTTTGAGTATAAATAAAATACCTTTTATTTATCACCATATTGATTACTCATTATTTGTCGTTTCGGGTAATCAACTTCTTACTTGAATTATTACACTTGTCCCATGCTCCTAGCATGCACACAATGTTTACCTATGGTTCTTACTTTTGTGCAATAGACAAATTGAGCACATTTCCAATCATTCTCATTTCACAACTCCAAATCCTTTTTCATAAGTGTAAGAATATCAAATTCTTGCTACTTATAGAATATGCTAGATTCTAACACTTTATGCAACGATCCTTTCGTAATGTCACTGCACCAAAGTTACAAAGACTATTGCTAATGATGTTACAAAATCTTCTATCGGAGATTGTTACAAGACAATTCCTTAGATATGATGTCTCTCACTCAAAGTACATTCCTTCGAACATCCTTTTGCACAAAAGTCTCTAATCTAGACATAGATTTTCAATATTCAATTCCTAATATGGACACGCTTCCATATTTTCCATATGACAACTCATTCTTAATAGAATCTTATCTATTCATAATAATGTCAATATGGTCCATCCAATACCATGCTTCCAACCACTCACAAGCAACCAATCCTCGTCGAACTTTGGATTGTCCTTTGATAGTTGTTAATTATTTAAGTCAAAACTGATTCTAGTCCCTTTTCCCTCTAAATGCGCTAGACATTTGGAAAATTTTAGAATGCTCAAACATTAAAGCATTTGCAATCGATCCTATACCCGAAGCGTATGGGACACGACGCATAATGTTTTATTTGCTATGTTCTCAAAATTCGAATTGTGAAGAGGAATGCCGTAATCATAATCGAAATTTTAAGAACACACTATGTTTCTTTGACTAAGTTATTAACATTCCACAATCTAAGCCTTTAGATTTGGAACGAAGCATAATATTCTCTCCCTTAATTATAGCAAAACAACTATTCCATTCTTACGACTTTTGCAAAGAATGACTCTTGTTTTCTATAATTAATATTGCAAACTTGCAATACTTGCCTTAATAATCATACAATCATAACATTTATGCTCCCACTATCATGATGATTACTATAAAAACATAACACTTATGCTCCCACTAGCTTTGACATGTATTCAAAACATCTTAACTTCCAGAAAAAACAATACCTATTGAATTTCTTACGTCCATGTTTCTAATACTTAATGCTTTGATAATCTTTTATCAAGGCTTCTTGAACTTATACACCTTTGCCTTAGATAGTTCATATGTGTGTCTTAACAATTAAGACTAATTACCAAACCTCACAATTCAAATTATGGAAAGGTATACCGTAACCATAATCGAATTCGAGAATGCAATTTTATAATCACTATCTTCTTAAATCTTTCTTAGTGAAAGCATTTCCTCACAATCATTTTCATGAAGGAGGAAATCTTATGACACTTAGATTTTAATGGTGTATATGTTCCTATCCATGTGAATTTGTTAAAAACAAAATTTATGACAAATTCAAACTCATATGGACCGAACTTTCTTAATCTTGGTTTCTTGCCTTATGGTAGCACAGCTGCCCACCACGTCTTCCAAGTAGTTAAGCAACTCACCTTTTCCTATCAATGTACCTTTCATTGATTAAGGTGCCTTGCCTTTTATGCGTTCAAAATGAGAACTCATAGGACTCACGTGCATAATTAACTCAATTGGAACAACACAGAATCAAAATATTGTCAACACGATAGGTTGTAAACCTCAACTCGTGTGCTAGTGATGATCGATAAAGTTTATTTGATTTGTTCTTGAAACCTTTCAAGACCATTAAGACTCCCACTGACTCCTTGACATATAAGATTCTCTTGTCAATAAACATTTGTTGACAACCAAATATTCAAGAGTTAGTGTAGCTTTTATCAAAACACTTCATAAATTGGTCCTAGTTGGCCTTTGTCTTATCCAAGACATCACAACTTTCCACATTTGATGAATGTTATAAACCTTTAATACTTTTCACTCATTGTCACAATCTTAACTTTAAGACTTGTTATTGGAACGAAGTATGATAGACTTCTTGATCTAACCATTTCTTCAATCCTTGATTCCTCTTCTTAAACATACAATTGTACTAAGACTCACTTAGAGGATCAATTGAGATATGGTTCTTAATAATTAAGACCTATCATAAAGCATAAAAGGTACTCTCCCTTCTTCTTAGAATGGAGAAACTTTTATCTTTCTGCCTACTTGACTCTTCTTATTCGTTCTGCTATTGATTTAAACATTTTCAATCAATTCAGGATTACACTTAATCTTATAAGCATAATCATATTTACTAAACCTTTAGTAAATCATGACGAATGTCTTTGTTACTCTTATGGTGGACTTTGATCAACATGCAACTTTGTGTACTTGATCTCCTAGTCCTTCACTTGGCACTTTGTCAATGAATTAGTCTAATTTCCAAAATATGAAATTTCTCATTCATCGTGCAACCAAGTTGCGTGATTCCAAATTTCAGTCCAATTGAAATTTGGGCGATGAGAAACTCTCCGTGTTTGGTAAATTCTCGACATTTTCATAAATAACATAACTAAGAATCATATCCATTCGTTGTAGAAATATGCAAACATCAATTTTCATAACGATTTCATTGCAAGGAAGTAAATAAGTAAGTCAAACAAAATTTATTTTATTTATAAAAGCAGCGGAAAAACATTTATCCTTACAATGCAAAATCTATTGAAAACTACGTAAAAGGAAAATTTCTAACAACTTTATCATAACTATCTAAGCTCAAAATCCAATCTTCAAGTCCATGCGATCGAGATCCATCTCTTGTGATTAGATTCATCTTGCTCTCTTATCAAGTTTCCTTTCTTTTCACCGATCCTGCAAAACATTCAAATGCAATCTTATCACATCATGTATCAAGAATCAATGAATAGGAACTTAACGGAGTTAGATAGTGGATTTTTACCTGAAGCGTAGTCATACTTTTGACTCTCCCATCTCTTAGATCTCTTAGGTAAATAGGGTAACTTCGTCTCCAATGCCCCTTCTCTTGGCAATAAAAGCAAATTGATTCTTTTGGAACAACACATGGAACTACTTCAGACATCGCCTTTCTCTTGTGATCAAATTTTTCGATCATTGCATGTCTTTCATTGCCATTGTCTATATCCATAAAGGTCTTGAAGGCAGATTCACCAATCAACTTTGCTTTTTCTATTGCGCCAAACCATTGCTGATTCAGCAACAATAAGCATATAGGTGAGATCAATAAGGGTCACGTCGTGGTTCATCATATAGTACTCTCTTACGAACTCACTATACGAGTTAGGAAGTGACTGAAGAACCCAATCAACAGCCATCTCTTCACCGACAATGGATCCCATCATTCTTAACCTATCAATGTGTGACTTCATCCCTAAGACGTGTGCACACACTGACTTTCCTTCTTTATGTTTACTTGCTAAAAGGGCTTGAGTGACATTGAACCTTTCAATTTTACAATCTTGTGGGTTAGGGAGAATAATTGGAGGAGGAGGAGGAAGTGAAGCATGATTTCTTGTTCCTTGATCGAATCGCGGAATATCATCTTCACGTGGAATGCTTGTTCCACGGGATTTGGGAAGACCATAGTTGTCAAACTTTGACATCTACAAAACGGGAGAAAACAAATTCAAGTTAGTTGATCGATTGAGTCCTTAGTAAATCACCCAAATGAGATGCCAAGGCTAGGACCCAACACAATACGCTACAACCTAGAAAAGGGATGCCGTAATCTAGTTGCAGAATATTTGAAGGTAAGTGAATGACAATTCACTAATTTCCACCATGAAAAACGAAAAAGAAATTTAAGTTTTAAATCTATGAAAACTCCTAGATCCTTTGAGATTCATTGAACTTTCAATGACATGTTTAAATCTCAATATGCCCCTCTTGTTTGTGACTGGGATGTCGAGGATCACAAAGCGGGTGTGAATAACCATGCAAACTTACACGGTGCCCTCACATGTTACAGTCACCTATTCGATGTGCCGGTAAACCACACACGCTCCACCGAACTATGACAAACATTGAGTCACCCTTTGCTACCTTTGCTTAGAACCATTTAGTGTGCCGGTTAACCACACACGCTCCACTAACGTCTTCGCAAGGGCACAAAGTGTAATTTAATGGAATTGCATCAATTCACTTTTCCTAAGTAACTAAGATTGGGAATTTTGAAAAACATTTAGTTACTTTAGTAATTCATTATACTTATAATGGAAGGTTTCGTCCTATCCTACCCGTTCGGCTAACGACCCTCCACTAGTCAAGAGTGCGGTGGGTAAGAGTGGATACCCATTCAATCGCCATTTTATAGGCAATTTCCTTAAACACCCCTTATAGACCAGCTTCGTGAATGAGGCCTACTAACGGTAATACTGACTTTTACTCATACATACATATAATGTTAGATTTTTAATGTTATATATATAGTATAGGGTGTATTTTACACTTTTAAAATACTAGGTGGTCAAATTTAACAATTATACTTTTAATTCAATTAAATTGCAAACCTAAAATTTTATGGATTTATTAAACTTCTTTTAATTATACACCTTAATTAACTAATAAAACCATAAGGGTGTAAATTGAACTTTTCAAAACATTACTAGGGTTTTAGAATTTAACATTCCTAATTAAACTTTTAATAAACTTTTAAATTCCAAAACTTGAGGGCAAGTTTTGAAACCTTTTTCAAAACATTAGGGTTTTAACTATTTAAATTTCAAAACAACAAAACTTTTGGGTTCAAATTTAAACTATAAAACCTAAAGGGGAAAATATGAAACTTTTCATAACAACAAGGATCAAATAACAAATAATTTTAAATTAACATTTAATCACATAATTATCCATATTTGATTTATTTAATGATTTCTTGCAAAACAATTTATCAATTTACTCAAAATAATTAATCAATTATCTTATAAGGAAACAATTATCTTATTAATTGATAAATATCTTCATTTAGATCAAAATATAGTCAAATATATCATATAATCGGATTAATATTGATGTAACATGATAAGGTAACTATCCATATGCAAAAACAGCAAGAAATCTCGAGATAAGCATTATCTGACGAGTTGACTCGTCGAGTCACCCTAGACTCGGCGAGTTCAGCTATGGACTCAGCGAGTCTAGCCTTTAGAACACCAAAAATCAAAATTTTCAGATATACAATGCATCAATACAATTGAAACCATCCTAGGCTTTGATACCACTGATGGGTTTTGGTCATAAGACATCCTATGTGCTCATACAAACCCTAAAGCTTGGATCTAGGTTTCTCAATTGTACATGCAAGTTATCCAAGACTATAAACCCTAATTCTAGCATTCAAGTAATCATATTAATATGTAATTAGGTTTAAGATCATACCTTGATTGTTATGTAGCAATAACAATCCCAAAACTCCTTGTAATGACTTTGGAATGCTTAGAGTCACAAGTGTTACTCCTCTAATGGCTTACAAACACCAAGAGCAAATGGAGAAGGTATAAAGAGAGAGAAGAGAGGTTAGAATTCGTCCTTAGGACTCCTTGGGAAGAGAAACACGAATTCATGAGCCAAGGGGTGTTTATATAGGTGTAGAGATAGGGTTTCAGTCATTATCCTTATCTAGTTGCTTATCCACAAAGCAACCCATAAGATAATCCTTGAATCCTTATCATAGTCGAATTCTAAGGCCTTATCACCTCAAATTCGTTCACCATATATTTAAGATAACCCTTACCTTATTTTGTAACTATCACATAATTACAAATCAGCCCCTCTAGTTTAATTAATTACACTTGATCACAAAATTAATTCCTAATTAATTATTGACCAATATTAATTAAACAAATATGATTTCTCCTTTAATATATTATTCTTATAACATATTAATAAATCATAATATCATCTCTCTCTTTATTTATTTCTCCAATCAAGTTGCTTTGGTGAAGGCAACCCAAAAGGATCATGCACCATCGGGTCAAGTACATACCAAAATAGTTATGGACTTAGACACTAATCCAACAGTCCAGAGGGTCCAAAGGCTCAAGCTTTATTCAGTCACTTAAATAGTTATTGTGTTTTGGTTCCCTTGTTGGAGTTATGATGGCATTTAGAGCAATATATGCCATGCTTGGTCATAAAGATCAAAAACTTTACATGACTTTTGGACCTTAGGAGGCTAGATCTAGGGTTCGGAGTAATGGATCTAACTTTGAACGTCTGAATGGGAAGTTTGATTGAGTAAACTCGCCGAGTCCATGAGCTGACTCGACGGGTCAGTTCGGGTCCGTCCCGGTGTTCGTGGCCAAGGAATAACTCATCGAGTTGGGGGTCAACTCGACGAGCTGAGTGGAACCTTCACTAGACTTCTGAGGATACGAGTGGACTCGATGAGTTGCACAAGTGCACTCGACGAGTCGGGTCAAACAAGGATTGTTGACTCGAGTCCAAATTCTATTGACTTTAGGGTTGGGTCCATCATGAGTAATGGAGACCATGGAGGGGTAAAATGGTCTTTTACCCACTTCTCGAGTAGAGAGAGAAAGAGTAACCTTTGGTTTACTTAGAGTTGAGAATTCAAGTATTGATTAGAGATATTTACCTTATGTGTTAGGCGGTGGCTAATTCGAGATTTGAGTATGGGGATAACTGCTTGCTTGCTTCGAGGTGAGTCTTCTCACTATACATACCTTGAGTAGGTAATCTATGTGTGACCAGAGGGTCTTATATGCTTATATTGTGTATTGTGATATCCTGCATTATTTCTTTGTGATTTATGCTGTGTATTATGCCGAGTCTACTGAGTTAGGACCGGAGGGTCCACTCGAGTTTGGTACCGGAGGGTCCCACTGAGACACATTGGCCGGAGGGTCTTACAGTGATATAGTCTCGAGTGGCTAATGATCTGTGTGTGTGGTATTTTGGGGAACTCACTAAGATTCGTGCTTTCGTACACACCAGTGATAGAGTTATGTTATAGGGATTCTAGGTTTTAATCAAACAATTATGAAGTTGTGATTTGTAGGTTAGATAAAAGAGATTTTTGTGAAATGTATTAAGAGAATATTATGATTTTAAATGAAAATTTTATTCGAAAATTTTACGGTGTTACAAGTTCCTTGGTACACCACACGTAAGGTTAACTATGTTAACCTTTGGATTTTTAACCAAGTGTGGCTTTTGGTCAAACTATGAGGGTTTTGGTCTTGGAAGGGGCAAAATGGTCTTTTTTCCAATTTGTGGATTAGACTAGGCTCGAGACTATTTGAGTTTGGATAATTACTTTAACTGGTAATTAGGATTATTTGGTGCGATTAATAGGCGAAGTCTAGTTCCGCCAATTTGGGTGTGAGCTTTATCAGTTTTCTATGCGAGGTGAGTCTTCTTACTATACTTATCTGTGTTGTAGAATATATGTGTTGACCAACTTGGTCTACTTGTTGTTACTGTGATATGTGTTACTGTGTGTGCTTAGACTTCGGGTAGTCTCCAAGATTGCTGAGAATCCACATGGTGTATTGTTTGCCTACTGAGACTTCGGGTAGTCTCTAGTGTTGCTAATAACTCATAATTGTTTATTTGTGTTGTGTTGTATGCAATATTTTGGGCAACTCACTAAGTTTCGTGCTTATAGTTATTGATTGAATGTGTTCAGGTGCTTCTGATGATCGCAGGAAGGTGAAGACTTGATTTTACACATTCATTTGTAGACTCTGATTCCATATATTTTGTGTTAGGGTGCAAAGCTCTCCTTGGATGTGGCTTACCTCTTGTGATGTGTAATGGGTTTATCCTTTCCTATAAATAGAAATTGAGTGGCTCCCATTTTATGTAAGACCCATTTTGGAGAGATTAGTTTAGTGAGAGAAATAACAATACCCACTTATACTCTTACTATTCTAATGAAGCTTAAAATGATTTATTTACTCTTGATGTTCTCCATGTTCGATTGATTCACTTTATCTTTACTATTTGTAACAACCCGTTATTTCAAGTCAGTAAAAATCGAGTCCTGTAACCTCTTTGAGAAAGGAATTAGAATATCATCGAAAAATGAAGTATTCAAAAACTCTATTTGGAGTACACTATGTGGTAGTTATCGTCTTAAGGTTTCCAAACATATAAATAACACAAAAATCCGAGTTATAACGAAGAAGTTATGATCATTCTAAATTTTCCGACAAAAACCGGCAATACGAAGTTGCGTAAAAACGCAAAGTTTCAATAAAACACTTTTCGACCTTATATGTCTAAATGAAAGTCGTAGATATCGTTAAACTACAAACATGCATAAAAAGAACGCTCAAATCAGACATCGTATGAATAAGTTATGAATTTTTAAAGAAATTCCTTAATCACGCCATTTTAATAAATAAATAATAAAAATAATTCCGGAATTTGCCAACAGAATCTAAATGAAAGTTGTAGATCGTAGTCTCACCTTCGCGGGGATATAAAGAACGTCAAAAACGGAGTTCGTATGAAGGAGATATGAATTTTCGAAGTTTGATAAATAATTTATATATAATTTTTATTAAAACTTCGGTATTATCTGAAGAGGAGTCAGCGTCCTCATCCGAGGTACGCGCTGCGTACCCCTGTACGCCTTGCGTACCCGAGGAGCTTGGCCTCAAACGGTCCACGTTGCCCTATGCGAGGCTACCGACCCGCCCGTCCGACCCGCCGTCCCATCCGACCCGACAGCCTGAGCCGTCCCATCCGAGGCCGAGGCAGTCGAGGCTTCGGTCACGCATGACGTACGCGTACGCGCTGCGTACGAGCGTACGCCTCGCGTACGAGGCCTCTCAGACCCCCCTATAAATAGCATGCGAGGGTTCCCGGGAAAATGGCTCATTCTCTCTCCTTTTTCTTGCGTTTTACCTCGTTTTTCGTGCTCGTACTACCCCGAAGCCCTGGTCATTTTGTGCAAGTCCCGAAGGTCGATTTTACTCCCGAGGAATCCCGAGATTTCCGAGGAAAATCCATTTCCCGAGACGAAACTCTGCCCGGTTTTCTATCTTGCTATCTTCAAGCTTTCAAGTGAGTTCATACCCCTTTCAAACACACTTTAAATACATTTTAAATGCTTTTATACTCTTTTAGGGGGGGAATACAAGTAAACATACGGTTATTATCGTGTATTTTATAAAGTTTCACTTCACTTGTTTTATCGAATAAATCACTTGGAACTTATTTCTATTATGGAAAACTCTTGTCATACTTTGTGTGCATTAGACTTATACAAAGTATATAATGATTTCAAAGTACCTTTCATTGTTAAGTCGTTTTATGCATTCTAAAAACTTATGATTTTGCTTTGTCAAACATTGTGAAAAAGGATAAACTTTGCATACAAAACTATCACTTTAATACAGGCTTAGTTGAGAATCCATGAGACGTGTATATCTTCAAACGTTACTTTTCTTTATTAGAAAGTAATGTTGCAAGTCCTGTCTATAACCAGAGTCTCCCGTTCGGAGAACGTGTCAAATGTGTATAGATCTATACGGGAAGTCATGATCCCGCGCCCTGACTGTTAGCTACAATCCGTCTTTTGGGGTGACAGTTGTCATAACGCTGCGACGCCTGAAGAACGTCGTTACAGGCATATTATGTTTAGTATGGTTATAAAACTCATCGGATATACAATTATTATGGTATTATGCTTTTATGAACGAGTAGCTATTAAAACTATTCTTCATCTAACAAATGCGATCTTCGTATAGCTTTATTTTATAAAACTATGACACAACTTTTGAGAACGTCGGTTTCTTGCGATTTTCGGTCTTAGAGACTGCCATTTATGTTAGGAAAATAAGGATTTTTCCTGCGTACAAACCAAACAACTAATAGGAAAATAAGGGATTTTCCTGGTGCAATTATTTACAACTTATAACACGAACATTCATATGCATTTCATACTTTTATAAGAAAATAAGGGTTTTTCTTGGAAAACACAACAACTCGTATCTCAACCATTAGGAAAAATATGGGATTTTCTGGATCTAATACATTCACTTTCAACACAACAAATCACAACTCTTTACATTTGAAATGTTACGTTTTCTGGAAAACATACACCCATTTTGGAATGACATCCAATTTTTCTAAACTACTTATGAACTCACCAACTTAATTGTTGACACTTTTTCTTTGAATTAACTTGTATTCTCAGGGAACCGCTAAGCAGGTTTGGGAATCAACTTTTGGGATTAACGCGCTGGCGTTATTTACTTCTTTTGAATGATGTTTATGTATTTATCTTTTGAACATGTAATGAATACAATTATGTAAACATCTTGGAAACTTTAATATATATGGTGGTGTGTACTTTCCTTTCTATGAACTGTTATGATACTGAATATGATGTCCTCCGCCCCCGAACGTTTCCGCCGTTCTGGTTTGGGGGTGTGACACTATTCTACACATGTCATCATAATCCGGGTTGCTACAAATGGTATCAGAGCGAATGTTCTTGAAGTTTTCAAGAATTCATTGTAGCACCCCATTTATGGTATGTGATTTAAATAAAGCAATTTTCAATTCTTAAGGGGTACTTGACGAGTCTGTAGCCCAACTCATTGAGTAGAGACTGGATTTGCACGCGGTTTAAGTTGGCTACTCGACGAGTCCATATTCTTGGACTCGGCGAGTCTGCCAGTCTGGATGAAACCCTAATTTCAAGGGTTTGCACCCTATTTAAACAACACTATGCGCCCCAAACCAGCCTCCATCACCCTCAGAACGTCCCTTACTAAACCCTAGCCTTCCTTTAAGCATTCTTGGAGTATTTCTCATCTTGTGAAGGATTTTGGTGCATTTTGGAGTTAGAAGAAGAAGAGAGAAGAGGGGTTTCCAAGAAGAGCAAAGAAGATCTGAATTTCTTGTGTCATTCTAGTTTCCGTTGAGGTATAAATCTTGAATCTTTGCTTGTCATCATGTAGATCTCCTTAAAAGCTTGCTAGTGTTGTTTTTGATCCATTTTCTAGACATTGCTGTCGATTTAAGAGTAGTTAAGATGCATGGGTTTCAGATCTAAGCATTTCAGAACTCCTTAAGCTCAAGGTTGCCACCTTTATTGAGCTAAACTCCCATTCCAAAATTAGATCTCCTCTTTTAGCTCTTTATTGGGCATTTGAGCTTTTTATGAGCATGCATGCACGTAAAGTTAGAAACTTTACGTGTGAAACTAGTCCTAGGAACCCAGATCTATGAATTGGATGCACTGGAATCGAGCAAAATCGACTGTATAGTAATGGCATGCTTGGGACCCGACGAATTGTTCTTCAGACTCGACGAGTCGAGTCGTGAGTCCCTAATTTTTCCCCGTTTGAGAGTTTAGGGTGAATCAGTGAGTGGGAATGGACTCGGTGAGTTAGAGTTCAAATCAAGTATTGGAGGGACTCGGCGAGTCCGGTCAACTCAAAGTTGACTTTGACCAGGAAGTTGACTTTGACTAGGGGTAAAATAGTCATTTTACCCTGAGAATAGTTATCAGTATCTAATTTAGTGTTTATGGGATTGTAGCCAGAGAGTTCCGGAGCAGCAGTCAGCTGGTTTTAGAGTTAGCATCTCAACAACCAATGTTACGAGGTGAATTTCCTTCCAGTAGGAACAGGTCTACGGCCACAATGCCGACCCGTCTATTTAGCAGTAGTTCCGGACTTCGGTCCGATACAGTAGTTCAGTGTGCTTGATGTCTTTGTGATTCAAGCATGTCTTTGTGTTATGTGTTCCGGACTTCGGTTCGATGCAATATGCAGTATATGTGTTTATGCTAGTAATTATGATTATGCTATGCTAGGTTCAGTCAGTTTTCGGACTTCGGTCTGATGCAGAGGGAAAGGCCCTGGTTAGTTCCAGACTTCGGTCCGATGTAGTTATCAGACTTCGGTCCGATTCAGAGGGAAAGGCCCTGGTTAGTTCTGGACTTCGGTCCGATGCAGTTTCTGGACATCGGTCTGATGCAGTTTCTGGATTTCGGTCCGATGCAGTGGGCAAGGCCTAGTATGTGCCTTATGTGTTATTGTGTGATATGTGGTAGTTTGGGGGAGCTCACTAAGCTTTGTACTTACAATTTCAGTTTTGGTTTCAGGTACTTCCGCTAGCAAGGGGAATAGCTCGGGTTGATGGCATGACACATACCATAGTTGCCGATTTTTCCTAGGAGTTTTATTCAGATATTTTGATATGATTTTGACTTCAGTTTTGAATTGATACATTTACTATGGCATTTTGAGACTTACGATCCATGGTTTTATTATATAACATTTGATGTTGTGGTTTTTAGTAATATTAAAAAAAAAGTTTTTAGGTTGTATTTTTCGGACGTTACAAGTTGGTATCAGAGCCTTGGTTTGAGGGATTCAGGCACGCTTTTGAGTGTTTCTGAACTCAAACTAAGGAAATGGTAAAAGATTTTCAAAATAGAAACACTTTCGAAAAGAATTTTTGAAAAAGAACTTAGAAATTAAAAGAGTTTTCTTAAAAAGAGAAAAGGGTGTGGTGCATGCGATCAGCCGAGCTCAAGTAAGTACTCCCAAATTACCCATACAAGTTTATGTTATGATTATTAGTTTTAGTTTTAGTAGAACAACATGCTAGAATAGGATTAAGGATCTAGGAATGATGTCTTATGTACCTGCTATATGTGTTTCAGCTTTATGAGAATTGCATGCTAGTATTAAGTAGACAGTAGTAGAATAGCATTTTTTAGGTTATGCCTGGTAGTATGAGCTTAGCATTGTATGTTAGTACAATTTCTTGTTATGAGAATAGATTTTCTTGAGTAGTTCCTGTGTCCGAATGCTGCTTGCTTTGTGCTTTGTAGGACTCTTAGTGATGAGAGTTAGCCATTAGGTGAATACGTCACGTCACATGTGATCAGGGTTGAATAATTTCAGAGTGCTGGATTTGGCCCTGTTGCATAACTCTTGCCTGAGTCTAACCGTTGTGGGGACGAGTCTTTTACTCGAAGGATTATTTGAGCCTCGTCACATGTGATGGTATTCAGGTGATGGCTAATTGGCATTACAAGGAGGCCTTCAGCAGCCGAGGACTGGTTTGAGTCGGAGATTTCCCTAGGGTAAGCCTAGGATGAGAGTAGCAGAGATTAGTAGCAGTAGTAGTGAATTGGTGGAGTCGAGGCAGTTCTTGAGGAAAGTACGGATAGATGTGGAAGATAGTATGGGCCCGTACTACTGAAAGCATAGGATCCGTACTTGAATCAAGGAAGGCCGAGGCGAGACCAGGAACCTTGTAGTAATAGCGATTACTCAAGATATATCAGTGTTTCTAACGTTTGATGTGATGTGCTTTTAGAATGGTGGTTTTACGCCCTAGACCAACAGGTGGCAGTTCAGGTGCCGGTGAGGGATCAGGATCAGGCTCGGGGGCCGAGCATTTGGATGAGCAGACGATGGAGTTATTCTCTTCGGAGATTACTCGTATCATACTTGAGCAGACTCCTGTGATCTTTGGTTCGATCAAGGAGGGTATTTTGGAGCTAATGGATGAGAGGTTGAGCACATTCCATCCTGAGGTGGTGACCATGATAGGGTCGCGCACACTCACGTTCAGGGAGTTCAGATCTTGTGGAGCTCCTGACTATCATGCGGCGTGAGATCCCATTGTGATTACTAGATGGTTGGCAGATGTCGCCAATGCATTCCGCACCAGAAGATGTCCCGAGGGGGACAAGGTCAGACTAGCATCCTGTCTTCTGAAGGACAGGGCACACGATTGGTAGGAGGAGATTGGGCATGTCATCGCGGATGACGCAACACTTGATGTGATGAATTGGGCTGATTTTACTACCAGGTTCAGAGTCGAGTTTGCACCGTTTATTGAGGTGCAAAAGTTAGCCAGGGAGTTTCAGGATCTTACTCAGACTATAGAGACAGTGGAAGAGATTACCGCCAAGTTCAGGGAGAGGGCTCTTCTTGTTCCTTAGTACGCAGCTGATAAGGAAACGAAGAAGGCTCATCATCATGAGATGTTGCGGAGTGATATCCACCAGTTTGTGATCCGGTCCAGCTGTAAAACACTGGATGACATGATTGCTAGAGCTCGTGAGAGAGAGATTGATTTAGAGATGGAGAAGAAGATGAAGCTAGAGGTGGCATCTGGCACTGGAGGTTCGGGCAAAAAGCCGAAGGTATCAAATCACAGATCTATAGGACAACAGAGCCATAACTGGTGTGGAAAGTGTGGGAGATTGCACGATGGGGCGTGCCAAGTAGGTAGTGTCGGTTGCTGTAAGTGAGGCCGGACCGGGCATATGAGTAGAGATTGTACAACTACTACCACCACCACAACATCTGATCTGATTTGCTTCCATTGTAATCAGAGGGGAAATAAAAAGTCCTAGTGTCTGAGTTTGACAGTAGTAGGGAAGGTGGTAGCACCTTCCCCTGCAACATTGAGGATCACAAACGACCGTCAAGGTCGGAGCGAGGCGCCAATGGTGAAGAGTAGAGCTTTTCAGATGACAGCAGAGAAGGCGCGAGCGACTCCTGATGTGGTGACGAGTATGTATCTTCCTTTCATCCCTTTATTTGTTATGAATTGTTTCTTATGGTTATATGTTTTATATAGGGTTTTTCTTAGTGAACGACATTTTAGCTACAGTCTTGTTTGATTCGGGGGCTACCCGATCATTTGTTTCGCTTGCGCTTAGCAAGAGGTTTAGTAGAACTCCAGGGAAGCTGGATTTTCCACTTCAGGTTGAGATAGCTGATGACAGGACTGTCAGGGTCGCGAGAGTGCATAAGGGGTGTTCGATTCGGTTATTCGATGAGATGTTTTTGGTAGACCTGGTTCCTATTCCTCTGCGAGGGAACAAGGTTATAGTAGGCATGGATTGGCTGAGCCCCAATGGGGCAATGATTGATTGTGAACTGCAGTTAGTGAGGGTTCGCACTCCCAGTAGGGGAGAGTTAGTGATTTAGCGCGAGAGGCCACAACGTGGAACGATTCTTTGTTCAACAGCGAGAGCGAGGTGCTACTTTTAACAGGGTTGCGTGGGGTTCGTCGCCTATGTTGTAGATGCCCAGGAGAAGGGCAAGGCGACAGTCGATAATGTACCGGTACGGAGAGACTACGCGGATGTATTCCCAGAGGATTTGTCTAGGATAACTCCAGAGAGACAGGTTGAGTTCAGGATTGATCTAGTTCCTGGTGCGGCTCCGATAGCCAAGGCACCATATCGGTTGGCTTCTCCAGAGATGCAGGAGTTGTCTACGCAACTGCAGGAGCTGCTAGACAGGGGTTTTATCAGGCTAAGCAGTTCACCTTGGGGAGCCCCGATCATGTTTGTGAAGAAGAAGGATGGGTCGCACCGTATGTGCATACACTACCAGAAGTTGAATAAGGTGACGGTGAAGAATCGTTACCCACTTCCGAGGATAGACGACCTATTTGATCAGCTTGAGGGAGCATCTTGGTTCTCAAAAATTGATTTGCACTCTGGGTATCATCAGATGCGATTCAGAGGTGAAGATGTGTAGAAGACTGCTTTTAGGACCCGCTATGGTCATCATGAGTTTGTGGTGATGCCGTTTGGGTTCACCAACGCTCCAACCGCATTCATGGATCTCATGAATCGCGTATGCAGGCCAATGTTGGATCGGTCGGTGATAGTGTTTATCGATGACATCTTGGTTTATTCTAAGACTCACAAGCAGCACGAGGAGCACCTGAGGGAGGTGCTAGAGACCTTGAGGAGGGAGAGACTTTTCGCGAAGTTCTCCAAGTGTGAGTTATGGTTGCATGAAGTGCAGTTCCTTGGGCACCTCGTCAACCAGAATGGTATACTAGTAGATCCGGCTAAGATAGAGGCCGTGATGCAGTGGGAGGTCCCGAGGTCTCCATCTGAGACTCGGAGTTTCCTAGGTTTAGTAGGATACTACAGGAGCTTCATTAAGGATTTCTCTAAGATAGCAGTTTCGCTCACCCGAATGACTAGGAAGTCGGTAGTGTTTTGCTGGGGGCCTGAGCAGCAGGCAACATTTGAGACCCTCAGACAACGATTGTGTGAGGCACCGATTCTTACCTTGCCAGAGGGAGTGGATGACTTTGTAGTCTATTGTGATGCTTTAATCATAGGGATGGGAATAGCGTTGATGCAGCGAGGGCATGTGATAACTTATGCCTCCAGACAGTTGAAGCCTCACGAGGCTAACTATCCGACGTACGGCCAAGTGTGTGACATGTGCGAGGGTTAAGGGACAACATCAGAAACCGTATGGGAGTTTAGAACCCTTACCTGTACCCATGGGTAAATGGAAAGACATCACCATGGATTTTGTGACTAAACTGTCCAGGACGAAGAACAGTCATGACATGATATGGGTGGTCGTGGATTGTTTCACTAATTGTGCACACTTCATAGCAGCCAACGAAAGGTGGTCTATGTATAAGCTCGCAAATGCTTACGTGAAGGAAGCGGTAAGACTTCACGGTGTTCCTCTGATGATTATATCGTATCGCGATATTCATTTCACGTCAAGGTTTTGGAGAAGTCTACAAGAGGAATTGGTTATGAAATTATGTTTAAGTACAACTTACCATCCGCATAATGATGGTGAGAGCGAAAAAATGATTCAAACACTCAAAGATATGCTAAGAGCATATACCCTGGAGTTCCAAGGGAACTGGGACGAGAAATTACCCCTGGTAGAATTTTCCTACAACAATAGTTTCCACTCGAGCATCAAGATGGCACCTTATCAATCTTTGTACGGACAGAAGTGTCATACGCCGTCTTGTTGGCTTGAGGCTGGAGAGAATTAGTTTATGGGCCCCGAGATAGTCCATGAGACTGCTGAGAAGCTGAAGGTGATTAGGGAAAGGATGTTAGCAGCTCAGGATCGTCAGAAGAGCTATGCTGATAAGAAAAGACGACCGATGATCATTGAAGTTGTGGATTTAGTTTTGCTTAAAGTCTCACCGTGGAAGGGACTTATAAGATTTGGGAAACGAGGAAAGTTGAGTCCAAGGTTAATTGGACCGTTCAAAGTTCTTCAGAGAATTGGGAACCAAGCTCACAATGTCGACTTACCTGAAGAACTAGATGGTATTCACAATACTTTTCATGTGTGTTATTTGAGGAAGTTCACGTGAGAAGTTCCCGAAATAATTCCAATCTCAAAGTTAAGAATGGATGTGAATAAGAAGCTGATTGAAGAGGCTAAGGCAATTGTTAACCGTATGACTAAGAAGTTACGACGTAAGATAATCGACTTAGTGCTAGTCCCTTGGAAACATACAAATGAGCCGAATCTCACTTGAGAAATAGATAGTGATATGACAACCCCTTAACAGAGGGTAGAACGTGAATACAAGACTTAAAATTTTGAAAAACCAAATTGTATAAATAATTTTAATTAATGTTATAGAATGTAGGAAAGTTAAAAGACAATGTGTTTTCATTTCTTTTTTTAGATGTTTATGTATTTATTTATTTTCATATATGTTAAATTCTTGCAAGTATTTCTATATTAGATAAAGAAGTAGGCTTGATTATTTTCAAATGGATATATTTATGAAATCTGATGGACCGTTTTAATTGATCAAGATGGGTAAAAAAAAAAGGGAAATTGATTTAAACCTCATGTGGAACAACGGCAAGGGAAGGAGCTGGGGTGTAGATCGGCATAATTTCTAATCAATAAATTATTAACACATAGTTTTTAAAATAAAACTTTTGAAGAAAACAACATGATTATGTTAAAATAAAGATTGATAAAGAAATTATCCATTTCCTTAAAACATGGAACATAGCATATCTATACCTATTAAAACCCACATTAATCAGTGGGTGGAAAGGTAACGAATACATTCCTCCGGGTCTAAAATAAATAAATAACCAAACACTCCTTAAGGTATAAATTTTAAAGGAAAAAAAAAAGAAAAAAAAAAAACTTTTTTTAATGGGTCCCACGGTTAGTCATCTCTCTGTACTGTTTCATCGACTCTTGTCGTTGGAGCCTCATCTCGTCATTAAACTTTTTTATAAACGCTTCCACTCGCCGGTTCAACTCATCGTGACTCAGTGACCCATCTTTCCTCGTTTTCCCACCCGACGCCGGCGACGGAGGACGATTGTTTTGGTTGTCGTAGTTCGTACGGTCTCTTAGCGTCGCAGCTTTCTTCATCACCTTCTTTTCCTTTCCACCTACCACCGCATCTGCCGGTGGTTCAAGAGGGTACACATCCGAGTGACGGTGGTTCTCGAAGGTCTCTGATTTCCGGAGGTGGCGCGTGAGCGGCATGCGACGGCCATCGGTTATCGTCCTCCACGTGCTCTCTAACGTCTCTTGTTTCTTCGGCTTCGCTACCTTTAGGGCCCTGTAACCTATACAATACGGCGTCGTAAGACTTTGTCAAAAGTAAAATATAGCCGTTACGATTATGTATATTTAATGCTTGAAAAAATAATTTCTAAATATCTTTTATTTTTCAAATATTCAAATATCCAAACATTATCTGGACGATAATTAATGTTACAGCTTGTTCGTAATTATCAGTTGATTAAATAACTAAAGTTTGAAATGGAAATCTGCAATTTATCGAAATTAAATTTTTTTAAAAAATTAAAGTAAAGAAATTGAGAAAATTACCATCGGGACTGGTTTTTGACTGTTTCGGGTGTGCGAATCGGGAAGTAAAGAGTGGTTTCTCCGGCTGACTAATCACCGGCGGTGGTTGATAGCTGCTTATCTGCGGCGGCGGATTCCAGCTGGACCTTGAAATCACAAATTCATCCTCATTTTCAACTCCAGCCACCTCCAAATCATTCATCGGAGCTGTTTCAAGATCTGAAATCGGAGGTTGAGGATCTTCAAAACCCATAGGCGCACTGTCGTAAACCACCACTGGGGGATCCAACATACCAAAATTATGTTGAATCGGAACTCCTTGGAGATTCGACGCCGGTGGATTAACCAACGGTGGCTGAGATTGACTTTCGTGCATGACGCGGTTGTGGAAGCTTGATGTGGCGAAGATTGTGAAAATAATAACGTTGATTAGAAGGTAGAGATACGGTGGTTTGAGATACGACTGGAGGAGGGACCAAATCGCCGGGAGACCGTTGACGGCGAAGTCTAACAGCAGCGGAACGATGTATTCCACCGCCATAGCCACCGATACCACGCCGAAAGCTAACAACAGAACTTTTAAAGAGAGAATCCATGCGTTTGTTGATGATAAGGAAGAACCCATTTTTGTTTCTTCAGCTTTCAATTGATATTTCTCAGTTCTGTGTATCTATTTTGGGGAAGAGAACAGGATGGTTGCAACGGTATAAAACAAGTGAATGTTACAGTATAGGTCCTTCTACTTTGACAAGAAGGTGCTATATTTCTTATCAAAATAAGAAGTTACACACTCCACCCATTAGAAAATATACGGTTTTAAGATAAATTTAATAGAAACAACTAAAAGATTTTCTTTAATAAAATAACTAAATTTTTAACATTTATACAAATAACCATACGTTAGGTGCATTTTATGCATTATTTTGTACTTTTATCTCATATCATGGCATTGTATTTAGTCTTAAGCCCATTCATATTACATGTTTTTCAAGATATTCGGTAATATTATTTTACTTGTACACTTTAGTATATTTCAGGGACTCTTGGAGGTGGGATATCACTTAAGGAGGTGACTAGAAGATGGAGACTAGATTTCACGATTTTCAGAGCATTGGTGAAGGCAGGGGTGGAACATTAGCCTTATAATTAAGGGGGTCAAAACCAAATTTGAAAATAAAACTGTACAAGCAAATTTAATTTATACAAATTTATGATATAATACCTTTTTTTTTAAGTGACAAATAGTGGGTAACCCGACCCGATAGATTAGAAATGTCTGGCGGGCCACCAAAAGGGGTACCACTCACCATCAAAGGGAACGAAGAATCGAACCCACGCCAATTCAGGGAAAATCCTCCAATTGTGCTCAGCCAAGAGTAGAACTCTTGATTTAACTAAAAGAATTGATACGGAACACTCTAAGAAAATGCATGTATTATTGTCAAAAGTAACGAAGAGCTCATGCAACATCAAACGTTCTAATGTAAACGTACTGAACCCAAAAGTACATCAATAAATCATAGATATATTTGGAACTTATTTCATTTGGCTATGTGTTTGATTGCAAGATTCAGTGGGTCAATAATTAAATATAACCAATTTTAATGTACAGAAACTAAATAAAAATTGATATGATTAAAATAAAGAACAATAAAATTAACCATCATAAGAAGCTACTAAAGTTGATAAAATAGTTAATTACACAACAATTAAAAAATAATACTATGTTAATATTTCTATAATCAAAATAATGAAAATAAAGACTAGAACACATTGGAAATGACAATACCACTAAAGATGAGAGTGAAGACAACTCACTCTATTCTAACTATTCATATTGAAAATTTATTTTGATATACTTTAATTATCACATTGAGAGAAAAAAGGAGTCAAATGAGAGAGATAGAGATAGTAAGAAAGAGTACAAGATTATGAAAGGAGATATATGGTGATTACTGTGAAATCCAAGTGGCTGAGACACTTGTCTCAAGTTTCCTCGTAGTGTGATCGACGACGTGGTCTGTAAAGGGCAATGAAGAGATCTTGAGACTGTAAGACTCGAAGAGATGAATCGGTAATGATGCAACTCTTGAGAGGTACCGGGAGAAGGCGGCCATGTAGTCTTCTGACATCCGCTAGGTACTATCATTTTAAGAGATTGAAATTAAACTTATTATATTGTTGTGGGTTATATGCGATTCATTAGATCTTCCAGATATTTATTTGAGATTTGATAGGTTTTGATTTTCAAATATTTAAATTAATATTGATTGTGGTTTTTATTAGATTAAAAAATATAATTTTTTAATAAATTGAATGATGTTTGTTTCAGTCTCAAAAAATTTGAGTGTTATCCGGTATTTTATATTTGTATTTTATGATTTTAAACAAAAGAAAAAGATATAAACACTTTCTTCATCACTTCTTTTATGTTTAGATCTGCCATGAATGGATGAATGGCGTATCAGAAACCTCTTAAAACACAAACTCATTAATAGCATAAATGTTTATGACTATACATAGATGAAGGATAAAAGAAACTAGATATGCATGCTATGAGTTTTTCTAAGTGAAACTATTGTCATTGGATATACTTACAAATAGTATTAGTAGGCTAAAAAGCGGGGGGGGGGGGGGGGGGGGGGGGGAGGGGGGGATGGCCCCCTAGGCCCCTTAAAGCATCCGCCACTGGGGGAAGGAAATATGGAAAAATTGGAGAGTGCAACAATTTAGGGACTTCCGCGGCCATAGAAAATTAAGGCATGCATTTACACGAACTGTAGAATCGAGCACACTTTAGCAATGCAATTTAATGTCCCAACCATTTTGAGTAGTCTACTTATTGCATTTACACGGGCCATGTAAGCGTCAGTGTAAATTTACACAGGTCGTGTAAACATGGACATGATTTTAGTGACAGTTTTTCATCTTTCCTAAAAAGAGGCAATCGACTTCATTTTTCGATCTATCGAATTTTGGAGGACAGAAGGCGATTTTATGGAGAATTGGAGTTGATTAACATTAGGGAATATTTGATTTCATTTTGTAAGAAATTTAATTTCATTTTTTAGATTTGAGATTTTGTTCTAGTCATGTGTGGCTAGAACCCTAGTTTCTCCAACTTCATTTCTTGACTTTTTGGGTGTGATTTGATATTTGCTTCCATTTTCTATCCAGTGAATTTGATTTTGTTTCAATAAAATGTTTGACTCTAATTGTAATTCTTATTTTATTTAGGGTTAGGTCATTCAAGTTATCTGATTGCAAAATCCGTAATTTGTTTATGAATTGGACTATGTAACAAGCATTAAACTGATTTCCATTGAATAAATTTAGTGTAAATCTTATTCACATAGTCTTATGCTCCTGGGCTTGTAAGGAGTATTGGGTGTTGTTGGGAACATTCACATAAATCTTATTACGACCTTTTGATTTCTATCTAAGACCTTGTTTAGACTTAAATTTGAAGGTTAAGTTAGTTTCAAAGAGCTTATTTTGAATTTGACAACTTGGTGAAGGGGAAGTGATAGAGCTTGTTAACACTTTCAAGTACCAACTTAGGTATAATTAAGTAGATATCATATCATCCTTGGAATCACATTACTAACTTGTCTTGCATAGAGTTGGAGTCCTCACAAATTCTAAATGTGTTTCATTTAATCGATCATTTATTTATTGTTTTATTCTCATGTTGAAATCATTGCATATAAACCCCTTACTTATGTGACCATTTATGTACCTTACGCAAAAAGGTATAAGAATTTGTTCCATGTCTCTGTGGATCAACCCTACTTACCTTGTATTATATTTTTAGTGCAAGTAGTAGTGTTTTGGCGTCATTTTGTACCCCTTTATTTGTTGGGCTTGGCACACCTAAAAATTGGCACTGTTGCCGGGGACATGGTGTTACTAATTGTTTATGCCAAGATCTTTTCATATGGGTACACCACTGCCAATTGACACAGAGATAAAGAAGATTGCAAAGAGGTTACGAAAGCAAGGCAAGCTTCGTAAGAGGAAACTAGGTTCTAGGACTTCTTTATCATCCACCCCTCCGGTCATTAAAATTTGGGTGGACATAACCCTCTCAAGTGTATCCACATCCGAAACAGAAAATCGCTCACTCTCATTACAAACATTCTTACCTATAAATATCACATTGCCTTCCTCACCCACCTATAATAACCAAGAACCCGCACCTACTGAAACCTCAATTCCTACTCCTAGCATGGGAGACCAAGGAGGTGACATAGGTAACAATAACAATCATAGTCCACAAAGACCCACATCAACGTATCCTTCGCTAATGGGAGAGGCAAGAGGTTACTCAACAACCTCTTTGCATCATATTTCTGGCAGCTACAAACCTTGAACTAAAACCTGGACTCATCCATCTACTCCCAACCTTTAGAGGGATAAAAAAAGATCACTATAAGCTCCTCACAGAGTTTCTGTAAAGTCCCAAATTTGCTTGATGTATCAATCAGATCCAAATGATGGTGCGGAATCCCAATCAATCAGATGTTGATCAAAATAAGAAGGAGAAGAAGAATAAGATGAATCTAATGTATTGATGATATGAATGAAGATCCTAAGAAGAGATTCACACACACTCTCTTCTTCTCTCGAGTTTCTCTCTCTATCACACCTTGAGTTTCCCATACTTAAGCTCCTTTTCTAGCCGTACACTCCTCACCCACCTAACATCTATTTATATGGAACATGGGCCATGAACAGGTTCATGACTGTGAACTAGTTCACGACCATAAACACCCAATTGGGCCATGAACACACAACTGCAAACACATATTACATAAGCGAAAACCTAATTGCCTAGAAAAACAAAGTATAAACCATATTTTAGACCCAACAATCTCCCCCTTGGTTTATATCTTTCTTTTCTAATTGACCCAACAAACCCCCCCCCTAAAAAGTAGCTGGCTTTTCTTGTCAACCTTCAGTTGGAGCTTGGCATCAGCGTTAACCTTTAAATTCTTCACAACTTCAAGAAGAACTTGATGATTCTTCAATAAAAGACTTCATATTGAGCAGTTGGGCATTTCTTCAAAATTTGACTCTAAATGCACATTGGGCGAGGAAGCTTCTTGTAAAGATTCTTGAAAAATGATGCCGTCATCTTGAGAATATTCAAAGAGAACAACAAAGAGAGCTAAATCTTCTAGATCACTTCAACAGGTACAAGATACCAACAAATTGATTGAGGAGGCTTCAATGCAATCTGTCACATAATCTTCAAGTCAGCTTCACCTTGCTTCTGGGGTTGAAAGATTGAATGTTGAAAGAATAATCTTCATTTCTTGTTCCTTCGAATGAGAATTCTTCAATGATCACGAATGAAGCTTTGGCTCAGAAAATCTCGATACAGTCTCCATATGTCTCATCTACATCTAAATTCACTTTTCAAGACAAAGAAGATTTGAGATAAAAATAAAAACAAAAAACGAGCTCAGCACACATTATTTTTGTATTTTTTATATTTTCTGGAAAAAATAAAATAGAAACAAAAATATTTTTGAATTTTTTATTTTTATGAAAAGAAATAAAAACAGACACAACAATATTTTTGGGTTTTTGGTTTTCTGATTTTTGTTTGGTTTTTAAAATTTTAATTCTCCCCTTAAATTTGTGCAAAGAGGAAAACTATGAACAAATTTAGCAAAAACAAAAATATTTGGGATCAAAGTTTTCAAACAATTCAGTATTTTTTATTTGCACACACCTGCATGTTTAGATCTGGTCAATCACCGGTATTGTGATCCACTTAAACACAAAGGATGTTGACAATTTAGAACGGTTATAAGTAACAAGACAATGTGATCTATATTCTTAAATGAACATTTAGTTGACGATGACCAAGGATATTGTTGTCCACTTAAATTAAGCAGCGAGATCTACAGATAACCTATTGAATGTTCAATTTTAGACGCACTAGAACGTGTTCCCCACTTCCCGACATACCCCGGTAATCAAGAACTTCGAAAGAACTCCTTACTTTAGGTAAGTATTCAATCATTAAGAAAGAAGTCAGAAATAGAAATGCATATGTTGTATCCCAGGCCGGATGTTTTCCAATCACGCAGAAGGAACAAAATATGACTAACATAGATTGAGGGATAGAGAAATAGTAGGGTGCATACGCTATGTCCCAAGTCGGATCTTCCGTTCACGCAAAGGGGACATCCTATGACTAATAGATAGAAAGAATTTAATAGATATGGATATGCATAGAGATAGAGATGCATATGTTGCATTCCAGGTCCGATATGTTCCAATCACACAAAGGAAGCAACATATGACTGATAGATAGAAAGAAAGAAAATAATTTCCTATAGACCTACATTATCAGAACCCTCTAGTCGCCCTATCAATACCGGAATTATGGACATGAGTCCATACATTGAGGAAATGTTATTCCATAGTTCTAGATACATATGACTTTTAGTGTATCCTGTTGGTTCCCATGTTTATCTCACTACTCAATATACCCAAGTGTGGTATGGTCACTCCAAATGAAACTATCTAAGTTCATATTTTTAAGTCCTTTCATTTTTCAATCAATGTCTAGTCCTTTTGTATCCTTTGTGCCTACTAGCACATTGAACATAGAGTCTAGACAATCCAACTTCAGTGCATTACATAAATCATAAATTTCCCTTTAGCACTAGACTTCATATCACCTCCCAAACAATACCTACTAACGAAAAACTATAAGAAAATAAAAGATTATCTTTAAAACAAATCAATGTAAGAAAAACTCTGAAGTATTGAGAAGAAAAATCAAACTGTAATTCACCGATTGAATTTGCATCTAGAAGGTTTGAGAATAGCACGTATAATCTCATAACAGATCCAAAAATTCTTCACATCGTTTAGCAAAAACCCCATGTGTGATCCTTTCCTTTATTCCCTTCTCCTGCAAAGGACACATACTCTCAAACAAAGTTATGAATGTTGTACAGTTGAAAGATGTTGCCTATCATGTGCCTGGAATAGCCACTACCAACAAACCGAAGTCTGATGCTATGCCTCCATAGCTTCTCCAGCACAGACCGGGATCAGTTGGTCTTTAGAACCGAGTCTATTTTGAAACTAGGTTGACCTTTTTCATCCTTGCAAGGTACCTTGTCTCATGACATATCCTGTATATCACAAACAAAAGATGAAGAAATATTATAATCATTAGAAGATTTAGGAGATTGAACCTTTGGTACCCATCTGTAGTTGGGTTTAACCCATTTCTTGTTCGATCGGATGGGTGCCTCGGTACTTGATTTTGAAGTTGAAGTAGGGCGTCGAGATGGCTTTGACCTAGCCGTTCTTGGCTTCAATGGAGCATCTCTTGGATTTGGCCTCTTGGCTAGCATTCCCTTAGTGTTCTTGGAAGTTGGATTCTTGGCCTTCTCCGCGTTCCAGTCACCATTGTTTGAACGTAGCATCGAAGTGTTTCTTTTGAAGTATCTCCCTCTTGGCGCGTTCTGCCAGCCTTGTGCGTAGTAGTGAACGTATGCGCGATTTGGACAGTTCCGGACAATGTGTCCATGTGTTCCATAGTGAAAACATATATTTTTCTTCACATAGGAATTGTTTCTTCCTGCCCCTGGTGGCATGACCTTGCCTCGCTTCTGGTTGTTCCCACATGCACACTTGCAGCAGACACTCTGATTTGCTTGTTTTGGTGGCCTGTATTTACTAATAGCAGGTTGATCAGAAGTAACTAGGTTAGAAGCAACAGATTCAGAGTTCAAGGAGTCATTTGTTTGTTGAGTAGTGTTCTCCTTGTTCTCATCCTATACCACTTTACCTGCACAAGAAGTAGAATCATTAGAATCTTTCGTCTCACCACCCTCAGTTGGCCCTGATTTTTCAGTCTGAATTGAAGCTGGTGTAGGGGGTTGGCCATACTGAGTAGGTGTCTCAACCTCATTGGTTTCAAGGGGTGGGTTATAGTTGTCATTAATGGGAGGTGGAACACTGAGGTACCCTAGACCCTTATTTTAATTATCTTTAAATTTTAATTGTTTTTCAATCATGGATGCAACTACCTCACATGACCCATCATATTTTCTAAAATTAAAATCTGCATTTTTAAACTTATATTTCAAAGAGTCAAGCTCAGCAGTCAAGTTAGCAAGCTGTTCCTTAGCATATTTATAATTCGAACATTTGTTACTATATTCTTTTGAAGTTTTCGAAAGTCCTTTGTTTTGGTGATTAGTTGTTCTTTTAAGGGTTTTTTTACCTTTCCTAAGAGTATATCCTTCATATTAAGGTCCTCATTTTCCTTTTTTAGCAAATCGATTTGTTCACGAAGAAATTTGATCGTAGCTTTACACGATCGAGTACATGAAACTTCATTTATCGGGATGCCTGAAGAACTCATTGTTTACCAAAAAAAATACCCTTTGACTATAAACCGAGAAAGTCAACCTTAAAAGTCAAGCTTAAAAAGTCAACCTTAAAAAGCAAATTTAAAAGTCAAACCGAAAAGTTAAATTTTATAATGTTAAAGTTAAATGAGAAAGTCAAAGTTTAAAGTCAAATGTCAAACTTGAAGGTCAATGTCAAAATTTTTAAGCCAAAAGTCAATTTAGAAAGTAAAAAATTAAAAGTTAAAAACTTTGGGTAGAAAATAAAATTTAAAAATAAAAGAAATTGATTTTTGGGCTGAAAGTGTTAAAATTGCGAAAATAGCGTTGAAGTAGTGAAGCTTTATGAATTAAATTGGAAAGGAGTGTAGCGTGTGGCAAGCTAGATCAAATGGAAAAGGCGCAGGACTGATGAAGTAGGAGACCCGGGTTCAATTCCAGGCAACCCCGAAAAAAATAATAACCGCTAAACAAGACTGCTAAATGAGAAGGAGGTTGCTGAACGAGAAAGTAGGCCGTGAACCTGCTAGCCGAGACCTCCTGCTAGGCCAAAACTCGATAAAAAAAATGACGTTTTCACATTTTTAGGCCCAAAACTCGATCAAAACTCGTTTTTATGGAAAATGCAAAGAACAAACCCCTATTATTTTGCCAAGAGCTATCCAAAAACAAAAAAATCCTTTAAGAAAAAGATCAAATACGCTCCAGATCTGGCTAAAATGATTGATACAATCTAAGCTCTGATACCAACTGTAAAATCCAAATTTGCTTGATGTATCAATCAGGTCCAATTGATGGTGGGAAATCCCAATCAATCGGATGTTGCCATATCAAAATAAGAAGAAGTAGAAGAAGAATGAGATGAATCTGATGTATTGATGATATGAATGAAGATCGTTACAAAAGATTCACACACACTCTCTTTTTCTCTCTAGTTTCTCTCTCTATCACACCTTGTGTTTCACACACTTAAGCTCATTTTCTATCCGTACACTCCTCACCCACCTAACATCTATTTATATGGAACATGGGCCGTAAACACCCACTTGAGCCGTGAACACATAACTACAAACACATATTACATAAACGAAATCCTAATTTCCAGGAAAAGCAAAATATAAACCATATTTTAGACCCAACAGTTTCATGTTGTCTGTGTTGGCATGAAGCCAAACAATGTCACGGATGATCAAATCAAGCTTAGGGTATCCCCCTTTGCAGTGCAAGACTCAACAAAAGATTGGCTCTATGATCTTCCACCCGGGGCAGTCACTACATAGGTAAATCTTGCATGGTTGTTCCTAGAGAAATATTTCCCAGACGTGAAGGCTTTTACTTTATGCAGGGAAAAAGTCAACATCAAGCAGAAAAAGAATAAAGTCTTGCACACCTATAAGGAAAGGTTCAAGAAGATGTGCACCCGATGTCCAAAGCATTGTATCTCCGAATACAACCTTCTTCAATACATATGTGAATGCATGTTGCCATGGGACAATAGGATCTGTAATGCTTTAAGTGGAGGACCCATTATTTATAAGACCCCAACAAAAATTTGGGAATTGATAAAGAATATGGATGAATATTCAAATCACACTTCTCAAGAAGATGGGTGGTACACTAATGTACATGGAGGTTTCAAAGAAGTTAGGACTCCACAAATAGAAGCTTAATTATCCAAACTTACAAAAGTTTTCATGATGCTCCCAAAATACAAAGGCGTGGAATTCACATCTCGTCCTTGTGGTATATGTACTGAAATTGGGCATCATACCGATGTATACCCTCGACTTCAAGAAGATGATTACGTGGAACAAATGCCTTAGGAGGCTACTCAGGGTCAAATCAAATAGGATATGAGTAACCAAAGGGTTGACCAAAAGTGGAATAACAATCGAGGTTGGGGAAGAAATCAAAATGGATGTTTCCGAAAAAGACCTCTACCCCTCATTATTAAAAAAGGCCATCTTTTCCACCTTAGAATTTTCAGCAAAGGCAAAACCAACCCCCACCTCCCCCACAAACTAGCTCTTTAAACATGTCATTAGAAGACATTGCCAAAAGCCTTGTTACTATCACTAAAAGCTTCCAATAAGAAACTAAGGCTAGCATACAAAGCTTGGAGCAACAAATGGCACAACTTGCTGAATCCGTGCGTAAGATGGAATCACAAGGCAAGCTACCATCTCAAATCGAGAAAAACCCAAAATACAATGCATGTGCCATTACCTTGATAGGTGGAAAAGGCTACGATGGACCAAGAATGCCAAATGAGGAAGAGGAAGAAAGGAAGATTGAAGTAAAGGAAGCTGTCAAAGAGAATGAAAAAAATGATACTTCAAATCCAAAGAAGCCAATAGTGTGACAACCCGAAATTTTCTATTGCTTTGAAAGCTCAGTCAGTCAACTCAACTTAGTGTCAGACTCATTCCTTCTATCATTTAGCACAATTTAGAGTCTGTTTGAGCGTTCTGAGCCTAGCACACTTAAGGGATAAGTGTTGGGGTTTATCTGCTGAAGCTATAATACAGTGATCAAGCCTAAATCACCAGGACCATGAGTTCACGGCCACCACACTGGAGTTTACGGCCGTAAACTCCATGTGGGCTGTAAACTCACCCTATATATATATATATATATATATATATATATTCAAGTGTTAGCCATTTCTTTCATTTCTTTCCTTCTTTGGCCGATTTCCCCTTATTCTCTCTCAACTATCATCCCGATCTTCACCTTAGAACTTCAAAACTAGTAAGTATTCTTCCTTGACTTGTTGATACACCTCTTAGTCTAGCATTCTCTCATGATTTCATCCATGAGAATCATGTTTTCATAGATCTTCAAGTTTCACCAAGAACACACATTATTGTTCTTGGCCTTAATCGGCCATTTCAAGCTCCTATATCATAAGTACTCTTGTCCTAGATTGTTATATACTAGAATGAACTTGTTTAGACTTAATAAACATCA
Organism: Lactuca saligna; assembly: GCF_052625555.1. Taxonomy (NCBI): domain Eukaryota; kingdom Viridiplantae; phylum Streptophyta; class Magnoliopsida; order Asterales; family Asteraceae; genus Lactuca; species Lactuca saligna. The sequence goes on along the minus strand of NC_136417.1, from coordinate 174,093,829 downwards.
AGAAATCCAAATTGGAGGAGAGTTTACGACCAAGGATCTCCCAAGGCCGTAAACTCCATTAAGGGTGCAATGTTGCCCTAATTTCCTTCCTTATGCTTAGAACTTGGACTAGAACCCTCCACCATTGAACTAGGGACCTTAAACTTTGAGTTGGTACATAATATCATGAGTTTAAGGCCGTAAACTCATGGAGAAATGGTCCTTAGGCCATAAACTCCAATTAAGGTCAAGTCTTGGACCTTAAACTTATATAGACTCTTGTTTAACCTTGGAACACTTAAACCCTTGAGACTCCCTACCTTTTAGACCCTAAATATGACCATTTAGAGAGTTTACGGCCAGGAGTAAACTCCCTTGGGCCGTAAACTCCTCAACACTCTCCATTGAGTGGGTCTTTCACATACTTGGGTAAAGCAAAATTCCCTCAAGCTTCCCTAGCCTTCAGACCCACACTTATGCATCTATGAACATGAGTTTATGGCCGTGAACTCCTTGAGGCCGTAAACGCATAGTAGTAAACTCCATGGAGAGTGGTCCTTGGGCCATAACCTCAATAGCAATGCCTGAAAACCCTTAGATGCAACCCTAAGTTCTTATAACACTTGAATCAAAGTGTTTTTCCATGTTCTAGGGTGTTTATACTTACTTAATTAGTGTTTTAATCACTAATTAGTTACACACACACACACACACACACACATATATATATATATATATATATATATATATATATATATATATATCTTTATATGTTCATAGGATCATTGTGTGTGTTCAAGTCTTCACTTGACACCTAGCACTTTGTCCGACACTTCCATACAATCCACTCACTACAGGTGAGTTCATACCCCTTAATTAACCTTTTAAATGTTTTTAAATGCTTTTATGGGGGGGGGGGGGGGGGAATACAAGTTGAATCATGATAGTTATTATATCAATCACATGTGATTAATAACTATCAAACTATGGATTTACTACACTTTTAGCTGTGTTACTAAGCATACTACTTCAAAATGATTTCTCAAAACATTTTTACATGTTAAACTCTTTATCAAACTGTCTTACATACTATATCTTTCCTTTCAAACTCTGTTATAACTATGTTTCAAACAAAGGTTTTCATGTACTTCAAGCTGTGTTTCAAACAAAGGATTTCTTATACTTTAAACTGTTCTTATCAAACAAACTGCTTTTAAATCATTTTATAAACTAAAATAAAGTCATCAATTCTTATTTATTAAACTTTTCAAAGGTTTTACAAAAATTCTTTTAAAATTTTATATTGTCAAATGCATGCCTATATATGTATAGTTATATAAGTAATATTTAAAGGACTTAGTACTGCTAACTCACTTTAATTCCTTTTCCTTGTTTTGATGTGGCTTAGGGTATCGGTTATTTGTCCGAATGTCGTCTAAATATCAGTTATATATTATGTATACATATATTGACATATGATTTCTATCAGTCAATTCAGTACCTTTGGGTAGCAAAGGCATACTTTCGGTTATACACGTACATTTCTAGTAACTATAATAGGTATAGTAAGGAGATACTATTTACTATTCCTAGTACAAGGAATCACACTAAGAGTCAGTTCATACATGAGTCAATGCATACTATAAACAATACATACACTACACTAATACATACACTACTCTAATACACACTAAATGAAGAGACACTAATACACACTAAATAAAGAGACACTAATACACAATAAATGAAGAGACACTAATACACACTATATGAAGAGACACTAATACACACTATATGAAGAGACACTATTACACACTATATGAAGAGACACTAATACATATTATATGAAGAGACACTATTACATACTATATGAAGAGACACTACTACATACCATATGAAGAGATACTACTACACACTCCTGGACTGACCATCCTACACCTGGTTGCTCGCATCAGCAGGTGTGTTCATCTATGGATGTTCTCGGTTGTACTGTTCGGTGATTATACCGTGTTTATCCTAGACAAATGGATACATTTTTAAGGATTATACAATTTTCCTTATTACCTTTACTTTGTGACACGTTCACATAAACGATGAGGTAGAATATATTTTGATACGATTTCAAATGAATATATTATTTTCCTTATTACCTTCATTTTGTGATACATTCACATAAACGATGAGGTAGACTATTTTTTTTATAATAATAGTTATACATGGGAAAAACCTTCATTATTACAAAGAAGCATACCTTCAAAACAGTCGGGTCTTGGTAGAAGACAACATTTAGTACTAATAGGAAATATAGGATTTTCTAGGGTTTTCATACTTATACACACTTTTCATCAAACATTTACAAGTTTGTTCTTTATAGTTTTACAAATCAATGACACTAAAATAGTTATGAACTCACCCGCTTTATGTTGATAAACTCTTTCAAAATAACTTGTATTCTCAGGTCAACAGTAGACAGGTATGATGACCAGGTTTTCAGAAGATGGAGCAGCCAAGACTCGTCTTTTATTTTGATTATTTATGATGGTGTTTTATTCTATGAAAGAACACACTTGTATTAAAATTATACTATTAATGCAATGGATGATGTTGTTGCTTGTTTACTACTTTACACTGTTGTGATACTTTACATGACGTCCTCCACCCCATAACGTTTACACCGTTCTTGGTTTTGGGGGGGGGGGGGGGTGACATATTGGTATCAGAGCATTGTTTATAGTGAATTGAGTATATCAACCCATAAAAGATATACAGACTATAAATACAATGGGATAAAAAATACTCTGACCAAGAGTTTATACTTTTAAATAATAAAATATTTAACTAAGTATACATACCTGCATTCATACTAAAAATAGTGTCACAATGACAAGAACAAAAGTATTACGATTGTTGAATATCAGAAGTAAGCTCATGGATGTATGGTCTCTCCTGGGAGTGGCATAGCTTGATCAACTATGCTGGTCCGAGGAGTGATTAGCATATGCCCAAGAATGGTTGTGATACGGCAACAAGTCTAAAAACTTACCAACACTAGCATAATGAAAGCATTAAGAGTATTTTGTATTACTATAAGTACTGACCTGATAACTAAAGATCTTCATTAATAGGTCAATAATTGCTAAGTGGATACACTAAGGTTATATATAACTAGGATGTCATAGACTTAGAATCTGTGAATTTTTGCTTTACCTCTGTTCCTTGTGAATTTAGAGTTAAGGTCACTTATTCGAAGGCCTATCTTGTTTTGATTACATATAACTAGTATGCACTTTACAAATATTGAAGTAACTGATGAAGATTATCTTATAATTATATAGTTAGTACGTCTAATAATTATTTCTTTATCCCAATTCTCAAGTAGATAACATGGCTGGACCCCATCCCCTCAGCAACCCGTACTTCGCGAATGAAGGCAATGAAGGATGGTTTGAAGAAGAGCCAGAAGATGATCATCCAATCCCTTGGGATGATCACCATGCTAAAAACTTTTCGGATGGTGCTAACTTCGAGCCTGAGGTTAATAACCTACCCCCAGTGACTCCCAACCCAAATTCTAACCCTCGTCCGACTTTTCACGGCCCAACGCCTCCTTGGGTAGAATACTTGGAAACATGGAGCGAAGAGCAAGATCAACCTACACCATTTAATGGAGACCGAAGCTTCTGTATCCTAGATGAAGGAAGCTCAACAGATAGAGTTCTACCAATCTTGGTCCATAGAGTTGCCCGAAACGAAATTCAGGGCAGGACAGCTCTCCAGCGTATCGCAGAGGTTGATGCTAATCCAGGAATGCATACCATCCACACCAATCGCCTTGAAAATGCTCGTGAGAGATCTGAGAGAGACCACGAGGCCCTGCTGCAAGCACTAGCTGAAACTCGAGCCAAAGTCATAGAACTCCGAGTATGCCAGAGGGTGTACGAAAGATACCTGCTTGATATGGAACGTCAACTGGCTGAACTAAGGGTTCACCAGATGGATGACCTTCACCAGTAGGAGATGCTTTATTTTCCTTCCTTGTTATAAGGAATCATTTTCCTGTCTATGCCCTGTGTAGCACTTTTCTATGTAACTATATTTGTACTGTAAGTACTTTTAGTTAGGCCTTTATATTGTCAAAACTTTTCTACTCTGAATATGATGTAAGACCTACTACAAGGTTAATTTTTTTTCCAAACTTATTACATCATGAATATGTACAATATTGACAGTCGGCTAATTTTTGTGTCACTCTTTGTTCAAATACTTTCATCCTGCTATCGTTAGAATTCTATCTGAAACTCACTCTAGTCAAGTTATTGGACTATGGTAATTTAGCTCATGGATCATTTCCAATTCTCTTTTATTAGTTGGATTATGTTATCCACCAACCAATGATGCCCTAGTTTGGGCGACAAACATCTTGTGACCATTCTATAAACTTATTTCTACTCTTTACTAGGACTGCATCATAGGGATGTAGGTCAAACCCTTAAGAACATACTTCTACCCTTTACATGAATGATCAAAATACATCTAGGTTCAACCATAATCACTCACGAACTCATTTTCTTTTGTATAACAGAATCATGTTGTCATCCAAAAATAGTCAGCCGAGCAACGAAACCCATATCATTCATATCGACGCCGCTACATTCCAAGCCACGGTAACAACTGTTGTGGCAGTTGTCCTTGCAAATCTCAGGGCTGGAAACACAAACAAGACTGGAAAATAGGTTGACAATTCCGATCGTTGTATGATCCGGGAAGCCAAAAAATGATAACAGTCACAGACTTGCAAAGATTACCATTAGAAATCGTTACGATCTGCCTCACATAGATGAATTGGTTGACCAACTGCAAGGAACGATTTACCTTTCGGAGATAAACCTGAGATCTGAATATCACCAGTTACGAGTGTTAGAGAAGGATGTCCCGAGGACGACCTTCCAAACTCGATGCGGACGCTACGAGTCCATAGTGATACCCCTCTGATAAGAAAAATGCACCGCAATATTCATGGACTTAATGAATAGGGCATGTCGTCCTTACTTGAATTAGTTCGTCATTGTCCTTATAAATGACCTACTTATTTACTCTTGTAGTAAGAAAGAGCATAGAAGCATCTAGGACAAACCATGGAAACATTACGATTAGAGAAGATCTATGCGAAGTTCTCTAAATACGAATTTTGGATTTGAAGAGTCGAATTTCTATGGCACATTATTGGTGAAGTGGGAATTCATGTTGACCCTTCCAAAATCAAAACCGTTGAGAATTAGTCAACACCAAAGATGCCTACATAAATTCACAAATTTCTAAGCTACGCTGACAATAGAAGGAAACCTTTGAAATTCCGAGTGGGAGACCACGTTCCTTTGAAGGTCTCACCCTGGAAAGGTTTGATACGTTCAAAAAGCATGGAAAGCTAAATCCAAGGTACATAGGCCCCTTCAAGATTCTTGCCAGAATCGGCCCTGTAACTCACAAATACAACCTACCCCGTGAACTCAGTAACGTTCATTCTACTTCCCACACCTTGAAACTTGAAAAGGTACCTTTCCGTCAGAACCCTTGTAATCCCACTCGACGAGATCGAGATCAACGAGAGCCTCACCTTTGTGGAAGAATCGTAGTGACCATGGACTGAGAGCTCAAGTGGACGAAGAAAAGCCGCATCCAATTAGTGAAGGTTCGCTGGAATGCCAGGCGAGGACCTGAATTCACTTGGGAGCACGAGGATCAATCGAATAGGAAGTATCCTTATCTCTTTACTTGATTATTCATACCCACTCCTTTGCCTAAACTCTAATTTCTAGAAAAAATTACCTCTAACGGGGGGATGATGTGACAACCCGAAAATTTCTATTGCTTTGAAAGCTCATCCAGTCAACTCAACTTAGTGTCAGACTCATTCCTTCTATCTTTTAGCACAATTTAGACTCTGTTTTAGCGTTATGAGCCTAGTACACTTAAGGGATAAGTGTTTGGGTTTATCTATTGAAGCTATAGTACAATGATCAAGCCTAAATCACTAGGACCATGAGTTCACGGCCATCACACTAGAGTTTATGGCCGTAAACTCCATGTGGGCCGTAAACTCACCTTATATATTCAAGTGTTGGCCATTTCTTTCATTTCTTTCCTTCTTTGGCCAATTTTCCCTCATTCTCTCTCAACTATCATCCCGATCATCACCTTATATCTTCAAAACTAGTAAGAATTCTTTCTTGACTTGTTGATACACCTCTTAATCTAGTATTCTCTCATGATTCCATCCATGAAAATCATGTTTTCATACATCTTCAAGTTTCACCAAGAACACACACTAGTATTCTTGGCCATAATCGGCCATTTCAAGCTCATATATCGTAAGTACTCTTGTCCTAGCTTTTTAAATACTAGAATGAACTTGTTTAGACTTAAGAAACATCAAGAAATCCGATTTGGAAGAGAGTTTATGACCAAGGATCTCCCAAGGCCGTAAACTCCATATAAGGGTGCAATGTTGCCCTAATTTCTTTCCTTATGCTTAGAATTTGGACTAGAACCCTCCACCATTTAATTAGGGACCTTAAACTTTGAGTTGGTACATAATACCATGACTTTATGGTCGTAAACTCATAGAGAAATGGTCCTTAGGCTGTAAAATCCAATTAAGGTCAAGTCTTAGACCTTAAACTCATATAGACTCTTGTTTAACCTCGGAACACTTAAACCCTTGAGACTACCTACCTTTAAGACCCTAAATATGACCATTTAATTAGTTTGCAGCCAGGAGTAAACTCCCCTGGGCCGTAAACTCCTAAACACTCTCCATTGAGTAGGTCTTTCACATCCTTGGGTAAAGAAAAATTCCATAAAGCTTCCCTAGCCTTCAGACCCACACTTATGCATCTATAACCATGAGTTTACGACCTTAACCTCCTTGAGGTTGTAAACCTATGGTATTAAACTCCATGGAGAGTGGTCCTTGGGCCATAAACTCAATATCAATGCCTTAAAACCCTTAGATGCAACCCTAAGTTCTTATAACACTTGAATCAAAGTGTTTATCCATGTTCTAGGGTGTTTATAGTTACTTAATTAGTGTTTTAATCACTAATTAGTTATATATATATATATATATATATATATATATATATATATATATATATAGTTACTTAATTAGTGTTTTAATCATTGTGTGTGTTCAAGTCTTCACTTGACACCTAACACTTTATCTGACACTTCCATACAATCCAATCACTATAGGTGAGTTCATACCCCTTAATTAACCTTTTAAATGTTTTTAAATGCTTTTATGCGCGCGTGGGGGGGGGGGGGGGATACAAGTTGAATCATGATAGTTATTATATTAATCACATGTGATTAATAACTATCAAACTATAGATTTACTATACTTTTAGCTGTGTTCCTAAGCATACTACTTCAAAATGATTTCTCAAAACGTTTTTACATGTTAAACTCTTTATCAAACTGTCTTACATACTATATCTTTCCTTTCAAAATATGTTATAACTATGTTTCAAACAAAGGTTTTCATGTACTTCAAGCTGTGTTTCAAAAAAAGGATTTCTTATACTTTAAACTGTTCTTATCAAACAAAATGCTTTTAAATCTTTTTATAAACTGAAATCAAGTCATCAATTCTTATTTATTAAACTTTTCAAAGGTTTTACAAAACTTCTTTTAAACTTTTATATTGTCAAATGCATGCCTATATATGTATAGTTATATAAGTAATATTTAAAGGACTTAGTATTGCTAGCTCGCTTTAATTCCTTTTCATTGTTTGCATGTGGCCTTAGGGTATCGGTTATTTGTCTGAATGTCGTCTAAATATTAGTTATATATTATGTATACATATATTGACATAAGATTTCTATCAGTCAATTCAGTACCTTTGGGTAGCAAAGGCATACTTTCGGTTATACACGTACATTGAGATACTATTTACTATTCTTAGTACAAGGAATCACACTAAGAGTCAGTTCATACATGAGTCAATGCAAACTATAAACAATACATACACTACACTAATACATACACTACTCTAATACACACTAAATAAAGAGACACTAATACACACTAAATGAAGATACACTAATACACACTAAATGAAGAGACACTAATACACACTATATGTAGAGACACTAATACACACTATATGAAGAGACACTATTTCATACTATATGAAGAGACACTATTACATACTATACGAAGAGACAGTACTACATACTATATGAAGAGATACTACTACACAATCCTGGACTGACCATCCAACACCTGGTTGCTCGCACCAGTATGTGTGTTCAGCTACGGATGTTCTCGGTTGTACTGTTTGGTGATTTACCGCACCGTATTTATCCTAGACAAATGGATACATTTTAAAGGATTATACAATTTTTCTTATTACCTTTACTTTGTGACACGTTCACATAAATGATGAGGTAGAATATATTTTGATACGATTCCAAATGAATATATTATTTTCCTTATTACCTTTAGTTTGTGATACATTCACTTAAACGATGAGGTAGACTATTATTTTATAATAATAGTTATACATGGGAAAAACCGTCATTCTTACAAAGAAGCATACCTTCAAAACAGTCGGGTCTTGGTAGAAGACAACATTTAGTACTAATAGGAAATATAGGATTTTCTAGGGTTTTCATATTTATACACACTTTTCATCAAACATTTACAAGTCTTTTCTTTATAGTTTTACAAATCAATGACACTAAAATACTTATGAACTCACCAACTTTATGTTGATAAACTCTTTCAAAATAACTTGTATTTCAAGTCAGCAGTAGACATGTACGATGACCATGTTTTGAGAAGACGGAGCAGCCAAGACTCGTCTTTTATTTTGATTATTTATTATGGTGTTTTATTCTATGAAAGAACACACTTTTATTAAAATTATACTATTAATGCAATGGATGATGTTGTTGCTTGTTTACTACTTTACACTATTGTGATACATTACATGATGTCCTCCGTCCCAGAACGTTTCCATCGTTCTTGGTTTTGGGGTGTGACAAATAGACACTGAGGCGAAAGTCATTCCAGCCCCATTCCTTTCAATTTTAACAAGCACAAAAATAGAGTAGGAAAATGACAAGATCATGGCAATATTTTGAAAGCTTGAAAGAAACATCCCTCTTTTAGATGCCATAACACAAATTCCTAGATATGCTAAGTTCCTTTAGGAACATTGCACATCTAAGAAAAAGCATAAAGGAAATTAAACAAAGAAAGTAGGAGAAACATGTCCGCCGTGTTACAAAAACAGCTACCAAAGAAATACGTGGACCCAAGTGTATTCACGGTTCCTTGTAAAATGGGTATCCTTTTTCTGCCACATACCATGTTAGATCTTGGGGAATCAATTGATGTCTTACCTTATTCGAGTTACAAAAAAACAAGAATTGGACATCTAACAAACACTGGTCTTTAGTACACCCAAAAGGTGTATGGGAGGACATATTAGTCCAAGTCAATGAACTCGTAGTTCTTGCTGATTTTTATGTCTTGGATATGGGTGATGACAACACCCTGCAATCGAGCTCCATGCTTTTGGGGAGACCCTTAATGAGTATTAAAAAAATGGATGTAAAAAATGGTACTTCATTTATGTAGTTGGATGGTGAGGTGATCAACTGCAGTATCTTTGAAACTACGTATTATCCTAGTGATATTTTAACGCCTTGTTTCGAATCGCTTCTTATTTTTGGGTGATGACCAAAGATCGGGTATTATCAAGCTTCGGACCTTTGAGGAAATGAGATCTGGACCAATTTGAATGTGGGTTATGTAAATTTAGATGATCCAGGGGTTCAGTTTGTGTTTTGGAGCCAAGGGGTATTTTCGTAAAGTGCCAGCTCGGACTTTTATGGAAATTGGATTCTTGTTCGCGAAATTTTAAGGCGAATATAATTTGATAAAAGTGTAGAGCTTCTAGTTACCTTTTCTTGGGATCTAAGGATCATCGAAATCATATTTATAATGAAGAAGTTTTAGCCTTCAGAAGAATTTAGGGTTTAAGGAAAACCCTAGTACGTGGGGCATACATTGGGAGTACGCTAGGCGTACTAGTGTGGGGACCGTTACGCCGCACTAAGTGTAGTCATCAGATTGGTCGCAGACTCGAAGCCTCGTACGCTAGGTGTACGAGTAGTGGCGGAGGCAATACAGGGGCAGGTGGGTGCTTTGCCCCTGCTAATCCCTATTTAATTACTTTACCTAAAGGCTTGAAGTCCACTAAAATATGATTGGATGGCTTCTATTTAGCCCACCGCCCCTGTTATCTCATTTAATTGTGGCCGATTCCAATTAAATTTCACCGCTAATTGAAATGCATGATTACTCCTTAAATCCTTAATTAGTTATGTGATTATATTTATGATTTGGTCAATGATTCTAAATCCCACTCATAACAAATATTAAAGAACTTGCATTTGATATGCTCTCAAAAGTCCAAATCCTAATGTAAACTGGCAGCAGAAATTGTTACAAAAATCAATTTGAAGGAAAATTGAAATCATGTCATCGGTATTAATTATGGGAAGTTATCTGAAGACTAAGAGTTAATTTACACTGCGTTGTTACTGTATCCTCCTCCTCCTCCTTTCCTCACGGTGTCGCCACCGTAGAACTCAGATCCCCTAGTAAGAAATCGTCTCAAAATCTCCATTTTATTATTTCTTTTATCTTTCTATTTTGCTTTTACTTTGATGATGAGGTATATTGTATATAGCTTCTTTACTTAACGTCAATCCACAAATTGTTTTTTCCTCACATATAACTTTCATTTGTTTATTAATTTCCAGTTTCAATGTCTACACATAGTGTTTTGATCGCTTTGTTGTATATTCGTTGAGTTATTTTTGAATATTATCAATTTCTAAGTTCCAATAGATTATTTCTAGATTAACTGATTTGTTGTTTAGGTTTTTATTAGTTTGTTGTTTTAATTTTTTTAAGACCCCAAACTATTATTAAGTGGTTATGGTTCGTTGAATAAGAGATCCAAACATGGGCTTTTTTTTAATAACTATTGGTTGTTTAGTGGTTTATTTATTGTCTTTCCGAAACAATAAATATGTGTGAACTCTACCAATTTTCTATTTTCATATTTATAGATGATTAAGAATCGAATAAGAAATGCTAAGTGTTATTTTTGTTTCATTCTAATTGTTTTAATAATAAACAAGAAGGAATCAAAAGCTTATAAATGCGTTTCAATATTTTAATATGAGGTAAGCCCCCTTATTTTAGAATCCTAGCTCCACCCCTACATATGAGGATTACGCTTAATGTACTTAGTGGATAAGAAAACCCTATTTTGGGGTGTTGCACCCTATTTAAGGTCCTTAAGTTCCTAGGGTTGGCCTCTTTACTAGTCTCTAAGCCTCCTAAACCTTAGAAATCAACCCTTAGCTTCCTTTGTAGTGTTTTTGAGCTATTGAGAAGGATTTGGTGGTTTTTTTCTCTTTCTGAAGGAAGTAAAGAAGATTGAAGGTGATTTTCTTGGTGAGAAGGTTTTAGATCCAAAATCATTACCCTTGTTGCAAGCTTGTTGAGGTATGAAGTTTAAACTTTGTCTTCTCCATGCTTAAATCTCTTAATATCTTAGTTTTTTTTATGCCTTTGGTCCCTTTTTGGGTTGGTTTTAGAAGTTGGGATGTTTTAAGGACCTATTACTTTAGATATGAGCTTATTATGGACTCCTTAAGCATAAAGGTACAAGCTTTATGGGATTTTTGGTTATATGCATGCATTAAGTTGCCTATTAAGCCCGTTTGAGCTTTAAGAGCTTCATTTATCCATGTATAAACATAAAGTTAGCAACTTTACATGAAAATCCAGCTCAAGGGTGTCATATCTACATTTTCGATCCATGTCTTAAGGGATTAAGGGCTAAATGTGGAAGATAGTTCAATGGGAGGAATACATTCGGTGTATAAGCCAGTACACCCAACGTACAAGCCCTAAAGCATGTATGCTTAGCGTACATTTGAGTACGCCCTACGTACTCAGTCAGTGGGCTTCAAACTTTTTGAGCTTCGATTTGGGACATTCTTTTAGGATTTGATGCTTAGGAATTTTTAAGCCATCTGAATGCAATTGTTTTGGACTAGGAATGTTGTTGGGCCTTGGGGAAAGGCCCATGTAAGGGTTTGGGCACAATTTGGAAAATTATGCCACGTATGGGCCTTAAGTGTTTGTTTAGATTTTATTCCTTTGGATTTTTATGTGACATCTGGGTTTGAAAGTGCTTAGTTGCTAGGGGTTGCGGCCCAATCATCAGTTGTCATAAGGTTAGGGCCTTGGGAAAAGAAGGATTTGGCCCATTTCGGATGCGGGTGTTAGGGTATTCGTGACCCAAGTGTTTGATTGTGTGTTCGGAGGCCAAGGTTATGATCGTAATTTGGCATCTCAACCTTCTAAGGATTTTGGGTTCTTGTTCGGAAAGTTTTCAGGTAACAGTGAGTTACTAGAATTGTAGGGCTTCTCTTCATGTTTCCATGGATTTAAGGTTCATTGGAAACGAACCTTGGATGAGGAAATTATGACACTTTGAATTTACTGGCAATACTGGTCCTTAATGGAGAAAAGTGACAAGAAGATCTCATGCATGCAAGGTGGCATGTGCGAGAGTATGCCTAACGTAAGCTAGGGTACACCTAACATAGAAGGGATATGTCGACGTGGGTGTTGGTAGGCGTACGCCCAACGAACGTCCAGATTCCCCAAACCCTTGTTTTTAGGGTTGAGCACTATATAAAGAACATTATGTCCTTCATACTAGCCTCCCTCTCACCCTAAAGAAGCTACTACAAAACCCTAATCTACATTGAGTGATCTTGGAGCTTGTAAGGCCTTTTAAGAGCATTTTGGTGTTTTGGATCCATTCTCTAAGGAAGTGAAGAGCAAAGCAAGGTAGTGGTTCAAAGGAGGAGTTGTAGATTTGGGATTGTTGCTTCATTTCAAACCCTTTCAAGGTATAAAGTCTTGAACTTGATCCTTGGGCTCATTATATCTCTTATGATGAGTTTTTAGACCTTTTTGGTCCCAAAAATGGAGCTTTATGGTTCTAAATCCGTTTTTAGGCCTAGGGTTGCCACCGTTGATGCTATATGAGTCCTTAAGGCAGAAAGTTGCCTTCTTGAAGGTCTTAATGGGTTCATGCAAGAGTTATGGTCATTTTCATTCAAGTAAATGGCTATATTTTGAGTTTGGGTTCATGTCGGTCATATAAAGTCACCAAGTCAGTGACTTTATGGATTAAGACATTGAAGAGGAATTAGATCAATGATTTTAGCCTTTGGAATAAAGTATTAAGTGATTATCATACAGAGGAGTACGACCCAGTTGTTAACAGGTTTGGGCTTTGCGTTATTGGGCCTCATTTTGGGCCTTTCATTTGAATTTGTTTCTTTAGGACTTAGTGGGCTATCTGAAGTCAGATATTTTGGGCTAGGAATAAGTTTGGGCTTTAGGGTAAGGCCCATTAGAGGGTTGGGCCAAATTTAAAAAATTGGACCATTAGTGGGCCACCAGTGGGCTTGGGAAGTCTACCTAGTATTAGGCCTTTCATGTTATGGTTTTGGGCCTTAGCCATGGACAAAATTAGATTAGGGGTAAAATGGTCATTTTACCCTAAAGGGGATTATTGGTTTCTAGACTAAGTGTTATTTTGGTAATGGTAGCTCGAGGAGTCGAGAGATCAGCAGTTCGGGGATCTGCCACCTAGAAGCCAGAGTATTATCCGTGAGATTCAGCTTTGCGAGTTGAGTTTCCTCCTTTTTGAACGGGTTGAAGGAACCAATGTCGACCCGTATTTATGTTATGTGTTTCTGAATTACGATCCGATGTCGGACAGTGCCCGAGGAATGTTTATATGTATGTTTCTGAACTACAGTTTGATGTCGGGTGGTACTCAATGAAGGAATGCATGTTTAGTTATACTTGTTGTCTTTGTGAAACTTCTATGTGCCTGGTAGTGCGGTGAGTGTGGGCGGGGTCCCGTATCTCATCACTAGCTGAGTGTGGACGGGGTTCCATATTTCATCTTTAGTAGAGTAGGGGCACAACCCATGATACTCGAGGCCTTAGAACTAGAACATGTAGTACTATGATTGATTTTTATGTGCTATCATGATTATATGATATTGATTGTATGTGAATAGCGGGCGGGGCCCAGTGACAGGCGTGGCCTGGGAGAAACAAATATGTATACCGAGCGGGGCACGATGCCAGGCGGTGCTTGATGCCAGGCGGGGCCTGATGTCGGACATTGTCCGATGCCGGGCGGGGCCCGATGAAGGGGCGGGGGCCCAATATATGTGATTATGTGTATGGTATGTGGTATTATGGGAACTCACTAAGCTTTATGCTTACGATTTTCAATTTCGGTTTCAGGTATTTCCAGTAGCAAATAGAAGAGCTCGGGATGACTGCATTGCACACACCATGATGTTTAGCATGGGATGTTTACTTTGATGTTTTGATATGATACTCTGATTTGTTGTTGGAATACTATGACTTATGTTTTGATGGAATGATTTTAATAACTATGGTTTATTTAATGGTTTAAAAATGAAATTTTTGGTCATGATTTTTGGGGTGTCACAAGTTGGTATCAGAGCCTTGGTTTGAGTGATTCTAGCATACTCTCGGGTGTGTCTGAACTCAAACTAAGGACTTCGTATGAAAATTCTCAAAGGAAAGTCATTTTTATATAAAGAAGTTTGAAAAGTAAAAAAGGATTTTGAAAAGAGAAAAGGGTGTGGTGCATGCAATCAAGCAAGCTAAAGTAAGTTCTCCCAATTGCCCTTACATGTTTATGTTATGATTATGTGATTCGCATGCTAGATTAGAGCTAAGGATCTAGGAGAGATGCCTTTGTATGATTTTATGAGCTTGTAGATTTGCATGCTAGAATTGATCAGACAGTGGTAGGATAGCCTGTCTAGGTTATGCTTGATTGTATAAGCCTTCAAATTGCATGTTAGTACAGTTTCCTGATCAGAGGATAGAATGGTTTGATTGGATTATGTTGGCTAGATTTTCCATTGTCTGAGTGTTGCTTGCTTTGTGCTTTGTGGGACTCATGGCGATCTGAGTTAGCTACTAAGTGAATATGCTAAGTCACATGGGGCACAAGCCGGATAATCTTAGAGTGATGGACTTGAACCTATTGCGAAGCTCTCTTCTGAGTCCAACCTTTCTAGGGATGAGTCTTTTACTTGAAGGATTATATGATGTCTGTTGCATGTGGTTATATTTATGAGGTAGCTAGTTGACATTAATGGGAAATCCTTCAGCAGATGAGGACTGAGTGGGTCGGAGATTACCCCAGGGCAAGTCTAGGATGAGATTAGTGTTAGGAGAAGTAGTAGTAAACATTAAAGAAATCCCAGTGGCATGCGAATTTACAGATGTATTTCCTGAAGACCTTTCGGGAATACCCCAGAGTGACAGGTCAAATTTCGAATCGACCTCATACCGGGAGCCACATCATTTGCCAATTCACCCTACAGGTTAGCTCCCGCCGAAATTCAGAAGTTATCCAGTCAAATCAAGAGAATGGTTGAGCAAAGGATTCATCAGACCAAGCTTTTCACCCTAGGGAGCTCTTGTCTTGTTCGTCAAGAAGACGAATCCTTCAGAATGTGCGTCGATTTTAGGGAATCAAATAAGCTCACTGTTAAAAACCGATACCCACTTCTTCAGATTGATGACTTATTTGACCAACTTCAAGGAGCTAGTTATTTCTCTAAAATAGATCTAAGAACCGGTTATCATCAACTTCGAGTCCAAGAAGAGGACATTCCAAAGACTTCTTTCCGAACTCAATAAGGTTATTATGAATTCGATGTGATGCCCTTCGATCTAACGAATGCTCCCACCGTATTCATGGACCCTATGAACCAAGTTTTCCAACCATTCCTATTCAACCTTTTAATTTTTCATCGATAACATACTCGGCTGCTCACGAAATAAGAACAAATATTGTTAACACTTACAACTGGTTTGGGAGGCATTGGAGCCAGAGAATATCGTGAAGGAAGCATTGCATGGATTTGATAAAACTCTCGAAGTCAACAAGATGAAGCTTATTATTACGAAAGTTGAATTAGGAACTACCTAGGTGATCGTTGATAGGTTAACCAAGCCTGCTCACTTCCTGCCAATAAAAGAATCGTAAAAGATAGAAAGATTAAAAAGGATCTATACCAAAGAGATCGTGAGACTCCAGGGAGTGCCAACGTCTATAATCTCGGATTAGGATAGTAGATTTACCCCCACAATGTTTGGCAATCACTCTAGAAGGCAAGGGGAACACAGCTAGACATGAGCACTTCTTACCACCCTCAAACTGATGGCCAAAGCGAACGAACCATCCAAACACTCGAAGACATGCTTCGGACTTGTGTGATTGATTTCGGAAATTCATGGGACACCAAAATTCCCTTGATTGAATTCTCATACAATAACAGCTATCACACAAGTATCAAGATTACTCCATTCGAGGACTTATATGGTCGCAAATGTAGATCACCTTTATGCTGGGCTGAGGTGGGCGACACCCAGCGGGCAAAAGGGAAATCACCAAGCAACACACTTACGGGAACAAAAATCATTCATGGAATGACAGAGAAGATAATCCAAATCAGAGCTCGATTTCAAGCATCACAAGACCGACAAAAAAGCTATGCTGATAAACGATAAAAGCCTTTAGAATTTCAAGTCGGGGATCGGGTGTTATTGAAGGTCTCTCCTTGAAAGGAAATGATTCTCTTTGGGAAAATGGGGAAAACTGAACCCGCAGTATATTGGACCATTTGAGACTCTTGCCCGAATTGGTCCAGTGGCTTATAGGCTGCAGCTGCCTGCAGAGCTCAGCAACGTACACCCTGTGTTCCACGTTTCAAATTTGAAAAGTGCTTATCCGACGAAACTCTCGTCATTCCTTTAGAAGAGATCGAGATCAGTGAGAATCTCATATTCATCGAAGAACTGATCGAGGTTATGGACAGGGAGGTGAAGCGTACAAAGCAGAGTCGCATTCCAATTGTGAAGGTTCGGTGGAACGCTAAGCGTGGACCGGAATTCGCATGGGAATGCGAAGGCCAAATGAAGCAGAAGAATGCTGACCTATTCTCTCATTCGTGAACCTATTTTTTGAAAGAATTTCGGGACAAAATTCCCTCTAACGGGGGGATGATGTCACAACTAGCATTTTGCTAGGGAATTCTGTGCTTATGTAAACGCTATCTATGATAATACTTGTAACTCTAAGTTGATGATATGCACTATGTTCATTCTATGATGACAAACTTAATCAAGATTCACTAGTGAAGTTCAAAACCTAATACAAATCATTTCAAAGGGTCAATTATAAGTTTAAAACCCTAGATATCCTCGTTTAAGTTCATTATGGACTAGGATTTTCTAATTGAGCCTAATGGACCAATAAACATTCAACTCAACTACTTTGGACCTAGGAACCCTAATTGGGCTCTAAATGGACCATACTCATAAAACTTTAGCATTTTGGACCATGTGGGCCTAAAATAATCCATTTTATCCCTATTAGTCCTTGTTGGGCCATAACAACTCCAATATCCCTAGTGGGCCATAAACTCCACTCCTTTTATTCTAATGGGTCATGAACTCCTATAATGGGGCCCAATGGGTCGAGAGCTAATTATTTGGGCTACATAGGATTATCACCAAGCATGTAAGGCCCAAGCTACTCATCCTTCCTCTCTTCTTAGCCTCTCTCGGCCCAACTAGGTAAAAAAAAAAGAGAAAATGATTAATTAACCTAATGCATGACACCTCATTTTTATTTAGAGGGTAACCAAGCGATTTACACACCATGTAACAATGCCTTCTCATGTCTCCATGTATAATCCCTTCTTCTCCTTTCTTCTTCTACTCTCGGCCAAACCTCTCATCCCACCACCTCTTATTTTCTTTCAAGCACTTTCAATACCCTCTCAAGAACTCCTCTGTACTCCTCAAAATCGTGACATTTGAAGGGTGTTTCTAAAAAGTTTGCATCAAGTCCTCATCCATAATTGGTAATATACTCTTACTCTAACAAGTTTAACTTCAAAATTTTGTTAAAACTTGTTACTCATTTGCTCCAAACCATGGATCATACTTCACTAGGACCATCTAAGTTCAAAAATCATCTTAAGAAGCTTGCTAAGGCCGAGAATCACATCATCTCCTTGCATCTCTTCTTCAAACTGAGAAAAACAAAGCAAAGTGAGTTCATACCCTATTTTTTTGGTTTTATCTTGTTTTTGGGGAGAATATAAGTCACCTTGTGTTAGATCTATGTACTTGTGCATGCTTCTGTGTGTTTTCTTAATTAAAATTGTGATTATGTGATGAAACACTATAGATCTCAAAAATCTCTAACCAAAAGTAGGGGTTTTTCTAAACTAAAACACTTCATATAACTTACTATAAAGATGAATGTGATATACATGTAAAGATCCTTAACGAACTTAACAAAACTTGAAAAAGGTATTATTTTGCACATAAACAAAAAGTTGAGGTTTTTAGTTTATTTTCGGTTTTTATAAGGGTCACAAGAGTCATTTTCTTTTAAAATGGGTATTTATGATAATTATGACTTTAAAGGGGTTAAAAGTAAAATCTTCGCATAATGAGCCATTACGGTTTCCTAGGGCCTAAACTGTAAAAATCCTGATTTTATGGATAAAAATTGTCATTTGATACAAATTTGAGTTGAAAATGTAAATTTGTGGAATTAGGGGCTAAAAATTACACTTTAATAGAAATTGGGCCAAAAATGTTATTTTTAAAAAATTAGGGTGAAATTGACATCTTTATCAAAAATGGGCTGAAAATGTAATTTTCGTAGATATGGGTTGAAAACAGCAGAATTTATATATTTGGGCAAAAGTATTCATTTAGATGTATTTGGGTCAAAAATGTTAAATTATATTTAGTTGGGCCGAAATTGTAAATATTTATGAAGTTTTGGACCGAAAGTAAAATTTTAACCAAAATGGGCCACAAATGGTCATTATATTTGAATGAAGCTCATAACTTGAAGAATTTTAGTCTTAAGGGATCTAAAGTGTTAAATTTTCCAAAAATGTGACTAAAATGTATATTTTCGGTCTAGTGGGTCAAAAGTGTCACTATTACAAAAAATAGATACCTTTAGTGTCTTGGTAAGCGTCGAGTTAAAGCAAACAACGAATGGACGAAATACATCGATAATAGTTTTTATTGGCCCTAATACTCTTGTTACATGACAAATGGGCCTTAAAGGCCCATTTAAGTGTATTGTTGGGTTTAATATGTGTTGCATCTTGGGCTCGTTTCTTAGCCCAGTTTTGTATCCAGATTGGGCTTGTCAATAAGTGATTTATTAGGGTTTTAGTATTTATAGATGCTTATTTGCATCTTGGTACGTAGCTGTTTTAGTCGATCATTCATAACGTTTTTGTTTCTATCGATTGTAACCCTAAAAGCCTCTACAGCGGAAGTTCTTCATCGAGCTCTGCTGAGGCGTGAATCTATTGAATCATTCAGCTCATTGTTGGTTCATTCTTTGTTTTTTATTTTGTTTACATGAATATGATAAACCTGTTTAAGATCTAAACGATCAAAGTGAATTTTCATCTCATCAATTGGTATTAGAGCAGGAGGCTGTGTGATTCATACACATCTCTTCTGTGAAAGAAGTGATTAGGGTTCATTCCGCATTCATGGATATTTATTGAGCCGCCATTCCTTAATTGACTGTCTCATTGATTATTAATCTTGCCCTAATATTACGTATTACAAAGTCTGATCTTCTAACAGGTTAAACGATCAAGCATGGACGATTCTCAATCCAATCCCATCAACATCGGATCAACAACCAAGATCCCAATCCTCTACATTCAAGACTACGAAGTGTGGACGCACCATTTTGAAGATTACATTATTGGATCGGAAGATAATGGGTATCTGATATGGGAAGCAATCACACTTGGCCCGTTCGCTTATTCAAGCACTTCAAGAATCATTAAAACTCAGAAAGAGTACAATGATCTTTTAAAAGATGTGAAGGACGTTGCTCAGGACGAAAAGGAAAAGTTCCAATGCAACATTAAGGCATTGAGACTAATTCAATTCTCCCTTCAATATGACATGTTTCGATTGGTAAGCTCATGTGGTACAGCAAAGGAAATCTGGGATCGGCTGCGAGAACTGTATTCCACAGCTGAAGATCTAGAGCACTCGATTCAGACCCTACTTCTCTCAGAATTTGGAGAGTTCAAGCAGAAGCCTGAGGAGGTTGTTACACAAACGTTCGATCGGTTCAATCATCTTATCAGTGAGATGATCAAACATGATATAGAAAGAAAGCTCATCGAACAGAAGGTCACTTTCTTAAATGGCTTAAGACCCGAATGGAGGGTGGTTGTGTCGACAGTTAAAGCACACGAGTAGTTTAAATCATATTCTTTGGCGAAACTTGTGGGGATTCTGAAATCCCTGGAAAAGACTGTGTTACAAGAGAAAAGCGTGGTCTCAATCTTTGGGTCCTTGGCCCTTCTGTCAAAGGGTAAGTGCGCAACAGAAGAAGACGAAGATCTGAATCTGGGAGACTACGATCTGACATCTGAAGACTATGCCATGATGGTGTCAAATTCCAGGAGGTTCATCAAGAAGAAGTTTCCTACCAACAAGAACCGAAACTGGAAAGGAAGCTACAGCTTTGAGAAAGCAAAAGAGGAGCCGAAGGTTGAAGAACCAAAGAAAGAAGCGAAGGGTGAAGTTGATTCTGGTGTCAGTTGTTTTTACTGTGGAGGGAAAAATCACTACGCAAAAGATTGCGTGTTGAAGAAAATGGCAGAGAAGGATGATGAGAAGGATGAAGAAGCGAGTCTCCTGAAAAGACTGGAGGAGATTAAAAGGAAGAAAGCTGGTACTAATCCCTCCATGAATGCTCTAATTATGCAGGGTTCGGTAGATGATGATGAGTTCGGTGGCGTACAGGTATGGTCGACCGACTCAGAAGATGATCAAGTGAGAAAGCCTACTCATGGAAAGGCTTATGTGGCGAAGAGTGGTGATGCTAGTGGAAGATGCCTGATGGTGACAGATGTATCCGAGATGAGGGGATACAATACTAATGGTGGAAACGAAGTGACTAAGGAGAGAGAGGATGTGTGCTTTACAGCGAAGCCTCTCAGTGTGCATATCAATGAACTTGATGAACTGATCAAGAAGGTACAATCCATTTTTGTTTCGTTTAAAATCCCAGAAACATCGTATGAAAAAGAATTAAATAAATTGAATTCAAGAATTTCAAATCTAGATAGTTGTTTAACTCAAACACATGGCACAAATTCTAATTTAACTGACCAAATGAGTAGGGTGTCATCCAAGAGTGAGGAGCGAAGAATGTGGATTGATCAGAAGGAGTTGGAGTTGGTTAGGTCTAGGGATGAAAATATCTATTTGCAAAGAGACAATCTTAATTGTTAAAACAGAGAAACGGTTTTTGTTTGATTGCAAAAAGACTTTATACTAACATTACACAACTACATTTGGACTGTGAAATAGGCCAGAAAATACATCACATGATTTTGCCCTTTCTTTAGCTAAAGGAGGATGAAATTGATGCCGAAGCATACAACTGTGAAAGTGTTGTATCTTCAGATGATGTAAGTCCCACTTATATGTTTGGTCTGGACAAAATTTAATCATTTATTAAGTCCAAAGACCATAAGGACATACTCAAAGACCTTTTAGACGAAAATGACATGTTGAAACTCAGAGCCGAAACCATACAAAAATTTGACTCATTAAGTACCAAATTAAGTTAAGAAAATAAAATTGATGTTGAAAATGCATCTGAACTTAATGAGGACGATGACATGAGTGAAATCTCCATAGAGGATGAGGTTGACTGTTTAGAATTTGTTAAGAGCGAACCTGAAAACCACAAAAACTTGATTTCTGAAAATTCTGTGGAATTCGCTTGTTTATCCAAAAGTAAGTCCCCTGTCCTTAAAGAAAAATCTGTTGTTTACCAAAAGGTAAGAACAACTCCCAATCAATTTTATAAGGTCACAAGAGTAACCGAACATCAGATATCCGAACTCACTGCGATGGTGAATGAAGATAATGCAGATGGTTGCGATGAGTGTTTCTGGTCTGCACCGATAGACAATGCAGATGAAACAATTGGTTTGTCGGAGCGAACATCATGGATGGCCAAAGGTAGATACGTGGCAGAACCACTAAATAAACCTGCCAACTATGATGTACCTAGTACCAGTGGAACAAAAGAGGTTCCAGTGGAATACGTCTCCTCAACAAGCGAAACCTCTTCCATGAAAAGTGAACCTGTTGTTCAGAAGCCGAAACAGAAGGCAAATATTCACAAACAATCGAAACATGTGAACAATCTAAAGCACCAGAGGAATCTGAGATACAAGAAAAATCTCTCAGAGCGAAAGCAATTTTGGCACTCTCAAAATCCTCACTACACTCACTTTAATAGAAACTCCAAGCCAAAAGGAGATGAGAATAAAGATAAAAGGAGCTTCGGTCGGTTGGATCAAAAGAACCAAAAGAAGACTTTCGGGCAACAGAAAGTACAAGACCGAATGAATAGGTTCGGTACTGATAGCAACAACAACCGAAAGCCCGGTTTCGGTCCACCAAACAACAACAGACAAAGATCTGAGTTCAGTCCATCAAGCTTTTATAGCCGAAAAGGCAGTTTCGGCCCATCAACAAATAGCAACCGAAGGTTCAGCTGCGGTCCCTCAAATGATCAAAATCAAAAGGATCATTTCAAACCTAAAGTTAGGAAAGATTCTCATTCTAAATTCTATTCCTCTAATTCTTCTCATTCTCATTCCTCTTCTAAGCCTAATTCGTGTCCTACACCAAGCTCACAATCGATGAAGGATTTGAAAGGAAAAAGTAAGATTTCCTCAGCAAATGAAGACAGAAAGCAAGCTAAAGTCTAAACTCCTGAACCTAAATCCAAAACACTTGAAACTAACCCTAATAAAATCAAAGTGTTTACTGTTAAGAGGAAGGATAAAACAACCTTAATAAAACAAACTTATCTTGTTGATGCTTCTCTTGCTATTCCTGTTTCTGTGAAAGGCTCACAAGGACCCAAGAAACTTTGGGTTCCTAAATCTGCTTAATTTTTGCAGGTTACAAGTGATGAGCAGTTCAATGAAGAATGGTACATAGACAGTGGTTGCTCGTGTCACTTGACAGGAAGAAAGGAAGAACTAAGGTAGTTTCAGTCCCTTCAAAACGGTGGTAACGTCAAGTTTGGTAACAACTCCTATGGAACGATCAAGGGTTATGGGATGATAACCAATGGAGATTTTACAATCAAGAAGGTGGCTTATGTAGAGGGATTGCAGCATAACCTCATCAGTGTGTCTCAACTGGTGGGAGGTTCAGGCCTCAAAATTTCGTTCGATGTCGAAGGTTCAGAAATAATCGAGAAGAGGACCAACAAAGTGATTCTCAAGTCAGAACGAAAAGGTGAAATTTTCCCTCTGAATCTCAACCCAATCAAAGGAAAACCAGCCATATGTCTATTGTCTAAAGCTCATTCAGACGAAAGCTGGTTGTGGCACCGAAAGCTCTCGCACCTCAACTTCAAAGACATCAACAAGGTAGTCATCGGTGATCATGTTCGGGGTCTTCCAATGCTCAAGTTCAATCGAGAACATTTATGTGCTGCTTGTGAAATGGGGAGACAAAGTCGCCAAAGTCACCCAACAATTATAAATACAAAAGTTGTTGAACCACTTGAGTTGCTTCACATCGACTTATGTGGTCCATCATCAATTAAGAGCATTGGCGGTAACAAATACATCCTTGTTATTGTTGATGAATTCTCAAGGTTTACTTGGGTGTTCTTTCTAAAACTCAAATCTGAGGCAATTCCCAAGCTGAAGATCTTTATCAGGCAGGTTGAAGTGCAACTGAGAAAAGTCGTTCGAAACATCAGGAGCGATAATGGACTAGAATTCAAGAACAAATAATTAGAAGATTTCTTAGCAGAAAAAGGAACGAGTCACAATTTCTCATCCCCTTATACTCCTTAACAAAACGGAATTGTCGAAAGGCGAAACCAATCCCTGTGTGAGGCAACCCGAACCATGCTAAGTTTTGCCTTTCTTCCTCTATATTTCTGGGTAGACGCCATTGCTGCAGCTTGCTACACTCAAAACAGGTCTTATCTCAATAAGCGTTTCTCTCTCACCCCCTATGAGATTCTTAACAACAGGAAGCCGAATGTCAAGTTCTTCCATGTGTTCGGCTCGAGGTGCTTCATCTTCAACTCCAAAGAGCATCGCAACAAATTTGATGTCAAAGCTGATGAAGGCATCTTTCTGGGATACTCTCTTACTTCAAAGGCGTACAGGGTTCTAAATAAGCATTCTAAACGTATTGAAGAAACCTATTATGTGACGTTTGATGAAAATTATGTCAAAAAGTTGAAGTCTACCGAAGGGACAATTGGAGAGATTTTCTCTCAAACCGGTCAGGTCAAAACATCAATCGCCAATCTTTTTGACCAGTTCATGGATTTATTCGATGAACCTGAGAAGGCAATTCATTCTGAAGCTAGAGCTGCAGACAACAAAGTAGATCACCTTAAGAAGATTGTCGAAGATGTAGCCAAACGAATGACAGAAGAAGAACCGGTTAGAAACGAACCTCCTCAAAGCAATACTTCAGTCGAGGGGGAGAATCAAGTCTCTTCAGATTAAGATGACTCACAAATCCAGGGGGAGAATCCAATCTTTGACAAACCCGAATGTCCAGAAAGACCCAAAAGCCCGGTTGCACCCGAAAGTCCGTCACGACCCGAAAGCCCGGTTGCACCCGAAAGTCCGGAACGACCCGAAAGCCCAGTTACACCCGAAAGTCTGGAACGACCCGAAAGTCCTGTAGCAACCGAAAGTCCGGAAGAAACAGAAAGTCCTATAACACCCGAAGATCCGGAATAGCCTGCAAGCCAAAGAGAAGAAGGATTTTTTGCTTCACATCCACACGTTTCATCATCTGTCGAGGGGGAGAATTCCGATAAGCTTTATGATGATGGTTTACAATCAGAGTTGGAAGAAGAAGTAAATGCTGAGTTGGATCCCTCTTATGATCCAAATTATCCTCCTCTCATCAAATGGACCAGAGATCACCCTGTATCTCAAATAGTGGGTGCTGCATCAGAAAAGGTTCTAACTTGATCACAACTAAAAGCGAAGCAAACTGCTCTATTATCCAAAGTAGAATTCTGCATGTTTAATTCATTCATCTCCAAAATAGAGCCGAAGACCGTCAATACTGCTCTCGATCATTCTGATTGGGTTCAGGAAATGCAAGACGAACTCAATGAGTTCGAAAGAAATAAGGCCTGGAGACTTATTCCAACACCGGAAGATGCGTTAGTTGTCGGTCTCAAATGGGTATTGTGACAATCCAAGTTGTCCTGTTACATTTTCCCCGTTACCATTAACGGAATATTCCACTGTATAAAAGTTCCATTAATTAGAGGGTGTCAATTTAATAAACATTCCATTGGTTCACATTAATATGCCATTAGGTCGTGATAAAAGGAAATAAAAACACATAACACATATTTCCATTTAAATGGAAAATGTTAAGTTTTATTGTTACGACCACTAAATCGGGTGCGACCAAAAGCCCCGTATAACGGCAGTATCGAGTAGAATTCCACTGAGCTCCAACTCCCACCCATATATAAAGGGGAGTAAACTTCATTTGGAGCTTTTCCACCCTCTCTCTCTATACTCTCTCTCTAGACTCGTTTTCGCCCCGAATCCGCAACCAAACGCTTCCAAAACGTAAGTCCGCTTACCCTAGCTTATTCTAAACATATGGATTTGTGTTTATAGCTTAGAATTCAGACTTAGAAGCTATTGAAAAGGAGTTTACGACCTAAGCTCCTCCTTAGGCCATAAACACCCTAAAATGAGGCCAAAATGACCCCCAAAAGTCCCTAAAAGCTTGGAAATAAATAGGGGAATTAGCCTAGGAGTGTTTGCACATTTAAAACTATCATTTTGAGGCCTAAAAGAGAGTTTATGGCCCAGGAATAATCCAAGGCTGTAAAAACCTCAAAACTATGTCAAAATGCCTCCAAAACACTCCTAAACCACCCTAGGGCTTAACACATAAATTAGGGGCTTATTCTCTTGGTTTTAGATCACTTACACATTAATAATTAGAGGATTAAAAGGATTTTACAGCCCAAATATGTGTCAAGGCCGTAAACTCCCTAAACCAAGCCAAAATGTGGGGTTTTGTCCCCCAAAAGGCCTTAGACATTTACCATAAAATACTAGGAGTGAAACAGGAGCTTAAACTCAAAGAATGGAGGGTGTATGAGATTTCACGGCCAAGCCATAGAGCTTACGGCCGTAAACTCTCAAAGATTGGTCATGTGGACCATAAACTCTAAAGGAGTTCCCTTTTGGAACCCCAAACACCCCTATAGCCTTGAATAATTACTAGAAGTGATATAAGGGCTTAAAACTTCATTTAATCCATGATATGAGAGTTTATGGCCGTAAAATCTCATGGGAGTTGTCCCTAGGCGATAAACTCCAATATAATGCCCTTAGAAGCCTTAAATCCACTCATGCCTTTTTGGAAAAGTACTTAGAAAAATCCCATGAACAAGCTAGAAGCCTTAAACACCCTAGAACCCATCACCATGAGTTTATGGCCGTAAAATCATGGTGAGTAGTCCCTAGGCCGTAAACATGGTATTAAAAGTTTACTCTCGGAGGGTAAACTCCATTCCTTAGCCATACACACCCTTAAACGCTACCCGGGACACCCAAACACTTATCCAAAGTGTTTTCCGCTCCTTTGAGCGCGTATATTTGTTTAATTAGTATTAAATATACTAATTGTATGTGAACATATGTTATCATATGTTAAATAGGTCATTGTGTGTGTTTAAGTCCTTGCGTGACACCGAACGCCCAAACGGCACCTTCGTCGGACCTACTTACACCAGGTGAGTTCATACCCCTGAAGGAACCTTTTAAATGTTTTTACATGTTTTATAGGGGGGGGGGGGGAATACAAGTTAAACATCCCAATTATCATATCAATCACATGTGATTGATAACCCGCATGCACAGGATTTTACCACACTGTACACTGTTTTACCAAGTAGGATACTATGAAGGTTTCAAAAAGGTTTTCATTTGTTTCAAAACTCTTACTTATACTGTTTTATCTAAATTCATTTTAAACTGTTTTATAAAGGTTCCAAGGATTTATAAAGTTTTCAAACTAATTTTACCAAAGAATACCAAATGTGATTTTCCCTGAGTATAAAGGTTTTTCCAAGGTTTTCATCGAAGTTCCCTTTTACGACGTATACTTTTACTTGTTTGTTACTGCTGCTTCGCTTTACTTATTTAAAACTCCTACTTGATAACGCATTTCCTTCGTGATATGCTTATATCGGTTATTGTCTCTATATCGCTTATACTTGTAGCCACTTATATTTGATAGATGCTTTTACTTCACCAGTTGTCATTTCCACTTCGTGATACACTTATACTTCACGATTCGATTATCCCACACTGTACGCTTATACTTCACGAATCGGTTATTCCACTGTACGCTTATACTTCACGAGTCGGTTATTCCACACTGTACACTTATACTTCACGATATGATTTCACTTGATACACACTCGAGTGTAGTTAGATGTATGCATGTACTTGTATTGATGCATATAAAAAATGATTGAAAGACTTAGGAAGGCTTGTCCGCCCTATTTCCTTTTCTTCGTTGAGATGTGGTCTGGTGGGAACGGATGTCCATCCGAACGTCGTTCGATTCATTAGTTATATATTATGTGCACAATCATAGACATATGGGTTTACTTTAGTCAGTTGAGTTATGAGTCTCTACCTCTAGTTCAACACTTACATTAGAAACACACTACCCACTATTTGGAAGTCTCTACCCACTATTTGGGGTGCATCTTCAGGACACAACCATCTCCATCGTCTAGTTGGTAACCAGAGTCTCCTGTAGGGAGAGCGGACATTGTGTGTATAGATCTATACGGGATTGACACCCCCGCACCCTGACTGCTAGCTACAGTCCACGGCTCACCAAGCCAAGGGGTGACAAATGTCACATTATATAGATGTTTGTAGGGCATCTGGTACTCTAGTGTCGGTTAGTATGGTTACGAGTATCCCGGGTTACCTTATAATTCATGGCCTTAAGGTAACGGTATTTCACCGGCAATTTACACTGTATGCTGGTATCTCACCTTTCAGAGTCACACTGTTTAGACCTTGCAAGATGTATCTTTCTTTTGATACTGTCTGCGGTCTGTATTCTCTGTTTTAGACGTTACGAGACGAATCATTCATTTGATACTGCTAGGGTTTGTATTCACTGTATCCACTGTATTCACTGTATCCACTGTATCTGTTGTATTCACTGTATTCACTGTATCCACTATTATCACTGTATTCACAGTTTTGACCTTACAAGATGTATCTTTCATTTAATACTGTCTGGGGTCTGTCTTCACTGTTTTTGACCTTACAAGACGTATCTTTCAATTGATATTTTCTGGGTTCTGTGTCTCTATTTGTTAGACTGAACCAGGCGTGTCGCTTATTCGATACTTTCCTGGAGTCTATGATTCCTTTGCCTTAGTCAGCAGTCCTCACTGCTGAGGCATATGTTATTTCCCGGTCGTCTCTTGCTTTCTTTAAAAATCAAATTCAGTATTTTGATAATGATAGCAATTAAGGGAAAACCACTTTTTACCACATAACACTGACCAATCTTGGTAGAAGGCTGCTTTGATTAAATAAAATATAGGATTTTCTGGAAAGAATTCTAATACACTGTAAACACTTAAACTATTACTTTATGAAGTTACTTGAATGAAATGTCACTAAATACTTATGAACTCACCAGCATTTGTAAAAATGCTGATACTCGCTTTTCAAATGACTTGTATTCTCAGGTTAGCATTAAACAAGTACATCTCGGAGCTGTTGGTGAAGATGGCTTAGTACTACGCTGTATCTATTCGATTATTTGTATTACTTTGATGTATTGATGTAACCATGTAAAACTATTACTATTGATGCAATGATTTGTTGTACTTTGATTACTATAATGCATGTGTTGTGATACTTGACATGACGTCATCCACCCCATAATGTTTCCGCCATTCCGGTTTTGGGGTGTGATAGATTGGTATCAGAGCATTGTTTATAGTGAGCTAAGTATATCAATTCATAAAACATATACAACCTATAAATACAAAGGGATAAAACACTCTGACCAAGAATTATACTTTAAAATATAACCATATTTTACCAAAGTATAATAACATCCATAATCTAAACACTTGAACACAAGTATCACAAGAAG
Source organism: Lactuca saligna (assembly GCF_052625555.1). Classification (NCBI taxonomy): domain Eukaryota; kingdom Viridiplantae; phylum Streptophyta; class Magnoliopsida; order Asterales; family Asteraceae; genus Lactuca; species Lactuca saligna. The sequence goes on along the minus strand of NC_136417.1, from coordinate 174,064,351 downwards.
AACAATAATAAAAGTCTTCGGATGTTGAGCATTACCGTCAAACCTGGGTAGTTATGTAATCGTAAACTGGGATAAATGTAACCTGATCAACTACATTTATCCGAGATGCGATGAACGTGTGCGTGGGAGTGATAGTTGTGTACAACAGGTCTGAAACTTACCAACTAGGATTGCTAGAGCCAAACATAAAGTTAAAATACTATACGAGTATTTTTGAACACTAAAAGATCCACACTAATCCCAGAATGAAACTTAGAGGATAAGAATCGAACAAGAATTAAGATACTATAGGGGTATTTTAGTATCCATAAACAACCTTGCGTGAATAACTAAAAAGATCCTTATTGATATACCTACAACTACAGAGGGTGTACTCCAAGGGTTATATATAATAAGGATCCCATAGGCCAAGAAGGTGTGATAGAAGAGTTGATGGAGACCCAGAAGAGGTTCATTGAGAAGATTTCCTGTTCGGAAATAAATGAACTGGGTTGAGACTATTGAATTCACCAAGTGCCTATACCTTTTAGGGACATCGGTGAGAAACTCGCCTAAACTTCGGAGATTCCCAGTCATCCATCATGAAGTGATGACACCCAGAGTTGGAATCATAAGGAGGGTGGAGTAGAAATTCAATATGTCCATACGAGAAGAGAACCCTAGGAAACTACCCGAAGGAAACCAACGCCGATTCCAGTCAAAGATACGAGGCAGACCGAGGGAGCCAGTACAGGAACCCAGGAATTGTCTTTTCCTCGTGTTCGTCACACTAATACACCCTTAAAATAATACAATTTAGTGAGTTAGTGGTTACACTACTCACGCTATGTGTTAGGTAAATTGTCGTTTCCCGTTGCCAGATACACGATTAGGGCGAATCATCGCACCTCCATTGAGAGTGTTTAGCCACGAACCTCTCCTTCCACAGTTTCGTTCCGAACCGTTCCCAAATCTCTCCAGACCAGAGAGTGAAACGTTTCCCAATATAAAGATAACATAGTAGGAATGACTCGCATCTTATGGAGTTTTCCGATACTCACACTCTTACCTTGTACACCAGGACTACATCATAGGGATGTAGGTCGACAGTCAGACAAACAGTGCTCTAGGCATGGGAAAAATTTATGCCTAATACAGTTAGGATGGATATGTACAAGGTTTAGCCATCGTCTCTCATGTTCATGCATTCATTTCCGTGTAGGAAAAACCATGCCTCCGAAGAAGCGTAACCAATCCACAAGCAAGAAACCTACTCTCCTATTCGATGAAGCTACATTCCAAGCTACAGTCTCAGCAGCCATAACAGCTGTCATGGCTCACCTGAATGCTAACAACGCCAATGTTAGCAAGGTCCCTATCGGGATTTCCGATCCTATTAATGGACAGTAGCAACCAACACCTTCATACCCAGCCACCCTAGAACCTCACTCAAATCCACTGAAGAGAAAGATCAAGATCAAAGAGGGAAGTACCTCGGCTCAAGGACCTTCCGAGGGGCAACGAGCCGAGACAGTCAATACCCCTATCAATCCTTCCCTCCTGACTTCAAAAAGACCATACCTAGGAAACCTTCCCCACTGCGGTAAGTGCAGCTACCATCATCATGGTACATGCCGGGAACTCTATTGTGCTAGGTGCCCCGTGTTGGGGCATACTGCTTGCGTTTGCAGAACCCTGGTTGAGTTCATTACATCAACCACCAATGTGGCGATTCGTACAGTTTGCCACCTATGTGGTGAAATGGGACACTTCAAGAAGAACTGCCCAACCGAAGGGAAAGACAAAGACACAGGAGGAGTCTAACTCTAATGCTTAGGGAGAAGCATCAAGGAACCTAGTAGATTTTGGTACGTCTCTCGATCTCGGATAACTAAACTGAAAACAATAAAAGGCTAATTCAAATGTAATTTTCTTCCCCATTAAGGCGAAAGTCGCAGCACTGTTATAAAATATAAAAGTTCAACAGGTAAAACTATAATGGCAAAACATATACGTTACGGCCATGTATAGTTAAGATGGATAGACCTAGAGTGAGTGAATGCCACCTCATTTCCTGTTCCTCGTTTGGTTGTGGATTTAGGGCGGGGTCGCTCAGTCAACAGTCCTCCCCACCTTAATTATACATGACTAGTATAAGTTAGGCGATTATAGAAATGCCTTGTGAAAATCCATTCATGAAAAAGGTACTATATTCGGAAACACTTAGAACTCTCTATAGTTCCCCGTCGACACTATCAGCCCAGGTATTCGCGGTAGTGATACATAGGATGAAACCTGAGATGCCTAGAAGGCTGCTTTGATTAAAGAAAATATAGGATTTGATTAAAAGGAAAACCGCTTTTTACCACATAGCAATGAGACGCCTAGAAGGCTGCTTTGATTAAGGGAAAACCACTTTTTACCACATAATACTGACCAGTCTTGGTAGAAGGCTGCTTTTATTAAAGAAAATATAGGATTTTCTGGAAAGAACTCTAATACACTGTAAACACTTAAACTATTACTTTATGAAGTTATTTGAATGAAACATCACTAAATACTTATGAACTCACCAGCATTTGTAAAAATGCTGATACTCGCTTTTCAAATAAATTGTATTCTCAGGTTAGCATTAGACAGGTACATCTCGGAGCTGTTGGTGAACATAGCTTAGTACTGCGCTGTATCTATTCGATTATTTGTATTACTTTGATGTATTAATGTAACCATGTAAAACTATTACTATTAATGCAATGTTTTGTTGTACTTTGATTACTATAATGCATGTGTTGTGATACTTGACATGACGTCATCCACCCCAGAACGTTTCCACCGTTCCCGTTTTGGGGTGTGATAGGTATTCAGAAACAAACTGGACAAGGAGGGAAATGTGATCCGGAATAAGGCTCAGCTAGTGGTGAAAGGATATTGCCAGGATGAAGGAATCGATTACGAAGAGACATTCGCTTCAGTTGCAAGATTGGAATCAGTTCGAATATTTCTTGCCTATGTCGCACACAAGAACTTTGAGGTCTACCAGATGGATGCGATGTGTGCCTTTCTTAATGGCGAACTTGAAGAAACCATGTACGTGGAGCAACCTCCTGGTTTTGTAAATGAAAAGCATCCAAATCACTGCTACATCTTGGATAAGGCAGTTTATGGTCTGAAACAAGCTCCTAGGGCATGGTATGAAACTTTAACTAAGTTTTTAAAGATGTCTAAATTCAAACAAGGTTCGGTTGACCCAACCTGCTTTCGTAAAAAGGAAGGTAACCACCTTATGATTGTTCAAATCTATGTCGACGATATCATCTTCGGCTCCACAAATCCCAGCCTAACAGCTGAATTCAGGAAGTTGACGGAGACTAAATTTGAAATGAGCTTAATGGGTCCGATTAACTTTTTCCTTGGTTTAAATATTAGACAGGGACCCGAAGGCATCTTTATCAACCAGGAAGCATACACAAAGACACTCCTTGCCAAATTCGGCCTGATGGGAGACTCAAAGGTCAAAGTCCCTAAGGCGTTCGACACCAAGCTCACACCTTCTTTGGAGAAACCGGCTGTCGACATCACGCTATATCGCCAAATGATTGTTCCCTAATGTACCTCACATCAAGCAGGCCCGATATAATGTTTTCAGTATGCTATTGTGCCAGGTTTCAAGCAAATCCTCGTGAAGCACACATGTTGGCAGTGAAGAACATTTTCCGGTATTTGAAGCGAACCACCTCTCTCGGTCTCTAGTATCCCTTAAACTCAGGCTTCTTTGTTCAAGCCTACTCAGATGCTGACTTAGGCGGATGCGGTCTAGACCGAAAAAGGACCACATGAGGCTGCGAATTCATAGACGGAAAGTTAGTTAGCTGGAAATCGAAGAAACAAACATGTGTTTTTCTATCTACAGACGAATTGCAGCCGCCTCCTGCACATCACAAGTGATTTGGATCCAAAGCCAACTCTGGGATTATGGACTCTATGAAAAAGATCCCACTATACTGTGACTTAGAAAGTGCAATTAGGATCTATCATAACCCAGTGCAACACTCCAAGACCAAGCATATAGCACTAAGGTATCACTTTATTAAGGATCACGTGGAAGATGGAAACGTCGAAATTCACTTTGTTCGAACCACTGATCAACTGGCCGACATCTTCACCAAAGCCCTTCCTGAAGCAAGTTTCAATAAAATCCTGCAAGGCCTAGGTATGATAGAATCGGAGTCAGTACCAAAAACACCTTCTCAAAACTAAAAGTTGAAAGCGAAATGAGCCGAACGCTCGGTCTATTTCGGGCGTGGTTCACACGGGAACCAAAATGAACCAAATGCTCGGTCTATTTCGGGTTCGGTCCCACTAAACTTGTTTTCGCTTATCTCAAAAAGATGGTGTCTTTGGTTGTACACTTTTGTTTTGTTCCTCTCTTTTCTAACATATCAAAATTCCAAAAATATTTTCTCTCTTTTGTCTTCACTTCTGTTCATGTTAGCGGTTTCTGGAATATTGATGGGGCAGGTATCATTCTCACACTTTTTACTAGCTAAGTGTCCCTAGAAGCATGCTGTTGCATGTTATTCAAAGCCTCATTTGATTTTGAATAAAGCCTTACTGACTGGGTATATACAAACCTTATCTTCCCAATTAGGCTGTTAAATTTATTCTAATCATGAGCTACCTTACTCTTTTCTCATATGAGTTAAGAGTTTTCTGCTTGGTCACTCTTTTATAGTGAAGGTACTTTGGTTTCTTTACAACACCTCAAACATTTTTCTCCATGATATTTCGGTTCATTTATGTAACCCTTGAGACTCTCAGATATAACCACTGAGGTTTATGGTTACACAATCTCTATGTTTATGATCTTAGCTTCGTGTCACTACGTGCTAAGTGAAACCCACAATTCAATACCCACAATGCATTGACGACGAACAATTAAAATTGGTCTAGCTTTCACCCATGAATTAACGAATCCACCCAAGTGGTTGTACCATGAAATCTCAAATTTTCTTTTTGTGTGATTCTTATGAAATTGTTAGATACCATAACATTTCTTCCTTTAGAATCCAGTTTTAATTTTTTTTGGATTTCATACCAAAATTTCCAACAAGTCACTAAATATATTCCAAACCTACTTGTTCAACATATCACATCGGTCTCATAGGTACTTCGTTCGGTTTCGGTCTTATGTCAAGATCCAGAATTCTGAACCGAAGCAAAAGCCACCCTTCTAAGCCTCATCAAAAGATGCCTTTCAACACTTCTTAACAAGTGCTTGAACATAATTCAACGTGAAACCACACAGACACTTTAAAGTCTCTCTTGACTTTGAAGGAAGAGATTCGTGCCCGGGATCCATTGTTTCATGTCTATATTGACATCAAAAATTCCCACTTAGATATAGCTTTATTTCTTTATCTTTGACACTCTATGCACGAAAATCATTGATTTTCCAAAAGTCTGGTTCGGTTCTCTACAAGCTACTTTCCCTTATGAAGTTCCGGTTATTAATAATGTACTCAACAAGGAAACGTTGTGGTTTTTATAAGTCCTTGCTTTTCTTTATTGATGACAGCTCATTTAAAAGATAAGATGCTGACTCAGCCGGAAGATTAACGGTTTCAAGAGTGATTTGACGGGCACGCGTGCTAAAAGGAAACAATATTCTCTCTCATGCGTAATCATCGAGGACGGTAACTGTTAATTCTCAATCACATCAAGCGCCGTTCCGAGTTCCGAGAAGATTTGGGGGCGAATTTTTCTCTCTCCTCCATAACCAATATAAAGGGTTCAAACCCGGATGTTTTCCCTCTTGATCGCAACCCACAAAACAAACAAAGGTTTTTCTCCCACTATTCATCTTCTTCTTTGAAGCATTCAACAATGGTGGATTCCTCCTCAGTCCATGAAACCTCTTCTCGATCTACCATTCTTCCAATCAGACCAAAGCAAAGCTTGGTCATCGATCTCAACCCAATCCCCTATGATGCATTTATGTATCCCATTGTCGAGTGTCTAAAATACTCTCCACTAATTCTCGCACTCTCCAAGGTTGAAATTGTGCCTATGGAATGTCTCTCGCAGGTTTTCTCCACCGCTCACTACAACAAATCTGTTGATCGTATCTACTTCGACATTCTTGACAACAAATCCTCCATCTCCAAGCAGTGATTTTGCTGGCTTCTAGGGTTTGAACCTGACGAATCGAGGGTTAACCCTAATTCAATCTCTGTGGGTCAACTTTTCTCCATGTTTTACAACATGGGTTACACAGAAATCCTTACGACTGTGACGAAATTCAAGAAGTCATGCCTTCCTCCTCAATGTAACGACTTTTTCACGATCTTATTCAAGGGTTTATCTGAGCGGAGTGTAAGTTCTGATGGGGCCAGCCGATTATTCATGACCATCCTTTATGGTCTGTACATTGGGATCAACCTCGATTACGGCTCGGTCCTTTGGCAATAGTTGATTCAAAGCCTCGGCTCTACCTCTTGGCACACTGAAATCTCTTATGCCAGGTTTTGGACGATCGTCACCAAATGGGCTATGGAAAAATATCATGTGCCCACTGTGGCCAATTCTCCTCTTTCCTCGATTGGTGTGTTTCATACCACCAAGATTATTGTAACTGATCCATCCAAATTTATCTTTATTGGCTCAATTCCAGAGTCCATGTATGCCGGTGTATCCAATGAGAGCCGAATCTTCAAAACCTACAAGGGGTTTCCTCCTTCGGCTCCAAGAGAGTTGACACCCGAGATGATTCAGTCTATTAATGAAGCAGACAAACCTGCTACCAGGGGCAAGTAACCAGAGAAGGGGAAAATCAAGAAAGCAGCAAAAGGAGCTAAAGGCCCTACTCCTAAGAAGAGAAAGTTAACAAAAGCAGCCCAATCAACTCCACCAAAGAAGAAGAAAACACACCCTATGTGTAAACTTGTTCTTTCTTCTTCCTCGAGCGATTCAGACGATGAAGGTTCAAAATATGAAGAGTCGATTCGAGGCGACTCTCCTCCCCGTTCTCCTATACATGAGGTACCTGTTACAACCGAACCTATCTCTTCTCCACCTATCACTATATCTGTTTCTATTCCCATCATAACCTCATCTATTTCTATTCCCCCCATAACTACCTCTACTCACATTCCACCCATTTCTATTCCTATACCACCACCCATTTTCTCTGAAGCCACCAAAACAACAATTACTGGAGTTCGAACCAACATATATGATACGGGGGATCGTACTTCAGCTCCCGAACATACACCTACACCTGAACCAACTTTAGCACCCGAACCTACTCCCACAACTGGACCATCTACATCACCCTTATCTCCCACTCACTCAGCCGAAACCGATACATTTCTAGGAGGGGAAGATATGACCTTCGATTCCATTTATTACAACCCCTACCAAGTTCAAAGTAATGATGATGATGATGCTCCTGTCACCAAAAAGCACATCAAGGAACTCCATGAGAAGATTGATAATCTCGTCGCTTCTTCCTCTTCCTCAAAGTCCCATATCTCAGAAGCTGCCATTAAGGGGATGGTGGATACTTTCACCAAGGCACACGAAGTCTCAATCAACTCCGCTACTGCTGCTATCGACAAATCAACAAAGGCTTGTGCTGCGGCGACTGAAAAAGTCAAAAAACAATTTCAAGATGCTAACATCTTTCTGGAGTCTTTGCAGGGGCAGCCGAAACTACTGCCACAAAGGTTAGTTCGGTTGTGGAGAAGCTAGCCACTTCCCTACAAATAGAAAAACAACATTTCTCCAGTCTTTGTCAAACCCTCAAAGAAGACAACCAATCTTTTCTGTCATCCGTTGAAGATCATCTGCTCAAGTTCCAACAAACCCTTGCAACGGAATATTCTTCAAGGGATGAACTTGCCTGCAAAACATCTGAGCTCCAACTTACAAGTCATCAACTCTCCCAAGTAGAGAAGGAGGTCGATTCTCTTAGGTCAGAGAAAGCTGTGGTCAAAAGTTGTGTTTCGGATGTCCGTGGAGCCCTCTCCAATATCATTGAAGCCCATGATCTGATTTTTAACTACTCAGTGAGGAAAACTCTTGTTGAGAAGCTTGCTCCTGCCATTGCCTTGCTTAGCCGAATTTAGGGGCTTCCTGAGCAAGTGGACCATCTGAAACAAGGGGGAGAAAAGACTTCAAAGGGCACAGCTCAATCTCAACCTCCTCCTATTTCCAAAGCTTAATCTCAACCACTTCCAGTTTCTTCATCAGTTCCACCTAAAGCAACAGAGCCAGCAACTGTTCCTGCATCAGGTTCGAGTGCTCAAGACAAAGGCAAACAAGTTCTTAATGATAGTGATGGGAGTGAAGACAAAGAAACCATTGCTGACATTCTGAAGAAACAGGCCAAGGAGAAGGAGCATGATACAAATGCTCGGATTGCTAGGGAGGCCGAAGCTAATGAAAGGAAGATAAAGGAGGCTCATGATCTCCTTGAAAGCTGAAAAGACCTATTCCCTCCTTGGACTCTTGAAGAGCTTGTCAAAGAAGCTATCGAGTCCCCCAGAATCCTTTGGCTTGAACCTGTCATCTCCTTGGACCGGTTCAATTCGGTTGATTCTCAGTTTGACATGCCCTTGACCCGAAAGGCTTTCATCTTTCATGCATTCTACCACATAGCTGAAGTCCCTCATCCTCACCCGAAGGTTGATAAGGAACTTATCGATTTCTATCTGAGGAATGCTCAACCACAGTATCAGATGTGGAGTGCATAGAAGATTATCAACGTTCGGGTCCTCAAACTCGTTCAGGAGGGTAACTTCACAAATGTCAGATTCAAGGTCTTGAGGGGGTCCGACAAAGTTGAACATGCCATTTCTATCGCTGATCTCCCCAATCTAAATCCTCATGAGTGGATAATCCTGCATAACATCCTCGTCATCAATGAAATGGAATATGGCCGATCATAGATCATTTCAAGAGGATGTTGGTGTCTTACATTTTGGAGGTTGCCAAGTTGGATCAAGAAGTTGCAAGTGTACTCAGAAAGAAGCCTACTATCACTCCAGTTGGTTCTGCAAGCGATTTAAATAGAATGCAGATGGGGAAGATTGACCCAAAACGAAACTCAGTCATGTTCACCAGGGCAGAAGGTCAGAAATGCGTATTCTCTTTAGCTGACAAACATCTTTACACCACTTCCTGTTTGGAGCATGTTCTAGGGATCATCAATCGATGCAAGCAAAATTCTGAATGTGATAAGAAATACTTCAACGACATGATCAACTGGTATATTCATTTCAGACAAACACTTCTGGCCATTATTCCTTTCTTGTTCAAGACTGTAAAGAAAGCTGGTGCCGCAGGTGCAAGTAAGCAAAAGTAAGGTCTCGCCCCAATTGACGCAAAGGGGGAGATTGTTGGGTTTAATATGTGTTGCATCTTGGGCTCGTTTCTTAGCCCAGTTTTGTATCCGTATTGGGCTTGTCAATCCGTGATTTAATTATTAGGGTTTTAGTATTTATAGATGCTTTCATGCATCATGGTACGTAGCTGTTTTAATCGATCATTCATAACGTTTTTGTTTCAATTGATTGTAACCCTAAAAGCCGCTACAACAGAAGTTCTTAATTGAGCTTTGCTGAGGCGTGAATCTATTGAATCATTCAAGTCATTGTTGGTTCATTCTTTTTTTGTTATTTTGTTTACACGAATCTGATAAACATGTTTAAGATCTAAACGATCAAAGAGAATTTTCATCTCATCATGTATATTGGGCCTAATATTTTCCATGACATGTTTACTGGGCCTTTCAGCCCTTTTACATGTTAATTTGGGTCTGGACTATGGATCTCATGTTTATTGGGCCTTAGTGATCCATTTACATGCCTATTAGGCCTAAATTACCCTTTTACATGTTTATTGGGCCTTAGTGGTCCATTTACATGCTAATTGGGCTTGGACTGAGAATCACATGCTTAGTGGATCTTATCTATGCCTCTACATAATTATTGAACTTCATATATTCATATACATACTTTTGGATTTGAAAATGTACAACATACACGTAAACATTATACATGGTGAAAAACATAACAATCGTGAAAAGTTGAGGATCTAGTGAGACTTGTCGGTTGGCACCTTTGAGTGTCCGATCATAGCCTGTAGTTATAACTAGAGTTTCCTGGAGGGAGAGTGGGAGTTTGTGTATAGATCTATGCGGGGTGGCCCCCCACACCTTAGCTGTTCGCTACAGCTAGACTAGGCCAGTTTAGGGCGACAAACCTTACCTAAATCAAAAACGACGCTTGGAATTGCCAAGATAGGAAAATTAGTCATTATCAAGCATGGTTGTAACAGATCACTTAGAGACAAACTTCATCAAGGATTTCGGTATATTTGTACAAATCAAGACCGTGCTAAAAACATACATACATCGATACTCGGTCTTGTAAATTTTATGATTACGATACTTTTATAAGCAGAAAATATCGGATGTTTTGGGATAAATACATTTATACATTACCTTCTACTTACAATAGAAAATACTGGGTTTTTATATGGATTACATTTTTGTTTATTTGTACATTCCAAAAGCAGCAAACAGACATACATTAATAGTTGATTTGGACACATTACTTTCAAACTACTTTATAGAAAATATCAGATTTTTTGGTGTTTTACGAACCATACAAAACTCTTCAATCAAACATGATTATGAACTCACCAACATTATATATGTTGACGTTTTCAAAACAACTTGTACTCTCAGGGACTCGTTAAGCGGAAGAATCAACAAGAATGTGGGATTTTGTTTTGTGTACTGTTAAACATAATACATTAAATGTTTTGTTCATGTAATTTAAAAGATTGTACTTGATGTAAACAATGGAAGTTGTATTATATTATGCATTGTGATGATGATGCTATGTTTCTTTTATATTCACTATAATGATATTTCAAGATGAAGTCACACACAAGCCCCTGGATGTTCCGACGCCTGGTTTGGAGGTGTGACAGACAAGGTCTGACTCGTATCATGTCTTTTGAAAGACAGAGCATGTGATTGGTGGGAGGAGGTTGGACATGCTATTGGAGATGATGCCACTATTGATGCGATGCCATGGAGTACTTATCGGCCAGGTTCAGGGCCAAGTTTGCACCAGTGATCTAGGTCCAACTGTTTGCATGGGAGTTCCAGGACCTCTAGCAAACTACGGAGACGGTGGCAGAGATCGCCGCTAAGTTTAAGGAGAGGGACCTTCTTGTCCTGCAGTATGTGTGGATGAGGAGATGAAGAAGGCCCGATATCATGAGATGCCGAGGAGCGACCTAAGACAACTTGTGATTCGGTCCAACTACAAGGCACTTGCAAATATGATCGCTCGAGCCAGGGATAGGGAGATCGACTTAGAGGCAGAGAGGAATAGGAAGCTAGATGGGTTTCAGACATCTGCGGGATCCGGCAAGAGGAACAAGGTATCAGATTCTAGATTGAGGGGTCATCAGGATCGTAACCACTATGGTAAGTACAGCAGGACACATGAGGGTGCATGTAGGAGTGCCAATGGTGGTGATTCTGGTTGCTTCAAATGCGGTAGGATAGGTCATTATAGCAGGGATTGTACTGCTACCACCACCCATGGATTAGACTTGATCTACTTTTATTACAGTCAGTGGGGACACAAGAAGGCCCAATGTTCGAGTTTGATTGCAGTTGGACAGGTGATGACACCTGCCCCTGCAACATTGAGGATCACCGATGACCGTCAGGGTGGGGCAGAGGCGCCTGTGGTGAGAAGGGCATTCCACCTAACTAAAGAGTAGGTGCGAGCAACTTCCGATGTTGTAGGTTTGTATCTTATGCTTTCCTATTAGTTTTTATTTATGATTTTATTGCTTTTATCTTGCATCTATATGAGTAAGTGTATCCTGGAGTTATATTTTCTTCTTATGTTCGTGTTATATTCGATCTACATACCGTAAATCTTAGAATAGTAGTGTGAGGTTGTATCCTTATATAGACGATTCTCAGGTTATAGTCGTTGTGGCAAGTGTGATTAAAACTTGGAAAGTGTTCCGTTAGTCTTCAAGAGCTGTACTGCTTTAGGGTTGATTAGTTTTGGCACACTAATAGTGGTAAGCATTGGTTTCCAGCAGATTGGTCATTGAATGGTAAGAAGGATTGGGAATCCTTCTAGTCTTTAGTGTTGTAAGATGTTACTTGAATCAAAATAGGGGAGAATCGTTTTGGCATCCAAAAACAGAAGTAGATGCGAAACTAGGATGAGCTCGCATTCCCGCTAGGGAGGATGACGGCCCAAGTGGGTGTTTGGTTCGAGGAGTGCGTGATTTAGGAGTTTTGGAAACTCCAAACATTATGTTTGTGTCATCTTGGTGTTTGATAGCTGGTGTTGGGGAAATCAGGTTAGGAATTCACGTTAGGATGCGAGTTCGATCAGGATATCAGACCGCATGAGTGCTCGACTTCGGATATGTTCATATTAGTAATCAGTGGTAAGACCATGGTCAACGGTTGAGTTAGAGTGGGAAGTGTTGTAAGACTGCAATATAGCCGTAACATTCACCAGAAACCAAATAGCATGGAAGTCTTGTACAACTACGGGGCAATCGTAACATTCTTCATGTAGTCAGATAGTGTGGGAAAGTGTTGTTAGACAATGGAATAACCCATAACATTCACATATTCATTCTGTTAAGTTAATCCAGAGTGGATCAGTTCGTAGGATCGTGAAAAGGACAAAACAAGATCAAAATCAGGAAAGGATAGGTCGTTAGGATTCGAGGTGGAGCTGGGCTTGTGTAGCCGTAGATAGGTGGGACATGTGGGCAAGGCCGCTCTGTGATACAGTTTGGGTGGGACCCATGAGCGAGGCACATATGCTTATAAAATTGCAGGTAGGACATGGAAAACACCATTGGGTCAAGGTATGGGACCGGGGATCCAGGTTGTATAGAGCCATGAGTGGCAATGTGGATAGGACTGTTTCAATAGCCGAAGTTTTCTTAGGAATTCGCGGGGAGCGACTAAGAGGGTGTTCATTGGCTCAACAACCGGGTGGGAATCCGGTATTCCAGATAAGTTGGGACCCGGGAGGTCTCGATTCATTCAAAAAGTGGATAAGAGGCAACATGATGTTCGGGTAGAAGTAGTGATGTGAGGATTCTTGCGTATGGGGTAGCTTGCAGATCGAAAGTGCTAAGACACTTACATTTTGATTAACTAATCTCAGGGTAATTGATTTGACCATGTTGCACAGTCTAACCGTTACAGGGATGAATCTTTTGCTCGAAGGATTATCTGAGCCTTCTTTTAAGTATAACTATCCTGTAGATGGTTATACATGGTTAGTCTGTCAGGGAGACAAACTAGTATGGATTCAGACTCTGGGGAGGGAAAAGTGATTTGCGGAAGCATGAAGTTCGTCTTCTTCAGGATGGAAGTTCAATTGGTTGTCAATTGTCCTGAGAAGATGGCTTTATACGTAGAATCATCGGTACATTCCTCATATCATGGTTGGGATATGGGTGTTAGTAAGGAGATATTTCAAGGACGAAATCTAATTTAAGTGGGGGAGAGTTGTAACACCTAGTTTTGAAAGTGCTTAGTTGCGAGGGGCTGCATCCCACTCATCAGTTGTCGTAAGGGTTAGGGCCTTACGAAAAGAAGGATTTGGTCCATTTTGGATGTGGCTGTTAGGGTATTCATGACCTAAGTGTTTGACTGTGTCTTTGGAGGCAAAGGGTATGATCGTAATTTGGCATATCGACCTTCTAGGGATTTTGGGTTCTTGTTGGAATGTTTTTAAGTAATAATGGGTTGCTAGTAGCATAGGTCTTCTCATCACCTTTCCATGGATATAAGGTTCGTTGGAAACAGACCTAGGATGAGGAAGTTATGACACTTTGAAATTATTGGCAAGAAGATCCCATGCATACAAGGTGGCGTGCGCCATAGTACGCCTAGCATAAGCTAGGGTACCCACAACATAGAAGGGATAAATGGACATGGGTGTGGGTAGGCGTACGCCCATCGTACTGGAAGCACGCCCAACATATGTCTAGAGTCGACAAACCCTAATTTTTAGGCTTGGGCACTATATAAAGAACATTATGTCCTTCATACCAGCCTCCCTCTCACCCTAAAGAAGCTACTACAAAACCCTAATCTATACTTGAGTGATCTTGGAGCTTGTAAGTCCTTTTGAGAGCATTTTGGTGTTTTGGATCCATTCTCCAAGGAAGTGAAGACCAAAGCAAGGTGGTGGTTCAAAGGAGGAGTTGTAGATCTGGGATTGCTGCTTAATTTCAGACACTTTCAAGGTATAAAGTCTTGAACTTGATCCTTTGGTGCATTAGATCACTTATGATGAGTTTTTAGACCTTTTTGGTCCCAAGAATGGAGTTTTATGGTTCCAAATCCGTTTCTAGGCCTAGGGCTGCCACCTTTGGTGCTACATGGGTCCCTAGGCAGAAAGTTGCCATCTTGAAGGTCTTAATGGGTTCATGCAAGATTTATGGTCATTTCATGGAAGTAGATGACTATAATTTGAGTTTGGGTTAATGTGGGTCATACAAAATCACCAAGTCAGTGAATTTACAAATTAAGATGTTGAAAAGGACTTGGATATGTGATTTTAGCCTTTATAATAAGTTATTAGGTGCTTAATGGTAGAAGTGGCATAACAGAGTAGTACGTTGGGCGTACATGCATGTATGTGCAGTGTACAAGCCTTGCAACCTATACGCTTAGCTTATAGAGGAGTACACCTCACATAATCAACAAATTCAGGCTTTTCGTTGTTGGGCCTCAGTTTTGGCCATTCACTGGACTTTGTTTCTTTAGGCATTAGTGGGCCATCCGAAGTAAGATTTTTGGGCTAAGAATATGTTTGGGCTTTACGGTAATGCCCATTAGAGGGGTAGGATCAATTTAGGAAATTAGGCCATTAGTGGGCCACTAGTGGGATTGGGAAGTCTACCTAGTATTAGGCCTTTCATGTTATGGTTTTAGGGCTTAGGCATGGAGCAAATTAGATCAGGGGTAAAATGATCATTTTACCCAAAGGAGGATTATTGGTTTCTGGACTAAGTGTTATTTTGGTAATGGTAGCTCGGGGAGTCGAGAGATCAACAGTTCGGGGATCTGCCAACTAGCAGCTAGAGGATTATCCGTGAGATTCAACTTTGCGAGGTGAGTTTCCTCTTGTTTGAATGGGTCGAAGGCACCAATAACGACCCATATTTATGTTATGTGTTTCCGGATTACGATCCAATGCCGGGCGGTGATCAAGGAATGTTTATATGTATGTTTCTGAACTACGATTCGATACCGAGTGGTACCCAATGAAGGAAAGCATTTTTATTTATACTTGTTGCCTTTGTGATACTTTTATGTGCCTGGTAGGGAGGTGAGTGGGGGCGGGGTACCGTATCTCCTCACTAGCTGAGTGTGGACGGGGTTCCATATTTCATCTTTAGCAAAGTAGGGACGGGGCACATGATAGGGGTGGCCTTAGGATTGGAACATGTATTACTATGTATGATTTTTATATGCTAGCATGATTATATGATATTGATTGTATTTGTATAGCGGGAGGGGCCCAGTGACAGGCGCGACCTGGGAGAAACAGATATGTATACCGAGCGGGGCTCGATGTCCGACGTGGTCCGATGTCGAGCGGGTCCCGATGAAGGGGTAGGGGCATACTATATATGATTATGTCTATTTTATGTGGTAGTATGGGGAGCTCACTAAGCTTCATGCTTACAGTTTTTAGTTTTGGTTTCAGGTACTTCCAGTTGCAAAGAGAAGGGCTTGGGATGACTACATTGCACACACCATGATGTTTAGCCTAGGTGGTTTACTCTGATGTTTTGATATGATACTCTGGATTGATGTTTGGAATACTATGGCTTATGTTTTGATGGAATGATTTTATTAACTATGGTTTATTTAATGGTTTAAAAGTGAAATTTTTAGTCATAATTTTTAGGATGTTACATGTTGGGTTGGGCCTAGGTTAGGGTGATGTTGATTAAAGGGTAAAAATGTCTTTTACCTTAGTTTCGGCACTTAGTTTGGACCAAATCTGATTATTGATGGATGATTATTTTAGTGACTTGTAGAGCAAGGATTTTAGTGGGGCCACAACCAGAGATTCTTTCTATCAGATTCGACAGTGCGAGGTGAGTTTCCTCACCATGTTAAGCGGGTTGAAGGCATAAATGCCGACCTAGGAACTGTTATGTTAGAATATTCGTTGTCTGTGTGACACTACTATGTATGCATGCATGTATTCTAACTGGGTGGGGCCTGATGGATATTCTATATGCTATTACCTGTTATGCTTATATGAACAGTATGTGGGTGGGGGCTCTCTATGCGATTTAAAGTGGGGCCTGTTATACTTACTAGGCGGGGCCCGTGATGCGAGTTAGGGCCGGGCTCATTAAGGTCATTGGGTGGGGCCCGTTATGTGAGTTAGGGCGGGGCCCGTTACACCTATGTGGGTGGGGATTGTTATGTGTTATACACACACACACATATATATATATATATATATATATATATATATATATATATATATATATATATATATATATATATACGGTATATGGTGTTTTTGGGAACTCACTAACCATTGTGCTTATGGTTTTTAGTTTATGTTTCAGGAACTTCGGGTTTCAAATTAGAGAGCTTGGAATGATTGCAGAGCACACACCACATGTTTCTGCATTTTATGATTTACTTTGATATTGATGATGTATCGGTAGCCTTGGTTTTATGACTATAGTATGGATTGATGTTTGATTTATCTAAAATGAAAAATTTTTATGGTATTACTTGTGGGACGTTAAAAGTTGGTACTAGATCCTTGGTTTGAGGGATTCAAACATACTCTCGTGTGCGTCCAAACTCAAACTGAGGATTAAGTGAAGTTTTATTTATTTATTTTTATATTATTATTCTTTTTTTCAAAAATTAATGTATTTTAAGATAAGGGTTTTCTGATACAAGAAAGGGTGTGGTGCATGCAATCAGCCGAGTTCAAGTAAGTTTTTCCCAAAATACCCATACATGTTATCTGATATGATTTGATATGTGAATCGCATGCTAGTTAGGGCTAAGGATCTTCTCAGTCTTTGCATGATAAAATGCTAGGATAGATGCCTTGTATGCCTATTGTATGAGCTCATAAACTTGCATGCTAGTTCTGATTAGTTAGTGATAGACTGGCCTGATATGTGATGCCTTGCAGCATAGGAAGCATGGAATGTTGGATTTGGTATAAAAGTATGTGTAAGTCAGTCAACAACGAGAGTAAAGATTCCTAGCATGAGTTGTTGGGTGTATGTTTGAATGTTCTTTTGTTATTCTATGGATTGGAGTGCTACTACATGAATGCTGCTTGCTTTGTGCTTTGTGGGACTCTTGAGTGATGTGAGTTAGATGTTAAGTGAATATGTAAGTCACATGTTATAAAGGTTGAATAATCTTAGAGTGATGGATTTGGCTTTATTATGAAGCCTTTGTTTGAGTCTAACCGTTTTATGGATGATTCTTTTACTCGAAGTGTTATATGAGCTTTGTTGCACGTGACTGTGTTCACGAAGTAGCTAACTGACATTATGAGGGGTTCTTCAATAGCTGATTGCAGGGTGAGGTTCGGAACCTAGTGAAATCCTAGGAAATGATTTAGGGGGGTTTTGTTGTGCTGTTTAGAGAGTGCTTGGAGTATTAGTTTGAGAAGGTGACTTGGAGGATTTAGGATGATTCTTGAGGAAATTATCGATAGGTGTGGAAGATAGTATTGGGTGCATACTAATGAAATCACAAGATCCATACTTGAATCTGGAAGAGTCTTGGAGAATCTAGGAAGCATGTGGGATGAGGATTCTTGGGTATGATCTAATCTTTTGCATGTATTCTTTTTTCAGTATGGTGTTGAGCACTCAGGAAGGGGGTACAGGTTCTGGTTCTGGCCCAGGTGCAAGTACTGAGTCGATCGATGAGCAGATACGGGAGTTCATCTTATCGGAGATTACCCATGGTATTTTGGAATGGACTCCGGAGATCTTTGGTTCAGTCAAGGAAGGAATTTTGGAATTCTTGGATAGTCGTCTCGGGGCCTTTCGGTCCGAGATGATAGCATGGAAGTTAGGGGCTTATCTGGAGCCCAAAGCTTGTGGATCCCTAGAATCCTTCAGGTAGGGAGATCCTGATGGGTTTTATACAAACAATCCTATGCGTGCATGCAACCCTAATTTGGATATATGTTTTGCTATTAGATACACAACATTATGAACACAAGAATAAAACCCTAAAGAACAATGCTATTTTCGAAATTAATATACAAGGTTAGATCACATACCTCTTGTTGTTATATTGGAATAACAACTTAAATCTTCAAACCCTTAGTCTTGAAAGCAAGCACCACAAGTGTAGTGCCTCTAATGGCTCACAAACACCACAAGCAATTGGAGAGTCTATAGACAGAGAAGGGAGGAGGTGGAAATCATCCTTGGGACTTCTTAGAAGCATGTACACAAATTCCCAAGGCCTAGGGGTCTTTATATAGGGTTTAGATTAGGGTTTCAGTCCTTATCCTTATCCAGTTACTTGCCCACCAAGCAACCACAAGATAAGCCTTGAAAACCCTTATCTCTTGGACCTTGGACGATTTTAAGGATATCCTTATCCTTGAATTCGTCCATCGTTAAACAAGGATAACCATTGCCCTATTTTGCAACTATCACATAATTACAGTTCAGCCCCTCTAGTTTAATTAATTACACTTGATCACAAAATTAATTCCTAATTAATTATTAACCAATATTAATTAAACAAATATGATTTCTCCTTTAATATATTATTCTTATAACATATTAATAAATCATAATAACCTCTTTCTCTATTTATTTCTCCAGTCAAGTTGCTTTGGTGAAGGCAACCCAAAAGGACCATGCACAACCGGGTCAAGTACTTGCCTAATATGGTTGCAGCATTAGAAACTATTCCAACAATCTCCCACTTAGATAAGTCTAGTAACTATATGCACAAGTACAATCCGGTTTGCAATCGTAGCTCTCAAAGACGCTGTTAAACTCTGATCTAATCAATCTTGTCCTTTAGATAAGGGATCGTACAGTCCTCTGTTAGATATCATGCTGACAATTTTATGGAATAATTAGTCTAGCATTTGGTTTCTCGATCTCAGATTTATTTGACATAGAATTTAATCGAACACATCAATCCAGTTCTGACCGGGCCCGACACATAAGTCAAATCAAATCATCTAGCGGCCAAGATATCGCTTTTTCCTTCTTAGGATAAAAGTTATAGATAAACTTTGACTTATATGCATTTACTTATTCATTAATCAACTATGCACAACAATACGTTTTATAACACCGAGTTACTGATGCATTTTTGCATTATCAATGTACAGTCAATTAACAAATAACAAACCATATATCTAGGTTTTAAGACTATATGATATTATCGTCTTGCAATCACCTTTTATATCACATTCCATAAGGTGATTCCAGCAAGCGCGAGTTTGTTCCAGTGCTCAAAACTAGTTCATAAGAACTCATGAACGTTGCAACAATCTTTTTCTATGTCTAATACCATTTAGACAATCTACACACCAATTCATGACAATCTTCATTCATATCTACTTCCGACATATGAACGATTGTGGACAATTTGAATAATTCGATTATTCTTAATAAACTCAATTATTATGGAAGTCAAAACATGCAAAGTGAAACAATAGTTAAACAATTAACATAATACAGTAACATTACTCATAAATAAAACTCCTTTATTTAATCATCAAATGTTAATTACATTTATCTATTACACGTTTCTACTACTATCTAATCCATGATAATATCATCCTTCAGCCCAATACTCCTAGCATGCTGTAAGTGCTTAACCCTACTCAGTCCCTTCGTAAGCGGATCTGCTGGGTTATCTTCTGATGATATCCTCTTCACTACGAGTTGTCCTTCTTCTACACGATGTCTGATGAAGGGATATTTTCTGTTGATATGTCGAGATTTACCATGATCCCTCGGTTCCTTGGTCAAGGCAACCACTCCTTCATTATCACAGAAAATCTCCATGGCCTCCTTTATAGAAGGTACAACTCCAAGGTCACCGATGAAGTTCATCAACCATATTGCCTCCTTCGACGCTTCGCTCGCTGCAATGTACTCTAATTCACATGTGGAATCAGCTACGGTTTCCTGCTTGGAACTCTTCCGAGTTACTGCTCCTCCATTCAGGGTAAAGACCCAGCTCGACTGCGAACGGTAGTTGTCCCTGTAGGTTTGAAAGCTGGCATCACTATACCCTCGTACCTTCAAGTCATCACTCCCTCCGAGGACTAAAAACCATGCCTTCGTCCTCTGAAGGTACTTAAGGATATTCTTCACCGCAATCCAATGGGCTCTGCCAGGGTTCCCTTGATATCTACTACCCATGCTCAAAGCAAAGGCTACATCAGGGCGAGTACAAGTCATAGCGTACATGATTGAGCCAACTGCGGAAGCGTATGGAACTCGGCTCATTTCAGCTATCTCAGCTTTGGTACTTGGACTTTGATTCTTACTCAACTTGGCATTACTTTGTATTGGTAATTCTCCCTTCTTTGAGTTTTCCATACTAAAACGTTTTAGTACCTTCTCTAAGTAAGTGTTCTGACTAAGTCCTATTAGTCTCTTACTTCTTTCTCTTACTATCCTTATTCCAAAAATATAGGAAGCCTCTCCGAGGTCCTTCATAGTGAAGCACTTCCGAAGCCAGGACTTAACTTCCTGCAGAGTCGGGACGTCGTTTCCTATGAGTAATATGTCATCGACATATAAAACGAGGAAGCTTACTATACTCCCACTAGCTTTGACATATACACAAGATTCATCTTCGCTTCTTACAAATCCAAACTCTTTGACTTTCTCATCAAAGCAAAGATTCCATTTTGCGAGATGCTTGCTTAAGTCCATAAATGGACTTCTCAAGCTTACACACTCTATTCGGATGCTTCGGATCCCCAAACCCCTCCAGCTGAGCCATGTAAACATCCTCAACCAACTTCCCGTTAAGGAAAGCGGTATTGACATCTATTTGCCAAATCTCATAATCATGAAATGCAGGAATAGCTAGCATCACTCTAATAGACTTTATCTTCGCGACCGGTGAGAAGGTCTCATCATTGTCAACTTCGAGAGTTTGAGTAAAGCCCTTCGCAACCAATCGTGCCTTATACGTGTGTACTTTTCCATCCACATCGGTCTTCTTCTTGAAGATCCATTTGCAACGTCCGGTCTTACATCCGGGCATATTATCAACCAAATTCCAAACTTGATTATCATACATGGATTGGATCTCGCTATCCATTGCCTCTTTCCATTTTGCAGACTCCGGGCCTGCCATGGCTTCCTTATAGCTATTAGGTTCAACAAGGTTTATTAGTCTACTATCACTAATATACGTGTCCCCTTCGGTAGTAATATGAAAACCATACAACTGGGGTTGAACTCTAACTCTTGCGGAACATCTAAGAGGTAATGATATGTCAATCGGTTCAACCGGAGTTTCCTCCTCGGGTTGAGTGCCAGCGGTAGAGGTTACTTCATCTATCGGCTCTTGAATCTCTTCAAGCTCGATTTGCCTCCCACTGTCTCCCTTTCCTATGAGTTCTTGCTCTCGGAAATCTCCTCTCCTCGCAACAAATACAACATTGTCCTTCGGTCTATAGAAGAGATATCCAAAGGATTTCTATGGGTAGCCGATGAAAATACATCGCTCACTACGAGGTTCGAGCTTGTCGTGAGTATTTCATCTTACGAAAGCCTCGCAACCCCAAACCTTGATATGTGCTAACGAAGGAGCTTTCCCCTTCCACATATCGTGAGGTGTTTTGGCAACCTTCTTAGTAGGGACTTGGTTAAGGATATGGGCGGCAGTCTCTAAGGCATACCCCCAAAAAGAGATAGATAGCAAAGCACGACTCATCATAGAGCGAACCATGTCCAACAAGGTTTGATTACGCCTTTTTGCCACACCATTCAATTGCGGTGTCCTAGGTGGCATCAATTATGAAACTATTCCACACTCCTTAAGATAATCATGGAATTCAAGACTTAGGTACTCTCCTCCTCGATCGGATCGAAGCATCTTGATTTTCCTACCCAATTGATTCTCCACTTCATTCTTGAACTCTTTGAACTTTTCAAATGTTTCTGACTTTTGCTTGATTAAATAGATCTATCCATATCTACTATAGTCATCGGTAAAAGTCACGTAGAAGCGGTTTCCATCCTTCGTGGTAGATCTAAACGGTCCACACACATCGGTATGTATGACATCCAATAGACCCTCACCCCTTTCGCACGTAACAGCGAGGGGTGACTTAGTCATTTTTCCAAGTAAACAAGACTCGCATGTGTCATCTTCTCTAAGGTCGAATGACTCCAACACTCCATCCTTTTGGAGTTAGGCTATGCGTTTCTTGTTGACATGTCCAAGACGACATTGCCACAAGGATGACTTATCCATACTATTGGAAGAATCCATGCATAAAACATCATTTCCTAAGTTATCTACAATCATAACGGTTTCATAAATTCCATTACATGGTATAGCTTCAAAATAAAAGACACCATTTAGATAAGCCAAAATAGAACCATTCTCATTATTAAAAGAAAATCTAAAACCTTGTCTAAACAAACCATGAAATGAAATGATGTTTCTAGCTATTTCTAGCGAATAGCAACAATTGTTCAAATCTAAACATAAACCATTCCTAAGCATTAAAGAATACACTCCAATCTTGGTCACAGGCGACGATATTCTGTTCCCCATAATTAGATTTATCCTTCCATGCTCCACATCCCTATTTCTTCTTAGTCCCTGCACATTATAACAAATGTGGTAACCACAACCGGTATCAAGAACCCAAGAAATAGCATGAGATGAATCGTTAGATTTAATTGTGTATATACCTGCGAAAGACGGCTTGATCTTTCCTTCCTTTATGGCTTGCAGGTACTCTGGGCAGCTTGTCTTCCAATGTCATATTTTGTGGCAATGGTGGCACTCTGCCTCCTTTGGGCTAGAAGTAGGCTTGGTGGGATCAACTTTTGTCCCACTAGATGAGGAACCATCTCGGGACTTTCCCTTGCGGTATCTCTTAGACGGAGCCTTCCTCTTCTTGCCTCTTCCTTGCCCAATAGCCAACACAGGAGCAGTGGATGGATTGGGAGTTGGTGCAACAGACTTGTCCTTGAAGTTGCTTTCAACGACCCTTAAGAGACCTTGGAGCTTGCTTAGGGTGACCTCTTCTTTGTTCATGTGGTAGGTCATCCTAAATTGATTGTAACTTGGAGGCAAAGAGTGAAGCACCATGTCGATTGCCAAGTCTTCCCCAAAGTTAACATTTAACTTGCAAAGATGATCGACATACCTTTGCATCTTTTGCAGGTGCACGGTTAGAGATTCTCCATGACCTATTTTGGCGGAAATTATGTTAGTGAAAATCTCGTATCGCTCTTGTCTCGCATTTTGATGGTATCTCTCCAACAAGTCTTGGTGCATTTCGTACGGATACATGTCCTCGTAGGACTTTTGGAATTCGGAGTTCATAGTGGCTATCATGATGCAATGAACCTTCGTTGCATCACGCTCATGAGTTTCAAAAGCGTTGATTTCAGCCGGAGTAGCAATTTCAGGATTGATTTTCTCGAGCTTCTCATCGAGGACATACTCCTTGTCCTCATAGCGAGCAATCGTGCGAATGTATCTTATCCATTCGCTAAAGTTCGTTCCATGGAATTTCACTTGTTGGAAAAGGCTCATCAATGTGAATGAGCTTGAAGCAACGTTGTTCGCGTTCGACATCTACAAATAGAAAGGACAAAGATAGATTAGAATTTGGATCCCTAATTATCACCCAATAAGAAAATTAGGGCTAGGATCCAAGAACAATATTTACACATTAGAAAAGGGATGTCGTAATCTAATATGCAAACAATTTGTAGGAAGTGAACGACTATTCACTAATTCTCCACCATGAAAAACATAACTCTAAGTTCTAAATGTATTGAGAATTCCTAAGTTCGGATGAGATTCATTGAAACCTTTCAATGGCATGTTTAAATCTCGATATGCCCCTCTCGTTTGTGACTGGGATACCGAGGATCACAAAGTGGGTGTGAATTACCATGCAAATTCACATGGTGCCTTCATTGTAACAATCACCTATTCGATGTGTCGGTAAACCACACACGCTCCATCGAACTATGATAAACAATGAATCACCCTTTGACACCTTCTCTTAGAACCAATTAGTGTGCCGGTAAACCACACACGCTCCACTAACTTCTTAGCAAGGTGCAAAGTGTAATTTCATGGGATTGCATCAATTCACTTTTCCTAAAGTAACTAGGATTGGGAAATTTTTTAAAAAACATGTAGTTACTTTGTATTTCATATTATACTTTTAATGAGAGGATGAGGTTGCCCTATCCTACCCGTTCGGCTAACGACCCTCCACCAATCAAGCAAGCGGTGGGTGTGACTGTAGACCCATTAAGCGCCATTTTATAGGCAACAACCTTATACCCACCTTATAGACCGACTTCGTGAATGAGGCCTACTAACGGTTAGACTAGCATATTAATTATACACACACACACACACACACACACACACATATATATATATATATATATATATATATATATATATTAAACTTGTTATAATATAATAGTATAGGGTGTATTTTAAACATTTCAAAAATACTAGGTTTTTAATCTCCAATTTAAAATTTTCGAAATTTAATACCATTTAAATTAAAATTTTAAATATTAAAACTCTTGATTTAATAATTATCACAAATTAAACTATTAATTTAAATTATTAAATCATAAGGGATTATCTAAATCATGAGGAGAATTACCATTTAAACAATTAACTTATCCTAATCCCTTTTATCCCTCTAAATTTCGAAGATAATGGGATGGGATAATTCAAAATCTTCAATTACCATATTTAACCATTAAAAGATAATTACAAGATATGGGATTATCAAAATCCCTAAAATTTAGGATCTTATCTTAGGGAAGGAGGCAAATCTCGAAATCTAAGGGTTTGCAAACCCTAGATTTCGAAATCTTGGATTAAAAGGAAAGGATTCAATTGAATAATAAACCCTAATCTTGAAATCTAAGGCCTCCTAGGGTTTATTGGCTATAAACCCTAATTTTTCAAGTTCATACAATCGAATAATACTAATTGAAAACAAGTTAACCAAAGGCTCTGATACCACTGATGGGTTTTATACAAACAATCCTATGCGTGCATGCAACCCTAATTTGGATATATGTTTTGCTATTAGATACACAACATTATGAACACAAGAATAAAACCCTAAAGAACAATGCTATTTTCGAAATGAATATACAAGGTTAGATCACATACCTCTTGTTGTTATATTGGAATAACAACTTAAATCTTCAAACCCTTAGTCTTGAAAGCAAGCACCACAAGTATAGTGCCTCTAATGGCTCACAAACACCACAAGCAATTGGAGAGGCTATAGAGAGAGAAGGGAGGAGGTGGAAATCGTCCTTGGGACTTCTTAGAAGCATGTACACGAATTGCCTAGGCCTAGGGGTCTTTATATAGAGTTTAGATTAGGGTTTCAATCCTTATCCTTATCCAGTTACACTTCCACCAAGCAACCACAAGATAAGCCTTGAAAACCCTTATCTCTTGGACCTTGGACGATTTTAAGGATATCCTTATCCTTGAATTCGTCCATCCTTAAACAAGGATAACCATTGCCCTATTTTGCAACTATCACATAATTACAGTTCAGCCCCTCTAGTTTAATTAATTACACTTGATCACAAAATTAATTCCTAATTAATTATTGACCAATATTAATTAAACAAATATGATTTCTCCTTTAATATATTATTCTTATAACATATTAATAAATCAAAATAACCTCTTTCTCTATTTATTTCTCCAGTCAAGTTGCTTTGGTGAAGGCAACCCAAAAGGACCATGCACAACCGGGTCAAGTACTTGCCTAATATGGTTGCAGCCTTAGACACTATTCCAACAAATCCTATGGCTAATTCAAGTAGCTTGGGACTGGAGGTGGGTTATGCACCATGTTTTTAGAAATGTCAATCCCATTATTAGATTCCCGTGGAGGTTTCAGTTGCCTTATGCAAGGAGTTACCCGACATCATTGGGCAGTCACTACTAGATTGGACGCCAGGTTCGAGGGTCGGACCTTGGCTGTTCAGATGGATGATGGGATGCTTGGGGTAACCCAGGGTTAGGAGATTCATTTAGATCACCTGGGGAAGATGGAGCTAAAGCATGTACAGGGAGTTGAGGGTTCTGTAAAGAGACCCAAGACTTCAGATCAACGAATAAGGGGCTATCATGGTCGGGTTCTGTACGACACGTAGGGGAAACATCATGATGGGCTTTGTCGTTCTAGGGGCCTGAGTTGCGATAAGTGTGGATGGGTTGGTCATATCAGTCATGATTTTCCTCGGGGGTATGCCCGTTATGTTTTCGTTGGAATCAAGTGAGCCACAAGAAGGTCGTCAATCCGATGTTGAGGGGTGGGGTAGTGAGTGCACATGCTCCAGTTTCTTCGAGGATTTCCATTGGTTGTGAGGATGGGATGGGAGCCAAGTATTGTTGTGTCATTCAGGGGAGACCAAGGTTATATCAAGTGCTATTACGAGTATGCTATCTTTTGCTTCCTTTTTGTTTATTGTCGAATTTATTTTTCTTGAAAATTTTGTATTGGTTCAGAGTAAGCATTAACTTTGGTTTGGTTCTCTACTATTGTTTGGATTATATCATCAATAATTTTTATATGCCATTTTGCATGCCATGAATCATTAGTGGGTCGTATCTTGTTGAGCGGGTTTCAGCTTTTTTGGTTGCTGTCTTGGGTCTTTCATGGGGTCAATTCAGGGGTATTGTTTGAAGGGTTTATAGATATGAGTAGCGAGTTGGTTCTCTAGTGAAGTTAGGGTTCAATTGTTTTGTCTTTTGATCTGGTGGGATCAGCGGTCGTCTATGGAAGAACTGTTGGGTTCAAACACTACCATTGCTATATTAAGAACTAGTAGATGGTTTCTGGTCGATGAGCATAAGTACGAATAATTCATATTTTTTTTAAAGATACATGCTTGGTTAATGGATATAAATATAATAAAATGGCTGTGAAACAAAAGAATTTTATAATCATTTAAACATGATAATGGCATGTGATTTAGACATTTAGGAGACTTATCCTCCAGCCTTCCTTATGCAGTCCTCCTTCGACACTGCTAAAATTGAAGAATAATAGTGTATATATCGTAACCAATAATAGTGTATATATCGTAACCAGAAGAAGAAGGAAATTTTTTTAAGCGTGGTTCACGGTGGCTCAAGGAGGTCCAAGATTTGTTGAAGAATAGAGATTATGTCATGTTTTAATGCAGTCAACGCACATTCTTTTTCATATTCTTTTACCATAATCATTCTTTTAGAATTCATACCCAAAATATATTATATACTATATATTCTTCAAGAATATTTTATATTATGTAAAATCTACTTATGTATAGAAAGAATATTTCATATTTTTCAAGAATTTCTAGTTGATGTATAACTTTGACGAATAATTTTTGAGTACCGTGGAAAAAAAACTATATATATTCTTCAAGAATATGTTATACAACATTCATTAATCATTCTTAAAGAATGAAATTTGTTTCATACATATCACTAGTTTTATGGGTCAAAACTCGTTTATCAATGAAATCATTTTTATAATGAGATTTGATTCTTAAAGAATGAAATTGGTTTAAGTAAATTCTTGATTTTTAATAGTCTAATCGTCTTATTTTCGTGTTTGGTGAGTATTATATAAAACAAATTATTAGGATTGTATAAAATCTTGTGAATATTATATAAAACTTATCATCGGTGTTGTGTAGAATCATGAATGAAATCGTTTGATTTTTAAAGAATGAAACATGTTTTATAAATCAGATTATTGTAAAAAATGAATATTTTTCATGAGTATGTAAAAAGTATTGTAGATTCTGCAATATATGATCTTATGATACACGATTTGATTTTCAAATTACTAATTACGATTTTATTAAAAGATTTTACTTAATTTCCAAAAATATAGTTAATTTGTTTCCCTTTCTCTAAATAAAATACCATATTTATTCTTATAATTAATTAAGTATGATTATATAGTATATGCTATCTCACGTTAACAACACGCACCCTAAGATCATAATATTTCATTTTTTTAATATAATGGACAAGAATTATTTATACATTCACATAATATTTGAAGTTCACACACACACACACACACACATATATATATATATATATATATATCATTATTATATACAAAAATGTGAACTTATATATATATATATATATATATATATATATATATATATATATATATATATATATATATATATATCATTATTATATACAAAAAGGTTTTTTGGTTGAGGTGACTTCGTGCTTTACACGCATAGGTTTTTTTGGCGCGTCTAGATTACTCAATTTTCTTCTTGTACGCGTAGGATTGGGGATTTCAGGAAAAAAAAAGGCTCTTTCTTTTTCTATAAAGGTTTTTCTTTGAGAACTCTCCATTTAAAATTAGAGGGAGTCTAAAGCTTGACATGTAAGCACATTCCATCTCAGCAAAAAAGATCTTTGGATCCTATTATCTTATCGATGTGGCATGACATTTTAACAAAGAAATGGACACATAAACAATAAAACAAGTCCACTTGGTTTTGCTTGACAAATCAAAAATACATGTCAGCTTAGTGGAATGACCAATTCACCGCCTCTTCTTGGGATAGTTATTCACTGTTTTGACTTGCCTCACCGCCATATCTTAGTCATCATCTCCTTTGTTTTGAGTACGACACGTTAAGGACACTTGTATCCCACCGCCTGTTCATTTGCATTCCCAATACACTACAACTTCTTCTTCTTTTCCATTCTATTTGCTTTCTTGCGAATCTCATCATTTCGAAGAATGGCGAATCAGACATATTTTTAGTTTTTAACTCATGCTCTTCCACTTTCTACCCTCTTTCCTACACCGATGAGTGAATAGCCCATTAGCTCTACGGTTTTCATCTTTGTTCGTTTTTTTTGGTTTTGTAATGAGATTTCCCCTGATTACTCCATGTTTCTTTAATTTTTACTTCATGTTTGTGAAGGGTTTTAGGATTACTCTTATAAAAAACCATCTACTATGGTTCAGTGCATCAGATTGGCGTATTCTACTTCACAAGATGTTGTCACATACCCACTCGGTTTCTCTATGGTAAACCACTAAAGGAGGTAAGCAAAAAATTTTATATAAAGCATCTTTATTTGATGTCGCTACAAATGATTGTAGTTTGGAAATCAATAAAAAAAATTAAACAAAAAACATACCATCGCATCCCATCACGATTCTTGCATACCACTAAATCTTTCACATGATATGGATATGAGATCGACTGTTCATTCTTTTTTGTATTTTTTTAATCAGACATTTCTTTTACAGTTGGAGATTGAAGGCTTCATCCGGTTTCTTTTTTCTACTTATATGCCCCTGCTCTCTCTCTGGCTCTTTACTTTGCTTTGACTCTGTGTGCTATTCAACCTCTTATTGATTCTTTACTCTTCTGTGTACTAGAGTTTGTGTTTGGAACTTTTACATAGAAATCCACGACATGAAACATTTCAATGAAGCCACCCAACTGCTCGATGTAATGCCTAAAAGAAATATGAGTTAGATTTTAGATTATCACTTGAATCCAAGCTTCAGGTACATGTTTATTAAGGTGGATTGTGTGTGGTTTATGTACTATGTATATTTTTTTTATCGATGGGCATTTTGTGTGGTTTATCTACTATTTATATTTTTATCGATACAATTCCTTGATTAAATTAGTTAAGTATTGTGAATGATTATGTTGTGGATACATCTATACATACATCAGAAAAAATCTCAAGTTCCTTTCTCGATGCAACACACGTCACACGGGTGGCATGAGATATAAAAAAAATTGTTGAGTAAGATAATGTCTCCCCAAACTTTCTGTTTGGTCTTTGTTTCTTCATTAAGTTAAAAGAATCTGATTTAACAAAAAAGAATAGAAAATTGTACAGTTCCCATAACATCGATTGTTGAATTCAATGAAGTCGATTGTTGAATAAATTAAACTAGATGACCAAATTTTCTAATTATATAGTAAATTGTCTTAGATTGGACCCCATAATTAAATAAAATTTGAAATAGAAATGCCATTTTGTCACACCCCAAAACCGAGAACGGCGGAAACGTTCTGGGGCGGAGGACATCATGTAATGTATCACAACAATGTAAAGTAGTAAACAAGCAACAACATCATCCATTGCATTAATAGTATAAGTTTCAAGTACATGTGTGTTCTTTCATAATATACAATAATAAAATGAATAATCAGAAAAATAAGACGAGTCTGGATTGCTCCGTCTTCACCAAACCTGGTCATCGTACCTGTCTATTTGCGACCTGAGAATACAAGTTATTTTGAAAGCGAGTATCAGCCAAAAAGCTGGTGAATTCATAAGTATTAATGTGTTTTTGATTTGTAAAACTTGTAATGAAAGACTTGATATTGTTCTGAAAGAAGTTCGTATAAGTTTGTAAATGTTTGTAAGTAATCGAAACCGTTTGGTAAACCCTATAAATCCCTATGATTCCTATTAGTATAGATGAAATCTTTTACCAAGACCTAGTTGTTTTGAAAGTAGTCTTCTACCAAGACCTGACTGTTTGACAATTATTATTAATATAAGAAATTGTATCCTTTGGTACTAGGATACTCAAATACGATTCACCTCATTGGTTATGTGGATGAGTCACAAGATAATGGTAATAATATAACTAAGTTACGTATTATCCCTTTATACTAGGATAATTAGCAGTGTTAACTTTAGACATCCGTAGATGTATATTTACCTCTGTTGCTAACATCTGGGTGTAGGGATAGTTAATCCCTTAAAGTATACCTGTAATGGTATCAACCGAAGACATCCGTGGATGTGCATTTACCTCTGTAGCTAATAGAGATTCTAGGAATGGTTAATCCCGTAAAGTATCCTTTGGTACTAGGATATAAAGTCCAATCTATCTCGTCGATGATGTGTTTGTATCACAAGGTAAAGATAGAAAGGAGAACTATATAACAGTATCTAGACATATTATATGTAATAGTCATTTGCCATATAATGTCTATGTAAAAGTATCCATGTATAAGTATTCATGTAAGATTGTTCATGTAAACGTACTCATGTAAGCGTATCTATGTAAGAGTATCCCTATAAATATATCCATGTAAGAGGAATCTCTGTAAGGGTATCCCTTCATATAGCATGTAGTCTAGACTCATGAATGAACTGACTCTAGTGTAATTTCTTGTCATAGGAATAATGTTTTGTATCCCCTAAACTATTCCTATAATAGTTTACTAGAATGTAATTGATGAGTGTCCAAGTAGATTTATACACTCTTGCTACCCAAGAGCGTCAGAACAGAATTAACTGATGGAACATTTATGACTATATATGTACACATGATATATAACTAATATTTAAACGACCTTCGGATGGGTACCTGATATCCCACCAGACCACATCCAAATCGAGGAAAAGGAAATAGGGTGGATAGCCTTCCTAAGTCTTTCAAACATTTCTTATATAACTATACATATAGAGGCATGCAATTTATAATATAAAAGCATGAAAGAAGTTTTGTAAAATCGTTGAAAAGTCTAATAAAGAATTTGTGACTTGATGTCAGTTTATAAGACGATTGAAAGTATTTTGTTTGATAAGACAGATTAAGTACACGGAAAACCACTGTTTGAAAACACCTTTGTAATCGAGTTTGAAAGGAAGCTTACAGTGTGTAAGACAGTTTGATAAAGAGCTTTAATCATGTAAAAACGTTTAAGAAAGTCATTTGAAGTAATATGTTTAGTAAAACTGCTAAACTTGTAGTAAATCAATTTGTATACTAGTAATAAATCCCATATGATTGATTTATTAACAAGTATCCCAAAATATTGATGTTTTTCGTGCCAAAATAATCGTATGTTTGTAGTACCAAAGAAGGACACATATACATACCGTATACGCAATGTGTTTGATTTATATATATATAACAACCCTTTTCATCTCAAAAATTATGATGTTATCGTGATATATTTTTCATGCGAAAGTTTCCATATAATTGTTATAAATCACCTATTATTCCGTTGATAAAAAGCGTATAATGAACTTTATTATATAGCACATGACAATAATCGAGTATTTAACTTGTATTCCCCCCCCCCCCCCCCTTAAAAGCATATAAAAGTATTTATAAAACATTTAAAAGTGTAGTTTATAGGGGTATGAACTCATTTGATTGATTGAAGAAAGCGTGACGAAAACCGAGCAGAACTTCTACTCGAGAAAGCGGATCTCTCGAGATTCTAGGGAAATCTCGGGAGCACAAACGACCTTCGGGACTCGAGCAAAGGGATCGGGGCTTCGGGGTAGTACGGGTACGGAAAACGAGGCAAGATCGTAAGAGAAATGAGAGAAATGGGGTGTTTTTCCCGGAACCCTCGCATCTCTATTTATAGGGGTTTGATAGGTCTCGTTACGCGGGGCGTACGAGAGTACGCGCTGCGTACTCATGCGTCATGCATGAGCGCATCCTCGGTCGAAACATCGGAGCGACGTGGACAAACCGGAGCCTAGCATCCGAGTACGCTGGGCGTACCGGGGATCAGACCGCTGACTCATTCTTCGGATAATACCGGGCCTTAATTAAATTTATATTTTAATTAATTAGTAAATTTCAAAAATTCATATCTTTCTTATACGAACTCCCTTTTCGACGTTCTTTATATCCACGCGAAGGTGAGACTACGATCTACAACTTTAGTTTAGACTCCGTTGGCTAGTTTTGAATTTATTTTTAATATTATATTTTTAATAGGTCGGGACAGGAAAAGTCCGTTAAAGTTCCATAACATCTTCATCCGATGTCCGTTTTCATCAAAATTTTTACCGTTGCGCTAGTATTTTTGAGCCCTTCGATTCTCATTTAGATTGCGTCGGCTAAAAGTCTCTCGATCTCTATTTTGAGTTTTTAGCTGTCTATTGTTATATCTGTAACTTAGAAAAATCACAACTTCCTCATACGAAGTCAGATTTGGACGTTCTTTTTATGTACGTTTACGGTTTGATGATATCTAAAACTTTCATTTAGATATCTAAGGCTAAAAATTATTGTATTGAAACTTCGCGTTTTACGTCTATTAGTGTTGCCGGTTTTGCCGAGAATCTTCGGTTGGTCATAATTTCGTCATTATAATGATTATGTATAGTTGTCACACATTTAGACTATTTATAGTTGTTTTTATGTTTGCTTTTTTTATGAGGATTTTAGGAATAAAATTTCACTCAATTTTGGCAATGATCGGAAAAAAAATTCTGTGAAATTCTTGAGTTGTACTTCATAGATATTACATATTTTTACATAAACATTTAGTATATAATATCAGTGTGTACGATCCAAGTTTTTATTTTATGAAAAGAGATAAATTTGAGCTTTACATATACATTTTGCTATTAAACACTTGGATCATCAGGTTGTGTGTTGACTGATAGACTATTAGTTAGCCTGTAACATTTTACACAATCCTGTCGACTTCTATTGAAGGTACTTCTACTTCTGATAATGAATGCAAATTAATGTATTTTATAGTTTAGGGAAAGTTAAAGGAAACAACAATGGACTTTGCTCCCTTTACTAGAATCCAAGGGAAGATGGGGTATAACTGGTATTCTTAATTTTTCACTTGGAAGATGCCAATGTAAGTTATAATTGCATATTTTCCATTTATCGTTTTATAGTGCATAGGGTAAATATTTGGCTTGCTGCTATTAGCAGTTGCGAGCATGGGAATAAAGACGATAAAATAAGCACCTGACATGGAGCTCCAGCATTGTTAGAACTTGTATATGCTCATGGTGACCCAATTGATTCCAATTCCAGGTGCAGGGCTAAACTCCAATGATTACTGGAGATTAATATGGTAGTTCCAAGTATGGGTTCTATACCAATAACTAGCAAGAAACAACATTGAACTTCCATTGATATGTATATAATGGCAAGCTACTTTCAATTTTATCTATTAAACAATTGCACTTTAAAATGCCTACTGAAAATATCAAGAATATACAACTCATGTAGTATTTGTGTAGCTATATCCATGGGTCGTGCTTATCACTGCCCGAAAACCTTGCTAGTATATATATATATATATATATATATATATATATATATATATATATATATATATATATATATATATATATATATATATATATATATTGCATGATATGGATAATTACATAAATGATCTCATTTATGGATTTTACTGCAAAAATGAATAAATTAAGGATATGGTCCTATCCGTACATTTCCTGGACTATTGTTTAGGCCAATTCCATTGCCTGGGCTGATTTCATGTATTCGATCAATATGGTGTGGGCATATTTGATTTATTGCAATAGTTTGGTCGCAATTTTAAATTGTTGGGTTTATATATATATATATATATATATATATATATATATATATATATATATATATATATATATATATATATATATATATATATATATATATAGAGGTTACTTTGAGACCACCTATATTTTGTGAGACCGTGAGACGCATTTTTTTTTTTTACTTTTTTTTTTTCAGTTAATTCATGTTCCGAAAATAATATTTAAAAAAACAATTTTTTGATTTTTCCATTTATTTTGCATTTCAAAATTATTTTTTAGAATATGTACAATGTAATATTCTATTAGAATATTTCACATATTTAAAAAAAAAAAAACACGGGATATTTTTTAGTTAATTCAAGTTCAGAAAATAATATTTAAAAAAAGAATTTTTAGATTTTTCCATTTAATTTGCATTTCAAAATTATTTTTTAGAATATGTACAGTCTAATATTCTATTAGAATATCTCACGTACTTTAAAAAAAATGGGATTTTTTTATATTTTTTAGATAATTCAAGTTCCGAAAATAATATTTAAAAAAAGAATTTTTAGATTTTTCCATTTATGTTGCATTTTAAAATTATTTTTTAGAATATGTTAGTGTAATATTCTATTAAAATATTTCACGTATTTAAAAAAAAAAAACGGGATTTTTTATTTATTTTTTTATTTTTTGTTTACTTTTTTTTTTTATTTTTTTTAGTTAATTCAAGTTACAAAAATAATATTTAAAAAAAGAATTTTTGGATTTTTCCATTTATTTTGCATTTTAAAATTATTTTTAGATTTGGTCTTACGGTCTCACAAAATTAAAATGGTTTCAAATGAACCTGAACATATATATATATATATATATATATATATATATATATATATATATATATATATATATATATATATATATACCAAATAGTTATTACTCCTCCTAAGAGCATATTATATACATTGTTTTTTTTTAAGAAATAAGTGAATTATACTTTTTGTCCTTATAGTTTTCAAATAGACAACAAAAGAAATTGTCATGTGGGAGACTTAAACTTCAACAAACATATTATATCACAAAAAGTACTGTTAAATTTCTGCAGCAATGTGTGGCTTAAATCCTCATTTTTGAACAATTATAAACTAGTTATGACAAACCATAGATGTTCTTGCAAAGATCGAGAAGAAAACATGAACCAAAAAAGAAAAAGATATTAACAACCTTTCTAGACTTTGGATCCTCTAAGGAAGGCTTGGAAGTTGATGGAGAATGTGGAACCTTTGACACACCAATAAGAACTCAAATTGACTTAAGATGTTAGTCGTGTAAAAATCTTAAAACTGATAAGTTTAAAGTTCATAACTTTTACTATGAACTTCAATAGAGTAAAAATGCGAGTAACTTGAATTCTTGATCTTCAAAAGCAAGAGAGGATCAAAGAGATATAGAGAATTTCGTATTTTTCATGCAAAAATGAAAGCCTTTCTCACTTCATAAAGCCAATGCTTTTAGACATGTCTTACTTTCCATTTGTTTAACCAAAGGCCTATAATTTGTCTAGCATATAGGAAGTCGTGGTTTTAATGAATAAAAGAAATAGAAATTTGTGAATTTTTTAATATCTTTTATAAAATATAAACCTTAAGTTTTTGGAAAAAGACAAAAGTGTATTTCTAGTCCAGAATGTTGAACATGACTTAATAAATCACACCATATGAGATATATTATCTTACTTGCTAATGAAAATTATTATTTCCAAGAAATAAATAATTCCCAATTATTTATAAAAGTTTGGTGGGTTTTAGTTCAAAATAGTTTCAAAAACTACAAAATATGGCAAATTGAAGACTTGTTTTTTTTTTCTTTTTTGAAATAACATAAACATTTTATACCCACCAAGGATCATCTTGCAATTATAGAAAGATTTGAACATAAACCATAGAAAGGATGAATAAATAACAACCTTTGTTGTTCTTTGGATACTCTTGAACGGCTTGGAAGTTGATGTAAAATGTGGAACCTTTGAGACACCAACAATGACTCAACTTGATGTAGATGGTAGTCCATAAACTTTTAAACACTAAAACTTTAAGTACATAAACAATATTAACTTAAAGTGGGAATGCAAAACTAAGCCATCTCCAAGTCTTCATAGAAAAACTAGAGAGAGTGAGATAAGAGGTGATAGATTCACAATTGCATGAAAGAGACACTAGCCAAAATGCAAGCCTGAAACTTATATGCATAAAGTGAAAGTATTAACTATTAGGTCATAAAACTTTAAGCATATATGTCCCCATGCCATAAATATGTTCAAGCATACCTTCTACCATGCTTCTACTTTTGAATAAACTAATGGAAAGCCCATAACTCTTTTCCTTTTATCTAATTTTCAGAAATTATATATAAAAGGGAATAGTTTGTTTAAATTTTATAAACTCAAGGTTTATAAAATACAAATTTTGTCTTTTGGTAAAAGACAAAAGAGTTTCAACTAGTCCAAAAAGTTGTCCATGACTTATTAATTCATACCATATGAATTATGTAATGATACTTGCTAATGAAAACTCTTCCTTTATTACTGATAGTTGTCGATACTTTGAGCTAACCAATCCCTCAACAACTGATAATCCTCCTAAGCGGCCCAAGGCGCCTCTTCACCTAATATTCGACATTCCCGCAAGGGACTACTGGCCACAAATAGATCTTAATCCAAAAGCTTCCGATGAGAGGAGAACACACACGTCCCTGAAGACCTAACCCCGTAACAACTTTCTCTGCACTTTCGATCTGACCAAACCTTAAATATTTCGTGTCCATGAAGGATTCTGATGGGTCCTTGAGAACGTGATGAGAAAACTTCCTAACCTTGAGCACTTTGATGGTATCCTTCCTTCCTTCTTTCATGCATCAACAAACCTGACCCAAAAGTCTTGTACGTCTCAAATGCAGATTTCACTAAACCATTGCACTATAACCATAACATCGAACATACCATTGATCCTCCAAGTAGAATATCCAGTTCTACCCCACTTAGGGTTTGAACGACAATCAACTAATGCCTGCAACCAAAAAAGCCTCTCACCGACTCAAATAGAAACATACACACCTACGGTGATCCTACAGATAATAATAATCCAATCATAAAGAATCACTAAAATCATAAATGCAGACCTCTGAATCTTTTCCCAGTATTACAGCTTCGTACCCAACAAGAACGATCAATACACCATTTGATTTACAAGGCACATCGAGAACTAAACCATATTCCATCAAAACCTACTAATGTTCCAATAATAGTTCTATCAAACTCGCCATATAATAGGACTATCTATCCACCGGTGGTGCCAAACCCTGCACCCACTCACTATTTCCATAATGGTTCTACCTCTTAATTCCGAAATAATATTCTCATTCTCTTTATATATATATATATATATATATATATATATATATATATATATATATATATATATATATATATATATATATATATATATATATATATATATATATAAAGAAAGAGGATGCTAGAAAGACACAATCATGTCCTAGAAAATGGCATCCCAATTATCAAATGACCACCCAACTCCAGGTTAGAATCCTTCATTAAATCGTTGCAGGCGCTCCCTACTTAAGCCCTGGGATCCAAACTAGAACTACCTCGTATGAGGCCCTCGAGACCATAGAGTCAACCCACTTACGCAAGCCTGCATCAATAATCAAATAAGCATTCGAGCAACAGATTCCATCAACAATCAAAGCTCCCAGAGTACAATATTACATAAGCTGGTACAACATTGATAAGGAAATATAATGAGAGAATCAAAGATCTTAATATATAACAATGGATTCTTGAGGCGTGGCCTTGATCTCCTGCTAAACGATATGTGATTGGGCATGTACTCCCTTCACCAACCACTTAGGATAGTTAGCTTCGAGGTGACCCGGATGTTGACAGTGAAAACACATCTGATCCTTCTTACAAATACAGTTAACATCCATTTTTTCTACATACTTGTAGCATTTAAACATGTGATAGGCAAACCCATGGGTTCCCCCATACTTTTGCAAATGTCAAAGTCCCCCTGACCTCCAGTACCTAGGTAAATAGCAATAAACTCTTCGCCTATCACCAATATTGCTTAATCATGTGTCTGCTTTCTTATTCTAATGTCATGTCTCCAAACCAAAATCTCCTTCTTGATTTGGCTTAAGACTCTTGTCGACAATATTAATGACTGGAGTATGCTCCTCGAACTTGAAAATCAACCTATCACTGATCTATCCAATGATATTAGGTAACTCCTCTATTAAGGTCTGTGAAACCTCATCAAAAAAATCCAATCATGTAGTTATGCGTTGTCCGTACCAATATCAGAGTACTCTGATTCCCATTAA
Source organism: Lactuca saligna (assembly GCF_052625555.1). Taxonomy (NCBI): domain Eukaryota; kingdom Viridiplantae; phylum Streptophyta; class Magnoliopsida; order Asterales; family Asteraceae; genus Lactuca; species Lactuca saligna. The sequence goes on along the minus strand of NC_136417.1, from coordinate 174,025,308 downwards.
TTAATAGACATTCTATTTGAAAACCATGAAAATTTCCTTCACGTAACAAAATTAATATCATTATGATATTTCATTTTACCCACTACTTCGAAACCCGCACATCAATCTTCTGCCAGATTCTTAGAATCCCCGTGATTTTCCTTGGTTTGAGTACAAATCCTGTGCTTTCAGCAGTTCAGACCCAATACTAACTTTTACACATAATTTCCTCAAGAATTGTCTTAGATCCTCTAAGTCACATCCTTATGACTACCCTCATGGGTCCTTGCACAAAACAACGTGCCAATATATTTCCTAGGATCTCTTAGGATCCTACTTCTCATTCCTGAATGTTCTAACATTGTATATATAATCAACTAGGAACCCAACCTCACCCTGGTGTCAGTTGTAAAGGAAACTTCTACGAATTTCAACTAGCTATCTTAGGAATACAATCACATTCAATAAAAATTAAACAATCTAGTGACTGAAAACTCTTTCACTATAACGGCTAGACTTATATAAGAGCTGCATAATATAGCCAAATCAAGCATTCAAAACTATTTAATCTTTGTGGTGTGCAAACTAATGTATTTTTTTAATAGTTAATTAACATCAGTATAGGCCTCACATAGCATAAGGCAAGCAACATTCAAGCAAAAAAAGCAATTGACAATAAGGCCTCATAAAGATCAGGTAATCCTCACATGCAATTCCCGAGGATCCTTAGCCTACTCATTAGTAAGCATCTCAAAATTCACATATCAAACATAAAAAGGTATCTCTCCTAAGAAGGCATTCTAGCATGTAACCCTGAGAGGATCCTTATTCTATCTTCTAGCATGCATATCATACTATAACACATAAAACATATCAACATTTACGACCATTATGGGAAAAACTTACTTTAGCTCGACTTATTTCATGCATCGCATCCCCTTTTCTTTATAACAACCTTTTTAGAAATTCTTTTTGCTTTTTAAAAGATTTTATAAACCTCAATTTGAATTCAGACAAAATGGAAAGTATACCGGTATTCCTCAAACCAAGGCTCTAATAACAACTTGTAATGTCCCATAAATACTAAGTAAAAATTTCATTTTTAGAAACACCCAAAACCATTTATTTATTTTTTTAAACGTAATCAGAGTATAAGGATTCTCAAACATCAGAGTAAATTATAAAGATAATGCGGAATAAAACTCTTGGGGATGCAGTGCAATCATGTCGGGTAATTCCCTTTGGAACTAGAAGTACATGATGCGTTAAAAACATGAAATTGTAATCACAAAACTTAGTGCGTTCCTTAAAATACCACATACCATACATTACATCGGACCCTACCCACACAACTAATGAACCTCGCCCTCACATTGGGCCCCACCTACATATTGGACCCACCCAATATACATGCAAGAGTCACAAACAGCCTAGCACCCTACATAGTATAATGAGAAAACATACTTCACAAGCGCAGTAGAAAGTTACACGCTCAAATAATCAAAAAATAGGTGCGACACACCTCCTGCTAAATCATACAAGGTAAAATCTCGTCTTTCTTCTAAAACTAACAAATTTACTTAAGGTCAAACAAGGTAAAAAATTTAATGGTCCAAGTCAACTCTAGTCGACCTCCGTGTCGTGGACAACCCATGGCCACAACATGGCCATCTAACTTGCCACGTCATTTCTATTGCACTTAGAAAACTTAATGGATTGGGACCTTAATTGAAAAATTCCATTGTTCATACTTTTCGGTAAACTTCTTGGGGCCTTAATGGTCCATAAATATTCAAACTTTATGGGCTTGCATGTCCTTCACCCTGGGCTAAAATGATGATAAAATAACCTAAAACTCATGCATGGCTCTCAAAAATCATTCAACTTCTAGATCCAAAAGATATAGTAACCACGGGACCAAGGTGAGCTATAATGTTGCAAAATTTATCTCATCTAACAAACCTAACTCGAATATGATCCAAACCATGCAATTAAACCTAGATCTATAATGAGAGAACCAAAAAGGTGGAAGCGTGAAGTTTTATAAATGGTCTAGAGAGTGATCCTAAAGATGGAGAGGAGCTATTTGCTTTATCCTTACACCAAAACCTTATTTTTCTCTTTTCAAAGTGAACCAAAAACACCAAAATGAGCTCAAGTCTTGCAACGAGGATAAGGTTTGCTCAAGAAAACTTATGGAGTTGGTGGAGGCTAAGGTTAGAGAAAACCATAGCCATCACATCATTTAAATAGGGCCTTAAGCCTGGAAATATGGTTTGCACATCCGCGGCCACCACATTTTGACAAGCATCATGCCACATCGTGGTGTAATAAATGGAACACACGCTTCATGCAGAAATACCATGTTGTGGTGATCCCTTCATCACATCATGGCCAACTTTGAATTTTAAAGTTAGAAGTGCAATTTATACCTGAAACTGGGTGTTACACTTGCAAAGGAATTTAGTTACTTCTGCGACATTTATGAGCTAGGGTTTGAGTTAGATTTAATTGTGTTTTAGATCTGGATAAATTTGGAAACCTTATCCATTAATTCCCATGTGAGATCCAGATATGAAAGTGTAAGCCTTGGTTTGATGGGATTAAGTGCTTAATAAAAAAATGTTTCTTCTTTGAAAAGCACCACATGACCAAGGAGAGGTCCCGGTGCGAGTCTTTGAAATAAATCATTAACTGTTTTCTAACCATATCAATGGGGCGAAGACGAGTTGTTTGGTCTGATGCGTTGACTGTTGACTTTTTGGACAATATGACTTCTGGTCAAACTTTAAGGGATTGAGTAGTAAAGTAAGGTTTCACCTATTTCTGATTTAGGTGGTTGGTGTAGCTAACTCTTTGAGGACATGAGCATGTTTGTGATTCTTTAGCTTTTTAGATTTATGTGAGTTTACTCATGATATTTTTTATAATATTAGATATCCTTTGTATGATAGAATGTAGGTTCTACTAGTGTATGGTTATATAAGTAGACCATATTAGTCTTATGTATGTATGTTGATTGCTTAATTTTATGGTTCTTTTATGTGTCTTGTTTAAGGGGTTGATAATGGAACAATGCTAAGTTGCGATTCAAGATACCCAGAGTCGTTAACAAGACGATGTTAGGTTGCGATTCAACTATTGTGTCATGTTTGAAGGCTTGATGACATAATGAATATAGGCGGCGAGTCTAGATATCCAGAGTCCTTAACATAACAACTCTAGACTATGAGTGATTTGTTATGTCATATTTGAGGGATTGATAACCGATGCAAACTCGGAATCTGGTAATCGAGTCTTGGTGTTGGATATAGATCATGGATATTACATGGGCGTTGTTAGCTGGTTCCCGATGAGATTCCTAGCTACAACATGTAACTAAATCGTTAGTTGTGACAACCCTATTTTTCCCAAAAGCATTGTAAACACTCGAAAGCTAAAAACAACGAAATTAACCTCGAAAATAAACTGTTCAGGTATCTAAGTTGGGATGCATCGAATATTAGATATCATGCCCAGGTTTCCAAAAACATAAAGAACACTCAAAACCGAGTTATATTGAAGAAATTATAACCACTCGTATAATTACGACACGACGTTAAAACATAATTTGACGTAAAAAGTGGAATCTCAATAAAATACATTTTAGCCTTAAAGTATCTAAACAAAAGTCGTAGATCTCGTTGAAAGATGAGCATGCATAAAAAAGATCGCCCAAATTGGACCTCGTATGAAGAAGTTACGAATTTTCAAAGTTTCGTAACAGTAGTAGAGGGCTAAAAACTCGGATTAAAGATCGAGTGTTATTTAGCTATCGCCACCTAAACGGAAGTTGAAGATCTCCTCGGTGGTAATAAAACAATCAAAAGACAAACGAAAACCGACGTCGAATAAAGAACCTATGAAATTTTAACGAACTTTAGGAGGCCCGACCTATTAAAATTATATCATTAAAAATAAAGTCAAAACTAGCCAACGGAGTCTAAATGAAAGTTGTAGAGCATAATCTCACCTACGCGTGGATATAAAGAACGCGAAAAACGGAGCTCGTACGCGAAAGTTACGGAATTTAGAAGTTGGAAGCAAGGATTTACGCCCCGCGTACTCTGGGAGTACGCCCCGCGTACTAGACCCAGAGTCGAGTCCCATCGGCCCGCCCAAGCTACGCCCAACTAGCCAGGAGTCGTAAGCCATGACGCATTATTACGCCCTGCGTAACCGAAGTACGCCCCGCGTACTGACTACGCCCCGCGTACTCCGGAAGTACGCGCCGCGTACGAGGATCTTCAGCCCTATAAATAGAGGGCATAAAACTCGAGTTTTGGCACACCTTCACAATTTCTCAGCATTTCTCCCTGTTCCAGAGACCATTTTATTGCCTTGGTTTCCGAACTCGAGCCCCGACGAAAGATTTACGTTGCGGAGATCCCCGAAGAGCCCGACGACGCAACTATCTGCGATCGAAACTCTGCTCAACTCTAGCCCCTCTCTTCAAACTTAACGAGTGAGTTCATACCCCTACTTTTCAATCCTTTTTCATGTTTTAGGGGGGGAATACAAGTACACTACACGTTAAAAGTATCGTTTTATAAACATAAGTGAAATTTCTAACTTCGAATATCGATACAAACATCTTATGTATACAAGGGCGATTATATCACTAAGTTATTTCTACTAAATGGAACATACTATCTGAAAAACTATAATGGGTATAGTTAGCAAGTCAATCCTACATTTTTATACAATTTGAAAAATGAAACACTTTCAAAAGAAGTAAGGTCATTTCATTGTAAATCTACTTATACTAGGTAATGTGAGATATTTAAACTTCAACGTACATTTTTGTATGCATTTCAAGTCCTGTATTATATACCATAATCTCTTGGAGGGAGAGCGTGATACTTGTGTATAGATCTATACGGGATTGACAATCCCGCACCTAAACTACTAGCTATAGTTAGACCGGCAGGTCTAGGGTGACAAATGTCATAACACTACAACACTTGAAGAATGTTGTTACAGGCCGTCAGTATCAATAGTATGGTTATAAAACTCACATAAAAAGTATAAAACAAGATTGATTTACGAGATTCATATGTGCACCGCAGTATTCCTACATTATATTTTCATACTAAATTATTGTTATCATTTGTTTATAAAAGTTACTAACACATTCCAACTTTGGAACCTTTTCATTTTACAAGAAAATATTGGATTTTCTAAAAACCTCGTTTACCAATTTACTACCAAAAGGAATATACTATCAACTCGGAACACTCATGAACTCACCAACTTAATTGTTGACACTTTTCAAAACCACTTGTATTTCTCAGGGAATCAGTGATACAGGTAAACTACCAGCTTTTGGGAGAAGGAACACAAAGGATGTTTTTATCATTAAACATTTATCATCATATTGTAATATTCTTTTGATAACATGTATAACGCAACAATATACGTTTTCAATTTATATATATGATGGTTGTGTTACTTTCTTTACAATATTCAATCGTTGTGATACTACGTGAAGTCATCCACCCCCGAATGTTTCCGCCATTCTGGTTTGGGGGTGTGACAGATTGGTATCAGAGCATTGTTTATAGTGAACTAAGTATATCAAACCACATAAGATATACAAACTATAAATACAACGGGAACCAAAAACCCTCTGATAACAACATTTTCATAGAAATATATTTTCTTTTAAATATATACATTTTTACCGCACGTATCAGTCTCGCGTCATGACAAGTTTTTCTAAAAAGTAGTATGGCAAGTTGCAATACCACGATCGAGCCTTGGGGTATGTAATCAAATCAAGAATAAATATAGTCTGATCAACTATATTTATCCTGGATTTGACCAATATACGTCGAGGAATGTCGTAGTAGTCAACAAGCCAAAAACTTATAAAATCTAAATTCGCTAAATTGAAATAATATAAGTCTATTATTAAACGATAAAACATTGCGCTCAGTAAAGATATAAATAGGCTTAGGAAGTCGTTAATTAGAAATTTCTTTTCTTATAAAAATCTCATACCTCTATCCCAGTACAGACAAATGGCCGGATTTCCTTTACCGGGAGACCCTTACTACCTAAATCAAGGTAACGGCGGCTGGATAGAAGAAGACCCGAAGGAAGACCCAGAGGAAATCGAAGAAGAAGTCAAAGAAGAATTCGAAATCGAAGTCGGAGAGGAATACGAAGTCGACGAGGAGATCGTGGAAATTTCTAGCGGAACAGATTCCGAACCGGAAATAATCGACCCTCCCATCCCCCATCCTCCAGTGATCAGGCCACATCAACCGGGACCCATTCCCATCTGGGGAAGCCACCTCTACTACTGGAGCCGTCAGCAAGGTGTACGCCCTCCATTTGGCATGTGTCGGGATTTTTACAATGTCAGTGGAGGAGGCTCAGCTGATCGAGCACTTCCCGTTGTCGTGAACGCTATAGCTAACCAGAACTACCAGGCAGACCAACAAGCAACCAGAATTCGAGAGATCAATGCTGCTACCCAAGGTAACGCCTCCGACATCAGCCGTTTGGAAGGACTACATGAGAATATCCAAATCTACACGGGGACACTTCAGAACCAAATGATAACAGCTCTAGATGACATAAGAGAGATGAAAGAACAACAAGCGGAATTCGAGAGGCGACTGATGGGAGTCAAACGGTCAGATGCCGAATCCAGCTCCAAACGCCACAAGTAGAGTTTGTTCAAGCTCCAACAAATTTTGATATAGACTAGGACCGCGGATAAAGTTTTTCTCTTATTTTCTTTTGTATCTGTAAACGGAGACCTCTTAGATAGGTCAAATTTTCCTAGAAGCCTAATGAAACACACCTTAGGTGTGACATATATATATATATATATATATATATATATGTATATATATATATATATATATATATATATATATATATATATGCAGTACCTCTTTATATACCTCTCGAAATTAATTAAATTGTTATATCTAATTTGAAACCAAAAACTAAAGTCAAAACAAATTACGAGATACGACTAACCCTCAACTACACAATTGTCAAAACATTAGAAACTTATAGTATTCATTTTTATTTTCTCTACCAGAACATGCCTCCTCGTAGAACAACACGCAGAAACTCAACTCCAGCACCACCTCCACCACCTCCTCCAACTATGGATGCAGCTATGTTCCAAACTGCTGTAACGGCCGTTGTAACCGCGGCGATGGCTCAAATGAGCAACAATGGGTCGGGAGGTGGAATAAATAGCTTTACAAACGGCCCAAGCCAAGGCCGTACTGGAGTCTGCACTTACAAAGACTTCACCAATGGAAAACCTATTCCCTTTTATGGAACTGGAGGAGTATTGGCTCTGTCCCAATGGATAGAGAAAACGGAAGCCGTATTTGAAATTTGCGCATGCCCGGAAGAAAGCAAAGTAAAATTTGCTGCCTGTACATTCTCTGAACGCGCCTTGACATGGTGGAACGGCCACGTCAAAACACTAACCCTGGTGGTGGCGAACTCCATGGGTTGGGAAAATTTGAAGCGAATGCTCCTACGGGAATACTGCCCAAGGGGCGAGATTCAGAAGCTGGAACAAGAATTGTGGAACCTTTCGATGAAAGGATTGGACATCGCAGGCTACACCAATAGGTTCAGCGATTTGATAACACTTTATCCTGGGATGTTGATTCTAGAAAGCCAAAAAGTGGAGAGGTACATCTGGGGATTATCACCCCAACTGCGAGGAAGTGTGCTAGCTTCCAAGCCCATGACCTTCGACAGTGCCAAAGAACTGGCGCAATCTCTTGTGGATCATGGCATCTGCCAAGGAGTCACGACTATCGTAACTGAACCAACCAAAGGGAACAACGACAACAATAACAACAGCAAGAAGAAATTTTGGAACAAGAGGAAGGGACTAACCTCGCAAGAACCTTCAAAGAGACAAATGGTGGCGGTTCATGCTGCTACTACTCCCGGCACAACTCCTACAACTTCGACGCCAACAAAACAATATGCAGGGAACTTGCCAAAGTGCAGCAAATGCAACTACCATCACCACGGTAATTGCCGCGAGATGTACTGTAAGAACTGCGACAGGAAAGGGCACACAGCCCGTTTCTGTAAGGCACCAGCGCGACCATTCACTCAAGTTCCTGGTACTGGAGTAAGCCAAGCATGTTATGGATGTGGAGAAACCAGACATTTCAAGAGGGACTGCCCCAAGACAAGGAATGTTGGTGGTATTGGGAGAGTACTGGCGATAGGTCAAAATGAAGCAATAACTGATCCAACAGTAGTTACGAGTACGTTTCTCCTCGACAACATTTATGCATGCATACTCTTTGATTGTGGTGCGGAGAGAAGTTTTGTGAGCCATAAATTCAAACATCTACTTAACCAGAGACCCCAACCACTTAATAAAATATTCACTGTAGAAATGGCTAATGGAAAAACAGAAAGCACAAGTGATATGTACGTCGGGTGCACATTAAATTTAAACAAACACTTATTTCAAATCGACCTTATGCCCATTTCGATAAGAAGTTTTGATATAATCATCGGTATGGACTAGCTGAGTCTTCACCATGCCGACATTCTTTGCCATGAAAAGGCCGTTCGTCTCAATCTTCCCAACGGTGAAAATCTCATCATATATGGAGACAAACTTAGTGCAAAATTACAAATCATCTCCTGTGTTAAAGCACGAAAATATCTTCGCAAGGAATACCATGCCTTTCTAGCCCACATAGTAGACCAGAAGAAAGAACCAAAGAACATTAAAGATATTCCAGAAGTCTGCAACTTCCCAGACATTTTCCCAGAAGATCTCCCAGGAATTCCACCAGAACGTCAAGTCGAATTCAGAATCGACTTGATTCCCGGAGCCACCCCAGTAGCAAAGTCACCTTACCGTTTAGCTCCAGCCGAGATGCAGGAACTGTCTAGTCAATTGAACAAGCTGTTGAGCAAGGGATTCATCAGGCCAAGCTTCTCACCATGGGGTGCACCAGTCCTATTCGTGAAAAAGAAGGACGGATCTTTTCGCATGTGCATCGATTATCGAGAACTGAACAAACTGACAATCAAGAACCGATATCCCCTTCCACGTATAGACGATCTTTTTGACCAACTACAAGGAGCGAGCTACTTCTCAAAAATCGACCTAAGATCCGGTTATCACCAGCTACGAGTACTGGAAGGAGACATCCCCAAAACGGCTTTCCGAACACGATATGGTCACTACGAGTTTGTAGTAATGCCCTTCGGATTGACAAACGCTCCAGCAGTGTTCATGGATTTGATGAACCGAGTATGTCGCCCCTTCCTGGACAAATTCGTGATCGTGTTCATAGATGATATACTCATCTATTCTAGAAACCAGGAAGAACACAGCCAACATCTCCGCCAGGTTCTGGAAACATTAAGGGCAGAGAAACTTTACGCAAAATTTTCCAAGTGCGAATTTTGGATTCGTGAGGTGGATTTTCTAGGACACGTAGTAAGCAAGGAAGGAATACACGTGGATCCCTAGAAGATCAAGGCAATAGAGAATTGGACGATTCCAAGAACCCCTACAGAGATCCGACAATTTTTGGGACTCGCCGGGTATTACCGAAGGTTCATACAGAATTTTTCCAAGATTGCAAAGCCACTCACCACACTAACTCAGAAAAATGTGACCTTCGACTGGGGAGAAAAACAAGATGCCGCATTTCAAACGCTAAAACGAGCATTATGTAGTGCGCCCATCCTAACCCTGCCAGAAGGGACGGAGGACTTCGTGGTCTATTGTGATGCATCAAACCAAGGACTCGGGTGTGTCCTGATGCAACGAGGGAAGGTCATCGCCTATGCCTCAAGACAACTAAAGATGCATGAAGTGAACTACACAACGCACGATCTTGAACTAGGAGCAGTCGTCTTCGCTCTAAAGATATGGAGACACTACCTCTACGGCACAAAATGCACGATCTTCACTGACCATAAAAGCCTTCAACATATCCTCAACCAGAAAGAACTCAACATGAGACAAAGACGGTGGGTAGAACTACTAAGTGATTACGAATGCGAAATTCGATATCACCCCGGAAAGGCTAATGTAGTGGCGGATGCACTCAGTAGGAAGGAATACTCAGGTCGCCGAGTGAAGTCCCTAACTATGACGATCCGTTCCCACATGTCCACGCAAATCAAGGAAGCCCAAATAGAAGCCTTGAAATCTGAAAATGTGGCAGGAGAAGCCTTAAGAGGAATGGATAAGAATCTTGAAACCAAGAACGACGGAGTTCGTTATTTCATGGATCGAATATGGACACCAAAGTTTGGTGGATTCAGAGAAATCGTCATGGATGAAGCCCATAAAACACGATACTCCATACATCCCGGCTCCGACAAGATGTATCTCGACCTCAAGAAGTTGTACCGGTGGCCGAACATGAAAGCCGAAATTGCTACCTACGTGAGTAAATGTCTGACGTGCGCTAAGGTCAAAATAGAATACCAAAAGCCTTCAGGCTTATTACAACAACCAGAAATACCCGAATGGAAGTGGGAGCGGATAACTATGGATTTCATAACCAAGTTACCTAAAACGACAAACGGACTCGACACCATTTGGGTAATTGTCGACAGGTTAACTAAATCAGCGCATTTCCTACCGATCAAAGAGACGGATAAATTGGAGAAGTTAACAAGGACATACCTCAGGGAAATTGTACGACTGCACGGTGTGCCCGTATCCATTATCTCGGACCGAGATAGTAGATTCACCTCAAGATTTTGGCAGTCGCTACAAAAAGCTTTGGGGACAAGACTAGACATGAGTACCGCCTATCACCCTCAAACCGACGGCCAGAGCGAGAGAACCATACAAACCCTAGAAGACATGCTGAGAGCCTGCATAATCGATTTTGGCAAAGCATGGGACACGCATCTACCCTTGGTCGAGTTCTCGTACAACAATAGCTACCACACCAGTATCAAAGTTGCCCCGTTCGAAGCCCTCTATGGCCGCAAGTGCAGGTCACCTTTATGCTGGGCTGAAGTGGGAGACACCCAACTAGCAAAAGGACAAGCAACTGACAACACACTTACTGGGCCAGAAATCATACGGGAAACTACGGAGAAGATTGTTCAAATCCGAGAACGTCTAAAGGCATCAAGGGATAGACAAAAGAGTTATGCAGATAAGAGACGGAAACCCTTGGAATTCCAAGTTGGAGACCGTGTCCTACTAAAAGTCTCACCTTGGAAAGGATTGATACGCTTCGGAAAACGTGGGAAACTGAACCCCAGATACATCGGACCATTCGAGATCCTTGCGAGGATCGGTCCAGTGGCTTACAAACTTAGACTACCTCAGGAACTCCACAACGTACACCCTACCTTTCATGTATCAAACCTGAAGAAATGCTTATCTGACGAGACCCTTGTCGTCCCTCTAGACGAAATTGCAATAAACGAAAACCTCCAATTTGTAGAGGAACCAGTAGAGATCATGGATCGGGAAATCAACAGGACTAAACAAAGCCGCATACCTATCGTAAAGGTCTGCTGGAACGCCAAGCGAGGACCTGAATACACCTGGGAACGAGAGGATCAAATGAAACAAAAGTACCCGCATCTTTTTCCTAATTTGTAATATCGATCTTAGATTAAATTTCGGGACGAAATTCTCTTAACAGGGGGATGATGTGACAACCCTATTTTTCCCAAAAGCATTGTAAACACTCGAAAGCTAAAAACAACGAAATTAACCTCGAAAATAAAGTGTTCAGGTATCTAAGTTGGGATGCATCGAATATTAGATATCATGCCCAGGTTTCCAAAAACATAAAGAACACTCAAAACCGAGTTATATTGAAGAAATTATAACCACTCGTATAATTACGACACGACGTTAAAACATAATTTGACGTAAAAAGTGGAATCTCAATAAAATACATTTTAGCCTTAAAGTATCTAAACAAAAGTCGTAGATCTCGTTGAAAGATGAGCGTGCATAAAAAAGATCGCCCAAATTGGACCTCGTATGAAGAAGTGACGAATTTTCAAAGTTTCGTAACAGTAGTAGAGGGCTAAAAACTCGGATTAAAGATCGAGTGTTATTTAGCTATCGCCACCTAAACGGAAGTTGAAGATCTCCTCGGTGGTAATAAAACAATCAAAAGACAAACGAAAACCGACGTCGAATAAAGAACCTATGAAATTTTAACGAACTTTAGGAGGCCCGGCCTATTAAAATTATATCATTAAAAATAAAGTCAAAACTAGCCGACGGAGTCTAAATGAAAGTTGTAGAGCATAATCTCACCTACGTGTGGATATAAAGAACGCGAAAAACGGAGCTCGTACGCGAAAGTTACGGAATTTAGAAGTTGGAAGCAGGGATTTACGCCCCGCGTACTCTGGGAGTACGCCCCGCGTACTAGACCCAGAGTCGAGTCCCATCGGCCCGCCCAAGCTACGCCCAGCTAGCCAGGAGTCGTAAGCCATGACGCATTATTATGCCCCGCGTAACCGAAGTACGCCCCGCGTACTGACTACGCCCCGCGTACTCCGGAAGTACGCGCCGCGTACGAGGATCTTCAGCCCTATAAATAGAGGGCATAAAACTCGAGTTTTGGCACACCTTCACAATTTCTCAGCATTTCTCCCTATTCCAGAGACCATTTTATTGCCTTGGTTTCCGCACTCGAGCCCCGACGAAAGATTTACGTTGCGGAGATCCCCGAAGAGCCCGACGACGCAACTATCCGCGATCGAAACTCTGCTCAACTCTAGCCCCTCTCTTCAAACTTAACGAGTGAGTTCATACCCCTACTTTTCAATCCTTTTTCATGTTTTAGGGGAGGAATACAAGTACACTACACGTTAAAAGTATCGTTTTATAAACATAAGTGAAATTTCTAACTTCGAATATCGATACAAACATCTTATGTATACAAGGGCGATTATATCACTAAGTTATTTCTACTAAATGGAACATACTATCTGAAAAACTATAATGGGTATAGTTAGCAAGTCAATCCTACATTTTTATACAATTTGAAAAATGAAACACTTTCAAAAGAAGTAAGGTCATTTCATTGTAAATCTACTTATACTAGGTAATGTGAGATATTTAAACTTCAACGTACATTTTTGTATGCATTTCAAGTCCTGTATTATATACCATAATCTCTTGGAGGGAGAGCGTGATACTTGTGTATAGATCTATACGGGATTGACAATCCCGCACCTAAACTACTAGCTATAGTTAGACCGGCAGGTCTAGGGTGACAAATGTCATAACACTACAACACTTGAAGAATGTTGTTACAGGCCGTCAGTGTCAATAGTATGGTTATAAAACTCACATAAAAAGTATAAAACAAGATTGATTTACGAGATTCATATGTGCACCGCAGTATTCCTACATTATATTTTCATACTAAATTATTGTTATCATTTGTTTATAAAAGTTACTAACACATTCCAACTTTGGAACCTTTTCATTTTACAAGAAAATATTGGATTTTCTAAAAACCTCGTTTACCAATTTACTACCAAAAGGAATATACTATCAACTCGGAACACTCATGAACTCACCAACTTAATTGTTGACACTTTTCAAAACCACTTGTATTTCTCAGGGAATCAGTGATACAGGTAAACTACCAGCTTTTGGGAGAAGGAACACAAAGGATGTTTTTATCATTAAACATTTATCATCATATTGTAATATTCTTTTGATAACATGTATAACGCAACAATATACGTTTTCAATTTATATATATGATGGTTGTGTTACTTTCTTTACAATATTCAATCGTTGTGATACTACGTGAAGTCATCCACCCCCGAATGTTTCCGCCATTCTGGTTTGGGGGTGTGACATTAGTACCTCCCCATGGGTTGTGCCATAATATAGGCCCTAAAGATCAAGTTAGATCAGTATAAGTGAGGATATGGTTTTTCCTGGCTGAAGAGAACCATCCATGTGTGATGAGGAGAGTCTATAGGCATGGTGGTTGATCTCCCAATGTGGGATAAGGAAAAAGGAAAGTCCCATCTCTATGAAGGAGAGCATATTATATTTATAGGGGACTATTAGGTCAAGATAAATTAGGTTAGGCATTAGGCCAACCCAATTTATGCCCAACTAGCTGGAGGTAGTGCCAAGAATTTGGGTGGTCGTACATATTGTGCCACGTAGTCATGATGTTGCCACCCAACAGTACTAGCCAACACAACTGGTAGGCAGCTAAGTTGTCTTGCTATTGGCTCATGCCAGTGGATCCAATACCATCAATGACCACACACTGTTAGGTTATGAGTCTGGATACCAAGATACATTGCAAATTTTTTGATAGGTTGTCAGTCAAATGTTGTTTCATGTTTGAGGGTTTATGAAAAAATGGTCATAGGTTGCAAGTCTTGATACCTAGAGTCCTTGACACAATAACGCTAGGGTATGAGTCAATTGTTGATGGGATAACAACAATATGTTGTGAATCATTTGTTTGTATGCATTGTATGTATATTGTTGTGTGTGGTATCTTGTAAAAATCAATAATCTCTACGTTTATAGTTTTTGATTAAATTAATTTAGGTACTTCCGTTGATAAAGGGAAGGACCTATCTTGACTGTACGACATGCATATCTCTATTGATATAGGAATTAGACTTTCACTAGTTTTATGATGATTCTTATACAAGTTTGATGATTTGGTTCTGTTATAGTAAAACAATTTGATACCTTGGTTTTTTTGGTTGTTTTACTCTCTATTTTTTTTTATAAGGAAAACATTACTTTGAAATTCAGGATGTTACAACCTACTTTTCATTCAACATAAATACAAACCACAAACTTATTACCATTCTTAAATCCATTTTTCTACCAAACAACCACGACACATTAAAATATGCTCTTCAAAGTCTCCAAAACTCCAAACAAACAAAAAACACCTACTAGAAACAACTCAAACCCTTCACCATTCTATAAACCTCAAATGGGTTGACTAATTTGTTCTTCACCATTGTTTAATTCGGGCATTATATGACCTTATTATCCGCTATATCCAACCCAATTCTAATCTTAAGTAGGCCCCGAATTCCATGTCTAATCTCAACCCGAATTCGATCCCATTGAAAGTGTTCAAGAAACACAATTTCAATCCCATCCCATGTCCTAATCCTAACCCCAACCAAAGAGCCAGAAGGGGAAGTCTCCTAATATAGCTATGGCCTTGAAGGAAAAGAAGGCATTGGCTTCGACATGGCTCGATGGATTGGAGGAGCTGAATGTTGATAAAGGCCAAAAAGGAAATACTATTTCGAGAAAAGTTACAAAATGCTTTTATCAATTAAATGAATCAAGGAGTGTATCACAGAAAAAAAGATCAAATTTATATGAAATTGAGATATATGAACAAAATGGTAATAGAATATTATGCTTTTTAATAACTTGAAGCGTGATTGGAGAATTCGTGAAAATGATGCAACCATTTTGAACAAAACACTAAAAAATTTCTAGAAAGGAAATGGGAAAGGTTTCAAATTTACCAGTGATGCATCAACTAACTTCTACACAACTAAAAATATCAATTCAACCAAAGATAATCCCAGGTTCAATTAAGTTAAGACCAAATTTCTGGTAAAGATGATGAGTATCTTTTTCGGATTCTATAATATCATGTTGTGAATCTCATTATTGCTACGTTAGAGCACTCTCAATCAATGGTTGGCATTTTTCTATCTAAAACATGATAATAAGTGTAACTACAAGAGGTATACATATCAACAAGATATGTACCTAACAATTTAGTTACAAAGAGATACAAGGGCAATACAATGGATCGTAACCATGTAAATGACAACAAAAGGCACCCGTATTTTAAAAAACAAAGATTCTTCTAAGTAAATTCAAAAAATCCTAGCAAATCATTTCATCGAAAAGTGGTGTGCATAGTATGGCTACAATTTTTTATGCTACTAACATTTAGAGATTACCTATAAAGAATTCTACCTAGTAAATTTAGCATTTGGTGCAAGAAGTAAGATGTAATCTGTCTGACAAAAGTAAACATAAAGGGAAATGCAAAGTCAAGACTCTCAGAATTTTACCACTTACTTACCTGATATAAGCATAAAAAAGGATATCAAATGGAAGATTAAGGGAATGTTTAGGATTCCTTTCTAGGCTAAAAAGTCCTTTTTGACAAAATGACTTTTTAACTTTCGAGTTTTTACAAAAGAAAGTTTTAAAATGTGTTTGGTTTATCTTTTGAAGATCCAAAAGCTAAAAACCAAAAAGTCACAAATAATCATGAATTCATGACTTTTGAAACACCTCATTTTTGTTCTTGCCAAAAGTTGATATAAAAACACTTCTTAAAATACCAAACGTCTTTTTTTACTTTTATCTTTTTGGAAAAGCCAAAAATCTAAAAAGTCATTTTCAAAAGGAATCCCAAACACCCACTAAGAATTAAGCAGCAAACAGCAAACAACGACCTAAAAATAACAAGTTAGGGGATTTGAGGCCTTATTGTCACACCCCGCTAAAGCAGAAACGCAAAATATGACAGCGATAAAGGTTTCATTGCAAAAGATAAAGATACATCAACATAGCAATATTTAAAAGTTTACAACCCATAATTTAAACAAAACAAAATACAAGTTTTCCAAAATCACATTGAACAAAATATAACTTTCTAAAATAACTTCCACACGATGCAGCATGCTCTATGATGATGGATCTTTATATCCACTAACTAATTATTTCCTTAAAAATCATGTAAAACTAGTGTTAACTATGAAAATAGTTGGTGAGTTCACAAGTGTATAAAATCAAGATTTGGTATAAGACTTTCCATAAATATAAGTACATTGATTTAATGAGAAACCAAGTTCATTGCTATAATGAGAAACAAAGGTGATTTTTATAATTGATAAACGAGTTTAATGCCATAATAAATAACAAGTTTGTATGTGTATGAGCAAATAATGAGTTCCCAACAAAGCCTATGACTGATGCCCTATCAAGATCTTTGTTTATCGTTCCATAGATTAATGCTATCATGCACTCATGCAATCGAGAAAGTGAGGAGTTGTCAATACCTAATAGCGCTATCCATAATGATGATTGACTCAAAGAGTTAATGGTTGGAGAAAAGTGTAAGGGAAGGGACTTAAGACGGTAATTTCTCATGTTTCGTGTTGCATACACATACATAGAAGAATATATCAATCAAGTTTAATACAATTCAATTTAAATACAATGAATAATAAGTAGCTTTTCGGACATCCTTTTCAACCCCAAAACATAAAAACCGAAAATAACGGAGTCATGAATACTCACAATGTTTCAAATAGGTACAAGTGGTGCCTCGGAATACACCAACGCCTTACTATCGGGATCCTATGACATCAAACACACGCTAGTGAGTTTCTCTGTCAAAATCTGATGCTAATATACTTTTACATATAGAGAAATGCCAAAAAATTGTTCTGATATTGGTTTTATATTAATTGGTTACAATTTTTTTGAAATTATGAAATTTTATAACTCATGTGGTTAAGACAATATTGGATATTAATTTTCCATATTTTTTGTAATATTAATTAAGGGTACTTCAACACATTTAAAGGTGTTTTAAACTCCTAAAAATGTAAAATATTACCAAATAGTTTCCATAAATTGTCAAACCTTTTATTTTCATTCTAAATATAATAGAGGTCTTTTAGAAATTTTCACTTGAATTTTGGATGTGATTAACTATTTTTCCAAATTTTAAGCCTTCATAACAATATAAATTCATGAAAGATAGCATACAAAGGATAAAGATTTCCAAACTTTTTATAATACTTCCGTTAGACATACTTAAGCTGGAAAAATACATAAAAATGATTTTATAAAATGTTTAACCCAATTTTATGATTTTTGTGCATTTATTCTAATAAAAATGAAATAAATAGAAAACATTTTCCAAAAATACCGAAACTTTTTATATTACTATTATTAAATATTATTAAGCTGGGAAAAATATGAAAATAGATTTCTAAACTGTTTAACCTAATTTTATGATTTTTGTGCATTTATTATAATAAAAAATGAAATAAATAGAAAAAAGTTTCCACAGTTACTCAAACTTTTTATATTACTGTTATTAAACACTATTATGCTGAGAAAAATATAAAAATCGATTTCGAAACTGATTTTTGTGCATTTATTATAATAAACAATGAAATAAATAGAAAATACTTTCAAAATTACCAAAAAATTTTATATTACTGTTATTAAACATTATGAAGGTGGGAAAATCTAAAATTAGATTTCTAAACCGGTTAACCTAATTTTATGATTTTTGTGTATTTATTGTATTAAGAAATGGGTTTAATTGTATTTAATCTTGAGAAAAGGAAACAAATAGCATATAGTATAGCAAATTCATAAAAGTTTTATGTAGCATCCTAATGTATTATAAGGTGTTCTGGTAAATTTTCATGAATTTTGGATGAGCAGAACTATTTGTTTTGTTTTTAGTTCATTATAAAAAAAAATCGGGGAAAAAGTAGGAATGCGTTATGAAAAATTCTGAAAATATTTTTCTAAGTGTTGAGCCTCTGGTAGGAGCTATGAAAATTGTTAGATATCATTTTTCACATTCTCTAAAGTGGTTTTATGATTTATTGGGACTAAACAAAAAGAAAATCAAAAGTTATACTAAACAACAACAAAAATCGATGAGATTTAATTATAGGTCAATATTCACCATAAGGGTTGATCATCCACGAATTTATTAAGGGTTTATAAATCTCAGAAAGTATTTTATATGATTTAAGACCTTGTTTTCTTGTAATAAATTTTAATAAATCAAAGAAATGATAAAAACTCGTGGGATTTTCCAGATATTCATATCATCTTACTGGGAATCTGGGGAAATTTTAATTTCAAACTGAAAAGGATTTTTAGATTTTTTTTATAAATAAAATCATTTACATGCACTATTAACAATGTACTTTGATCATCAAGCTCTTTAGCTTGGTGCTCATCACATTCATCACGGTTTGAAGACCATGCATGGACATATGTTGGTCATAGTGATGTTTTCAAACGAAATACTTGAATTCATAAGGTATATGAACCTTTAAAACTTGTAAAAATTCGTATTTTAGGGTTTGACATAGGTTTTGGTCCTTGGATTTCACCATTAAACAACATGCATGTTGTTCTTCGGTGAAACCCTACCACCATCATCATCAAACTCGACATTCATGGATTTGTTCATGAATGTTCATAAAGAATGGTGTAGAAGAATGAGAAGTACAAGAAAAACCTTTAAAACAAGAAAGACAAATGAAGGATTTTTGTGATTACCTTGAAGAACAACCTTAGAAGCTGAAGATTTGAAGGTTGATAGGTGTTTTTGGGTAGAGAATTTCATGGGTTTGGAGAGAGGAAGAGAGAGTTTGAGTGTTGTAAAGAGTGGAGTGTGTGAGAGAGAATGAAGGGGAAGTTGAAGTGTAAGAGAAGAATAAAATGATTGAGAATTTTCGGGAAAAGGGGTGCCTTGGAGGAGGTGGCTGACTTTATGAGTGAGAGAGGCTCCCGCTCTCTTAAAATTTAAATTAAATAAATTCCCTCTTCAATTGTTATAAAACCCTAATTTTTATAAAAATGCTTCTTTATGTAATTCTTGATTTATTTAAAAATCTTTGTTTTTAACTAATAAATTATGATTAATGTTTGAAAATTAAATTTTTATGTCTTTGATTATATCCCATGATTTGATTATTTAAATTTGATATTAAGAGGTTCAAAACAAATCTTATAGAGTTTTTAGGTTTTAAAGTTTATAAATTTTGATTTTTGGGCTCTTTAGCGCTTTTGGAACTTTGTTAGATATCCATCATCATATTGAAATGAAATTATATTATTTTAATTTATTTTTAAGGTTTTATACCCTTTTTCAATTGTAACAAAGTTTGAAGTTTATTCTAATTCGGGTATTGGCATTTCCTACAGTAGGTAGACAACATAGTAGAATCGTAAGTGTTAAGTATATTAGTCCTAGATTTTAGTTGGATCCTAGTTTATGAAAGATTTTAACCTAATTTATACTACTAGGCCATGGCATGTTGTGTATATATGGTTTTTATAAAAAGATGCATGAGTCCAATAATGACCTGATTTGATAGTTGTCATAGTATCCCCCACTCAAAAAGAATTTCATCCCGAAATTCATTCTATGTTATCATTTGTCATCGTATGGAAAAAGTTGTGGATACTTTTCCTTCATGAAGTCCTCACGCTCCCAGGTGTACTCTGGCACGCGTTTTGAGTTCCATCGAACTTTCACAATCGGAATCTTACTCCGCTTAAGTTGTTTCACCTCCATGTCAAGGATTTCTATCGATTCCTCAACAAAGTTTAGCTTATCATTGATCTTAATTTCCTCCAGAGGTACTAACAATGCTTCATCGGCTAAACATTTCTTAATATTGGAGATGTGGAATGTGTCATGAATGGCTCTTAACCCTTGGGGTAATTGGAGTTTATATGCCACCGGACCGATCCTTTCAGTGATCTCAAAGTGTCCAACATATCTTGGGCTTAGTTTTCCTTTTTTAACAAAACGTACAAGCCCTTTCCAAGGCGACACCTTTAAAAGTACCTTGTCTCCAACTTGGAATTCTAATGGTTTTCGACGATTGTCTGCATAACTTTCTTGACGATATCTAGCGGCTTTAAGCCTATCTCTGATGATAGCAATATTGTCAGTTGTTTCTTGAATAAGGTCGAGTCTTGACAATTGTATATATCCTATTTCTATCCAACAAAATGGAGAACGACACTTGCGTCCATATAATGCTTCATACGGAGCTCATTAGATACCCGTGTGGTAACTGTTATTATAGGAAAACTCAATTAGAGGCAAATGAGTATCCCAATTTCCTATGACTTTATTAGCACACGCCCGTAGCATGTCCTCCAATGTTTGTATTATTCTCTCTGTCTGCCCATCTGTTTGAGGGTGGTAAGTTGTGCTCAAATTTATCTGCATTCCTACTGCCTTCTGTAACATCCACCAAAATCGCGATGTGAAACGACTATCTCTATCAGAAATGATAGATAAGGGTACACCATGCAGAGCTACAAACTTGTCAAGGTAGACTTGGGCCAAAATTTCCATCTTGGAGTCTTCCCGAATAGGGAGAAAGTGAGAAGATTTCTTCAGTCGATCCACTATGACCCAAATTGAATCGTAACCTTTAGAAGGTCTAGGAAGTTTGGTAATGAAATCCATGGATATCTTCTCCCATTTCCATTAGGGAATTTCGGGTATTTTCAATAAGCCGGATGGTTTTTGATGTTCAGCTTTGACTATTAAGCAAGTCAAACACTTCCCAACATACAACGCAATATCCTTTTTCATTCTAGGCCAGCAATAGTACTCTTTAAGATCCTTGTACATCTTATCCGCTCCAGGGTGGATTGAGTATTTAGATCGGTGAGACTCCTCTAGTACTATGTCTCTCAGATTGTTAACCCTTGGAATCCAAACCCTGTCCTTAAAATAACGAACTCCATCGGGTTTGGGTTCAAATCTCACTTCTAATCCATGTAAACTTTCACTTGGAATATTTTCCTTGAGCAAGGCTTTCTCCTGGGCCTCAATGATTTGAGATTTCAAGCTTGTGTGTATTACCATTCCAAAAGCTCTCACACGGGAAGGTTTCACTCTTCCTTTTCTACTAAGAGCATCGGAAACTACGTTAGCCTCGCCTGGGTGATATCGTGTCTCACAGTCATAATCACTAAATAACTCTACCCATCTCCTTTGCCGCATGTTTAACATTTTCTGATCTAGGATATGCTTAAGGCTTTTGTGATCGGTATAAATGATGCACTTGGTTCCCTACAACTAATGCCTGCATATCTTCAGAGCGAAAACTATTGCTCCTAGTTCTATATCATGGGTTGTATAATTCTTCTCATGCAGTTTGAGTTGTCTAGAAGCATATGCAATGACCTTATCTTTTTGCATTAACACACATCCTAATCCTTGATGAGACGCATCACAACACACTACAAAGTTCTCTAATCCCTTTGGTAAGGCCCAAATTGGTGCATTGCACAGTTTGTTTTTTTTTCAGGATTTGAAATGCTTCTTCGTGTTTCTCTTCCTAGATAAATTTTCTGTACTTTTGGGTCAAAGATGTTAATGGTTGAGCAATCCTAGAGAAATTCTCAATGAAGCGTTAGTAGTACCCAGCTAATCCTAGAAACTATCGTATTTCTGTTGGGGTTTTGGGGGCTTCCCACTTCTTGATTGCCTCAATCTTAGCTGGATCTACATGAATTCCTCTTTCGCCGACCACATGACCAAGGAAATGTACTTCCCGAATCCAAAATTCACACTTAGTGAACTTGGCATACAATTTCTGCTCCTTTAATAGCTCCAACATTAGCTTCAGATGCCTCTCATGATCTTCCTTGTTTTGTGAGTAAATAAGTATTTCATCGATAAATACGATCACAAACTTGTCTAAGTATGGTCTAAAGACACTGTTCATCAAATCCATGAAAACAACTGGGGTGTTCGTTAATCCAAAAGGCATGACTAAGAACTCATAATGTCTATAACGGGTTCTAAATGATGTTTTATGAATATCTCCTTCGTAAGCTCTTAGTTGATGATATCCTGATCGGAGGTTGATCTTTGAGAAGTATGAAGCGCCCTGCAACTGATCGAACAAGTCATCAATTCGAGGAAGAGGATATCGATTCTTGATTGTCGACTTGTTCAGTTCTCTATAATCAATACACATTCAGAAGGACCCATTTTCTTTTTGAAGAACAACATCGGGGCTCCCCATGGTGAAGAACTTGGTCATATAAACCCTTTGTCTAGAAGTTCTTGAATTTGCCCGGGCAATTCTTGCATCTCGGATGGCGCCATGCAACATGGTGCTTTTGCTACTGGTGCCGCTCCGGGAATTAATTCGATCCGAAATTCGACTTGTCTGTGAGGGGGTAGACCAGGTAATTCCTCCGCAAACACATCGAGGTAGTCTTGAACCACTGGGATCTCTTTGATTTGCTTAGCTTCAGGTTCTCTTTCTACCACATGGGCCATGAATGCAATACAATCCTTCTTCAGGTACTTGTGAATCTTCATGCTTGACACAATGTTTAAATTTCTTCCTGGCTTCTCACCATGTATGATAAGGGTTTCATCATTAGGGATGTTGGATTAATGTCTAAGTCCATAACTATAATTGGTATGTACTTGGCCCGACTTGGCATGGTCCATTTGGGTTGCATGGCATCAGAACATTTAGATAGACTATTTATGAGAAGAAGACATTTCTGACATATTAACATATTAGATGTTCAAATATATTAATATGAGATCATGTTATTTAATTAGTATTGATCAAGAATTAATTTGGACTTAATTTAGTGATCAAAAAGAGATTAATTAAATATATAGGGATTGATTGTGTAAACCATTCATTCTTATATATGTGGGCTTATGATCTATGATTCCTTATGTTGGGTTTAACCCATGTGGTGACCCATGGATACTCCATGGAGGTTAAAACTCATGGAGCATAAGGAATGGGTAAAGTCATGGGTTACATGGTGTAACCCTAATGTGCAGACTATATAAGGACTCCTTTAGTTCAAGAAATTTGCACTAGTGCATAAAATGGAGAGCAAGCTGATTTCCATGTCTTCTTCTCATGGTTATTCCAAGTGTTAATGATGTTGTGTTAACCATTTGACGTGTCACACTTGGGGCACTAGGATCTAGAGCTTCATGGAGTCAAGCTACATCAACAAGGTATTGATTCTATCTATGTTATTACCCAAGTATCATAAAGATTGTATGCTAGTTAGGGTAATACCTTGGAATATTCATATTTTCATGTATAATAGAGAAAACGTAGATCCAAGGTATTTAGGGTTGCATGTACACCATAGGAGTGTTAGAATGCTCAAAGACCCAACAGTGGAATGAGAGACATGAGTTGTTTTCTGTTATATTGATGCAAATGTTTTATTTTCAAAGGTGAAAAAAAGGGAAAAAACATGACGTTTTTCAAATTTTAAGATAATTACTTGTTTTTGTGAAAAACTAATTATTTGTAAAATTTGAATCATTTGCTATATGAGTTGAATTAGGTCAAATTTAGTAAAAAATAAAATAATATGATTATCTTATTAGTTTTAAAAGTTTTATCTAAAGAGTTTTTTTTTTTTTGAAACCTCCATAAGTTATGGATATGAAAAGGTTTAAAAAAAATTGATTCAAAGTTTTTATGGAGTTACAAAATTTGGTGTTAATGTTTTAAAAGAATTCCATAACTTATTCTTAAGTTATGGAAAATGAAAAGTTTCTCATAAAACAAGCATTTAACTCCATAAGTTATAGATTACCAAAAGTTTATGTTTCATTGATTTATGAGTTAGTTTAGATTAATAGAAAAAAATTGTGTTTTATTTGTTTTCAATCCTAATTAATCTAGAGGTAGTTCACAAAATGTGTTTTTGTAATTTGTCCTCAAGTTACATAAAATGTCAGATTTATGAATCTTAAAACTCATAAAAGTGTCATAGGTTACATAAAAAATGAAGAGTCTTTTTCATTAAATAGTATTATGACTCCATAACTTGTCCTCAAGTTATGGATGTTTAAGAGTCACTTCTTTAAAAGTGTTATTAAAGAATAAGAGGTTACATAAAAAATAAAGAGTCTTCATTTTAATGAACCATTAAACTCATAAGTTACGAAATGGAAAGTTTTGAATAGTTTCAAAAACTTTCCCTCAAGTTTTGGAATTTGTAAAGTTTTCCCATGAATACTTTAATTCCAAGTTAAGCCCTTAGAATTTTAAAAGTTAAAATTCAACCCTTATACTTTATAATATTATAACTTAATAATATTTCTATATATGTATAAGAGCAAGTCGTCCTACCATTAGTAGGCCTCATTCACGAAGCCAGTCTATAAAGGAGGTATAAGGTTACTGCCTATAAAATGGCAGTTTAATGGGTGTCCACTCTCACCCACCGTTTCCTTGACTAGTAGAGGGTCGTTAGCCGAACAGGTAGGACAAGGACTATAATTCTCCCTTCATTAAAAGTATTAATGATTAATATAAAGTAACTAAATGTTTTTTTATAATTCCTAATCTTAATTAAATTAGGAAAATGTGAATAATGTTCTAATCCATGAAATTACACTTTGCACTTTTTTTATGTCGCTTAGTGGAGCGTGTGTGGTTAACCAGCACAATAACTCGTATTTAACATGGTAGGAAAAGGGTAACTTAGTGTTTATCATAGTATCAATGGAACGTGTGTGGTTAACCGGCACATCGATTGAGGGGTAAACAGTTAAGAGTACCAAGTAATTTGCATAGTTACTTCACATCTTGTTTTGTGATCCTCAGCATCCCAGTCACAAAACCTGAAGGGCACACTCGAGATTGAAACATGCCATTGAAAAAATTCAATAAATCTCAAAAGATCTAGGAGTTTCAAATAAAAACCTAATAAATTATTTCATTTTTCATGGTAGAAATTGGTGAATCGTCATTCACCTACCTTCAAATATTTTATAGCTTTGATTACGACATCCCTCTTCCAAGTTATAAAATATTATGTTGGGCCTAGCCTTAATATTTCATATTGGGTGTTATATCAAGGACTTTAAATCAACTAACTAGAATATCTCCTAAAAGATGTCTAATTCAGACATCTATCATCTTCCCAAATCTCTTGGAACTTCACTTCCTCCATCTCCTCCAATTATTCTCCCTAACCCACAAGTTCAAGGTCACTTAAGCCCTATTAGCAAGCAAACTCTATCTATTCTCACATCTTGGAGATAAAGTCACATATTGACAAGTCAGGAGAGTTGGGTGTCAAAGTCTTGAGAAAGTTGGATGTTCAATCACTTTCTATGTCACATAGTGAGTCCCTTTGGGACTACTATGGAATACACTATGACATGACCCTTAATGATCTTATCTATTTCCTTGGTGCTTCTAAATCAGCAATGATTAGGAGGACTAGTAAAGCAAATTTGATTCGAAGATAAACTTCCCAAACTTCCATGGACATTGACAATGGTACATGGTAAGGGGAATTGGTTACAAAGCTGCCAAATTTACCTGAAAGATCTTCAGGTAAAGTACACTATCAAACTCTATAACTGGGTCACATATTGATGTTTTAAAAATCAAAGAAAAAGTGAAGAAGGAATTATATGTTGATTCTGATCGCGAAGATGGATTTCGATCGCATGGTTTGGTGATCAGAATTTTGAGCTGTTACTTAGGAGTTATGTAATATTGCTTGGGAATATATAGAAACAAGTTTTCATATGCTTTTGCATTGTAAGGATAAGTTTTCCACAAAGTTTTAAAATAAAATTTTTGGTTTTATTTATTCTAAGTATCCTTACAATGGCATTTGTGAAAAATTGTTGTCTATATGATTCCATTGATAGCAATATTGGAAAGTGGATTTGATTCTTTCATTTGTGGTAGTGTCTAAATTTACCAAACAAGGAAAGATTCCCATCATCCAAGTTTCAGTTGGATAGAAACTTGGAATCATGCAAGTTGTATGATGAATGAGAATTTTCATCTTTGGAAAATTAATACTAATTCCTTCTTCACATGTTTAAGTGAATCAAGTGAAGCACTAAGGGATCGAGTACACATTCTTGTGAACTAGTCAGGTCCAACACAAAAGATCGATAAGACTATTCGTCATGATTTACTAAAACTTAGTAAATATGGTTATACTTACAAGTTTAAAGTATAATTCTGAAACATTAGAAAAGTTTCGATGTATGGCAGAACGAATGAGAAGAATCAACTTAGGCTGAAAGATAAAAGTTTCTCAAATCTAAAAAGATGGGAGAATACCTTTGATGAGTTTATGCATAAGAACAATCCTATGTGCTCATACAAACCCTAATGCTTCGATCTAGGTTTCTTTATTGTACATGCAATGAATCCAAGATTTGCAAAACCTACTCTAGCATACATAATTTTGAAATTAGCTAATTACATTAGATCTAGATGTTTACCTCTTCAAATAGTGGTTTGAATCTTCTTCTCTTGAGCTTAGAGTCACAATTGTAACTCCTCTAGTGAATCACAAAAACCACAAGCAAGAAGGAAACTTTGAGAGAGAAGGGAGGATGCTAATTTTCAACCTTAGGGTTTCTCTTGGAAGCAAGTTGCTGAAAATTGGAGCCTTGGGGTCTTATTTATAGTGCAGGTTGCTAGTGTTTCAGTTTAAACCCTAATGGACAGCTTAGCCACCAAGTAGCCCAAGGAACCTTCTGGAATAAGGCCTTTGGAAAAAAAATAGGATGATATTTCATCATAATTTCGTGCCCCCTTAGTCCATTAGGTTTTCCAGCCCAAAACTCAATTATCACAAATTTGACAGTTTATGTCCCTTTATTTAATTAATCTCTTTTATCCACCAAGTTAATTCCTAATTAATTTATGACCAATACTAATTAAATAAATTTGATGTCTCCTTGAATATATTATTCTTATAATATATTAGTAAACCATAATATCCTCTCAATATCCTCAAATTACGTTCTCAAGTTGCTTTGATGAAGGCAACCCAAAAGGACCATATACAACCGGGTCAAGTACATACCAAATATAGCTACGAGCTTAGACACTAATCCAACAGTCTCTCACTTGGATAAGTGTAGTAACTATATCTCATATATGACTTCTGAATCCGATTAGCAATCGTAGCTCTTATACGCTTTTTTCAACTTTGATCAAAACTAGTCCTTTAGATAAGGGATCGTACAATCCTCTATTCTAGATATCATGTTGTCAATACTTAGTGTCCAGCATTTGTTTCTCGATCTCTGATTTGTTTGACATAGAATATAGTTGAACACATCAACTTCATCCTGACCGGGCCCGGCACATAAGTCAAACCAAATCATCGAATGGCCAGATATCGCTCTTACCCTCTTAGGAAAAAAGGAACAAAAAAACTTCGACTTATATGCTTTTATCACTCACTAGCTAAGTCACACAAAACAATGCGTTTTATAACATCAAGTTACTGATGCGTTTTCACATAATCAATGTACAATCAACTAGCAAAAAATAACCATATCTCTAGGTTCAAAGATTATACAATATTATCATCTTGCGATCACTGGTTATAAAAGTAGTGATACCAAAAAGCCTGAGTTTATTCCAATGATTAAATCATATTCATAAGCACTCATGAACTTTGTAGCAAACCTTTGTTATGCCCAAAACCTTTTAGACGGTCTACAAACAATTCATGACAGTCTTCATTCATATCTACTTCCAAAATATGAACGCCTGTGGACTGTTCGAATAATCTTATCTATCTAATCTAAACTCATATCATCCTTCAGCTCAATGCTCCTAGCGTGCTGCAAGTGTTTGACCATACTCAGTCCCTTCGTAAGGGGATTTGTTGGCTTTTCTTCTGATGATGTGTCGAGATTTGCCATGATCTCTCGGTTCCTTGTTTAAGGCAACCGCTCCTTCATTATCACATAAAATTTCTAGTGGCTCCTTTATAGATGGCACAACTCCATGGTCTCCAATGAAGTTCTTCAACCATATAGCCTCCTTTGACGCTTCACTTGCCACAATGTACTCTGATTCGCACATTGAATTAGCTATGGTCTCCAGCTTGGCACTTTTCCAAGTTACTGCTCCTCTATTAAGGGTAAAGACCCAGCCCGACTGCGATCGGTAATTATCCCGATCCGTCTAAAAACTAGCATCACTCTACCCTCATACCCTTAAGTCATCACTCCCACAAAGGACTAGAAACCATTCCTTGGTCCTTCATGGGTACTTAAGAATATTCTTAACTGCAATCCAATGAGCTCTACCAGGGATCCCTTGATATCTGCTGACCATGCTCAAGCGAAGGCCACATCAGGGAGAGTACAAGTCATAGCGTACATGATAGAACCAATTGCGGAAGCGTAGGGTACTCGGCTTATATCAGCTATCTCTGCCTCTGTACTCGGGCTCTCAGTCCTACTCAGCTTAGTATTGCTTTGGATTGGCAACTCCCCTTTCTTTGAATTTTCCATACTAAAACGCTTTAGTACCTTATCCAAGTATGTATCCTGACTGAGTCCTATCAGTCTCTTTTCCCTGTTTCTCACTATCCTTATTCCCAGATATAAGCAGCCTCTCCGAGGTCCTTCATATCGAAACATTTCCCAAGCCAGGACTTGACCTCCTGCAAGGTTGGGACGTTGTTTCCTATGAGTAGTATGTTATCAACATACAATACGAGGAAGCTCACTATACTCCCACTGGCTTTGACAAATACACAAGATTCACCTTCGCTCTATAGAAAGCCAAACTCTTTGACTTTCTCGTCAAAACAAAGATTCCATCTGCGAGACATTTGTTTCAATCTAGAAATGGATTTCTCAAGTTTGCACACTCTATTTGGATGATTTGCATCAACAAAACCCATTGGCTGATTCATGTAAACATCCTCAGCCAACTTTCCATTAACAAAAGCAGTTTTCACATCCATCTACCATATTTCATAATCCATAAACACAGCTATTGCGAGCATTACCCTAATAGACTTTATCTTCATAACTGGTGAGAAGGTCTCATCATAGTCAACTCTAGGAGTTTGAGTAAATCCCTTCGCAACCAATTGTGCTTTATAAGTGTGCAGTTTCCCATCCATATCCGTCTTCTTCTTGAAGATCCACTTGCACCCAATTATCTTACGACTCGGTACATTCTCAACCAAATTCCAAAGTTAGTTGTCGTACACGGGCTGAATCTTGATATCCATTCCCTCTTTCCATTTAGCAGACTCTGGGCCTGCCATGGCTTCTTTGTAGCTGCTAGGTTCGTCCAAATTTATCAGTGTTTCATCACTACTAAACGTATCCCCTTCAGTAGTACTATGAAAACCATAAAACTGGGGTTGAACACTAACCCTACTAGAACGTCTAAGAGGTAAGGACTCGTTAATGGGTTCAAACGTAGTTTCCTCCTTGGGTTGAGTGCCAGTGTTAGAGGTTCCTTCATCGCTTTGGTCTTGAATCTCTTCAAGATCAATTTGCCTCCCACTGTCCTCTTGACTTATCAGTTCCTTTTCTCGGAAAACTCCTCTTCTAGCAACAAAGACAACATTATCACTCGGTCTATAGAAGAGATAACCAAAATACTTTTGTGGATAGCCGATGAAATAACACTTCTCACTACGAGGTTCGATCTTGTTACCAATCTCTCGTCTTACGAAAGCCTCACAACCCCAAACCTTGATATGTATCAATGAGGGAGCTTTCCCAATCCACATCTCGTGAGGTGTCTTGGTAACCTTCTTGGTGGGAACTAAGTTAAGGATAAGGCCTACAATCTCTAAGGCATACCCCTAGAAAGCTATTGGCAACGAAGCCCGAGTCATCATATAAAGAACAATTTCCAACAAGGTCTGACTATGTCTCTCAGCCACACCATTCAACTGTGGCGTTCTCGAAGGCGTCAATTGCAAAAAAAATTTGCATTCCTTTAGATAGTCGTGAAACTCAAAACTTAAGCACTCTCCTCCTCTGTCTGACTGAAGCATCTTGATTTTCCTGCCCAGCTAATTCTCCACTTCATTCTTAAACTCTTTGAATTTTTCAAAGGTTTCTGGCTTATGCTTGATTAAGTAGATATATCCATATCTGCTATAATCATCTGTAAAAGTCACGTAGAAGCGACAAGCATCCCTTGTGGTGGATCTAAAGGCCCACACACATCGGTGTGTATGAGATCCAATAGACCCTCACCCCTATCACAAGTGCCAGTAAAGGGTGACTTGGTCATCTTCCCAACTAAACAAGATTCACACACGTCATCGTCCCTAAGGTCGAATGATACCAACAATCCATCCTTTTAGAGTTGGTCTATGCGTTTCTAGTTGACATAGCCAAGGAAACAATGCTACAAGCATGCTTTTTCTAGACTATTAGACGAATCAATATTCAACACATCATTTCCTAATTTATTAACAACCAACACATATTCATAAATCCCATTACAAGGTAATGTATTGAAATAAAAGACACCATTCAAATAAACATTAATAGAACCATTAGTATTATCAAATGATTATCTGAAACCTTATCTAAACAATCCATGAAATGAAATGATGTTTCTTGCCATGTCTAACGAATAGCAACAATTATTTAAATCTAAGCCTAACCAATTACTCAACACTAAAGAATAAACTCCGACTCTGGTCACAGGCGACGATCTTCTGTTTCCCATAATCAAGTTTATCTTCCCATGTTCCACCTCCCTACTTCTTCTTAGGCTCTGCAAATCAGAACAAATGTGGAAAGCACATCCTGTATCAAGAACCCATGAAGTAGCAAGTGATGAGTTGTTAATATTAATAGAATACATACCTGCAAAGGTGGGCTTTATCTTCCCATCCTTTATGTCTTGCAGATACTGAGGGTAGCTTCATTTCCAGGGCCCTTCACGTAGCAATAGTAGTACTCTGCTTCTTTCGGGTTAGAAGAGGGTTTGATTGAACCAACTTTGGTTCCACTAGAAGAGGAACCATCATGGGACTTACCCTTTTGGTGGCTCTTGCATGGAGCCTTCCTCTTCTTACTCTTTCCTTGACCAATTGCCAACACAGGAGTAACCATAGTAGAGGATGATGCAACAGATTTGTCCTTGACATTGCTCTCAGCAGTCCTTAGGAGCCCTTGGAGTTTGCTCAAGGTGACCTCTTCTTTGTTTATATGGTAGGTCATCTTGAATTGGTTGTAGCACGATGGAAAGGAGTGGAGAATGATGTTGATAGACAAAACTTCCCCAAAGTTAACATTTAACTTGCGAAGATGATCAACATACCTCTGCATCTTCTACAAATGCGAGGTTAAGGACTCTCCACTCTCCATCTTAGCGGTGATCATGTTGGTGATGATCTCATAGCGCTCTTGCCTTGTGCTTTGGTGGTACCTGTCCAGCAAATCTTGATGCATTTCATATGGATACATGTCCTCATAGGACTTTTGGAGTTCAAGATTCATAGTGACCAACATAATGTAATGAACTTTCATTGCATCACACTCGTGGACCTCAAAGACGGCCAACTCTTCGGGAGTAGCGACTTCTGGAATGATCTTTTCAAGCTTCTCGTCGACGACATATTCTTTGTCCTCGTAAAGAGCAATGATGCGAATGTATCTCATCTATTTGTTGAAATTTAATCCATCAAATATCACCTTTTGACGTAGGATCATTAGCGAGAATGAACCAGGAGTATTGTTGTTTGCGTTTGTGTTAGACATGTAACACCCCAATTCTCAGGTATAGTCTAAAACGAGTTTAAGGGTTAAGCCCTACCCGACGAGTCGGCGGATCTACTCGTCAAGTAGTAGTGGGGAGAATCGTGGGTTAAGTGACCTACTCGATGAGTCCATATTGGGACTCGGTGAGTAGGAGTTGGTAGCTAAAACCCTAATCCCAGGGTTGTTCACCCTATTTAAGGGAACGCAAATCTCTTTCAGCCTCTTTGCAGTCTCTTATCAAACCCTAATACGTATATGTGTGTGTGTGTGTGTGCATTGTGTGTTTGAAGCCTTGGAAGAGGATTTTGGGTGAAAGGAGCTTGGGAAGCAAGTGGTTTGAAGCAAGGAGCTTGCGGGAAATCCGGATCTACTCCATTTGTCATCTCTTGGGAAGGTATCAAGCTGGTATCCTCTTTCTATTTCATTCTAGACCTCCTTGGTTAGAGATTAGGGTTCTTGGTTGGATTACAAAGTCATTTTCTAGGGTGTAAGCCAAGATCTGAAGTTGTAACTTCAGATCTAAACTCTCTGAGGATTAAGGGACCATAAAGTTATTAGTTTTGGCAAGTTTGAACCCCTCCCTATGTGTAAAACCCCATTACAAGCATAGTTTCGGTTTTTTGAGACATTGAAGCCTCGCATGCATGTAAAGTTTGCAACTTTATGTGATAAGTAGGCCTAAGGAGGTTGGATCTACAATTTGGGGCCTTGCCATGGCTTAAAAGTTATCTGCATGATAAAATGACTGAATGAACTCGACGAGTCACATGAAGATGGTCGTGAACTCGACGAGTTGGAAGAACAACTCGGCGAGTCCGATGAAGATTGCCATAAGACTCGACGAGTTGAAAAACAACTCGGCAAGTCGGATGAGTTTTAACCAAGACACGTTTGCATGTATGTCCATCGAGTTCAAGGAGGGAACTCGACAAGTGGACTTAAGGGTTGATCGAAGATTCGAAGGAACTCAGCGAGTTGGAATGTGCTTCGGAGAACTCGGCGAGTATCCAAGTGTACTCGACGAGTTAAGGTCAACATGGACTATTGACCTTGATTGGGGGCTTTAACTATGACCA
The DNA here is from genome assembly GCF_052625555.1 of Lactuca saligna. Lineage (NCBI taxonomy): Eukaryota > Viridiplantae > Streptophyta > Magnoliopsida > Asterales > Asteraceae > Lactuca > Lactuca saligna. The sequence goes on along the minus strand of NC_136417.1, from coordinate 173,991,881 downwards.
AGGGTTGACTAGTGGTTTATGGAGCACTTTATAAGTTGAAGGACTTATGATCATGTCATATTATGGTAATAGGTGGCGGAGTCATTGGCAAGTGATCGGAGAGCTTTGATTATTTACCGAGCTGACATCTTCGAGGTGAGTTATCCTCACTATACTAAGGGGTCTAAGGTACCAAGGCCAGCCCATTGGATTTGATAACCTATTAGTTGTTGATATGTTAAGTTGAGTTAGTAATGTATGCCAGTTGATATGCTAGTCGGGTAGGTCTGTAGGACTGCCTGTGATACTGATTGATTACCTGTATGTGCATTTATCTGTTACATGTCGACATGTTATGTGGGGTGGGTTGAGGTTGTACTGCTCTGTGCGGTCGCCAACTAACCAAAGAGTATTCCAAATATGAGCTGAGGGCCCGGTAGGCATTCCAGACTTATACAGAGGACTCGGGAGCATTCCAGATAGGAGCCGAGGGCCCGGTAGGCATTCCCGACTCGTACTGAGGGCTTGATGGCATTCCAGATATGAGCTAAGGGCCCGGCAGGCATTCCAAACTCATAATGAGGGCCCAGGGGGTAATCCAGCTTGTAAAGTTGTGGGCCCAGTGCATGTTGTTCTGTTTTATTAATATAATATGTTGATGTTGATATTGCGATGTGGATTGTATGTTTATCGGTATTTTGGGGGTAGCTCACTTAACTTTCGGGCTTACAGTTTCAGTTTACTGTTTCAGGTACATCAGAAGATCATGGCAAGGCGAAGGTGTGATCGTACAGCTCGTCCTATTATCTGGGAAAAACTATGATAATCAGTATTTTGAAAACAAAAGTTGTAATGTTTTGATGAACTTGATATGTTTAAAAAGTTTAAATTGGTTTGAAATTTTTGGATGTGACAAAACATCTGAAAATAGAAAGGAATAAAGTTATATTAGAATTGAATCGCCAATTAAACACCCAAATGAGAAATTAGGGCTAGGATCCAACAACATTATTTACAACTTAGAAAGGGATGGCATACTCTAAAAGTAAATAATTTGAAGGTAAGTGAATGATGATTCACTAATTTTCACCACGAAAATGAAAAAGAGATTAAGTTTCAAATGTATTTGAAAACTCCTAAATCTTTGAGATTCATTGAACTTTTCAATGGCTTGTTTAAATCTTGATATGCACTTCAAATTTGCGATTGCGATGCCGAGGATCGCAAAAAAGTTTTGAATAACCATGCGAATCAACATGGTGCGCTCAATGTCTCTGTCACCCAATCAATATGCTGGTTAGCCATGCACACTCCATTGATCTATGACAAACATCGAGCCACCCTTTGCCACCAATGTCAATCCCAAATTAGTGTGTCGGTTAACCATGCATGCTCCACTAACGTTTGACAAGCGTACAAAGTGTAATTCCATGGAATAACATCATTTTCACATTTTACCCTAAAGTAATTAAGATTGGGAATTTGTAAAAAACATGTTAGTTACTTTGCAATATTCATTATACTTATAATGAGGTATTCAGTGTCCTATCCTATCCGTTCGGCTAATGACTCGCCACCAATCAAGCAAGCGGTGGGTGTGAGTGTACACCCATTAAGCGCCATTTTATAGGCAACAACCTTAAACACACCTTATAGACCGCCTTCATGAATGAGGCCTACTAGCGATAATACTAGCTTATTATTTTTTTTAAACTTGTAAAAAACTAAGGATTGAAATTTAAAACCTTTTAATAATTAAACTTTTAATCAATGAATTTAAATTTCAAAACTTAAGGGAAAGTTTTGAACCTTTCCAAACACAAGGGATCAAATAACAAATAATATAAATCTAAAAATTAATTTAGTGATTATCTATATTTGACTTAATTCAATTTCTTGCAAGATAAGTTATCTAATTAATTCAAATAATCAATTTTAATAATATAAGGAATTTATTATCTAATCAATTGGTAATTATCTTGTGTTTCGGCAAGGATAATCTTTCAATAACAATAAAAATCAAATCTTATCAGTTAAAAACATAAAAGACAATTATCCTTCAGCAAAACAGCAAGAAAATCTGAAAATTCCTCTGTCTGACGCTCCGACTCGCCGAGTCACTCACTGGACTCGTCGAGTTGGATTGACTCGCCGATTCCATCAAGTGACTCACCGAGTCAGTTCGAACAGAGGGCCGGAAAACATTTTTCAACAGATAAACAATCATATCATCACATAAACAAAAACCAATTAAGGCTCTGATACCACTGATGGGTTTTATGCATAAGAACAATCCTATGTGCTCATAGAAACCCTAATACTTGGATCTAGGTTTCTCTATTGTACATGCAATGAATCCAAGACTTGCAAACCCTACTTTAGCATACATAATTTCGAAATTATCTAATTACATCAGATCTAGATGTTTACCTCTTCAAATAGTGGCTTGAATCTTCTTCTCTTGAGCTTAGAGTCACAATTGTAACTCCTCTAGTGGATCACAAACACCACAATCAAGAAGGCAACTTTGAGGGAGAAGGGAGGATGCTAATTTTCGGCCTTAGGGTTTCTCTCGGAAGCAAGTGGCCGAAAATTGGAGCCTTGGGGTCTTATTTATAATGCAGGCTACTAGGGTTTCAGTCTAAACCCTAATGGACAGCTTAGCCACCAAGCAGCCCAATGAACCTTCTGGAATAAGGCCTTTGGACGAAAATATGTTGATCTTTCATCATAATTTTGTTCCCGCTTAGTCCATTAGTTTTCCCAGCCCAAAAAGTCAACTATCACACATTTGACAGTTTATGCCCATTTATTTAATTAATCTCTTTTAGTTACCAAATTAATTCCTAATTAATTTATGACCAATACTAATTAAATAAATATGATTTCCCATTTAATATATTATTCTTATAATATATTAATAAACCATAATATTATCTCTCTCTCTCTCTCTCTCTCTCTCTCCTCAAATTACCTTGTCAAGTTGTTTTGATGAAGGCAACCCAAAAGGACCATGCACAACCGAGTCAAGTACATACCAAATATAGTTACAGACTTAGACACTAATCCAACAACTTTAGCATCATGTTTTGTGATCATCTTAATGATTTAGATACCATGTCACAATTAGTCCTCTAGAGTCATCTTAGTGTATTCTTATGACTAAGAAGAGCAATCTTGAATTGTTGAAATGATTAAATCAAGAAGATGAGTCATGCTTCATTCCAAAAACAATTCTTAGAGTCATACTCCAAGATTGTAACTTGAGTGACATATCTTAAAGGAAGGTTTATTAACACTAGTCAAATGTAAGAGTAGAAGTATACTACTCTTTTACATTTGAAATTGGTAAGTTGTGATGTTTTGGATAAAACAAAGACCAATTAAGACCAATTGTGAAGTGTTCGTCTTCATAAAGAATCCAAACTATCTCTTAAATATTTTGCAAGTGAGCCTTATGTGTCAAGAGGATAGTGGGAGTCTTAAAGATCCTGGAAGAATTTCAAGATCTAATCAAGAATAAAAACCTGTAGTTTAACATTAGCACACGACTTGAGGTTTATAACCTATCGTGTTGACATATTTCTATTTCTGTGCCCATTCTAGTTAAATTTGGCTTTGCATTTGAGTTCTTAGAGTTCTTAATTGGTTTTATAACAACTTGGAAGCAATGGTAGGCCCTTGAGCTGCTAGGTGGCAAAAAAATAAGATTGAGTTCAATCCATATGAGTTTGGATTTGTCATTATCCTTGTCTTGTGACTATGGTTTTCACAATTCACATGGATAAGAACTCATACACCATAAAATCTAAGGATCTTAAGGTTTCTCTCGGATTCATGAAAATGATGGTCATGAAAAACTTCCACCAAGTAGATTTGAAGCAGATAGCAAAGATATAAACAATTGAGACTATGATTACGGAATCCTTTTCATAGTTCTAAAATTGTTTAGACACACCTGTGAGCTATCTAAGATAAGGTGTATGATTTTGATAAAGTCTTATGAAGGCAATCTCATCTTAGAAATATGAACTTTGGTAAGAAAGTCAGTAAAGTATTGACTTCTAGAAGTCCAGCTGATTTCTGAGTACATGTCAAAGCTAGTGGGAGCATAAGTGTTATGCTAATAATCATCATATTAGTGGGAGCATGATAATTATAATAAAGGTCGCAAGTTAGCAAGATAATTATAGAAAACAAAAGTTTCAATTCGTGGAGTTGCAGGGGTTGAAAATTTGTTTTGCTATAATTAAGGGAGAGGAAATTATACTTCATTTCAATTCTAAAAGCTTAGATTTAGATTTTAATCATCTTTAGTCAAGAATATATATATATATATATATATATATATATATATATATATATATATATATATATATATATATATATATATATATATATGAATTCTATGTTGGTTTGGTTCAACTTAAGAAAATTCTACATATTGTGTTCTTAAAATTCGATTATGATTACGGCAGCCTTCTTCATAGTCAAATTTTGAGAACATGACAAATAAAAAATATTGTAGCAAAAGACTGGTCTAGAATCATGTCTTTATGTGAGACATCATGAATCGTTTCCCATTTGCTTTAGGTACAGGATCGATTGCATGTGCTATAATATTCATCCTTTCTAAAATTTTCCAAATGCCTGGGGCAATAAGAAGGGAAAAGGTCTAGAATTGGATATGACTAAAATGATTAAGCAATTGTCGAGGACAATCTAAAGTTAACCAAAGATTGGTTGCTCAGGGAAAGTTGGAAGTATAGTGTTAATTTTTAGAAGGACCATATTGACATATTCTAAAAAAGGCAACTCTTGTTTAGAAGTGATAGTCAAAATACGAATATGGAAATGATTCCATAGATGGAAGTTGTTCAATTTGTGTAAGATTAGGAAAACTTAATGCAAGAAGGATGTTTCCATGGAGTTGATCTCCATTGGAATACTCTTAATATTTGTTGACAAGTCTTTGTGACTTTGTGCATAATCATTACAAGAGGATCAATGCATATAAGTTTAAAATATAACAGATTTCGATAAATGATAGGAATTTGGAATTCTTACATTTTTTATATGGATTTGGGAGTGTGAAAATAGAATCATTAAAATTATGTTCAATCAATCTAGTTCACAAAGTAAGGATCATAGATGAAGATAGAGTGCATACTTGGTGTATGGCAAAGCTATTGTTTAGAAAAACATAGTGTACATGCTTGGAGCATGGGACAACTAGTGTTTTTAATTCAAGTATAAATTTGATAGTTTGAAACAGTATACAATGAATAATGTGTAATCAATATGGTGATAAATAAAAGGTGTTTTATTTATGTTCATAAGCTCTGAGACCATATGGCATTCAATTATTATTGTGTTTCAATTTGCATGTTTTGACTTCCAGAATAAACAAGATCATTCTTCCCGAATGACTAAGTTATTCAAACCACCCACACTCGGTCATATATTGGAAGTAAATATGAATCAAGACTGTCATGGGTTGGCTTGTAGAGGTCTAAGATGTTGGACAAAGTGGTGCTACAACACTCATGAGTGCTCATAAGTTCTGAGTGTTGGATTCAACCCACGCTCATTTGAATCACTTCATAGATTTTATCACGAGTGATCATGAGATGGTAATATCATATATTCTTCAAACCTAGACATATGAGTTGTTACTATGAGTTGCTTATACATTGATTGCATGAAACCACATTGGTAACTCGATGTTATAAAACGTGCCTTTGTGTATGATTCAACATGTATTAGAACGATCCATATGAGTTGAAGTTTATCCATTCCTTTTACCTTCGGGTTAAAAGCGATATCTGTGGGCCCCTCGATGATTTAATGATGATACATGTGAGTGCTTGGCCAAGCTAGGACTGATTTGATCTGTTTAATCAGCCATTCATCATAAATCGGAAATCGAGAAACAACAAATGGACAGAGAGAATGATTTATAATCCATTGCTCAGTCTATATGATATCTAGAATGGAGGAATATATGATCCCTTATCTAATGGACGAGTCATTGACAAAGGTCAGAGTTCATCGATAAGGTCAGAGTTCGACAACGGTTTTGAGAGCTACGATTGCCAGTTGGTTCTTGAAGTCAAACTCAATAATAGTTTTAGACTTATCCAAGTGAGAGACTGTTGTATTAGTGTCTAGGTCCATAACTATAATTGGTATGTACTTGACCGGACTCAACATGGTCCATTTGGGTTGCATGACATTAGAACATTTGGATAAACTGTTTATGAGAAGAAGACATTCATGGCATATTAATATATTACAAGTTCTAATATATTAATATGAGATCATGTTATTTAATTAGTATTGATCAAGAATTAATTTGGACTTAATTTAGTGATCAAAAAGAGACTAATTAAATATATGGAGATTGATTGTGTAAACCATTCATTATTATATATGTGGGCTTATGATCCATGATTCCTTATGTTGGGTTTAACCCATGTGGTGACCCATAGATACTCCATGGAGGTTAAAACCCATAGATCATAAGGAATGGGTAAATTCATGGGTTACATGGTGTAACCCTAATGTGCACATTATATAAGGACCCATTTAGTTCAAGAAATTGGCACTAGTGCACAAAATGGATGGCAAGCTAATTTCCATGTCTTCTTCTATTGGTTTTTCCAAGTGTTGATGATATTGTGTGAACCATTTGAGGTGTCACACTTGGGGCACTAGGCTCTCGAGCTTCATGGAGTCAAGCTACATCAACAAGGTATGGATTCTATCTATGTTATTACCCAAGTATCATAAATATTTTATTCTAGTTAGGATAATACTTTGGAATATTCATATTTGCATGTATAATAGAGAAAACATAGATCCAAGGTATTTAGGGTTGCAAGTACACCATAGGAGTGTTAGAATGCTAAAAAAACCCATCAGGGGAGAGGTACCCTAATGAATTTCTCATAAGAACCAATGTCCGCTCTATTCTTGGATAACCAATCCATTCCTACTATTACATCAGAACTACCTAGCCCTATGGGAATTAGGTCACTGCTAAAGAATTTACTAGCTAAGTTCAAAGTACAACCTGGAATTATTTCATTAGCCCTAATTTCATACCCATCAACAAATTCAATAACATAAGTATTCCTCATCTTTCTCGATTTCAAGTTAATTAATGGTCTAAATGCTAAAGAAACGAAAATCCTATCTGCTCCCGCATCGAATATTACTGATTCAAAATGATTGTTCAGGAGAAACGTACTTGTTATCACTTTAGGGTTCTGATGAGCTTCTTCTGCGCCAATCATAAAGGCTACACCTCTTGGCCGCCCACCTTGGTTTCCTTGGAACATTTTCCTAGCTTGGGCTTGTCCATTGTTACCAGTCCCCTTGTGTTATTTTGGGACAAGTGTTATGGAGGTGATCAGTACTCCCGCACTCATAACATGCCCTTTTTCCATCCTTATTCAGCTTACAATACTCCGGGTAATGACCTGTCTGATTATACTTTTGGCACGCAGGGCAAGCTCCCTTGTGATGGAGGTTACACTTATTGCACTTTGGGTGCAGTCCTGTGTACTGCCTTCGATCCTGCATTTCCACGACTTTCTGATGCTGAGTTTTCACTGGTTCTTGCTCTTGGGCTCTTACCATAAAGTTTCTTGAGACTTTCTGCTTCCTCCCTGACTTTCCTCCATACTTCTTCTCTCCTTGATCTATTGGCTTCCTATTTCCACTAGAGTTTTCCTTTGTCAATGCTCCTATTCTTATCACATCATTGGTTAGTCGGTTTGCTAGACTTACTACACTTTGAATGGTATTTGGGTTTGCTGAAGTAACCATTCCCCGAATCTCTGGTGCCAAACCCTAAATGTAACGATCTATCTGTTTCTCCTCAGGATTAACCATGTGAGGTACCAGTTTTGCTAGTTCATGAAATCGGACTGTGTACTTTTCTATTTGCGTTCCAACCATAGAATGGTTCCAAAACTCAGATTCAAGCTTTTGAATTTCATCCTTGGGACAATACTCCTCTATCAGCAGCTTCTTTAGGTCTTCCCAAGTTAGCTGATATGTCGTCGCATGGCCTTGGATTTGCACTAGAGTATTCCACCAGGTCAATGCCCTATCCTGGAGTAGACAAGTTGCATACTCAACTTTGTTGCGCTCGAGGAATTTGCTAATGTGAAGGACCGACTCCATGCTGTTAATCCATTTCAGCAACCCGACCACACCTTCCTTTCCATGGAATTCCTTAGGTTTACAGGCCATAAAGGACTTGTAGTTGCATTCTCTTTCATTGTTTCCCCGGTTTCCTCCACTACTTCCTTGGATTGAATTGAGACCCGAGGTTACATGAGTAACAATGTTTGGGATTGCTTCTATTAGTTGTTGTGCTAAAATTTGAGCAACATCGGGTGTTTCGTTCTGTGGGCGCCCGTGATAGGCCTTCCTGACATGGTTCTAAGACACAAGAGAAGAAATACGTGTAAATATATAAAATAATGTATAATATTTAGTTCACTACTATTTTGAAAGCCATAAATGTTGTCAAATTAATGGTTTGCATTATTACTATGTATATAGATTTGAGAAAGGAATGAAAAAGAAAAATCTTTTTATTCAACCATTGACTAAATAAATTCTAGGGTTTGATCTCATAGTAAAAAATTTCAAACATAATAATAAACTTTTACATTACCATTTGAAATTGTTTTAAAACCAAAACAATACATCAATCCCAAAATAAAGTTTTAATGTGTTTCCCAAAAGACACCCTACAAGGGTTTTCATTACATGATAAGATAAAATACTAAAATTAGAACCAAATATGAATCGCTATCCCAATAAGAAACATCCGCACCATAAGTAGTAATAGCCTTCCAAACACATAACATGCGGCTATCGCACGTCCTACCACTCGTCTAGCAGCACTAGCAGTATCAGCAGCCTCCGTCGAATGCTAAAATAGGATGTCCATTCCTGTCATCACTTCATCCAAAACCTCCTGATGCCCAACTATCACATCGAGATTGTGCTATAGGTCCGCTCCCATCCACTGCATTCTTCGGGACTCCTCTGGGGTCATACCTAATTTCCTTATAGGTATCCCTATGTCTCACTGTGGTCGGGTTGCTCTCAGTCCTGCCATGTTGGGTCATACCCTACTGGGTCCTGTCGTGCCAAGTCCTGTTGTACTGGTTTCTATCCTTCCTAGGATAGGAACACTCTTCCTTGCCGTCCTCCGAATACGAATCCCATAAAGTGGTGGTTGTAGTAACACTGATGCAGGTGATGCCTCACGTTGCTGACTAGGGGCGATGTCGCTACTAATCTCCGTCGAGTCTCCCGTGTCTTCTGAGGGATCCTCTTCCACAAAGGTGGGGTGATCACGTCGAGGGATAACATTGACATATCCAGACTCATCAGCTGAGGGGGTAGCGCGAGGGGATGACGATATCGACATAGTGGACTGCGACATAGTGTCAATGAGATATGAAATAAAAAACAATGAACGCCTATAATATGCAATGTTTACACATACCAAAATCCACCTTTTTTTTAATTTTTGAAATAAAGTTTTCTCAAAATTTTGGTTGAACATATTCCCATTATAATTAGCTCAAGATTTGTATAAATCTTTCCTTAATTAAACATATGTGATCAGGCTTTGTTTAATTTAGGTACAACGATACAACTCTCGACCTAATTATATTAGTAATATGTTTGATGTAAAAATAATATTTATAAGTTTTGGTTATAGGTTGTGTTTTCTTAAATGAAAACTAATGTGTAAAAATAATATTTATAAGTTTTGGTTATAGGTTGTGTTTTCTAAAATGAAAACTGATGTTCTCTATAACTTTAGCTTTGATACCATTTCTGCCACACCCCACTAAAGCGGAAACGCAAGATATGACATCGATAAAGGTTTTATTGTAAAAGATAAAGATACATCACCATAGCAATATTTAAAATTTACAACCCATAATTTAAACAAAACAAAGTACAAGTTTTCCAATATGACATTGTTCAAAATATAACTTCATAAAACAACTTCCACACGATGCAGCATGCTCTATGATGATGGATCTTTATATCCACTTACTAATTATTTCCTGAAAAAGCATGTAAAACGAGTGTCAACTATGAAAAAAGTTGGTGAGTTCACAAGTTTATAAAATCAAGATTTGGTAGAAGACTTTCCATAAATACAAGTACATTGCTTTAATGAGAAACCAAGTTCATTGCTATAATGAGAAACTAAGTTGATTGCTATAATTGATAAACAAGTTTAATGCGATACTAAATAATAAGTTTGTATGTGTATGAGCAAAAAATGAGTTCCCAACCAAGCCTATGAATGATGCCCTATCAAGATCTATGCTTATCGTTCCATAGATTAATATGCTATCATGGACTCAAGCAATCGGGCGAGTGAGAAGTTGTCAATTTCTAATAGTGCTATCCATAATGACCATTGGCTCAAAGAGTTAATGGTTGGAGAAAAGTGCAAGGGGAGGGACTTAATACGATAAGTTCTCATGTTTCGTGTTGCATAGACATACATAGTAGAATATAGCAAATTATAGCAGAATATAGCAATCAAGTTTAATACAACTCAATTTAAATACAATGAATCATAAGTAGCTTTTCGGACATGTTTTTCCACCCCAAAACATAAAAACCGAAAATAAGAGAGTCGTGAATACTCACAATGTTTCAAGTAGGTACAAATGGTGCCTCAGAATACACCAACAACTTACTACTGGGATCTTACGACATCAAACACACGCTAGTCAGTTTCTATGTCGAAATCTAATGCTAATATACTAAACTCTATATATAGAGAAATGTTAATTTTTTTTGTTCTAATATTGGTTTTATATTAATTGGTTACAATTTTTCTGAAATTATGAAATTTTATAACTTATGTGGTTAAGACAATTTTGGATATTAATTTTCCATATTTTTTTGTAATATTAATTGAGGGTACTTCAACACATTTAAAGGTGTTTTAAACTCCTAAAAATGTATAATATTATCAAATAGTTTCCAAAAATTGTCAAACCTTGTATTTTCATTCTCAATATAGTAGAGGTCTTTCATAAATTTTCCTTTGAATTTTTGATGTGATTAACTATTTTTCCAAATTGTTAAGCCTTCATAACAATATAAATTCATGAAAAATATCATCCAAAGGATAAAGATTCCCAAACTTTTTATAATACTTCCATTAGACATACTTAAGATGGGAAAAATATAAAAATGGTTTTCTAAAATGTTTAACCCAATTTATGATTTTTGTGCATTTAATCTAATAAAAAATGAAACAAATAGGAAACGGTTTCCAAAATTATCCAAACTTTTCATATTACTGTTATTAAACATTATGAAGGTGGGACAAATATAAAAATGGATTTCTAAACTGTTTAACCTAATTTTATGATTTTTGTGCATTTATTCTAATAAGAAATGGGTTTAATTGTATTTAATCTTGAGAAAATAAAAAAAAATAGCATAAAGTATAGAAAAGTAATAAAATGTTTTATGTAGCATCCTAATGTATTATAAGGTGTTATGGTATATTATCATGAATTTTGGATGAGCAGAACTATTGTTTTTATTTTTAGTTTATTATAAATACAAAAATCGGGGAAAAATAGTAATGCATTATGAAAAATTCTGAAAATATTTTTCTGAGTCTTGAACGTCTGGTAGGAGCTGCGAAAATTGTTAGATATCATTTTCACATTCCCTAAAGTGGTTTTATGATTTATTGGGATTAAACAAAAAGAAAATCAAAAGTCATACTAAACAACAATAAAAATCGATGAAACTTAATGACAGGTTAATATTCACTATAGGGGTCGGTCGTCCACAAATTTATCTAGGATTTATAGACCTCAGAAAGTATTTTATATGATTTAAGCCCTTGTTTTCTTGTAACAGTTTTAATAAATCAAAGAAATAATAAAAACTCTTGGGATTTTCCAGATATTCATATCATCTACTGGGAATCTGGGGAAATTTTAATTTCGAACTGAAAAGGATTTTTAGATTTTTTTTTATAAATAAAATCATTTACATGCACTATTAACAATGTACTTTGATCATCAAGCTTTTTAGTTTGGTGTTCATCACATGCATCACAGTTTGAAGACCATGCATGGACATATGTTGGTCATAGAGATGTTTTCAAAGAAAATACTTGAATGCGTAAGGTATATGAACCTTTAGAACTTGTAAAAATCCGTATTTTAGGGTTTGCCATAGGTTTTGGTCCTTGGATTTCACCATTAAACAACATGCATGTTGTTCTTCGGTGAAACCCAACCACCATCATCATCAAACTCGACATTCATGGGTATGTTCATGAATGTTCATAAAGAATGGTGTAGAAGAATGAGAAGTACAAGAAAAACCTTTAAAACAAGAAAGACAAATGAGGGAAAATGAAGGATTTTTGTGATTACCTTGAAGAACAACCTTAGAAGATGAAGATTTGAACGTTGAGAGGTGTTCTTGGCTAGAGAATTTCATCGGTTTGGAGAGAGTAAGGAGAGTTTAAGTGTTGTAAAGAGTGGAGTCTGAATGAGAGAGAGAGAGAGAGAGAGAGAGAGAAAGAGAGAGAGAGAGAGAGAGAGAGAGAGAGAGAGAGTGAATGGGAAGTTGAAGTGTAAGAGAAGAATAAAATGATTGAGATTTTGGGGGGAAAGGGGTGCCTTGGAAGAAGTGGCCTACTTTATGAGTAAGAGAGGCTCCTTCTCTCTTAAAATTTAAATTAAATAAATTCCCTCTTCAATTTTTATAAAACCCTAATTTTTATAAAAATGCTTCTTTATATAATTCTTGATTTATTTAAAAATCTTTGTTTTTAACTAATAAATTATGATTACTGTTTGATAATTAAATTTTTATATCTTTGATTATGTCCCATAATTTGATTATTTAAAATTGATATTAGGAGGTTTAAAACAAATCTTATACAGTTTTTATGTTTTAATGTTTATAAATTTTGATTTTTGGGCTCTTTAGCGCTTTTGGAACTTTGCCAGATATTCACCCTCATATTGAAGTGAAATTAGAATATTTTAATTTATTTTTAGGGTTTTATACCCTTTTTCAATTGTAACAAAGTTTGAAGTTTATTCTAATTCAGGTATTGGCATTTCCTACAGTAGCTAGACAACTTACTAGAATCATAAGAGTCAAGTATATTAGTCCAGGATTTTAGTTGGATCCTAGTTTATGCAAGATTTTGACCTAATTTATACTACTACGCCATGGTATGTTATGCATATATGGTTTTTATAAAAAGATGCATGAGTCCGAGAATGACCTGAATTTGACAGTTGTCACACTTACCAACGTTTGGTGGTTCAAATCAGTGAAAATATTTGCGGCGTCTTTTGTAGAACTTATCGACTCATTCTTTATTGACATCACCTATCGGCTCATTCTTCTTTAATATACACATCCCCCACATTAGATGTTACAACTCGAAATTTCCATTCGGTCAAACCCTGAAAGTCAACCACTTCGTATCATAAGTCAATGTTATTATTTCTTATTTTTAAGAAATATAAAGTTTGTTTGATTATTTTAATATTATTTTTAAACGAACGGATGAAAGAAAGTATCGTCTCGGGTTTTGAATTTTAAAAACCGCAAACGCCTCGTGTCTTAGAAATTACCGAACAAACTTTTATGTTTTGGGTTGAGAAATCACCCAAAACCGTGAACTCATACCTATGTATGAGTTTACTCCCCAAAAAGTTAGTCATTTGTGTTTACTCCCCAAATATCAAAAGAGTAAACTCCAAGATATCCTCTCAAGTATCATCCAAGTTTTTATTCAAAATCTTCAATCTAGTAAGTCTTTCTAGCCCTTTCAAGTTAGTATATCACTTAATCTAGTGATTGTACATCCTTTAATCCATCCATTTTTGTGTTTTGATTAGTTTCCAAAAACAGAAAGAACACCGAGAACACATACTAAGTGTTCTTGGACTTTAAGTTCATTTCAAGCTTCCTCTATGTAAGTACTTCTATCCTAGAGTCATTTTAAGCTTGCTATACATGTTTATACCAAGGAAAAGTCCCAAGAACACCAAGAACAAGGTGTTCACGGTTTTGGGAGGCTCCCAAAACCGTAAACACCAAATATAGTGCCTTAGGGTGCTTTAGGGTGTCTAAATGCTTCACAATGCCTTAGGGACTTGTCTAGGTCCATCCTTAATGGGTGTATCACACAAAAAGCACCAAAATCATATATTTTTATTTTTTTACGGTTTGGGGAGCTCCCAAAACCGTAAACACCTCAAATGAGGTGTAAAAGTCCCATAAATGTCCCACGGTTGTTCCTTATGTCTAAATCTAACCTAGACTATTGCCATGTTTGAGCTAAGGACTTGAAGACCACCAAATACCAAACTTATGAGTTTAAGGTAGTAAACTCATGAGTTTAAGGTAGTAAACTTATGGAGAAATGGTCCTTAGACCGTAAACTCCATTTAGGAGTGTTTTGATGCCACACAACACATCCAAAGGTTAAATCATGAAGTAGGAATGCTTGGAATACCTTAGAAGACTTCAAACCAACAAATGGTCAAAAAGTTAGGAGTTTACAACCATAAACTCAAGAGTTTACGACCGTAAACTCAAGGGGTGTTGGTCCTTAGGGAGTAAACTCATTTTAAGAGTGTTCCTTGAACCCCAATCATGCTAGCCTTTCCCTACAGCACTTAGATGCACTTCTGAGCACTTATAACATTTATACAAAGTGTTTGTCATGCCTTAGAGTGTCTTGACTTTGTTTATTAGTTGTTTAAAGACTAATTGTTCATCTAAATATATCCTTATATGTTATTAGGATCTTTGTGCGTGTCTAAGTCTTCACTTGACACCAAGCACTCATCCGACACTTCCTTCCGATCCACTTGCTACATGTGAGTTCATACCCCTTAATCAACGTTTTAACTATTTTTAAATGTTTTTTTTTGGGGGGGGGGGGGGGATACAAGTAGAATTATGCTAATTATTATATCAATCACATGTGATTAATAAGCAGCATTTAAATGATTGGCTACTCATTATCCATTTTACTAAACAGTTTCTTTCAAATGTTTTTGTAGCATCTGGTACCTGGTACGTAAAATTTATCTAAGTATTTGTCATTTTTAGCCTTGGACTTGGCGAGTTGTAGGTCCGACTCGCCGAGTAAGGACGCGGTCCGGGGGCACGTTTAAGTTGGCGACTCGGCGAGTCACCGATGTTTGATGAAACCCTAAATTTCAAGGGTTTGCACCGTATTTAAACCCTTGTTTCCGCCCCAAGCTCGCCCCCATTCACCCTCAGAGCTCCGAACATCGTTTTTCCCCTTATTCCTTGTGAGATTGAAGTGTTTTTGTGTGTTCTTGAAGTTTTTGAGGAGAAAGAAGAGTAGATCAAGAAGAGGAGAAGGAGGCCAAGCATCTTTGTGACATCTCAACGTTTTCCTTGAGGTATAACTCGTTTCCCCTCTGTTTTCAAGCTTGTAGTCCCTAATAGCTTCATGAAAGTCCTTCTTGAGCCATTCTCCAAGCTTTTCTGTGCTTTGTGGGTTGTAATAAGTTGTTAGCCTTTAGATCTAGGCATGATTTAGTCTCTGGAGCCTGGATCTACTGCCTTTATGGAGTCATATTGCATGAAAGTCCTAGATCTACCTCTTTTGGTGCACTTTGAACCCTAAAACCTTCGTTGGTGATTATATACATGTAAAGTTGGAAACTTTATGTGTAAACTAGGCCCTAGGAACCCAGATCAATGAATGGCATGGACTGGATTCAAGAAAAATCACGTGTATAGTTTTTGCATGAGGCAGACTCGGCGAGTCGTTCATCTGACTCGGCGAGTCGTTCATCTGACTCGGCGAGTCGGGTCGCGAGTCCCCGGGTTGTTGCCCTTTTCGTGTTTGCGAGTTGGCGTACTGAGTCATAGGGTATGACTCAGTGGGTTGGAAGTCAGACTCACTCATGAAGTCACTCGACAAGTCAATGCCATGACTCGGCGAGTTCATGGCAATCTTCTTGTCTCAACAACAACTCGGCGAGTCACAGCTTAGAGTGTTCTTCGGATGAAGGCGAACTCGGCGACTTGTTAGTACAACTCACCGAGTAGGATGAAGGACTAGTGGACTTGGATATAGAGAAAGGGATTCGGCAAGTTGGCAAGCCAACTCGACGAGTCTGGTCAACTGGCAGTTGACTGTTTCTTGACTCATGACTTGTTAAGGGTAAATGGACAATTTACCCTGAGGGCGGTTAGCAGTATTTAACTAAGTGTTTGGTGGGAATTACAGTCGGAGGATTTCCAAAGCAGCAGCAGCAGACAGACCATTCCCACACAGATTAGCAGCTACTACGAGGTGAGTTGCCTTCAAGTAGCGGTGGGTCTAAGGCCACAATGTCGGCCCACCAGTAGGAGATGTATGATAGATGATTGTCTTTGTGATATCATCTAGGTTTGCTACTACCTGATATGTTATATGCTAGCATGATATGTTGTATGTGATAGTAGTAGAGTTCGGTTGTTAGGACCGAAGGGTAGTCAGACACCCCATAGACGTCTGACAGTATATGATGATATGTTTGCATGCTGGATTTTTATGTTATGTGTGATAGAGGTAGTAGGAGGGGACTAGTCCCCGAGTTCGGTTACTAGGACCGAAGGGTAGTTCAGGCACCCCAGATATGTCTGATAATATGTTATGTTATGATATATGTGTTAGTAGCAGTAGAAGGTGAAATAGTCCCCGAGGCTCGGTCGTCAGGACCGAAGGGTAGTCTGCACCCCAGAATGGCTTGACATGGGTAGCCAGCACCCCAGAATGGCTTGACACGGGTAGGTCAGCAGCCCCGAATGGTCGTACCGGGTACGTCAGGCACACCAGAAATGCCTGGCAATATGTATGATGTGTGATGGTATGGTATGCAGTATGATGGGGGAACTCACTAAGCTTCGTGCTTACAGTTTTAAGTTTTGGTTTCAGGTACCTCTTCTTCGAAGGGGAAAGAGTTGGCGTAGTAGCAGCCCATCACACACATGCTTCGTATTCCGCATCATGAGATCTTCCTGGGGATTTGTACTATGACATTATTATGTTTTATGAAATGTTTTCCAGACATGCGATATCTTTATAAAATGTTATGACCAGTAAACGTTTTAATTCGAATGTTTTGCTAAATATATGTTTTCAAAAATGAAATTTTTGGCTCGTATTTTTGAGGTGTTACAAGTTGGTATCAGAGCCCTGGTTTAAGGGATTCGGACACACCTTCGAGGGTGTTTGAACTCAAATCGAGGGATTAAAAGATTTTGGAGAAAGAAAATGTTTTCTAAAAAGGCTAGTAAAGGGTTCTAAGGAAGAACGAAGTGTGTGATGTGCGCGACTGGCCGAGCTCAAGTAAGTATTCCCCAATGTACCCATACAAGTTTATTTATGTTTATCAGTTTCTATAGAACAGCATGCTAGAATAGGACTAAGGATCTAGGAGTGATGCCTTATGTGCCTGCTTTATGTGCTTCAATATATGAAAAAGTTGCATGCTAGAATTGAGTAGACAGCAGTAGGGTAGCCTGTTTAGGTTATTCCTGATAGTACGATTTTATCGTTGTGTGCTAGATCAGTTTTTCTCTACGAGGATAGAGTTGCTTGAGATTGTTTTCTTTATGTCCAAATGTTGTTTGCTTTGTGCTATGTGGGCTTTGAGTGATGGGAGTTAGTTGTTAGGTGGATACGTTAAAGTCACATGTGATCAGGGTTGAATAATCTCAGAGTGTTGGATTTGACCCTATTGCGTAGCTCTTGTTTGAGTCCTAACCGCTATAGGGATGAGTTCCTTACTCGAAGGATTGTCCGAGCCTCGTCGCATGTGATTGTATTCAGGTAATAGCTAATTGGCATCACAAAGAGACCATCAACAGCTGAGGACTGGGATGGGTGGGTCATAGGTTTCCTAGGGAAAGCCTAGGATAAGAGTAGCAGTGATCAGTGGTAGTGGAAGGGACCTGGTTGAGTCGAGGCGGTCTTTGGGGAAGCTATGGATAGATGTGGAAGGTAGTATGGGTCCGTACTACTGAAAGCAGAGGATCCGTACCCGAACCGAGGAAGGCTAAGATAAGACCAAGGAACTTGTAGTGGGTGTGATCCCTCCAGGGGTATCAGTATCACTAGTAGTTGTTATTTCTTTGTATTTCAAAATGGTGGTACTACGCCCGAGGCCAGCAGTTGGCAGTACAGGAGTGGGATCGGGTTCAGGACCAGGTTCCGCGCTAGTAGATGAGGGGCTACGCGAGTTCATTGCGTCAGAGATCACCAGAGGCATCCTTGAGTCGACCCCCATTATCTTCGGGTCGATCAAGGAAGGGATATTGGAGATGATGGAGGATCGCCTCCGGGCATTCAGGAGCGACATGGCATTTGGCCAGTCAGGATCCCACACACTATCCTTCAAGGACTTTTGGGGCAGTGGTGCGCCGGATTTTCATGGGGCGAAGGACCCCATAGCTGCCAGACGATGGATTGCAGACATTGAGTCTTCACAGACGATTAGCTTCTGCTCTGAGGGGTCGAAGGTGAGATATGCAGGAGGATGTTTACGAGATCGAGCTAGGGATTGGTGGGAGTCCGTGAGCGACTCGTTGGGAGCCTCGGCTGTAGAGGCTATGACATGGTCGGACTTTGCGACCAGGTTCAGGGTAGAGCTTGTGCCGGCTGTCGACCTTCAGCAGCTGGCCAGGGAGTTTTTGGATATGAGACACACGACGGAGACTGTGGCGGAGATCACCGCCAAGTTCCGCGAGAGGGCATTATTATTGCCCCAGTATGCGGGTGATGAGGACATGAGGAGGACCCACTTCCATGACATGCTCCGAGCTGATATTCGAGAGCATGTCAGTTTTTTAGCTTGCCCTGCCTTGGACTCTATGATTGCCAGGGCGAGGGAGACAGAGATAGATCCGGAGCACGTCCGGAAGAGGAAGACTGAGGAGGGACAAATAGGAGGGGCTTCAGGGAAGAAGCCAAAGGGATCAGATGGTAGGCCGAAAGGACAGTCAGGATCGAGCCGCTACAGGAAATGCGGCAGGCCTCATGAGGGGGCATGTAGATTGGGATCGTCGGGCTGCTATAAGTGCACCAAGACGGGGCATTTTAGCAGGGATTGTACCGCCCCTGCACCTGTGACACAGACGTCTGAGTTGTTGTGTTTCCACTACAACCAGAGGGGCCACAAGAAGGCCAATTGCCCCCAGTTGACATCACCAGCGCCGATTAAGGCGCCAGCTCCAACTACCCTGCGGATTGCAGATGGCCGACAGGGCAAGTCAGAGGCTCCAGTGGTGAGGAGCCGGGCGTTTCAGCTGACTGCAAAAGAGGCACGCGCCGCACCCGATGTGGTGACGGGTATGATTCTTTCCCTCTACTTAATTTTATGATGTTATGTTATTGATATGTGCTCTATGTATATGCATTAGGATCGTTCCATGTGAACGGTATTTCGATTCAGGTGTTGTTCAATTTGGGTGCCACTCGGTCATTTGTTTCCCTTGCGCTTAGCAAGAGCTTTACTGAGTCCTCGGGCATGTTGGATTGCCCTTTAGAGGTAGAGATTGCCGATGATCGATCGGTGCGAGCATCAGCAGTGTTCAAGGATTGTGTTTTGAGTTTATTTGAGGAGCGTTATTTAGTGGATTTGGTTCCCATACCGTTGCGGGGGAACAAGCTGATTATAGGTATGGATTGGTTGAGCCCTAATGGGGCGGTGATAGATTGCACACAGCAGCTAGTGCGGGTCAGGACCCCAAGCGGGGGAGAGTTTGTGATCCACGGTGAGAGGCCACAGCGTGGACCTATAGTATGTTCAGCAGCGAGAGCTAGGCGCTACCTTCAGCAGGGATGCGCGGGGTATGTTGCGTACGTTATGGATACCCGGGAGACGGGTAAGGCGGCAGTGAGCGAGGTTCTAGTGGTGCGAGACTACGCTGATGTGTTCCCGGAGGAGCTTCCTGGAATACCTATGGAGCATCAGGTAGAGTTCAGGATCGACCTAGTTTCTGGTGCGGCTCCGATAGCCAAGGCACCCTATCGGGTGGCTCCTCTTGAGATTCAGGAGTTGTCTACACAGCTACAGGAGCTACTAGACAAGGGATTTATTCCTACGAGCAGTTCACCCTGGGGAGCCCCGATCCTGTTTCTGAAGAAGAAGGATGGGTCGCACCGGATATGTATAGATTACCGGGAGCTGAATAAGGTAACGTTGAAGAACCGTTACCCACTCCCGAGGATTGATGACCTCTTTGATTAGTTGCAGGGAGCATCTTGGTTCTCCAAGATTGATTTGCGTTCAGGCTATCATCAGATGAGGGTTAGATAGGAGGATATACAGAAGACCGCGTTTCGGATGCGTTATGGTCATTATGAGTTCGTGGTGATGCCGTTTGGGCTCACCAATGCTCCTGCCACGTTCATGGACCTCATGAACCTCGTGTGTAGACCGATGTTGGAGCGGTCTGTGATAGTTTTCATTGATGACATCTTGGTCTATTCCAAGACTCAGGAGGAACATGAGGAGCATCTGAGAGAGGTTTTGGAGACCTTAAGGAGGGAGAGCTTGTACGCCAAGTTCTCCAAATGTGAGTTTTGGTTGCGCGAGGTGCAGTTTCTTGGGCATCTCGTCAACCAGAACGCGATTTCAGTAGACCCGGCCAAGGTGGAGGTCGTGATGAGGTGGGAGGTTCTGAAGTCTCCATCTGAGATTCGGAGTTTCCTAGGATTAGCAGGCTACTATCGAAAGTTCATTCAGGACTTCTCCAAGATAGTCGTACCCCTGACACGGTTGACTAGGAAAGTCGTGGTCTTTCGATGGGGGCCTGAGCAGCAGGCAGCGTTCGAGACTCTGAGGCAGAGATTGTGCGAGGCGCCGATCTTAGCCCTGCCCGAGGGCATGGAGGATTTTGTGGTATATTGCGATGCGTCGATCTCAGGCTTAGGTGCAGTGTTGATGCAGAGGGGGCATGTCATTGCTTATGCCTCGAGGCAGCTGAAGCCTCACGAGGCGAACTACCCGACGCATGATTTAGAGTTGGGGGTGGTGGTCTTCGCCCTCAAGATATGGCAGCATTACCTCTACGGGGTTCGATGTACCATTTACATGGACCACAAGAGTTTGAGGTACCTCATGGATCAGCCGAATCTGAACATGAGGCAGCATCGGTGGTTGGACGTGGTGAAGGATTATGATTGCGAGATCCTTTACCACCTGGGGAAGGCTAATGTGGTGGCCAATGTGCTTAGCCGCTAGGCGGCACCGATCAGGGATGTTTGCATGAGGATGATTGTGGTGACTCCCCTGTTGGAGCAGATTCGGGAGGCTCAATAGGAGGCTATGAAGGAGGAGCATCGGAAGAGTGAGCGAATAGTGGGACAAGTCACTTCCTTCGATTATGATAGCCGGGGATTATTAACACTACACCGTAGGGTGTGGGTGTCGTATCATGGAGGCATGTGCCAGATCTTGATGGAGGAGGTGCACAAATCCCGATTCTCTATTCATCCAGGAGCGACGAAGATGTATCAGGATCTTCTTCTAGACTATTGGTGGCCCTGCATGAAGCGGGATGTGGCATGGTACGTCGAGCGGTGTTTGACCTGCAGGAAGATCAAGGCCAAGCATCAGAGACCGCACGGCAAAATGCAGCCGTTGGATATCCCGTTGTGGAAATGGGAGGATATTACGATGGATTTTATCACAAAGCTTCCACGTACGGCGCGAGGAGTAGATTCGATTTGGGTCATCATGGATCGGTTGACCAAGAGCGCCCATTTTATTCCGATTCCGGAGAGTATCTCGGCCAAAAAGTTAGCCGATATCTATATCAGGGAGATAGTGGCGCGACACGGGGTGCCAGTGTCAGTGATATCAGATCGAGATGTGCGGTTCACTTCCACGTTTTGGAAGAGGTTTGATGATGAGTTGGGCACTCGTCTGCATTTTAGCACCGCCTTTCACCCGCAGACGGATGGTCAGAGTGAGCGGACCATCCAGAATTTGGAGGATATGTTGCGGCGTGCGTGTTAGATTTCGGTGGTAGCTGGGATACCTATCTTCCCTTGGCTGAGTTCTCGTACAACAACAGCTACCACGCAAGTATTGACCGTCCCCCATTTGAGATGTTGTACAGTCGGAGGTTCAGGACCCTGATATGTTGGGGTGAAGTTGGCCAGAGGGTCATGGGGAGCACCGAGGTGGTTCTCAAGACGACCGAGAGAATCCAGCAGGTTCGGAGCAGGCTTCAGACTGCGCAGAGTCAGCAGAAAAGTTACGCCGACAAGCGTCGATCGGACCTGGAGTTCCAGGTCAGGGATATGGTTCTCCTGAAGGTGTCACCTTGGAAAGGCGTCATTCGATTCAGGAAGCGGGGCAAGTTGGGCCCAAGATTCATTGGACCGTTCAGGGTTGTAGCCCGGGTGGGCAAGCTGGCATATAGGCTGGATCTACCAGCCGAGCTCAGCCAGATCCACAGCACCTTCCATGTCTCCCAGCTGCGGAAGTGTCTCGTGGATGATTCAGTGGTGGTGCCATTAGAGGATATACAGGTTGACGACAGCCTGAATTACATTCAGCGCCCAGTCGCAATCCTCGACCGGAAGTCGAATGATCTAAGGATCAAGAGAGTGGAGCTAGTGAAAGTGCACTGGCAGCACTGCAAGGGTTCGAAATGGACATAGGAGCCAGTGGAAGAACTGATGGAGCCTTACCCCGATCTGTTTCAGGATCGAGCGGCGGACTTCGAGGACGAAGTCTAAAATAAGTGGGGGAGATTTGTAGCACCTGGTTCCTGGTACATAAAATTTATCTAAGTATTTGTCATTTTTAGCCTTGGACTCGGTGAAACATAGGTTCGACTCGCCGAGTAAGGACGCGGTCCGACGCCACATTTAAGTTGGCGACTCGGCGAGTCCATATTCTGGACTCGACGAGTCACCACTGTTTGATGAAACCCTAAATTTCAAGGCTTTGCACCCTATTTAAACCCTTGTTTCCGCCCCAAGCTCGCCCCCATTCACCCTCAGAGCTCCCAACATCGTTTTTGCCCTTATTCCTTGTAATATTGAAGTGTTTTGGTGTGTTCTTGAAGTTTTTGAGGAGACAGAAGAGTAGATCAAGAAGAGGAGAAGGAGGCCAAGCATCTTTGTGACATCTCAACGTTTTCCTTGAGGTATAGCTCGTTTCCCCTCTGTTTTCAAGCTTGTAGTCCCTAATAGCTTCATGAAAGTCCTTCTTGAGCCATTCTCCAAGCTTGCTTGTGCTTTGTGGGTTGTAATAAGTTGTTAGCCTTTAGATCTAGGCATGATTTAGTCCCTGGAGCTTGGATCTACTTCCTTTATGGAGTCATATTGCATGAAAGTCCTAGATCTACCCCTTTTGGTGCACTTTGAGCCCTAAAACCTTCATTGGTGATTATCTACACGTAAAGTTGGAAACTTTACGTGTAAACCAGGCCCTAGGAACCGAGATCTATGAATGGAATGGACTGGATTCAAGCAAAATTGCATGTATAGTTTCTGCATGAGGCAGACTCGGCGAGTCGGGTCGCGAGTCCCCGGGTTGTTCCCCTTTTCGTATTTGCGAGTTGGAGTAGTGAGTCATAGGGTATGACTTAGTGGGTTGGAAGCCAGACTCACTCATGAAGTCACTCGGCGAGTCAATGCCATGACTCGGCGAGCTCATGGAAATCTTCTTGTCTCAAGAACAACTCGGTGAGTTGTTCATACAACTCGGCCAGTCACAGCTTAGAGTGTTCTTCGGATGAAGGTGAACTCGGCGAGTTGTTCATACAACTCGGCGAGTAGGATGAAGGACTAGTGGACTTGGGTATAGAGAAAGGGACTCGGCGAGTTGGCAAGCCAACTTGGCGAGTCTGGTCAACTGGCAGTTGAGTGTGACTAAGTGTTTGGTGGGAATTACAGTCGGAGTATTTCCTAAGCAGCAGCAGCAGACAGAACATTCCCACACAGATCTGTAACTACTACGAGGTGAGTTACCTTCCAGTATCGGTGGGTCTAAGGCCACAATGTCGGCCCACCAGTAGGAGATGTATGATAGATGATTGTCTTTGTGATATCATCTAGGTTTGCTACTACCTGATATGTTATATGCTAGCATGATATGTTGTATGTGATAGTAGTAGAGTTCGGTTGTTAGGACCGAAGGGTAGTCAGACACCCCATAGACGTCTGACAGTATATGATGATATGTTTGCATGCTGGATTTTTATGTTATGTGTGATAGAGGTAGTAGGAGGGGACTAGTCCCCGAGTTCGGTTACTAGGACCGAAGGGTAGTTCAGGCACCCCAGATATGTCTGATAATATGTTATGTTATGATATATGTGTTAGTAGCAGTAGAAGGTGAAATAGTCCCCGAGGCTCGGTCGTCAGGACCGAAGGGTAGTCTGCACCCCAGAATGGCTTGACATGGGTAGCCAGCACCCCAGAATGGCTTGACACGGGTAGGTCAGCAGTGCCGAATGGTCGTATCGGGTACGTCAGGCACACCAGAAATGCCTGGCAATATGTATGATGTGTGATGGTATGGTATGCAGTATGATGGGGGAACTCACTAAGCTTCGTGCTTACAGTTTTCAGTTTTGGTTTCAGGTACCTCTTCTTCGAAGGGGAAAGAGTTGGCGCAGTAGCAGCCCATCACACACATGCTTCGTATTCCGCATCATGAGATCTTCCTGGGGATTTGTACTCTGACATTATTATGTTTTATGAAATGTTTTCCAGACATGCGATATCTTTATAAAATGTTATGACCAGTAAACATTTTAATTCGAATGTTTTGCTAAATATATGTTTTTCAAAAATGAAATTTTTGGCTCGTATTTTTGAGGTGTTACAAGTTGGTATCAGAGCCCTGGTTTAAGGGATTCGGACACACCTTCGAGGGTGTTTGAACTCAAATCGAGGGATTAAAAGATTTTGGAGAAAGAAAATGTTTTCTAAAAAGGCTAGTAAAGGGTTCTAAGGAAGAACGAAGTGTGTGATGTGCGCGACCGGCCGAGCTCAAGTAAGTATTCCCCAATGTACCCATACAAGTTTATTTATGTTTATCAGTTTCTATAGAACAACATGCTAGAATAGGACTAAGGATCTAGGAGTGATGCCTTATGTGCCTGCTTTATGTGCTTCAGTATATAAAAAAGTTGCATGCTAGAATTGAGTAGACAGCAGTAGGGTAGCCTGTTTAGGTTATTCTTGATAGTACGATTTTATCGTTGTGTGCTAGATCAGTTTTTCTCTACGAGGATAGAGTTGCTTGAGATTGTTTTCTTTATGTCCAAATGTTGTTTGCTTTGTGCTATGTGGGCATTGTATGTGATAGTAGTAGAGTTCGATTATTAGGACCGAAGGGTAGTCAGACACCCCAGATACATTTGACAGTATATGATGATATGTTTACATCCTGGCTTTTTACGTTATATGCGATAGAGGTAGTAGGAGGGGACTAGTCCCCAAGTTCGGTTGCTAGGACCGAAGGGTAGTTCAGGCACCCCAGATATGTCTGATAATATGTTATGTTATGATATATGTGATAGTAGCAGTAGGGGTGAAATAGTCCCCGAGGTTCGGTCATCGGGACCGAAGGGTAGTCAGCACCCCAGAATGGCTTGACACGGGTAGGTCGGCACCCCAGAATAGCCGTACTGGGTAGGTCGGGCACCCCAGAAATGGTTGGCGATATGTATGATATGTGATGGTATGGTATGCGGTATGATGGGGGAACTCACTAAGCTTCGTGCTTACAGTTTTCAGTTTTGGTTTCAGGTACCTCTTCTTCGAAGGGGAAAGAGCTGGTGCGGTAGTGACCCATCACACACATGCTTCGTATTCCGCATCATGAGTTCTTCCTCGAGATTTGTACTCTGACATTGTTATGTTTTATGAAATGTTTTCCAGACATGCGATATCTTTATAAAATGTTATGACTAGTAAACGTTTTAATTCGAATGTTTTGCTAAATATATGTTTTAAAAAATGAAATTTTTCGCTCGTGTTTTTGGGGTGTTACAATTTTTCATAAACACTTTATGTGTTTAAAACTCTTTATTACACTGTACATTTTACTCTGTATGTTACATTTCAAACTTATTTACAATTGTGTTTCAAACAAATGTTTCTTTATACTAAACTGTTTTATCAAACCCATGCCTTCAAACCATTTTATAGATTGACATCACGTCGATCTTTTCTTAGAAAATAATTATGTTCAAAGGTTTTACAAAACTTACTTTATGCTTTTATATTATAAATTGCATGCCTATATATTTATATTTATATAAGGAATATTCAAAAGACTTAGGAAGGCTATCCACCCTATTTCCTTTTCGCGTTTGAGATGTGGTCTGGTGGGATATCGGGTACCCGTCCGAAGGTCGTTTAAATATTAGTTATATATCATGTGTACATATATAGTCATAAGGGTCCTTCCAGTTCATCCAATGCCCTTGGGTAGCAATGGTATACATCTATGTCCATACGTACCAGTTAGATTACTAGTAAACTACCATATGTGTAGTTTAGGAAGATACTAGAACTATTACTAGAACGCGATATCATACATTGAGTCAGTTCATTCATGAGTCACTACTTGCTAGATAGAGAGATCATACATTACAGCTAGAACATTACAGTACCTTACTATGAGAACATATACAACTATACTAGAAAGAGAACATATACAACTATAATAGAAGGAGAACATATACAACTATACTAGAAAGAGAACATATACAACGATATTAGAACGAGTAACATTACATTACATATACATGAATACGTTAACCATTGTGATCTGAATCGGAGCGTGACTTCAATGTCATGGCCCGTGTTGTAGCTAGAGTCTCTTGAAGGGAGAGCGTGAGTTTGCGTATAGATCTATACTGGATTGACTATCCTACACCTTGCTACTAGCTACAGCCGGACCTGTAGGTCTGCGGGTACCAAACGTCATTTCATTTTACGACCTACATTTGTCGTTGTTTATCCAGTCGATAGTATGGTACAACTAATCACATGATACCTTAATATAAATTTGGTTTAAGGTAGTTAGTACAGCAGTAGTTCCTATAATACAACACTACAGTACTACATTAATTTCCCCTTTACATATATTTAGTGATCATTTCACTTAAACATTAAATGTACAAACTATATTTTGTTAATGATAGTTACACTTGGGAAAATTACACACTTTTACAAGAAATGAACATTTAGAACAGTTAAGTCTTGGTAGAAGACTACATTGAGAACAGTTAGGTCTTGGTAGAAGACACCCTTATATAATAATAGGAATCATAGGGATTTCTAGGGTTTTTCAAACGTTTACAGTTGTTTTACAAACATTTTTATACTTACAGTTCATATACACTTTCCATACTTACAGTTCATATACAAACAATTTCTTACATACAAATTAAGACACTAAAATACTTATGATCTCACCAGCTTTAAAGCTGATACTCTCTTTCAAAATAACTTGTATCCTCAGGTCATCAATAGACAGGTACCGATGCAAGGTTTAGAGAAGATGAAGCTCGTTCAAGACTCATCTTTCATTTTGATTATACTTTAGTGTTTATCACAATTTGTTAGAACACTTGTATTAAAATTTTGTTATTAATGCAATGGATGATGTTGTTGCTTGTTTACTACTTTTCATTATTGTGATACTGTATATGACGTCCTCTGCCCTAGAACGTTTCCGCCGTTCTTGATTTTGAGGTGTGACATTAGATAAAGTGAATAGAGGAGACATTAACAGATGAAGATGAAAGGATGATGAATTGGAGAAACAAATCGACCAAAAAAACAATTGACTCTCTAATAACTAAAACTAAAAATTACCGGAGTGGAGGTTGTGTTGCTGCGATGGTGAATAGAAATTGATGACAATTGGCGAACAATAGAATGGGTAATTGACTTACGACGAAGATGGTAACAGGTGAAGCATCCCTGAGATGATGGAGCGCGCTCGAAATTAGGCGGCATCATATAAGGGTTGGCGGAGAAGTAGTGGAAAGAAGAAACTGGAAGGTCGTAGTTGATCGAGGCGTAGATGGCGTGGGGTGTGGTGGAGTAATGTTATTGGGGAATAGAAACGGTAGAGAAGACTCTATTAGGAGAAGGAAGTCGGTGGAGGAATAGAAAAACACGTGGAAAAGTAAATTAGTTGTAGAGAAAGAGAATAAATAATTATAACCACAATAAAGAAAAATAATATATGACCAATACAAAGCAGCCACTGTATATATAATGTATATATAATATGAGCTCAAGAAAGAAAAAGCACAAAACATTGAACTTTTACTCAAAATACAAATTACTATACTAGAAAAAAAATTTGTTTTAACTCTGGCGGTGAAAGACAAATTAAAAATATAATATGTAATTTTTATATTACGTAGTTTATTTATTAGTATGACAAACTTGATATTCTCTTCGGTGATATAGTATTGAACTACTGTGAGTTCGAAAGTTCTTGAGAGCTTGCCGCATCAACAACATCCATGTCAGCAAGAAAAAAGTATAAAGTGGCCACCAAATCAGTCTTAGTAAAATACGTGGCCTCTACATGAATATCATAGCAGAATTAAGGATTATGTCAGCCCAGTTTCCGTTTTTTCTGGCCCAATTTTTAAACCCATTTTAAAACGTGGTCCCTACGTCTGTTTCCTTCTTTTCAAAGCTTTCACATTTTATTTTTCTCGTAAGTCAATCGATTTCATCTTTCATCTTGTTTTCTAAAAAAACCAGATTCTCAAATGAAGAAAAATGGGTCGATTGATGATGACAAAGAGCAAGTTTTTGATTTTTTATTGGTGATCATACGGATTAAGAAAGCCCTTTTACGTTTTTGTTTATTTTGATGAAGCAACAAATGGTTGTTTAATTTCTATTTACGTATTCAACAATGGAAATTACATAGCAGGAAACGATTAATCCCTGTGTATATGATTATTCGTAACCCATTATTTAACCATACTAATTAATGAACTCATTCTTATTTTGACTAAAAATTGAAGTTTTTACAACTTCCCTAGTTAATTAGATAACTTCTCTTTTTCTTTTGCATTGAAATGAAAAAAGATTTGAGGGTCCATCTATGTATGCCTTTTCATGAATCTACAATATATTGAAGGGTGTTTGGTCTAAGCTTTCAATTGTATAAGGTCCATTGTGTCATTTTATGTAATTCGGGGGGTATTTGGGAGTTTACGGCCATGGTTGGTGTTTACGGCCGTAAACAGGTTTACGGTAAACCCAGTTTGCGGCCAGCGTCCCCTATATATAGGGCTTGTCTAGGTTATTTTTCTGGTTGTTCGTCTAAGTGTTCACGGCCAGGCGTATTCGAGTTGTACCGGACGTTTTAATCTATAAACGTGTGCAAGCTTGATTTAATTCTTCTTCTACTCCAATTCTTGTTATATTTATTAATTGATTGCTTGATCATTGGCTAAGATCCATTTTTAGGAAAAGGGCGCACTGATAATGGAACAGAATTCAAGAATGCAGTTTTTGATCATATTTGCGCAAAAAAAGGAACTGTGCGTCAATACAGCTCTGTTTGCACACCTCAACAAAATGGTGTTGCTGAGCGGAGAAATCGAACATTAAAAGACGCTGCAAGGACGATGCTTTGTGATTCTAAGTAACCTGTTTTCTTTTGGGCTAAAGCGATTAACACTGCTTGCTACGTTCAGAATCGTGTTTTGATCAACAAAGCCCAGATGAAGACTCCGTACAAAATTATTTATGGTCATAAGCCTTCAGTCAGTCACTTACGTGTATTTGGCTATCCTTACACCCTTCTTCACCTGGAGTCCAACCCAAAATTTAATGCCAAAGTCGATGATTGTTACATTGTGGGGTATGCTGCACGCACGGCGTATAGGGTTTACAATAAGAAGACGAAGCAGATTGTTGAATCTTTCGACGTGTGCTGGTTGGAGGAAAATGAAACGGATGCTCGAATGGGTTGTGATTGGCTATTTGATTACACACCGTTGTTCAAATCCTTCAATGTGTCTTCAGATGGTTCGTCTGGTTCTTCCTCTGGCTCAAAGATTGCTCCTGAAGATGAAGATGAAGAAGTTGTTTACAGACCTCCACCGGTATCCTCTTCAGGACCTCAAGGGGAGTCTTCTGTTCCACTTACTAGTCCGAAATCTCGCATTCAACATGACGATACAGATGCTGATGCTACTCCTCTTACTCCTGTTGAAAGTGAGTTTATGTCTAGAGATGCTTCCGCTGTTACTCCAACTGTCATGGAACTACTCTTTCCTGAACAAATTGCTAATGAGTTTGTAGCAGATCCATCTGTGAGAAAGGTTCATCTGATGTGCAACATTCAACAAATGATGGAGTTATCAACATTCACAATCTTCCCGTCTCCCTCAATGACATCAGCCAAGATATACCCTCACACATTGAACGCGATCATCCAATCGAGAATGTCATTGGCCAACTGGGTGATGGTGTTAAAACAAGAAGTCAGAGTGGAGATATGAACACATGTCTCTATTCTTGCTTCATCTCTCAAATAGAGTCAAAGAACATTGAAATGGCTTTGAATGAGCCCAGCTAGGTAAATGCTATGCACGAAGAGTTAAATCAATTTGAGAAACTCGGGGTTTGGACGTTGGTTGAATTACCTAAGGGTAAAAAGTCTCTTGACACACGTTGGGTATACCGCAATAAGCAAGATGATTCCAGAGTCATAGTGTGCAATAAGGCAAGATTGGTGGTTCGCGGGTTTAGACAAATAGAGGTTCTTGAATACACTGAGGTTTATGCTCCAGTAGCTCGCTTGGAGGCTATTCGTATCTTCCTTGCATATGCTTTATACATGAACTTCACAGTTTATCAGATGGATGTTAAGACCGCCTTCTTGTATGGCAAGGTGAAGGAAGAAATTTATGTTGACCAACCCCTTGGATTTATTATCTCGGAGTTTCCTAATCATGTTTACAAGTTTGATAAGGCGTTGTATGGGTTACATCAAGCTCCTCGAGTGTGGTATGCAACTCTTACAAAGCACTTACTCGAGCATGGATACTCTCGTGGCACTATTGATCAAACTTTATTTATCAAGCATGTGGGTAATGATCAGATCCTAGTTTAGATCTATGTTGACGACATTATCTTCAGGTCTACCAGTCCGCAACTATGTAAAGAGTTCGAAGGCGTGATTAGGAGCACTTGGAGCACCTGAGGATGCAACATGTGGTGTGGATGGAACTTGAGTGGTCGCAACATTAACTGCTACTGTTTGCTGCCTCTTGGACGATTTGGCACCTTGACGCCCCTTTCTCTTGTTGTTCTTCCCTTCTTGCTATCATTTTCCTTCTTAACTTCAGTCTCCACTGGCTTCTCACCCTTCTTGTTGTTGTGGTCATATAGCTTCTTGGCCAATCTCTTGGCACTGTCGAAAGTTTCAGGATTTGCAGCTATCACGTTTCCTTGGATCGAGGAGGTTAGTCCCCAGATGAATTGTTCGATTTTCTTTCCTTCTGAGGTGATCATGCCAGGACATAATAGAGACAGTTCGCTAAACCTTGATATGTAGGCATCTATGTCGGCGTTCCGGACAGTGAGATTCCACAGCTCTTGTTCCATTTTCTGAATTTCACCACGAGGACAGTATTCAGCCATCAACATT
Source organism: Lactuca saligna (assembly GCF_052625555.1). Taxonomy (NCBI): domain Eukaryota; kingdom Viridiplantae; phylum Streptophyta; class Magnoliopsida; order Asterales; family Asteraceae; genus Lactuca; species Lactuca saligna. Next base: position 173,960,139 of record NC_136417.1, on the reverse strand, counting down.
TCTTTCATTTCTGCCCATGGCTTGGAATTGGCTACGGGGAGTGTCATCGATTCCACGTGTCCGTTCCACCAAGTGAGCGCTTGGTCAACCAAAGTGCATGCAACAAACTTCACCTTCATCTCTTCAGGGCAGTCGCATATCTCGAACACAGATTCCACCTTCTCGATCCATCGTTTCAGGGTGATTACTCCTCCAGTGTCATTAAAGGTTCGTGGTTTGGCGTTGGTGAAGTCTTTGTAAGAACATGTTTTCATGGGTCCTTGATTCATCCCGTTGTTCAAACTCCTGGCCCCTTGTCGGTTGACTCCTCCATTGTTCCCTTGGTGAATTTGTGCCATTGTTGCGGTGACCGCAGTAGATACAGCTGCCTGGAATGCAGCTGAGTTAACTTCGGGTGGGGTTGGTCCCGGGTTTCCGCGAGTGGGTCGTGGAGGCATCTTTCTGTCATAGAACGGAAAGATGTTGAGTGTATGTGGTTTTTGTGAGGTTGTGATCCTATAGACTAGGTGTGTGCCACAACTTAAGTACTTCTACAATTTAGCATACAATCAAGGATACATAACACATAGCAGATTATAACGTCATAATAAAACATATAAAATATTTCATTACTATTATCCGCACTTTGATACATGAAAATTTTGCTCGAAAGAGCATACATACGCGGTACTAGTTCGACAGCATAATGGCTCTATGAGTAGTGTAGTCACTTAAACATAGAGTCAGCGTAACATAATATAGATCCTAATGACCTAGTAAGATAAGTCTATCCCTAGCACTCCATGATGTGTCCTAAGATAGTGGCGAGATCATATGCTGAAGTGTTGAGCCAACAATTGAGCCATCTCAGTCATGTCTCCGATGACCTCATCCCTCTCTTGCTCAGCTTGCACTGCACGTGCTTCCATGGCGAACAGCTGTTGCCGCAGGGCGGCAATCTCAGCTTCGGGAGAGCGATTCTCCCTTGCGGGGTTCACTGGTGTGGCGGGGTGGTCCGGTTGTGCCTCGCCGACAAATGACGTGGTGTTATCCTTGCCCGAGTCTTGTCCTTCCCCCATGTCATCATCGGTCTCCTCAAACTCGTAGTAAGTGTCCGTGTACTCGTCAGGTCCGTTGTCGTGTGCTTCCCCCTGATTCCTTTCAGGTTCATCTTCGAGCATCCCGTGAGCCACTAGGACTTGATGAAACTGAATTTCCTGCTGCTCTCCTTCCATGAAGACTAGGAGAAGGTATACAAATAAACTATCATTATCCGATGACTCTACAACTATTGTATAGACTAAACGTATGTTCTCTTTTTGGTGATAAAGATGTATGTTCTTAGGTTCCCTAGCTATCACGATCTCCTCAGAACGTGTGATAGTTATACCTTGGAGGGAATGTAGTTGATCAGGCTACATCCACCTCTTGATATGACTAAAACAGTTCGGGCTTAACCGAGATACTAGCATTATCTTGTTTGGTTCGGTATTACGTTCTTTTTCCTAACACAAGCAAGGATGTTTTTATTGTTGTGTTTTACTTGTTTTGTTCAGATTTGTGTTAGTCCCTCTTTTTGGTTTATAGTTGCATATCAATGTGTGGTTAGATATGCTAGTTCACTATAAACAGAGCTCTGATACCAACCTGTCACACCCCCGAACCAGACGTCGGAAACGTCCGAGGGCTATTGTGACTCAATTGAACACCATCACAATGATTATACATGAATCATAACATCATTCATCACCATGCATTGAAATATTACAACATATATTGTTTACATTCAGTACATTGTTTTGAACATTACATTTCCATAACTTAAACCGTTCGATACTAATTTAAACAAAACACCATGACATCACTGGATACCTATTCTTCGATTTACCTGTTACCTGAGAATACAAGTATTTTGGAAAACGTCAACATATGAAATGTTGGTGAGTTCATAAGTCATGTTTGAAAAAGAATGATTTTTTTGAAGTTTGAAAACCTAGAAAATCCGATATTTTCTGAAATAAGTATTGTATATAAGAAAAACTGTGGAGATCCGTAGTATGCTTGTCGATTTTTTTGTAATCGTGTATAATTGTTAAACCTTGTATACATTTCATAGGTAAGAGTGTTGACTTCCTGGGAAAACCCGATGTTTTCCCAATACATAGAATTACCTATCTTATTTATTGTTATACCGATACGACGATTGTTTATGATTACCCAGGTGATATTGGATTAATTATGGGTTGTGAGTCGTTATAATCACGTATTAATGAAAATGATTAGTTTATAACTACCAAATACAGACGATCCCTTGGGCGTCGTCCGTACTACTCACTTAATCCAACCACCCTTACTTCTCACAGCCCCACAACTGAGGAGAAAGGAGGGTACGAAGTCCCCGTTATTTCCATAAGTCGTTCAAGGCTATCGTGAATGCGAAAGGCACTTGGCCCGACTCGCATTTGACTTCCCGACTTTGCTAGCAGTACCAATGGACCTTTGGGCCCAACAGCACAATAAAGCTATTGAAAGTCCTTTTACATGGAATTAGGTCATAGAAGGCCCAATAACATGTAAGCGCGTTCCCTTCGGGCCTAAAGATCATGTTATTGGGCTAGCTAGGCCCAACAAGCACAATTTGAAACTTTCAAGCCCAAAGATTGAATATTGACTTCTCGTAAATTTCGCGTGTTTATTGAAGTACTAACGTTTAATGATTTTTGTTTTGTAATTGATCCGAGACCGAATCAAATCGTTTGGTAATGATATTGGTGTTGAAGGTGTATTTGTTATTACGTTTCGCCGGTAGTCGTAGTGCTCGTATTTTATCTTATGGGATTTATTTGTTTATAAGTAAGAGATTACCTTTTTATGACCCTTCTTGGATAAAATTTACATTTTTAATCCTTTATATAAAAGAATTTCCACTTTAGTCCTTAAACCATTTTTCTTGACACTTTAGTATCAAAACTTATTGAAAAGACATTTTCAGTCCAGATTTACTTAATAAACAGCTTAAGTCCTTCAAAAAAAGAAGTTTTCTCAGTTGGAACCCCCATATTTTTGCAATCTTTATAGTTTTGGCCCAAAATGGAAAATTTTTGCATTTTTGATCCCTTTTGAATTTGAAAAGCATTTTTAAACTTTAAAATAGTTTTAATACACTTGTAATCCCCTGTTTTACAGAAAAATTCATTTTCATCCCCTCTATTTCAAAAATCTCGCAATTTGGGGCTTATTCGGCCGAAAAGCCCATTTTTAGCCCATTATGTTCAAAATTTACATTTTAAGCCCCTCAAAAGTGTTGATATTCAGAAAAATTATATTAGAAACTGTTTGGACCATTTTCAACCTCCAAAAATTTTCATTTGTTGTGTTGGGCCTTTAGATTTTGTATTTTTGACAATTTGAGCCTAAAAATGGGTTTTATGTCCAAAAATGTTCATCCTAACCAAATAAATTATTTTTCTTAACTTGATTAGTGAAAAATAGTATAAGTTATGTTTATTTCATTCCTCATGTTGTAGATCTCGGTTTTTAGGTACTTTTTGGCTAACATATTCATCACAAAACACATAAAATCATACATAAAAGCGTAAAAATCACACAAGGCATACATTTACTCATAGATCTACACATTTTCTTGTATTCTCCCCCATAAAAACTCATAAAAACCAAAAAAGAGGGGGTATGAAGCTCACCTTGGGTGTGGTTTCTGTTTTTGGAAGGAAAAGATGAGAAGAATTTGATCCTAGCAACCTTTCTTGGAAGATCTTGAACTTGGATGCTTCTTAGGTGCTAGATCATAAGTTTGAATGAATTAAGAGGTGATTTTTGAATGAAATGAAGTAGCTAGCTTATGGATCTAAGCAATATCTTACCTTAGATGATGATTTTTATGTAAGAAGCCCCTTGAACACTTCTTAGATCTTGAAAATATGGAGGAGAAATGAGAGAGTTTCTTGAGAGAATTGTGAGTGAAATGTATGTGTATGTGTCCTTGGATTCGGCCCAGAGCAAGAGAGAGAGGGAGAAGAAGAGAGTGCTTGCATAGAAGTATGAGAAATGCATGGAAATCCTTTAGGAAATTGTGAGGTGGCAAACACACAAAGTCAACTCTTCCTCTTTGTGGGCTTGGGCCGAGAATGGAGAGGGAGAGAGAAGATTTTTGGGCTTTTTGCCCCTAAGCCTATATTATAGTTATGTTAAGTGATGTTTGGTCCAAATAATCATAAATGTGTGTCTTATGACCTATTAGGGCTAAATTAGGTTAATCATGGCCCAAAATGGTTCATATAATTAATTTATTTCATTCTAGGCCCAATATGGCCCAAAATATTGAAATACACGGAAGTGGGTCCAATTAGAGCCAATTTAAGAGTTCTAAACCCAAGATAGTCAAATTGGAAGATTATTGGTCCATTGGGCCCAATAAGGAAGTCCTAGTCCAAAATGGACTTAAACAAAAACTCTTAGAGTTTCCAATTGCTTGTTGACTACTTGAAATGCTTGCATAGGGTGTTTGTTTGAAATTTTGTTGTCATAGAGTATGCATCATACATGCTCTTATGTCTTTGATTCACAATTTGACTTAAGTGTTGTAGTTACAAGGCACAAAAATTTCTAGTTGTGACAAGAAATCACTAGATCAAATCTCATGATTCAAACATTAAATTAGTTATTTAGATAGTTAATTGGACGATCATTGTGTGAACTGTTTTTATGATTAATAGTATTAGTTATTCGGACAAAGATAATTAATCTTTACAAAAATTATCGATTTTATTTTATTAAGAATATTGTTCCTTCATTGAAATTTAAGAGACAAAAAACAAAACATAAAGTAAAACTGTTTAATACTAATCTCCCAATACGATTAATAATTAATCCTTATCAAAAATAAGAAAACCCCAATAGAAGAAGACCAGAAATTGATTTGGAATCAAGTATGCCCCTTAGCAATGGTTAATCTCAAATTTAACATTATTCTATTTTATTAGGCATATTGTTCATTTAATAAAATTTAAGAGGTACAAAAAATGACAAAATTACAAATTTGGTCATTGTGGTTTGCAAAAATCTATGGGATCCAAAAAGTTTTCAGTTTGCACAGAAGGTCTAAAATCAAGTTTTTATGGGTTTTAGTACATTCCATTCTTAGTCCGTTCGTTTTGAGTCGTTAGGACCATCACCTACCCTCCATGTGAGAGCATGAGGGTATTTTGATCATTTTAGATTCTTATTTTAAATAATATCAAATTTCTCCTTCATATACACCTAGTAATGAATAATACAAATTCATTTAACTTCTAATAAATTAACAATAGGAAAAGAGGCGAATTCAATATATAAGTGAAAATACTTTAAAATACTACTTTAATCAAGTTCTTAGTTTGTTTGTTATATAAAATCTAGTTTAATTTAGTTTAAACAAAACCTTCAATTCACTTTTTTGTCTTTAGTTTAATTAATAATTTAACTTTATGATTCAAAATCATACATGTCATTTTGTGTTCAATACTTGGTCTTACCATAACTATATAGTTACATAATTTGCTACACTTCCTAATGTGTGTTACAATGTAAGTACGATAGAATCAGTTTAATTAATTTTAAACATTGATAATTATTATATATAGTTAAAAACACATCACAAATGATTTCAAATATCCAAACAATTAAATGGAATAATTTGGAAAGTATTAAAAGTTTCAAATGAACATGGTTCGTTATAAATGGTTTACAAGTTATCTTATAAAAGATGTAATACTTACTTTTACGGACATCGTAGAACCCTTTTTTTAACCTTTGAGCTTTAAGGAAATCATAGATCTATAATTTCAAACATGGTTCTAAAAGGCACATCATGACGCAAGGCGGATGTAGCTGTTACGAAAACGTCAAATACGGGTTTGATGAGCGTGGCGCCAATATAATGTGTGGCGTGAGTCCTTTTTTTGAAAGGGTAGGTTTTTTGTTTTTTGTTTTTTTTTCTGATCGAACATGAAACAATGGATTTTTTGTTAACTTTTTTATATTAAATGATAACATAACACTTCTAAAAACTTAATATATTTAATGTAATTCTATAATTATACGATTTATCTTTTTTAAAGTATATAAAATTGCCATGTCTTGAAAAACATAATGAACCGCCTAGGTTTATCATGACTTATGCTTGACTTTTTCGTCAAACTCAAGCATCACGTTATTTAGAACATTGGTTTCGAAACTATAACATTTGTTTTATATATAATAAACTTAAATTATAATATTTATAATAATTGTAAAATTATTAAAAATAGCAACAAACATATTACATTTATGTGCAAGATTTTCATTTGTTTCCAAGCAAATTGTCAATATGGAAGTATTCAGGTTCTATCTATAAAATTTGACGGTTATTTTTTTTATGAATTGTGTTGATTTTGTTATATTAATCTCTAACCACTAACAAACCGTTAAAAAAATTACATAATTTATATGTTAAAATTTAGGGTAATAAAAGATAGGATTTTACACTTAAAAGTCTTATTATTTTGAATTTTTTTGATAAATTCTCAAATCTTTTTTAAAAAAAAAGTCTCGATTATTTAATACTTTTCCAAATTAACGATTTTTTTTTAATAATTTTAACAGGAAATCATAAATTATGTAATTTTTTCAACATAATAAATATTTTATGTTATAAAAAAATTAATTTTATAATTTTTTTTTTCTGTAAACAATAAAATTTTTCTATATAAAACCCTACTATGGGCTCAACGGTCACATTTATAATTTATTGGAAAGTTACAACTCTTTTATGAGGTTTCTCAAAGTGAAGTTCAACATCAAAGTTATGGTGTGTAAATAATAGATTATGGATCAAAAAGTTTAGTCGAGATACCGTTACCATTCATATGCATTAAAGCCGCACTACTTCATTTTATGACATGTACAATTCAATTTATCTATACAAGTTTCCATTTAAAACATAAAGATATACCTTTTGATTATATTAAAATATAGACAAATTATCTCATATATATATATATATATATATATATATATATATATATATATATATATATATATATATATATATATATATATATATATATATATATATATATATATATATATATATATATATATATATATATATATATATGGTTAGGTTCACGTGAGACGGCCTAATTTTGTGAGACCGTGAGACGCATTTTTTTATTTTTTTTATTTTTTTAAATTTTTTTTAGTTAATTCAAGTTTCGAAAATAATATTAAATTTTTTTTTATTTTACCATTTATTTTGCATTTTAAAAATATTTTTAGAATATGTACATTGTAATATTCCATTTAGAATATTTCACGTATTTTTCAAAAAAATAGGATTTTTTTTTTATTTTTTTTAGTTAATTCAAGTTCCGAAAATAATATTTAAAAAAAGAATTTTTAGATTTTTCCATTTATTTTGCATTTTAAAATTATTTTTTAGAATATGTTAGTGTAATATTCTATTTAGAATATTTCACGTATTTTTCAAAAAAAAAAATCAAGATTTTTTTAATTTTTTTAAAAAATTTTTTTAGTTAATTCAAGTTCCAAAAATAATATTTAAAAAAAGAATGTTTGGATTTTTTCATTTATTTTGCATTTTAAAATTATTTTTAGATTTGGTCTTACGGTCTCATAAAATTAGCGTGATCTCAAATAATCCTGAACCTATATATATATATATATATATATATATATATATATATATATATATATATATATATATATATATATATATATATATATATATATATATATATATATATATATATATATATATGAGATATGAGATAATTTGTCTATATTTTAATATAATCAAAACGTATATCTTTATGTTTTAAATGGAAACTTGTATAGATAAATTGAATTGAACATGTCATAAAATCAAGCATTGCGGCTTTATTGCATATGAATGGTAACATATATAATGGTTAAAATAATCCTTCGAGTAAAAGACTCATCCCTGCAACGGTTAGACTCAAACAACATCTGCGCAACAGGGTCCAACCCTTCCCACTGAGATTATCCAACCCTGTTGTGGGATGCATAGGACTTCCTAATCAATTAGCTGTCTTATACCGTCGTTGTCTTACCATCACCGCTACTGACTAAAAATTCCGTTGTCTCTTATCCACCTTCCGGATGAACCGAGACCACCCTGGTCGCTAGTCCTAACATAATCTCTCAGTCGCTCCCAGCGACGTTCGAAGAAACTTTGGCCACCTAATACTGCTCCATCTACCCTGCCACTCTGGCGCTACAAGTCCTAGGATCCTCGGTCCCCTAACTTGACCCTAAGGTCTTTACCAGGTCCCACCTGTGCTACTAAAACTCACGGGCCTCGCCTATGGGTCTCACCCGACTAAACTACCGAGCAACCCTGCTCTAAGGTCTCACATCTACGACTACTCACATACGAGCCTCACCCATGGATCTCACCCAACTACATCCTGGAGTGGTCTCTCCCAAGGCCTCACCTTTCTAGGCTATGCAGGCTATTTCCATACTATTCTCATCACCTACCCATACCTGATCCTTACCTTGATCAATAGGAGGTAAGGGCCTTGCCCAAACTCCGCTAACTAGGACATACGAGCCCCCACCCACTCTCCGCTAACTAAGCTACCAGGGAATGCTACAACTTACCGGTAGTCTTACAACACCTTCCGTGCTAACTGACCGTTGTTGAATGCTACGGCTACCCTATAGTCTTACAACACCTTCCACCACTAGCTCGCTGATGGAAATATGTTGCGGCTCTCCCATCGCTCTACCATGCTCTACATGTTGTCTCTGCCCCTGACTACTAATACGAAAGCATCACATGCCAACCGTTCTCAAAATCCTCATTCCAAATCTCTCGACTCCTATAGGCGATCTTCGAACCCGAATTCCAAATCAGATACTAACCATCTTGATTACATGAACTAACTGTTGGGAAGTTTCTCAAACTCTCAATGCTGAACTCCTCAATCCATCAATCACTGTGCTACTTCCTTTCCTTCTCAGAGATTGTGTACTCATTCTGGATTTGCGTGCTCTTACTCGTGTACACTCGGAGGGTTCTCCCCCATTTTGATCCTTCTTATACCTCGCTGCTCAATGCTTGATAGAAATTCCCAATCTTCTTTACTATACTGCAGTCAATCTGCTGAAAATTCCAAGCTTGCCACAACTAGGGTTATAACTAATCCATCACTCAATAACACCTTCCCGAATCCAGCGAACCACTATTGAGTTCCACACAAGCATGCTATAGTTACTGCATCCCAAGTAACCTGCTTCCATAGGGTACAACCCTCTAACTACCATTTTATTATCCAAGGTATGCAGATGGCATATAACTAAATCAAAAGCAAGCCGCCCAATTCTAAAATACTTATACCAATAATGATGTAGAACCATAACAATATAATCATGAATAAAGAAAACAGAGAACGGAAAACACACACGTTCGGAGCTGCTCGCTTCTCCATGGTAGTCATCTAAAATGCCCTGCCTCCTACCGTAGGCGCCTCTGCTCGGTCCTGACGGCCATCTGTGATCCTCAGAGTTGCAGGGGCAGGTGCTATCACCCATCCTGCCGAAAGCAAACTATGACACTGGGCCTTCTTGTGGCCCCGCTGACTGTAGTGGAAACATATCTGGTCTGATCCCTGTGTGGTGGTAGCAGTACAATCTCTGCTAAAATGACCAGTCTGACTGCACTTAAAGTAGCCCGAATCTCCACCACTACCACTCCTACACGCTCCCTCGTGCGTCCTGATGCACCTCCCGCATCGGCCGCGACTCTGGTAATCCCTCGATCTCGCATCTGACCCCTTGGGCCTTTTTCCCGAACCTATGGATACCTGAACCTCATCCGGCTTCCTCTTCCGAATTTGTTCCAAATCAATCTCCCCCTTTCCGTCCCGAGTGATCATATCCTCCAATGTGTTGCAGTTGGACGTGCTCACAAACTACCTGATGTCATCCCTCAACATCCCGTTGTATTGGGCCTTCTTTATCTCCTCATCTGCGACATACTGCGGAACAAGAAGGGCCCTCTCCCTGAACTTGGCGGTGATCTCCGCCACAGTCTCAGTAGTCTGCGTCAAATCCTGAAACTCTCGTGCCAACTATTGCACCTCAATAATTGGTGAAAACTTAGCCCTGAACCTGGCCGACAAATCACTCCATGTCATTGCGTCCAACACGACATCATCACCAATGGCATGTCCACCTCCTCCCACCAATCCCATGCTCTGTCCTTTAGAATACAGGAGGCAAGTCAGACCTTGTCCCCCTCGGGACACCGGCTCGTACGGAATGCAATCGTGACATCGGCCAACCACCTGCTGCTGGCAATGGGGTCCCTGGCCCCATGATAATATGGTGCTCCGCAATCTCTAAACTCTCGGAACATCAAGGTACGCTCTCCCATCAAGGCCATCATCTCGGTACGGAAGGATCCCAGCCTCTTATCCAAGATCTCTAGTATACCCTCCTTGACCGTGCCAAAGATCACAGGAGTCTGATCTAGTATGCTGTGTGTAACCTCCGCTGATACAAACTCTCTCATATGCTCCTCGAGCTGCTCGGTCCCTGAACCTAAGCCTTATCCCTCTCCGACACCTGACCCGCCCACTGGTCTCTCACGCAATGTCACCATGCTGAAAACATATCACAATAACTATCAGGATACTCATCACTGCTGAGGGATCATACACACACACTACAAGTTTCCCGGTCTCATCTCGGCCCTCCTCGAATCGAGTACGAATCCTCTGCTTTCAGTAGTATGAGCCCATACTACCTTCCACATCTATCCGTACTTTCCTCAAGAATTGCTTCAACTCCACCAGGTCCCTTTTTCTACTACTACTGCTCCCAACACTATCTCATCTTAGGCTTATCCTAGAGAGACCTCTGACTCCACCTAAACCAGTCCTCAGTTGTTGAAGGCCTCTTTGTGATGCCAATTAGCCATCACCTGAATATCATCACATGTGACGAGGCTCAAATAATCCTTCGAGTAAAAGACTCATCCCTACAAAAGTTAGACTCCAACAAGAGCTGCGCAATAGGGTCAACTCCAACACTCTGAGATTATTCAACCCTGATCACATGTGACGTGACGTATTCACCTAACGACTAACTCCCATCACTCAAAATCCCACAATGCACAAAGCAAGCAACATTCAGACAAGGGAAAATCTAACCATAACACACTCAAGCAATTATAATCTCCTATCAAGAACCTATACTAGGATGCAACATAATCTCATATACTCAGGCATAACCTAAACAGGATACCCTAGTACTATCTAACCAATACCATCATGCAGCTCAAAAGCACATATAACATGCACATAAGGCATCCTCCCTAGATCCTTTGTCCTAATCTAGTACGCTGTTCTACTAACTGATAATCATAACATAAACTTGTATGGGTATTTCGGGGTACTTACTTGAGCTCGGCTGATTGCATGCACAACACCCTTTTCTCTTATCAAAGTTCTTTTCTTTCTGAATTCTTTTTGCTTTTCTAAAACTATTTCATTTCTCAAAACTCTTTCACAAAACTGTCTTTTCATTTTGAAAACTTCTATACGAATTCGTTAGTTTGAGTTCAGACACAACCGAGAGTATGTCCGAGTCCCTCAAACCAAGGCTGTGATACCAACTTGTAATGTCCCAAAAATCACGACCGAAAATTTTCTTTAAACATTACTAAAACCATATTTATAAAAGCCATGTCATAATTCATAACATAAATTTAGAGTATTAATTCAAAACATATTCTCATTATCAGACTAAAACATCATAGGCTGTCTAATTAACGGTGTGTGCCATGCATTCACCCCGAGCTCTTCCCTCCGCTACCAGAAGTACCTGAAACCAAAACTGGAAACCGTAATCACGAATATTAGTGAGTTCCCCAACCTACCACATACCCTGCACAAACACATATAACACATACTGGCCACGTCCTCTATTTTGGGCCTCGCCTCTACCTCGGGCATTGCCCGCTACAACGGCCCCGCCGTTCCAGGCCGCACTTGGCTTCGATCCTCGCTCGGATATAGATCTGTTTCTTTTAGGCCCCGCCCGCTAACCACATAATACAAAATAGCATATAACACATAACTCAACATACCCTACTGTATTCTTTTCGTAAGGTCTCTCCTGTCTTAGGCCTCTCCTCTATCCTGTTACTAGTGAGTCTAGGAACCCCGTCCAAGCTCCTACTGTAAGCGAGACACGCCCCCCCCCCTCGCCCACACTCACTCCATACCTATATCGGGCCTCGCCCCTGCTCTGATACTAATGAAATATGGAACACCATCCATACTCTGCTATTGGTGAGATATGGGACCTCGCCCACACTCACCTCCCTACCAGGCACATACATGCATCACACAGAAAACAAGTATACTCTATTATGCAAACCACTCCTTGGGCACCCGCCCGACAACGGACCTTGGTCCTGAATATCATAATAGAAAACAGTGCCTAGGGCTAACCCCCGGGTCTTCATACTCATAACTACATAGGCCGACATTGTGGCCCTAGACCCATTCACACAAAAGGGAAACTTACCTGCACTGCTGAACTTTGCTGATAACCCTCTGGCTGCTGTCCGACAATTATCTGAACTGCTGCTCCACTAGCTCCCCATGCTACCAATAACAATATATATCACTTAGATCCAAACTAAACTCTATAAGTCAACTAAGCCCACTCTTGACAAAGTCCAAGTCCTGTTCAAAGTCAACCTTCCTGACTAACTCTACTCGCCGAGTCAACTCGTTGACTCGTCGAGTCCTTATACACAGAAACTCTCACAATACATCTCAAATCGCTGAGTTACCCCATCAACTCGTCAAGTTCAATGATCTTCGAGTCCCATCCTGTCCAACTCACTAAGTCACCACTCAACTCACCGATCTAAGTCTTAACCAGAAATGGTTGAGGTTATGAGATCCAACTCTTCGGGTCCCAGAACAGACTTGCCGAGTTGTTCTTCCAACTCGTTGAGTTCCTACCTATCTTCATACAACTCATCGTTTCCAAGAATAGACTCGCCGAGTAGCTTTAGTTCTTAATCCATACAGTGGCTTTTCGAGCCATGCAGGGGATCCAAACTGTAGATCCACTCTTCTAAGGCCCATCCTTCACGTAAAGTTGCAAACTTTATGTGAAACCAAGGAGTTATAGGCTTAAAACTCTCTAGGTCTAGGGTTTGAGACAAGCATACTTCACCAACACACCAAAGACTGATACTTTATGGGTTTCTTGGCCGTGACAACTCTAGATCCGAAGTTCTCTTTCCTCACAAAGGCACAATACATGAATTGGCCTTGGAAATGGCCCAAAATGATAAAATATAACTAGGAAAGGGAATCTGAATGAATAACATCCAAGGTATGAGCTCCATACCTTCCAATGATCTGAAATAGGACACCAACTCAGAGCCCACTGCCACTTCTTGAATCATCTAAGGTTCATTTCTTCCTTTTTGCTTCTATGAACCTAAATGGCAAAGAAAGCTTGAGAGTGATACAATGGAGGCTCAGGGTTTCGAGGGAAGGTAAAGGGAGTGATGGAGGCTGGGGTGAAGGCCTGAAATGATGCTTTAATAGGGCACTAACTCGAAAATCAGGGTTTCCCATCCAAGACCTGACTCGTCGAGTCAGTCCCTCCGACTCGCTGAGTCAGTCACTTAAATCCCGACACGGAACCAACTCCAACTTGTCGAGTTCACCTATGGACTCGATGATTTGACCCCTTTGACTTAGGGTTTTCCTTTCCTTTCTTGGTTTTTCTGATTCTGAGTGTTACATAAAGATATGGTGGCAATCCCTAATATCCCATTCTTTTTCTCTCTTTTTTAAAAAAAAAAAAAAGTGGGTTGTGAATGTGGAAAAGAATGGGTTCACGGCCCAAATGAATTCATAGCCCATTAAGGTTAAATAGAATGGTTCACGGTCCATTATGACCCATGACAAATAAGTGAGTGATTTTAGGCCCAACATGGCCCAATTGCTATGGTTTGCGAATCTGGGCCAAACTAGAGCCCAAATGGGTTTCATTGGCCTAAAATCATCAAATAGAAAGTTTATTGGCCCATTATGCCTAATAAGAGGATCCTAGTCCATACTGAATTTGAACTGGGATATTTAGGATTTTAGACCCATAGTTAAGTATATGAGATGTATTCTATTAGGTTTTTGAACTTCACTTAGGAGTTTTGATTCAAATAGATAATTTTTATTGAGCATAGAGTATGATATCTATTTAGAGTACAAGCCTTACAATAGTTGATGTTTTCATGAGGACATAATTCCATAGCTAAAATGCTAATTATGACATCATCCCCTCATTAGAGGGAATTTCCTCCCGAAATTCTTTTGAAAGGTAGGATCATGAACAATAGAATAAGTGACAATACTTCTGCTTCATCTGGTCCTCGAATTCCGATGTGAATTCTGGTCCACGCTTAGCATTCCATCAAACCTTCACAATCGGAATGCGACTTTGTTTCGTACGCTTCACTTCCCTATCCATTATCTCGATCGGTTCATCGACGAACTGGAGATTTTCGTTTAATTCAATCTCTTCTAGAGGAATGAAAAGGGTTTCATCTGTTAAGCACTTTCTCAAGTTCGAAACATGGAGCATAGGGTGTACATTGCTGAGCTCTGCAGGTAGCTGCAACTTATAAGCCATCAGAGCAATTCGGGCAAGAATCTCAAACAACCTGATGTATCGCAGATTTAGTTTTCATCTTTTCCCAAAATAGATCATTCCTTTCTAGGGAGAGACCTTTAATAGTACTCGATCTCCGACTTGGAATTCCAGGGGTTTTCGTCGTTTGTCAGCGCTACTCTTTTGTCGGTCACGCGACGTTTGGAGTCGGGCTTTGATTTGGATTATCTTCTATGTAGTTTCTTGAATGATTTTTGGTCATGTAAGAGTGTTGCTCAACAATTTCCCTCTTGCCAGCTGGGTGTCACCCACCTCATCCCAGCAGAGAGGCGATCTGCATTTGCGACCATATAAGGCTTCAAAAGGAGCAACCCTTATACTTGTATGCTAGTTGTTGTAGTATGAGAATTAAATAAAGGGAAAGTAGGTATCCCATGACTTTCCGAAATCGATCACATAGGCTCGGAGCATGTCTTCGAGTATTCGGATGGTTCGCTCACTCTGGCCATCAGTTTGAGGGTGGTAGGCAGCGTTCATGTCAAGTTGTGTCCCCAAAGACTTCTGGAGTAACTGCCAAAATTGTGAAATAAATCTACTATCAAGATCGGAGATAATAGATATTGGCACTCTATGAAGTCTCATAGTCTCAATGATATAAATTCATGTAAATCTTTCCATCTTATACGATTCTTTTATTCGTAGGAAATGAGCAGATTTAGTTATCTATCGACAATCACCCAGATGACATCCAATCCATCTGCTGTCTTAGGTAATTTGGTTATGAAGTCCATAGTAATCCTTTCCCATTTCCACTCAGGTATTACTTGTTGTTGTAAAAATCCTGAGGGCTTTTGATAATCCACTTTCACTTTGGCGCAAGGGAGACACTTACCCACATAAGTCGCGATATCTGCCTTCATATTTGGCCACTAATAATGTTGTTTAATGTCCATATACATCTTATCCGAACCTGGATGGATGGAATATCGCATTCTATGAGTCTCGTACATGACTATCTCTCTGAATCCCCCAAGTTTAGGAACCTGGATTCGATTCATGAAGTAGTAAGTTACGTCCTCTGTGGCTTCAAAGTTTTTATCCATCCCACATAGTTATTCATTTATGGCATTTTACAGCTTAAACGCATCTGATTGGGCTCCTTTAATCTGTGAGGTTAGGTGAGAGTAGATAGTTATTGATAAAGTCTTCACCCGACAACTTGCTTATTCTTTTCTACTCAGGGCATCGGCTACCACATTATTCATGCCTGGGTGATACTTGATATCACATTCGTAATCATTCAGCAACTTAACCCACCTTCACTGCCTGATGTTCATCTCCTTTTGGTTCAGAATGTGCATGGGGATCTTGTGATCCGTGAAGATGGTGCACTTCGTACTGTAGATGTAGTGTGTCAAAATCTTTTGGGCGAATATCACATCTACCAACACGAGATCATGGGTGGTGTAATTCACTTCATGAGTCTTCAATTGCTTGGATGCATAAGCTATCACCTTTCCACGCTGGATGAGGAAACAACCTAATCCTTGGTTCAAAGCATCGTAGTAGACCACGAAGTCTTCGGTTCCCTCTGGTAAGGATAGCATTGGTGCACTACAGAAGACTCTCTTCAAGGTTTGGAAGGCAGCTTCTTGCTTTTCTGTCCAATTGAAAGATACGCCGTTTTGTGTCAAGGTGGTCAGGCGTTTGGCTATCTTTGGAAAATTATGGATAAACCTTTTGTAGTAGCCCGTGAGGCCCAAGAATTGTCGCATTTATGTTGGTGTCTTCGGTATCACCCAGCCTTCAATGGCCTTCATCTTGGAAGTATCTACTTAAATCCCTTCCTTACTGACTACGTGTCCCAAAAAGTTTACACTGTGAATCCAGGACTTCCATTTTGAGAGTTTTGCATCTAAACGCTTAGCCCTAAGGGTTTCTAGGATTTGACGGAGATATTGACCATGCTCCTTTTTTGCTTCGGGGAGTATAATAAGGATATCGTCGATGATGACGATCATGAAATTATAAAAAAATGGGCGGAAAACTCGATTCACGAGGTCCATAAATGCTAAGGGGGAATTTTTTAGACCAAAGGGCATCAAAACAATTTCATAATGACTGTATCGAGTTCAGAAAACAATTTTTGGAGTATCCTCTTCTTAGAGTCGGAGTTGATGATAACCAGATCTTAGATCTATTTTGGAGAAGTAACTAGCTCCTACAAGCTAGTCAAATAGATCGTCAATCTAAGGGAGTGGGTATCGGTTATTGATAGTGAGCTTGTTCAATTCCCTATAATCGGCGCACATTCTGAAAGATCCATCCTTTTTCATAACAAAGAAGACCGGAGCTCTCAAGGGTGAGAAGCTTGTTCTGATGAATCCCTTGCTCAACAACTTGCTTAGTTGGCTGGATAACTCCTGCATTTCAGCGGGAGCTAACGTGTAGTGTGATTTGTCAATTGATGTGGCTCCTGGTATTAAGTCGATTCGAAATTCAACCTATCTTTCTGGGGATATTCCTAGAAGGTCTTCTGGAAATACATTCGGGAAGTCACATGCCACTGGGATGTCTTTAATGTTTACTTCTTCTTTAGCCTTATCTACAAAATGAGCAAGGAAAGCATAGTTTTTCTTGTGTAGGCACTTGTGTGCCTTGATGGACGAAATTAGATGAAGGTTGGCACCATGTTTATCACCATAGATTATTAGGGTTTCATGATTGGGGAGGTGAAGGCGAACGACCTTCGCGTGACATAGAATATCAACATGGTGGGGGCTTAACCAATCCATGCCGATTATCACATCAAAACTCCTAATATTTATAGGCATCAAATCTATTTGAAACGAATGGTTGTTTAGTGTTAATGTGCACCCTACGTAAACATCTTTGGTTGTTTCGGTTTTCCTATTAGCCATCTCCACCATGAAGGCTTTGTTGAGCTTCTGGGGTTGTTGACTTAGTAAGTGTTTAAACTTGTTACTAACAAAGCTTCGCTCGGCTCTACATCAAATAAAATGCATGCGTAGGAGTTGTTAAGTAGGAACGTACCAGTAAGAACCATTGGGTCTTGAACTGCTTCTCCTTAACCCAAGGTCAATACCCTTCCTGATACTCCTGCTCCCTGGTTGTTGGCTTTGGATAAATTGCATTTGAAATGTCCAGTTCCTCCACACCAGTAACAAGTGTAACTTACCCCAACATTGTTGTTGCAATTGATGTTGTTGTTGTTATTTGACTATTGATTCTGTTGCGCTTGAGTTCGGTAGTATCATGCGGTATGATCCTTTCGGTTACAACTCATGCAATGCATCTCCCTGTATTCCCCATGGTGGGGAAAACTTCATTTGTTACACTTAGGTAGGGTCCCTAAGTATTGCCTTGTAGTAGTTGGTGTAGATGAGGCAGGAGCATGTGGTGTTGTGGTAACCTAAGCAGTAGCAGCATGGATAGCTACTGTCTATTGCTTCTTTGATGACTCTTATGTTTGTCATCCTTTTCACTTGTTGTTCTTTCCTTTCTTGTTATCATCTTCCTTTTTGACTTCTATTTCCCCTGATTTGGCACCCTTCTTGTTTCCATGGTTGTATAACTTTTTGGCTAGCCTTTTAGCACTGTCATATGTTGCCAGGTTCGCTGCAATTACATTCCCTTGCATTGGAGAGGTCAATCCTCAAATGAATCTTTCAATCTTCTTCCCCTCGGACGTGATTGTCCCTAGACACAAGAGAGACAACTCACTAAACCTTAATATGTAAGGATCGATGTCAGAGTTTCGGACTATAAGGTTCCATAGTTCTTGCTCCATCTTCTGGATTTCTCCCCTTGGACAGTACTCGGCCATCAACATTTCCTTAAGCTCCTCCCATGGCATAACATTCGCCAAAGGGAGTGTCATGGCCTCCACATGACCATTCCACCAAGAGAGAGCTTGATTGAAGAATGTGTATGCTGGGAACTTCACCTTACACTCCTCAAGACATCTGCAGATCTTGAATACTGATTCCACTTTTTCTATCCATCTATGGTGTTCAACTTCCTCCAGAGACTTTTAGGGTTATAACATTAATGCACACTTAGGTATTATTTTATTCAAAGTGTTTTAGAGAAGGAGGAGAGAGGATCAAGTGGTTAATACATGATAGTTTAGAGTGTAGATGCTTAGTTGTATGTGAGTTACTTTACCTAGATTACCACTAAGTAAAGATAAGGTGGCACTCCCTAATATCCCTTCTTTTTTTTAAAGTGGGCCATGAATGGAAAAAAGTATGGGTTCACAGCCTAAATGAGTTCACAGCCCATTAAGGTTAAATAGAATGGTTCACGATCTGTTATGGCTCATGACAAATAAGTGAGTGATTTTAGGCCCAACATGGCCCAATTGCTATGGATTGACGAATGTGGGCCCAATTAGAGCCCAAATGGGTTTCATTGGCCTAAAATCATCAAATAGAATGTTTACTGGCCCATTAGGCCCAATAAGAGGATCCTAGTCCATACTGAATTTGAATTGGGATATTTAGGGTTTCAGACCCATAGTTAAGTATATAAGATGTATTGTATTAGGTTTCTCACTTAATTAGGAGTTTTGATTCAAATGGATGATTTTGATTGAGAATAGAGTATGATATGTATTTAGAGTACAAGCCTTACAATTGTTGATGTTTACGTGAGGACAAAATTCTATAGCTAAAATGCTAGTTGTGACATCATCCCCTCCTTAGAGGGAATTTCATACCAAAATTGTTTTTAAAGGTAGGATCACGAATGATAGAATAAGTGAGGGTACTTCTACTTCATGTGGTCCTCACATTCCTATGTGAATTCCGATCCATGCTTAGTGTTCCATCGAACCTTCACAATCGGAACGCAACTCTGTTTCGTACACTTCACTTCCCTATCCATTATCTCGATCGATTTTTAGACGAATAGGAGATTCTTGTTTAAATAAATATCTTCTAGAGGAATGACAAGGGTTTCATCTGATAAGCACATTTTAAATTTTGAAACATAGAACACAAAGTGTACATTTCTGAGCTCCGGAGGTAGCTGCAGCTTATAAGCCATCGGACCAATTCAGGCAAGAATCTCGAACGACCCGATGTATCACGGACCTAGTTTTACTTGTTTCCAAAAAGGATCATTCCTTTCTAGGGAGAGACCTTTAAAAGTACTCAATCTCTGACTTGGAATTCCATAAGTTTTCGTCATTTGTCAGTGCAACTCTTTTGTCGGTCACGTGACGCTTGGAGTCGGGCTTTGACTTGGAATATTTTCACTGTAGTTTCTCGAATGATTTCTTGTCCTATAAAAGTGAAGCTCATCGATTACTCTCTTGCCAGCTGGGTGTCACCCACCTCAGCCTAGCAGAGAGGCGATCTGCATTTGCGACCATATAAGGCTTCAAAAGTAGAAACCCATATACTCGTTTGATAGCTGTTGTTGTATGAGAATTCAATCAAGTGAAAGTAGGTATCCCATGACTTTCCAAAATCGATCACACAAGATCGGAGCATGTGGTCGAGTATTCAGATGGTTTGCTCGCTCTGGCCATCGGTTTGAGGGTGGTAGGCAGCGCTTATGTCAAGTTGTGTCCCCAAAGACTTCTAATGTAACAACCAGTTTTCTAGGTATATTGATTTATGTTGCAATTCTTTATTTATGTAGGGTGACTCGACAAGTTGGTGTTCAGACTCATCGAGTCGGGTCGCGACTGGATGATGTGGTTAATGAGGGGACTCAATGAGTCAGGGGAGCGACTCGCCGAGTCAGAGCTGACGAAAGAAACCCTAATTTCTCAGGTTTGGGACCTATTTAAAGGCCCTTATGGCCTTCATTTGAGGCTACCAGTCCATAGAGAGAAACCCTAGAGTGCTTCAGCGTTTTGAAAGAGAAAGGAAGCCTTTCTTGACCTTTGTGGTGTTGTTTAGCAAGACGCCATAAGAAATGACATTTGGCACTCGTAGATTTGCAAGTCCCACTGTAGCGAGCAACAAGGTGTAGGATAGTCAATCCAGTATAGATCTATACGCAAACTCATACGCTCCCCAATTAAGGAGATTCTGGATACAAAACGGTCATGGAAGGTAGTGTCATGACCTGTTTAATGGCTCACATAACTGAATGTAAAGTATATGAAATGTATGTGCTAGCTGTATTGTGTGTTCTTCCTCTGTCTAGCCTGTATGTTTGCTTCTCATCACTATGTATTATGTTTGTTTCTCATCACTATGTATTATGTTTGTTTCTCATCACTATGTATTATGTTTGTTTCTCATCACTATGTATTATGTTTGTTTCTCATCACTATAAGTTATGACTCATGTATGAACTGACTCTTTGTATGATTCATTGTTCTAGTATTAGTATTAGTAAAACTCTAAACTACGCTTATTGTAGTTGACTAGTAATATAACTTATACGTATGAACATGGGAGTATACCCCTGCTACCCAGGGTATTGAATTGACTGGAAGAACCTTTATGACTATATATGTACACATGATATATAACTAATAGTTAAACGACCTTCGAACGGATACCCGATATCCTACCAGACCACATCCCAACGGGGAAAAGGAAATAAGGCAAGTTAGCCTTCGTAAGTCCTTCAAACATTACTTATATAACTATACATATCTAGGCATGCAATTGACATTATAAAAGTATATAAGAAGTTTTGTAAAACCTTTGAAAAGTTTTATAACTAGGAAAAGATGACTTGATGTCAGTTTGTAAAACAGTTTGAAAACAATTTATTTGTTAAGAATAGTTTAAAGTATAATGAACCCTTTGTTTTGGAAACACAATCGTCACTGAGAATTGATAAGAAACATTCATTATGTAAGACAGTTTGATAAAGAATTGTAAACTAGTAAAAACATTTTGGAAAGCCATTTGAAGTAACCTGTTTGGTAAAACAACTAAAAGTGTAGCAATTCTATTTGTATGCTAGTTATCAATCACATGTGATTGATATAATAACTAGCATGATTCAGCTTGTATCCCCCCATAAAAGTATTTAAAAACATTTAAAAGATAGATTAAGGGGTATGAACTCACCTGTAGTGAGTGGTACGGATGAACTGAAGATGTATGATTGCTAGGTGTCAAGTGAAGTCTTGAACACACTGTATGATCCTAGTTAACATATAATATCACATATATGTATCCAATTAGTCTTTAAACAACTAATAAATAGAGTTAAGACACCCTAGGACATGCTAAACACCTTACACAAGTGTTATAAGTCCCAAGGATTGCATCTAAGTGTTGTAGGGAAAGGCTAGTGTGTTTGGGGTTCAAGGAAAACGCCTTTAGGGAGTTTACGGTTTTGTGGTCACAACCAAAAGAGTTTACAGTCGTAAACTCTTGAGTTTACGGTCGTAATCTCACACACTTTTGACCATTTGTTGTTTGAAGCCTTAAAAGTCCCTAGAAGCTTTTCTACTTAAAGTATGTGACTAAGGAAGGAACTAGGGCACCATTTCACTCCTATTTGGAGTTTACAATTCTTAAACCATTCCTTTGAGTTTAATATCGTAAAATCATAAGGTTTATGGTATTTTGGGGGTTTTCAAGTCCTTAGCTCATCAAAGAATGGAACCATGTTAGTTACTAAGGCATAGGAAGGAAATTTGGGTAATTTATACATGCTTTGGGGTGTTTACGGTTTTGGGAGCTACCAAAACCGTAAACACATATAAATGGGAGATTTTTGTGCCTTTTTATGTGATAAACACATCAAGGAAGGATCTAGACATGTCCCTTAGGCTTGTGAATGGACTAAGGCACCCTAAGGCACCCTTTGGCACCTTTACTTGGTGTTTACGGTTTTGGGAGCTTCCCAAACTGTAAACACCTTGTTCTTGGTGTTCTTGGGACATTTCCTTGATGTAAAAATGTATAACAAGCTTTATAAGACTCTAGGATAGAGGTACTTACTATATGGAAGCTTGAAATGAGCTAAAAGTCCAAGAACACTAGTGTGTGTTCTTGGTGTTCTGGAAATCTAATCAAAACATGAAATTTGATGGATTAAAAGATGTATAATCACTAGTTGTTATGATATAACAACAAATCAAGCCAAGAAGTACTTCCGTTCTCGGGAAATCGGGTGAAAGACGGGATGGTAGTTGAGAGTGTTTGGAGTTTGCTCTTGAGATTGCAAGTAATAAATGAGGTATTTTGGGGAGTAAACTCATGCTTAAGGCATGAGTTTATGATTTTGAAAGAATTTACGGTCGAAACATAAAAGTTTGACCGTGAATTTCTTAACTACGCGGTACTTGCGGTTTTGGAATTTCAAGACTCAAGACGACACTTCCTTTCACCCGTTCGTTTAAAGAATAATTATTCAAATAATCAAACGAACTTTAAATTTGCTAAAAAAAATAAAAATGAACTTGACTTATAATTTGAAGTGATTGACTTTAGGGTTTGACCGAATGAAAATTTTGGGTTGTCATAATTATTGAGCTTGGAAAGGTTAGATCTAAGGATTAGAGGAATAGATCTGACCTCAGAAGGTCGTTTGAGGTTGTGCATGAAACTAACTTGCCAAGTCGATGAACAGACTCGACGAGATGGAACAGATTGTCTCGTGATTCAGATTAGTGGATGACTCGCTGAGTTGGGTGAGTGACTCGGTGAGTCAGAAGGGATTCAAAGGACTCGGGTTCACATATGGACTCAACGAGTCTATGCAAGACTCGACGAGTCGGGTCAAAGGTTGATTGTTGACCAGGGTTGACTAGAGTTGACTTAATAGTGTTAGTCAAACTAAGTCAGGAAGGTATTAATTAGAGATATACTTATGATATAGGAGGCGATACATCGGCGAATCGAGCTCGAGTGATTATCCGACATCAGCAAGGTGAGTCTTCTCACTTTGGCATACCCGATGGGGTAGCTAGGTGTGACCAGAAGGTCTTATGTGTATGATGTTTATGTGATGCATGTTATATATGTGATATGTTATGATATGAGTATGATTATATGGACCAGAAGGTCAATAGAGTATGGGCCAGAAGGTCAACAAAGTTATGGGATGGAAATCCCCTGAGACACTTGGATCGGAAGATCCTATGGAGTTATGGCCTGGAAAGTCAAATGTGTTGTATGTGGTAATTTGGGGAACTCACTAAGCATTTATGCTTACCGTTTGTGTGTTATGTGTTTTAGGTACCAGTGATGATCTTGGGAAGGCACTGACATGATCAGTACACACTTGCAGATGACATGTTTTTGAGATCTTGGGATATAGATTTTGTATTATGTTTTTTTTTGGTGAAAATCTTGGATATATGATTTGGAAATGAATTTTTTTATTAAAATTGAATGATTTTTTTTGTGAAATTTAACGATGTTACATCTTGAGTGACTTCCAAAATCATGAAATAAATCTACTATCACGATCGGAGATAATAGATACTGGCACTCCGTGAAGTGTCACAATCTCATTGATATAAATTCATGTTAATCTTTCCATCTTGTACGATTCTTTTATTGGTAGGAAATAAGCGTATTTAGTTACTTATCGACAATCACCCAGATGTCCAATCCGTCTGCTGTCTTAGGTAATTTGGTTATGAAGGCCATAGTAATCCTTTACCATTTCCACTCGGGTATTACTTGCTGTTGTAAAAATCCCGAGGGCTTTTGATACTCCACTTTCACCTTGGCGCAAGGGATAGACTTGCCCATGTAAGTGGCAATCTCTGCCTTCATATTTGGCCACTAAAAATGTTGTTTAATGTCAAGGTAGATTTTATCCAAACCTGGATGGATGGAATATCGCATTCTATTAGCCTCATTTATGACTATCTCTCTGAATCCCCCAAGTATAGGGACTCGGATTCAATTTATGAAGTAGTAAGCTACATCCTCCGTGGCTTCAAAGTTTTTATCCATCCCACATAGTTTTTCATTGATGCCATTTTCCATCTTCAACGCATCTGATTGGGCTCCCTTGATCGGTAAGGTTAGGTGAGAGTGGATGGTTATTGATAAAGTCTTCACCCGATGACCTGCGTATTCTTTCCTACTAAGGGCATCAGCTACCACATTAGTCTTGCCTGGGTGATACTTGATCTCGCATTCATAATCTTTCAGCAACTCAACCCACCTTTGTTGCCTCATGTTCAACTGTGCTAGAGGCTCTTGTGATCCATAAAGATGGTGCACTTTATACTGTAGAGGTAGTGCCTCTAAATCTTTAGGTTGAATATCATAGCTCCCAAATCGAGATCATGGGTGGTGTAATTCACTTCATGTGTCTTCAATTTCCTGGATGCATAAGCTATCACCTTTCCACGCTGCATGAGGATACAACCTAATCCTTGGTTCAAAGCATCGCAATAGACCACGAAGTCTTCGGTTCCATCTGTTAACGATAGCACCGGTGCACTACAGAGGGCTAACTTCAAGGTTTAGAAGGTAGCTTCTTAGTTTTCTATCCAACTGAAAAATACGCGTTTTTGTGTCAAGGTGGTCAGGGGTTTGGCTATCTTGGAAAAATTCTCGATATACCTTCGGTAGTAGCGAGTGAGGCCCAAAAATTTTTGAATTTCTGATGGTGTCTTCAGGATCGCCCAGCCTTCAATGGCCTTGATCTTAGAAGAATCTACGTGAATCCCTTCCTTACTAACTACGTGAACCAAAAAGTTTACACTACGAATCCAAAACTTGCACTTTGAGAGTTTTGCATATCTACGCTCAGCACTTTGAGTTTCTAGGATTTGATAGAGATGTTGATCATGCTCCTCTTCGCTTCGGGAGTATATAAGGATATTGTTGAAGAAGACGATAAAGAAGTTATCATGAAATGGATGGCAGACTCGATTCATGAGGTCCGTAACTGCTATGGGGCATTTGTTAGACTGAAGGGCATCACAACAAATTTATAATGACTGTATCGAATTCGGAAAGTAGTTTTTGGAATATCCTCTTCTCGGACATGGTGTTGATGATAACTGGATCTTAGATATATTTTGGATAAGTAACTGGCTCCTTGAAGCTGGTCAAATAGATCGTCAATCCGATGGAGTGGGTATCGGTTTTTCACAGTGAGCTTGTTCAATTCCCTATAATCGATGCACATTCTGAAAGATCCGTCCTTTTTCTTGACAACAAGATCAGAGCTCCCCAGGGTGAGAAGCTTGGTCTGATGAGTCCCTTGCTCAACAACTCACTTAGTTGGCTGGATAAGTCATGCATTCCGGCGGGAGCTAACCTGTAAGGTGATTTGGCAATTGATGTGGATCCTGGTATTAGGTCAATTCGAAATTCAACCTGTCTTTCTGGGGGTATTCCTGAAAGGTCTTCTGGAAAGGCATACGGGAAGTCACATGCCACTAGGATGTCTTTAATGGTTACTTCTTCTTTGGCCTTATTCACAATATGAGCAAGGAAAGCATAGTTCTTCATGTGCAGGCACTTTTGCGCCTTGATGCATGAAATGAGATGAAGGTTAGCACCAGGTTTATCAGCATATATTAATAGGGTTTCATGAATTGGGGAGGTGAAGGCAAACAACCTTCTCGCGACAAATAATATATAATCATGGTGGGGGCTTAACCAATCCATGCCGATTATCACATCAAAACTCCTAATATTTACTTGCAACAAATCTTTTTGAAATGAATGGTTTTTTAGTGTTAATATGCACCCTACGTAAACACCTTTGGTTGTTTCTGTTTCCCCATTACCCATCTCCACCGTGAATGCTTCGTTGAGCTTTTGGGGTTGTTAACTTAGTAAGTGTTTGAATTTGTTACTAATGAAGCTTCTCTCAGCTCCGCTTTCAGTTAAATGCATGCGTAAGTGTTCTTAAGTAGGAACATACCAGTAACAACTATTGGGTCTTGAATGGTTTCTCCTTGACCGATCATCAATACCCTTCCTGATCCTCCTTCCCCCTGGTTTTTGGCTTTGGGGCAATCGCATTTGAAACGCCTAGTAAGAAGTGTAACTGGCCCCAACATTGTTGTTGTTGTTGTTGTTGTTGTTGTGATTGATGTTGTTGTTTTTATTTGACTTTTGATTCTGTTGAGGTTAAGTTTTGTAGTATCGTGCGGTATGACCCTTTCGATTACAACTCATGCAATGCTTCTCCCTACATTCCCTATGGTGGTGAAAACTGCATTTGTTGCACTTAGGTAGGGTCCATAAGTATTGTCTGGTAGTAGTTGGTTTAGATGAGGCTGGAGCATGTGGTGTTATGGTAACCTGAGTAGTAGCAGCGTGGAAAGCTACAATCTATTGCTTCGTTGATGAATCTTGGGTTTGCCGGCCTTTTTGCTTGTTGTTCTTTCCTTTCTTGTTATCACCTTCCTTCTTGACATCTGTTCCCCCTGCTTTGGTACCCTTCTTGTTTCCATGGTCGTATAACTTTTTGACTAGCCTTTTAGCACTGTCATATGTTCCCGGGTTCGTTGCGATTACATTCCGTTGGATTGCATAGGTCAATCCCCTGATGAATCTTTCAATCTTCTTCCCTTTGGATGTGGTCATCCCTGGACACAAGAGAGACAACTCACTAAACCTCAATATGTAAGCATCAATGTCAGAGTTTTGCACTATGGGGTTCTATAGTTCTTGCTCAACCTTTTGGTTTTCTCCCCTTGGATAGTACTCAACCATCACCATTTCCTTAAACTCCTCCTATGGAATAGCATTCGCCATAGGGAGTGTCATGGCCTCCACGTGACCATTGCACCAAGAGAGAGCTTGATCGACGAATGTGCATGCTGCAAACTTCACCTTGCCCATTACCTCCAATGTTGTTTCTGATGTGAATATATGCCACTGATGTAATGACCACAGCTGACACTGCCACTTGGAATGCGGCTGAGTTAATCTTCGGTGGCGTCGGTGCCATGTTGTTTCCGTGATTTGGCCTTTAAGGCTTCTTTCGGTCATGGAACGGAAAGATGTTGAGAATCTAGTGTATTCTAGTTTCATGATTTCTTGATTATAGGCAGTGTCGGTGATTCAGTTGTGTGTTAGTATGTGGGTGCATACAATCAACATGTAGTAAAAGTAATAGAACACATAGCAAATAACAATATTATGAGAAAATATATAGTCGTTTTCATTAATGATAATCTTTTGAGTACATGAACATTTTGCCTACATAAGGCATACAATACATGACATTAAGTAAAATATGATAGGGTAACAACTCCATGAGTAGTGTAATTACTAAATTGTGTAGTCGATAGTACCTAGAGTAGTACATAAAGGAAAATCATAACGGTAGTAGGTAGCAGATGAACGGGTACTAGCTGCAACGAGAAGGGTCTGATGGTGAAATCACATGCCAAAATGTCGCGCCACGAGATCGGCCATCTCGCTCATCTCCCTGGTGACCTCATCCCTCTCGTGCTCTGCCTGCACGACTCAGGCCTCTGCTACTAATAGTTGTTGCCGAAGGGTGGCAAACTCAACCTCTAAGCGACAAGTCCTATTATTGGGATCTTGTGGTGTTGTAGAGTAGTCCTACAGTATATCTGAAGTTGGAGGGTCACTGGGAACTTCATTAGCATCACCGTCTTCCTCCATTACCTCATCGGGGTTCTCATAGTCTATTTCTGTGTACTCCTCAGGCCCAACATCAGGTTCTACCTCTTGACCCATCATAGGATCTCCTTCAATTATCCCATTGGCTACCAAATCCTGATAGTAAAGGATTCCTTGCTGCACTTCTTCCATGAAGACTGTGGGTGAAATTGGAAGGGTAAGAAGTGTGTAATGGTAGTATATGTAAATAGGATTCCAAAATACTCCTATAGTATTTTAATTGTTTAAGTTTGAGCTCCTTAGAGTTTTTGGATACAGGGTAAGCTTCTAGATTCATTTCCTACCATGTTTACCCCCAAACACATTTTGGTCATATTTTGAATAAATATAGTTGACCGGGATATATTTATCCCTAATAGGACTACATAACTGTCCGTGTTTAAGTACAATGTTCAACTTCTTCCAGAGACTTTTAGGGATATGACATTAGTGCACACTTAGGTATTATTTTATTCAGTATGTTTTAGTCCTATTGTGTTTATAGTTGCATATCCTGTATGATTAGATATGCCAATTCACTATAAACAATGCACTGATACCAATCTGTCACACCCCTAACTAGACGGCAGAAACGTCCGAGGGCTTGGTGTGACTTTCAACATTATAGTATCATCACATATTATATAATTGAAACATAACATCATCATCATCATCACACGTGTAATATAACAACATACATGGTTTACATAGAGTATTGTGTTTTGAATATTACACGCCAAAATAGTTAAACTACGATGAATCAATACATATATATAGGAAAAGTGAATATACCCTTAAGGGTATATAAACTTATATATGCAAACCCACCATAACACGTCGTTTTATTTGATATATTCATTATATTGTTATGAAACTTCAACCTCTGTCAAGATTTACTTTCAAAATTTTTGAAATTTCACTATCATCTTCCTTTTACATCATATTTTTTTGTCGAACACCTACTAGGGTATATATATTATAGCTGAAAATGAAAAATTATACAACAAGAAGATAAATGTGAAATTTATAAAAATCTTGGAAGTAAATCAAGTTAGAAGTTGAATTATAAGAACATTGTATAATTACAATGTGTGTGTGTGTGCATATATATATATATATATATATATATATATATATATATATATATATATATATATATATATGATACAAAACGACCTAATATCGTAAGTTTGGCTGTTAACTTTTTTAAAATGACAATTTTACCGTCAATGGTCATTTTTGCATTTATATTTTTTTTACCAAATTACAAGGACCGTTTCTACAATTTTTCTTTTTAAAATTATTGAATTATTATATTTTAATTCTTCTTTCATTTTAATTTTACTGAACTATTATACATTAATTCTTTTTTTAATTTTACTTTTATTGGATTAATTTTTTTATCTGATTATTATATATTAGTTAATTTTATTTTTTAATATATAATATTTATATATTAATAAATATTATAATATTTATATATTACTAAATATTATATTATTATATTATTAATTTCTTTTAACTATTGAAAAAAAATTATTGTATTATTTTAAAAATAAATTTATTAGATTTTTTTATTGGATTATTATGTTTAATTTATTATATTCTATATATATTAAATAAAGTTTTAGTGGATAATTAATTTTTTTTTAATTTATAATGTTAATTCTTTTTGATTTATTGGTTCTACCACCAAGTCTTTGGAATACACAAAAGCACCGCATCCCATTGTCGAAAATAGTCGGGACCCAACACAACTATCAGTAGCCACCTACGACAACCACTTCACAATCTGTCAGAATCCTTTACATTTGCCACTACGCCGATCGTTTTCCACTAGAACTATCTCTATTTGAACTACCAAGAAGTCCAACCCAAACACCCCTATCGGTTCCTCTATTTGTTGCCTTTTACCAGCTTACGCCACAAAATCATACTAGTTGGTCAGTTCTTCCATTCGTTGCCTTCCACAACCCATGCACAACCTTATAACATCGAAGCTTCAAGCCTGCACTACCTAAAAAGATCTAACGGTGGACCTAGTTGTTTGAAAACCCTATATCTTACATTATCTCCATTGATGACAGTGTGGTTAGTCAATTGGTGTAGTTTTGGTTGAGAATGATAGATAGTAGGGAACGATCAAAGATTTTCGACAAGATGATGTGGTGGCGCAAGGTGGTAGAAACCAACGAATGGAGGAACTGAACAGGGGTGTTAGGATTAGACCTCCCGGTCGTTAACACAATATTGGTTGTAACAGAAAAACGACCGACTTAGTGGCAAATCCGGAATCTTGTTCAACCCAACGGTGCCAACAGCCACCGCAACAACCTTTTCACATTCTGCCAGAATCCTCCAGATTTCCACTAATGTGATAACTGTCAAATTCAGGTCATTCTTAGACTCATGCATCTTTATAAAAAGTATTCATGCACAACATGCCATGGCCTAGTAGTATAAATTAGGTCAAAAATCTTGCATAAACTAGGATCCAACTAAGATCTAGGACTAATATACTTGACTCTTACGATTCTAGTAAGTTGTTTAACTACAATAGGAAATGCCATTACCATAATTAGAATGAAACTTCAAACTTTGTTACAATTGAAAAAGGGTATAAAACCCTAAAAATAAATTAAAATATTCTAATTACATTTCAATATGATGGTGAATATCAAACAATGTTCCAAAAACCCTAAAGAGCCAAAAATCCAAATTTATAAACCTTAAAGCTTAAAAACTTTATAAAATTTGGCTATAAACTTCCTAATATCAAAAAAAAATTATTAATCAAATTATGGATTATAATCAATGAAATAAAAATTTGATTTATCAAACATTAAGCATAATTTATTAGTTAAAAACAAGATTTTTAAATAAATAAAGAATTGCTTTAATAAACACTTTTAAAAAAATTAGGTTTTTCTAAAAATTAAGGAAGGAGTTTTATAAAGATTGAATTTAGGAGAGAGGAGGCTTTATGGCACTCAAAAATCTGGCCAACCTTTCCCCATGCCTTCTCTCTTCCCCACAATTCAATTATTAAAACACAATCTCCTCTCTTCCACTTCTCTCTTCACTCTCTCTCACACTCCACCCTTCCAACACTCAAACCCTCTTTTTTTCTCTCTCTCTCTCTAACTCATGAAAATCATCAGCCAAGAACACCCCTCCACACTCAAATCTTCATCCTCCAAGACTAATCTTCAAGGTAGACACGAAAATCTTTCACTTTTCCTTACTTTTCTTCTTGTTTTTAAAAGGTTTTTCTTGTATTTCTCTTCCTTCTACACCATTCTTTATGAACATTCATGAACATGTTCATGAATATCGAGTTTGATGATGATGGTGGTAGGGTTTCACACAAGAACGACATGCATGTTGTTTAATGGTGACATCCAAGGACCAAAACCTATGTCAAACACTAAAGTTCGGATTTTTACAAGTTTTGAAGGTTCAAACACCTTATGCTTTCAAGTATTTCTTTTAAAAACATCACTATGACAAACATATGTCCATGCATGGTCCTCAAACCGTGATGCATGTGATGAACAACAAGCTAATGAGCTTGATGATCAAAGTGCATTGTTAATAGTGCATGTAAGCGATTTTGTCTATAAAAATATCTAAAAGTTCTTTTCTGTTCAAACCAAAATTTTTCCAGATTCCCGTTAAGGTAATATTAATATCTGGAAAATTTCAAGAGTTTTTATCATTTCTTTGATTTATTAAAATTGTTACAAGAAAACAAGGTCATAAATCACATAAAATACTTCCAGAGCTCTATAAATCCGAAATAAATTCGTGGATGACCACTATGGTGAATAATAACCCCTCATTAATTTTCATTGATTTTTGTTGCAGTATAATATGATTTTCGATTTTCTTTTTGTTTGGGTACAATAAATCACAAAACCACTTTAGAGAGTGTGCAAATTGTATCTAACAATTTTTGCAGCTATTACCTGTGGTGGTAGACTCAGAAAAATAATATCGGAATTTTTCATCATGCCTTCCTATTTTTCCCAAGTTTTGGTAGTTATAATGGCCTAAAAGATGGAAAAATAGTGCTGATTATCCAAAATTCTTGAAATTTTACCAGAATATCATGTGGTATAGTAGGAGGTTACATTAAAAATTTGATGATTTTTCTCTACTGTAAACTATTTTTCTCTTATTTTCTAATGTTAAATACACTTAAATACAAATAAATACTCAAAACCGGATTATACAATATGAAAACCAGTTTTGGTATTTTTCCCAGATTACTTACACTGTAAATGATGTTACAAAAATTTTTGGTAATTTATTTTAACTGTTTACTATTTATTCTTCAATTAATGATTATTTAAGGGGATAAAACAAGGAAAAATAGAAATACACACTGAAAAATATCTTTTATATTTTTCCCAACCTAGTTATGTACAATATCAGTCAAATAAAAAGTTTGAGTAATTTTGGAAGCTGTTTTCTATTTATTCCAATTTTTATTGGAACAAATGCTCAAAAATCATAAAATATAATTAAACAGCTTGGAAATCCTTTTTTATATTTTTCTTAGCTTAGTAATGTGTAATAACAGTAAAATAAAAAGTTTGAGAATTTTTATCCTGTGAATGCTATTTTTCGTGAATTTATGTTGTTATAAAGGCTTAAAAATTTGGAAAATAGTTAACCATATCAAAAATTCAAGAAAAATTTTCTGGAAAACCTCTATTGTATTTAGAATGAAAAATACAAGGTTTGACAATTTTTGGAAATTATTTGATAATATTTTACATTTTTAGGAATTTGAAACACATTTAAATGTGTTGAAACACCCTTAAATTTATATTACTAAATCCAGAAAATTAATATCCCAAAGTTGTATTAATTGCATAACTTGTAGAATTTCATCATTTCAGAAAAAGTGTAACCAATTAATATAAAATCCAATATTAGAACATAAATTGGCATTTCACTATATGTAGAGCTTAGTATATTAGCATTAGATTTCGACATGGAAACTCACTAGTGTGTGTTTGATGTCGTAGGATCCCGGTATTAAGATGTTGGTGTATTTTGAGGCACCACTTGTATCTACTTGAAACATTGTGAGTATTCACGCACTCCCCTATTTTCAGTTTTTATGTTTTGGGGTGGAAAAGCATGTCCAGAAAAACTATTATTTGCATGTTGTATTTAAATTGATTTGTATCAAACATGATTGCTATTGTATTGCTATGTCTCTCTAAGTATGTCTATGCAACACGGAACATGAGAACTTATTGTACTAAGGCCCTTCCCTTATCTCTAACCATTAACTCTTTGAGCCAATGGTCATTATGGATAGCGCTATTAGGAAATGACAACTCCTTAGTCGCCCTATTGCTGGAGTGCATGATACTATATTCATCTATGGAACGATAAGCATAGATCTTGATAGGGCTTCAGTCATAGGTTTGGTTGAGACTCATTGTTTGCTCATACACATACAAACTCATTTCTTGTTATAGCAATAAACTTGTATTCATTAATAGCAATCAACTTTGTTTCTCATTAAAGCAATGTACTTGTATTTACGAAAAGCCTTATTTCAAGCTCGATTTTATAAACTTGTGAACTCACCAACTATTTTCATAGTTGACGCTCGTTTTACATGCTTTTTCAGGAAATAATTAGTAGGTGGATATAAAGATTCATCATCATAGAGCATGCTACATCGTTTTGAAGTTATTTATGAAGTTATCTTTGAACAATGTTATTTTGGAAAAACTTGTATTTTGTTTCTTTTGAAGCTATGGGTTGTAAACTTTTAAATACTGCTATGGTGATGTATCTTTATCTTTTGCAATGAAACCGTTATCGCTGTCATATCTTGCGTATCCGCTTTAGCGGGGTGTGACAACTAAGTTGGCCGTTTTCTGTTACAACCAATACTGTGTTAACCACCAGGAGGTCCGATCCAAACACCCTTGGTGAGTTCCTCCATTTATTGCTTTCTACCACCTTGCGTCGCCACATCATCTTGTCAGAAATCGTCAACTGTTGCCCACAATCTATCATTCTCGGCCAAAACTACACAAATTAACTACCTATATTACAGTCAATGGTGACAATGTTAGATATTGTCACATCCCCGAACCCGACAACGGAAATATCCGGGGGCTTGGTGTGACTTTCAACATTATAGTATCATTATGCAGTATGTAATTGAAATATAACATCATCATCATCACACATGTAATATAACAACCTACATTGTTTACATCGAGTGTAGTGTTTTGAATATTACATGCCAAAATAGTTAAAGTACGATGAATCAAAATATAACAAAATATCCAGTAGTTCGTTCCGCCCAACCTGCTCAACGGTTTCCTGAGAATACAAGTTAATATAAAAAGGTCAACATAGAAATGTTGATGAGTTCATAAGCATGTTTAAGAAAATGGTTTGTATAACTTTGTAACGACTAGAAAATCTTATATTTTCTGAAAAACAATTTAGTATGTTTGTGTTTGATCTTGTATTAATGCATGTATGTTATTGTTTACTAGAATGCAAAAAGAGGATGAAGAGAATGTAAAGTGAATGTCCCCAGACAAGCTAATGTTGCCTGTGAAAGAGAATGTTGGTACATCAACCCCCGAGAATGAGTATCGACGCGAGTATGCTACTGAGTAATCCAATGAGAAAAGAGAATGGTCTCCTGTAAATTTCATAATGTTAATTCCTCTAAGTGAGTTGTTATAACCATAATAGATAATGGCAATTTTGCCTGTCTTGGCGTTGTTGAACATTGACGGAATAAGGTAAGGTTTACGTCACCCTAGACTGGTTTAGTTCTTGTGATCGGTGAAGATCGTGCATTTCGTGCCATAAAGATAGTGCCTCCATATTTTGAGTGCGAAGACGACTACTCCTAGTTCAAGATCATGGGTAGTGTAGTTGACTTCGTGTGTCTTGAGTTGTCTTGAGGCGTAAGCGATGAACTTACCTTGTTGCATTAGTATGCATCCAAGACCTTGGTTCGATGCATCACAGTACACTATGAAGTCTTCTGTTCCTTCTGGCAAGGACAATATAGGTGCGCTGCATAGTGCTTGCTTAGGTGTTTGGAATGCAGCGTCTTGTTTTCCTTCCCAAATGAAAGTTACGCCCTTCTGTGTCAGGGTGGTGAGTGGTTTAGCAATGTTCGAGAAGTTTTGTATAAATCTATGGTAATAGCCAGCAAGACCCAAGAATTGTCAAATTTCTGTTGGGGTTCTTGGAGCTGACCATCTCTCGATTGCTTTGATTTTGGAAAGGTCCATGTGTATTCCATCTTTGCTAACCACGTGACCTAGGAAATCTACCTTCCGAATCTAAAATTCGCACTTGGAGAATTTCACGTATAGCTTCTCTTTTCTTAGCGTTTACAAGACTTGTTGGAGGTGTTGACTATGATCCTCTCCATTCTTTGAATAAATAAGTATATCGTCTATGAACACGATCACAAATTTGTCCATGAATGAACGAAACACTCTGTTCATTAAGTCCATGAACATTGTCAGTGCGTTTGTTAATCCAAAGGGCATCACTACAAACTTGTAGTGGCCGTAACGAGTTCGAAAAGATGTTTTAGGAACATCTCCTTCCAAGAATTGTAGTTGGTGATAAACTGATCTTAAGTCGATCTTTGAGAAATGACTCACTCCTTGGAGTTGGTTGAACAAGTCGTCATTGCGGGGTAGCGGGAATCGGTTCTTGATAGTAAGCTTGTTAAGTTCCTGGTAATCAATGCACATGCGGAAAGATCCATCCTTCTTCTTTATGAACAAGACCAGTGCTCCTGAAGGTGAGAAGCTTGGCCTGATGAACCCTTTGTTGAGCAGTTCGTTTAATTGGCTGGGTAGTTCTTGCATCTCAGCGGGCGCCAGATGATATGGCGACTTAGCTACTGGGGTAGCTCCGAGAATTAAATCGATTCTGAACTCAACCTGTCGTTCTGGCGGGACTCCTGGGAGATCTTCAGGGAAGATATCAGGAAAATCACAGACATCTTGAATGTCTTTGATGCTCTTCGTTTCTTTTTCCTTATCTACTACGTGGTTAAGAAGGCATAGTATTCCTTACGTAGGTATTTCTGGGATTTGACGCAAGAGATGATTTGTAAGTTGGTATCGGGTTTGTCACCGTAAATGACCAGAGTCTCGCCACTTGGTAGGTTTAGGCGAACGACCCTTTCGTGACAAAGAATATCATCATTGTGTCGGCTTAACCAATCCATACCGATGATGACATCAAATCTCTTTATAGTAATCGACATTAGATCGATTTGAAATGAATGTTCGTTTAGAGTTAGTGTGCAGCCTGTGTACATATCATTTGTGCTTTCTGTTCTACCGTTTTCCATTTCTACTGTGAATATCTCATTGAGTGTTTTAGGGTTCTGTTTTAGTATATGCTTGAATTTATGACTCACGAAACTCCTCTCTACACCACAATCAAAGAGTATGCATGCATAAGCGTTATTGAGGACAAACGTACTCGTAACCACCGTGGGATCAACCATTGCTTCGTTCTGCCCTATTGCTAACACTCTTCCTATGCTGCTAGAATTCCTTGCCTTAGGGCGGTCTCTCTTGTAGTGTCCACCCTCACCGCATCCATACCATGCCTGGCCTACACCAGCTCCTTGGACTTGGGTGATCGGCTGTGCTGGTGCTCTATAGAAACGGGCAGCGTAGCCCTTCTTGTTGCAGTTGTTGCAATGCATCTACCGACAATTTCTGTTGTGATGGAAATTGCATTTGCTGCATTTCAGAAGGTTTCCAGCATATGGATTTGCTGGTGTAGTGGTAATTGGTGCAGCAGAGGGGGCAGTAGCGGCATGGACTGCCACGATCTGTTGTTTCTTGGAAGGTTCCTATGAAGGTTGACCCTTCCTTTTGTTCTAGAACCTCTTGTTGTTGTTGGTGGTGGTATTGTTGTTTTTGTTGTTGCTTCCTCTGGGTTGCTCCGGTGCGGTAGTTGCGAAGTTTTAGCAGACCCCATGAACTATGAGAGCTTGTGCCAACTGTTTGGCGCTATCGAAGGTCATTGGCTTGGAGGCTAGAACACTCCCCCGATTCTAGGGTGATAGTTCCCAGATGTACCTTTCGATCTTCTTGCTCTATAAAGCAACTATTCCTGGGCAAAGGATTGCCAAATCATTGAACCTATTGGTATAGGTCATGATATCTGAGCCTACCATGGTAAGGCCCCAAAGATCCTGTTCGAGCTTTTGCAATTCGCTCGGTGGACAATACTCTTGCAGTAAGATTTGTTTTAGGTTCTCCCAGCCCATAGAGTTAGCCACTACTAGCGTTAGTGACTTGATATGGCCATTCCACCATGTTAGAGCTCTTTCAAACAATGTACAGGCAGCGAACTTCAGTTTGTTGCATTCCAGACAAGAACATATTTCAAAAACCGCTTCAGTTTTCTCTATCCACTGGGATAGAGCTATTATTCCTCCGGCCCCATTAAAAGTAATGGGTTTGCTATTCATGAAATCTTTATATGTACAATCCCCTGGGCGACCTTGACGTTGGCCATTTGTAGAACTGTTTACTCCCCCCACCAGAACCATTGTTGCTTATTTGAACCGTTGCCGCTGTTACCGCAACTATCAATGAGGCATTTTCCGTTGTGGGAGGGGGTGATGGTGGAGGTGGTGCATTGTTGACACGGCGTGTAGATCTATGGGGTGGCATTGTGCTGATAAAGAAATAGAATGAAGAACATAAGTTTTTAGTGTGTTAATAAATTTGTCATTTTTACCAATTTATAAATTCGACTGAACTACCCATGGGTTAGAGTTTGACTCATAATAAACGTTTGCACAGTTTTAGATAACTTATGAATCTGAGTGGTAGTCAAGGAATTTATACATATATGAATTTCTTCATATATATTAAACACATGCCGAGTTACATTTGGAGTTAGGAAATATTTTGACCCTTCTAAGGATCTCCGATACAGAAGTTAAAGAAAAGTAATACTTTTAGCCGAGTTCCTAATCTATAACAAAATTTTGGGTTTTAGCAAGCACTACTTGCGGTGTAGGTTGCGCTTGCAGCTTGACTCCGCGTTTGATTGCTTTGCTTCCATAAGACGCCTATCGAAGGCGGCTTGCTGTTCCCTCATCTCTGCGAGCGCTGCAATCATTTGTGCTTGGAATGCGTCGGTGTAGAGATGGATGTCATCCTTCAACCTATCCAGTCGACGGATGTCGGAAGTGTGAACTTGTACTTCCACGTTGACTTCGCGAAGTCGATTTACTTGAACCCCGGATTGGTAGGACTGGTTGGCCAGTTTGCCCACCATGACCGGGAGTGCTCGGTCGGCTGAACCTCCTTCCTTGATGTCGTAGAAGTTCTGACACATACCATAAGGAGAACGTATCCCTTGTTGTTGACTCCAATGGTGGAGGTGACTTCCCCAAATGGGAGTCAGACCCTGAAAGTTTCTCCTAATGGCTTGAGGGTCGACTACTTCTGGTTCTAAGTCCGTACCAGAGTCATTCCCTTCATCCAACTCAATAGGTTCTTCATCCTCTTCGGGATCCTCCTCTACCCATCCTCCATTACCCTGGTTAGGGTAGTAGGGGTCCCTTGGTGGGTGGAATCCAGCCATTTGACTATACGAGAATAGGGTTATAAGAATTGAACAAAATTTGAAAACATGTAACACTAAACATGTCGATTAAACTATTGTATGCACCAAATACTCCTATAGTATTTAAATTTGTATGTTTTGATACTAGTGTCTATTTTGGTAAGTTTTTACTTGTTGCTCACTATGACCATTCCTCAACATACGTTAGTCCAATCTCGGTTAAATATAGTTGATCAGGCTATATTCGTCCCAAATTCAATTACATATATCGAGAACTAATCGTAGTTCCCAACTAGTCTTAATACTTCTTGCATAGTTCTAACCATGAAAATATATCGTTGTATGCATGTATTTTGTACTTTTACGACCCACAATAATCTATTTAAATGAAATGAGGTTTTAGGTGTAAAAACCTTTTGTCAGAGACTTTGATTCCCTAAGCATCTATAGTTTTTATATCTTATGTGGTACGATATACTTATTTCACTATAAACAATGCTCTGATACCAATTTGTCACACCCCCAAACCAGAACGGCGGAATCGTTCGAGGGTGGATGACTTCATGTAGTATCGTAACAATTGAATACATAGTAAAGAAAGCAATACAACCATCACATATATAATTTAAAATTTTACATTGTTGAAAGGTACTTGTTTCAAAAGAAATTACAACATGATGTTTAAAATGAAATTAAACTAACGCTGCAGCGTCCCTTCTTCAAAAGTTGCAGTTTACCTGTATTAATGAATCCCTGAGAAATACAAGTGGTTTTGAAAGAGTAGGTCAACATTTAAGACGGTGAGCTCGTAAGTATTTACTGACAATGTTTACATGAAAAAGAATGAAAATGTTTTGTTCACGTTAAATATTTCCAAGACAATCCCATATTTTCTGCATAGTAGATGATTGTTTGATTTTTTCCAAAACTTTTTATGCAATAGTGCTTTTCATGCCTAAAATAGTAGTTTTATGTGCAAATCGTTATGGAATTAGAAAAATCCCGTAAATCAAAGTGTTTTTAATACTCCATGTGAGTCTTATAACCGTGCTATTTGACCAGGATTCCTATATCAGCGTTCTTCAGGCGTTGGAAAGTTATGACGTTTGTCACCCCAGACCTGCTGACCTAGCTGTAGCTAACAACTTAGGTGTGGGATTGTCAATCCCGTATAGATCTATACACAAGTATCATGCTCCCCCCTACAAGGGATTATGGTATATAATATAGGACTTAAAATGCATACTTAAAAGTATATGAAATGTCTCACAAAATTTAGTATAAAACAGATTTACGTATGAAAATGTTCATTTGTTCTTGTATATGAAAATATCTTCTTTGATGTAGTGTACCTAGTATGTAATGTTCGCGATTTCCTCGTAAACTATACCTATTATAGTCTTTCATAGTGTGTTTCGTTCCACTAGTAAACCCTAGTGTAATGCTCACTCATTATGTAAAGTATAACACGTAAAGTGACTTAACTGATCACATATACCTAATGTAAAATGGAGCATTTGATTTGTATATATATATATATATATATATATATATATATATAAACAAGTTTTATTTCCACAAGACAAGGTGTTATTGAAAATATATATTTCATACAAGGATACTCATGTAGTAGTTTATGAATCACATATGATTACTTAAATAAAAAGTTTATATAGTGAATCGTTAAGTTACATACGATAATAACCGCGTGTTTTACTTGCATTCCCCCCCCCCCCCCCCTTAATATTGTATAGAAAGAATTTATAAAGCATTTAAAAACGTAGTTTATAGGAGTATGAACTCACTTGAAAGATCGAAGAAAGCGAGATGAAAACCAAGTAGAACTTTGACTCGAGAAAGCAGATTTTCTCGGAATTCTAAGGAATCTCGGGAGCACAAACGACCTTCGGGACTTGAGTATGGACACCGGGGCTTCGGTATAGCAGGAAAGTCGTACATTTTTTTAGCAGCAGTCAGATAGTAGTAGAGTGTTGTAAGTCTGCGGGGGTAGCCGTAGCATTCATTAGCAGTCAGATAGTAGTAGAGTGTTGTAAGTCTACGGGGGTAGCCGTAGCATTCACTAGCAGCCAGATAGTATTAGGGAGTTGTAAGTCCGCGGATGTAGCTTGAGCATTCGTTAGGTTAGTAGTCAGCATGAGCATGTTGTTTGGACGCGGGGGAAGCAATAGTACCCACCTATTCAGGTGCAGCAGTGAGGATATGGGAATCCACGGGTTAGATTTCGGATTTTCCAAATTGTTCAGTTATGGTTAAGTCGATGATTTGTTAGTGGATTGTCACCACAGTTATGAGATCTGGGATGTAGTAGACCGCTTGGGTTCATGTATGTTATGGGCTACCGTTAGTCTAGGAGCCATCATTTTAGTATTGGATTTGAGGATGTCAGGATTCGATGTGGATCTGGTTGGTTGGATTGGGAGGTGGTTGGAGCCATAGTGTCAGGATAACTAGTGGAAACTAGTTCCAGAGAAAGATTTCGTTCAGAAGTCTTGGGAGCGATTAAGTGAGGAGTCCTTGGACTCCACAGTTGAGTTGGAACTCAGGGTTGCAGATAACCGAAAACTGATTGTAGACAAGGAAGGTGTT
The DNA here is from genome assembly GCF_052625555.1 of Lactuca saligna. NCBI lineage: Eukaryota > Viridiplantae > Streptophyta > Magnoliopsida > Asterales > Asteraceae > Lactuca > Lactuca saligna. The sequence continues at coordinate 173,918,641 of NC_136417.1, read as the reverse complement.
GAGATATTTTGGGAAGCAGCCATATACCAGTTCAGTGTTTTAGGCAGTTTAACGTTTCAGTCAGTTCAATGTTTCGTGCAGTTTAGTGCTTCAGGCAGTCTAATGTTTCATGCAGTTCGGTGTTGCAGGTAGTTCAGTGTTTCGGTAGTTGCAGTGTGATGCCCTGTATTAGTATTTGTGTTGGAATGCAAGAGCTGATGGTATAGCTGGTCGATTGGAAATGGGAAGTCCCTCTCAGCAGGATCAGTTGAGTCTTTTGCCAAGTAGAAGTGATCTGCAAGGATAATTAGGCAGGTAGCCTTCTTTCAGGATGGAAGGCTCAAGTTATTGGAAGTTGAGTAGTCAGATGAGAGATAAGCTGGCTGGTTCCAACAAAATCGATTCAGTATGATTGGCAGAGTGGGTAGAACAGTTATAGATAGTCGAGGTATCTTCAGAAGTCGCTGAAAGCAACTAGGAGATTCCGATGGGGTGTAGTAACCGGTAGGAGTCAGGTAACCCAGATATGGAAACATCAGTAGGGACCAGGGTGGTCTCAGATCATCCGGAAGGCGGATAAGGGACAACAGAGATTGTCAGTCAGTGGCAGTAATGGAAAGCAGACTATGGTAGAATTCGACTAGTTGATTGATGGGTGCTCAGTATTAAGTTATAGTAACAAGAAGTGTCTAGTGGATACTAGCGGTAATGACCCATAGTGGGAGGAGCGGGAGTAGTGGATTCGGTGAAGGATGAGTCCTTCACAGTGACAAAGAAGTAGTGGTTATGGAGCGTTGCCTTGGAAAGGCCGAAAATCGCGCTAGGAAAGAAAGGGGTGAACCCCTAGGGTGTTCATCATAAGTACTCGAGGAGTATCAGAAGGTTTGTCAGTCGAGTAAGTGGTGTTCCTAGAATATTCAGGGTCAGGGTTGACCTGAGATTATTATCCACAAGGATTAATGTTAGTCAGAATGGCCAGGCGAAAGGCCAACAAAGGTGGTCAGCGGATGATAGATCAACCAAGCAGAGTGTTGATAGCAGTTTGTAGCGTGATTGGCTGTAGAGAAACTTCGAGGACGAAGTTTAGTTTAAGTGGCGGAGAGTTGTAATACCCAAAATCAGAAAGTCCAAGAAAGGAAAGAAAACCCTAAGTCAAAGTGGTCAACTCGTCGAGTCCATGGAAGAACTCGCCGAGTCCGAGCGGGATCCGGATCGAGGAGTAAGTGACCGACTCAGCGAGTCGAAGAATGGACTCGGCGAGTCTAGTTTGAGTGAGAAAAACCCTAATCCAGGGGTTTGCACCCTATTTAAAGAACATTACAACCTTTCCCCAGCCTCTTTACTCCTCTTTGAGATCCAAAAGCCCTAGAATCATAAGTGAGAGCTATTAGAAGCAAATTGGGGCATTGTTAATTGTTTTGTGAAGAAATCTTGAAGATCAAAAAGCTTGGACCAAGGAGGTTCATGGAGATTCAGATTCCTTTTCAGTAAGAGGACGTTTTGGATGTCACGAATCGTTATCCTTGGCTTTCCCCTTTCTAGATCCATCTTTCATGGAGTTTTAGGGTTTCTTTGAGAGTATGTGATGAGAATTTGGTGCATAAGTTAGATTTATAGTTGAAACTCCAGATCTGAGCTCTATTTGGATCATAGATGCAGAAAGCCCTGTTAGTTGCTATGCGAAATCCACCCCCCATGAGTTAAGTTTCTTTCTAGATTGGTTTTTGGCATTAGGGGTCAAGAAGCACGTAAAGGTAGCAACTTTATGTTGCTAATGGACTATAGAAACCCACATCTCTGGTTTGGAGCAAAGGAGTATCTCTGTAACTTGAGATTATGGGGAAGTACGTATGGACTCGACAAGTCTCGAGATGACTCGGTGAGTCGGGAAAGATATCAGACTTAGAGTCGCGTAGGAAGTCGACGAGTCACATGGGTGGACTCGGTGAGTTGGATGAAGTTAGGCAGCAACTCGAAGAGTTGGAAGAACAACTCGGTGAGTCTGTTGAAGATTGTCTTGGAATCAGCGAGTCTGTTCATGAACTCGGCAAGTCAAGTCGCGAAATACCAAACTCTTCGAGTTAAGATTCGAATAAGTGAGTTGAGTGGGGACTCAGTGAGTTGGGCAGGTTAGGACTAGGAAATTAGTAGACTCGGCGAGTCAGGGGCTGACTCGGCAAGTCGAGTCGCGAATGAAAGGATTTTGAGCTAATAAACTCGGCAAGTTAGTAGGCAGACTCGGCGAGTAGGGTTGACCTAGAAGGTTGACTTTGACTAGAATTGACATAGTTGACTTTTGGAGATCAATTAAGCTAAGTGGTATATGTTTTGATATTGGTTGCTCGGGGAGCTAGTGGAGCAGCGGTTCAGGGAATTGTCGGTCAGCATCCAGAGGGGTTATCAGCAAGTTCAGCAGTACCAGGTGAGTTTCCTTCCAGTAGGAACGGGTCTAAGGCGACAATGCCGGCCCGTTTAGCTAGCAGTAGTTTCTAGACTTCGATCCGATTCAGTAGTTAGTATGTTTGATGCCTTCGTGGCTCAGACAAGATTTATGTGTTATGTGTTCCGGGCTATCGTCCGATGCAGTATGCAGTATATGTGTGTTCATGCTAGTTGATATGTTTATGTTATGCTATGTACAGTTAGTTTCGGACTTCAGTTTGATGTAGTTAGTCTGGACTTTGGTCCGATGTAGGGGATACTGTCCCAGTCAGTTTCCGGACTTTGGTCCGATGCAGGGGCAAGGCCCCAGTTAGTTCGGACTTTGGTCCGATGCAGGGGACAATGTCCCAATCAGTTTTCCGTACCTCGGTCCGATGCAGTGGGCAAGGCTCAGTATGTGCTTTCTGTATGGTATGTGGTAGTTTGGGGGAGCTCACTAAGCTTCATGCTTACGGTTTTGGTCTTTGGTTTCAGGTACTCGGTTTTCAAAGGAGGAGCTCGTAGAGATTGCAGTACACACACCATAGTCAGCTAGCTTGGGAATGTTTACTCTGATAATAAGATTATGTTTTGGATTAATACTTGGAAATTATGTTATAACTTATGATGCGGTTTTTATAAGTATGGTTTTAGTAATGTTTTAAAAGAAATTTTTAGTCGTGATTTTTGGGACGTTACAGTAAGAGCTTGAATTTATGGCTTATGAAGCTTCACTCAGCTCTCTATTATCAAATAAAACGCACATATAAGAGTTGTTTAGCGGAAACATACCAGTAACCACTGTTGGATATTGAACCACTTCTCCATACCCCATGGTTAAGACCCTTACCACATTTTGATTGATGTTCTTAGGGTAGTTGCATTTAAAATGGCCGGTTTCTCCGCATCCATAGCATGCGCGGCTGGCTCCGACGGTGTTGTCATTATGCTACTTGTTTTGTTGTGGGGGAATCTTGCAATTCAGTACGGTCTATCCCTTTTGATTGCAGTTGGTGCATTGGAAATCCTTGCATCCTCTATAGTGATGTTACTTACACTTGTCACGTTTGGGATTGGATCCCACGTATGACTTGGTTGGCGCTGTGGTGGTTGAGGCTAGGGCAGTTGGGGCTGGTGCAGCTGTAGCTGTAGCAGAATAAACTGCTATTGTATGTGGTTTCTTGGATGGCCCTGCCTCCTTCCGTCCCTTTTGCTTGTTTCCCAAGTTCTTCTTGTTTCCTCTTTCTTGCTTGCTCTCTCCCTCGGTTGTTTTGGTGCCTTTCTTATCACTGTGATTGTAAAGCTTCTTGGCCAGGCGCTTTGCACTGTCATAGGTCTCGGGTTTTGAGGCAATTATGTTACGTTGAATGGGAGGCGTCAACCCCAAGATGAATTTCTCGACCTTCTTTACTTCAGATGTAATCATACGAGGACACAAGAGGGATAACTCGTTGAACCTTGAGATGTATGTGTCAATATCCGAGTTCTGCAATGTAAGGATCCAGAATTCTTGCTCAAGCATTTACACCTCCCCTCGGGGAGAGTACTCGACAATCATCATTTCTTTGAGTTCTTCCTAGGACATGGCGTTTGCACCAGGGAGTGTCATGACCTCAATGTGACCATTCCATCATGACAGTGCTTGATCAATGAAGGTGCAGGCAACGAATTTGACCTTAGTTTCTTTCTGGCATTGAAATATTTTGAACACTGATTCTGTAACACCAACAAATCCAACTTCTACTAAATCATAATTGGGATATACCAAGTGGTAGATATCGTAACGAGGTTTCAAAAATATAAAGAACACTAAAATCTAAGCTATAACGAAGAAGTTATGACCAATCGAAGATCCACAACAAAAACGGTAAAATACTGTTAAGGGTAAAATACAAAATTTCAATAAAATACTTTTCAACCTTAGGTAACTAAATGAAAGTTGTAGATATCATTACACCGTAAACGTACAAAAAATGAAGGCTCAAATCTGACTTCGTATGAGGAAGTTATGATTTTTCGAAGTTTCAAACATATCAGTAGATGGCTAAAAACTCAAAATAGAGATCGAGCGACTTTTAGCCAGCGCAATCTAAATGAGAAATGAATATCTCGACAATAGTAGTACAGCGATAAAAAGACAGACGAAAACAGACATCGAAGGAAGAAGTTATGGATTTTTGATGGGGTTTTTCTGTACCGACCTACTAAAAATAAATATAATAAAATTTAAATTCAAAGTTAACCGACGAAGTCTAAACAAGAGTTATATATCATAATCTCAGCGTCACGTCGATATAAAGAATGTCGAAAACGGAGTTCGTATGAGAAAGTTATGAATTTCTGAATTTCGGGGTGCGAACCCCAACACTGTGTCAGAGTTCACGATGTGAAACAGAGGTTCACGACATGAACTCAGTGTTGACGCCTCCTGAAGTCTGTCAGACCCAACTTGCGATGACGCATGCAGTGACGACCAAGTTCACGACGTGAATAAGCTTGGTTCACGACGTGAGACCCCTAGTAAAAATATGGAAACTTTTATAAATGTTTTATAAATGTTTTTGAACATATCACGGGGGAGAATACAAGTCAATACCTGGTTAATCCCTAGTGAAAATATGGAAACTTTTGCTATGCATTGTATGTGATTACCTTGTCTATAAAATGGAATTATTAAGCATGCAAAATACATTTTACATCGTCTTATCCTTATAGGATGAAACAAAACTATACTATTACGAATCTCATCTATACAAATGCATTATATCAAGGGTAACCACACTTGTTAAACTATTTTATGCATTCAAGAAACATGAATTATTCCTTTGTTAACATTCTTAAAGAGGATAATCATTGCATACAAACTCATCATTTTCAGTACGTGACTTTGTTGAAAATCCATGAGACGATTCGCCTTCGCTCTACCTTTTGTTAAAGGTACCAACTAAAGTCATGTTTATAACTAGAATCTCCCGTTTGGAGAATGTGATAAGTGTGTATAGATCTATACGGGACTAATGATCCCACATCCTGACTATTAGCTACAGTCCTTTTGGTGACAAGTGTCATAACATTTCGACGCCTGAAGAACGTCGCCACAGGCAAAACTATGATAGTATGGTTATAACAACTCATTGGATAGACAATTATTATGGTATTATGATTTCGATGGAAAGTAACTATTCATGTTATTTTTCATATTTTTCAAGCTCGATCTTCATATAGTTTTATTAAATAAAACGATACCTCTATCTTTTTAAGCATGTTATAGTTGCTTACATTTTACTGTCTTGAAACTTTAAGACTGCTATTCACAATTGGAAAATAAGGGATTTTCCTGGTTCAATTAATTACAATTCATACAACGATCTTTCATACTCATTGCGTACATCTATAAGAAAATAAGGGATTTTTTGGAAAAACAAACACGAACTTTCGAATGGCATACATTCTCTCAAAACACTACTTATGAACTCACCAACTTAATTGTTGACACTTTTTTTATGAAATAACTTCTATTCTCAGGAAACCGCTAAGCAAGGTTAGCAACTACTTGTGGAGATTAACGCACTGGTGTTAATGTCATCTTTTGAACTCATCATGCAGTAGTTGATTCTTAAACATGTAATAGAAAACAATCATGTAAACTTTTTAAATATATATATTGGTGGTGTGTACTTTCTTTATTATTCAATTGTTATGATACTAAATATGATGTCCTCCGCCCCCGAACGTTTCCGCCGTTCTGGTTTGGGGGTGTGACAGATTGGAATCAAGGCATTGTTTATAGTGAACTAAGTATATTAAAACTATTTTTGATATACAACTATAAACACAATTGGGCAAAAACACTCTGACTAAGAGTTATACTTTATAAAATAAATTTTTATAAAGTATACATAAATTTATTTGATAACAGGGTCAGTATCACAATGAAAACAATATAGAAGTGTTACAGATAAGTTGTGCAATACAGGTATGCCTTGGAATATGTAATCGGGATTGGGATGAATATAGCCTGATCAACTATATTTGTCCGAGAGCCGACCATCATATGGTAGGGGATATCTACAGTGGACAACAAGTCTAAAACTTACCAAACTTATAAACGTTAGAATCAAACATAATATTTAGAAGACTATAGGAATATTTTATTCATACAATAGTTTAAATTTGATGTTCAAACTTTATGAGCCTTAGTTCCAGACAATTCTTATATCCCTATTCTCATATAGACACAATGGTCGGATTTCATCTACGAGGGGACCCCTACTACTCGACCAAAGACAGTGGAGAAGGGATAGAGAGTGATCCGAAAGGAGAAATTAAGGAAGAAAAACATGAAGACTCTGACTCGGATCCCGAGGAAAATAACCTACCCTTAGTGGCTCCAATTCAAAATTCTATTCCTCAAACGGGATTTCAAGGCTCGACGCCTCTGTGGGCAACGAACCTGAATAGGTGGAGTCGCGAATAGGGACAACCCCTTCCATACAATGGAGACCGAAGCTTCTACAATCTACGCGAGGAAGCTCGGCAGACAGAGTCCTTCCTATACTGGTTCGCCGAATAGCTCTCATTGATGAACAAGGAAGGGAAATCATCCATCAAACTAAGGAGAATGATGCGAACACTAGAGTCAATACAGTTCACATCCGACAGTTAGAATCTGCTTGTGGAAGAATCACAAATTAAAATTAAGCGTTACAGAGAGAGCTAACTGCAACTCAAACTGAAGTGAGGGAACTTTGAGCATGCCAGGAAAAACAAGAATTTCGTATGCTCGAGATGGAGCGTCAATTGGCAGAAACCAAGGCTCATGTAAGCAGTTCTCGTTGCAAGTAGATGACACTCCACTAACTCCTCCTTTTAGACGGTGAATTAACCTTAGTATGTACCTAAGTAGTACTCTTTTCATGTAAATATGACTATCTAGTAAGTATCATTTCATTAGATCTTTGTACTGTTAAGATTTCCTTGTGTGGTATATTGTAGACCTACTCCCAGGTCATGTTTTCTGAATTCTATGTAACATTCATACCCACTATTATAACGTACTTCTTGTTTTCCTTAAAGATTATCGCTATCAAATCATGCTTTGGCTATGTAAACAGTTCATGTCATAAATTGTTATAGCAACTAAGCTATCAATATCCTTGTCAATCTAATCTGTTGGAGTTCAATATTATTGAATTTGACATCTTTGGTGAAGTGTTGCCACGATTTCATCTATGACCCCATAGCTGGAAAATGTCTTCTCGCTAGTCAAACGGACTAAACCCTTCGATAAACCCAACTTTTCTATCACTTACACCTTTTAGAGAGAGAGACGATTATCATAGGATAACAAAACTTTATACCTTCAACTAGGGCAATCAAAACAACAATAGAGATTAAAACGTGCCTAAGGAAAAGCAAGGACATTGTGTTTATAAGATACAAGATATAACAAATTGTTACCACCGGGGAGAGGATAGAGAACAGAGGGAACCACTCCTGAAGCATGCGAGGTGGTAGAGAACCCGATGCGTCAGACTAATAAGTAATAATTATTATACTTAATGAGTTGGTAATTATATTACTCACGCTATGAGATGGGTACATCACATCCTTCTTCATAACTCGGAAAAGTAAAGGATATACCCTCTCCCAAAACTCATGAAACCAGATCAACTTGAGATTTCAACATTTCTACCCTAAATTGCTAAAACTTAACTTAAATGTGATACGTATTTTCACGCTCAAGTAAAAATACATCATAAGGAATGTAAGTCGGAACATTAGAAACCGAATAACAAAGTGAGGAAATTATACGTATAGAATCCAACTAACAACGATCCTAGTTATCTAACCAACTCGTTTTACATAATGTAACATAATCATGTCTTCACCTGGAAGTAATCAACCAACTGACGACACAACACTTCTTCATATAGACTTAGTTACTCTTCACGCTTCAGTCATAATCATCGTATCAGCCATCATGGCTTATATCAATTCAAGTAATGTTAGTAAAATGGGAATGGTGTCGACAATTCAAATCTTTGCAACAATCAAGGAAACCAACGAGTGTCAACCCATAAAAGTACTCCAACCCACAAACCTTGTAACAGGAAAAAAATATCCTAGAATAGGAAAGGGAACAGTTTGAATCAAGGGCCTCCCAAAAGACAACAGATAGTGACAGCTCACACTGTTACTATTCCTACCACCCCAACACCCCTAAGGCCGTACAACGACAACCAGTCTAAGTGCAAACAATGCAACTTTCATCATCACGGACCTTTCCATGAAATGTATTGTAATAGGTTCAACAGCAAGGGGGCACACCTTCCGCTACTACAGAGGACCAATCCAACCACCCGCTCCAACCACAAATTTCAGAGTTGGTCGTACTTCCTATGAGTGTGGAGCAACGAGGCACTTCCAAAGGGACTGCCCGAAAACAAACAACCGGAATGCTGGGAGAGGAGGCCGAGTATTCGCAAATGGACAAGAGGAAGCCGTTGCAGATCCCACGAGTATTACGGGTACATTTCTCTTCGATAACTCATTTACATGCATTTCATTGAATAATAGTAGCAGAGAAGAGTTTTGTGAGTCACAAATTTAAGAATCTATTCAAACAAACACCCAAACCATTAAGCAAAACCTTCATAGTAATCAAGATAGATTAAAAACGCTAAAAACAAATATGTAGAGTGCACTATCACACTAAAAACAAATACGATAAGAAGTTCCCAAAATAGCTACTAGAAATGGATTAGCTTGGTCTTCACCATGCCAATTGCATGTGCTATGAAAAGACCCTTGACTTTCACCGTTGGCTAACGAAAACCTATCAATTTATAACGACGAACCCGGCACAACTCCCAAATCTATTCTAGTTTCAAAATCTCATAGTACTCATGTTAGGAGTATGATATCCTTTGCAATCTTCCCGAAGTATTACTGATAGACTATTAAGGAATAGCACGCGTACAACGAGTCAAGTTCTAGCATAGAGGCTAGGAATGAATACAGTTTACCTACCACTACAAAGGTGGTGATAGATAAACTAGGTATGAATTCAACCATGAACTTCAAAGACAAATCTGCCCTATACTATGGGTGAACATGCTAGCATTTAGATAGACATAGACAAATGAACTCAAACCCACACGACTACTATCGATCTAAGCAATAGACGCAGCGATGAAGATCTTGTGGAACACCCACTCTAGAGTTGGAGTCACAAAAGAACAAGAAGAACAAATGGATCAAAAGCACTCACACCTGTCCTCAACAATTAAAGTTCAATTCAAAATACGAATTTTGGGACGAAATTCCCTCAAACGGGGGGATAATGTAACACTAGTGAAATTAGGGTCAAAATTTAACTTCTATAAAACCATAATTTGGATATACCAAGTGGTAGATATCGTAACAAGGTTTCCAAAAATATAAAGAACACTGAAATCCGAGTTATAACAAAGAAGTTATGACCAATCGAAGATCCGCAACAAAATTTGTAAAATACTGTTAAGGGTAAAATACGAAATTTCAATAAAATACTTTTTAACCTTAGGTATCTAAATGAAAGTTGTAGATATCATTAAACAGTAAACGTACACAAAAGGAATGCTTAAATCTGACTTCGTATGAGGAACTTATGATTTTTCGAAGTTTCAGACATAACAGTAGACAGCTAAAAACTCGAAATAGAGATCGAGAGACTTTTAGCCAATGCAATCTAAATGTGAATCGAAGATCTCGACAATAGTGGTACAACAGTAAAAATACAGATGAAAACGGACATCGGAGGAAGAAGTTATGGATTTTTTACAGAGTTTTCCTGTCCCGACCTACTAAAAATAAATATAATAAATTTAAATTCAAAATTATGCAACGAAGTCTAAACGAGCGTTGTAGATCATAATCTCATCTTCGCGTAGATATAAAGACCGTTGAAAATGGAGTTCGTATGCAAAAGTTATGAATTTCTGAAGTTCGGGGCACGAACCCCAACAATGTGTCAGAGTTCACTACGTGAAACAGAGGTTCACGATGTGAACATAGTGCTGACGCCTCCTGAAGTCTGTCAGACGCAACTTGCGATGACGCATGCAGTGACAACCAAGTTCATGACGTGAGACCCCAAAATAACCCTATAAATAGAAATCGAAGCTTTCCGAGTTTCGCTGCTCATTCCTATCCTCTCTCCTACTTCTACTCTCTATTAAGCCCCTTTAAACCACCCCGAAGCCTCGGTAACACTCCTGGAACACGACGCGAGTCCCGATGCCCCCGTGATTCCTAAGAAATAGACTTCTTTCTAGTCGATGTGTTGCACAAGTCAAGTCTCGTTTTTGTCAAACCGCCCCATCTACCAATTGAGTTCATACCCCCATTTCAACGCTTTTAAATGTTTTATAAATGTTTTTGAACATATTACGGGGGAGAATACAAGTAAACAACCAGTTAATCCCGAGTGAAAATATGGAACCTTTTGCTATACATTGCATGCGATTATCTTGTCTATAAAATGGAATTGTTAAGCATGCAAAACACATTTTACATGGTCTTATCCTTATAGGATGAAACAAAATTATACTATTACGAATCTCATCTATACAAATGCATTATATCAAGGGTAACCACTCTTGTTAAACGATTTTATGCATTCAAGAAAACACGAATTATGCCTTTGTTAACATTGTTAAAAAGGACAATCATTGCATACAAAATCATCATTTTGAATACGCGACTTAGTTGAGAATCTGTGAGACGATTCGCCTTCACTCTACCTTTTAACAAAAGTCATGTTTATAACCTGAATCTCCCGTTTGGAGAACGTCATAAGTGTGTATAGATCCATACGGGACTAATGATCCCACATCCTGACTGTTAGCTACAGTCCTTTGGGTGACAAGTGTCGTAACATTTCGATGCCTGAAGAACGTCGCCACAAGAAAAACTATGATAGTATGGTTATAGCAACTCATCATATAGACAATTATTATGGTATTATGATTCGGTGGAAAGTAACTATTAATGTTATTTTTCATATTTTTCAAGATCGATCTTCATATAGTTTTATTATATAAAACTGTACCTCTATCTTTTTAAGCATGTTATAGTTGCTTACATTTTACGGTCTTGGACATTTAAGACTGCTATTCACAATTGGAAAATAAGGGATTTTCCTGGTTCAACTATTTATAATTCATACAACGATCTTTCATACTCATTGCATACATCTATAAGAAAACAAGGGGTTTTCTGGAAAAACAAACACGAACTTTCGAATGACATACATCTTCTCAAAACACTACTTCTGAACTCACCAACTTAATCGTTGACACTTTTTCTTGAAATAACTTGGATTCTCAAGAAACCGCTAAGCATGGTTAGCAATTAATTTTGGATTAACCCTCCGGTGTTAATGTCATCTTTTGAACTCATCATGCAGTAGTTAATTCTTAAACATGTAATAGAAAACAATCATGTAAACTTTTCAAATATACGTATTGGTGGTGTGTACTTTGTTTACTATTCAATTGTTATGACACTGAATATGATGTCCTCTGCCCCCGAACATTTTCGTTGTTCTAGTTTGGGGGTGTGACATATTCCGTTTTCTCGATCCATCATTTTAAAGCTATGACTCCTCCAGTCCTGTTAAAAGTGTGAGGTCCTGCATTGGAAAAATATTTGCAGGTGTAGGCCCTTACGGGTCCAAGATTTATCCCTTGATGGGAGCTTCCCGTTCATTGACTGTTACTACCATTATTTCCGCTTTGAATGTGATCTAATGTTGTTGTTGCTGCTGTCGAAATTGCCACTTGGATGGTGGCGGAGTTTATCTCCAGCGGGGGTAGCGGTGGTGGTGTTGTGGTGGTGTTCTTTCTGTTTGGTCTCTATAGCATCTTTCTGTCATGGATCAGGAGTGAAATGAGTATCCAATGTATTTTGTTATACGATTTCTTGATTATAGGATAGTATCGGTGCATTGCGTGCATATGAACAAGTGTGTGTATAAATTCAACATGCAATAGTAACAATAGAGTGAAAAAATGGGAAATCATATCATAAGGAAATATATATCCGCTTTTCATTGATACTAATTTCTTAAGTACATGAAATGTTTTCCGTAAAGGCATACAATACATGCGTTGAACTAAAAGCTAACATGAAAATACATAGAGTAGTGCATACAAGAAAGTAAATGTGGTAGCTAGTGACCAGATACTAGTCGCGACGAGTCGGTTTCGGTGGTGCTAACGATGAGGTGGACGCTCCATGGAGCTCTGCTAACCTGCGTTTGGAGATCGTACATGCTCTACTAAAGCGGCGTGGCTCTCCTGGTATTCTATGACCTCTGTGTGTGCAGTGGAAACTTGAGAGTGGTCCCTGATGTCCCTAATACGTCTGACCATGATGGGGAGTGCATGATCCGTTGGTCCTCCATGCCGAACATCGTAGTAATCTCGGTTCATCCCAAATGGTGGCTGCTGACCCTAGCGTCGGCCCCATCAATCAATAGTGTCAACCCAAGGAGGTTTAGGGCCATTGTAGCCCATTCTATATGGTGGTAGCCTTTCCATATAGGGAGGGTTGGAAATTTCTGATTCAGCGTCTGATTCCTCGTCCTCCTCAACCTCCTCCCCATTATCCTCCTCAATCTTTTAATCAATGTCCTCTTCTTCAAATTATGTTGGTTCTTCAGGGTCCTCCATGGGTTCCTCTGGGTCTTCTTCAATCCAACCTCCATTTCCCTGGTTGGGAGAATAAGGCTCTCTGGGGTGGTGAAAGTCTTTCATGTTGTCTGTGCAAGAATAAGTGAGTACGAGGAAATAGATAGTGTGTCAAAATACTCCTATAGTATTTTACTTGTTTTAGGGTTGGTTCTTAAAACTTTTGGATAACGAGTTGGGAAGCCTTAGACCTGTTGCAACACCACTACCACTCCCGAACACATGTTGGTCATATCTCAAATATTTATAGTTGATCAGGCTATATTTATCCCATATATTATTACATAACTGCCCAGGTTTGACTATAGTGTTCAACCTCTGAGTTATTTTGTTTTATCTCTTGTTATGATACATTCCTAGCAAGTATGCGTTGTTTTTGTCAAATTGTTTTAGTCCCATTGTAATTATAGTTGTATATACTGTATGGCTGGATATACTAGTTCACTATAAACAATGCTCTGATACAAATCTGTCACACCCCTAAACCAGAACGGCGGAAACATCCTGAGGCGGGTGACATCATTGTGCAGTATCATAGCAATTGTATATAAATGAAACATAGCAAACCCATACATCATAAATCAATAATACAAGCTTACATTATTTTACATCATGTTTATGTTTTCAAGTTTACACAAAAGAAACGTCGGTAAGCAAATTTCCAAAACACAAAAGTTAATCTTGAGTCCGCGATCCATAACCTGCTTATTGATTTCCTAAGAATACTAGTCGTTCGAAAAGTTTCCACATAAAATATGTTGGTGATTCTCGTTTCAAATCCAGAGAATCCAATATTTTCCTATCAAAATAGTTGTAATTCTCGTTTCAAATCGAGTATAGTTGCATGTGTGTCTTAAATCATCATTTTAAAAATCGTACAAATCGTTTCCCTGAGAAAATCCTATATTATCTGATGTGTAAAAATAGTAGCTTTCATATTAACATAACACTTGTTTGGAAACGTCTCATTGAGATAATCACAACATAGTTGATTTCAAAACGAAAGTGAAATCTGTATAAATATGTTTTTGATATATTCTAGTGAGTCGTTATAACCATACTGATGTTATGGAGTGTCTGTTATGACATTTCTAATGTATTCTACTGAGTCGGTTTTGTTACCCTAGATTGGCTGGTCTAGCTATAGCGAACACCGAATGTGTGGGGTGTCAACCCCGTATAGATCTATACACAAATTCCCGCTCTCCTCCACGAGACTCTAGTTATAACTCTTGCAGGACTTAAAGTGTACAATATTGTATTAATATATGTACTATGAAGATTTGACTGACTAGAATACTAACCGATCTTTGTGCAAATCGAGAAAATCATTATTTACTGAATAAATAGTAATAGTCGTAGTCGTATCTAGATATTTTGTTTTGTTCGTTCGTTTAATGAAATCAATCACTTTGAACTATTTATTATAATGACTCGATATTATCAAAACCGACAATCCACCGCTTTTTCTTTATAAAATACTATGTGTGTCTCAATTTGTCCGAAAATGCCAAGTTGGGATTTGTATATATAACTTTGACTTGTGTGAGTTCATGACAACAACTTTATGACATGCAATTTTTTTTTTCATAGAGGCTTCATTTGTGTATTTTCATGGTGAAATTATTCATCAAATATTTATAAATAATCCCTAATAGTTTGAAAATAGTCACAAAGTTCCAATTTTTGAAAAGTCACTAGAAATAGGGTCAACTAATCAAGGTCCTTTTTTATAACTTTTATCTTTGGACATGAACGCATTGATAAATGGGTTATGTTGGACACACCCAACAGTTGGGAGGCTCATTTGTACCACAATTATCCTTTATGGAGTGAATTAGTTACCTACTGATCTTCATGAAATGGTGAAAACTCACGTTCATAAGAATATTGCTAAAATAATATTTTAATAATATTTCACATATACGTATACATGCAATTTTCAAGTATTTAGACAAGATTTGACTTGTACTCTACCCCAAAACACTAAAATATTGTAAAAAAGTGGGGTATGAAGCTCACATTGGTTAACTTGCTGGGTGATTTGAAGAGTGATAAGGATGTTTCCAAGCTCCAAATCTTGGAAGATTCTTAAACCTTTAGAGGATTATGAGAACGATTTTTGTGCGCAAATATAACGAAATCTTAGAATAATGTGAAGAATAATTATTCAAAGAGGATAAAATTCATACCAATGAAAGCTGGGAATTTCCTTTGAAGAGATGAACTTGAAGCTTCAAGGTGTTGGGAGTATTCTTGGGAGTTTACTAAATGTGAATGAGAGAAGTGGAACTTGGGGGGAAAACGTTCACGTATCTAAATGGGGGGTAAAGGGAGTGACTTGACATTTATAAGGAAGGATGGTGGGTAAAGCTTGTTATCCATGGATAATGTGTGGTTTACTGAGATTTGCATAAGGAATGAAGGAGTTACATCACATCACAAAGTCAAACCCCTTTATTTGCCTTAGAATCTCCTTAAAAATCTTGAGTGTTATTTTATATAAATATGTTTAAGATAATTAATTTTGGTGTAAAATAGTGGTTTAAGGGGTCTAAGATATGAAAAATATGAGTTTGGAGGTATTCCCAACGTCAAAATGCCTTAAAATGATAAGAATGTACGGAAATGATGAAAATCCGAAGCTTAGGGTGAATTTCGGAGGGTTCAGGAAGGATTCCGGAGCCAATTACCAATTTTTGGAGCAAAGAATTTTGGAGGGTTCAGGAAGAAAATGATGAAAAGCCGCTTGCTTAGATCTCGAGGGCTCTTCTCGGTTTCTGGTAAGGAGGGGAAGTCCGGAAGCCTGGTCCGGATATGCGAAGCCGGTTCCCAGTCCGTAATGGTGCGAGGCGAGATCTTCCGCAGCCCAATCCTTCCGGAGTCCAGTGAGGTTGTCCAAGGAAAGGGAAGTTTCGAAGATGTGCTTCCTCTTGGCTCCTTAGAAGGCATTCCGGACAAGAGGTTTAGAACCAAGAGGGTTTTGGATATGTGTTTTAGGACCAATAGGGTTCGGACAAGAGGTTTAGAGCCAAGAGGGTTCGTCGTCCGGTTTTTGGGCTATCTTTTACTAAGGAAGGTACATAGAGAGATTTAGGAGACATTTCACATACTTTGAGAGATTTCACATACTTAGAGATATTTGGGAGAGATTTCACATACTTGGAGGGATTTGGGAGAGATTTCACATAATTGGAGAGATTTGGGAGAGATTGAGAGATATAGTGGGAGACATTGAGAGAGACTTTATCGGGAGCCCTTATAAATGTTTTTCTTCGTAGAGTAAGGACTTTAGACTTAGTTACATCCCATTTTGAGTGATATACACCCTTGAATGGTACTTAATAGTACTTTATATAGTTGTTACTTCCCTAAATCAGATTAGGATGTTAAGTTTTGAACATTTAGGACTTTCAAGTGTTACTTGGCATTAGAATTTATAGTTGTACATTAGTAAATATTAAGAATTCCCTAACATATAACACTAGTTGAGTTGACCAGCTTGACTTGTTGGCCTTGACTTGACCTTGATTTGACTAGGAGCATGCTGGTTGTCACACGTAGACCTAGAAAAATTAGACTCTAAATTATCAATCCACCTGTACCACTCTTTACTTTTGGTTGAAACCTTGCCGAGTTGATTGGTTAAGTTAGAATTATTCAAACGGGTTCTTTTTAAACTTTTCCTAAAACTAGAGGCTGCATATTTTAAATCATCTAATTTAGTTTCATACCGAGAAAGAGAAATATTTAGAGAATCAAGAATAGTGTATACCTTGTTAATCACTATCTCACACTCGCTGATCTGCTCATGGACTAGTTTTATAGCGAAACAATTGTTGGAGACACGATCGCTATCTATAACATATCCTCTTAGCTCTGAAACTTCATTGACCACCATTAAGCATCTTCCTCTGAACTGTGAAACATCATCTTTTGGTATGAAGCTTCTCCCTTGAGTTGTTCTGCAAACTTCTTCATCTTGAGAGTCAGTCGATCGTACTTCAACTCTGCCAAACTGATCTTAGTTTTCCTGCACAATTATAGCAGACTCTTCCTTTGTGAGTTGACAATTGGAGAGATCACACTTTGAGGCTTTTTCCTCTATAACCTTCTTGCCCTTCGAAACAAGGGCCAATGACCCCATCCTAGATACTACATTTCCTTCATTTGTCTTTTCATCCTCGTGTGACCTAACAATACCAACTTGCTTTACCAAAGAGTAGTTTTTAAACTGATCATGCCCTTTAACCGCCGACACAATAATATTCCATTCAGATTTCAACCCGTTCATGAACATGACTTTTTGTTCTATCAATTCTCATCCAAATTTATGTTTCATCATCCTACTTAAAAAATGATTATAACGTTGAACATTTGATCGAGACATTCCTCTTGCTTCTGAACGAAGGCTCCAAACTCCAAAATTAGGAGTGTTTAATAAAGTGCTCAAGATCTGCATCAATTGAGTAGAGTTCTTTGATCCTGTCCCAAATCGCTTTTGTTGTGTCAAAAGAACTCACAAGAAAAATTGTGTCTAAAGGAAAATCAAACCTAATGATCCTCATCACCTTGACGTTACTGATTAGCTTGTCTTTCTCATCCTGTGGAACATCTTTTACTTGAAGAAGAAGATTATTATGATAAACTTGAGTTTTTATTTCCCTCCTTGTTCCAGTATGAGAGAACGCCTGCACAGTCATGGCTTCCGATATCAAAGAGCCATTATCTTCAAGACCAAGGATACAACACTTCTCAGAGATCTAGAATATAGAACTTCTCAGAGATGTGGAGTGGGTGAAGGCAGAATTTCAGAAATCCTAGGAAACAGCACCCACAGTTATACAACCAAGGATCCTAAACATCGATAATGTAGGATCCTCAGGAAATTAGCAGAAGTACATAGTTCCTACCACTATGGCGTCACCTTCGGGGGGTGGGGTGACTATGGACAACCAATCATCTATGATCAATAATCCTAATGAGCCTTTCATTACTCCTAGAAACCTTGATTCTTTTAATTTCTTAAATAACAATACTACTAATACTAACTCTACTATTATTGATACATGAATAAATCTAAACATGGCTAGGGAACTTCAGCAGTTGAGACATATAATCTCAAGTGTACCTAGGGTGGTCCAAGCCATACCAAAAGCATATCCAGCAAGTCACTGGATCTCAAGATTTGCTCCCGCAATAGTCGATATTGAAGTTCGCAAGCGCTTCCAAACCCCTAGCATGAAGCCTTACGATGGAACTATTGATCCTGAAGAACACGTAGCATAATTCTGAGAATGGATGCAGATCATTCCAATCCCAGTACACTTGAAGGAAGTTTCCCTATGCAAAGGCTTTGGTTCAACCCTTATGGGATCATCTCTCAAATGGCTGCTAAATGTTCCTCAATATTCTATTACTTCATCTGCACACTTAGTTAATATTTTCAATAACTAGTTTTCTTGAAGCAAAAGCTTCTGAATGATAACTATTGATGTCTATTGGGTGGTTCAGGATCCTAAGGAACGACTTAGAGATTTTGTTAATAGGTTTGGCAGGGAAGCTTAAAGCATCCCCAATATCAACATGGTAACTGCTGTAGAGGCCTTCAAGATGGGTCTAAGGAATGATTCACCCTTCTATGAAGATGTTGTGATGACCCCATACAAGGGATTGGGTGAACGTAGGTGCCGAGCATTGAGATTTATAAGTCTTGAAGAGGATAAAGAGATACAGAAGAGAAGAAAATTTTTGAATTCAATATGAGACTCCCAACAGGAAGGTCGAATCCTTGGCCGCAAGGTTCTACAATATGAAGCCCTGTTCCAAACCGGATCAACACAAGGTTAATGCCCTCGAAGATGAAGGAGAAGAAGAGGAACTCCCTAAGTGTTGGGGTTTGAGCAATCTAACACTTCCTAAGTGTGCATGCAACCCTAATAAGCCTTCGATCTATGTTTGTCTAAATACATGCAAAATAATAATTTTTCCAAGGTTCATAACCTATCTAACATGCCATGGGGTACTTTTAAACATAAAAGAGTTAGAAGAGATTACATACCTTTTTGATGGGATTGATTCTTTGGAGTTTGAGGGCCAAGCACCAATAATGTGAATGCCTCAAATGGAATCACAAATCACCACAAACACTTGGAAAACTTTGAGAGAGTATACACACTCTTGTATTTTCGGCCACACACAAGCACACACACTAGTTTACTAGTTCCCATTTCATGCTCCATAAGCATGCTTATATAGTGTGCATGGTTAGGGTGAAACCCTAATAACCCATGTCTTTTCCTTTCCAAGGATCCATGGGTTGAAAGCTCCATGGATCATCCATGGACTTCCATATAAGCCTAGCCCATTAACAAATGAGTATTAGCCCACACTATATAAAACCAATAGCCCATAATCTAATTAGTCTTCCTTTTAATCTCTAAATTAATTCATAATTAATTTAAGACTAAAACTAATTAAATAACATAACTTCATATTAATATATTATAACTTGTAATATATTAATAAACATATGTGTATAACTCTCATAAAATTATCCATAAATAGTTTGGATGAAATGTAACCCAAATGGACCATGCTGGGTCGGGTCAAGTATATACCAAATAAGTTATGGACTTAGACACCTTATCCAACAGACACCCACTTGGATAAGTCTAATAACTGTATTTGCCTATATAACTTCAGGAACCAACCAGCAATCGTAGCTCTCGAAAACTCCGCTGAACTATGAAGCGCCATTTTAAGACAAGTGATCACATAAACCTCTGTTCTCATGATATCAACCGGACAAACACATGGAACTATGTCTTGCTTATTATCTGGCAGTTGTTTCTCGATTTCCGATTTGTTTGACAAAGAATTTAGCTGAACACATCAATTTAGTTCTGACCGGGCCCGGTACATGGGTCAACACAAAATCATCGAGGGGCCCAAGTATCGCTTCTATTTCTAGAAAGAACAGATAAACTTCGACTCATATGCTTGTTCTACTACTTGTTGAATTGTACACAAAGGCACGTTTTATAACATCAAGTTACTGATGCGTTTACGTGCAATCAATGCACAGCCAACTCATAGGTAACAACTCATATCTCTAGGTTTTAAGACTTATATGATATTATCATCTCACGATCACTGGAGATAAATTCCATGAAGTGATACAAGTGAGTGTGGGTTTAATCCAATATCATAACTTATGAGAACTCATGAATGTTGCAGCAACCATTTCCATGTCTAAACACCTTTAGCCATCTACAAACCCAATTCATGACAATCTTGATTCATACCTACTTCCGACGTATGATTGATTGTGGAGGTTTGAATAATTAATTATTCTGGAAGTCAAAACATGCAAAACTGAAACAATAGTAAATAATTGACAATGACAGTAACACTTTACTCATAAATAAATCACAAATTTTATTCATCATCAAACGTCGATTACATTTTACAAGCTTCAGGAAAACTATCTAATCTGTAAAACTAATATCATCCCTCAGCCCGATGCGCCTCGCATGCTGAAAATGCTTAACCCTCGTCAGTCCCTTCGTAAGGGGATCTGCAGGATTCTCATCCGATGATATCCTCTTTGTCACGAGGAGTCCTTCTTCAATCTTGTGTCTTATGAAGTGATATTTTCTGTCAATGTGTCGGGATCTGCCATTATCTCTCGGTTCCTTGGCTAAGGCAACCGAACTATTGTTGTCACAGAAAATCTCCATAGGCTCCTTAATAGCTGGTATAACTCCAAGGTCTCCGATGAAGTTCTTTAGCCATATCGCCTCCTTTGCTGCTTCACTCGCTGCTATATACTCTGATTCACAAGTCGAATCAGCCACCGTCTCCTGCTTGGAACTCTTCCAAGAGATTGCCCCTCCATTTAAGGTAAAGATCCAGCCTGACTGAGAGCGGAAGTTATCCCTATCAGTCTGAAAACTAGCATCACTATACCCTAATACTCTCATGTCATCACTCCCACCAAGGGTAAGGATCCAATCCTTAGTCCTCTGCAGGTACTTGAGAATGTTCTTTACCGCGGTACAATGAGCCTTGCCAGGGTTCCCCTGATACCTGCTGACCATGCTCAAAGCAAAGGCCACATCAGGGCGGTTACAAGTCATAGCATACATGATCGAGCCAACAGCGGAAGCATACGGTAGTTGTCTCATCTCAGCTATCTCTGCCTCTGTACTTGGACTCTGAGTCTTACTCAGTTTGGCATTGCTTTGGATCGGTAAATCTCCTTTCTTGGAATTCTCCATGTTGAACCTTTTCAACACCTTATCCAAGTAGGTACTCTAACTAAGTCCAATCACTCTTCTACTCCTTTCTCTTAATATCCTTATCCCTAGGATATAGGCAGCTTCCCCTAGGTCCTTCATAGCAAAGCACTTCCCAAGCCAGGACTTAACCTCCTGCAAGGTTGGGATGTCATTTCCTATAAGTAGTATGTCATCCACATACAGTACCAAGAAGGTAACTATACTCCTACTAGCTCTGACATACACACAAGACTCATCTTCACTTCTCGAGAAACCAAACTCTTTGACCTTCTCATCAAAACAAAGATTCCAGCTACGAGATTCTTGTTTTAATCCATAAATGGACTTCTTAAGCTTGCATACTCTATTTGGGTACTCTGCACTGACAAAACCCTCTGGCTGATTCATGTACACATCCTCAGCCAACTTTCCATTAAGGAAAGCGGTTTTGACATCCATTTTCCATATTTCATAATCATGAAATGCGGCAATGGCTAACATAACCCTAATAGACTTAATCTTTGCTACCAGCGAGAAGGTTTCATCATAATCAATACCTTGAGTTTGAGTAAAACCCTTCGCAACCAGTCGAGCCTTATAAGTATGAACTTTTCCTTCCATGTCAGTCTTCTTCTTGAAGATCCATTTGCACCCGACTGTTTTACGGCCTGGTACATTGTCAACCAAGTTCCAAACTTGATTGTCATACATGGACTACATCTCGCTGTCCATAGCCTCCTTCCATTTAGCAGACTCTGGGCCTGCCATGGCTTCCTTAACACTGCTAGGTTCATCCAAATTTACCAATGTACTATCACTGATAAATGTATCACCTTCCGTAGTAATATGAAAACCATAATAAAACGAAGGTGTGTTTCTAACCCGTGTGGAACGCCTCGGAGGTACAGACTTGTCAGCTTGCTCAACAGGAGTTTCCTCCTCAGGTTGATTGTTAGTGTCTGAGGTTCCTTCACCAATTGCTTCTTGAATTTCCTCAAGATCAATTTGCCTCCCACTGTCTCCTTGGATCATAAATTCTCTCTCACGAAAGAACCCTCTTCTTGCTACAAAGACCACATTCTCACTGGGTCTGTAAAAGAGGTAACCGAAGGATTTCTGTGGGTAGCCGATGAAAATACACCTTTCACTTCGGGGTTCGAGCTTATCTTGAGTCTCACACCTCACGAAAGCCTCGCAACCCCAAATCTTGATGTGATCTAAATTGGGAACCTTCCCAGTCCACATCTCATGAGGTGTTTTGGTAACCTTCTTTGTAGGGACTAGATTAAGGATATGGGCAGCAGTCTCTAAGGCATACCCCCAAAAAGAGATTGGTAATGAAACTCGACTCATCATAGAGCGAACCATGTCTATCAAGGTTCGATTACGCCTCTCAGCTACACCATTCAGCTGTGGTGTCCTGGGAGGTGTCAATTGTGAGACAATCCCACACTCCTTAAGATAGTCGAGGAACTCGGTACTAAGATACTCACCACCTCAATCGGATTGAAGCATCTTAATGTTCCTGCCCAATTGATTTTCTACTTCCTGTTTGAATTCCTTAAACCTTTCAAAGGTTTCTGACTTATGTTTGATTAAGTAGACATACCCATATCTACTAAAATCATCAATAAAAGTCACATAATACCGATTAGCATCCCTTGTGGCAGTTTTGAATGGCCCACATACATCAGTATTGTTGGGTACTTGGTGTTGCGTCTTGGGCTTGCTTCCTAGCCCATCTTTTATACGGTATGGGCCTGTCCATCCGTATCTTATTTTCTAGGGTTTGTGTATTAATAGATGTTTGCATGCATCTTTTTAGTAAGAGATAGATCAGGGTTTTTACGTGTAATTTTAGAAGATCTCTTTTGTAACCCTAGAATCCTCTACAGTGGAAGTTCTTTATCGAGCTCTGCTGAGGATTGAAAGTTCTAATCATTCAACACATTCAAATCCATTCTTGAGTATTGTTTCATTGCCTTTCTTTCTTTATATACCTGTTACAAAGATCTAATCGATCAAAGAGAGTTAAAATCTCATCAATTGGTATCAGAGCAGGAGGCTGTGTAATTCATACACATCTCTTCTGTGAAAGAAGCTATTAGGGTTTATTCCGCATTAACTAATATTTATTGAGTCGTCACCCCATAATTGACGTATCTCATTACTTGTTCGTTTTGCCCTAATATTATATATTACAAGTCTGATCTTTCAAACAGGTTATTTGATCAAGCATGGACGAGTCGCCATCTAATCCCATTAATATTTCGAACAACATTGGATCAACAACGAAGATTACCATCCTTTACACCCAAGATTATGAAGTCTGGGCACATCACTTTGAAGATTATGTTATAGGATCTGAGGACAATGGATACCTCATCTGGGAAGCAATCGTATCGACACCCTTCACTCATTCTGCAACTTCAAGGATTATTAAAACTCAAAAGGAGTATAATGATCTTTTGAAAGATGTTAAAGATGTTGCCCAAGACGAAAAAGATAAATTTCAGTGCAATATTAAAGCATTGAGATTAATCATATTCGCTCTTCAATCTGACACTTTCAGGCTGGTGAGTTCATGTACTACTGCCAAAGAAATATGGGACAGGCTTCGAGAATTGTATTCTACGGACGAAGATCTTGAACACTCCATTCAAACCTTACTCTTATCCGATTTTGGTGAATTCAAGCAGGGAGCCGAAGAAACCGTGACTCAAACGTTCGATCGCTTCAATCATCTTCTTAGCAAGATGATTAAACATGATATTGAAAGGAAGCTAATTGAGCAGAAGGTTACGTTTTTGAACGGCCTCAGATCTGAGTGGAGAGTTGTAGTGTCCACAGTTAAAGCGCATGAGTAATTCAAATCTTATTCTCTAGCGAAACTGGTGGGTATTCTAAAATCTCAAGAAAAGATCGTACCACAGGAGAAAAATGTAGTTTCAAGCCTGGGTTCATTAGCCCTACTATCCAAAAGTAAAGCGGTGATGGAAGATGAAGACCTCAACATAGAAGACTATGATCTTACTTCTGAAGACTATGCTATGATGGTATCAAACCCCAAGAGGTTCATAAAGAAAATATTTCCCACCAATAAGAACCAAAATTGGCAGGGAAGTTATAGCTCTGAAAAGGTCAAAGACGAACCAAAAGCAGAAGAATCAAAGAGGGAACCGAAAGCTGAAGGAGATTCGGGAGTGAGCTGCTATTACTGTGGAGGAAAGAATCACTATGCTAAAGATTGTATCCTCAAGAAAATGGCAGAAAAGGATGAGGAAAAAGATGAAGAAGCTTTGTTGCTGAAAAAGCTGGATGAGATCAGGAAGAAGAAATCTACTGCTAACCCTTCTATGAATGCTTTAATTGTGCAGGGTTCGATAGCAAATGATGAATTCAGAGGAGTGGAGGTCTGGTAAACCGACTCCGAGGATGATGAAGTAAGGAGGCCTTCTCATGGAAAAGCTTATGTGGCGAAAGAGAAGGATAGCAGTGGAAAATGCTTGATGGTGTCTGATGTATCTCAGATGAGGGGATACAACACAGATGGTGGGAATAAAGACACGAAGGAGCAAAGACACGAAGGAGCAATAGGACATGTGCTTTACATAAAAACCGCTCAGCGTGCAATTCAACAAGCTTGATGAACTGATCATGAAGGTACAATCCGTTTTTGTTTCATTCAAAGTCCCACAATGCTCATATGAAAAGGAATTAAAAAATGTTAATTCAAGAATTTCTCATCTAGACAGCAGTTTAACTCAAACTCGAGTCACCAATTCTAACCTAACTGACCAAATAAGCAGGGTGTCTTCGAAGAGTGAGGAACGGAGGATGTGGATCGAACTGAAGGAGTCGGAGTTAATCAAACCCAAGGACGAAAACATTTATTTGCAAAGAGACAATTTAAAACTTTTGAAACAGCGAAATGTTTTTTGTTTGATTGCTAAGCGTCTTTACAATAATATTACTCAACTTCATTTAAATTGTGAAATAGGGCAGAAAATTCATCGTATGATTTTGCCCTTCCTTGAGTTTAAGGAGGATGAAATCGACGCTGAAGCATACAATTGTGAAAGTGTGGTTTCGTCTGAGGATGTTAATCCGATGTATATGTATGGTCTAGACAAAATTGAATCTTTCATTAAGTCAAAGGACCATAAGGACATGCTGAAAAACCTTTTGGATGAAAATGACAAACTGAATCTAAGGACCGAAACCATACAAAAATTTGACTCATTAAATGCCAATTTGAGCTCAGAAAATAAAATCGATGTTGAAAATGCATCTGAGCTTAATGAGGATAATGACATGAGTGAAATTTCTGTAGAGGATGAAGTTGACTGCTCTGAGTTTGTCAAGAGCGAACCCGAAATCCACAAAAATCTCATCTCAGAAAATTCTGTAGAGTTTGCTCGCTTAGCCCAACAAAAGTCCCCGAAACTTGAAGAAAAGGCTGTTGTTTACCAAAAGGTAAGGACAACACCAAATCAAGTGTAACCAAACATCAGACAACCGAACTCACAGCCATTGTAAATGAAGATAATGCCGATGATTGTGATGAGTTCTTCTGGTCTGCCCCTATCGACAATGCTGATGAAACAGTTAGTTTATCAGAGCAAACATCCTGGAAAACATAAGGAAGATATATTCCGGAGCCACTGAATAAGCCTGATAACTTTGACGTACCAACTACTAGTGGTACAAAAAATGTTCCTAAAGAAAAGGCAGATTCAAGTGAATCTTCATTAGTTCAAAGTGGACCTGTTGACACAAATCAAAAACAAAAGGCGAACATCCATCGTCACCCAAAACAGATGAGAAACCAAAAACAACAAAGGAATCAGAGATACAAGAAGAATCTTTTTGAAAGAAAACAGTTTTGGCAGTCTCAAAATGCCTATTTCTCATATCGTGACAGAAATTTAAAGTCATAGAAAAATACTGTTGGATCACAAGAGAGAAATGACAACCGAAAGCAGAAGTTCGGTTCAGAGAACAGTGACAACCGAAAGCAGAAGTTCGGTTCAGAGAACAATGACAACCGAAAGCAGAAGTTCGGTTCAGAGAACAATGACAACCGAAAGCAGAGGTTCGGTTCAGAAAACAACGTCAACCGAAAGCAGAGGTTCAGTTCAGAGAGCAAAAGAGACCAAAATTCTAGGTTTGGTCCCACTGATAATCAAAACCGAAAGAGTCACCTGGAATATCAAGTCAAGAAATCATCTTAGTCTAAATTCTTTCATTCTAATTCTTCTAATCCTTCCAATCATTCTTCTTCTCAACCCCACTCTAAATCCAATTCTGCTCGAACTCAAAAACCTAAATCTTCAACTGACCTGAAAGGGAAATCAAAGATTTCGTCAGTTAAATCCGAGTCCAAACCAAAAGCATCAAATCCCACTAAAATTAAAGTTTTCACCATCAAAAAGAAAGATGAAACAACGTTAATAAAAAGAACATATTTTGTTGACATCTCTCTTACTACTCCTGTTCCTGTGAAAGGCTCACGTGGACCCAAGAAACTTTGGGTTCCTAAATCTGCTTAATTTGTGCAGGTTATAAGTGACGAGCAGTTTGACAAAGAATGGTATATCGACAGTGGCTGCTCACGTCACATGACAGGAAAGAAGGAAGAACTAAGGGAATTCAGATCTCTTTCAAACGGTGGAAATGTCAAGTTCGGGAACAACTCCTTCGGAACCATAAAAGGCTATGGAATGATTACAAACGGTGATTTCACGATCAAGAAGGTTGCATACGTAGAAGGACTACAACATAATCTCATCAGTGTATCTTAGCTTGTTGGAGGTACTGGTCTCAAGGTCTCATTCGATGATGAGGGTTCGGAAATTATTGAGAAGCAAACGAACAAAGTTATTCTCAAATCAGAGCGCAAAGGTGAAATGTTTCCCTTAAATCTCAAACCCATCAAAGGGAATCCAGCAATCTGCCTGTTATCAAAAGCACAATCTGACGAAAGCTGGCTATGGCACCGAAGGCTTTCTCATCTCAACTTTAAGGATATCAACAAACTTGTCACTGGAGGTCATGTTCGTGGTCTTCCATTGCTCAAGTACGATAGAGAACATTTATGTGCGGCATGTGAAATGGGGAAGCAGAGTCATCAAAGTCATCCATCAATCATAAACACAAAAGTTGTTGAACCACTAGAGTTACTTCACATTGACTTGTGTGGTCCATCATCAATTGAAAGCATCGGCGGTAGCAAGTACATTCTTGTTATTGTTGATGACTTTTCACGTTTTACATGGGTGTTCTTTTTGATGCTTAAATCTGAAGCGAATCACAAGCTAAAGATGTTCATCAAGCAGGTTGAAGTACAGCTGAAGAAAGTCGTTCGCAACATCAGGAGCGACAATGGGCTGGAGTTCAAAAATATAGAATTCAAAGAATTCTTGGCGGAAAGAGGAACTAGTCACAACTTCTCAGCTCCCTACACACCTCAACAAAACGGAATAGTCGAGAGACGAAACCGATCTTTGTGTGAAGCAGCTCGAACCATGATAAGTTTTGCTTCTTTACCTTTATATTTTTGGGCTGATGCTATATTTGCAGCTTGTTTTACACAAAACAGGTCATATCTCAATAAGCGATTCACGCTCACTCCTTATGAGATCATCAACAACAGGAAGCCGAACGTTAAATTCTTCCATGTGTTCGGTTCCCGGTGCTTCATCTTCAACTCTAAAGAACATCGCAACAAGTTTGATGTCAAATCCGATGAAGGGATTTTTCTGGGCTATTTTCTCACTTCTAAAGCGTACAGGGTATTAAACAAACGTTCAAGGAAAATAGAAGAGACGTATTACGTGACCTTTGATGATAGCTATGTCAAAAAGTCAAAAGCCAACGTAGACACAACTGGTGAAATCTTTCCTCAAACAGGTCAAGTCACAGTATCAATTGCAAATCTCTTCGAGAAGTTTGTCGAGTTATTTGATGAACCATAGAAGGCCATTAACTCGGAAGCCAGCGCAACAGACAACAAGGTGGATCATCTGAAGCAACTAGTAGAAGATGCTACAAGGCGAATGAATGAAGGAGTATCCAGTTCCAGCGCTTCAGTCGAGGGGGAGCACACTGGTACTGTAGCACCCGAAGGTACTGTAGCACCCGAATGCTCCACAGCACCTGAAGGTACTGTAGCACCCGAATGCTCCACAGCACCCGAAGGTACTGTAACACCTGAACACTCCACAACATCTGAAGGCACAGGAGCTCCCGAACTCTTCACTATACCCGAAAGTTCGACTGCTCCAGAAAGCTCATCATTCGAGGGGGAGAATGCCAATATGCTTTATGACAATGAAAGTCAATCCCAACCAGAAGAGATGGTAAACGCTGAATTGGATCATTCCTATGATCCAAATTACCCTCCTCTCATCAAATGGACTAGAAATCATCCTGTCTCTCAAGTTATAGGTAACGTTTCTGAAAAAGTTCTGACCCGATCACAACTTAAGGCAAAACAAACTTCCCTATTTTCAAATGTAGAATTCTGTATGTTTAATTCCTTCGTTTCAAAAGTTGAACCAAAGACAGTTAACGCTACTCTTGACCACTTCGATTGGGTTCAAGCTATGCAAGACGAACTGAACGAATTCGAAAGGAACAAACTTTGGCGCCTCATTCCAACTCCTCAAAATGCATTAGTTGTTGGTCTCAAATGGGTATTCAGGAACAAAATGGACAAGGAAGGGAATGTGATTCGAAACAAAGCACGTCTGGTAGTGAAAGGATACTGTCAGGAGGAAGGAATTGACTATGAAGAGACTTTCGCTCTAGTTGCAAGGCTGGAATCTGTTCGCATTTTTCTTGCCTATGCAGCACACAAAAACTTTGAGGTCTACCAAATGGATGTCAAATGCGCTTTTTTGAATGGAGAACTCGAAGAAACAGTCTACGTGGAGCAACCTCCTGGCTTTGTCAATGAGAAGTTCCCAAATCACTACTATATTCTGGACAAGGCGGTTTACGGTCTGAAACAAGCTCCTAGGGCCTGGTATGAAATGTTAACAAAGTTTTTAAAGATGTCTAAATTCAAACAAGGTTCGGTTGACCCAACCTTCTTTCGTAAGAAGGAAGGTAACCACCTTATGAATGTACAAATTTACGTCGATGATATCATCTTTGGCTCAACGAATCCCAGCTTAACAGCTGAATTCAGAAAGCTGATGGAGACTAAATTTGAAATGAGCTCCATGGGTCCGATTAACTTTTTCCTTGGGTTAAATATTAGACAGGGACCCGAAGACATCTTTATCAACCAGGAAGCATACACCAAAACTCTTCTTGCCAAATTTGGTATGATGGGAGATTCAAAGGTCAAGGTTCCAATGGCATTCGACACCAAACTCACCCCTTCACTGGATAAACCAGCAGTTGACATTACGCTATACCGCCAGATGATTGGGTCCTTAATGTATCTTACTGCTAGCAGGCCTGACATCATGTTTTCCGTATGTTATTGTGCTAGGTTTCAGGCGAACCCACGAGAACCACATATGCTTGCAGTGAAAAATATACTCAGGTATCTGAAGCGAACTACCTCTCTCGGTCTATGGTATCCATCCAACTCAGGCTTCTTCGTTCAAGCCTTCTCTGATGCACACCTTGGAGAATGTGGTTTAGACAGGAAAACCACCACAGGGGGTTGCCAATTCCTTGATGGGAAATTGGTCAGCTGGCAGTCAAAGAAGAAAACTTCTGTTTCCCTTTCTACAGCCGAAGCAGAGTACATCGCAGCCGCCTCCTGCACATCTCAAGTCATATGGATCCAAAGCCAGCTCAGAGATTATGGACTTAACATGAAAAAGATCCCACTATATTGTGATTTAGAAAGTGCAATTAGGATCTGTCATAACCCAGTGCAACACTCTAAGACCAAGCATATAGCATTGAGGTATCACTTCATTAAGGATCATGTGGAGGATCGAAATGTCGAAATTCACTTTGTTCGAACCACCGATCAACTGGCCGATATCTTCACCAAATCCCTACCTGAAGCCAGTTTCAATAAAATCCTTCATGGTCTAGGAATGATGGAATCAGAATCGGTACCAAAGACATCATCCCAAAGTTAAAAGTAAGGAGCGAAATGAACCGAAATGAACCGAACGTTCGGTCTATTTTGGGTTTGGTACCATAGCACATATTTTCGCTCAATCTCGAAAAGGTGTTGTCTATGGTTGTACACTTTTGTAAAGCTGATTTCCAAAAATCCAAAAATATTTTTTTAGGAACCAAAATGAACCGCGCGTTCGGTCCATTTCGGGTTCGGTTCAATTATTTATTTTTATTATTATTACTTATTCTGTTTTGGTTTTTCTCTTTTGTAAAGCTGTTTTCTAAAAATCCAAAAATATTTTTTTTAGGAACCGAAATGAACCGAGCGTTCGGTCCATTTTGGGTTCGGTTCAATTTTTTTTTCTCTTTCTTATTTTGTTTGGTTTTTCTCTTATCAAAATCTTAAAATCTCCAAAAATATTTTTTTTTCTTTCATTCTTGTTTAAATATAGTTGGGATAGGTTTGGTTCTCACACTTTATATTAACTAGTTAAGCGTCCCTAGAAGCATGCTGCTGCATGTTGTCCAAAGCCTCAACTGATTTTGAATAAAAGCCTTAATGACTAGGTATATACAAACCTTGTCTTCCCAATAAGGTTGCTCCATTTATTCTAATCCTGAGCTACCTTACTCTTTTCTCATATGGGTTGAGAGTTTACTGCTTGATCACTATTTTCAGTAGAGGTACTATCGCTTCTCTTCACCACCTTACTCTTCTCCATCATATTTCGGTCCCTTATCGTAACCCTTGAGACTCTCAGAATTAAACACTGAGGTTTATGGTTCCGAAATATCTGTGTTTATGATCTAAGCCACGTGTCACTACGTGCTCAGTGAAACCAAAAATTCAATACCTAACATGAATTGACGGTCAACATGAAATCTCTTTTTGGTTGTGCGATTCTTATGAATTTGTTATTTACCATAACATTTCTTCCCTTAGAATCCAATTTAATTTTTTTTTTGAGATTTCACCATCATATATTTTCTCCAAGTCACTATATCAATTATCCAGCCTACTTGTTCAACAGACCACATCGGTCTCACAAGTACTTCATTTAGTCTCGGTCTTATGTCAAGGTCCGGGATTATAAACTGAAGCGAAAGCCACCCTTTTAAGCCTTAGAAAAAGATGCCTTTCAACACTTCTTAGAAAGTAATTGATCGTAATTCAACGGGAATCCATACAAACACTTTAAGGTCTCTCTTGAACTTGAAGAAAGTGATTCGTGCCCGGGATCAACTGTTTTGTGTCTATATTGACATCACTACTTCCCATATATATCTCGCTTAATTTCCTTATCTTTCACACTCTATGCACGGAAATCTTTGATTTTCCAAAATTCTCGTTCGGTGACCTTATAATCTTATGTTTGGATGACAGCTATTAAACAGATAAGATGCTGACTCAGCCGACAGAGTAACGGCCTCAATAGTGAGGTGACGGGCACGCGTGCAAAACGGAACAGTTCTTCTCTCTCATGTGTAATCATCGGGGGTGCCAACCATCGCGCTTCAGTCAAATCCGAAACCGTTTCATGTATCAAGAAGATTTGGGTGATGATCTTTCTCTCTCCTCTACCCACGGTATAAAAGGAACACATCTGCTTCATTCCAAAATTATCACACTCAAAACTCAAACGAGCAAAATCAGGCAATTTCTCATCTAATGTTCATCATCTTCTACCTTCAACAATGGCGGATTCTTCATTAGTTCAGGAAACCTCTTCCCACACATATATTCTTCCAATCCGCGCTCAACAAAGCCTGGTGATTGATCTCAACCCTAAAGCTTACGAGAATTATATGTATCCAATGGTGCTCGCATAAATATTCTTCCCACTGTTGCAGGTTCCCTTCTCTCCACCATTAGCGTCTTCCACACCACCAAAATAATTGTCACCGATCCGACAAAATTTTCTTTCGTCGGATCCATTCCGGACTCTATGTCCGCTGGGGTGTCCAAGGAGAGCATCATAATGAAAGCCTACAAGGACTTTCGTCCTTCGGGCCCAAGGGAACTTTCTGCTGAAATGGTTCAGTCCATTAATGATGCAGATAAACCTGCTGCTAGAGGGAAGAAACCCGAGCAAGGGAAGATAAAGAAAGCAGCAAAGGGGGCAAATGGTCCTTCTCCTAAGACGCGAAAACCCTCAAAACCAGATCTTTCCCCACCAGTGAAGAAGAAGAAAGTACAGCCCAAGAGAAAACTTATTCTCTCTTCTTCCTCCAGCGATTCGGAAGAGAATCATTCTGACTCAGATGAGTCAGCTAGAGGCGAAACTCCGCCTCACTCGCCTGGTCATGAGGTACATGTTTCATCAAAACCTCCTTCCCCTTCTCCTATACCTACCTCTTCCATTCCCATCATAACCTCCTCCATTTCCATTCCCTCCATATCTAACCTTATTTCTATCCCCCCCATAACTTCCTCTACTTCTCTTCCAACCACAACAACCACCCTCCCCCCACCACTTTTCACAGAAGCCACCAAAACTACCACCCGTGAGGTTCCAACCAACGTATCTGATATGGGGGTTTCTACTTCACAACCCGAACCTACTTCTGCTCCTGAACCCACTATCACTACCGAACCACCAACCGCACCCTTATCTCCCACTCCATCTGTTGAAACCGAAACCTTTTTGGGAGGGGAGGATACCGTTTTTGACTCCATCTACTACAGCCCCTATCAACTTCAGAGTGATGATGATGATGATGATCCAGTCACTAAAAACCACATCAAGGATCTCCACGAGAAAATTGACAATCTTGTGGCTTCTTCCTCTTCCTCAACATCTCACTTTTCGGAGGCTGCCATTCAGGGTATGGTGGAGTCACTCTCCAAAGCACACGAAGCCTCTATCAGCTCAGTTGTTGCTGCCATTGATAAATCCACGAAGGCTAGTGCTGTTGCGACCGAAAAAGTCGAAAAACTATTTCAAGACGCCCAGATCTGGCTGGAGTCTTTACAGGCGGCATCAGAGACAAACACTAAGAAGATCTGCACCGTTGTGGAGAAGCTGGTCCATTCCTTCGAAACTGAAAAAGACCAATTTTCCAGCTTTCGCCAAAAACTCAAAGAAGACAACCAATCATTTCAGTCTTCGGTTGCAGATCGTCTTCTTTCCTTCCAAGCCACTCTTGCTGCCGAATCTACCACAAAGGAAGAGTTTTCCCGAAAGTCATCCGAGCTTACCTTGGCAACTCATCAACTCTCCCAAGCCGAGAAGGAGATCGATTCTCTTCGGTCTGAGAAAGCTGTGGTCAAGAGTTGTGTTTCAGATGTCCACGGAGCTCTGTCTAACATCATTGAAGCCCATGATCTGATTCTCAACTATTCGGTGAGGCGTAGTCTTGCAGAGAAGCTCGCTCCTGCTCTTGCCCTGCTTAGCCGTATTGAAGGCATTCCTGAGCAGGAGGACCATCCGAAACAAGGGGGAGAAAAGAAGTCCACAGCTCAACAGAAACCCCCTCCAAGTTCCAAAGCTCAAACTATTCCATTTTCATCACTTGTCCCTCCGAAAGCACCCAAACCAACATCTGGTCCTTCATTAGGTTTGAGTGCTCAAACCAAAGCCAAACAAATTGCCGACGACAGTGATGAAAGTGATGATCAAGAACCGATTGTCAGCTTAGTCAGGAAGCAGACCAGAGAGAGAGAGCTGGATGAAAATGCTCGCATCATCAGGGAAGCCGAGGCCAAGGAGAGGAAGATAAAGGAGGCTCCATGATCTCCTTGAAAGCAGGAAAACTTTGTTTCCTCCTTGGACTCTCGAAGTGCTTATCAAAGAAGCCATTGAGCCCCCTTGCACTGTGTGGCTAAAACCGGTCATCTCCTTAGACCGTGTCAAATCGGTTGATTCCCAGTTCGACATGTCCCTGACCCGAAAGGCCTTCATCTTTTATGCGTTCGCTCATATAGTTGAAGTTCCCCATCCTCACCCGAAGGTGGATAGGGAGCTTATAGACTATTACCTGAGGACTGCTCAACCTCAGTACCAGACTTGGAGCGCACAGAAGATAACCAACGTTCGGGTACTCAAGCCTATTCATGAAGGTAATTTCGTTAATGTTAGATTCAAGGTCTTGAGGGGATCTGAAAAATCTGAGCATTCCATTTCTCTGGCTGATCTTCCCAACCTCAACCCTCACGATTGGATTGTCTTGCACAACATTCTTCTTGTCAATGAAGCTGAATATGGTCTGATCATAGACTATTTCAAGAGAATGTTAGTTTGCTATATTTTGGAGGTAGCTAAGCTTGATCAAGAGGTTGCTAATGTTCTGAGGAAGAAGCCCATCATCACTCCAGTCGGTTCTGCAAGCGATATAAACCGAATGAAGATGGGAAAGATTATTCCGAAACAGAACTCAGTCATGTTCACCAGAGCAGAAGGTCAGAAATGCCTGTTTGCTTTGGTTGACAAACATCTCTACACTACTACTTGTCTGGAGCATGTTCTGGGTATAATCAATCAGTGCAAGTAGAACTCGGATAGTGATAAAAAGTACTTCAATGATATGATAAACTGGTACATTCACTTCCAAGAAACACTTCTTGCTATCATCCCCTTCCTCTTCAAGACCGTCAAGAAAGCCAATGCTGCGGAGGTAAGCAAGCTGGAGTGAGGTCTCGCCCCAATTGACGCAAAGGGGGAGATTTTTGGTTACTTGGTGTTGCGCCTTGGGCTCGCTTCCTAGCCTATATTTTATACGGTATGGGCCTGTCCATCCGTATCTTATTTTCTAGGGTTTGTGTATTAATAGATGTTTGCATGCATCTTTTTAGTAAGAGATAGATCGGGGTTTTTACATGTAATTTTAGAAGATCTCTTTTGTAACCCTAGAATCCTCTACAGCGGAAGTTCTTTATCGAGCTCTGCTGAGGATTGAAAGTTCTAATCATTCAACACATTCAAATCCATTCTTGAGTATTGTTTCATTGCTTTTCTTTCTTTATAAACCTGTTACAAAGATCTAATCGATCAAAGAGAGTTAAAATCTCATCAAGTATGTATTAGGTCCAACAAACCCTCACCCCTCTCACAAGTTCCCGTGAAGGGTGATTTTGTCATCTTTCCAAGTAGACATGATTCACAACTATCATCTGATTTAAGGTCGAACGAATCCAAGACTCCACTCTTTTGGAGTTGGCCTATGCGTTTCTTGTTTACATGTCCAAGACGACAATGCCACAATGATGCTTTATCTAAACTAGTAGAAGAATCAATATAAAACACATTATTTCCTAAGTTGTCTACAATCGACACAGTTTCATACACACCATCACAAGGTAATGCTTTAAAATAAAACACATTATTAAAGAAAGCATCAATACCACCACATTCATTATCAAACGAAAAGGTAAAACCTTGTTTGTACAATGCATGAAAAGAAATAATATTCCTCGCCATTTCAGACGAGTACACACATTTATTCAAATCTAATTTCAACCCATTATTAAGCAACAAAGTATAAACTCCGATCTTGGAAACAGGCGAAGCCTTCCTATTCCCCATGATCAAGTTTATCTTCCCGTGCTCCACATCCTCACTTCTTCTTAGGCCCTGCAAATCAGAAGATATGTGAATACCACATCCTGTATCAAGCACCCAAGAGTAAGAATATGATGAGTAATTAGACAATATAGTGTAAATACCTGCGTGGGTGGGTTTCACTTTCCCATCCTTTAGATCCTGCAAGTACTTAGGGCAGTTTTGCTTCCAGTGTGCCTTTTCATGGCAATAAAAGCATTCAGCATCCTTGGGAATGGAAGAAGGAGTGACAGAACCGCTCTTGGTCTTCGATGAGGAGCCTTCAAGAGACTTTCCCTTGGTACCCTTCGAAGGGTGCTACCTCTTCTTCCCTTTGCCTTGCCCGATAGCCAAAAGAGGGGTAGATGTTGGAGCAGCAAACGGTCCACATACCTTTGCATCTTTTGCATGTGGGCTGTGACGGATTCACCGTCCTTCATGCGGGTAGTTATTATGGAGGAGATTATTTCATACCGCTCTTGACGAGCACTCTGATGGTACCTTTCCATCAGGTCTTGGTGCATCTCAAAAGGGTAGAAATCTTCATATGACTTTTGGAGCTCGGCTGTCATCGTGGCCATCATGATACATGCTACCTTAGTAGCATCTCTCTCATGAGTCCTGAATTCAGCGATCTCCTCAGGAGTAGCAGTAAACTCATCAAGCTCTTTTAACTCCTTATCGAGGACATGTTCTTTGCCCTCATAACGAGTAACCATCTTGATGTTCCTAATCCAATCCATGAAGTTGGAACCATCAAAGATGACCCTCCCACAAAGATTCCTGAGAGAGAAAGAACCAGTTGGGTTAGAGCCCGAAGCATTAGTGTTGGAAGACATCTGAAAGAAGAAAGCAAGTTTAGATTAGATACATAGAATCCTTAATAAGACACCCAAATGTAATATTAAGGCTAGCACCCAATCACGATATATTATACTTAGAAGAGGGATGCCGTAATCTAAGTAATAATATATTTGAAAGGTAGGTGAATGACGATTCACCAATTTCCACCACGAAAACAAAATGAATTATTAGGTTT
This sequence comes from Lactuca saligna, assembly GCF_052625555.1. Taxonomy (NCBI): domain Eukaryota; kingdom Viridiplantae; phylum Streptophyta; class Magnoliopsida; order Asterales; family Asteraceae; genus Lactuca; species Lactuca saligna. Next base: position 173,881,554 of record NC_136417.1, on the reverse strand, counting down.
AATTGGATTTGAAATTCCTAGATTCTTTTGAGATTCATTGAACTTTTCAATGGCATGTTTCAATCTCGATTGTGCCCTTCATGTTTTGTGACTGGGATGCCGAGGATCACAAAACAAGGTGTGAATAATCATGCTAATTCACTTGGTACCCTTAATATTATCACCTAATCAATGTGTCGGTTAACCATACACGCTCAATTGATCTATGACAAACATTAAGTCACCCTTCGTGATCCTTACTAGTCCAAGTTAGTGTGCCGGTTACCCACACACGCTCCACCAACGACTTGGTAAGGTACAAAGTGTGAATTCCATGGACTAGCACCATGTTCACATTTTTCCTAAAGTAACTAAGATTGGGAATTAAAAGGAGTTTAGTTACTTTATAATAATCATTATACTTTTAGTGAGGATTTAAAGTCATTATTCTACCCGTTCGGTTGACGACCCTCCACCGATCAAGCAAGCGGTGGGTGAGAATGGACACCCATTAAGTCGCTATTTTATAAGCAACAACCTTATACCCACCTTATAGACCGGCTTCGTGAATGAGGCCTACTAACGGTAAAACGACTTATTCTTATACATATATATAATAATTAACCATTAATGTTATAAATAGTATAAGGGTTGAATTTTAACTATTAAAACTCTAAGGGTTGGAATTAAAGTTTATTAAAGTGTGTGAAACTTTACAAATTCCAAAACTTGAGGGCAAGTTTTATAACTATGCAAAACTTTTCATTTCATAACTTATGAATTAAAGATTCATAAAAATGAAGACTCTTCATTTTCATGTAACTTATGTGTTTTAAGTGTGTGTTAAATAAAAGTGACCTTTGGAAATCCATAACTTGAGGACAAATTATGGACTCCATTAAAACACATAAATGATCAAGAATTAATTCTAAACAATTCAGCAAATAATCCCTATCATTTTTCTAAATTCATAAGAACATGAACATGATCACCAAGATTTCAAGAATTATATGAACACATAAAATCATGGAATTTTGATATATGTTATTGTAAATGGATTAGAACAACCATTACACCAACTAAAACAAGTTTTAAAACACCAAAACAGTTTAGGGTAATGTTTCTAGTCCATTTCCAGCAGCAAAAGTCGAAATTCTGTATTCTGTTCATTCTACTCGCCGAGTGCACGAACCAACTCGGCGAGTAGGATGAATTTTGCCTTGTACTCGGCGAATCCAATCGTCAGACAACAACAATTTCAACCTTTTTCACTATTTTGCATAAAGTATCAAACAAGCAAGCCTAGGCTCTGATACCACTATTCGGTTTTGAGCAATCTAACACTTCCTAAGTGTGCATGCAACCCTAATAAACCTTGGATTTATGTTTGTCTAAATACATGCAAAATAATGATTTTTCCAAGGTTCATAACCTATCTAACATGCCATGGGGTACTTTTAAACATAAAAGAGTTAGAAGAGATTACATACCTTTTTAATGGGATTGATTCTTTGGAGTTTGAGGGCCAAGCATTAATAATGTGAATGCCTCAAATGGAATCAAAAATCACCACAAACACTTGGAAAACTTTGAGAGAGTATACACACTCTTGTATTTTCAGCCACACACAAGCACACACACTAGTTTACTAGTTCCCATTTCATGCTCCATAAGCATGCTTATATAGTGTGCATGGTTAGGGTGAAACCCTAATAACCCATGTCTTTTCCTTTCCAAGGATCCATGGGTTGAAATCTCCATGGATCATCCATGGACTTCCATATAAGCCTAGCCCATTAACAAATGAGTATTAGCCCACACTATATAAAACCAATAGCCCATAATCTAATTAGTCTTCCTTTTAATCTCTAAACTAATTCATAATTAATTTAAGACTAAAACTAATTAAATAACATAACTTCATATTAATATATTATAACTTGTAATATATTAATAAACATATGTGTATAACTCTTATAAAATTATCCATAAATAGTTTGGATGAAATGCAACCCAAATGGACCATGCTGGGTCGGGTCAAGTATATACCAAATAAGTTATGGACTTAGACACCTTATCCAACACTAAGATCACTGACTATTGTTTTTCTATGGATGTTTTAGGTATAATCCATGCTATGCAAGACCTCGAAGACAAAGAAAGATGGCCAAAGAAAGATAACATCTCCACCAATTCGAAAGAAAAATCTAAATGGTGTGCTTATCACGATGACTTCAGTCATACGATGGAGGATTCTATAGTCCTAAGAAAGGAGATCAGCTACCTCCTTATCAAGGGGAACCTCAAAGAGATTCTCAGTAAAAAAGAGAAAAGTCCAAGGATAACAACCAGGATGGTCACAAGATCCCGAAGAAACTATGATCTCCACCCCCAAACAACAAGATAAGTAATGTTATCTCGGACAAATCCAACATTTGAGGTACTTCTTACTTAAAGGCTAAAAGACACGCCAAGGTCTCTAAAACAAAAAAGGAGGATAGAACAAGGAAGAATATCATGGTTAGCAACGATAAGGAAATCACATTTAACGAGATAGACATGGAAGGGATCCAGGCTCCTCACCATGACGGACTCGTGATAACATTGTACATGGCTAACAACTTCGTTAGAAGGATCTTTGTTGATGGAGGTCCACGGTCAGCATCGTACTCCTAAATGCACTAAAAAGGATGAACATCACAGAAAAGGAGAAAATCAAGATATCATCGTGTTGGGTTAAATATCTAAGCCCACAACTATAACTGGTATGTACTTGACCCGAGAGATTAGCATGGTCCATTTCGGGTCGCCTTCAACAGGACAATTTGATTGGATGATTATTTGAGAAAGAGGTTATTTGTGATTTATTAATATATTGTAAGTATAATATATTAATTGAGGAATCATATTATTTAATTAGTATTGATCAAGAAATAATTTTGAAGTAATCTAGTGATCCAAAGAGATAGATTAAATTAACAAGGACTGATTAATTCAATCAGTCATATTTATGGTTTTGGCTAATGATCCATGTTGATTATGGATGGACTAAATCTATGTGAGAGTCTATGAAGAGTAAGTCGAAAAGGCCAATCATTTGTATTATTAGATTCTTAAAGGATTAAGAAAATGGGCTAGGGTTTATAAGTTAGACCTTAGGAATTCCAAACTACAAAATGAACCCTTAGCTTGAAAAAATCAGCCGTATGACTCCTAGGGTTTATGCCTAGCCGATTTTAGAAGCTCATATCCTCTCTCTCTCTCTCTCTCTCTCTCTCTCTCTCATTATTCACTAATTATTCATGGTGTTTATGACTTGTTTGAGGCACAACACTTAGGGTGGTAAGCTCTTGAAAGGCCAAGTTCTACAAGCTACATGTAACGCCCTGATTGTTAGGTATTGCTTAAATAAGAATTATTGGGTTAAGCTCTACTCAACGAGTTGGTTGACCAACTCGGCGAGTAGCAGTGGATGAGATCGCATTTTAAGTGACCTACTCGACGAGTCCATGTTGCGACTCGGCGAGTAGGAGATGGTAGTGGAAACCCTAAATCTCGAGGTTTGCACCTCTATTTAAAGGAGCCTTAGCCTCCTTTGTCCTATTTACAGTAATTGAGAGCCCCTTGAAACCCTAATTCGTGTGTGTGTGCTTTGGTGTGGTGTTTGAAGCTTGGAAAAGAGAATCTTGGAGGAAGAAAGCTAAGAATGCAAGGAAATTGAAGCAAGGAAGGTGTGGGAAGCAGGAATTACCTCAGCTAGCATCCTTTGGAGGTATCAAAGTGCCATCCTTACATCCTTTTTTCTCTTTTGTTGAGTTTCTACGGATTTTATGAACTTTGAAGTTGGTATGATGAGCTATGGGCCATATCTGAAGTTCTAACTTCAGATCTAGATCCCCTTGGATTCTAGAAGCATAAAGTCACAGTCTTGGTTGTGATTAAGGTCCCTATTGAGCATGAAGCTCCATTAAGAACTTAAAATAGACATTTAGAGCCTTTATAGGCATGCATGCATGTAAAGTTTGCAACTTTACATGATAAGCATGCCCTAAAAGCTTGGATCTATGAGTTGGAGCCGTTGCATGGCTCAAAATATGTCTGTATGGAAAAATGGACTAAATGGACTAGGCAAGTCGCAAAGTGACTCGGCAAGTCACATGACGATGTTCGTGAACTTGAAGAGTTGGACGAATAACTCGGCGAGTCCGATGAAGATTGCCATAAACTCGACGAGTTGAAGAACAACTCGGCAAGTCGTATGAGTTTTCTCTTGGATATTTATGAGTGTGCATCCATCGAGTTGCAAGGAGGGAACTCGAAGGGTGACCTTAAAGTTTGATTAAGAAATCAATGGAACTCGACAAGTCACTTCGATGACTCGGCGAGCTAGAATGTACTTCAGGGAACTTGGCGAGTAGTTAAGGGTATTCGGCGAGTCAAGGTCAACATGGACTGTTGACCTTGACTGAAGACTTTGACTTTGACCAGGGATTTACTAGTGGGTTGTGGAGTACCTTATAATGTTAAGGACATATAAGTATGTTGTAGTATGACGATAGGTAGTGGAGAGTGTGTCAAGTGATCCGAGAGTTGGAGTTTCCCTTTCGAGTTGACATCTTCAAGGTGAGTTATCCTCACTATATCGATAGGGTCTATGGAACCAAGTCCAGCCCTTTTGTTGTTATCGTTATGGTATGTTGCATGTGGTTATGATATGTTAAATCGGAATTGGGGTAGATAGTATGTTATGCTCTTATGAACAGTAGGGATTGGTGTGTTAGTGACCTGCTAGGTCGGTAATCTAGTTACAGGAGAATTGTATGATTGATGATCTGTAACGCCCGCAGATCCGGGCTAGTCAATTTAGAGGCAATAAGGGTCGAAAATGACTTTTCGACAAAAGATTATTTAGAATAAATAATCTTAACCAAGTTGTAGAATATGTTACAAGGTTTCCATACATATAAAGAACGCCGAAATCCGAGTTATAACGAAGAAGTTATGGCCCGTCGAAGTTTCGCGACGGAACCGGCACGGCACCGGGAAGCGTAAATAGTGAATTTACGATAGAGCGAGATTTAGCCTTAGAATCTAAACGAAAGTCGTAGAATATGTTAAACTAAGAACATCGATAAAAAGAACGCCCAAATCTGACTTCGTATGAAGAAGTTATGATTTTTCGAAGTTTTGGACTAGCAGTGTACAACCCGAAATTCGAATATTAGATCGAGCGGGTTTTAGCCAACACAACCTGAACGAGAATCGAAGATCTTGTTGAGAGTAGCGTAACGAGAAAAAGATGGGCGAAAATGGATGTCGGATGAAGAAGTTATGAGGATTTAACGGACCAATCGTGTCCCGGCCCGTTAATAATATAAAATTTAAAATCGAGCCAAAATTAGCCGATGGAGTCTAAACAAAAGTTGTAGAGTACGTTCCCACCTTCACTTGGATATAAAGAACGTCAAAAACGGAGGTCGTACGCAAAAGTTATGAATTTTTAAGGATGAGCATGCAAGTTGCGACATCTGATGCGAGATAGATGATGTGGCCTCATTATAGCCGTCCATCGTCGATCAACAGAGCACCCTTCAGATCTCGCCACGTCGCCTCGCTTCGCCTTACGCCCCGCGTCTGAGTTCGGTACACCCAGCGTACCCTTCGGTCTAATCCCCTCCGAGTGCGAGACAGCTGGAATCGATGTGGCAGCCTTATCCAAAGAACGCCCAGCGTAGCCAAGGACTACGCCCAGCGTAATCCGAGGCCTCGCTGGGTATAAAAAGGGGCGAGGGTCTCCGGATTTTTCACACCATTTCTCATTCTCTCTCTAAAATCTTTCCCTCTCTAGGGTTTTGAACCCTCCCTAAAGTCTAGGTGAACCCCTAGCACCCTAAGGAAGCCCCGAGACTCCCGGAGTCCCAAGAAAAAGGAGTTTTTCGGTTTCGAAACGCTGCTCCAATTAAGTTCCGGTTTTCGATAAAATTCGTTGTAAGTGTGCTACGCTTACGCAATGTTTAATATAGCTTTCAAATAATTATAGGAATGTTATTAGGTCCTTAAAATAATTATTTGGGCTATTATTATGAGTTATATTGAGCATTATTAACGCTTAATAATAGTCAAACTGATTAATGTGTCGCGGTTATCGTTAAACTAAACCCTAGTTGTATCGGTACTAGGTTTTATCGAAGGAACATCGTTTTGAGAGTATCGAAGCGCTGTCCGAGTGCTAAGTCACCACCTAATCAAGTGAGTGCATAGTCCCTTTCATGAACATGATTTTAATACAAGTATTGATTGAAGTATTAATTATATGTTTATGTGCGAGTTAATTGATGTTGCTTGAAATTCGTGTTAAAGAACATACCTGATTATATTTGATAATTTAGGATAAAGAGTAGACCTAAATTAAATATGAGGAATATTGGGTAGTATATTCTTACGAGTACAAGTGAGTTAAACTCAGAGAATAGAAGTTAGTACATGTCACTTATTCGGGAGTATGGATTAGACATAGTCATTGTCCCTAGTCCGAGAATATGGATTAGGCATAATCATTCGTCGTTAATCCGAGAGTATGGATTAGCTATTGTCCCTAGTCTGAGAGCATGGATTAGGCATAATCATTCGTCGTTAATCCGAGAGTATGGATTAGCTAATGTCCCTAGTCCGAGAGTATGGATTAGGCATAATCATTCATCTTTAATCCGAGAGTATGGATTAGTCATTCTTCCCTAGTCCGAGAGTATGGATTTGGTAAATTCGTTCATTTCTGATCCGAGAGTATGGAGTAGGTAAAACGACTAATCTTATGTCCAAGAGTATGGATAGCCTCGTTGTGAGGATCGACGGGGTGGGATAAGAGTTGGTTATATATATGTATGGTGAAATTGTATATTTTGTGAGTTTTAAACTATATATATGGTATAACATCGTGGGATTGAAATCCCTATGTGCTCACCAGGTTTCCCAACCTGACTCACTCAGTTTATTTATATCACAGGTGTTGATACGAAGTCACTTTACACTGAGAGATTTAAAGAGATGTAGATCACTAGTGTAAATAAATGTAAGTTCTGTTTATGCTAATGTTTCTGTATTAACGATGACATCCCAAACATTTTGAAATGAATAAAATACGTTCCTTTGAAAATGTTTTAATAATGTATTTATCATATATTTCTGGGAACAAATTCCGAAACTTTTTTATAAAATGAAGTACTTTGATTTTTACAAAGCATAAACAAAATCGGTTTTTTCTGGCCGTGATTTTGGGGATGTCACAGTTGGTATCAGAGCATTAGTTTAAGCGAACTAGGAATATGGATTTATTTCTAGACTTAAACTTAGAATGCTAAGTAATGATTGTGAGGAGTGTGTCAAATAGATTTAGGTAATGCACCTGAATAGACACAAGCACTAGCTTATCTAGGGAAAATTCCTAACATGCTTTTATGTGCTAAATGATTTATGATATACATTATATGATCGGATCTATGGTCTGTTGCCGACCGGATCTGGAAATTTTATGTGCTCAGGTTTCTAAACGTTTAGTTACGATATTAGAACTGGCATGTAACTTTTTGGAGAAATAAGGAGGAATACATGTCTAATTCTTCCTCTATCTATATTCTCGTCTCGATACACCAAACTCTTGCTTTGGAGAATAGAATGTCATGATAAGGACTCATAGAGAATTGAGTAAGTGGAGGAAATGAAAAGGCTTACGATAGTGAATGACACCTATCGAAAGATATCATAAGAGTGGTATCTTGCCTTTAGAATATGTCATGCTGTACGTTTAGAGGAGTACAGTACGTCCGAAGTACACCTTCGATTGGCAAGATGATGGAATAATTGGCGTAATTCATGAAGTTGACCCATCGTATGGTATTTCCACCGAGCTGAAGCAGAATTGATGATTGAAGATACGCATAGAAGAAGTCCTAGTAGAGTCTAGGGAAAATTTTGTGATTGTTTGGACACATTTTTTATGTGTTAAAAAAATTGTTTTGTGATAATAACTTGGGAAAACTGCGAGACAATACTTGGGACGAGTATGAGTAGGTGTGAAAGGTAGTAGATGCATATACTACCGGAAGCACAAGACTCACGCTTGGATCAGGGAAAGTCACAAGGTTACCAAGAAACTAGTAATTGATTTCGATTTATTCAAGTGTGTTGTTACCATTGTTTCGGTAATGACTAAGACGATTGTTGATATTCCGACCCTAGTGGTCATATCGAATTGAGTCCGACTACGATGAGTAGGTTACGTGGTTCAGAGAACCAAGTTTGATGTAGCGTTCGACTTAAACCAAACGATCGAAATCAAAGCGATCAATAGAAGTATCGCGCTCGTTGTTAAAAGAGGATGGTTGCTAGAGATTCTACCTTTCTAGATCTGACTAGAACATGAAGGAAGGTATAGACTGTTCTGGAATTTGACTCTAAGAGACCTGAGTGTGAGCATTGCAACATACGATGGTAGGTCATTAGAATATGACACATCGATCCATAGTAGTAATAAAAGAAATCATATCAAGTTCGTATCCAGTAAGGATTGAGATTGTGACTTGAAGGTCATAATTGGGAATCTAGCCTGTGGTTGAGAGCACGTGCACGATCGAATACTCTTACAGTCAATGAGATTAAGAGATAGACTTGAAGGGATGTAGAAGTTATAATTATTACCTAGAGATGATGCATGGAGTCATTATAGTGAATTTACGATAGAGCGAGATTTAGCCTTAGCGATCTAAACGAAAGTCGTAGAATATGTTAAACTAAGAACATCGATAAAAAGAACGCCCAAATCTGACTTCGTATGAAGAAGTTATGATTTTTCGAAGTTTCGGACTAGCAGTGTACAACCCGAAATTCGAATATTAGATCGAGCGGGTTTTAGCCAACACAACCTGAACGAGAATCGAAGATCTTGTTGAGAGTAGCGTAACGAGAAAAAGATGGGCGAAAATGGATGTCGGATGAAGAAGTTATGAGGATTTAACGGACCAATCGTGTCCCGGCCCGTTAATAATATAAAATTTAAAATCGAGCCAAAATTAGCCGATGGAGTCTAAACAAAAGTTGTAGAGTACGTTCCCACCTTCGCTTGGATATAAAGAACGTCAAAAACGGAGGTCGTACGCAAAAGTTATGAATTTTTAAAGATGAGCATGCAAGTTGCGACATCTGATGCGAGATAGATGCCGTGGCCTCATTATAGCCGTCCATCGTCGATCAACAGAGCACCCTTCGGATCTCGCCACGTCGCCTCGCTTCGCCTTACGCCCCGCGTCTGAGTTCGGTACGCCCAGCGTACCCTTCGGTCTAATCCCCTCCGAGTGCGAGATAGCTGGAATCGATGTGGCAGCCTTATCCAAAGAACGCCCAGCGTAGCCAAGGACTACGCCCAGCGTAATCGGAGGCCTCGCTGGGTATAAAAAGGGGCGAGGGTCTCCGGATTTTTCACACCATTTCTCATTCTCTCTCTAAAATCTTTCCCTCTCTAGGGTTTTGAACCCTCCCTAAAGTCTAGGTGAACCCCTAGCACCCTAAGGAAGCCCCGAGACTCCCGGAGTCCCAATAAAAAGGAGTTTTTCGGTTTCGAAACGCTGCTCCAATTAAGTTCCGGTTTTCGATAAAATTCGTTGTAAGTGTGCTACGCTTACGCAATGTTTAATATAGCTTTCAAATAATTATAGGAATGTTATTAGGTCCTTAAAATAATTATTTGGGCTATTATTATGAGTTATATTGAGCATTATTAACGCTTAATAATAGTCAAACTGAATAATGTGTCGCGGTTATCGTTAAACTAAACCCTAGTTGTATCGGTACTAGGTTTTATCGAAGGAACATCGTTTTGAGAGTATCGAAGCGCTGTCCGAGTGTTGAGTCACCACCTAATCAAGTGAGTGCATAGTCCCTTTCATGAACATGATTTTAATACAAGTATTGATTGAAGTATTAATTATATGTTTATGTGCGAGTTAATTGATGTTGCTTGAAATTCGTGTTAAAGAACATACCTGATTATATTTGATAATTTAGGATAAAGAGTAGACCTAAATTAAATATGAGGAATATTGGGTAGTATATTCTTACGAGTACAAGTGAGTTAAACTCAGAGAATAGAAGTTAGTACATGTCACTTATTCGGGAGTATGGATTAGACATAGTCATTGTCCCTAGTCCGAGAATATGGATTAGGCATAATCATTCGTCGTTAATCCGAGAGTATGGATTAGCTATTGTCCCTAGTCTGAGAGCATGGATTAGGCATAATCATTCGTCGTTAATCCGAGAGTATGGATTAGCTAATGTCCCTAGTCCGAGAGTATGGATTAGGCATAATCATTCATCTTTAATCCGAGAGTATGGATTAGTCATTCTTCCCTAGTCCGAGAGTATGGATTTGGTAAATTCGTTCATTTCTGATCCGAGAGTATGGAGTAGGTAAAACGACTAATCTTATGTCCAAGAGTATGGATAGCCTCGTTGTGAGGATCGACGGGGTGGGATAAGAGTTGGTTATATATATGTATGGTGAAATTGTATATTTTGTGAGTTTTAAACTATATATATGGTATAACATCGTGGGATTGAAATCCCTATGTGCTCACCAGGTTTCCCAACCTGACTCACTCAGTTTATTTATATCACAGGTGTTGATACGAAGTCACTTTACACTGAGAGATTTAAAGAGATGTAGATCACTAGTGTAAATAAATGTAAGTTCTGTTTATGCTAATGTTTCTGTATTAACGATGACATCCCAAACATTTTGAAATGAATAAAATACGTTCCTTTGAAAATGTTTTAATAACGTATTTATCATATATTTCTGGGAACAAATTCCGAAACCTTTTTATAAAATGAAGTACTTTGATTTTTACAAAGCATAAACAAAATCGGTTTTTTCTGGCCGTGATTTTGGGGATGTCACAGTTGGTATCAGAGCATTAGTTTAAGCGAACTAGGAATATGGATTTATTTCTAGACTTAAACTTAGAATGCTAAGTAATGATTGTGAGGAGTGTGTCAAATAGATTTAGGTAATGCACCTGAATAGACACAAGCACTAGCTTATCTAGGGAAAATTCCTAACATGCTTTTATGTGCTAAATGATTTATGATATACATTATATGATCGGATCTATGGTCTGTTGCCGACCGGATCTGGAAATTTTATGTGCTCAGGTTTCTAAACGTTTAGTTACGATATTAGAACTGGCATGTAACTTTTTGGAGAAATAAGGAGGAATACATGTCTAATTCTTCCTCTATCTATATTCTCGTCTCGATACACCAAACTCTTGCTTTGGAGAATAGAATGTCATGATAAGGACTCATAGAGAATTGAGTAAGTGGAGGAAATGAAAAGGCTTACGATAGTGAATGACACCTATCGAAAGATATCATAAGAGTGGTATCTTGCCTTTAGAATATGTCATGCTGTACGTTTAGAGGAGTACAGTACGTCCGAAGTACACCTTCGATTGGCAAGATGATGGAATAATTGGCGTAATTCATGAAGTTGACCCATCGTATGGTATTTCCACCGAGCTGAAGCAGAATTGATGATTGAAGATACGCATAGAAGAAGTCCTAGTAGAGTCTAGGGAAAATTTTGTGATTGTTTGGACACATTTTTTATGTGTTAAAAAAATTGTTTTGTGATAATAACTTGGGAAAACTGCGAGACAATACTTGGGACGAGTATGAGTAGGTGTGAAAGGTAGTAGATGCATATACTACCGGAAGCACAAGACTCACGCTTGGATCAGGGAAAGTCACAAGGTTACCAAGAAACTAGTAATTGATTTCGATTTATTCAAGTGTGTTGTTACCATTGTTTCGGTAATGACTAAGACGATTGTTGATATTCCGACCCTAGTGGTCATATCGAATTGAGTCCGACTACGATGAGTAGGTTACGTGGTTCAGAGAACCAAGTTTGATGTAGCGTTCGACTTAAACCAAACGATCGAAATCAAAGCGATCAATAGAAGTATCGCGCTCGTTGTTAAAAGAGGATGGTTGCTAGAGATTCTACCTTTCTAGATCTGACTAGAACATGAAGGAAGGTATAGACTGTTCTGGAATTTGACTCTAAGAGACCTGAGTGTGAGCATTGCAACATACGATGGTAGGTCATTAGAATATGACACATCGATCCATAGTAGTAATAAAAGAAATCATATCAAGTTCGTATCCAGTAAGGATTGAGATTGTGACTTGAAGGTCATAATTGGGAATCTAGCCTGTGGTTGAGAGCAGGTGCACGATCGAATACTCTTACAGTCAATGAGATTAAGAGATAGACTTGAAGGGATGTAGAAGTTATAATTATTACCTAGAGATGATGCATGGAGTCATTATAGTGAATTTACGATAGAGCGAGATTTAGCCTTAGCGATCTAAACGAAAGTCGTAGAATATGTTAAACTAAGAACATCGATAAAAAGAACGCCCAAATCTGACTTCGTATGAAGAAGTTATGATTTTTCGAAGTTTCGGACTAGCAGTGTACAACCCGAAATTCGAATATTAGATCGAGCGGGTTTTAGCCAACACAACCTGAACGAGAATCGAAGATCTTGTTGAGAGTAGCGTAACGAGAAAAAGATGGGCGAAAATGGATGTCGGATGAAGAAGTTATGAGGATTTAACGGACCAATCATGTCCCGGCCCGTTAATAATATAAAATTTAAAATCGAGCCAAAATTAGCCGATGGAGTCTAAACAAAAGTTGTAGAGTACGTTCCCACCTTCGCTTGGATATAAAGAACGTCAAAAACGGAGGTCGTATGCAAAAGTTATGAATTTTTAAAGATGAGCATGCAAGTTGCGACATCTGATGCGAGATAGATGCCGTGGCCTCATTATAGCCGTCCATCGTCGATCAACAGAGCACCCTTCGGATCTCGCCACGTCGCCTCGCTTCGCCTTACGCCCCGCGTCTGAGTTCGGTACGCCCAGCGTACCCTTCGGTCTAATCCCCTCCGAGTGCGAGATAGCTGGAATCGATGTGGCAGCCTTATCCAAAGAACGCCCAGCGTAGCCAAGGACTACGCCCAGCGTAATCGGAGGCCTCGCTGGGTATAAAAAGGGGCGAGGGTCTCCGGATTTTTCACACCATTTCTCATTCTCTCTCTAAAATCTTTCCCTCTCTAGGGTTTTGAACCCTCCCTAAAGTCTAGGTGAACCCCTAGCACCCTAAGGAAGCCCCGAGACTCCCGGAGTCCCAATAAAAAGGAGTTTTTCGGTTTCGAAACGCTGCTCCAATTAAGTTCCGGTTTTCGATAAAATTCGTTGTAAGTGTGCTACGCTTACGCAATGTTTAATATAGCTTTCAAATAATTATAGGAATGTTATTAGGTCCTTAAAATAATTATTTGGGCTATTATTATGAGTTATATTGAGCATTATTAACGCTTAATAATAGTCAAACTGAATAATGTGTCGCGGTTATCGTTAAACTAAACCCTAGTTGTATCGGTACTAGGTTTTATCGAAGGAACATCGTTTTGAGAGTATCGAAGCGCTGTCCGAGTGTTGAGTCACCACCTAATCAAGTGAGTGCATAGTCCCTTTCATGAACATGATTTTAATACAAGTATTGATTGAAGTATTAATTATATGTTTATGTGCGAGTTAATTGATGTTGCTTGAAATTCGTGTTAAAGAACATACCTGATTATATTTGATAATTTAGGATAAAGAGTAGACCTAAATTAAATATGAGGAATATTGGGTAGTATATTCTTACGAGTACAAGTGAGTTAAACTCAGAGAATAGAAGTTAGTACATGTCACTTATTCGGGAGTATGGATTAGACATAGTCATTGTCCCTAGTCCGAGAATATGGATTAGGCATAATCATTCGTCGTTAATCCGAGAGTATGGATTAGCTATTGTCCCTAGTCTGAGAGCATGGATTAGGCATAATCATTCGTCGTTAATCCGAGAGTATGGATTAGCTAATGTCCCTAGTCCGAGAGTATGGATTAGGCATAATCATTCATCTTTAATCCGAGAGTATGGATTAGTCATTCTTCCCTAGTCCGAGAGTATGGATTTGGTAAATTCGTTCATTTCTGATCCGAGAGTATGGAGTAGGTAAAACGACTAATCTTATGTCCAAGAGTATGGATAGCCTCGTTGTGAGGATCGACGGGGTGGGATAAGAGTTGGTTATATATATGTATGGTGAAATTGTATATTTTGTGAGTTTTAAACTATATATATGGTATAACATCGTGGGATTGAAATCCCTATGTGCTCACCAGGTTTCCCAACCTGACTCACTCAGTTTATTTATATCACAGGTGTTGATACGAAGTCACTTTACACTGAGAGATTTAAAGAGATGTAGATCACTAGTGTAAATAAATGTAAGTTCTGTTTATGCTAATGTTTCTGTATTAACGATGACATCCCAAACATTTTGAAATGAATAAAATACGTTCCTTTGAAAATGTTTTAATAACGTATTTATCATATATTTCTGGGAACAAATTCCGAAACCTTTTTATAAAATGAAGTACTTTGATTTTTACAAAGCATAAACAAAATCGGTTTTTTCTGGCCGTGATTTTGGGGATGTCACAGTTGGTATCAGAGCATTAGTTTAAGCGAACTAGGAATATGGATTTATTTCTAGACTTAAACTTAGAATGCTAAGTAATGATTGTGAGGAGTGTGTCAAATAGATTTAGGTAATGCACCTGAATAGACACAAGCACTAGCTTATCTAGGGAAAATTCCTAACATGCTTTTATGTGCTAAATGATTTATGATATACATTATATGATCGGATCTATGGTCTGTTGCCGACCGGATCTGGAAATTTTATGTGCTCAGGTTTCTAAACGTTTAGTTACGATATTAGAACTGGCATGTAACTTTTTGGAGAAATAAGGAGGAATACATGTCTAATTCTTCCTCTATCTATATTCTCGTCTCGATACACCAAACTCTTGCTTTGGAGAATAGAATGTCATGATAAGGACTCATAGAGAATTGAGTAAGTGGAGGAAATGAAAAGGCTTACGATAGTGAATGACACCTATCGAAAGATATCATAAGAGTGGTATCTTGCCTTTAGAATATGTCATGCTGTACGTTTAGAGGAGTACAGTACGTCCGAAGTACACCTTCGATTGGCAAGATGATGGAATAATTGGCGTAATTCATGAAGTTGACCCATCGTATGGTATTTCCACCGAGCTGAAGCAGAATTGATGATTGAAGATACGCATAGAAGAAGTCCTAGTAGAGTCTAGGGAAAATTTTGTGATTGTTTGGACACATTTTTTATGTGTTAAAAAAATTGTTTTGTGATAATAACTTGGGAAAACTGCGAGACAATACTTGGGACGAGTATGAGTAGGTGTGAAAGGTAGTAGATGCATATACTACCGGAAGCACAAGACTCACGCTTGGATCAGGGAAAGTCACAAGGTTACCAAGAAACTAGTAATTGATTTCGATTTATTCAAGTGTGTTGTTACCATTGTTTCGGTAATGACTAAGACGATTGTTGATATTCCGACCCTAGTGGTCATATCGAATTGAGTCCGACTACGATGAGTAGGTTACGTGGTTCAGAGAACCAAGTTTGATGTAGCGTTCGACTTAAACCAAACGATCGAAATCAAAGCGATCAATAGAAGTATCGCGCTCGTTGTTAAAAGAGGATGGTTGCTAGAGATTCTACCTTTCTAGATCTGACTAGAACATGAAGGAAGGTATAGACTGTTCTGGAATTTGACTCTAAGAGACCTGAGTGTGAGCATTGCAACATACGATGGTAGGTCATTAGAATATGACACATCGATCCATAGTAGTAATAAAAGAAATCATATCAAGTTCGTATCCAGTAAGGATTGAGATTGTGACTTGAAGGTCATAATTGGGAATCTAGCCTGTGGTTGAGAGCAGGTGCACGATCGAATACTCTTACAGTCAATGAGATTAAGAGATAGACTTGAAGGGATGTAGAAGTTATAATTATTACCTAGAGATGATGCATGGAGTCATTATAGTGAATTTACGATAGAGCGAGATTTAGCCTTAGCGATCTAAACGAAAGTCGTAGAATATGTTAAACTAAGAACATCGATAAAAAGAACGCCCAAATCTGACTTCGTATGAAGAAGTTATGATTTTTCGAAGTTTCGGACTAGCAGTGTACAACCCGAAATTCGAATATTAGATCGAGCGGGTTTTAGCCAACACAACCTGAACGAGAATCGAAGATCTTGTTGAGAGTAGCGTAACGAGAAAAAGATGGGCGAAAATGGATGTCGGATGAAGAAGTTATGAGGATTTAACGGACCAATCGTGTCCCGGCCCGTTAATAATATAAAATTTAAAATCGAGCCAAAATTAGCCGATGGAGTCTAAACAAAAGTTGTAGAGTACGTTCCCACCTTCGCTTGGATATAAAGAACGTCAAAAACGGAGGTCGTACGCAAAAGTTATGAATTTTTAAAGATGAGCATGCAAGTTGCGACATCTGATGCGAGATAGATGCCGTGGCCTCATTATAGCCGTCCATCGTCGATCAACAGAGCACCCTTCGGATCTCGCCACGTCGCCTCGCTTCGCCTTACGCCCCACGTCTGAGTTCGGTACGCCCAGCGTACCCTTCGGTCTAATCCCCTCCGAGTGCGAGATAGCTGGAATCGATGTGGCAGCCTTATCCAAAGAACGCCCAACGTAGCCAAGGACTACGCCCAGCGTAATCGGAGGCCTCGCTGGGTATAAAAAGGGGCGAGGGTCTCCGGATTTTTCACACCATTTCTCATTCTCTCTCTAAAATCTTTCCCTCTCTAGGGTTTTGAACCCTCCCTAAAGTCTAGGTGAACCCCTAGCACCCTAAGGAAGCCCCGAGACTCCCGGAGTCCCAAGAAAAAGGAGTTTTTCGGTTTCGAAACGCTGCTCCAATTAAGTTCCGGTTTTCGATAAAATTCGTTGTAAGTGTGCTACGCTTACGCAATGTTTAATATAGCTTTCAAATAATTATAGGAATGTTATTAGGTCCTTAAAATAATTATTTGGGCTATTATTATGAGTTATATTGAGCATTATTAACGCTTAATAATAGTCAAACTGAATAATGTGTCGCGGTTATCGTTAAACTAAACCCTAGTTGTATCGGTACTAGGTTTTATCGAAGGAACATCGTTTTGAGAGTATCGAAGCGCTGTCCGAGTGCTGAGTCACCACCTAATCAAGTGAGTGCATAGTCCCTTTCATGAACATGATTTTAATACAAGTATTGATTGAAGTATTAATTATATGTTTATGTGCGAGTTAATTGATGTTGCTTGAAATTCGTGTTAAAGAACATACCTGATTATATTTGATAATTTAGGATAAAGAGTAGACCTATATTAAATATGAGGAATATTGGGTAGTATATTCTTACGAGTACAAGTGATTTAAACTCAGAGAATAGAAGTTAGTACATGTCACTTATTCGGGAGTATGGATTAGACATAGTCATTGTCCCTAGTCCGAGAATATGGATTAGGCATAATCATTCGTCGTTAATCCGAGAGTATGGATTAGCTATTGTCCCTAGTCCGAGAGTATGGATTAGGCATAATCATTCGTCGTTAATCCGAGAGTATGGATTAGCTAATGTCCCTAGCCTGAGAGTATGGATTAGGCATAATCATTCATCTTTAATCCGAGAGTATGGATTAGTCATTCTTCCCTAGTCCGAGAGTATGGATTTGGTAAATTCGTTCATTTCTGATCCGAGAGTATGGAGTAGGTAAAACGACTAATCTTAGGTCCAAGAGTATGGATAGCCTCGTTGTGAGGATCGACGGGGTGGGATAAGAGTTGTTTATATATATGTATGGTGAAATTGTATATTTTGTGAGTTTTAAACTATATATATGGTATAACATCGTGGGATTGAAATCCCTATGTGCTCACCAGGTTTCCCAACCTGACCCACTCAGTTTATTTATATCACAGGTGTTGATACAAAGTCACTTTACACTGAGAGATTTAAAGAGATGTAGATCACTAGTGTAAATAAATGTAAGTTCTGTTTATGCTTATGTTCATGTATTAACGATGACATCCTAAACATTTTGAAATGAATAAAATACGTTCCTTCGAAAATGTTTTAATAACGTATTCATCATATATTTCTGGGAACAAATTCCACAACCTTTTTATAAAATGAAGTACTCTGATTTTTACAAAGCATAAACAAAATCGGTCTTTTCTGGCCGTGATTTTGGGGATGTCACAGGATCAGTGTGTCAGATATGTTTGATGTTTGTATATGCATGTATATGATAGTATGCGTACATTGTTATTTGTTTGTCGATGGTTGAGGCGGTCCTACTTGTGCTGAAGGCCAATATACCCTATGAGCGACCCGGGGAGACTGTAGGCCCATGTGGCGGACTAGTCATGCTGAAGGGTCGAGATAGACTCAGACAGAATGCAGGCCTGATAGGGCGGTCCAGTCAGGCCGATGGCCCAGTATGCGTGTTGATTGATTGATTATCACTAATATGGTATTGTCAGTGTGGTATTGGTATTTTGGGAGTAGCTCACTAAGCCCTCGGGATTATAGTTTTCAGTTTATTGTTTCAGGTACTTCAGGAGATCACGGTAAGGAGAAAGGCATGACCGTACAACTCCTCATCCTTATGTTATGATTTTTGGGACATTCTGATGGGAAATGATTTGAAAACATTTTGTAAAAATGCTATTTGGGTTTTTATTTATGAATGCAAAGTTTAAATTTGGCATAAAATTTATGGATGTTTCAAGTTCGTATCAGAGCCTTGGTTTGAGTGAATTGGAGGAACACTCATGTGAATCCATTCTCAAATCAAGGAGAGTTTTGGAAAATAACTTTTAAATGGTTTTCAAAATAAAGGATGGAGGATGCAGAGGGTACGATCAGTCGGCGCCTATAAGTAAACCCCAATATACCATGCAATTATTTGATTTTCTGATATGTTAGAACGGCATGCTAGTGCTAGGCTAGGGAACTTCAGGAATCACATGATAGATTTTCCTGATTGCTTGATGCCTATTTGCCTAGGGTTTCTTGTATGTGGAATTGACATCATAACTGTAGATGTTTAGTGTATGCATCAAATCTATGCATAATAAAGACCTTATAGCCTGAGAATGTTGATCTGACCTTCGGGTATGAGTGGATATTCGAAAGTCTATCGGGTCTAGCGTTATGTGCAACTAGCACGAACTAGCGCTGCAGGGGATGATGGTGTTGGATTAGTGTCTAAGTCCGTAACTATTTTGGTATGTACTTGACCCGATGGTGCATGGTCCTTCTGGGTTGCCTTCACCAAAGCAACTTGATCGGATGAATTATGGAGAGAAAGGATTAAATATGATTTATTAATATATTATGAGAATAATATATTAAAGGAGAAATCATATTGTTTAATTAATATTAGTCAAGAATTAATTAGTAATTAGTTTTTGACTAAAGAGATTAATTAAACTTAAGGGATTGGAATTGTAATTATAAGATAATTGCAATTTGGCCTATGGATTGTCTTAAATTAAGGAGTGGACAAATTCTATGGGGAAGCCCGTAAGGAAATCGTCCAAGACCTTAATTAAAGGAGTCTATGAGTTGCTTAGGGTTTAATCATCCAAATTAGGGTTTCCTTGTTAGATAACCCTAATAGACTCACTATATATAGAACCCTTCAGGCTCAAAAACGTGGGGAACTTCTCTTCTAGGGTTAGAACACGTTGTGGGCAGCCTCCATCCTCTCTCCTCTTCATCCTCTTGCTTATGGTGTTTGTGAACCATTAGAGGAGTGACATTTGTGACTCTAAGCTTTCTAAAGTCAATACAAGGAGGAATTGGGATTGTTATTGCTACATAACAATCAAGGTAATATCTTCAACCTAATTATATGTTAATATCGATTTTCATATGTTAGAATTAGGGTTTATAGTCTTGGATAACTTGCATGTACAATAGAGAAACCTAGATCCAAGCATTAGGGTTTGTATGAGCACATAGGATGTTCTTATGACTAAAACCCATCAGTGGTATCAGAGCCTTGATTGGTTTCTATTGTACTGATGCATATTTGATCGAAATCAGCACTGAAAATCGAATTTTTGAGCTTCTGAGTGTTTGACTCGCCGAGTCAGCTGTACTCGATGAGTCCAGGTCCAGACTCGACGATTCAAAGGGTCTGACAACTCAGATTCGCAATTTTCTTCCTGTTTTGGCTTTGGATAATTACCATAAACATGTTTTTGTTATAAAATCTGAATTTTTTCAATATTTGGTGATTATCCTTACCTAAATAGAAGATAATTGTTAAAATTTAGATAATCACTTGTTTTATTAGATAAATTTTGATTATTTGTAATTTAGAATTGAATTATCTTGTGAAAAAGTTTTAATTTTTTCCCCTTTCGGTTTTATAGTTTCAATTTGAACCCAAAAGTTTGTTGTTTTGAAATTTAAATAGTTAAAACCCTAATGTTTTGAAAAAGGTTTCAAAACTTACCCTCAATTTTGGAATTACAATTTTGATTAATAGTTTAATTGTGATGTATATTTAAATTCTAAACCCTAATGTTTTGAAATGTTTCAAAACTTTCCCTCAAGTTTTGGAATTTAAAAGTTGATTAAAAGTTTAATTAGGAATGTTAAATTCTAAAACCCTAGTAATGTTTTGAAAAGTTCAAATCACACCCTTATGGTTTTATTAATTAATTAAGGAGTATAATTAAAAGAGGTTTAATAAATCCATAAAAGTTTTGGTTTGCAATTTAATTGAATTAAAAGTATAATTATTAAATTTGACCACCTAGTATTTTAAAAGTGTAAAATACACCCTATACTATATATATATATATATATATATATATATATATATATATATATATATATATATATATATATATATATATAACATTAAAATTCTAACATTATATATATGTATGAGTAAAAGTCAGTCTTACCGTTAGTAAGCCTCATTCACGAAGCTGGTCTATAAGGGGTGTTTAAGGAAATTGCCTATAAAATGGCGATTGAATGGGTATCCACTCTTACCCACCGCACTCTTGACTAGTGGAGGGTCGTTAGCCGAATGGGTAGGATAGGATAAAACTTTCCATTATAAGTATAATGAAGTACAAAAGTAACTAAATGTTTTACAAATTCCTAATCTTAGTTACTTAGGCAAAAGTTAATTGATGCAATTCCATGAAATTACACTTTGTGCCCTTGCGAAGACGTTAGTGGAGCGTGTGTGGTTTACCGGCACACTAAATGCTTCTAAGAGAAGGTAGCAAAGGGTGACTCAATGTTTGTCATAGTTCGGTAGAGCGTGTGTGGTTTACCGGCACATCGAATAGGTGACTGTAACATGTGTGGGCATCATGTAAGTTTGCATGGTTATTCACACCCGCTTTGTGATCCTCGGCATCCCAGTCACAAACAAGAGGGGCATTTCGAGATTTAAACATGCCATTGAAATGTTCAATGAATCTCAAAGAATCAAGGAGTTTTCATAGATTTAAAACTTAAATTTCTTTTTTGTTTTTCATGGTGGAAATTAGTGAATTGTCACTCACTTACCTTCAAATATTCTGCAAGTAGATTACGACATCCCTTTTCTAGGTTGTAGCATATTGTGTTGGGTCCTAGCCTTAGTATCTAATTTGGGTGATTTACTACGGACTCAATCGATCAACTAACTTGAATTCGTTTTCTCCCGTTTTGTAGATGTCAAAGTTCGACAACTATGGTCTTCCCAAATCCCGTGGAACAAGCTTTCCACATGAAGATGATATTCCACGATTCGATCGAGGAACAAGAAATCATGCTTCACTTCCTCCAAATCCTCCAATTATTCTCCCTAACCCACAAGTTCAAAGGCTTGAAAGGTTCAACATCACTAAAGCCCTATTGGAAATGAAAGATGAAGATGGTAAACCCGTGTGTGCCCACGTTCTAGGAATGAAATCACACATTAATAGGTTGAGAATGTTGGGATCCGTTGTCTGTGAGGAAATGGTTGTTGATTGGGTTCTTCAATCACTTCCTAACTCATATAGTGAGTTCGTAAGAGAGTACTATATGATGAACCGCGACGTGACCCTTATAGATCTCACATATATGCTTATTGCTGCTGAATCAACAATGGTTTGGCACAATAGAAAAGCAAAGATCATTGGTGAATCTTCCTTCAAGACCTTTATGGATATAGACAATGGCAATGAAAGGCATGCTATGATCAAAAAGTTTGATCATAAGAGAAAGACAATGTCTGAAGTAGTTCCATGTCATGTTCCAAAAGAGTCAATTTGCTTTTATTGCCAAGAGAAAGGGCATTGGAGACGAAGCTGGCCGATTTACCTAAGAGATCTAAGAGATGGGAGAGTCGAAACGTATGGCTCTAATATAGGTAAAATCCAATAACTAACTCTTTTAAGCCTCTATTTTAGATTCTTAATACATAATGTGATAAGATTACAATTGATGTTTTGTAGAATCGAAGAAAAGAAAGGAAGCTTAAGGGAAGAAGTGAGCAAAATCTAACCCTGAAGGAATGGATTTCGATCGCATTTCTCGAAGATTAGATTCTTGAGCTACTACTTAGAGTTAGAATTAGATTGCTAAGAAAGATGTGTTAGCATAGTTTTTCATTAACTTGCATTGTAAGGACAAATTTTTTCCGCATTAAAATAAATTTTGATTTTATATTATATATTTATCCTTGCAATGGAGTATATGAAAAATTGATGTTTGAATGTTTCTATTATTAGCAATAATGGATTTGGTTCTTATTATGTTGTTCATGGAAAGTTAAAGAATTTACCGAATAAGGAAAGTTTCTCATCGCCCAAGTTTCAATTGGACAGAAACTTGGAATCATGCAACTTGGTTGCACGATGAATGAGAAATTTCAGATTCGTTGACAAAGTGTCAAGGGAAGGACTAGGAGATCGAGCACACAAAGTTGTGTGTTGATCAAGTCCACCATAAGAGTAACAAAGATACTCGTCATGATTTACTAAAGGATTAGTAAATATGATTATACTTATAAGATTAAGTGTAATTCGGAGTTGATTAAAAAGGTTTAAATCAATAGCAAAACGAATAAGAAGAATCAAGTAGGCAGAAAGATAAAAGTTTCTCCGTTCTAAGAAGAAGGGAGAGTAGCTTTTATGCTTTATGATAGGTCTTAATGATTAAGAACCATATCTCAATTGATCCTCTAAGTGAGTCTTAGTACAATTGTATGTTTAAGAAGAGGAATCAAGAATTGAAGAAATGGTTAAATCAAAAGGTCAATCATACTTCGTTCCAATAACAAGTCTTAACGTTAAGATTGTGACAATGAGTGAAAAGTATGAAGAAGGTTTATAACATTCATCAAATGTCCAAATTTGGGATGTCTTGGATAAGACAAAGACCAACTAGGACCAATATATGAAGTGTTTTGATATAAGCTACACTAACTCTTGAATAATTGTTTGTCAAGAAATGGTTATTGACAAAAGAATCTTATTTGTCAAGGAGTTATTGGGAGTCTTAATGGTCTTGAAAGGTTTCAAGAACAAATCAAATAAACCTTATCGATCATCACTAGCACACGAGTTATGGTTTACAGCCTATCGTGTTGACATTATTTTGGTTCTGTGTTGTTCCAATTGAGTTAATTATGCATGTGAGTTCTATGAGTTCTCATTTTGAACGCATAAAAGGCAAGACACCTTAATCAATGAAAGGTACATTGATAGGAAAGGGTGAGCTGCTTAACTACTTGGAAGACATGGTGGGCAGCCGTGCTACCATAAGGCAAGAAATCAAGATTAAGAAAGTTCAGTCCATATGAGTTTGAATTTGTCGTAAACTTTGGTTTTAACAAATTCACATGGATAGGAACACATACACCGTTTAAATCTAAGTGTCATAAGATTTCCTCCTTCATGAAAATAACTGTGAGGAAATACTTTCACTAAGAAAGATTTAAGAAGATAGTGATTGTAAAATTGCATTCTCGAATTCGATTATGGTTATGGTATCCCTTTCCATGATTTGAATTGTGAGGTTTGGCAATTAGTCTTAATTTTTTAGACACACATATGAACTATCTAAGGCAAAGGTGTAGAAGTTTAAGAGGCCTTGATAAAAGGTTATTAAAGCATTAAGTATTAGAAACATGGACTTAAGAAATTCAATAGGTATTGTCTTTCTGGAAGTTAAGATGTTTATGAATACATGTCGAAGCTAGTGGGAGCATAAGTGTTATGTTTTATAATAATCATCATGATAGTGGGAGCATAAATGTTATGATTTTATGATTATTAAGGCACATATTGCAAGTTGGCAATATTAATTATAGAAAACAAGAGTCATTCTTTGCAAAGTTGTAAGGATGGAATAGTTGTTTTGCTATAATTAAGGGAGAGAATATTATGCTTCGTTTCAAATCTAAAGGCTTAGGTTGAGAAATGTTAATAAATTTAGTCAAAGGTACATAGTGTGTTCTTAAAATTTCGAGTATGATTACGGCATTCCTCTGAACAATTTGAATTTTGAGAACATAGCAAATAAAACATTATGCATCATGTCCCATACGCTTCGGGTATAGGATCGATTGCAAATGCTTTTATATTTTACCATTCTAAAACTTTCCATATGTCTAGCGCATTTAGAGGGAAAAAGGACTAGAATCGGTTTTGACTAAAATAATTAAACAACTATCAAAGGACAATCCAAAGTTCGACGAGGATTGGTTACTTATGAGTAGTTGGAAGCATGGTATTGAATGGATCATATCGACATTATTATGAATAGAAAAGATTCTATTAAGAATGAGTTGTCATATGGAAATTATGGAAATGTTTCCATATTGGATGGAACATATCGACATCATTACGAATAGATAAGATTCTATTAAGAATGAGTTGTCATATGGAAAATATGGAAGCGTGTCCATATTAGGACTTGAATATTGAAAATCTATGTCTAGATTAGAAACTTTTATGCAAAAGGATGTTCAAAGGTATGTACTTTGAGTGAGAGACATCATATCTAAGGAATTGTCTTGTAACAATCTCCGATAGAGGACTTTGTAATTTCATTGGCAATAGTCTTTGTGACTTTGGTGTAGTGATATTACAAAAGGATCACTGCATAAAATGTTAGAATCTAGCATATTCTATAAGTAGCAAGAATTTGATATTCTTACAGTTATGAAAAAGGATTAGGAGTTGCGAAATGAGAATGATTGGAAATGTGTCCAATTTGATATATTTCACAAAGTAAGAGCCATAGGTAAACATTGTGTGCATGCTAGGAGCATCGGACAAGTATAATAATTCAAGTAAGAAGTTGATTATCCGAAACGACAAATAACGAGTAATCGATATGGTGATAAATAAAAGGAGTTTTATTTATACTCAAAGGTTTGAGGCCATATGGGGTTAGTATTATTCTTGTGTTTCACTTTGCATGTTTTGACTTCCTGAATAATTTAATTGGTTAAGAACAGTCGAATTATTCGAACAGGCCACAGTCGTTCATATGTTGGAAGTAGATATGAATGAAGACTATCGTGAATTGGTGTGTGGATTGTCTAAAGAGCATTAGACATAAGAAAATGTTTGCTGCAACATTCATGAGTGCTTATGAATATGATTTGAGCATTGGATCAAACCCACGCTCACTTGGATCACTCCATGAATTGTATCACGAGTGATTGGTGAGACGATAACATCTTATATTCTTGAAATCGAGATGTGTGAGTTCTTGCTCATCGGTTGCACATTGATAATATGTAAACACACTAGTAACTTGGTGTTATAAAACATATTGTTGTGTGTGATTCGGTGAGTGAGTGCAAGCAAGCATTGTATCAAAGTTTATCCGTTCCTTTTATCCAAAGAAGGATAAAAGCGATATCTTTGGGCCCCTCGATGATTTAGTGATGACAAACGTAAATGCTCGGCCGGGCTAGGGCTAATTTGATTTGTTCAATTAGTCAGTCGTCATAAACCGGAGATCGAGAAATAGTAAAAAGAGAATGATTAGAAATCATGTCTTACGATATCTAGAATGGAGGAATATATGATCCCTAATCTTTAAGGACACGCGTATCTGATATGATCAGAGTTAACAACGGCTTTGGAAAGCTACGATTGCAGATCAGGATCTGAAGTCATACGCAGAATAGTTATTAGACTTATCCAAGTGGGAGACTGTTGGATTAGTGTCTAAGTCCATAACTATTTTGGTATGTACTTGACCCGATGGTGCATGGTCCTTTTGGTTTGCCTTCACCAAAGCAACTTGATAGGATGAATTATGGAGAGAAAGGATTAAATATGATTTATTAATATATTATGAGAATAATATATTAAAGGAGAAATCATATTGTTTAATTAATATTAGACAAGAATTAATTAGTAATTAGTTTTGTGTCTAAAAGAGATTAATTAAACTTAAGGGACTGGAATTGTAATTATAAGATAATTGCAATTTAGGCTATGGATTGTCTTAAATTAAGGAGTGGACGAATTCTATGGGGAAGCCCATAAGGAAATCGTCCAAGGCCTTAATTAAAGGAGTCTATGGGTTGCTTAGGGTTTAAGCATCCAAATTAGGGTTTCCTTGTTAGATAACCCTAATAGACTCACTATATATAGAACCCTTAAGGCTAAAAAACGTGGGGAACTTCTCTTCTAGGGTTAGAACACGTTTTGGGCAGCCTCCATCCTCTCTCCTCTTCATCCTCTTGCTTATGGTGTTTGTCAACCATTAGAGGAGTGACATTTGTGACTCCAAGCTTTCTAAAGTCAATACAAGGAGCAATTGGGATTGTTATTGCTACATAAAAATCAAGGTAATATCTTAAACCTAATTATATGTTAATATCGATTTTCATATGTTAGAATTAGGGTTTATAGTCTTGGATAACTTGCATGTAGAATAGAGAAACCTAGATCCAAGCATTAGGGTTTATATGAGCACATAGGATGTTCTTATGACTAAAACCCATCAGATGGAAGTTTCATGGATGTGTGAGTCGTGATAAGTGGTGAGACTAGATGCGAGATATTTGGTATTCCCCTAGAAATGAGGGTTTAGTGCATTTCCTATGTTGATGATATTGTTAGGGCATTGTGGTGATACTTGAGACAAATATGGGTATGTGTGGAAGGTAGTATGGGCCCGTACTACTGAAAGCATACGCGTAGCAAGGAAATCACAACCCCTAGGGTTTTTGAGTTTTGGTCACCCGACATTATGTTATTTATCTAAAGACTTGTATATATATTTCAGTATGGTGGTGACGAGATGTGTTGCTTCGGGATCCAGATCACGATCAGGATCAGGATCGGAGTCGGGAGACGGAGGGTTGGAGGTGCCAGTAGCACCTGAGCCCGTGGTTCAGATAGGAGCCGAGGAGTTGGATGCTAGGATTCGGGGGATCATGCACGACGAGATTGCTACTGCGTCCCGAGCGCAGATTCCAGAGACATTTGGGTCGATTAAGACCGCAATGGTTGAGTATTTTGATGAGCGATATGCAGCTCTAGTAGAGACAGCTGCCGGTGTAGCCACTTCGGCTGTAATTGCGACAGGGGTTGAAGGAGGAGGCGGCAGGGCTTTCCTATACCAGGACTTAGATAATACGAAGCCCCCGAACTTTGATGGTACAAATGATGCGTTTAGGACTATGAGGTGGTTATCTGATGTGGAGGGTTGTTTCTTCACCTGCTCATGTGCTGTTGACTAGAAGGTCAAGTGTTCCCTGAACCTGCTGAGGCTTGGGGCAAAGGACTGGTGGAGGCTGACGACTGGGTTGTATACTGATGATCAGCGGCCTATTGTTACTTGGGAGCAGTTCAGAGATATGTTACGCACCCGCTACGTTTCGCGCGTTGAGCGGGAGCAGGTTGCGCAGGAGTTTTTGACATTGAGACAGGATGGGGAATCTGTGATGGAGATTACCCGTATGTTCACGGAGAGGGCTATGTTTTGCCTGAAGTTTTCTTCGGAGTAGTCTCAGATGACTCGTTATCTGAGTATGCTCAAGACTGATATTCAAGATTTTGTGTCTACACAGTGATGTGATACCCTCCTGGACCTTCAGGAAGCCGCGAGGCGGCGTGAGTTGGAGATAGAGCTGTAGCTAAAGGAGCAGCGTTAGGCACCGATACAGTCTCAGGCCGTGCCTAAGCGGTCTAAGACCACTGATACACGATCTGGGGGTTAGCAGAGCCGCACTTGTGGAAAGTATGGTAGGGTTCATTCGGGAGTTTATAGAGGAGGAGGTGGGTGCCAAAAATGTGGCAAGGAGCGGCACTATGCCAGGGACTGCCATCAGTCCGCCCCTCCCGCAGATATGAGGATTTGTTAACATTGTCATCAGGTTGGTCATGTGAAGAGCAACTGTCTGTAGCTCGCCGCCAAGTCGATGCAGGGTTCAGTGCCCGCTACTATGAGGATTGGAAATGGGAGGCCAGTCAAGGTGGAGCCTCTGAAGGCTCAGGGTCGCGCCTTCCAGCTCACGGTTGAGGAGGCCAAGACAGCACCAGATGTGGTTGCTTCTACATTTCTATTCTCTGTCTCAGTTATTGTATTTATGTTATGCTTATTGATTGTACCTGTGAATATGTATGTTTTTAGTGAATTTCCTGCCCGCTTTGGTATTATTTGACTCGAGGGCGAGTCGATCGTTTGTATCTCAGACCTTCTCTAGAGGGTTCAGTGTGCCGATAGATGATCTTGAGTGTGCGTTGTGAGTTTCGATCGCCAACGAGCATGGGGTTTCTACTTCTTCCGTCTACCGGGGATGCGAGTTAGAGATTTTCGAGGTGACCTACCCGATAGATTTGATTCCTATCTCCCATGGGTGATGTATGCGTGATTGTAGGGATGGATTGGCTGAGCCGTTTTGGCACCATGATCGACTGTGAGGGGAAGTGGGTGGTGGTTTGAACCCCAAGTGGCGGAGAACTTGTAGTATATGGTGAGGGCACCAGGTTGGGATCAGGGTTTTCTTCGGCAGCCAGGGCTCGAAAGTATATTCATCATGGGTGTTCCGGTTATTTGGCGTATGTGGCAGATACATAGGTTAGAGAGCAGCTCTCAGTCTCTGAGGTCCCGGTGGTAAGGGATTTTGCTGATGTGTTTCCGGAGGAGTTACTCGTAGTGCCTCCGGAGATGCAGGTTAAGTTTAGGATTGACCTAGTGTTAGGTACGACGCCTATCACCAAGGAACTGTACCTACTGGCACCGCCTGAGATGCAGGAGCTTGTTGGATAAGGTGTCTAAGTCCATAACTTATTTGGTATATACTTGACCCGACCCGACATGGTCCATTTGGATTGCACTTCACCCAAACTATTTATGGATAATTTTATGAGAATTGTATACTAGGATTTATTAACATATTATAAGTTATAATATATAAAGTCATGGTATTCAATTAGTTTTAATCTTGAATTAATTATGAATTAATTTAGTGATTAAAAGGAAGACTAATTAAATTATGGCCTATTACATTTATATGGTGTGGGCTAATACTCATTTGTTAATGGGCTAAGCTTATTTGGAAGTCCATGGATGATCCATGGAGCTTTAACCCACGGATCCTTGGAAGAGGAAAAGAAATGGGTTATTAGGGTTTCACTCTAACCATGCACACTATATAAACAAGCTTATGTTGCATGAAAAACCACCCTAATGTGTGTGTAATAGTGGTGGCCGAATTCTAAGAGTTAGTATACTCTCTCATATATTTTCCTAGTTTGTGGTGATTTGTGATTTCCACTTCAGGCATTCACATTATTGGTGTTTGGCTCTCAAACTCCAAGGAATCAACAATCAACAAAAGGTATGTAATTAATCTAGTTCTTTTATGTTTAAAAGTACCCCATGCTATACTAGATAGGTTATAAACATTGGGAAATAATATTTTTCATGTACATTAGACAAACATAGATCCAAGGTTTATTAGGGTTGCATGTACACTTAGGAAGTGTTAGAATGCTAGAAATCCAACAGAGCTATCATCTCAGTTGCAAGAGCTACTGGGTAAGCAGTTTATTCGTTCGAGTAGTTCACCATGGGGAGCACCGATCCTTTTCGTCAGGAAGAAGGATGGTCCGCATAGGATGTGCATTTACTATAGGGAGCTGAATAACTTAACGGTGAAGAACCGGTATCCACTCCCGAGGATAGATGATATTTTCGATCATCTGCAGGGTGCGTCTTGGTTTTCCAAGATTGATTTGAGATCAGGATATCACCAAGTTAGGGTGAGGGAGGAGGATGTGGAGAAGACTGCGTTTCAGACTCGTTATGTTCATTACGAGTTCGTGGTGATGCCGTTTGGGCTCACCAACACGCCAGCGGTGTTCATGAATCTGATGAACCGAGTCTGCAGACCGATGCTCGATCACTCGGTCATCGTGTTAATAGATGATATCTTGGTGTATTCCAAGACTCGAGAGCAGCATGAGGAGCATCTTAGGGAGCTAATGGGGGTTCTAAGGTGACAACGGCTGTATGCCAAGTTCTCGAAATGTGGGTTTTGGTTACGAGAGGTCTAGTTCCTCGTAGATCTCGTTAACTGGGAGGGGTTTTTGGTCGATCCGGCCAAGGTGGAGGCAGTAATGCAGCGGGAGACTCCGAAATCTCGCTCAGACATCAAGAGTTTCTTGGGTTTAGCAGGGTATTATTGGAGATTCAATTGTGATTTCTCCAAGATTTTCGTGCCCCTCACTCGTCTAAGGAGGAAGGAGGTGGATTTCCGGTGGGGCCCTGAGCAGCGGAGAGCATTTGAGACCCTTCGACGATGTTTATGCGAGGCGTCGGTGTTGACACTCCCCGAGGGAGTTGAGGATTTTTTTGTATTTTGTGATGCGTCCATCACAGGCATGAGACAAGATACCCTACACATGATCTTGAATTGGGAGCAGTGGTTTCGCTCTCTATATTTGGAGGCACTATCTGTACGGGGTCCGTTGTACTATATACACGGACCACAAGAGTTTGAGACATATCATGGATCATCCGAACCTGAACATGAGGCAGCGCAGGTGGATGGATGTGGTCAAAGACTATGATTGTGAGACCCTTTACCATCCTAGTAAAGTGAACGTGGTTGCGGATGCTCTGAGCCACAAGTCAGCTGGGTCCTCGACCCCAGGAAGGTGTATGAGGATAGCAGTGGATTCCCTGCTGGTGGATTTGGTCAGGGATGCTCAGATTGATGACATGAGACCCGAGAATTGGAAGTTGGAGAGGATTAAGGGAGAAAGCGCTCGATTTGTTTAGGATAGCCGCGGGTTGTTGACCCGTTGCGGTTGGTTTTGGGGTCCGATGTCCGGAGGGGTCCGACAGAAAGTGATGGAGGAGGCACACAAGTCTTGTTTTTCGATTCACGGGGGAGCCACCAAGATGTACCGTGATTTGAGTTCGAGCTACTGGTTGCCTAGCATGAAGCGAGATATCGCTTGGTTTGTTGAGAGGTGCTTGACTTGTAGGATGGTCAAGGTCGAGCACAAGAGGCGGCATGGTAAACTACCACCTTTGGATATTCCCATGTGGAAGTGGGAACGGACCGTGATGGATTTCATCACGAAATTGGTAAAACCTCTATGAAACCTACTCCATGGGCAACAGTGAAGATCATGGGAGATCAACAAGACTTGAAGGAATGTGATAAAACCTCTATGCAACTTGCGATCAAATCCCAACGAGCATAGCAATTAAGGCAGGGGCACGATATGTTCTAGAAACGAAGGAGCAAGATTTGAAGGAAGTGTCCATGGGCCTCGAGGATCCTGATGCTAAAGTCCTCATAGGATCCTCAATACCTGAGAAAATTGAGCAAGATCTGTTAAACTTCCTTTAAACCAAAAAAAGGATGTTCGCATGGAGACACGAAGATATGATAGGTATAAACAAGAGTATTATCACTCACAAACTTAATATTGATCTGTCTTTCAGACTAATACACCAAAAGAGAAGAAAGTTTGCACCTGAAAGGAATCATATCATCCAAGAAGAACAAGAAAGGAATGATCAAGGAGGTGAAGTTCTTATGATGGCTTGCTAAAGTGGTTGTCGTACAGAATAAGAATAACAAATGTCGAGTATGTGTGGACTATACGAATCTTAATAAAGCCTATCCTAAAGATTTTTTCTCTCTACCACATATTAACTCTATGATAGACAACGTGGCTGGTTATAAACTCCTAACCTTCATGGATGCTTCAACTAGATTCCAACAAATGCAAATAGAACCATCCGATAAAGAAGATATGGCGTCCATAACACCAAAAGGTATATATAGTGACACTATAGTGCCTTTTGGTTTTAAAAATGCTGGTTCAACATATCAAGGATTGGTGAAATGGATGACAAAATACAAACTGGGGGACACCATGGAGGTCTGTATTAACGACATGGTGGTGAAGTCAATGAAAGCTGAAAATCGTCTCAGGGATCTCAAAGAAGCATTTGACATCCAAGACGAATACAATATGAAGTTAAATCCACTCAAATGCCTCTTTGGGAAGAATTCAGGCAAATTCCTTAGGTATATGGTAACCAAGAGCGGAGTATAAGCAAGCTCGGAGCTGATTGAAGCAATCATCGAGCTAAAATCTTCATCTTCAACAAAAGACATCCAAAGGCTAACCGGATGGGTAGCAGCGCTCAATAGGTTCATTTCAATATCCTCAGAAAAATGTAAACCCTTCTACGATATCTTGAAGAAGAACAAGAGGGTCAAATCGGCTGAAGAGCACGAAAAATCTTTTCAAGAATTCAAAAAATACATGAGTTCTGTGACATTACTGTTAAAGCCTATAGATGGAGAACCACTTCTCATCTACCTCTCGGTATCCTCAAACATAGTAAGTGTTGTCCTGGCCAATCATCTTAATGGAGACCAACATCCTATCTAATATGTAAGTAAAAGTCTTCTGGATTGTGAAACCATGTACTCTCATCTCGAAAAATTAAATATTGCCTTAATAACTACTTCTACTAAATTAAGACATTATTTCGAAACACACTATACATGTGAAAAATAATTATCCTATTAAGAATGTCACGATAAATCCAGAAATGTTAAGAAGGATGGCAAAATGGTCGGTGAAGTTAAGCAAGTTTGACATCAGATATGCACCAAGATCCGGCATAAAGTCACATGCATTAGTAGACTTTGTGGCTGACTTTAGTGATGATCTACAAAGCAAAGTAGACATGGAATCCAAGCAACTCCTAGAATATTAACACTTAGGAAAATGGACACTGTTCACAGATGGAGCTTCAAAAAAAAGGATCAGGGATAGGGATCATACTAAAATTTCTACAGTGGGACATCTTACCCTTGGCAGTTAGTTGCGAATTCAGCACTACCAATAACGAAGCAGAATATGAAGCACTCATCATAGGAGTATAATCGCTTCAATGGATCTTACGTAGTAGAAGGTGAAAAATTATTACGTACCTGGAGATCCTAAAAAAATTTGCCTATGATTTTGAAAACTTTAGCCTAACCTAAGTTCCCAGAGAAGAAAACATAGAAGTAGACGCATTAGAACACTTAGGATCCTCCCTAAGGATCCCACCAGAAACGAAGATCCCTATAACCCATATAATAACTCAAACAATAGAAGCCCTTCCCAACCAATCAGAGGATTCGAAACAACCAATAAACATAGCAACCATCAAAGATCCTAAGCCTCATATCCCTCCTTAAAGGGATCCCGACGAATAGGATCCTTAATGAATTCTACGATCAGGGACCCAACCCATTATGAAATATATCCAAAATTGTACGATTCCAATACAAGAAAAAAGCAAAAGAGAATTTAAAACAAGAGTCTCAAGATTCATAATAATCCAAGATAAACTCAATAAAATGTCTATGACAGGTCCATACATTAGATGCTTGGAAGATACTGAAGTTGCAGATGTCTTGAAGAATGTACATGAAAAATAATGTGCCAATCACACTGAGGAAAGATTCTTATGCTCCAAGAGATTAAGAATAGGATAGTACTGTTAGTACCGAGATCCTCAAAATATTCAGGATCCTCAAATATCCAGAGTCCTCAGCTACCTCAGGATCCCGACTATTACGGTTATATTTTGTTCATAACTAATACATGTGCAGAAGTATCTCAGAATACTTAGTTAAATAAATTTCGGAATACTTAGTCAAATAAATTTTCAAGGGAAGACCAATTCTCAATGAAGAATCACCTCAACTATGCTAAAGACTCGGAATACTTAGTCAAATAAATTTCGTGAAGCTGGTCCTAGAGGATCTCGGAAATATCATACATCTTGTTGACTAGTTTATACTATAAACTGACACTTGTATCTCGCACACAACACACTATTTTTTACTCTAATCTTACTCTATGAATTTATTCACTTGTTCTTACTAAAATTCTCTGTAACTATTGTTTTATATTAATAAAATCATCAAGGCAAGCGATCATGAAAACCTCCTAAGGTTTTGCGCCATAGATCCTAGAAAGGATCAAGGGCTTTCCTTGTAAACAATTGTGTCATTTTATTTATCATTTACTATTACACAAAAGGAACATCATTGCTTATCATTAAATTTGGTTTATTACTACTTGTGTAATTTTTTACCAAAACATTTTGGCGCCCACCGTGGGGCCGTGGTGTTCAAAATCCTCGAAAAAAATCATGTTTACACTACCGATCCTTTCTTCGTGCTCTGTTGCTTCCATTCCAAGAAAATACCTACCACCTCCTCTAAGTGGACCCCTTGGTCAGAGGAAAATGCCAATCACTTCTAAGAAAAACACCCTGCCGGTCACCAACCAAGGATGTTTGTGATCTTCGGGATGCCAGGTTCCGACTGCCTCAGTCACTACTGCAGAACTCTTCGCTATGATGACGAAGAGGATGTAACAAGTGACCTAAAAATAGGAGGAGAATAGAGCACTACTCAAAGAAGTAGAGAGGATGATGTTTGAATTACAAATATCCGAGGAAATAGTGCCCACAGTGATACAACCAAGGATCCTGAACTTCGATAATGTAGGATCCTCAAGAAATAACTAGAAGGACACATATCCTACTGTTGTGGTTTCACCTTGGGGGAAAACTATGGACAATCGAGCATTTATGATCAATAATATCAATGAGGCTTTCAATACTCCTAATAACTGTGACTCCAGTAGCTCTTAAATAACGATACTATCAATACCAACTCTGTGAATGTTGATGCAGGAAAAAGTCTAAACATGGCCAGGGAGCTTCAACAGCTGAAAATACTACAATACATCCCTTTTATGACATGAAAACAATGACACACAATGATTTACGATACGCAAAAGTATGTATCTTACAAATAACGTCATCTCTCCTAAAATCTGAAGGATTCAAGACACGCATTTTTGCATGCCGTTAAATTAGTGTCCAAATTGAAAAAAATAAAAACACAGAGGGCACCTAACATAAAAGGTGTTTCGTGTATGCATGTTGCTTTAATTCGTAAAATAAACGCGCGTCCCACTGGTTATCTTATAAAAAATCACAAGGACCATCATCTAGGGCTTTCTTTCAAGAAGAAACCAAACAGGAGGGCTCTCTGCAACATTTGCTACCTATGCTCACCCCACCTACTGGCGACCTTGGTTCTTATAACTTCCCAATTTTTTGTGATCTTCTTTCAAAAAACTAATCAAACAAGATCTTGTGCCAAGTAGTTAATCTAACGATGTCGACATTTTGATTTTGATA
Source organism: Lactuca saligna (assembly GCF_052625555.1). Lineage (NCBI taxonomy): Eukaryota > Viridiplantae > Streptophyta > Magnoliopsida > Asterales > Asteraceae > Lactuca > Lactuca saligna. The sequence goes on along the minus strand of NC_136417.1, from coordinate 173,845,765 downwards.
TTGAATACATTGAATATTCCCACTCATGTAGTTACTACTAGATTCCCACTCATGTAGTTACCTACCTCTCTTCTATCACCCACCACAAATGGTTATTGAAACACTAGTCAGTACTGGGAAAACCTAGGTCGATTCTCTAGGGTTCAGCAACGGATTTGTTAAGAACATTTTATGGTGCTTTGAAGCTATCGGCGTGAGCAACTATCATGAATAGAAGACGTGAAGATCAATCATTTCCTTCTTTCAACGTTTGAATCTTTTAGTCTTCACAAATAGACAAGGGGCCTCCACAAACAAGTATTTTTATCTTCATCATCGATTTTGTGTAGGGAGCGATAGATATTACATTCAAAAAGTCGACTTGCAAAACCTGTTGATCAAAAAAATGGTGACAAAGGAATGAATAGAAAAAAAAAAAAACACCAACATCATTAGAGGTGCTGTTTGTGACCCAAAATTTTGTCGTTTTTTATTGAAGTTCTTGACATCCTGTCTACTTCATGCTTCGAATTATGCAATCCCCTTCGGGCATCCACTATACCGTTGTTCTGGAACTACAATGATTTTGTGGTTGACATAGCCACCGGTTTGGGAAAACGCCTAAAATTTGTTGTTCAACTCATGTACATACTCCATCAAACAATGTTTTTTAAACGTCACCAGGTACATCCTATTAAAGATTAATCTTTGGAATCCTACGTCAGGTATGTATCTATTTTTGATTCTATTTTCAAAATCTAAATTCCGATATTCTCTACGTGTTTGCGTTTATCTTGGCCACATCCCTGCCATGATTACATATTGAAACCCCCAATTCTGCCAATGTTGACCATAAATATATCGCCATGTCAGCCTTTCTTTTTATTTAATTCAATTTCATCACTTTGGTGTGCAACATGGTCCAGATGCATTTCAATAAATTATGCATGTAGTTCATATAGCTAAAGTGTTAAGCCATTTCCAGCATGCATGCCACCCATTTAATGGAATGCTTAAACCGACAAGATCTCTTTTTTGTATGTAATTTCTGCATAATTAAGTGGTAATAGCGATATGGGTGCTACAAAATGGAAGCATTCAGAAACATGTTTGTCAAATGAATTTTTATTTTTTTAAATGATTTGTAATCTCATTAGTTGTCGTCTTTATGAGGGGTGGATCCCAAGTCCATATTGTGACACATTTTGAATTGAATTCAAATATGAAGAGTACAACGGAAATAAACTATACAGTGTGGTGGAAGCTAGAGATGAACTACACAGGTTGCTTAATGAGGTATTTTCTAATGTATTTATGTATTTTCGCTTGATTTTTATGGGTATAAACATTATTTCATTATTGTATTATTTTTGTCATTCATAGGATAAGTTAAGAGAAGCAGTTTTATTATTGTAACGTTAGTGTCATTTAGACCTCCATTATTTTAATGTATAGTATAATTATATTATTCAATTAACATTTGCAGCTGATAGAACTTAACAAAGAAGGGTGTTGGCTTTAACCACATGTGGGTGTATTCAGTGGGGATTCTTATAAGCAGGTATTCTCACAGTTGTTTTTGGATTTTCTATTTCATTTATATCATTGTTTGCATCTTAATAATAGAGTGCCTATGTTTTCAATTTTTATTTTTAATTTGAACTGGTTTTTTTGCAAAAATATATGGATTTTTTAAAATTTGTATGCATCTAATGTGGCTTGCCTTCCATCCATAAAAAACAGAAATAATCATTTTTGTAAATAATTTAATATAATGGCATAGACGCATAGTATTTTTTTTTTTTTTTTTTTTTTTAAATTTTAACCCTTTCAATTTTATTAACGTAAGAGTTATGAAAATTAGAATGGAATTTTGTGAAAAGTACTTGAACTTAAAATCTGTTAGTCAAAGATAATTATTATGATAATGATATGTATTAACCAAGTAGATAATAGGTCATAACTTTATTAATAACATACCACAATTAATTATATATTTTTTTTATAACTTGAATGTATATTTCCATTATCCGTAATATTTTTTAGATTTAAGGTTTGAGTTTATTTCAAGAGGTTATATATTTTACAGATCTAAAACATTCGATTAGTGTTTAAAAATATGGAAACGAACCTCAAGGCGTTTTCTAACCACTTCAAGAGGCGTAATCCTCGAGGCGAAAAGAGGCATAACCTTGTGGCGGAATAATAAAAATAATTATAAAACATTATATAAGTTGTAAAAAACAGTATAAAAGTCCAAATCAAACTTAAATAATCATAGATCAAATAAGAATAATGTCTTCATACCCAAAACAATGGCTTCAGATTTTATTGAAGGAAGTATGGAAGACTTATGTGATATGTTTGAATAAACAAGAAGAAAAAGAAGGAAGGTAAAAGTAACATATCAATTCTAGAGTAGGTCAAAAGGTGTGAAATTGATATTTTGGATAGTCTTACAACTTACTTTCTTGCAGATGTTAAAGTAAAAAACAAAGTTGTGGAAAATTTGTAGGGTATGGCTGCTCCATATCATTTAATTTAATTGATGTTTAAATTTATTGCATCCTTTCATCTGTTGACCATTTTGCCCTCGGTGCCCCTGTAGTTCAGTTTCTGGGTTATTTGGTGGTGGTGGTTGTTGTTTCTATATTTCTTTCTTTCTTTTTTTTTGGTTTTTAAGAGATACCTATAACATTCTATTGATGGATTGATATATGAAAGAATATATTTTTTTGTTAACGTGTTGCCCATTTTGCCCCTGGTGCAGTTTTGCTGAACTTCACTCTTTTGGTGGTGTTGTCCCTACTATTAACTTAAGATCATTGTGATCTTTACAAATGAATTACAAGCTCTCCATTTCCCTCTTTCTCTACCTCTACTACTTCATTCATTTACTCTCATGTACTATCATATAAATGTATTTTAAATGCCCAAAGTAGCATCCTCAATATCAAGTTTCAGTTACTTCATGATTTACAAAAATTACAACAATGTGAATTTTGTTCATGGTAATTCTGTATTGAATTTATGCATTTGTCCCTTAAAGGTAGTATATGTTTTACTGTAATGTAGATAAATGCTTCCAATAGTTTCTAGCATGGTAAAAAGTTTTTGAACTCTTCTTCAGGTTTACTATTTCTGATCTCAGAGGTAAAATGCTAAAGGAACAGAAGGTGGGTGTTGCTATGGAGAATGGGATTGAGTAAATTTATAGAAACCAAAGGTTGTTTTTTGCTATTTTTCTTTTTTACAGGATCGTACATATTAGATCACATCTGCTATTATATATATGCATTTTGATGTACTTCTAAAGGTTGTTAATTGTGTGATAAATAAAATCTTTTTTGTTTCAGCTAATGTTGAAATCATTACTTACCATCTAAACCTGATGGACAACATCTAATTTTTTTTGACATGGAGGGTTTTATTTTTTAACATGATATCTGAAACAAGGTGTCACTTAATAGAAATGTAGTATTAGGTTATATAGTCAGCAATAACCTCTTAATAACACTTGATACGATTGGAACAATTATTTGTGGGTCCCATGTAAATACCAATCAAGAATCATCATATATTTGGTAATTATTATTAAATCTTCGAAAATAAGGACTCTTATGTAAATATCAAGTACTCGATTGAAATGAATTGAAGTTTTCTTACTTATTTTATTTATTTATTTATTTTGCACTTATCTTGATATGTATATATGCTTGTGTGGGGGGTGGTATCAAAAAGCTTGCAGATGCTCACTTTTCCCTCATTTGACCACTCACATGTGGCACAAGTATTTGCAACTAATATTCCTTGTTTCATTCTTCTATTAATTATATTATCATATTACTTTTTTGACTTTTATTTGATCAGATCACAAGAGTTATCGGAGGAGGCGTTCATTAGTGTTAAAGAATTATGAAAGCCAAGATACAACTATGTAGTATTAGATTATATAGTTAGGGAAAACATCTTACTAACTATGTATAATTAGATCCCCTTAATATCGATGTATTACAATTTTTTGACATGGTGTTATTGGATGAAATTGATTGTTTTGGTATATATTTGTTTAAATATTTTTGTATTATGCGTAAATGAGTATCATAAGGACACGTCGTAAATGAATATCGTAAATGGTTACTGAAGTTTATGACACGCAAATGCGTGTCATCTTCATTTATGACAGGGGCTTCCTTGATACGCGTTGCATGTCATAAACGCGCACGTAGTAAGCTTACAACATGTAAATGTGTATCATCTTCCTTTATGACAGGGCCTTCCTTGATACGTATTGTGTGACATAACTGTGTGTCGTGAATGCGTACCGTAAATAGACGTCACACAAAAGTGTTTCGTCTCTCGTTATGACAGGGCCTTCCATGACACGCATTTTCACGTCTTCTGAGCGTTTTATGACACACATTGCACGTCGTAAAAGGCTGTTTTTCTAGTAGTGTGAGATAGATGATCTCAACCGTACCCAAAGTAGTTCAACTCATACCAGAAGCATCCGCAAAAAGTCATAGGATCTCGATATTCGCCACTGTGATAGCTGATACTAAAGTTCCTAAGTGCTTCCAGACTCTTAGCATGAAGCCTTACGATGGGACTACGGATCCTAGAAAGCCTTTGGTGGAATACCGAGAAAGGATGGAGATCATTCCCATCCCATCACACTAGAAGGAAGCTTGCCTATGCAAGGGCTTTGGTTTAACCCTCATGAGATCAGCTCTCAAATGGCTGCTAAATGTTACCCCCCCCCCCTTTAATCTATTACTTCGTTTCCACACTTACTTAATATTTTGAATAACCAATTTTCTTGTAACAGAACCTTCGAGATGATAACTACTAATCTTTATCGGGTGTTTCAGGATCTTGATGAATGACTTGAGGATCATTTTATTAGCAGGTTTCTCAGTGAGGCTCTGAACATCCCAAACATCCACATGATGACAACCATAAAGGCCTTGAAGATGGGTCTAAGGAAAGTTTCTCCTTTCTATGATGATATTGTAATGACATCATGGAAGAGATTGGAGGAAGTTAGGTGTCGAGTATTTAGGATCATAAGGCATGAAGAGGATAAAGAAGTCCAAAAGAGAGGGATCCCTTCAAATCAATACCAGAATCCCAATAGGAAGGCCAAATCCTCAGCATCAAGATCCAATAGATCGGAGCCTGACTCCAAACCAGATCACCACATGGTTAATGCCCTCGAAAATGAAGGGGATGAAGAGGTGATGGGTTTTGTACAATCAATCCTATGTGTGCATGCAAACCTAGATTTGGATCTATGTTTTCTCTATTAGATACACAACTTTATGAACACAATAAGAACCCTAGCAAGCAGGTATATATTTCAAAATTTATATAGAAGAGTAGATCACATACTTCTATTGTTAAATTGCAATAACAACACTAATGTTCAATCTCTTAGTCTTGAAAACAAGTACCATAAGTGTAGTACCTCTAATGGCTCACAAACACCAAAAGCAATTGGAGAGGCAAGAGAGAGAGGGAGAGAGAGGAGAGAGAGGATGAAATCGGCTGTAGGAACCCTAGGGAACAAGTGGCCGATTTCCATAGCCTTTGGGGTCTTTATATAGGGTATAGATTAGGGTTTCAGTCCTTATCCTTATCTAGTTGCTTGCCCACCAAGTAACCATAAGATAAGCCTTGAAAGCCTTATCCTTGGACAATTTCAAGGATCCTTATCCCTTGAATTCATCCACCCTATCTCTAGGGTAACCATTGCCCTACTTTGCAACTATCATATAATTACAATTCAGCCCTTGTAGTTTAGTTAATTACATTTGATCACAAAATTAATTCTTCATTAATTATTAACCAAAATTAATTAAACAAATATGATTTCTCCTTTAATATATTATTCCTATAATATATTAATAAATCATAATAACCTCTTTCTTTATTATTTCTCTAATCCAGTTGCTTTGGTGAAGGCAACCCAAAAGGACCATGCACAACCGGGTCAATTACTTAGCAAATATGGTTACAGGCTTAGACACTAATCCAACAGTCTCCCACTTGGATAAGTCTAGTAACCACAAATGTAAGTATAACTCGATAAGAAATTGTAGCTCTCAAAGATGCTGTCGAAATTTGATCTTATCAGTAACCTGTCCTTTAGATAAGGGATCGTATAGTCCTCTGTTTTTGATATCGTGCGGACAATCTCATGGAACATAGTCATACTTATTGTCCAACAGCTAGTTTCTCGATATCAAATTCATTTGACAATAACTTAATTGAACACATGAATTCAGTCCTGACCGCACCTGGCACATAAGTCAAATCAAAATCATCGAGGGGCCCTAATATCGCTTTTACCCTCTTAGGATAAAAGAAACAGATAAACTTCGACTTATATGCATTTACTACTCACTAATTAATTATACACAACAATGTGTTTTATGACATCAATTTACTGATGCGGTTTCGCATTATCAATGTACAATCAATTAGCAACCAATAAACCATATATCTTGGTATTAAGACCATATGATATTATCGTCTTGCGATCACTCGTGATAGATTCCATGAAGTGATTCCAGCAAGAGCGGGTTCATTACAATGCTCAAAACTTATTTATAAGCACTCATGAATGTTGTAACAAACCTTTGTTATGTCTAATACCTTTTAGACAATCTACACACCAATTCATGACAATCTTCATTCATATATACTTCCAACATATGAACGAATGTGGACCATTTGAATAATTCGATTATTCTTAATTTACTCAATTATTCAGGAAGTCAAAACATACAAATAAAAATAATAGTCAACCAATTAACATAAAACATTAACTATACTAAAAATAATACTCCTTTATTTAATCAGCAAATGTCAATTACAATTAGCTATTACTTATTTCTAAACTATCTAATCCACACTAACATCGTGCTTCAGCCCAATGCTCCTAGCATGCTGCAAATGCTTAACCCTACTCAGTCCCTTCGTAAGTGGATCTGCTGGGTTATCCTCTAATAATATCCTCTTAACTACGAAGATTCCTTCTTCTACACGATGTCTAATAAAGTGATATTTTCTAGCGATATATCGAGATCTACCGTGATCCCTCGGTTCCTTGGTCAAGGCAACCGCTCCTACATTATCACAGAAAATTTCCATAGGCTCCGTTATGGCAGGTACAACTCCAAGGTCTCCAATGAAGTCCTTCAACCATATTTCCTCGTTTGATGCTTCGCTCGCTGCAATGTACTTTGATTCGCACATTGAATCAGCTACGGTTTCTTCCTTGGAACTTTTCCATGTCACTGCTCCTCCATTAAAGGTAAAGACCCATCCCGACTGCGAACGGTAGTTGTCCCTGTCGGTTTGCAAACTAGCGTCACTATACCCATGCACCTTTAAGTCATCACTCCCTCCGAGAACTAGAAACCATTCCTTGGTCCTCCGAAGGTACTTAAGGATGTTCTTGATTGAGGTCCAATGTGCTCTACCAGGTCTCCCTTGATATCTACTGACTATGCTCAAAGCGAAGGCCACATCAGGCGAGTACAAGTCATAGCATACATGATTGAGCCTTCTGTTGAAGCGTAAGGTACTCGGCTCATTTCAGCTATCTCGTCTTCGGTATTCAGACTTTAAGTCTTAATCAACTTGGCATTACTTTTGATCGGTAATTCTCCCTTCTTCGATTTCTCCATACTAAAACGTTTTAGTACCTTGTCCAAGTAAGTATTTTGACTAAGTCCTATTAGTCTCTTACTTCGGTCTCTCACTATCCTTATTCCTAAAATATAAGAAGCCTCTCCGAGGTCCTTCATAGCGAAACATTTCTTGAGCCAGGACTTAACTTCCTGCAGTGTCGGGATGTCGTTTCCTATGAGTAATATGTCATCAACATATAACACGAGAAAGCTAACTATACTCCCACTAGCTTTGACATATAGACATGATTCATCTTCACTTCGTACAAATCCAAAGTCTTTGACTTTCTCATCAAAGAAAAGATTCCATCTGCGAGATTCTTTTTTAAGTCAATAAATGGACTTCTCAAGCTTGCACGCTCTATTGGGATGCTTCATATCGACAAAACCCTCTGGCTGAGCCATGTAAATATCCTCAGCCAACTTTCCATTAAGGAAAGTGGTTTGGACGTCCATTTGCCATATTTCATAATCATGAAATGTGGTAATGGCTAGCATCACCCTAATAGACTTAATTTTAGCAAATGGTGAGAAGGTCTCATTATAGTCAACTTCGGGAGTTTGAGTAAATCCCTTGAACAAACAATCGCGCCTTGTACGTTTGCACATTCACATCCATGTCTATCTTTTTCTTGAAGATCCACTTGCACCCAACCGACCTACGTCTGAGCACATTGTCAACAAAATTCCAAACTTGGATGGCATACATGGACTGAATCTCTCTGTCCATCGCCTCTTTCCATTTTGCAAACTCCGGGCCTACCATATCTTCCTTATAGCTATTAGATTCATCTAAATTTACAAGTGTACTATCACTAATATACGTGTACCCTTTGTTAGTAATATGAAAACCATACATCTAGGGTTGAATTCTAACTCTTTTGGAATGTCTAAGAGGTAAGGATCCATCAATTGGTTCAACCCGAGTTTCCTCCTCGGGTTGAGTGCCAGCGTTAGAGGTTCCTTCATCGCTCGACTCTTGAATCTCTTCAAGATCGATTTTCCTCCCACTATCTCCTTGGTTTATGAGTTCTTCCTGTTGAAAAACCTCTCTGCTTGTAATGAAGATAGCATTATCACTCGATCTATAGAAGAGATACCCAAAGGATTTCTGCGGGTAGCTGATGAAAATACATCACTCACTACGAGGTTCGAGCTTGTCGTGAGTCTATCATCTTACAAAAGCCTCGCAACCCCAAACCTTGATATGTGCCAACGAGGGAGCTTTCCCTATCCACATCTCGTTAGCTGTTTTGGTAACCTTCTTTGAAGGGATTAAGTTAAGGATATGGGCGACAGTCTCTAAGGCATACCCCTAGAATGAGATAGGTAGTGAAGCACGACTCATCATGCAACAAACCATGTCCAAAAAGGTTTGGTTACGCCTCTTAGCCACACCATTCAACTGCGGTGTCCTAGGCAGCGTCAATTGTGAAACTATTCCGCACTCCTTGAGATAGTCGTGGAATTCAAGACTTAGCTACTCTCCTCCTCGATCGGATCAAAGCATCTTGATTTTCCTGCCCAATTGATTCTCCACTTCTTGTTTAAACTCTTTGAATTTTTCAAAGGTTTCTGACTTGTGCTTGATTAAGTAAATATACCCATATCTACTATAATCATCGGTGAAAATTACATTGAAGCGGTTCACATCCCTTGTGGTGGATCTACAGAGCCAACACACATCGGTATGTATGAGATCGAATAAACCCTCACCCTTATCACACGTGCCAGTGAAGGGTGACTTGGTCATCTTTCCAAGTAAACAAGACTCGTACACGTCATCATCCCTAAGGTCGAATGACTCCAACACTCTATCCTTTTGGAGTTGGGTTAAGCATTTCTTGTTGACATGTTTAAGATGACAATGCCACAAGCATGCTTTATCCAAACCATTAGAATAATCCACACACAACAAATCATTTCCTAAGTTATCTACAACCATAAGAGTTTCATAAATTCCATTAAAAGGTAATGCTTAAAAATGTAAGACACCATTTAGATAAGCATAAATTGAACCTTTCTCATTATCAAATGAATATCTAAATCCTTGTCGAAACAAACCATTAAATGAAATGATGTTTCTTGCCATATCTGGCAAATAACAACAATTATCTAAATCTAAACCTAATCCATTACTAAGCGCTAAAGAATACACTCCAATCTTGGTGACAGGCGACAATCTTCTGTTTCCCATGACTAGATTTATTCTTCCATGCTCCACATCTCTATTTCTTCTTAGTCCCTACAAATCTGAACATATGTGAAAACCACATCCTGTATCAAGAACCCAATAAATAGTACGTGATGAACCATTAGATTTAATTGTGTAACTACCTGCGAAAGAAGGCTTAATCTTCCCATCCTTGATGGCTTGCTGATATTCCGGGCAACTTCTCTTCCAGTGTCTTATTTTGTGGTAGTGGTGACATTCTGCCTCCTTAGGGTTTGAGTTGGGCTTAGCAGGACTGACTTTGGTTTCACTAGTAGAGCAACAATCTTGGGGCTTTCCCTTGTGGTGGCTCTTTAAAGGAGCCATCCTCTTTTTTCCCTTCCTTTGCCCAATGGCCAAAACAGGAGAAGCAGGTGGAGTAGGAGTTGGTGGAATATATTTGTCCTTGAGGTTGCTCTCAACAGTCCTTGGAGTTTGCTTGGGGTGACTTCTTCTTTGTTCATGTGGTAGGTCATCCTAAATCGGTTGTAGCACGAGGGCAAGGAGTAGAGAATGATGTCGATAGCCAAGTCTTCCCAAAAGTTAACATTTAACTTGCGAAGACGATCAACATACCTTTGCATCTTTTTCAAATGCGAGGTTAAGGATTTTCCACTTCCCATCTTAGCGTGATCATGTTGGTAATGATCTCGTAGCACTCTTGCCTTGCGCTTTGGTGGTATCTCTCCAACAAATCTTGGTGCATTTCATAGGGATACATATCCTCATAGGACTTTTGGAGTTCAAGATTCATAGTGGCCAACATAATGCAATGGACTTTAGTTGCATCACGCTCATGGGTCTCAAAGACGGCCATTTCATCGGGAGTAGCGATATTCCGGATTGATCTTTTCAAGCTTCTTGTCGAGGACATATTCTTTGTCCTCGTAGCGGGCAATCATGCGAATGTATCTTATCCATTCGTTGAAATTCGATCCATCGAATGTCACCTTTTGAAATAGGCTCATTAGCGAGATTGAACCAGCAACAGCGTTGTTTACGCTTGCGTTAGACATCTACAAATAGAAAGGAATAAATTTTGATAAGAACTGAATGCATAATTAAACACCTAAATTGAGAAATTAGGGGTAGGATCCAACAACATTATTTACACATTAGAAAAGGGATGTTGTAATCCAACATGCAAATAATTTGGAGGTAAGTGAATGATGATTCACTAATTCTTCACCAGGAAAAACATAAGGCTTAGGTTTTAAATGAATTGAGAATTCCTAGATTTCTTGAGATTCATTGAACTTTTCAATGGCATGTTTATATCTTGATATGCCCCTCTTGTTTGTGATTGAGATGCCGAGGATCACAAAGCGGGTATGAATAACCATGCATGCAAATATACATGGTGCCCTCATTGTTACAGAAACCTATTCGATGTGCCGGTTAACCACACACGCTCCATCGAACTATGACAAACAATGAGTCACCCTTTGCCACCTTTGCTTAGAACCAAGTAGTGTGCCGGGTAACCACACACGCTTCACTAACTTCTTAGCAAGGGTGCAAAGTGTAATTTCATGGGATGGCATCAATTCACTTTTGCCTAAAGTAACTAGGATTGGGAATTTTGTAAAAACGTTCAGTTACTTTATATAGTTTTATTATAGTTATTAATGAAGAGAGGATTTCCCTATCCTATCCGTTCAGCTAACGACCCTCCACCAATCAAGGAAGCGGTGGGTAAGAGTGGATACCCATTAAACGACCATTTTATAAGCCATAACCTTATACCCCCTTATAGTTCGGCTTCCTGAATGAGGCCTACTAACGGTAAGACTGCATTTTAGTTATACATACATATATATATATATATATATATATATATATATATATATATATATATATACACACACACACACATATATATATATATATATATATATATATATATATATATATATATATATATATATATATTAATCTTGTGATAATAACAGTATAGGGTGTATTTTAAACATTTTCAAATACTAGGGTTTTAATCACAATCAGAATTTTCGAAATTTATAACTTTTAAATTAAAATTTTAAATATTAAAACTCTTGATTTAATATTTATCTAAATTAAACAATTAATTTTAATTACTAAATCATAAAGGATTATTTTAAATCCCTTATATCCCTCTAAATTTTGAAAAAATAGGAGGGGATAATTCAAAATCTTTAATTACCATATTTAACAATTAAAAGATAATTACAGGATATGAGATTATCCAAATCCCTAGATTTTAGGGACTTATCTTGGGGAGGAGGCAAATCTCGAAAATCTAGGGTTTGCAAACCCTAGATCTCGAAATATTGGGCAATAAGGAAAAGGGTTTGACAACCCTTCAAAATTTCAAACGCAAGGGTTCAAGAACCCTAAAATTGAAATCCTTGCCTCCTAGTGTTTATTGACCATAAACCCTAAATTGTCAAATTCATACAATTGTATAATACTAATTGAAAACAATTCACCCAAAAGCTCTGATACCACTGATGAGTTTTGTACAAAACATCCTATGTGTGCATGAAACCCTAGATTTGGATCTCTGTTTTCTCTATTAGATACACAACTTTATGAACACAATAAGAACCCTAGCAAGCAGGTATATATTTCAAAATTTATATAGAAGATTACATCAGATACGTCTTGTTTTTATATTGCAATAACAACACTAATCTTCTATCTCTTAGTCTTGAAAGCAAGTAACACAAGTGTAGTACCTCTAATGACACACAAACACCACAAGGAATTGGAGAGGAAAGAGGGAGAGAGAGAGATAGATAGGAGAGAGGATGAAATCGACTCTAGGAACCCTAAGGAACAAGTGGCTGATTTCGTTAGCCTTAGGGGTCTTTATATAGGGTATAAATTTAGGTTTCAGTCCTTATCCTTATCTAGTTGCTTGCCCACCAAGTAACCATTAGATAAGCCTTGAACGCCTTATCCTTGGACGATTTGAAGGATCCTTATCCGTTTAATTCGTCCAACCTATCTCTAGGGTAACCATTGCCCTACTTTGCAACTATCATATAAGTACAATTCAGCCCCTATAGTTTAATTAATTACATTTGATCACAAAATTAATTCTTAATTAATTATTGACCAATATTAATTAAAAAAATATGATTTCTCGTTTAATATATTATTCCTATAATAGATTAATAAATCATAATAACCACTTTCTCTATTATTTCTCCAATCGAGTTGCTTTGTTGAAGGCAACCCAAAAGGACCATGTACAACCGTGTCAAGTACTTACAAAATATGGTTACGGGCTTAGACACTAATCCAACAAGAGGAACCTCCCAAGATCACTGAATAATGATTTATGTGGATATTTCAGGCTTAATCCATGCCATGTAGGATTTCGGAGACAAAAACAAGGTGGACAAAGAAGGACAACAAGTCAACCAGTTGGAAAGATAGATCTAAATAGTGTGCTTACCTCGAAGATTTCAATCACATGACGGAGGATCGCATAGCCCTAAGAATGGAAATTAGTTATCTCTTAAGCAAAGGTCATCTTAAAGATATCCTGGGAAGAAAGTTAGAAAAATCCAACGAGAACAACCAGGATGATCGCAAGATCCCGGAGAAACAAGGATTTCCACCCCAAAACGCCAAGATAATTAATGTTATCTCAGTCATAATGTTATCTCAGTCATATCTACCATTTTTGTTGCTTCTTATTCTCATACTAAAAGACATACCAAGGCCTCTAAAACAGAAAAGGATGATATACCATGAAAGAATACCGTGGTTAGCAATGGAAAGGAGATCACGTTCGATGAAAAAGATAGGGACGGAGTCCAGTATCCTCACCATGACACACTTGTAATAATGCTTTATGTGCCCAACCACTTCATCAGGAGGATCCTAGTTGACAAAATATCATTGGTCAACATTTTTCTCCTTGACGCACTAAAAACGATAAACATCCTGGAATTCGAGATAATCAAAAGATCCTCAGTTCTCATAGGATTTACCTGGGAAACAAAAGACACTATCGGGGAGATAAGGCTACCAATATATATATATATATATATATATATATATATATATATATATATATATATATATATATATATATATATTGGGGTAAACTCTATACAAAATTTATGTGTTATTGACACTTTATCTTCTTATAATGTGTTATTAGGTTGGCCATGGATCCACAAAATGAAAGTGATTTCATCGACATATCATCAATGTATAAAGATGCCCACTCCTTGGCGAACAGTCAAGATCATGGGAGATCAATAGGAATCCAAAGAATTTTATAAGACTTCCATGAAGCCTGTGACCATACCCAGGCAGGCATAGAAATTAAGGTAGGGGACAAGATATGTTCTAGAAACACAGGAACATGACATCAAAGATGTTCCGCTAAATGACGAGGATCCTGAATCCAAGATCCTCATAGGATCGTCATTACCAAAGCAAATCGAGTAAGTCATATTAGAATTACTTTAAACCAGAAGCAAGACATTCGCATGGAAACTTAACATTGATCCTTCTTTCAGAACAGTACACCAAAAGAGGAGGAAATTTGCACCCGAAAGGACCCAGATCATCCAAGAAGAAGTGGAAATGCTCCTCAAGACATATTATTAGGGAAGTGAAGTTCCCAAGATGGCTGGCCAATGTAGTTTTCGTACAAAAGAAAAAAGACAACTAGTGAGTATGTGTAGACTACACGGATCATAAGAAGGCTTGTCCTAAGGATCCTTTCTATCTACCACATATTGACTCTATGATAGACGAAATGCCAAGCAACAAAATCTTAAACTTCATGGATGCCTCAGCAGGATTCCAACAAATCCATATGGAACCATCCGATCAAGAATACATGACGTTCATAACTCCGACATGTATGTATTTTTACACTACAATGCCCTTTGGCCTTAAAGATGCTGGTGGAACATGTCAAAGGTTGGTAAATCGGATGTTTAAAGACATGTTGGGGACACCATGGAAGTCAATATTGACAACATGGTGGTGAAGTCAATGAAAGCTGAAGATTATCTCAAGCATCTCGAAAAAGCCTTCAACAACCTAGATAAATACAACATGAAGTTGAATCCACTCAAATGCCACTTTGGGATGAAGTCGGGCATGTACCTTGGATATAATGTAACTAAGAGAGGAATAGAAGCAAGCATGGAGCAAATCAATGCAATCATCAAGATGAAATCTCCCCCCCCCCCCTCAACAAAAGACATCCAAAGGCTAACCGGAAGGATAATGAGACCCAACAGGATCATTTCAAGATCCACATAAAGATGTAAATGCTTCTACGATTTCTTTAAAAAGAACAAGAGGTTCGAATGGACAGAAGAGCATGAAATTGCTTTTCAGGAGCTCAAAAAATACTTGAGTTCTGTGACATTACTGTCAAAGCATATAGATGGAGAACCACTTCTCCTCTACCTCTCGGTATCCTCAAACACGGTAAGTGTTGTCATGGCCAAAGATCTTAACGGTGACCAACATCCTATCTACTATCTAAGTAAAATGGTTTTGGATCCTGAAACCAGGTACTCTCACTTCAAAAAATTAATTCTTGCCTTAGTAACTACCTCTACTAAATTAAGACATTATTTCGAAAAACACTACACATGTGAAAACTAGTTATCATATTAAGAATGTCATGAGAAAACCAGAAATATCAGGAAGGATGGAAATTTTGGTCTGTGGTAGAAGAGCTTTCTAGCTGGATAGTTTGATCGAATTGGAAGGATCTCTCCGCTTTATACAAGGCCAAAAACTTCTCAATCATATCTTCAGAATTCTAAGCAACGAGAACGAGCTCTTTGAATTTGAAAGTTGCTTGGGAGCTAACAAAATAAGAAGATGTGAATTCCAGGATCCTTATATTAATATTATAGAATGCTACCCTTTTTGACCTAGGTATCTGGCAAGGGATCCCCGTTAGGAACAGAGTCACGTCTCACTAAGAGGTATGTTTCTTTCAAAGCTCCATCATTATACTTGGGTTTAGTACTACAGGAGATATATGAGTTTTGACCTTGAAGATGAAACGACAATTCCTAAAGATTGTGATATCGTATACGAGGGCAATTCAGAAAGGTCGATATCAAGGCCTTTTGAGTACTTTACTTTGTCGATCCAATATAGGATCTGCCATACAATTAGCATGCTTTGGATATATGAAATCCAAGTGGGAGAAACGAAGTCAAGATGAATGAGAGGATCAAAGGGACTAAGAACAGCTTTGGAAGGAAAGGCTCCATTAAATCTTCAAGACTCAATATCATTATCGCCGAAGGAACAAGTCTCATCATAGGAGAGGATCCCTTGATCGATGAATTCTTCATCAGGGAGGGCTAAGATATTTTTGCGTGAATCGACCATTTTTCTAACAATATTGAAAGAAATAAAAACATATAAATAGTTACCTTCTAATAAACTCCTGGTACTTAAAAATTAGCACAAGTAAAGAAAGGAAGAATGAGATGAGTAAAGAATGAAGTCAGTGATCACATCTATTTATACTATGGAGTTGAGGCTGATTTGACTATTAACGACTAGTTACTTGCCCATAGGATTTCAAAATTATTTACTTTTCTCTCTCCTTTTATCTATTTAATATAAGTCATTCCTTTAATATTTTCGAAATTAACTCTTATATTTTCAAGAATAACTTGGGGCCAATTGTTAATGCCAGGATCCTGAAAGACTTTTTGGATCCTCAACCCTCATCAAATACTTAGAATCCTCAACTATTACAGGATCTCAACTATTGCCGTTATCATTATTCACTAATATTTATAACGATTATATTTTGTTCTCTGAGCTAACTTTACAAAATTATTCACTTGTTCTTTCTGAAATATTCTTTGCAATCACCATTTTACATTAATAAAATCATCAAGGCATGTGATCATTATCACATCCCAAGGTTTTGTGCCGGAGATCCTATCAATGATTAAGGTCTTTCCTTGTAACAAATCATGTCATTCTCTTTTATCATTTTCTATTGCACAATTCGAACATCACAACCTCTCATTCAATTTGGTTGATCAGTAATTGTATAATTTTTGACCACAACACTTTTCATGAGCTTAGCGAAGTAGTCTACCATAACTTGATCATTTATGTCAAAAAAGATGTCATCCACATAGATTTGTACAATCATCAAATGGTTTTCAATCAAGCTTCGAAAGAGAGTAGGATCAATAACCCCATTCTTGTTTCCAGACTTAATAAGAATCATATAAATAGTTTCACACCAAGCCCTAGGTGCCTTCTTTAACCCATACAAAACATTCTCCAACTTAGAACAATAATGAGGAATATCAAGTTTCTCAAAACCTGGAGGTTGTTCTAAGTATACCTCTTCCTTAAGGTTGTCATTAAGGAATGAAATTTTTACATACATTTAATGTACTTTTACATTTTTGTATGCCACATACGCTAGTAAGATGCGTATGGCCACTAGCCTTGCAACTGGCGCATATGTTTTGTCATAGTCAGTTCCTTCCAACAGACTAAATTGTTTTCTATAAGTTAGTATTTTTTTTCCTTGTTAGCACACCTATATCATCGAATTTGTTACAAAAACCCAACATATTCCAACAACAATATATCCTTTTCGCTTGGGAACTAGTTACCAAACTTTTTTTCTCTCGAACTCCACAAGCTCCTCTTGCATTGCAAAGATCTAGCCATGATCTAGAAGTGCGCCATTGATTGTTCTGGGGTCAGTAGAAGACATGAATTTTGGATAGTTATAGTATTTGGTTAAGTCTTCAGATGATCAAGTTCTAAACCATTAGAGGGACTTCCTGTAATTTGGCTAGGCAGATTATCTCTTATCTAGATGTGTACATATGGTTGATGATGTTCAACAGTTGCATTAGACGGAATGTATTTAATTTTGGGTAGCATTTCTCTTTGAAGGTCTCGAACATGTTCCCCTTGGTTTATGAACATCTTGCAAATAAGCCTTGAACCAGAGGTATTGGTTGCTCAGTTGCTGATGATGGCTTGCACTGTGAAGTTTAAGGTTCCCCCTTAACTGAAGCAATGGGAATTATGGGAACTTCATCCCTAGTTTCTATCTCTTCAACATCTTCTTTCTTTTCTTTTGACTCTTTGGAGACATGTGATTGATTGTAAATAACCAGGACACCTTGTTCTAAGACTAGAACTTCGATGGTTGTGAAAATTGGTGTATTAGAGGGTATGCTTTCCCCGTCAACCAAATAAGTCGAAGTTACATGTGAGGAGTCTTTAGTGATGGGTGCTTTAGAGACTTCGGTGTGTTTCATTTGTGGAGAAGGGGATACTAAAATCTCAAGTAGTCTCACATTCTCCATAATAAATTTTATTTTATTAAGAGAAACAATCTTTCGGACATAGAAATCATGAAATGTCACATCAAAATATTATTCAGTTATTCTTATACTTCAGATCAAAACTTTGTATGCAACATTTTTTTGTAGAATATCCCAAATATATTCCTTTAGCTGATTTGGGTGAGAATTTGCTTAAGTTCTCCTTGTCGTTAACTACAAAACACCTGCAACCAAAAATATGAAAGAATAAAACATTGGGTTTACTATTGTTAAAACCTTCGTATGGAATCTTGTTGAGCAATTTGATGATGATGCTTCAATTTTGCACCAAGGATCTTGTTGCAAAGACTTCTACCAAAAAGTAGAGAGGTAAGTTTGTAACAGCTTCTATATGGGTTATGTTCCTTCTTTCTACCGTGCCCTTCTGTTATGGTGTGTATGGTGTCGAGAAGTTGTGATTGATTTGTTTGGACACCAAAATGTTGTTTAGGAGTCAGTTTTTGAATTCGGTTCTGTTATCAGTTAGGATCTTTCAAATAGGAAGCATGAACTGCAATTCAGTTTCCTTGATGAAGTTTATCAAGGTCAACGATGTCTCTAATTTCAGTACTAAGAACAAAGTCCATGCGCATCGAGTTTAATCGTCAACAATGACTAAGATATATTTCTTCTGATATATATTGGCAACAATGGATGGACCATAGAGATCGATGTGAAGTAACTCCAAATGAAACAATTGATGAATATAGGATCAACGAATGGATTTCTTTCATTTAATATTCACACTCACAAATAGAGCATAAAGTGACATTATAAATTTGAGGAGAGCCGATCCTCGTACCATTACTTCACTAACCAAGCTATTGATGTACCAAAAATTGAAAGTTTTCGGTGCCACAACTAACTGACTTCGGAGACTACTTTTGACAAAAAAAAAAAAAAAAACAGTAGTGGTTTACCGATTACTAGAGATATGTCTAATGGTAACCTTATTCCAACAATCTTTGATTTAATAAGACATCTAGATCTATCCTTCATCGTCATATAGTTGTATTCATCCTCAAATTCAACACGATGACGTGCTTTGTAGAGTTTCCCAACACATATAAGATTGTGTTTTAAACCCTCAACATAGGCAACCCTTTGAATTGAGAAATTTCCAACCATTAAAACACAATATCTTCAAATAGTTACATTTTCATTGTCTACAAAAGTTACATGACCACAATGTGTGACCACCTTAATGTCAGAAAGGTATTCCAACCTTCCGATCATGTGCAAGGATCAGTAGCTATAAATTAACCATTCTAGCTTGTGATCCTTCTCGCAAATTTCCTACATAACTTGTTATTTAATTGGGCCCCCAAACTTGTATAAGGACCACAACGACATACTATGATTTCTTACGAAATTTATGAGAAGAAGATGCAATGCTTGGTGTTGTGGTGTGTGATTTTCTATCTTTTGATGGTGCGGTGTTCTTGACCTCTTTTCTTTTCCAAATCCTTTTTGAGATAAATTCTCATTTCTTAGATCTAGAAGCAGTTTTCTTAACAGGTGGATAAGTTTTAAATGTAATTTTCTTTTCATTTATCCATATTGTTTGCTTAGGTTTGTATTTAGGGACATAATCAATAATATTCTCAAGATCTCTTTTCATATTAGAATTTTCTTTGTTCTTTTGATTGATAACTATGATGTCATCCATCATGATTGTCATGAATTTTTGATGAAGCATCTTGTTTAGAGGAGTAAAAACTACAGCGTTGTTATTTTTCGTGTATCTGGGGCTATGATACTTATTAGGGCTATGTGACATGTCGGGACTTTTGACATTTTGATCCCTTTATTAGTTCTACAAAGAGTTAGTTTTGAAAAAAATATTTTGCACGGATTTGCTTTGAAAAGGTTTTTCTGCCTCAGAGTCCGTGGAATTCTTTTTCCTTGAAATTTGTAACCTTTGGTTTTCTGTAACCTTTGGATTTCACTTAACTTGCCCTTTCTCAATGCGAGATTTAATTTGAACTTTTAAAGAATGCTTTTCTTCATCCTTTAGTGACAAAATGTCATATTTGTTCAATTTAGGTCTTTTGCTTTTGAAAGGTTTGAACTACGGTATAGGTCTTGACGAAGAGTCATCAGAACTATAGAGTTCATGATATCTTGAACATAGTTCAATTTCAAATTTGAGCATTTTTACTCTCTATTAAAGAGCTTTAATCTTTGTGGTTGACTTAATAGAAGTCTCTGGTGAGACTTTTGTTAGAAATGAAGAATGTGATATTGTAGAGGTTTGTAGTATTATAATTTTAGGGTTATTTGTGAGTCTATTCCTTCTAGGATTATGATTGAATCATAAAAGTGACCCTCTTAAATATAGTCTACCACATCCTTCGTAGATCCGTAGTCAACTCGGTTCAACAGCTCATCCGAAGTCAACATCATCCGCAGTTCACTATCTAGTTTTTCTTAGTTTACCTCTTTATATGCTTTTCCTAGAATACTCTCATTTGTCCAGTATGCCTTGCATGGCTATGCTTAGATAGTTGAACAAATGTAATATTTGAGTCTCTATAAATAGAGCTCAATCTTTCTTATTCCATATATCTTCTTACACTACGAGTAACAACCCATTATTTCAGGTCAATGTAATGTCTAAAAGTCGAGTCTTGTAACCTCTTTGTGAAGTAATAAGAATATCATCGAAAATGAAAAGTTCAAAAAGCTTTTTTTGAGTACACTATGTGGTAGATATCATGATAAGGTTTCCAAAAAATATAAAGAACACTAAAATCCGAGTTATAACGTAGGAGTTATGACCATTCAAAGATTCGTAACACTATCGGTAAAGCGTTGTTAAGCATAAAACGAGAAATCTCGATAAAATACTTTTTAGCCTTAGGTATCTAAATGAAAGTCGTAGATAGCATTAAACCACGAACACAACTAAAAAGAACGCCATAATCTGACTTCGTATGAGGAAGTTATGATTTTACGAAGTTTCTGACCTAATAGTAGACAGCTAAAAACTCGAATTAGAGAACGAGCGATCTTTAACTAACAAAACCTAAACAAAAGTTGATGACCCTGATCATAGGAATACAATGGTAAAAAGAAACATAAAATCGGATGCCGGATGAAGAAGTTATGGATTTTTAACGGACTTTTCTAGTCTCGGCCTACTAAAAAGGTAATATCAAGTATAAAGTCAAAACTACCCATGGAGTCGAAATGAGAGTTGTAGAGTACACTCTCACCTACGTGTGGATATAAAGAATGCCAGAAACGGAGCTCGTACGCAAGATTTATGGAATTTAGAAGTTCTAGAAATCGATTTATGCCCAACATAAAGGGGTACGCCCAGCGTACCAGGCGATAAGGGTGTAGTCCCTTCGGCAGCAGATATCCCATCGTCTGTCAGGAGGCTGAAATAAGCGTTGATGTACGCTACGCCCCGTGTAAGAGTGTACGCCCAGTGTACGGAGGTGGTTCAGCCTCTTATAAAAGGAAGGCTAAGGTTCTAAGTTTCTTGTTCAATTCTTCTCTTTTCCCGTGCTTTTGCTTTGCGTTTTTTCACTCGAAGCCATCCCGACACCCCGATTTTCATATTCAAGATCAGAAGGAAGTTCTACACTCCCGAGGTTCCTTAGAATTCAACTCTTACTAGTTGAAGTTCTGCTCGATTATTCTCTCGACTTCTTCAAAACAACCACTTCAATCAAGTGAGTTCGTACCCACTTTTATACACCTTCTAATATTTTATAATGTACTTTTAATACATTTCAGGGGAGAATACAAGTAATCACATGGTTGATCTCGAGTGAAAACATGAAAACTCTTGTTATACTTTGCATGCATTAGATTTATACAAAATGCATAGTATCCAGGGTAGCCATCCTTGTTAAACCATTTTATGCATACAAAGAACTTATAATTTATGCTTTCTCATACATTGTGAAAGAGGATAAACATTGCATACAAAACTATTATTTTAATACAGACTTAGTTGAGGATCCGTGAGATGATGACATCTTCAATGCTACCTTTTCGTGAAAAGGTACTACCTAAAGTCATGTATAATATATCCGGAGTCTCCCATTTGGAGAGTGTGTCAAATGTATACCGATCTATACAGGAAGTCATGATCCCGCGCCCTGATTGTTAGCTACAGTCCTTTGGGTGACAATTTGTCATAACGTTTCGATGCCTGAAGACCGTCGCCAGATGCATATTATGTTTAGTATGGTTATAAAACTCACCGGATAGACAATTATTATGGTATTATGATTTTATGAATGAGTAGTTATTAAAACTATTCTTTATCTAACAAGTGCAATCCTCTTATAGCTTTATTTTAAAAAACTATGCCTCAACCTTTTAAGCATTTCAGTTGCTTGCGATTTTCGGTCTTGGACATTTTAGATTGCCTGTTACTTTAGGAATATAAAGGATTTTCCTGTGTCCAAAACAATCAACTAATAGGGAAATAAGGGATTTTCCTGGTACAACTACTTACAATTCACAACACGAACATTCATATGCATTTCATACTTTTATAAGAAAATACGAGATTTTCATGAAAAACACATGAACTTTGGAATGGTATACATTTTCTCAAAACCTCTTATGAACTCACCAACTTAATTGTTGACACTTTGTCTTTGAAATAACTTGTATTCTCAGGGAACCGCTAAGCAGGTTTGGAAACCAACTTTTGGGGATTAACGCACTGACGTTAACTACTTCTTTTAAAAGATGTTTATGTATTTATCTTTTGAACATGTAACAAATAAAATTATGTAAACATTTTGAAACCTTTATATATATGGTGGTGTGTACTTTCCATACTATAAACTGGTATGATACTAAATATGATGTCCTCCGCCCCAGATTGTTTCCAACGTTCTGGTTTGTCGGTGTGACATTATGCATCTTGAATTTCATATCTTGTGTTACTACTCTCATCTCCTTCTTACTCTCAAAGTTCACCAGAATATAATTGAATATTATCTCTCTTCGGAGCAAGTCATTCTTGACTTAATCAATAAGTTTGATCTCACTTACTAACTTGGTTTGAATGCATTCCTTGTTAAGAATCAACTTATGTGTATACTTGATATAATACCTACTGTGATTTATATTTCCGCACCTAACTCTCTAATTATCTAACTCTAAATTATTATTATTATTGTTGAGTTTTTAAATCCTTTGAGATAAACTATTCAACAACTATACCTTTTTTAACGCTTTTTTTTATGTGTGTCTAAAGTTTTTCTCTCAACAATTATCTCATCGTCAACATAAGATTTTAGGAAATGTTTGGTCCTTTTAAAATAATTTCTTGATCCACTTTGGATCCTGATCCAGAACAGATAGTTCTGACGATGGGAACTGATTGATAATTACTAGAGACTCATGAATTTTCTTAGAGAATCTCTCAGATCACACAATTCTTGCTAAAGTCATGAAGTTTTCCACAATGGCATTGGATGTCTTTGATGGGTTTTGAGCATTCTAACACCCCCTAAGTGTTCATGCAACCTTAGAAACCCTTGGATCTATGTTTGTCTAAAATACATGATAAATATGATTTCTAAGGTTCATAATCCTATCTAGCATACATGGGGAACTTTTAATCTAAAAGATGGCTATAATTACATACCTTGTACTTGATTTGATTCCTTGAAAACCTTGAGATCCTAGCACCCCAAGTGTGATGCCTCAAATGCTTCACACAACACCAAATGCTTTGAATTGACTTTGACAGAATACAAATACTTGTAAAAATCGGCCTAGCCCTCTTGTAACTTCATTTAGCTGATTTTGGTGAGTATCATGTTCCTTATATAGTGTGTCACATCTAGGGTTACACCATGTAAACCCTAGTTACGTAATCAACCCATATATTTAATTAGTTATCTTTTGATCACTTAATTAATTCCAAATTAATTCTTGATCAATACTAATTAAATAATACTTATTAATATATTAGAACTTATAATATATTAATAAACACAAGTGTGATTTCTCTCGTTTAGTCTATCCAAATGCATGATGTCATGTAATCCAAATGGACCATGACGGATCGGGTCAAGTACATACCGGATACAGTTATGGACTTAGATAGCTTATCCAACAGTCAACCACTTGGATAAGTCTAATAACTATATCTGCAAGTATGACTTCAGGAACCGATTAGCAATCGTAGTTCTTTCAAGGTCTCTTGGAATTGTAAAGATGATGATGCGCCATTTAAGATAAGTGATCATATAGTCCTCTATTCTATATATCATCCGAACAAATACATGGAACAATGTCTTTCTTATTGTCCAACAGTTTGTTTCCCAATTTTCGATTTGTTTGACATACAACTAAATTGAACACATGAAGTTGGTTCTGACCGGGCCTAGTACATAGGTCAAAACAAAATCATCAACGGGCCCATATATTGCTTCTAATCCAAGAAGGAAAATATAAACTTCGAATCATATGCTTATTCTACTACTTGTTGAATCACACACAAAAGTATGTTTTATAACATCGAGTTACTAATGCGGTTTCGTACAATCAATGCATAACCAACTCATAGGAAACAAGTCATATCTCTAGGTTTGAATACTTATATAATATTACCGTCTCACGATCACTCGAGATAAATTCCGTGAAGTGATACCAGTAAGTGTCGGTTGAGTCCAATGCTCAGGACTTATGAGCACTCATGAATGTTGTAGCCATGTCCAAAAACTTAGACCTCTATAATCAACGCATGACAGTCTTGATTCATACCTAATTCCAATATATGACCGACTGTGGAGAATTCAAAAAATATGATATACCAAACATAATTATTCTGGAAGTCAAAACATGCAAAAGAAATAAAGTAAACGATTGAAAAACAAAAAGATAGCAACACTTTACTCATAAATAAATACAACTTTTACTCATCATCAAATGTCAATTACAATTTACAAATTTCATAATTATCTAACTACTAAAACTAATATCATCCTTTAGCCCTATGCTCCAAGAATGTTGTACATCCTTAACCCGGCTAGTCCCTTCGTGAGGGGATCTGTTGGGTTCTCATCCAATGATACCCTCTTTCCTACAAGGAGTCCTTCTTCTATTTGATGTCTAATGAAATGGTATTTTCTGTTGATGTGTCTGGATCTCCTGTGATCCCTTGTTTCCTTGGCTAAGGAATCTTCACTTTCACTATCACATAAAATTTCCGTTGGCTCCTATATAACTGGTACAACTCCAAGATCTCCAATGAAGTTCTTTAGCCATATCGCCTCCTTTGCTACCTCGCTTGCTGCTATATGCTCTGATTTGCAAGTTGAATCAGCCACTGTGTCCTACTTGGAACTCTCCCAAGTTATTACTCCTCCATTTAAGGTAAAGACCCAGCCTAACTGAAAGCGGAAATTAAACCTATCAGTCTGAAAGTTGGCATCACTATACCCTACAGCTCTCAACTCATCACTCCCACTGAGGGTAAGGACCCAGTCCTTAGTCCTCTATATGTACTTGAGGATATTTTTATTGCAGTCTAGTGAGCCTTGCTAGGGTTCCCCTGATATCTGCTGACAATGCTCAAGGTAATGGCCACATCAGGACGAGTGCAGGTGATAGCATACATGATCGAGCCCACTGCAGAAGCATAAGGTACTTGACTCATTTCTGCTATCACAGCCTCAATACTCGGGCTCTGAGTTTTACTCAGCCTGGCGTTACTCTGGATATGTAACTATCTTTTATTGGAGTCCTGCATGCTGAACCTCTTTAGCACCTTATCCAAGTAGGTACTCTGACTAAGTCCAAGTAGTCTTTTACTCCGGTCTCTCAGAATCCTTATCCCCATAATATAGGCAGCTTCTCCTAGGTCTTTCATAGAGAAACACTTCCCAAGCCAGGACTTCACTTCCTGCAAGGTTGGGATGTCATTTCATATGAATAGTATGTCATCCACATAAAATACCAAAAAGCTAACTATACTCCCACTAGCATTGACATAAATACAAGATTCATCTTCACTCCTAGAAAATCCAAATTCTTTGACTTTCTCATCAAAGCAAAGATTCCATCTTCGAGGTGCCTGTTTCAATCCATAAATGGATTTCTCGAGCATACACGCTCTATTAGGGTATTCTGTACTGACAAAACCCTCTGGCTGACTCATGTAAACATCTTCACCCAAGTTTCCATTAAGGAAGGCGGTTTTGACATCCATTTGTCATATTTCATAATCATGAAATGCAGCGATGGCTAACAGAACCCTAATGGACTTAATCTTTGCAACTGGTGAAAGGGTCTCATCATAATCCACTCCCAGAGTTTGAGAAAAATCCTTTGCAATGAGTCGCGCCTTATATGTGTGTACATTACCATCCATGTCGGTCTTCTTCTTTAAGATCCATTTGCACCCAACTATCTTACAACCTGGTACATTGTCAACCAAGTTGCAAACATGATTGTCATATACAGACTATATCTTGCTGTCTATTGCCTCTTTCCATTTGGCAGACTCGGGGCCTGCCATGGCTTCCACGTAACTGTTAGGTTCATCCAGACTTACCAATATCTCATCACTGATAAGTGTCTCACCTTACGCAGTAATATGGAAACCATAATAATGCTCAGGTGCAGTCCTAACCCTTGTGGAACGCCTCAGAGGTTCAGACTTGTCAATTAGCTCAACAGGAGTTTCCTCCTAAGGTTGAGTGAGTGCTAGGGTCTGAAGTTCCTTCACCACTTAACTCTTGAATTTCTTCAAGGTCAATTTTCTTCCCACTATTTCCTTGGCTTATGAAGTCTCTCTCTCTCTCTCTCTCTCTCTCTCAAGACACCTCTCCTTGCTAGAAAGACCACATTGTCGCTAGGTCTGTAGAAGAGGTAACCAAAATATTTATGTAAGTAGCCGATGAAAATACACCTTTCACTTCGAGGTTCGAGCTTATCATGAGTCTCGAATCTCAAGAAATCCTCGCAACCCCAAATCTTGATGTGGTCTAGTTTAGGAACTTTACCATTCCACATATCGTGAGGACTTTTGGCAACTTTCTTTGTATGGACTAGATTAAGGATATGGGCGGCAGTCTCTAAGGCATACCCCTAAAACGAGATAGGTAGCAAAGCTCGACTCATCATGGAATGAACAAAATCCAACAACGTTCGATTATGCCTATCAGTCACACCATTAAGTTGTGGTGTCCTTGGAGGTGTTAATTGTGAGATAATCCCACATTCCTTAAGATACTCGAGGAACTCTGTACTAAGATACTCACCACCATAATCGGATCGAAGCATCTTAATGTTCCTACCCAATTGATTCTTGACTTCCTGTTTAAACTCTTTAAACCTCTCAAAAGTCTCTGACTTATGCTTGATTAAATAGACATATTCATATCTACTATAATCATCAGTAAAAGTCAAATAATGACAATTAGCATCCCTTTTGGCAGATTTGAAGGGTCTACACACATCTGTTGTAACATCTGGATTTCATGGTACCATATATAAATTGTTTATTTTGAGTTATGATGAGGTACTCAACGAGCTGATGCCTATACTCATCGAGCAGGATTGCGATTTGCTGACTAGATTAATGAACGGACTCGACGAGTCGATGGGTGGACTCCACGAGTCCGTGCTGTGGGTGGAAACCCTAAAGCCTTGGTCCTATGCCCTATTTAAGGGAACTTATGACCCTCATTTGTGGCTACCAGTCCAGAGAGAGACACCCTAGTGAGCTTGAGTGTGTGTGTGTGTGAGAGAGAGAAGAAGAGCTATTTTGATCCTTTTTGGTGTGGTTTTTGCAAAGAAGAGGGAGATTCCAACAAAAGAAGGTTATGGGGGTTGCTATTTTGTGGTTTTAAGAAAGGAACTCCATCTTTGAGGTATTAAATCGATTGTTCTTCTATTTTGGTGTAGAACCTTTGAATCTAGGGTTTTCTCTACCCTTTATTGACTTGGACATGATGCTTATGATGTCCCTTTGAGTGTTAAACTCTGGACCTAGACCTTGAGAGGTCCAGAGATCCCCCACCTCCCTGCTTTATGCTATTCCATTAGAGATATGAACCTAGGTTGCAATTTTAGAAGCTATTTCACCAAAAACAATCTTATATATGTTGTGTGGGTGTAAAGATTAAACCGTTACGTAGTTATTGAGCCTTGGGAAGTCAGATCTATAGGCTAGAGAAATAGGTCTGGCCTTAGAAGGTCATTTGAGTGTTTCCATGGAAGGAACTCGCCGAATCCATAAAGGGACTCGACGATTCGAGTCGGGTTGACCCGCAATTCCTGACTAGTGGCAACCCGTCGAGTGAAAGGTTAACTTGAATAGGCGAGTGAGGATTCATGAGGATTATAAGGACACACATGGACTCGCTGAGTCACACTAGTGCACTCGACAATTCTGGTCAAAGTTTGACCATTGATTAAAGTTGACTTTCATCGACTTTTAGGTTTGGGTCAACACT
Organism: Lactuca saligna; assembly: GCF_052625555.1. Classification (NCBI taxonomy): domain Eukaryota; kingdom Viridiplantae; phylum Streptophyta; class Magnoliopsida; order Asterales; family Asteraceae; genus Lactuca; species Lactuca saligna. The sequence goes on along the minus strand of NC_136417.1, from coordinate 173,817,075 downwards.
TGGAATTTTGGACCATTAGAAGGGTGAAATGGTCATTTAGCCTTCTGAGAGAACATTGGAAAGGAGTAGTCTAGACTGGAGAGCCATTATTGATTTGAGATGATTGATTATGTGTTAAGGCGGGGCTAGGTCATTGTTACGAGGTTCAGGGATACCGAGCATGTGAGTTACTAGACATCATACGAGGTGAGTCTTCTCATTATACTTTACCTAGAGTGGTAACTATGTTTGACCGGAAGTTCTTATATGCTATGCGAAGTAGGTGATACATGTTTCTCTGTGATATGTATGTGTTATGTTATGTTATGAGTACCATGACATGGACGTAAGGTCAATAGTGTATGGATCAGAAGGTCAAGATGATGAGGACCGGAAGGTCATACGGGTAGAGGCGGAAGGCCTATGAGGGTTGGGACGGAAGTCCCCTGAGATACATGGATAGGAAGGTCCCATTGAGTTATGGCCTTGAGTGACGTATGTGTTGTATGTGATATTTTGGGGAACTCACGAAGCATTTATTCTTACGATGTTATTTGTTATGTGTTTCAGGAACTAGCGATGATCACGGGAAGGCGCCGGCATGATCCATACACACTGCCAGAAGATTTATTTTATGATCTTGGGATATGTTTTTATCATGATGAAATTTGTTAAACATGAGATTTGAGAATATTGAAATACTTTTATGTTGTTTGAAAAATGAAATTTTGTTTTAATTCTTACGTTGTTACAAGTTGGTATCAGAGCCTTGGTTTGAGGGATTCAGATGAACCTTTAGGCGTATCTGAACTCAAACTGAGATTTGAGGAAAATTTTCAGAAAAGAAACAATTTTTCCAAAAGAGTAAAAGATTTTGAGAATGGCAGAACAGAGCAGTGTGTACGATCAGCCAGCGCCCGAACGGTGATTTCCCAAAATAACCTTACATCATGTGTTGTGAGATATTATGTTATATGCTATGCATGCTAGAGTAGGCTATGTATTCATATCTAGGACCAGAGTGGCCTGATTATGATGCCTTAGCCTAAGAGATTACTGCTACTAGGAGATACTTCGAGAGTGAGTAGGTAGCGGTAAGGAGCTTGCGAGAGGTCTACTGGAAAGTAGCCTATGTGTGCTAAGAAGTAGAGTACTTGTGTTTTGAGATCCATTGAGGAGGACTTGGGGTGAATACTGATGCGGTGTGGACGGTAGTATAGGGCCCGTACTACTGAAAACACTGGACCAGTAAGTAGTCCAAGTAAGAATCCTTGGGTACTAAGGGGCAAGTAGGGTTAAGTTATCGAGCATATGTATGCTCGAGTAAGTCACTAATATTTTTATGTTGTGTTCAGAGACATCAACGTTGGGATACGCCATAGACCAAAGATCAACGACGTGAATGATGAGGAGCTTCATCAGATGATCCATGATGAGGTGGCTGCGGCCATCCAAGCAGAGATACCAAAGATGTTTGGGTCTATCAAGACAAAATTTATTGAGAAGTTCTATGAGAGATACACAGCGGTTACTGAGGCTGCGGCTGCTGCAACTACTGTAGTTATGGCTGCTGCTAGACCTCAGGGAGGTTACTCGATGTTGTTCTCGGAGTTCAGCCACACGAAGCCACCAGAGTTTGATGGGAAGCAGGATCTGATTGTTGCGATAAGATGAATTTCTGATATCGACGGATGCTTCTACAAGAGGGAGATTGAGCTGGAGACTCAAGATAGGGAGGAGGTCGAGTCTCAGGGGAAGGATAGGCGGCGGGTACAGTCTCAGCGGGCAGCCAAGCGGCCTTCCAATTGACAGCGGAGGTGGTCCACGCATCGGCCGATGTCATGGCTGGTACGTATTCTTTAATTTATTTATGATGATTTGAGATATTGTGCTTATTTTACGATATGCGTAGGTACTTTTCTTGTGAATTATGTACCTGCTTTGGTGTTATTTGACTCGGGTGCGAGTCGATCATTTGTGTCGTTCGCGGTTAGTCACACATCGGTATTCGGCGAGAGGTTTTGAGTCGACCTCTACAAGTTTCCATATATGATGAGCAAGCAATGTATGCTACTGATTTTATTCATGGATGTATACTTGAGATCTTCAGTGTTGAGTTCTCGATAGATATGGTCCCGATTGTGATGGGGGAAGTTTGTGTTATAGTAGACATGGATTTGTTGAGCCGATTTTGGGCGGTTATATACTGCGAGTGGCAGATAGTGACGATACGAGACCCTAGTGGGAGAGTTTTGACCGTATATGGGGAGGGTACCCGATCTGGGTCAGCATTTTGTTCGTCTGCTAGAGCGAGACAGAGTTTACAGCAGGGTTGTAGTGGGTTTGTAGCTAATGTGATGTATACATGAGTGGCCGCGGAGAGACCAAGTTCGATTGATGATGTTCTGATAGTGCATGAGTTCCCGAATGTTTTTCCCGATGATTTTTCGGGTGTGCCTCCAGAGAGGCAGGTGGAGTTCCAAATCGATTTTGTTCCGCGGGCAACGCCTATCGCCTTGCGCTGCCAGAGATGCAGGAGTTATCCTCGGTGCTTCAGGAGTTGCTGGGAAAGGGGTTTATTAGACCGAGTAGCTCACCGTGGGGAGCGCCGATCCTTTTTGTCAATAAAAAGGATGGTTCACAACATATGTGAAATGATTACCAGGAGTTGAACAAGTTGACTGTCAAGAACCGTTATTTATTACCAAGGATCGATGATCTATTCGATCAGTTGCAGGGAGTGTCTTGGTTCTCCAAGATAGATTTGAGGTTTGGATATCATCAGATCAGAGTGTGGATTGAAGATATTCAGAAGATGGCATCCAGGACTCGTTATGGGCATTACGAGTTCGTGGTGATGCCTCTTAGGCTCACCGATGCATTGGCAGCGTTCATGGATCTTATGAACAAGGTGTGCAAGCTGATGTTGGATTGGTCAGTGATCATGTTCATCGACGATATTCTGGTATATTCGAGATCTAGAGAGTAGCATGAGGAGCATCTGAGAGAGATTCTCAGAGTATTGAGGTCAGAAAGGTTTTTCGTCAAATTCTCCAAGTGTGATTTCTTGCTATGAGAGGTCCAGTTCTTGGGACACCTCGTTAACCAGAATGGGATATTGGTCGATCCGGCCAAGATTGAGATGGCAATGAGATGGGAGGTGCCAAAATCCCCCACCGAGATCAGGAGTTTTCTGGGATTGGCCTGCTCCTATCGGAGATTTATCAGGGATTTCTCAAAGATTGTCGTTCCTCTCACCAGGTTGACCCCGAAAGGGCGTGGCTTTTAGTTGGGGTCCAGAGCAGCATACCTCATTTGAGACGCTTCGCCAGAAATTATGCGAAGCCCTGGTATTAGCCCTCCCGGAAGGGATGGAGGATTTTGTGGTATATTGTGATGCATCGGCATTGGGGTTGGGTGCGGTGCTTATGCATAGAGGTCACGTGATAATGTATGCATCAAGGCATCCGAAGCCTCACAATGTGAGGTATGCCACCAAAGATTTAGAGTTGGGGGTTGTGGTGTTCCCCTCAAGATATGGCATCATTATTTGTATGGGGATCGGTGCATCATACACACGTATCACAAGAGTTTGAAGTACTTGATGGATGAGCCAACCTGAACATGCGTCAGAGGATATGGTTGAATATGGTAAAGGATTATGACTGTGAGATCCTATACCACTCGGGAAAGGCTAATGTTGTAGCCGATGCCCTGAGCCGTAGGGTGGAGAGTGCCTTGATACGAGATATTTGTATGATGATGACGGTGATGACTCCGGTGTTGGATACCATCCGTGAGGCCCAGGCAGATGCTATCAGACTGGAGAAGCACAAGAGCGATCGAGTGATTGGGCAGTAGCGGAGTTTGTTACAGATAGCGGAGAGCTTATGACCTTTCAGGGTCAGATTTGGGTGTCGTTCACGGGTGGGGCACGTGCCATCCTGATGGAGGAGGCACACAAATTGAGATTCTCGATTCATCCCGGGGCCACTATGATGTATTTAGACCTAAAAGGAGATTATTGGTGTCCCTACATGAAGAGGGATGTTGCATGGTTCGTTGAGAGGTGTTAGACCTATCGTAGGGTTAAGCCCGAGCACCAGCGTCCGCATGGTAAGTTGCAGCCACTTGAGTATCCCCATTGGAAGTAGGAATAGATTTCTATGGATTTCATCACCAAATTGTCGAGGACCACGACGGGTGTCGATTCAATTTGGGTGATTATTGATTGGCTAACGAAGAGCGCCCATTTCCTTGATATCAATGAGAGCTCTTCTGCAGAAAGGCTAGCAGAGATGTATGTGAGGGGGGTGGTATCATGGCATGGAGTATCGATCTCAATTGTGTCAGATCGATACATACGTTTCACTTCAAGGTTCTGGAATAAATTCCATGAGGAATTGGGTACGAGGTTGCATTTCAGCACCGTATACCACCCACAGACGGACGGACAGAGTGAGCGGACGATTCAGACACTCAAGGACATGCTTCGAGCATATGTGTTGGAATTCGGAGGAAGCTAGGATACATACCTATCATTGGCTGAGTTTTCCTATAACAAAATCCACCATTCGGCCTTGGTATATCTCCCTTCGTGTCACACCCCGCTAAAGCGGAAACGCAAGGTATGACAGCGATAACGGTTTCATTGCAAAAGATAAAGATACATCACCATAGCAGTATTTAAAAGTTTACAACCCATAGCTTCAAAAGAACAAAATACAAGTTTTTCAAAATAACATTGTTCAAAATATAGCTTCATAATAGCTTCAACACGATGCAGCATGCTCTATGATGATGAATCTTTACATCCACTTACTAATTATTTCCTGAAAAAGCATGTAAAACGAGCGTCAACTATGAAAATAGTTGGTGAGTATCACAAGTTTATAAAATCGAGCGTACAATAAGGCTTTTCGTAAATACAAGTACATTGCTTCAATGATAAACAAGTTGATTGCTATTAATGAATACAAGTTTATTGCTATAACGAGAAACGCGTTTGTATGTGTATGAGCAAACAATGAGTCTCAACCAAACCTATGACTGAAGCCCTATCGAGATCTATGCTTATCGTTCCATAGATGAATATGGTATCATGCACTCCAGCGATTCGGGCGAGTGAGGAGTTGTCAATTCCTAATAGCGCTATCCATAACGACCATTGGCTCAAAGAGTTAATGGTTAGAGATAAGGGAAGGGCCTTTGTACGATAAGTTCTCATGTTCCGTGTTGCATAGACATACATAAAGAAACATAGCAATACAATAGCAATCATGTTTGATACAATTCAATTTAAGTACAACATGCAAACAATAGTTTTTCTGGACATGCTTTTCCACCCCAAAACATAAAAAACGAAAATAGGGGAGTGCGTGAATACTCACAATATGCTAAATATAGCAACCAAGTTTATACGAGTTAGATAAATACAACGGATATAAATAGTTTATGACATGCTTTTCCACCCCAAAACATTTAAAAACATAAAATAGGGGATTGGTGAATACTCACGATGTTTTGTGTAGACACAAGCGGTACTTCGGGATGCACCAACGTCTTACTACCGGGATCCTACGACACCAAACACACGCACTAGTGAGTTTCCATGTCGATATCTAATGCTAATATACTAAACTCTACATATAGGGAAATGCCAATTTATGTTTTAGTATTGGATTTATATCATTTTGTTACACTTTTTCTGATGTATTGAAATTTTACAAGTCGTGCGATTAATTACAACCTTGGAAGGTTAATTTTCCAAATTTTAAGTCTCAATAACAACATAAATTCACGAAAAATAGTATTCGAGGGATAAAAATTCTCAAACTTTTTATTTAACTGTTAATACACAACACTAAGCTGGGAAAATTATAAAAATGGATTTCCAAGCTGTTTAATTATATTTTATAATTTTTGAGCATTTATTTCAATAAAAATTGAAATAGATAGTAAACAGTTTCCAAAATTACCCAAACTTTTTATTTAATTGTTATTATACATAAATAGGCTGGGAAAAATATAAAATATATTTTTCAGTGGTTATTTGTATTTTTCCTTGTTTTATTCCTTTAAATAGTCATTAATTAAAGAAATATTATTAAACAGTTAAAATAAATTACCATAAATTTTTGTAACATCATTTACAGTATAAATATCTTGGGAAAAATATCAAAAGTGGTTTTCATAATGTATAAACTGGTTTTGGGTATTTATGTATATTTAAGTGAATTTTAGTGCAATTAACTTTAGAAAATAAGGGAAAAATAGTTTACAGTGGAGAAAAATATTCAAAATTTTTATGTAACCTCCTACTATATAATATGATATCCTGGCAAATTTTCATGAATTTTGGATAATCAGAACTATTTTTCCCATTTTTAAGCCATTATAATTACCAAAAATTGGGAAAAATAGCTAGACATGATGAAAAATCTTGAAATTATTTTCTTGAGTCACCCATCACAAGTAAGGTATGCGAAAATTGTTAGATACAATTTTCACATCCTAAAAAGTGGTTTTGTAATTTATCATGTCCTAAATAAAAGAAAATTAGAAATCATATGAAACAGTAACAAAAATTGCTGAAATTTGGTGAGGGGTCATTATTCCCCATAAGTATCATCCATGAATTTATTTAGGATTTATTGACCTCTGGAAGTATTTTATATGATTTATGCCCTTGGTTTTAGCAATAATTCTAATAAATCAAATAAATAACAAAAGCTCTTGAAATTTTCCAGATTATCTCATGCATGCAAGGGCTTTCAAAAGTAAAAATGTTAAGAATGTATTCAGAAGAGAAATGAGGGTAATGATTCCAAACAATTTAAGAAAAGTTGCATGCAATAATGCATGAAGTGTAGATGTGGCTGAGGTTCATGAATTTTTGTAGCCCATTCAGTGAGGTTTTAAGCCACGAAATTTCAACCATAACTCACTAGATATGTTAAGTTTCTAAGGTATTTTTCCTAAGATTTATGGTTGGGTTTAAGACCATTGTTTAAGCAAGATAAAAATAGTGATCACAGAAAAAGAGCTGTATGCGCAACCTTTTTGTAAAATCTGCCAAAAATCGGATATTTAATATTTTACAGTAAGACTAGTTGGGTTTGAAAGTTAACTCGTGGAACTAACCAATACAAAAAGAATATCATGATTTGGTTAAAAAATGACTGAGTTATGACTGTTCAAAGTCGAACAAAATAATCTGGCAGATTGCATGTTTGCTTGTGTGCATTTTTAGGGTATTTCAATAAGAACATCATGCATGTCCTTGGTAAGGCCCGATTTCTAACACATGCATGGAATGAATGAGCATCCAAGATGTACTAGAAATGGTTTAATGCTTTCGTTCATGCATGAACACACAAGAAATGGAGAAGAACATGAAATATTATGTTTTGATGTCACATGATCATATGTGCTTCTTTTCCACTCCTTGCATGGGTTTGATCCCGGATTTTCACCATCTTTAACACATGCATTGTGTTATGGTGAGAATCTACAAACCACAAGGGGAGAATAAAGATTTCTAGCCATGGAAAGGCATAGAATCCGAAAAGTAGAGAAGACTAAGAAGAAAAAGAGGTTTAACCATGAAACTATGGAAGAAGATGTTGTTGTTTACCTTGGTTTTGATCTTGAGAGAAGTAAGAACACTTCAAGGGATTCAAAATCTGGAAATTTTGCAGAGGATTGAGAGGATTTTCGTGAGTTTAGAGAGAAGGAAGAAGAGAGTGAAGTGAGAGAGTGAAGTGGAAGAGGTGGAGTAAGGGTTTAGGCTTGATGATTGTGTTTTGGGGAAGAGAGAGGGCATGGGGAGAGGTGATGGCCGGTTTTTGCATGCCTTTTGGCCTCCTCTCTCCTAAATTTTAAACTTTATAAACTTCCCTCCCATATTTTATATAAAAACATTCATTTTTATAAAATGTTTATTAAGCAATTTGATTTATTTAAAAATCTTGTTTTCAACAAATAATTTATGATTAATACTTGTAATTTATATTTCTAGTTCATTGGTATAATCCATAATTTGATTAATATAATTTGATACTAGGAAGTTTATAGCCAAATTTTATAAAGTTTTTAAGCTTTATATTTTATAACTTTGGATTTTTGGCTCTTTAGGGTTTTTGGAACATTGTTTGGTATTCAACAACATGTTGAAGTATAATTAGAGTGTTTTAATTTATTTTTAGAGTTTTATACCCTATTTCAATTATAACAAAGTTTGAAGCTTATTCTAATTATAGTATTGGCATTTCCTATTGTAGCTAAGCAACTTACTAGAATTGTAAGTATCAAGTATATTAGTCCTAGACCTTAGTTGGATCCTAGTTTATGCAAGATTTTTGACCTAATTTATACTACTAGGTCATGGCATGTTGTGCATGAATGGTTATTATAAAGATGCATGAGTCCAAGAATGACCTGAATTGACAGTTGTCACAGTATCCCCCACTTAAAAAGAATTTCGTCCCGAAATTTATTCTATATCATCGCTTGTCATCGCATGGGAATAGTTGCGGATACTTTTCCTTTATGTAATCCTCGCGCTCCCAGGTGTACTCCGGCCCGCGTTTTGAGTTCCATCGAACTTTCACAATCGGGATCTTACTCCGCTTAAGTTGTTTTACCTCCCTGTCAAGGATTTCTATCGGTTCCTCAACGAAGCTCAGCTTATCATTGATCTTAATTTCCTCCAGGGGTACTATCAATGTTTCGTCGGCTAGACATTTCTTAAGGTTGGAGACGTGGAATGTGTCGTGAATGGCGCTTAACTCTTGGGGCAATTGGAGTTTATACGCTACTGGACCAATCCTTTCAGGGATTTCAAAGGGTCCAACATATCTCGGGCTTAGTTTTCCTTTCTTACCAAAACGCACAAGCCCTTTCCAAGGCGACACTTTTAAAAGTACCTTGTCTCCTACTTGGAATTCTAATGGTTTTCGACGATTATCCGCATAACTTTTCTGACGATCTCTAGCAGCTTTAAGCTTATCTTTGATGATAGTAATCTTGTCAGATGTTTCCTGGATAAGTTCGACTCTAGTCAACTGTCTGTCACCGATTTCTGTCCAGCATAAGGGCGAACGACACTTGCGTCCATACAATGCTTCATATGGAGCACATTGGATACTCGTGTGGTAACTGTTATTGTAGGAAAACTCAATTAGGGGCAAATGAGTATCCCAATTTCCTTTGAACTCAATGACACACGCTCGTAGCATGTCTTCCAATGTTTGTATTGTTCTCTCTGTTTGCCCATCTGTCTGAGGGTGGTAAGCTGTGCTCAAATCTATCTTGGTTCCTAGTGCCCTCTGTAACATCCACCAAAATCGAGATGTAAAACGACTATCTCTATCAGAAATGATAGATAGGGGTACACCATGCAGAGAAACAATTTTGTCGATGTAGATTTGGGCCAATTTTTCCATCTTGAAATCTTCTCGAATAGGGAGAAAGTGAGCGGATTTCGTCAGTCGATCCACTATGACCCAAATTGAGTCGTGACCTCTAGCAGTTCTAGGGAGTTTGGTAACGAAATCCATAGATATTTGCTCCCATTTCCATTGGGGAATTTCAGGTTGTTGCAACAACCCGGAAGGTTTCTGATGTTCAGCTTTGACTATTGAGCATGTCAAACACTTCCCGACGTACAAGGCAATATCCTTTTTCATTCCAGGCCACCAATAGTACTCTTTAAGATCCTTGTACATCTTATCTGCTCCAGGGTGGATGGAGTATTTAGATCGATGAGACTCTTCTAATACCATGTCTCTCAGGTTGTTAACCCTTGGAATCCAGACCCTGTCTTTAAAATAACGAACTCCATCAGGTTTGGTTTCAAATCTTTCTTCCAAACCATGTAAAGTTTCGCCTGGAAGATTTTCCTTGCATAACGCTTTCTCCTGGGCATTAATGATTTGAGATTTCAAGCTTGTCTGAATTACCATTCCCAAAGCTCTCACACGGGAAGGTTTCACTCTTACTTTCCTACTAAGAGCGTCGGCTACTACGTTAGCCTTTCCTGGGTGGTATCGTATCTCACAATCATAATCACTAAACAACTCTACCCATCTTCTCTGCCGCATGTTTAACATTTTCTGATCCAGAATATGCTGAAGGCTTTTGTGATCGGTATAAATGGTGCATTTGGTTCCGTACAAATAATGCCTCCATATCTTAAGGGCGAAAACTATTGCTCCTAGTTCTAGATCATGGGTGGTATAATTCTTCTCGTGCGGTTTGAGTTGTCTGGAAGCATATGCATTGACCCTATCTTTTTGCATTAGCACACATCCTAATCCTTGATGAGACGCATCACAATACACCACAAAGTTCTCTGATCCTTCTGGTAAAGCCAGAATTGGTGCATTGCACAGCTTGTTTTTCAGGATTTGAAACGCCTCTCCGTGTTTCTCTTCCCAGAGAAATTTTCTATCCTTTTGGGTCAAAGATGTTAATGGTTGAGCAATCCTAGAGAAATTCTCAATGAAGCGTCTGTAGTACCCAGCTAATCCTAGGAATTGTCGTATTTCTGTCGGGGTTTTGGGGGCCTCCCATTTCTTGATTGCCTCTATCTTAGCTGGATCTACATGGATTCCTCTTTCACCGATCACATGACCAAGAAAATGTACTTCCCGAATCCAAAATTCACACTTAGTGAACTTGGCATACAATTTTTGTTCCTTCAACAGCTCCAACACTAGCTTTAGATGTCTATTGTGATCTTCTTTGGTCCGCGAGTAAACAAGTATGTCATCGATAAAGACAATTATAAACCTGTCTAGGTATGGTCTACAGACCCTATTCATCAAATCCATGAATACAGCGGGTGCGTTCGTTAGTCCAAAAGGCATGACTAAGAATTCATAATGTCCATAACGGGTTCTAAACGCTGTCTTGTGAATGTCCTCTTCGTGAATTCTTAGCTGATGATACCCTGACCGAAGGTCGATTTTTGAGAAGTAGGAAGCGCCCTGCAACTGATCGAACAAGTCATCTATTCTAGGGAGGGGATATCGATTCTTGATTGTCAACTTGTTCAATTCTCTGTAATCAATGCACATTCGGAACGAACCATCTTTCTTTTTGACGAATAACACTGGGGCTCCCCAAGGTGAAGAACTTGGTCGAATAAACCCTTTGTCTAGAAGTTCTTGAAGTTGTCCGGATAGTTCTTGCATCTCGGATGGTGCAAGGCGATATGGTGCTTTTGCTACCGGTGCCGCTCCGGGAACTAAGTCTATCCGAAATTCGACCTGTCTATAAGGGGGTAGACCGGGCAATTCCTCCGGAAATACTTCGGGATAGTTTTGAACCACTGGAATCTCCTTGAGTTGCTTAGCTTCTAGTTCTCTTTCTAGCACGTGGGCCATGAATGCAATACAATTCTTCTTCAGGTACTTGTGAACCTTCACGCTTGATACTATGTTTAAACTTCTTCCTGGCTTCTCACCGTGTATGATAAGGGTTTCTCCATTAGGGAGAGGCACTCTGATGACTTTCTCATAACAACCAATGTCTGCTCTATTTTTGGATAACCAATCCATCCCTACTATCACATCAAAACTACCTAGCTCTATAGGAATTAGGTCAATGCTAAAGAGTTTATCAGCTAAATTCAGAGTACAACCAGGAATTATATCACTAGCCCTAATTTCATACCCATCAGCAAGTTCAATAGCATATGCAATCCTCATCTTTACCGATTTCAAGCCAATTAACGGTCTAAATGCTAAAGAAACAAAACTCCTATCTGCTCCCGCATCGAATATTACTGATGCAAAGTGGTTGTTCAGGAGGAACGTACCTGTTATCACTTCAGGGTTCTGACGAGCTTCTTCTGCACCAATCACAAAGGCTACACCTCTTGGTTGTCTAACTTGATTTCCTTGAAAGTTTTGCCTGGCTTGGCCTTGTCCATGGTTACCAGGTCCATTGTTCAGTTTAGGACATGCTCTACGGAGATGATCAATACTCCCGCACTCGTAACATGTCCTTTTTCCCTCCTTATTCACCTTACAATACTTCGAGTAATGGCCTGTTTGCTTACAGTTTTGGCACACTGGGCAAGCTCCCTTGTGATGGAAGTTACACTTATTGCACTTCGGAAGCGACCCTGAGTACTGCTTTCGCTCCTGCACTTCTTGTCCTTGAGTTTTCACTGGTTCTTGCTCCTGGGCTCTTACCATAAAGTTTCTTGAGACTTTCTGCTTCCTCCCTGACTTGCCTCCATACTTCTTCTCTCCCTGATCTGCTGGCTTCCTCTTGCTACTAGAGCTTTCCATTGTCGATGCTCCCATCCTTATCACATCACAATCAATAATAGCCAACCAAACATATAATATGCTGTCATCGCATGACCTGCCTCTCGTCTAGCAGCACTAGCAGTGTCAGCAGTCTCCATCGAATGCTGATACAGGATTTCCATTCCTGCCAAGACTTCATCCAAAACTTCTCGATGCCCAGCTATCGCAGCGAGACTGTGACGTAGGCCTGCTGCTATCGACTGCAATCTCCGGGACTCCTCCGGGGTCATACCTGGCTGTCGGACAGGTATCCCTATGACTTGCTGAGGTGAGGATGCTCTTGGTCCTGCATCGCTGGGTCCTACCCCACTAGGTCCTGCCGTGCCATGTCCTGCTGTGCTGGCGGGTATCCTTCCTGGAATGGGGACACTCTTCCTCGCTGTCCTCCGAATGCGAAGTCCATAGAGCGGTGGCTGTGGCAACACCGATGTCGGTGATGCCTCGCGTCGTTGACTCGGGGCGTTGTCATTGCTGATCTCCACCGAGTTCCCAGTATCTTCCGTATCCTCTGATGGGTCTTCTTCTATCGAGGCGGGGGGATTACGTCGAGGGATAACAGTGACGTAGCCGGATTCATCGGCTGAGGTGGTAGCGAGGGAAGATGACGATGTTGACATAGTGGACCGTGACATAGTTTCATTGAGATATGAAATAAATGACAATGCATGCCTATAATATGCAATGCTTACACACACCAAAATTAACCTTTTGAAATTTTGAAATAAAGTTTTCTCAAATATTTTTGTTGAACATATTCCCATTATAATTAGCTCAAGCTTTGTATAAATCTTTTCTTAATTAAACATAGGTGATCAGGCTATGTTTAATCAAGGTCCAATAATACAACTCCCAACCTAATTATACTTGTAATATGTTTGATGTAAAAGGAATTTCTTTGTAAGTTTTAGTTATAGGTTGTGTTTTCTTAAAGAAAAACCGATGTTCTCTATAACTTTAGCTCTGATACCACTTCTGTCACACCCCGCTAAAGCGGAAACGCAAGGTATGACAGCGATAACGGTTTCATTCCAAAAGATAAAGATACATCACCATAGCAGTATTTAAAAGTTTACAACCCATAGCTTCAAAAGAACAAAATACAAGTTTTTCAAAATAACATTGTTCAAAATATAGCTTCATAATAGCTTCAACACGATGCAGCATGCTCTATGATGATGAATCTTTACATCCACTTACTAATTATTTCCTGAAAAAGCATGTAAAACGAGCGTCAACTATGAAAATAGTTGGTGAGTATCACAAGTTTATAAAATCGAGCGTACAATAAGGCTTTTCGTAAATACAAGTACATTGCTTCAATGATAAACAAGTTGATTGATATTAATGAATACAAGTTTATTGCTATAACGAGAAACGCGTTTGTATGTGTATGAGCAAACAATGAGTCTCAACCAAACCTATGACTGAAGCCCTATCGAGATCTATGCTTATCGTTCCATAGATGAATATGGTATCATGCACTCCAGCGATTCGGGCGAGTGAGGAGTTGTCAATTCCTAATAGCGCTATCCATAACGACCATTGGCTCAAAGAGTTAATGGTTAGAGATAAGGGAAGGGCCTTTGTACGATAAGTTCTCATGTTCCGTGTTGCATAGACATACATAAAGAAACATAGCAATACAATAGCAATCATGTTTGATACAATTCAATTTAAGTACAACATGCAAACAATAGTTTTTCTGGACATGCTTTTCCACCCCAAAACATAAAAAACGAAAATAGGGGAGTGCGTGAATACTCACAATATGCTAAATATAGCAACCAAGTTTATACGAGTTAGATAAATACAACGGATATAAATAGTTTATGACATGCTTTTCCACCCCAAAACATTTAAAAACATAAAATAGGGGATTGGTGAATACTCACGATGTTTTGTGTAGACACAAGCGGTACTTCGGGATGCACCAACGTCTTACTACCGGGATCCTACAACACCAAACACACGCACTAGTGAGTTTCCATGTCGATATCTAATGCTAATATACTAAACTCTACATATAGGGAAATGCCAATTTATGTTTTAGTATTGGATTTATATCATTTTGTTACACTTTTTCTGATGTATTGAAATTTTACAAGTCGTGCGATTAATTACAACCTTGGAAGGTTAATTTTCCAAATTTTAAGTCTCAATAACAACATAAATTCACGAAAAATAGTATTCGAGGGATAAAAATTCTCAAACTTTTTATTTAACTGTTAATACACAACACTAAGCTGGGAAAATTATAAAAATGGATTTCCAAGCTGTTTAATTATATTTTATAATTTTTGAGCATTTATTTCAATAAAAATTGAAATAAATAGTAAACAGTTTCCAAAATTACCCAAACTTTTTATTTAATTGTTATTATACATAAATAGGCTGGGAAAAATATAAAATATATTTTTCAGTGGTTATTTGTATTTTTCCTTGTTTTATTCCTTTAAATAGTCATTAATTAAAGAAATATTATTAAACAGTTAAAATAAATTACCATAAATTTTTGTAACATCATTTACAGTATAAATATCTTGGGAAAAATATCAAAAGTGGTTTTCATAATGTATAAACTGGTTTTGGGTATTTATGTATATTTAAGTGAATTTTAGTGCAATTAACTTTAGAAAATAAGGGAAAAATAGTTTACAGTGGAGAAAAATATTCAAAATTTTTATGTAACCTCCTACTATATAATATGATATCCTGGCAAATTTTCATGAATTTTGGATAATCAGAACTATTTTTCCCATTTTTAAGCCATTATAATTACCAAAAATTGGGAAAAATAGCTAGACATGATGAAAAATCTTGAAATTATTTTCTTGAGTCACCCATCACAAGTAAGGTATGCGAAAATTGTTAGATACAATTTTCACATCCTAAAAAGTGGTTTTGTAATTTATCATGTCCTAAATAAAAGAAAATTAGAAATCATATGAAACAGTAACAAAAATTGCTGAAATTTGGTGAGGGGTCATTATTCCCCATAAGTATCATCCATGAATTTATTTAGGATTTATTGACCTCTGGAAGTATTTTATATGATTTATGCCCTTGGTTTTAGCAATAATTCTAATAAATCAAATAAATAACAAAAGCTCTTGAAATTTTCCAGATTATCTCATGCATGCAAGGGCTTTCAAAAGTAAAAATGTTAAGAATGTATTCAGAAGAGAAATGAGGGTAATGATTCCAAACAATTTAAGAAAAGTTGCATGCAATAATGCATGAAGTGTAGATGTGGCTGAGGTTCATGAATTTTTGTAGCCCATTCAGTGAGGTTTTAAGCCACGAAATTTCAACCATAACTCACTAGATATGTTAAGTTTCTAAGGTATTTTTCCTAAGATTTATGGTTGGGTTTAAGACCATTGTTTAAGCAAGATAAAAATAGTGATCACAGAAAAAGAGCTGTATGCGCAACCTTTTTGTAAAATCTGCCAAAAATCGGATATTTAATATTTTACAGTAAGACTAGTTGGGTTTGAAAGTTAACTCGTGGAACTAACCAATACAAAAAGAATATCATGATTTGGTTAAAAAATGACTGAGTTATGACTGTTCAAAGTCGAACAAAATAATCTGGCAGATTGCATGTTTGCTTGTGTGCATTTTTAGGGTATTTCAATAAGAACATCATGCATGTCCTTGGTAAGGCCCGATTTCTAACACATGCATGGAATGAATGAGCATCCAAGATGTACTAGAAATGGTTTAATGCTTTCGTTCATGCATGAACACACAAGAAATGGAGAAGAACATGAAATGTTATGTTTTGATGTCACATGATCATATGTGCTTCTTTTCCACTCCTTGCATGGGTTTGATCCCGGATTTTCACCATCTTTAACACATGCATTGTGTTATGGTGAGAATCTACAAACCACAAGGGGAGAATAAAGATTTCTAGCCATGGAAAGGCATAGAATCCGAAAAGTAGAGAAGACTAAGAAGAAAAAGAGGTTTAACCATGAAACTATGGAAGAAGATGTTGTTGTTTACCTTGGTTTTGATCTTGAGAGAAGTAAGAACACTTCAAGGGATTCAAAATCTGGAAATTTTGCAGAGGATTGAGAGGATTTTCGTGAGTTTAGAGAGAAGGAAGAAGAGAGTGAAGTGAGAGAGTGAAGTGGAAGAGGTGGAGTAAGGGTTTAGGCTTGATGATTGTGTTTTGGGGAAGAGAGAGGGCATGGGGAGAGGTGATGGCCGGTTTTTGCATGCCTTTTGGCCTCCTCTCTCCTAAATTTTAAACTTTATAAACTTCCCTCCCATATTTTATATAAAAACATTCATTTTTATAAAATGTTTATTAAGCAATTTGATTTATTTAAAAATCTTGTTTTCAACAAATAATTTATGATTAATACTTGTAATTTATATTTCTAGTTCATTGGTATAATCCATAATTTGATTAATATAATTTGATACTAGGAAGTTTATAGCCAAATTTTATAAAGTTTTTAAGCTTTATATTTTATAACTTTGGATTTTTGGCTCTTTAGGGTTTTTGGAACATTGTTTGGTATTCAACAACATGTTGAAGTATAATTAGAGTGTTTTAATTTATTTTTAGAGTTTTATACCCTATTTCAATTATAACAAAGTTTGAAGCTTATTCTAATTATAGTATTGGCATTTCCTATTGTAGCTAAGCAACTTACTAGAATTGTAAGTATCAAGTATATTAGTCCTAGACCTTAGTTGGATCCTAGTTTATGCAAGATTTTTGACCTAATTTATACTACTAGGTCATGGCATGTTGTGCATGAATGGTTATTATAAAGATGCATGAGTCCAAGAATGACCTGAATTGACAGTTGTCACACTTCGAGTTGTTGTATGGAAGGAGGTGTTAGACTCCTAAATGTTGGGGAGAGGTAGGGCAACGAGTGATGTGTAGCACTGAGATAGTGCATCAGAAAACTGAGCATATATAATAGGTCATACGGAGATTGCTAACAACCCAGAGTCGCCAGAAGAGTTATGCGGATAGGCGACGATCCGAGCTTGAGTTTCAGGTTGGAGTCTTCGTAATCCTGAAGGTGTCTCCTTGGAAAGGAGTGATCCGATTCAGGAAGAGGGGCAAGATTGGGCCCCGGTACATTAGTCCTTTCAGGGTGACCGTGAGGGTGTGCAGGGTAGTGTATCGTTTAGAGCTACCAGTAGAGTTGGGCCAGATACATGATACCTTCCACGTGTCTCAGTTGAGGAAGTGTATAGTCAATTGAGTCGGCAATAGTACCACTAGAGGATATTCAGGTAGACGCGAGCCTGAATTATGTTGAGAGGCCAATCGCAATCTTGGATCAGAAGATTAAGGTTCTATGAAAAAAGGAGGTTCCCTTGGTTCAGGTCCAGTGGCAACATCAGAGAGGGTCCGAGTTGACTTGCGAGCTGGAGGCAGAGATGCGGGAGTAGCACCCAAAGTTGCTTGCAGAATGAGACTTCGAAGGAAAAGTCTGATTCTAGTCGGAGAAAATTGTAACATCCGGATTTCCAGGTAAAATACTTAAATTTGTTATTTTGAGTTATGAGGTGGGACTCGACGAGTTAACGCCTAGACTTGTTGAGTAGGATCGCAATTTGCTGACTAGATTAATGAATGGACTCGACAATTCGATGGGTGGACTGGACGAGTCCGTGCTGTGGGTGGAAATCGTAAATCCTCGGGCATGTGCCCTATTTAAGGGACCTTATGGCCCTCACTTTCGGCTACCATTCCAGAGAGAGAAACGCTAGTGAGCTTCAGTGTGTTGTGTGAGAAGAAGAGTTATGTTGATCCTTTTGGTGTGGTTTTTGCAAAGAAAAAGGAGATTCCAGCAAAAGAAGGTTAAGGGGGTTGCTATTTTGTGGTTTTAAGCAAGGAAATCCATCTTCAAGGTATTAAATCGATTCTTTTTCTTTTTTGGTGTAGAACCTGTGAATGTAGGGATTTCTCTACCCTTTATTGACTTAGATATGATGCTTATGATGTCCCTTTGAGTGTTAAAATCTTGATCTAGACCATGAGAGGTCCAGAGATACCCAACCTCCCTGCTTTGTGGTGTTCCATTAGAGATATAAATCTAGGTTTCCATTTTAGAAGCTATTTCACCAAAAAGAGTCTTATATGTTTTGCATGGGTGTAAAGATTGAACCTTTACGTAGTTATTGAGCCTTGGGAAGATAGATCTCTAGGTTAGAGAAATAGATCTAGCCTCAGAAGGTTATTTGAGTGTTTCCATGGAAGGAACTCGCCGAGTCCATAAAGGGACTCGACGAGTCGAGTCGGGTTACCCCGCGATTCGTGACCAGTGGTAACCCATCGAGTAAAAGGTTAACTCGACGAGGCGAGTGAGGATTCATGAGAATTATAAAGACATGCATTGACTCGCCGAGTCATAGTAGTGCACTCGACGAGTCTGGTCAAAGTTTGACCATTGACTATAGTTGACTTTTGTTGACTTTTAGGGTTGGGTCAACACTTGGACTTTTGGACCATTAGAAGGGTAAAATGGTATTTTAGCCTTCTGAGAGAATATTGGAAAGGACTAGTCTGGCCTGGAGAGTCGGTATTGATTTGAGATGATTGCTTATGTGTTTAGGCAGGGCTAGGTAACTGTTACAAGGTTTAGGGATACCGAGCACGTGAGTTACTAGACATCATACGAGGTGAGTCTTCTTACTATACTTTACCTAGAGTGGTAACTATGTCTGCCCGGAAGGTCGTATATGCTATGTGGAGTATGTGATATATGTTGCTATGTGATTTTTATGTGTTATTCTATGTTATGTGTACCATGATATGGACCGGAAGGTCAACAGCGTATGGATCGAAAGGTCAAGATGATGAGGACCGGAAGGTCATACGGGTACAAACGGAAGGTCTACCAGGGTTGGGATGGAAGACACATGGATCGGAAGGTCCCATAGAGTTATGGCCTTGAGTGGCGTATGTGTTGTATGGGTATTTTGGGGAACTCACTAAGAATTTATGGTTACAGTGTTATTTGTTATGTGTTTCAGGTACTAGCGATTATCGTGGGAAGGCGCCAACATGATCGATACACACTGGCAGAATATTTATTTTATGAACTTGGGTTATGTTTTTATCATGATGACATTTGTTAAACATGAGATTTGAGAATATTGAATGACTTTTATGTTGTTTGAAAAATGAAAAATTGAATTAATTTTTACGTCGTTACATCCATGTGCACTAGATCCAACAAACCTTCACGCCTAGCACAAGAACCCGTGAAGGGTGACTTTTTCATTTTTCCAAGTAAGCATGATTCACAACTATCATCCGACTTTATTTCAAATGACTCCAAGACTCCATCCATTTGGAGTTGGCCGATGCGTTTCTTGCTCACATGTCGAAGACAACAATGCCATAATGATGCTTTATCCAAGTTATTATTACTCGAAGAATTAATACACATAACATTATTTCCTAGATTATATACAACAGATACAACTTGATACACACCATCACAAGGTAATGCTTTAAAATAAAGAACCTTATTAAAGAAAGCATTTATTCCACCAATTTCGTTATCAAAAGAAAAGGTAAACCCTTTTTGTACAAACCATGAAAGGAAATAATATTTTTTGCCATTTCTGGCAAATAACAACATTTATTCAAATCTAAAGTAAACCCACTACTTAGCAACAAAGAATAAACTCCAATCTTGGTGACAGGTGAAGCTTTCCTATTTCCCATGATCAAGTTTATCTTTCCATGCTCCACATTCTCACTTCTTCTTAGTCCTTGCAAATTAGAACAAATATGAATACCACAACCAGTATCAAGGACCCAAGAGTTAGAATAGGGTGAATTTTTAGATAGAATAGTGTAAATACCTGCATGGATGGGTTTAACTTTCCCATCCTTCACATCCTGCTGGTAATTTGGGCAGTTCCGCTTCTAATGTGACTTTTCATGGCAATATAAGCATTTATACACTTTTGGGTCAGAAGAAGGAGTGACGAAACCTTTCTTGGTTCCACTTGAAGAAGAGCCATCAAGGGTCCTAGCCTTGGTACCCTTCGAAGAGCTCTTCCTCTTCTTCCTTCTACCTTTCCCGATTGCCAAGACAGGGGCAGAGTTTGGAGTAGGAGTAGGAGTGTTAACAACCGACTTACCTTTAAGACCTGTTTTTGCGGTCTTTAGGAGTCCCTGAAGTTTGCTGAGTGTGACCTCTTCCTTATTCATGTGAGATGTCATGCATAATTGATAATAACACGAGGGTAAGGAGTGGAAAATGATATCTATTGCAAGCACCTCAAGGAAGTTCACAATAAGCTTCAGCAAACGGTCCACATACATTTGAATTTTTTACATGTGGCCAGTGACGGAATCTCCGTCCTTCATCCTGGTTGTTATCATGGAGCATATTATTTCATACCGCTCTTGACGAGCACTCTGATGGTATCTCTCCATCATATCATGGTGCATCTCAAAAAAGGTACAAGTCCTCATAGGACGTCTGGAGTTCAGCTGTCATGGTGGCCATCATGATGCATGCCACTTTGGTGGCATCTCTTTCATAAGTCCAGAAGTCATCGATCTCCTGGGGAGTCGCAGTGGACTCATTGATCTTCTTTAGCTCCTTATCGAGGACATATTCCTTGTCCTCGTAACGAGTCACCATCCTGATGTTTCGGATCCAATCCGTAATGTCACACCCCCGAACCGAACGGCGGAAACGTCTGAGGGATCTTGTGAATCAAATTGAATACCATCATAATGAATATACATAAATCATAACACAAATCATCACCATGCATTGGAATATTACAACTGATATTGTTTACATTCAGTACATTGTTTTAAACCTTACAATTCCATAATATAGACTATCTGATAGATAATTTAAGCAAAACACCATGACATTTCCTGATACTTATTCTTCGGGTTACCTGTTACCTGAGCATACAAGTTATTTTGGAAAAACGTCAACATATGAAATGTTGGTGAGTTCATAAGTAATGTTATGGAAAAATGACTTTATTGAAGTTTGAAAAACCCAGAAAATCCGATATTTTCTGAAAAGAGTATTTGTTTATAATAAGTGTGAAGATCCATAAATATGCTTGTCGATTTTGAAAACATGTATATTTGTTGAACTTTGTATACATCACATAGGTGAAAATGTTAAACTTTCCGGGAAAACCCGATGTTTTCCCAGTACGCAAATTACATGACTTGTTTATTGTTATACCGATAAGACGAATGTTTTTGATTACCCAAGTGACATTGGATTAACTAGGGTTTGTGAGTTGTTACAATCACGCATTAATGAAAATGACTAGTTTATAACTACAGGTTACGAATGACCCTTATGGCATCGTCTGTACTACTCACATAATCTAACCACCCTGACTTCTCTTGATTAATGCCACAAATCTGTTTACTTGAATTCTCATAAGCAGGTCAACAGAGGAGAAAGGAGGGTACGAAGCCCCCTTTATTTCCATAAGTTATTCAAGGCTATCGGGAATGAGAAAAGCACTTGGCACCACTTGCATTTGACTTCTCGACATAACTAGCAGTACTAATGGACCATTAGGGCCCAAAATCACAATAGAGCTATTGAAAGTCCTTTTACATGGAATTGGGTCATAGGAGGCCCATTAAGATGTAAAAGCGTTCCCTTCGGGCCCAAAGATCAGGTTATTGGGCTAGCAAGGCCCAACAAGCATGATTTGAAACTTTCAAGCCCAAAGTTTGAATGTTGACTCATCATAGTTATCACATGTTAAATGAAATACTTTGGTTTATTGATTTTTGTTTTGTTATTGATTCGAGACCGAATCAATTCGTTTTGTAATGATATTTGTTGTTGAGAGTGTATTTGTTTTTTCGTTTCGTTGGTAGCCGTGGATCATGTATTTTGTCTTAGTGAATTAATTTGTTTAAAAGTAAGATTTTTACCTTTTTCACAACGTTTCTTTTATAAAAATAGCACTTTTATTCCTTTATATAAAAGAATTTGATTTTAGTCCTTAAAACATTATTTTGACACTTTTGTATTATAAACTTGTTGAAAAGACATTTTTAACCCAAATTTATTTTGTAAACAGCTTTAGCCCTTCCAAAATGATGTGTTCTCGGTTAAAACCCCTGGTTTCGCAACATTTACAGTTTTGGCCCAAAATAGAAAAATTTTACATTTTTGATGCTTTTTTAATTTGAAAAGCACTTTTGACCTTTGAGATAGTTTTAATAAACTTCAAATCCCCTGTTTTATAGAAAATTGCATTTTCAGCCCCTCAAACTTAGAAATCTCGCATTTTGAGGCTTATTGGGCCGAAAAGCCCAAATCTAGCCCATTAGGTTCAAAATTTACACTTTAAGTCCCTTAATGTGACAACCCGATATTTCGAGACAATGAAATGTAACACCAGTCAAATATAGATAAAAATTGAACTTTTATAGAATCTTATTAAAGTAGTAGGAATCGTGTCAAGGTTTTTATACATATAAAGAACCCTAAAATCCGAGTTATAACAAAGAAGTTATGGCCAACCGAAGATTCTCGGCAAAATCGGCAATACTGATAAACGTAAAATGCGAAGTTTCAATACAATAGTTTTTGACCTTAGGTATCTAAATGAAAGTTTTAGATATCATCAAACCGTAAACGTACACAAAAAGAACGTCCAAATCTGACTTCGTATGAGGAAGTTTTGATTTTTCTAAGTTACAGATATAACAGTAGACAGCTAAAAACTCGAAATAGAGATAGAGAGACTTTTTGCCAACACACTCTAAATGAGAATCGAAGGGCTCAAAAATACTAGCGCAACGGTAAAAAGTCTGACGAAAACGGACATCGAATGAAGAAGTTATGGAACTTTAACGAACTTTTCCTGTCCCAACCTATTAAAGATATAATATTAAAAATAAAGTCAAAACTAGCTGACGAAGTCTAAATGAAGGTTGTAGATCGTAGTCTCACCTTCGCGTTGATATAAAGAACGTCAAAAACGGAGTTCGTATGAGAAAGATATGAATTTTTGAAGTTTGCTAATTAATTAAAATATAAATTTAATTAAAATCAGATATTATCCGAAGTAGGATTCATCGGACCAATCCAGGTTACGCCCCGCATACCCTCGTACGCCCAGCGTACTCGGATGCTAGGCTCCAGTTCATCCACGTCGCTCCGATGTTTCGACCGAGGATGCGCTCATGCATGACGCATGAGTACGCACCGCGTACTCTCGTACGCCCCGCGCAACTAGGTCCTCCAACCCCTATATAAAGGGTGCGAGGGTGCCAGCCATATTTGCTAATTTCCTTCCTTTCTCGCTCTGAAGCTCTGCGTTTCAACCCTCGGAGTCATCCTAAAGGCCCGATTTTCGTATCCAAGTTGGGAAGAAAGTTTTACACTGCCGAGACTCCCGAGATTTCCGGAGAATCTCGAGAGATCCACTTTCTCGAGTAGAAGTTCTGCTCGGTTTTCGTCACGCTTTCTTCAATCAATCAAGTGAGTTCATACCCCTATAAACTACACTTTTAAACATTTTATAAATACTTTTATATGCTTTTAAGGGGGGGGGAGGGGAATACAAGCTAAATACTCGATTATTGTCGTGTTTCATATAATAAAGTTCATTATACGCTTTTCATCAACGGAATCATATATGATTTATAACAATTATAGGGAAACTTTCGTATGAAAAATATATCACGATAACATCATAACTTTCGAAATGAAAAGTGTTGTTATATATATATATCAAACACTCTGCTTATACTATATGTATATGTGTCCATCTTTGGTACTAGAAACATATGATTATTTTGGCACGGAAAACCATTAGTATTTTGGGATACTTGTTGTTAATAAATCAATCATATGGGATTTATAACTAGTATACAAATGGATTTACTACAAGTTTAGTAGTTTTACTAAACATATTACTTCAAATGACTTTCTTAAACGTTGTTGCATGATTAAAGCTCTTTATCAAACTGTCTTACACACTGTAAGCTTCCTTTAAAACTCGGTTACAAAGGTGTTTTCAAACAGTGGTTTTCCGTGTACTTAAACTGTCGTATCAAACAAAATACTTTCAATCGTTTTATAAACTGACATCAAGTCACAAATTCTTTATTAGACTTTTCAACGGTTTTACAAAACTTCTTTTATGCTTTTATATTATAAATTGCATGCCTCTATATGTACAGTTATATAAGAAATGTTTAAAAGACTTAGGAAGGCTATCCACCCTATTTCCTTTTCCTCGATTTGGATGTGGTCTTGTGAGATATCGGGTACCAATCCGAAGGTCGTTTAAATATTAGTTATATATCATATGTATATATATAGTCATAAATGTTCCGTCAGTTAATTCTGTTCTGACGCTCTTGGGTAGCAAGGGTGTATAAATCTACTTGGACACTCATCAATTACATTCTAGTAAACTATTATAGGAATAGTTTAGGGGATACAAAACATTATTCCTATTACCAGAAATTACACCAAAGTCAGTTCATTTATGAGTCTAGACTACATGCTATATGAAGGGATACTCTTACAGAGATTCCTCTTACATGTATGTATTTATAGGGATACCCTTACATACATACGCTTACATGAGTACGTTTACATGAATACTCTTACATGAATACTTATACATGAATACTTTTACATAGACATTATATGACAATGTACTATTACATATTATATGTCTGGATATTGTTATATAGTTCTCCTTTCTATCTTTACCTTGTGATACAAACACATCATCGACGAGATAGATTGGACTTTATATCCTAGTACCAGAGGATACTTTACGGGATTAACCATTCCTAGAATCTCTATTAGCTACATAGGTAAATGCACATCCATGAATGTCTTCGGTTGATACGATTACATGTATACTTTAAGGGATTAACTATTCCTACACCCAACTGTTAGCAACAGAGGTAAATGTACATCTACGGATGTCTAAAGTTAACACTGTTAGTGATCCTAGTATAAAGGGATAATATGTAAGTTAGTTATCCTAGTATAAAGGGATAATACGTAAGTTACTTATATTATTACCATTATCTTCTGACTCATCCACATAACCAATGAGGTGAATCGTATTTGAGTGTCCTAGTACCAAATGATACAATTTCTTATATTAATAATAATTGTCAAACATCGGGTCTTGGTAGAAGACTACTTTAAAAAAAAGTAGGTCTTGGTAGAAGATTTCATCTATACTAATAGGAATCATAGGGATTTCTAGGGTTTACCAAACGGTTTCGATTACTTACAAACATTTCCACACTTATACGAACATTATTTCAAAACAATATCAAGTCTTTCATTACTAGATTTACAAGTCAAAAACACATTATTACTTATGAATTCACTAGCTTTTTGGCTGATACTCGCTTTCAAAATAACTTGTATTCTCAGGTCGCAAATAGACAGGTACGACGACCAGGTTTTGTGAAGACAGAGCAATCCAGACTCGTCTTATTTTCTGATTATTCATTTTATTGTTGTATATTATGAAAGAACACACATGTACTTGAAACTTATACTGTTAATGCAATGGATGATGTTGTTGCTTGTTTACTACTTTACATTGTTGTGATACATTACATGATTTCCTCCGCCCCAGAACGTTTCCGCTGTTCTCGGTTTTGGCGTGTGACAAATTGGTATCAGAGCATTGTTTATAGCGAATTAAGTATATCAACCCATAAAAGATATACTAACTATAAATACAATGGGATTAAAAATACTCTGACTAAGAGTTATGCTTTTAAATAATAAAATACTTGATCAAGTATACGTTCCTGCATTCATAATAAAATCCGTGTCACAATGACAAGAACAAATGTATTACGATTTTTGAATATCACAGGTAAGCTCGAGGATGTATGGTCAGTCCTGAGAGTGGCATAGCCTGATCAACTATACTGGTTTGAGGAGTGATTAGCATATGCCCAAGAATGGTTGTGATGTGGCAACAAGTCTAAAAACTTAGCAACACTACCACAATGAGAACATTATAACAGAACCTAAGTATAAAAATACTATAGGAGTATTTTGTGTTACTATAATTACTTACTTGAGAACTAAAAAGGATCTTCATTACTAAGTTGATGGTTGCTGAGTGGATATACTAAGGTTATATGTAACTAGGATGTCATAGACTTAGAATCTGTGAAATTATGCTTTACCCCGATTCCTTGTGTATTTGGAGTTGAGTTCACTTATTCGAAAGTCTATCCTATTTTTTTACATATAACTGATATGCACTTTACAAATAATGATGTAACTAATGAAGATTATCTAATATTTATCTAGATAGTTAGTCTAATAATTATTTCTTTACCCAGATTCCAGTGTAGATAACATGGTTGGACTCCATCCCCACGACAACCCGTACTTTCCGAACAAAGACAATGTTAGATGATTTGAAAAAGAACCGAAGAGTGATCATCCAATCCCTTGAATGATCACCATGCTGAAAACCTTTCAGATGTTGATAACTCCGAACCCGAGGTTGAGAACCTACCCCAGACAGCTCCCATTCCAATTCCTAACCCACGTCCGGCTTTTTTATAGCCTGACGCTCTTGGGTAGAATGTGTGGAAACAGGGAGTGAAGAGCAAGAACAACCCATGCCTTTTAATGGTGACCAAAACTCTTATGACCTGAGCAATGGGATCTCAACAGACCGAATCTTGCCAATCCTAACCCGTAGTGTTTCCCGAAACGAAACTCAGGGCTGGACGACTTTTCAACGTATCAAAGAGGTTCATGCCAATGCAAGAATGCATACCATTCACACCAATCACCTTGATCACCAGTGAGAGATCTGAGAGAAACCATGAGACCCTACTGCAAGCACTAGCTAAAACCCAAGCCGAAGTCATAGAGCTCCAAGTACGCCACAGGGTGTACGAGAGATACCTGCTTGATATGAAACATCAACTAACCAAACTAAGGGTTCACCATAGGGGTGACCGTCGCCAGTAGGAGATAGCTTACTTCCTTCTTTGTTTTAAAGAACCGTGTTCCTGTCTATGTTCTGTGTAGTACTTTTTATGTGCCTACCTTGTACTATAAGTACTTTTAGTTAAGTCTTTATGCTGTCAAATACTTTTCTACTCCGAATATGATGTATGACCTACAACAAGGTCAATTCCCCCAAACCTATTACATCTTAAACATCAATGATATCGAAAGTCGACTAACTTCTGTGTTACTCTTTGTTCGAATACCTTCATTTTACTACCGTTGGAGTCTATCTGAAACCCCATCTAGTCAAGTTATTGGACTATGGTAATTTAACTCCAAAATCATTTTCAAGCCTCTTTTAAAGGTTGGATCGTATTATCCACCAACCTATAATACCTCGGCTTGAACGATAAACGTTTAAAGACCATTCTACAAACATACTTCTACTCTGAACTAGGACTAAATCATAGGGATGTAGGTCAAACTATCATGAACATACTTCTAATCTGTACTAGGACTGCATCATAGAGATGCAGGTCAAAACTTCAAAAACATACTTCTACTCTTTAGTTAAGCGATTGAAGTACATCCAGGTTCAACCATTCTCACTCACAAATTCATTTTCTTTCCATGTAACAGAATCATGTCGCCGAAGAAAAACGATCAACCCATCAACCAAACACTAACTCTTCAGATTGATGCAGCTACCTTTCAAGCTGCAGTCTCGGCTGCCGTGTCAGCTGTTCTGATCCACCTTAACGCTAACAACGCGAATGTTAGAGGGATTGTTAACAATAACACCAAACTAAGTAACAATCAAATACCTCAACGGGCAACAAACTACCATGAAACCCCGTATCCAAAGTCCAAGAATAACAAACGAATGTTCTGGGCTAAAGTTAAAGGAAAATCACCCCAAGGGGCGAGCAAAAGACAACAACATGTGGCAACCTTCGTAGCCACGACATATGTACCTCCGACTACCATCCCTTCTGGTATACCAATTGTCCCTACACCAGCTAGGCATTATGCCGAAAACCTAAAGAAATGCAATAAGTGCAGCTTCCATCATCTGGGTAGTTGTCATCCGTTACACTGCTTTAAATGCAACAAGAACGTACATACTACCAATTGCTGTCGGACTTGGACCCAACACATTACTTCAAACACCAATGTCGAAATCTCTCAAATATGCCGTCTATGTGGCGTAATGGGACACTTCAAGAGGGACTATCCAACAGAGAAGGACGATGGCGAATCTGGAGGAGTTTGACCTCAGAAAGGAAAGAAGCAACGAAGGACCCTACTATAGTATAGGTTCACTTCCAATCGTCAGTATTGTGTATGTCTTTTTAAAACATGTTTAAAACTAGTGCAACTAGAGTCTTATCTTTTGCGGGATCCCGTCGGTATAGGGATGCTCGTACTACGTATACTTACCTTTCATAGTATACCTTATTCGCAACAATAGTCTTATAGTAGTCTAAAGTGTTGTAACTCTGTTGATGGTTGCACGGTTGTGTTTTGTCTGTAAACGTATTAAGTTCAAATCAAATGTCTTTAAGTTTCCTTATGATTCCGACATTATCATACGACT
This sequence comes from Lactuca saligna, assembly GCF_052625555.1. Taxonomy (NCBI): domain Eukaryota; kingdom Viridiplantae; phylum Streptophyta; class Magnoliopsida; order Asterales; family Asteraceae; genus Lactuca; species Lactuca saligna. Next base: position 173,788,204 of record NC_136417.1, on the reverse strand, counting down.
TGATTCAATTTGATCCTTACAAAAACAGCTTCATACGTACATCTCTTCTTCCGAAATCATCTTTCTAGCAAAGCCGTCATTCCAGAACACCAAAGTACTCGTGCATAGAGCACTTATTGTTTCTCATCCTTTTTGAAGAAAAATTCAACAAACCGCCCCGAAGTACCACTCATGCAGTACGTCAACTTCAATCTAAGGACCCACAGTTTCAAGCTTATTTATATACGACTCGTATACCCGAGACTGTGATTGATGAACCTGGTATGGGTTCTACTATGAACTTTAGGATGGAGACTGCCCAAGACTACAAGTGATCGTGTTTCCATGCAAATAAACTTAGAAGCAGCCCAACGCATGCCCTTTCAGTCGATTGGGACAAGGAAGACAGATAGAACAAAAGTACCTATCCTTTTCCCTTAATTTATGAGTAACCATACTTTATTTTGGATCTTCACGACATCTAATCAACCACCAGGTTCTGACTTCATAATCAGTATGAATTGGTTTTGTTCTTATACAAGAGGAAAGGTCACTGCCTATACCTCAAGACAGTTTAAAACGCATAAAGTTAACTATACAACACATGATCTTGAGTCAGGGGCAGCGGTAATTGCTTTGAAGATCTAGAGACAATACTTGTAAGGTACAAGATGTACTATTATCACAGTCCACAAAAGCATTCAACATACGTTCGACTAAGAAGAGTTATCATGCTAGTAAAGTCAAACGAAAGAAGCAAAATTGTGTACCGATAGTGAAGGGTTCGCTGGAATGCCAAGTGAGGAACCGAGTTCACTTAAGAAACACGAGAAGCAAATAAAACTTCTATCCATAGCATGTTTATCAATTCTGTTTAAACTCTAATTTCGGGACGAAATTCCCTCTAACGGGGGGATGATGTGACATCCCGATATTTCGAGACAATGAAATGTAACACCAGCAAATATAGATAAAAATTGAACTTTTCTAGAATCTTATTTGGGTTAAATAAAGTAGTAGGAATCATGTCAAGGTTTTCATACATATAAAGAACCCTAAAATCCGAGTTATGACGAAGAAGTTATGGCCAACCGAAGATTCTCGGCAACACCGGCAATACTGATAAACGTAAAACGCGAAGATTCAATACAATAATTTTTGACCTTAGGTATCTAAATGAAAGTTTTAGATATCATCAAACCGTAAACGTACACAAAAAGAATGTCCAAATCTGACTTCGTATGACGAAGTTGTGATTTTTCTAAGTTATAGATATAAAAGTAGACAACTGAAAACTCGAAATAGAGATCGAGAGACTTTTAGCCGACACAATCTAAATGAGAATCGAAGGGCTCAACAATACTAGCGCAACGGTAAAAAGTCTGACAAAAACGGACGTTGGATGAAGAAGTTATGGAACTTTAATGGAGTTTTCCTGTCCCGACCTATTAAAAATATAATATAAAAAATAAATCAAAACTAGCCGACGGAGTCTAAACGAAAGTTGTAGATCATAGTCTCACCTTTGCGTGGATATAAAGAACGTCAAAAACGGAGTTCGTATGAGAAAGATATGAATTTTTGAAGTTTGCTAATTAATTAAAATATAAATTTAATTAAAATCCGATATTATCCGAAGGAGAAGTCATCGGACCAATCCAGGTTACGCCCCGCATACCCTCGTACGCCCAGCGTACTCGGATGCTAGGCTCCGGTTCGTCCATGTTGCTCCGATGTTTCGACCGAGGATGCGCTCATGCATGACGCATGAGTACGCACCGCGTACTCTCGTACGCCCCGCTCAACGAGGTCCTCCAACCCCTATATAAAGGGTGAGAGGGTGCCAGCCATATTTGCTAATTTCCTTCCTTTCTCGCTCCGAAGCTTTGCGTTTCAACCCTTAGAGTCATCCCAAAGGCCCGATTTTCGTATCCAAGTTGGGAAGAAAGTTTTACACTGCCGAGACTCCCGAGATTTCCCAAGAATCTTGAGAAATCCACTTTCTCGAGTAAAAGTTCTGCTCGGTTTTCGTCAAGCTTTCTTCAATCAATCAAGTGAGTTCATACCCCTATAAACTACACTTTTAAACATTTTATAAATACTTTTATATGCTTTTAAGGGGGGGGGGGGGGGGAATACAAGTTAAATACTCGATTATTGTCGTGTTTTATATAATAAAGTTCATTATACGCTTTTTATCAACGGAATCATATGTGATTTATAACAATTATAGGGAAACTTTCGTATGAAAAATATATCACGATAACATCATAACTTTTGAAATGAAAAGTGTTGTGTGTATATATATATATATATATATATATATATATATATATATATATATATATATATATATAAATCAAACACTCCGCTTATACTGTATGTATATGTGTCCATCTTTGGTACTACAAACATACGATTATTTTGGCACGGAAAAACATCAATATTTTGGGATACTTGTTGTTAATAAATCAATCATATGGGATTTATAACTAGTATACAAATGGATTTACTACAAGTTTAGTAGTTTTACTAAACATATTGTCACACCCCAAAACCAAGAATGGCGGAAACATTCTGGGGCGGAGGACGTCATGTAGAGTATCACAACACAGTAATTGTAAATAAGCAAACAACATCATCCATTGCATTAAATATAAACATTTTAATACAAGTGTGTTCCGTACAGTTTTAGACACCAAAAATATAATGTATATCAAAATAGTATGATGAGACTTGAATGCGCTCCATCTTCTCAAAAGCTAGCATCGGTACCTGTCTACTGATGACCTGAGAATACAAGTTATTTTGAAAGAGTTTGTCAGCATTAAGCTGGTGAATTCATAAGTATTTTAGTGTCGAGGTTCGTTATCAAAAACGTTTTGAACCTGTCGCAAGTATGAGTTGTAAATGTATGTAAGTGTTTGTAAATGTTTGAATCTCTCAGAAAAACCTATATTTTCTGTTTAAAGTAGCCCTTTACCAAGGCTTAACAGTTTGTATGCTCGTTTGATATAAAAGTGTGAAATTTCCCAAGTGTAACTATCATTTAACAAAATATAGTTTGTACATTTAAGTTTAGGTGAGGCTATCACCAAAATGTAATGGGTAAGTTTTTGTAGTACGGTAGTTTCGTTTTATATGAACTACTGCGGTACTAACTACCTTAAACCGGGTTTATATTAAGGTATCGTGTGATAAATTGCACCATACTATTGACTGGTAACATCGACAACGTATAGTCGAAAAATAAGTTATGACGTTTGGCACCCGTAGACCTGTCGGTCCCACTGTAGCTAACAGCAAGGTGTAGGATAGTCAATCCAGTATAGATCTATACGAAAACTCAACGCTCTCCCTCCAAGAGACTCTGGCTACAACTCGGGTCATGACAATTAAGACATGCTCCACACAGTGGATCACAATTGTTAACGTATTCGTGTGTATGTAATATAATATTACTTGTTCTAGTATCGTTGTATATGTTCTCTTAGTAATGAATAATGACTCATGAATGAACTGACTCGTTGATCTAGAAATCGTAGTAGTATGATCCCTTGTTACCCCGATGGTAACTTACTAATGATGTGTTGATAAGCATGAAAATGGTAGTACCTTTATGTCTATACACGTATATACGACATATAACTAATATTGAAACGACCCTCGGATAGTCACCCGAAACTCCACCAGACCACATCCAAATCGAGGAAAAGGAAATAGGATAGGTGGCTTTCCTAAGCCCTTTAAACATTATTTATACAGCTATACATATATAGGCATGCAAATTTTTAAGTAGTAAAACAAAGTTTACAATAAAGCATTTGATAAGTAAAAGAGTTTGTAAAACATTTTGAAGTAAAACAGTTTGAACAGTGATAAAATCATTGGTTTCCTTAGTTATTAATCACATGTGATTAATGCAATCACATGTGATCGAAGCAATAACTATAAGTGTTTAACTTGTATCCCCCCCATAAAGTATTTAAAACATTTAAAAGCATTTCAAAGGTTGAATAAAGGGGTATGAACTCACTTGGAAATTCGTAGATAGCGAGATCGAAAACCGGGCAGAGTTTCGTTTCACGAAACGGATTTTTCTCGGGATTTTCGGGAATCTCGGGAGTAAATTCGACCCTCAGGACTTGAGCAAAAAGACCAGAGCTTCGGGTTTGAACGGGCACGAAAAACGAGGAAAGATCAGGAGAGAAAGAGAGGAAATGAACAACATTTTCGTAAAGGCTCGCATCCCTTTTATAGGGGTGCTGAACCGCCTCCGCACGCGGGGAGTACGGGCGTACGCAGCGCGTACCCGTGCGTCATCGCTTACGCACTTCGGACGGGACGGTTCGGATGGGGCGGGTCGGATGGGACGGGTCGGTAGCTTCGCATAGGGCGACGTGGACGATCCGAGGCCCTTCATTCGAGTACGCGGGGCGTACGAGAGTACGCGGCGCGTACATCGACCCTAGGCTGACTCCTCCTCGGATAATACCGAATTTTTAATAAAATTTATATATAAATTATTTATCAAACTTCAAAAATTCATATCTCCTTCATACGAACTCCGTTTTCGACGTTCTTTATATCCCCGCGAAGGTGAGACTACGATCTACAACTTTCGTTTAGATTTCGTTGGAAAATTCCGCAATCATTTTTATTATTTATTTATTAAAATGACGTAATTAAGGAATTTCTTTAAAAATTCATAACTTCTTTATCTGACGTCGGTTTTTGCCAGACTTTTTACCATTGAAATACCATTGTCGAGACCTTCGATTCTCGTTTAGGTCATTCCGGCCAAATGTCGCTCGATCTCCATTTCGAGTTTTTAGCCGTTTGTTGCTAAGCTGGACTTGAAATATCATAACTTCAATATACGAAGTCAGATTTTGGCGTTCTTTTTACATACGATCAAGGTTTGATGATATCTAAACATAGAAGAATTTAAACAGAAACTTTTTGGACATTTTATTATCAAAGTTAATTTTAGTAACTCAAAGATGTTTACAATACTTGACCTATTAGGTCATTACAAAGGGTTGAAATATCGGGTTGTCACACATATTACTTCAAATGACATTCTTAAACGTTTTTACATGATTAAAGCTCTTTATCAAACTGTCTTACACACTGTAAGCTTCCTTTCAAACTCGGTTACAAAGGTGTTTTCAAACAGTGGTTTTCCGTGTACTTAAACTGTCTTATCAAACAAAATACTTTCAATCGTTTTATAAACTGACATCAAGTCACAAATTCTTTATTAGACTTTTCAACGGTTTTACAAAACTTCTTTTATGCTTTTATATTATAAATTGCATCCCTCTATTTGTATAGTTATATAAGAAATGTTTAAAAGACTTAGGAAGGCTATCCACCCTATTTCCTTTTCCTCGATTTGGATGTGGTCTGGTGGGATATCGGGTACCCGTCCGAAGGTCGTTTACATATTAGTTATATATCATGTGTACGTATATAGTCATAAATGTTCCATTAGTTAATTCTTTTCTGATGCTCTTGGGTAGCAAGGGTGTATAAATCTACTTGGACACTCATCAATTACATTCTAATAAACTATTATAGGAATAGTTTAGGGGATACAAAACATTATTCCTATTACCAGAAATTACACCAGAGTCAGTTCATTCATGAGTCTAGACTACTTGATATATGAAGGGATACTCTTACAGAGATTCCTTTTACATGGATGTATTTATAGGGATACCCTTACATAGATACACTTACATGAGTACGTTTACATGAATACTCTTACATGAATACTTATACATGAATACTTTTACATAGACATTATATGACAATTTACTATTACATTTTATATGTCTGGATACTGTTATATAGTTCTCCTTTCTATCTTTACCTTGTGATACAAATACATCATCGACGAGATAGATTGGACTTTATATCCTAGTAACAGAGGATACTTTACGGGATTAACCATTCCTAGAATCTCTATTAGCTACAGAGGTAAATGCACATCCACGGATGTCTTCGGTTGATACCATTACAGGTATACTTTAAGGGATTAACTATTCCTACACCCAGCTGTTAGCAACAAAGGTAAATGTACATCTACGAATGTCTAAAGTTAACACTGTTAGTTATCCTAGTATAAAGGGATAATACGTAATTTAGTTATCCTAGTATAAAGGGATAATACGTAAGTTAGTTATATTATTACCATTATCTTTTGACTCATCCACATAACCAATGAGGTGAATCGTATTTGAGTATCCTAGTACCAAAGCTTACAATTTCTTATATTAATAATAATTGTTAAACAGTCGAGTCTTGATAGAAGACTACCTTCAAAACAACTAGGTATTGGTAGAAGATTTCATCTATACTAATAGGAATCATAGGGATTTCTAGGGTTTACCAAACGGTTTCGATTACTTACAAACATTTCCACACTTATACGAACTTTCTTTCAGAACAATATCTAGTATTTCATTACAAGTTTTATAAATCAAGAACATATTAATACTTCTGAATTCACCTGCTTTTTGGCTGATACTCGCTTTCAAAATAACTTGTATTCTCAGGTCGCAAATAGACAGGTACAACGACCAGGTTTTGTGAAGAGAGAGCAATCCAGACTCGCCTTATTTTCTTATTATTCATTTTATTGTTGTATACTATGAAAGAACACACATGTACTTGAAACTTATACTATTAATGCAATGGATGATGTTGTTGCTTGTTTACTACTTTACATTGTTGTGATACATTACATGACATCCTCCGCCTAGAACGTTTCCGCCGTTCTCGGTTTTGGGGTGTGACACTTAAAAATGTGAAAAATTATTATAGAAAATGTTTGGAACCTTTTGACCCTCCAGAAACTTTAAATTTATCGGTTTATACCCTAAGTTTTGTATTTTTGACATTCTAAGCCCTAAAATGTGTTTTATGTTAGAATATGTTCACCCTAACCTCATAAACTATTTTTGTTGACATGATTTGTATATAATAACTTAAGATATGTTTATTTCCTTTCTCATGCCTTAGATCTTGGTTTTTACACACTTTTTGATAACATATTCATCACAAAACACATGATATCACACACATACATGCATCCAATCACACATAGCATACATTTACACATAGATCTACACATTTACTTGTATTCTCCCCCATAAAACTCATAAAAACCAAAAAGGAAGTGGTATGTAACTCACCTTGGGTGTGGTTTCGGTTTTGGAAGGAAGAGATGAAGAAGAATTCGATCCTAGCAACCTTTCTTGGAGGATCTCGAACTTGGATTCTTCTAAGGTGCAAGATCATGAGTTTGAATGAATTAAGAGATGATTATTGAATGAAATTAAATAGCTAGATTATGGATCTAACATCAACTTACCTTAGATGATGTGTTTATGGGTTAAATCTCCTTGAAAGCTTCCTTAATCTCGAAAATATGGAGAGGAGTGGAGAGAGTTTTCTTGAGAGAATTGTGAGTGAAGTGTGTGTGTGTGTGTGTGTGTGTGTGTTTGGATTCGGCCGAGAGGGAGAGAGGGAGAAGAAGAGAGAGTGAGCTTGCATGGAAAGATGAGAAGTGCATGGATGTTTGAAGTGTAATGCCTAGTTATCCCCCATACAAAAATGATGTGGCATGCAAGAAGTCAACTCTTCCCTTTCTCTTGGGCTTAGGCCTAGATTTGGAGAGAAAAAGGAAGGAATTGGGCCCTTAAATGCCTAAGTCGAAATCATAGCTAATTTAGATAACTATTGGCCCAAAATAAATCATGTAATGATTATTTTTTATGGCCCATTAGGGCTAATTAGGTTAGTTATGGCCCAATGTGGTTCATTTAAATATTTTGTTTCATTCTAGGACTAATATGGCCCAAAATATTAAAATAAATGAAAGTGGGTCCAATTAGAGCCCATTCAAGAGCTCTAATCCCATGATATTCCAATTGGAAGCTTATTGGTCCATTGGGCCCAATAAGGAAGTCCTAGTCCAAAATGGACTTAAACAAGGACTTCTAGGGTTTCCAATTATTTGTTAACTATTTGTAGCGCTTGTATGAAGTGTTTGATTGATATTCTATTGTCATAGAGTAAGCATCATGCATGCTTTCATGTTTTTGATTCGTAGTTGACATAAGTGTTGTAGTTACAAGGCACCAAAAATTTCTACTTGTGACATCATCCCCCCGTTAGAGGGAATTTCATCCCGAAATTCTTTTGAAAGCTAGATTTGAGAATGCTAGAATAGATGAGGTTACTTTTGCTTCATTTGGTCTTCACATTCCCACGTGAATTCTGGCCCACGCTTCGCGTTCCACCGTATTTTCATGATCGGGATGCGACTTTGCTTAGTACGCTTCACCTTGCTGTCCATGATTTCAACTGGTTCTTCGATGAACAGGAGGTTCTCGTTGATTTCAATTTCGTCAAGGGGAATGACGGGAGTTTCATCGGCTAGGCACTTCTTTAGATTGGAAACATGGAACACGGGGTGTACACTACTGAGCTTCATGGGTAGCTGCAGTCTGTACACCACTGGACCAATTCAGGCAAGGATCTCGAAAGGTCCAATCTATCGTGGGTTCAGTTTTCCCCGTTTCCCAAAACGAATGACCCCTTTTTAGGGTGAAACTTTTAACAGTACTTGATTCCCGACCTAAAACTCCAATGGATTTCGCCGTCTATCAGCATAGCTCTTTCGTCGGTCTCGCGATGCTTGTAGTCGACCTTTGATTTGAACTATCTTTTCCATGGTTTCATGTATGATCTCCGCACCCGTTAATGTCTTGTTTGATGCTACTTCCTTTGCTAGCTGGGTGTTGCCCACCTCTGCCCAACACAATGGTGATCTACACTTACGTCCATATAGCGCTTCGAAAGGAGCGACTTTGATACTCTAATGGTAACTGTTGTTATACGAGAATTCAACTAAGGATAAGTGGGTATCCCAGGACTTCCCAAAGTCTATCACACATGCACGAAGCATGTCTTCAAGCATTTTAATGGTTCATTCCCTTTGACCATCCGTTTTTGGGTGATAAGAAGTGCTCATGTCGAGATGGGTTCCTAGTGCTTTCCGAAGTGATTGCTAAAAACGTGAAGTGAACCTACTATCTCTATCTGATATAATAGACACTGGCACTCCGTGAAGCCTCACAATTTCTCGAATGAATATTCTTGTCAGTTTCTCCATCTTGTAGGATTCTTTTATTGGCAAGAAATGAGCAGATTTTGTCATTCGGTCAACTATTACCCATATAGTTGTTGGATTAATGTCTAAGTCCATAACTAAATTTGGTATGTACTTGACCCGACCCGGCATCGTCCATTTGGGTTGCACTTCACCAACACAATTTATATGGATAGTCTTTTGAGAATAGTATATTTGTGATTAATACTAATATATTATAAGCTCTAATAGATTAATATGGAATCATATTATTTAATTAGTAATGATCTAGAATTAATTTAGAATTAATTAAGTGGTCAAAATGAACTAATTAAATATGGACTCTTATATATATATATATATATATATATATATATATATATATATATATATATATATATATATATATATATATATATATATATATATATATATGGAATGGGCCAAGTTCATTTAGGTTGGGCTAAGCTTTCATGGATAGTCCATGGAGTGTTTAACCCATGGATCATATGAAATGAAAGGTCATGGGCTTAACCCTTGTCTCCATACTATATAAAGATGTCATTGGTCGGTGAAATTGGCACTAGTGTGGTACACTAAGAAGGGCTAGCTGATTTCACTAGAGAGAACCAAGTATCCATATTCTATAAAGTCTTCTAAGGTGTTTTGGTGATTTGTGACTCCACTTGAGGCTTCCACATTATTGGGGCTAAGCTCTTAAAGCTTGAATACATCAAGCTACGTCAAAAAGGTATGTCATCTAACTAGTACTTTGTAGTATAAGAACTTCATAATATGCTAGTTAGGATTAAAGCCTTGGAAAGTTCTTATTTGCATGTATAATAGAGAAAACATAGATCCAAGGTTTATAGGGTTGCATGTACACCATAGGAGTGTTAGAATGCTCAAAACCCAACAGTGGTATCAGAGCCACGAGTTGTTTTCTATTATATTGATGCAAATATTTTATTTTCAAAGTTGAAAAAAAAGAAAAAAAAAACATGAAGTTTGTCAAATTTTAAGATAATTACTTGTTCTTGTGAAAAACTAATTATTTGTAAAATTTAAATAATTTGCTATATGAGTTGAATTATGTCAAATTTAGTAAAAGATAAATGATATGATTATTTTATTAGTTTTAAAAGTTTGATCTAAAGAGTTTTATTTTTTGAAACCTCCATAAGTTATGGATATGAAAAGGTTTTAAAAAAAAAAATTATTCAAAGTTTTTATGGAGTTCCAAAATTTGGTGTTAATGTTTTAAAGAATTCCATAACTTAAGAATAAGTTATAGATCACCAAAAGTTTTTTGTGTTACCTTGTTTTATGAGTGAATTTAGATTAATGAAAAAATTATGTGATAGTTGGTTTGAATCCAAAAGAAGTTCATAAAATGTGTTTATGTAACTTAAAAGTCACATTTATGAATCTTAAAACTCATAAAAGTTAACATAGGTTACAAAAATGAAGAGTCTTGTTTTCATTGAATGCTTTGATGAATCCATAACTTGTCCTCAAGTTATGGAGGTTCAAGAGTCACTTCATTAAATCATTAAAATCTGTAACCTTAATTAATCTCATATGTTACGAATAAAGAAAAAGTTACATTCTTTTATTAGTTTAAAGTCTTCCATAACTTGTCCTCAAGTTATGGAACTTAAAGAGTTTTTGGATTAAAACTACTTTAAACACATAAGTTACGGAATTAATTAGTTTTGAATATTTTCGAAACATGCCCTCAAGTTTTGGAATTTGAAAAGTCTTCTCATATGAATACATTAATTCCAAGTTAGCCCTTAGAATTTTAAAAGTTAAAATTCAACCCTTATACTTTATAATATATATATATATATATATATATATATATATATATATATATATATATATATATATATATATATATATATATATATATGTATGTATAAGAGTAAAGTCAGTCTTACCGTTAGTAGGCCTCATTCACCAAGCTGGTCTATAAGGGGGGTATAAGGTTAATGCATATAAAATGGTAGTTTAATGGGTGTCCAGTCTCACCCACCGCTTCCTTGACCGGTGGAGGGTCGTTAGCCGAACGGGTTTGACAGGACTATAATTCTCCCTTCATTAAAGGTATTAATGATAAATACTAAGTAACTAAACTCTTAATAATACCCAATCTTAGTTACTTAGGAAAATGTGAATAGGGTGCTAATCAATGAAATTACACTTTGCACTTTGTTTAAGTCGGTTACTGGAGCGTGTGTGGTTAACCGGCACACTAACTCGTATTTAACAAGGTAGGCAAAGGGTAAGTTAATGTTTATCATAGTATCAATGGAGCGTGTGTGGTTAACCGGCACATCGATTGAGGGGTAAACACTTAAGGGTACCAAGTAATTTGCGTGGTTACTTCACACCTTGTTTTGTGACCCTCAGCATCCCAGTCACAAAACCTAAAGGGCACACTTGAGATTGAAACATGCCATTGAATAGTTCAATGAATCTCAAAAGATCTAGGAGTTTCAAATACAATTAAAACCTAATAATAAATTTCGTTTATCTTGGTGGAAATTGGTGAATCGTCATTCACCTACCTTCAAATATTTTATAGCTTGGATTACGGAATCCCTCTTGAAATTGGGTCCTAGCCTTAATATTTCATATTGGGTGTCATATTAAGGACTTTAGATCAACTATCTTGAATATCTCCCAAAAGATGTCTGGTCTAGACATCTATGATCTTCCCAAATCCATTGAAACAAGCTTTCCTAAATGAAGATGATGTCCTTTGGAAATCATACTTCTTTATTCTCCTCCAATTATTCTCCCTAACCCATAAGTTCAAGGTCACTCAAGCCCTATTGGCATGGCAGAGTCTAGATGTGATCATATCTTGGAGATGTAGTCACATATTGACAAGCCGGGAGACTTGGGTGTCAAAGTCTTGAGAAAGTTGGCAGTTCAACTACTTTCTAAGTCACTTAGTGAGTTCTTTTGGAGCACCTATGAAACAGACTATGACAAGACCCTTAATGATCTTATCTATTTGCTAAGATCAAATTCCTAAAATTTTATGGACATTGACAATGATAACATTGGATATCTAGTAAAGCTCTCTCTTCCCAGTGGAAAGGGATCGGCCATAGTCAACTCAGTTGACCAAATGGTAAAGAGAAAGGCTAAGTCTGAGATAGTCCCGTGTACCATTATCAAAGGGTCCATATGTTTATATTGCCAAAGAAAGGGGCATTAGTTACGAAGCTGCCAAATTTACCTAATGATGTTACAGTCAATAAGTTTGACTCTACTTCAGGTAAAGTCCACTATTTAACTCTGCTAAGTTTCTATTCTGAGATTCTTGATACATGATGTGACTGGGTCACATGGTGATGTTTTAACAATAAAAGAAAAGTGAAGAAACTTAAAGAAAGAATATGTTGAATTTGATCGCGTAGATGGAATTCTATCGCATAGTTTGAAGATTAGATTCTTAAGCTACTTTTTAGGAGTTATGAGATATTGCTTAGGAATAGATAACAACAAGTTTTCATATGGACTGTAAGGATAAGTTTTTCCGCAAAGTTTTAAAATAAAAGAAAATTTTTTGATTTTATTTATTTAAAATAACCTTACAATGGCATTTGAGGAAAAATTGTTGCTTAAATGATTCCATTAATTGCAAGAGTGGAACTATGAAATTGAATCTTTCATTTGTGGTAATGTCTAAATTTACCAAATATGGAAAGATTCTCATCACCCAAGTTTCAATTGGACCGGAACTTGGAGTCATGCAAGTTGTATAGAATGATGAATGAGAACTTTCAAGTATTGGAAAATTAAGACTAACTACATGTTCACATTGATGTGTGAGTCAAGTAAAGGACTAAGGGATCAAGTACACATTCTTGTGCACTAGTCAAGTCCACCACAAAAAGATCAATAAGATTATTCGCCATGATTTACTTAAGTTCAGTAAATATGGTTATACTTACAAGCTTAAGTTTAACTCTGAGACATTGGAAAAGGTTCCAATCTAAGGTAGAACGAATAAGAAGAATCAACTTAGGCAGAAAGATAAAAGTTTCTCAAATCTGAAAAGATGGGAGAGTACTTTAATATCATGTTTGTGATGATCTTAATGATTAAGAAACCATATCAAAATTAGTTCTCTAAGGAAATCTTATGACTAAGAAGAGGAACTTGAATTGTTGAAATGGTTAAATCAAGAAGATGAGTCATACTTCCTTCCAACATAAGTGTCACACCCCGAAACCGAAGGCGGAAACGTCTCGGGGTGGAGGTGACTTCATGGGGATATCATAACCAATGTACATAGTAAGCAAAGTAAAACACAAAACATTACATTACATAGATTTCATTACATCAGTTGAAAAGTAAAATAGTACATGTTTCATAGATACATAGTTTAAACAAAAGAAAGATGAGTCTTCTACGCACTCCGTCTTCACCAAAAGAGATCATCGGGTACCTGTCTAATGCGGACCTGAGAATACACGCGGTTTGAAAATCAGCATAAAGCTGGTGAGTTCATAAGCGGTTTGTTTTATGAAAAGAACGAGTTCCTTTAGTTTCCTGAAAAAGTGGTTAACCAAGAAAATCCCATATTTTCTTAAGTGTTAGTTACCAAATCCAAATTGTAATGTAAGAGATGTATACTGAAAACATGATTGTTCTTGTGAATTGTAAAGTTTAGTTATCTAACCTGTTATACTTTTCATGTTACGTACTACTATTACTCAGGAAAATCCTATATTTTCCTACATGTGTGTGTCTGAACTGTTACCGGTTCTGATTATGTTCAATGTTATCCCCAGGAAAATCCCATTTTTTCCTGAATGTGAGTGTGTGAACTGTTACCGATTCTGATTATATTCAATGTTGTCCCCAGGAAAACCTCACATTTTCATGAATGTGAGTGTGTGTGAACTGTTACCGATTCTGATTATATTCAATGTTATCCCCAGGAAAACCCCATGTTTTCCTGAATGTGTGTGTGTGAAGTCTACTGAAAGTCCGATTATCCTTAAATGTACATTAGTTTTATTACGTACATAAAACCAATAAATAAGTGTAAAGTGTTAATAATCTTGATTGTGAGTCCTTAACCATACTTCAGACTAGATATGACTCGGGTGGTGGCCAGTATCCTTTCTATGACTTTCGTCACCCTTGAACCTTTCAGTTCGGTTGTAGCTAGCAGCCAGGTGCGAGATTGTCGGTCCCGTATAGATCTATACACTCAAGTCACGATCTCCTACGCTCGGAGATTCTGGTTACAGGGGTAGTCCTTCACTCTCGTGCCATGGGACATGTTACAAAGGACGTGTCTCCAATCCTTAAGATTTCTCATTACTTCCCTTGTCTAGGGAAGTAGTATCTACGACTAACTATATTCTAATGGTGCTTGTCCTTACACTCGAGCCTAGGTGTTTTATTAAGGTCAATACAATTGTTTTATGTTTCCTAATGGTGTCTATCCTTTACACTCGAACCTAGGTGTTTTATTAAAGACATTACATATGTTCTATCTACTATCCTCCACTCGCGTATCTCCGTGGAGTGATACCGAGGACAAAACAACTTATTAAGTTTCCTGTTTAAAGTTTAAAGGTTATGTTTTTAAATATTGAAATGAGGAAAATCGTTTGTGAAAATATAGAATACGACAATTTATAACGTTTTACACAAATACTATGATAATGCAATCTGCAAGTTCAAACGGTTATTAATGTTATGATTAACAGTGTTAAAACATAAGTAGTATGAAAAACAACACATATAAAATAGTTTTGAGTACAAGTATTACTTGTACTTTGCTTGTATTCCCCCCTGAAAACAGTGAAAAACATTGAAAAAGGGTAGGGGTATGAACTCACCGGTCAAGAAGCGTGTCAGATTGGATGCTAAGTATCGGTTCGGGGCTTGATAACGCGTGAGGTTCCTATGTAATATGAAATGATATGAAAATGTATATAATTAGACTTTAAATCACTAATTAGATATGATTATACACTCCAAGACACAAAAACACTTCAAATCAAGTGTTTGCAGTGACCCGGGTGACATCTAGGCACGTATAAGGCTCGGATATGGAGTTTACTCCTCAAGATTAAACTCATAAGAGGGTTTACGGTTCTATGACCGTATTCATGAGTTTACGGCCGTAAACTCATGGGTGGTGTGTTATTGGATGTTAAATGGTCTTACAATGCACAAAGTAAAGTTCTAGGGTTAATTCTATGGCTTAGGAAGTGATTGGGACTTGAAAGGGCCTTGGAAAAGGAGTTTACGTTTATGAAGATGCTCTTGGGGAGTTTACTACCTTAAACACATTAGTTTACTACCTTAAACTCATGTTTATCCATGAATCATGAGTTTTTGTGGTTGAAGGTTAAGCATACAAGGTTCTAGGTTGAATTCCAAGCCATACAAGGTGTTAAAGGCACTCTAACACCCATTGGAAGAGTTTATGGTCCAAGAAGATGGGTTTATGGTCCAAGGAGATGAGTTTACGGTCTAAGAATGTTCTTGGACCGTAAACTCAAGTTTGATCCATTTACATATGTTTTGGTGCATCACATGAAGGATTATAAGGTTCTACACTCTCATGGAAGCATTTGGAAGTGTTTAGGGGCATTTTGACACTTTAAAAGGAGTTTATGGTCCATGAATGTGGGTTTACGGTCAAAACATGTTCTTGGACCGTAAACTCATGTCCAATACTCAAATGGTACGAATTTGGGGTCCTAAGTTCATGCATACAAGTTTCTAAGCCATATCTAAGCACTAGAATGGGTTTGGAGGGGTTTTAGGGCTTCAAAACCCTCTCAAGAGGTGTTCACGGTTTTGGGAGGGTCCCTAGACCGTAAAAACTTGTTCTTGGGTGTTTTTGGAAGTTTCAAACATGAATTTTCATGCCAAACAAGTTAAGCAACAAGCTAGGATGAAGTACTTACCAAATTGAAGCTTGAAATGGGGTTTTTGGATGAATTTCGAATTCTAGAGAGAGAGTAGTGAGAGAAAGTGTTTAGAGAGAGAGAAAAAGCTTCAAAATGATGTCACTCAGTCCCTTATATAGGGGTTGAGTTTTTGGCCTGGTGGAATTCTACCCGAAACTGCCGTTAGACGGTGCTTTTGGTTGTACCCGATAAATTGTCGTAATCACGACTTAAATGAAACTAATAATTTTCGAAATAAATATGGAAAAATATTTTAATGTTTTTAACGCATCCCGACACTTATGAAACCGAATTAAAAATCCCGATTAATTTAATTTAACTCTAAGGTTAACGGAAAATTTTGAATACGAACGGTTTTATTTACCGGGAACGGTTTATAGTGACGGAATAAACTACGGGTTGTTACAATAAGTCTTAGAGTCATACTCCAAGATTGTAATTTGAGCGACATGTCTTAAAGAAGGTTTAAAACACTTGTCAAATGTAAGAGTAAAAGTTTCCTACTCTTGTACATTTGAAATTGGTAAGTTATGATGTTTTGGATAAAACCAAGACCAACTAAGGCCAATTGTGTGAAGTGTTTGTCTTGATTAGTATCTGCACTATCTCTTGGATGTTTGACAAGGGAGTCTTATAGGTCAAGAGGACAGTGGGAGTCTTAAAGGTCTTGAAAGTCTCAAGAAGTAATCAAGAATAAAACCTAAAGTTCTTCACTAGCACACGACTTGAGGTTTATAACCTATCATGTTGACATATTTTGTGCCCATTCCAGTTAAAGTTGGCTTTGCATATGAGTTCTTAGAGTTCTCAATTGGTTGCGCAACAACTTGGAAGCAATGGCAGGCCCTTGAGCTGCCAGGTGGCAAGAAATCAAGATTGAGTTCATTCCATATGAGTTTGGATCTGTCATTATCCTTGTCTTGTGACTATGGTTTTGACAATTCACATGGATAAGAACACATACACCAGTAAATCTAAGTGTCATAAGGTTTGTCTCCGATTCATGAAAATGATGGTGATGAAACTCTTTCACTAAGTAGATTTTAGCTAGATATCAATTGTAATATTTGCATTCTCAAAGTCGTTAGTGGAGCGTGTGTGGTTTACTGGCACACTAACCTGGACTTGTGAGAAGTAGCAAAGGTCTAAACAATCGAGACTATGATTATGACATCCCTTTTCATAGTTCTTAAAATTGTTCAGACACACAAGTGTGCTATCTAAGGCAAGGTGTATGATTTTGATAAAGTTTTATCAAAACAATCTACTATCAAAAATCTAATCTTTGGTAAGAAAGTTAGTTGATTTCTGAGTACATGTCAAAGCTAGTGGGAGCATAAGTGTTATGCACATAATCATCATGTTAGTGGGAGCATGGTAATTATGATAAAGATTGCAAGTTAGAAATGTTAATTATAGAAAACAAAGTTTCAATTGGGAAAGAGTTGTTTTTCTATAATTAAGGGAGAGGAAATTATACTTCATCTCAAATCTAAAAGCTTAGATTGAGGTTTTAATCGTATTTAGTCAAGGATATATATATATATATATATATATATATATATATATATATATATATATATATATATATATATATATGAATTTCATGTTGGAAAGGCTCAACGTAAGGAAATTCTGTATATGGGTGCATTATTTGTGTTCTAAAATTTGATTATGATTACGGCATCCCTTTTCATAATCTGAATTATGAGAACTTAGCAAATTGAAATGGAAATATTATAACAAAAGACTGGTTTAGTCTTTATGTGAGACATCATGAATCGTCTCCCATATGCTTCGGATATAGGATCGATTACATGTGCTATATTCATCATTTCTAAAAATTTCCAAATGCCCGGGGCATTAAGAAGGGAAATGGTTTAGAACTGGATATAACTAAAAGGATTAAACAATTGTCGAGGACAATCTAAGGTTTACCAAAGATTGGGTGCTCAAGGATAGTTGGAAGTATAGTGATAATTCATGAAGGACCATATTGACATAATTTGTAAGGAGGTAGCACTTGTTCAGAAGTGACAGTCAAAATAGAATCTGGAAATGTTTCAAAGTTAGAATTTTTCAATCTGTTTAAGATTAGGAAACTTAATGCAAGAAGGATGTTTCTAAGGAGATGATCTCCTTTGGAATGCTTTGTAATGGTTGTTGTCAAGTCTTTCTGACTTCGTGCATAATCATTACAAGAGGATCTATGCAGATAAGTTTAGAATCTAACAGGTTTCAGCAAATCGCATGAATCTGGAATTCTTGCAATTGCAGTAAGGATTTGGGACTGTGAAAACAGAATCATTGGAGTTATGTTCAATTGATCTAGTTCACAAAGTAAAGATCATAGACATACATAGTATGCATACTTGGTGTATGGCATGACTAGTGTTTAGAAAACATAGTGTACATGCTTGGAGCACGGGACAACTATTGTTTTAAATTCAAGAATAAAGTTGATAGCTGAAACAGTATACAATGAATAATGTGTAATCATATGGTGATAAATAAAAGGTGTTTTATTTATGTTCATAGGTTTTGATACCATATTGGATTCAATTAGTATTGTGTTTCATTTTGCATGTTTTGACTTCCAGAATAAACTAGGTTATTCTTCTGGAATGACTAAGTTATTCAAACCATCCATAGTCGGTCAAATGTTGGAAGTAGATATGAATCAAGACTGTCAAGGGTTGGCTTGTAGAGGTCTAAGATGTTGGACAAAGGGCTACAACACTCATGAGTGCTCATAAGTTCTGAGTATTGGATTCAACCCGCGCTCATTGGAATCACTTCATGGATTTTATCACGAGTGATCATGAGACGATAATATCTTATATTCTTCAAACCTAGAGATATGAGTTGATACTATGAGTTGGTTGTACATTGATTGCATGAAAACGCATTCGGTAACTCGGTGTTATAAAACGTGCGTTTGTGTATGATTCAACAAGTAGTAGAACAAGCCATATGAGTCGAAGTTTATCCATTCCTTTTACCTTCGGGATAAAAGCGATATCAGTGGGCCCCTCGATGATTTAATGATGACACATTTGAGTGCTTGGCCAAGCTAGGACTGATTTGATTTGTTTAATCAATCAGTCATCATGAATTGGAAATCAGGAAACAACAAATGGACAGAGAGAATGACTATAATCCATGTCTTAGTCCATATGATATCTAGAATGGAGGAATATATGATCCCTTATCTAATGGACAAGTTCGTTGACAAGACCAGAGTTCGACAGCGGCTTTAAGAGCTACGATGGCCAGTTAGGTTTTGAAGTCATACTCAATAATAGTTTTAGACTTATCCAAGTAGGAGTCTGTTGGATTAATGTCTAAATCCATAACTATATTTGGTATGTACTTGACCCGACTCGGCATGCTCCATTTGGGTTGCACTTCACCAACACAATTTATATGGATAGTCTTTTGAGAATAGTATATTTATGATTAATATTAATATATTATCAGTTCTAATATATTAATATGGAATCATATTATCTAATTAGTATTGATCAAGAATTAATTAATTGATCAAAATGAACTAATTAAATATGGACTCTTATATATATGGAATGTGCCAAGTTCATTTAGGTTGGGCTAGGCTTTCATGGATAGTCCATGGAGTGTTTAACCCATGGATCATATGAAATGAAAGGTCATGGCTTTAACCCTAGTCTTCATACTATATAAAGATGTCATTGGTTGGTGAAATTGGCACTAGTGTGGTACACTAAGCAGGGCTAGCCGATTTCACTAGAGAGAACCAAGTATCTATATTCTCTAAAGTCTTCCAAGGTGTTTTGGTGATTTGTGATTCCACTTGAGGCTTCCACACTATTGGGGCTAAGCTCTTAAAGCTTGAATACATCAAGCTACATCAAAAAGGTATGTCATCTAACTAGTACTTTGTAGTATAAGAACTTCATAATATGCTAGTTAGGATTAAAGCCTTGGAAAGTTCTTATCTGCATGTATAATAGAGAAAACATGGATCCAAAGTTTATAGGGTTGCATGTACACCATAGGAGTGTTAGAATTCTAAAAACCCAACAATAGTGTCTAATCCATCTGACGTCTTGGGTAGCTTGGTCACAAAGTCCATAGAAATCCCTTCCCATTTCCAATCGGGAATTACTGGTTGTTGTAATAATCCCGAGGGCTTCTAGTATTCCACCTTTACTTTGGCGCAAGTAAGGCATTTGCTGACATAGGTAGCAATTTTTGCCTTCATGTTAGGCAACCAATAATGTTGTTTAATATTCAAGTACATTTTTTCCGAACCTATATGTATGGAGTATCGCCTCTTGTGAGCTTCCTTCACGACTATCTCCCTAATTCCTCCAAGTTTAGGGACCCAAATACGGTTCATGAAATAGTATACTCCATCCTCTTTCACCTCGAGATTCTTCTCTGTTCCTTGTAATGCTTCGCTTGTTCTGTTTTCCGCCTTCATGGCATCTGACTGGGCTGCCCTGATCTGAGTGGTTAGGTGATATTGGATGGTTATTGAGAAAGCTTTCACATGACGATTAGAGTACTCTTTCCAGCTCAAGGCATCAGCTACCACATTAGCCTTGCCTGGCTGGTACTTGATGTCAAACTCATAATCGTTTAATAGTTCAACCCATATTCTTTGCCTCATATTTAGCTCTTTTTGATTCAGGATGTGTTGGAGACTCTTGTGGTCTGTGAATATGGTGCACTTCGTACCATAGAGGTAATGCCACCAAATTTTCAGAGCGAAGACCACTGCTCCCAATTCCAAATCGTGGGTTCTATAATTCACTTCGTGTGTCCTTAGTTGGTGGGATGCGTAAGCTATCACTTTTCCACGCTGCATGAGAACGCAACCTAAACCCTGATTTGACGTGTCACAGTAGACCACAAAATCTTCCGTTCCCTTTGGTAGAGATAGTACCGGGGCACTGCAGAATGCTAGCTTCAGAGTTCGAAATGCAACTTCTTGTTTGTCCATCCATTTGAAGGGTACGCGCTTTTGAGTAAGCGAGGTAAGTGGCTTGGCGATCTGTCACACCCCCAAACCGGAACGGCGGAAACGTTCGGAGGCGGATGACTTCATGTGGTAACGTAACAAATGAATACATAGTAAAGAAAGCAATACAATCATCATATACATAATTGAAAGTTTACATTGTTAAAAAGAGTACATGTTCAAAACCAATTACAATATGATGTCAGAATAGGAAATTGAACTAGTATCGCAGCGTTCCTTCTTCAAAAGCCGTTTAGTACCTGTAATTACCGAGTCCCTGGGACATACAAGTAGTTTTGAAAGTGTAGATCAACATTTAAGCTGGTGAGTTTCATAAGCATTTAATGATAGTGTTTGTATGAAAATGAAATGGTTCGTTTTTGTTCGTTAGGCTAATGTGAACTTCCTTCACGACTATCTCCCTAATTCCTCCAAGTTTAGGGACCCAAATACAGTTCATGAAATAGTATACTCCATCCTCTTTCACCTCCAGATTCTTCTCCATTCCGTGTAATGCTTCGCTTGTTCTGTTTTCCGCCTTCATGGCATCTGACTGGGCTGCCCTGATCTGAGTGGTTAGGTGATATTGGACGGTTATTGAGAGAGCAATCACACGATGATTAGAGTACTCTTTCCAGCTCAAGGCATCAGATACCACATTAACCTTGCCTGGCTGGTACTTGATGTCACATCCATAATCGTTTAATAGTTCAACCCATTTTCTTTGCCTCATATTTAGCTCTTTTTGATTCAGGATGTGTTGGAGACTCTTGTGGTCTGTGAAGATGGTGCACTTCGTACCATAGAGGTAATGCCATCAAATTTTTAGAGCAAAGACCACTGCTCCCAATTCCAGATCGTGGGTTGTATAATTCACTACGTGTGTCCTTAGTTGGCGGGATGCGTCAGCTATCACTTTTCTACGCTGCATGAGAACGCAACCTAAACCCTGATTTGACGTGTCACAGTAGACCACGAAATCTTCCGTTCCCTTTGGTAGAGATAGTACCGGGGCACTGCAGAATGCTAGCTTCAGAGTTCGGAATGCAACTTCTTGTTTGTCCATCCATTTGAAGGGTACGCGCTTTTGAGTAAGCGAAGTAAGTGGCTTGCGATCTGTCACACCCCCAAACCGGAACAGCGGAAACGTTCGGAGGTGGATGACTTCATGTGGTAACGTAACAAATGAATATATAGTAAAGAAAGCAATACAATCATCATATACATAATTGAAGGTTTACATTGTTAAAAAGAGTACATGTTCAAAGCCAATTACAATATGATGTCAAAATAGGAAATTGAACTAGTGTCGCAGCGTTCCTTCTTCAAAAGTTGTTTAGTACCTGTAATTACTGAGTCCCTGGGACATACAAGTAGTTTTGAAAGAGTAGATCAACATTTAAGCTGGTAAGTTTCATAAGCATTTAATCATAGTGTTTGTATGAAAATGAAATGGTTCGTTTTTGTTTGTTAGTCTCTAGAAAATCCCATATTTCCTACTATTAAAAAGTTGATGTTTTTCCATCTATGAGTAGTGGTTAGAAGTTCCAAACTTATATCACAATTGGGTTTTTCATGCATAAAATAAATGAATTTATGTAAGTATAAAACCTCCATTATATCTGAAAAACCCCTGTAAATCAATGTGTTTTTAATACTCTATGTGAGTTTTATAACCATGCAATTGACAAAGAATGCCTATACACAACGTTCTTCAGGCGTTGGAATGTTCTGACGTTTGTCACCCCAAATGGTGTACTGTAGCTAACAGTCAGGGCGCGGGGTTGTCAAGCCCGTATAGATCTATACACAAACACCATGCTCCCCCTCCAAGGGATTCTGGTATATAATACAGGACTTGAAATGTGTACTCGTGCGTACGTGAAGTTTAATGTCTCACAAAACATAGTATAAAACAGATTTATGTGTGAAAATGTTCGTTTGTTATTGTATATGAAAGTAGCGTCTTGAAATAGTATTTCCATGTATGTAAAAGTTCGTAGTATTCTCGTAAAACTATACCTATTATAGTTTTCTAAAAGTGTGTTTCGTTTGTATAATAAACCCTTAGTGAAAATGCTCACATGTTATGAAAAATATAGTTTTTGTAGTGCCAAAACCGACACCCATAAATATAGTATAAGCAGAGTGTTTGATTTATATAAATACATAAATCATTTCTCATTTCAAAAGATAAAATGTTGTCGTGGTATAATTTGCATATGAAAGTTTCCCTATAATAGTTATAAATCACATATGATTCCGTTGATAAAACGCGTATAGTGAAAGTTTATATAACACACAATAATAATCGAGTCTTTTACTTGTATTCCCCTCTTAAAAGCATATAAAAGTACTCATAAAACATTTAAAAGTGTGAATTATAAGGGTATGAACTCACTTGAAAGATCGAAGAAAAGCGAGATGAAAACCGAGCAGAACTTCGACTCGAGAAAGTGGATTTCCTCGGGATCCTCGAGAATCTCGGGAGCACAAACGACCTTCGGGACTTGAGCAAAGTTATCGGGCTTCAGGTTACCATGGGCACGGAAAACGAGGCAAGAACGCATGAGAAATGAGAGAAATGGTTCCCTTTCTTCGGAACCCTCGCATCCCTTTTATAGGGGTTGGGAACCGCCTCGGTACGCTGAGCGTACGCGTGCGTCATGCATGACCGAATCATCGACTGCCTCGGAGCTCGGATGGGATGGGGCATAGCCTCGCATAGGACGCGACGTGGACGATCAGAGGCCAGGGCCTCGAGTATGCTGGGTGTAACTGTGTACGTTGGGCGTACTCGCGTGACTCAGCTTTCGGATAATAGCGAAGATTTCAATAAATATAAATATATATATATATATATATATATATATATATATATATATATATATATATATATATATATATATATATATTATTTAATAAACTTCAAAAATTCATATCTTCTTTATACGAACTCCGTTTTCGACGTTCTTTATTTCCACGCGTAGGTGAGACCATACTCTACAACTTTCGTTTAGATCCCATCGGAAAATTTTGAAATTATTTTTATAATTTATAAGGTTGCGGTAAGAAATTTTTTTTATAAATTCATAACTTCTTTATTTGACGTTATTTTTTGCCAGACTTTTTACCGCTGAAATACCGTTGTCGAGACCTTCGATTCTCGTTTAGGTCATTCTGGCCAAAAGTCGCTCGATCTCCGATTCGAGTTTTTAGCCATCTGTCGTTTAAGTCGAACTTGAAAAAATTCTAACTTTCTTATACGAAGTCGGATTTGGGCGTTCTTTTTGCGTACGATCATGGTTTAATGACATCTAACATAATAGGTAATTTAATTAGTGATTTTTGGTTATTTTATTTTCGAAGTAAATTTTATTATAACGAACGTGGTTACAATACTTGACGTTTTAGGTCGTTTACATATAGTTGAAATATCGGGTTGTCACATTATCCCCCTGTTAGAGGGAATTTCGTCCCGAAATTTAAAGTAAGAAAGATACAAGTGAATCAGAGAAAAAGATGCGGGTATTTTGGTTTCATCTGATATTCGCGTTCCCTTGTGAATTCAGGTCCTTACTTGGCGTTCCAACGGACCTTCACAATGGGTATGCGACTTTTTTTCATTTGTTTGACCTCTCAGTCCATGATTTGTACCGGTTCTTCCACGAAGTTGAGGCTCTCGTTGATCTCGATCTCGTCGAGTGGGATAACAAGAGTCTCATCGGACATACACTTTTTCAAATTCGATACGTGGAAGGTTGGGTGTATGATACTAAGTTCCCGTGGTAGATTAAGTTTGTAAGCTACAGGGCCAATTCTAGCGAGAATCTCGAAAGGCCCTATGTACCTTGGATTTAGCTTTCCACGCTTTCCAAAGTGTATTAAGACTTTCCATGGCGAGACTTTCAATAGAACACGACCTCCTACTTGGAATTCCAAAGGTTTTCTCCATTGGTCAGCGTAGCTTTTCTGTCGGTCTCTAGATGCTTTAAACCGTTCACGAATCTGAACGATCTTCTCTGTCGTTTCTCGTATGATTTTCGGACCGGTGAGAGTATTTTCAGTATCTCGTCCTTTAGCTAGTTATGTGTCGCCCACTTCGGTCTAGCACATAGTGGATCTGCACTTGCGGCCATAGAGCGCTTCAAATGGAGTAGCCTTTGTGCTCGTATGATAACTATTGTTGTATGAAAATTCGACAAGAGGTAAATGGATATCCCATTCCTTTCCAAAGTCAATCACACAGGCTCTTAGCATATCTTCCAAAGTTTGTATCATTCTCTCACTTTACCCGTCTGTTTGTGGATGGTCGACTGTACTCATGTCTAGTCTAGTCCCTAGGGAACTTTGTAGTGACTGCCAGAACCTTGATCTAAATCTACTATCCCTATCGGAGATAATGGACATCGGAACCCCATGCAATCGTACTATTTCCCTTATGTAAGTTCTTGTAAGCCTTTCCATCTTGTCAGTCTCCTTGATTGGTAGAAAATGTGCGGATTTGGTCAATCTGTCGACGATGACCCATATGGTATCAAGTCCACCCGTTGTCTTGGTCAACTTGGTTATGAAATCCATAGTAATTCGTTCCCATTTCCATTCCGGCATCTCTGGTTGTTACAGTAATCCTGAAGGTTTCTGGTACTCGACCTTAACCTTAGTGCAAGTAAGACATTTACTTACAAAGGTAGCAATCTCTGCTTTCATGTTAGGCCACCAGTACAGTTTCTGAAGATCCAAATACATTTTATGTGAACCTGGGTGAACGGAATACCTCATGTTGTGCGCTTCAGTCATGACCACATCCCTGAAACCACCATGCCTTGGTGTCCAGATACGGTCCATGAGATAATAGGCTCCGCCACCCTTGATTTCTAGATTCTTTTCCATTCCTCTCAGGGATTCACCCGTCATATGCTCGGGTTGTAAAGCTTCCAGTTGAGCCTCCTTAATTTGTGTGGATAAGTGGGAATGGATGGTCATATTCAGAGATTTCACTCTCCGACCAATGTATTCTTTTCGACTGAGAGCGTCAGCTACTACATTGGCCTTGCCAGGATGATAACAAATCTCGCATTCGTAATCATTGAGTCACTCGACCCATCGTCGTTGTCGCATGTTGAGCTCCTTCTGATCGAAAATGTGTTGAAGGCCCTTGTGGTCAGTGTAAATAGTACTCTTTGTTCTGTACAGGTAGTGTCTCCAGATCTTTAAAGCAAATACCACTTCTCCTAACTCAAGAACGTGTGTTGTGTAGTTTACTTTGTGTGTCTTAAGCTGACGGGAGGCATAAGCAACAACCTTCCCTCGTTGCATAAGAACACAACCAAGCCCTTGATTCGATGCATCGCAATACACTACAAAATCTTCTATCCCCTCGGGGAGGGATAGTATTGGTGCGGTGCATAAGGCTTATTTCAGTGTTTGGAATGCCTTTTCTTGTTTTGCTTCCTAGTCAAAGACCATGCCTTTCTGGGTTAATGTAGAAAGAGGTTTCGCGATGCTAGAGAAGTTCTTTATGAATTTGTGATAGTAGCCAGCTAGACCTATAAATTGACGAATCTTTGTAGGTGTCTTTGGTGCCGACCAGTTCGTAATGGCCTTAATTTTGGAGGGGTCCACATGTATCCCTTTTTTGCTAACAACATGGCCCAAAAATTCGACTCTTCGAATCCAAAATTCACATTTAGAGATCTTCGCATAGAGCTTCTCTGATCGTAGTGTTTCTAAGACTCTTCGTAGGTGCTGACTATGTTCTTCCTTACTTCGGGAGTAGATAATTATATCATCGATGAATACGATGACGAACTGATCCAAGTAAGGACAACACACTCTATTCATTAGGTCAATGAATACTGCTGGTGCGTTGGTTAATCCGAATGGCATCACTACAATTTCGTGGTGTCCATAACGGGTTCGGAAGGCTGTCTTGGGAACATCTTCCTCCATCACTCGTAATTGGTGATATCCAGATCGTAGATCTATCTTCGAGAAGTAGCTCGCTCCTTGAAGTTGATCAAATAGGTCGTCAATGCGGGGCAGAGGGTAACAATTTTTGACAGTGAGTTTGTTCAGTTCCCGGTAGTCGATGCACATCCGGAACAATCCGTCTTTCTTCTTCACAAACAAGATCGGTGCTCACCATGGTGAGAAACTTCGTATAATGAATCCTTTTTTGATGAAGTTCGTTAAGCTGACTGGAAAGTTCTTGCATCTGTGCTGGTGCACAACGATAAGGTGATTTTGCTACAGGGGTAGCCCCTGGAATTAAATCGATTCTGAACTCGACTTGGCGTGGTGGTAGTAATCCCGGTAGTTCTTCTGGGAAGATATCGGGGAAGTCACGTACCTCTGGGATGCTGTTTATATCCTTTACTTCCCAATTCGTATCGACGATGTGTGCAAGAAATGCCTGATAATCCTTCCGCAAACACTTTCGAGCTTGGATTCACGAAATGATACGAAGGTTTGTACTTGATTTGTCGTTGTAAATCACTAACGTTTCATGGTTAGGAAGATTTAGACGAGCGGCTTTTTCAAAGCACATGATGTCGGTGCGAAGAAAACATAACCAATCCATGCCAACTATAACATCGAAACTTTTTATTTGAACTGGCATAAGGTTGATTGGGAAAGAGTGACCATCTAAAGTTAATGTACAACCCACGTATATGCAATTAGTGTTTTCCGTTTTTCCATTTGCCATTTCTACAGTGAATGATTCTTCTAACATGCTAGGTTTACATTTAAGTAAGTGAATAAAGTTTTGGCTCACAAAGCTTCTCTCTGCTCTGCTATCGAATAGGATGCATGCATATGAAATATTGAGAAGAAACATACTAGAAACTACTGTAGGATCAGCTAATGCTTCCTCGTGACCAATAGCTAACACTCGTCCCACTCCGTCGGTGTTTGTTGCCTTTGGGCAGTTTCTTTTGTAGTGGCCCACCTCGCCACAACCGTAGCATGCTTGGCCTACACCAGCATTGGGAACTTGAGTGATCGGCTTTACGAGGGCCTTAGAGAAATGGACAGTGTGTCCCTTTCTGTTGCAGTTGGAGCATTGCATTTTCCAACAAGGTCCGTGGTGGTGGTAATTGCACTTGGTGCACTTTGGGAGGTTGCCTACATAAGGCTTTGTTGGGTAGAGATTTGTAGGAACAGTAGTAGGTACTGTTGCAACGTTTATGGAAAACAGTTGTTGTTTCTTCGAGGATTCTTGGGAAGACCCACCCTTCCCTTTATTCCACCCTCTCTTCTTGTTGTTGTTGTTGTTATTGTTGTTTCCCTTTTGTGTTTCTGGTGCAGAATTTGTTGAGTTTTGATGATTTCCGTGATCAATAAGCGATTGTGCCAACTCCTTGGCACTTTCAAAAGTGTCAGGTTTTGAAGCTAACACACATGACTGAATTTGGGGCGACAGTCCCCAAAAGTATCGCTCTATTTTCTTTCTCTCAGGAGAAATCATATCTGGGCAAAGGATTGCCAGATCGCAGAATGTGTTGGTATAAGTTGCTATATCAATACCAATCATTCCCAGAGTCCAGAGTTCGTGCTCGAGTTTTTGAATCTCTCCTCGTGGACAGTACTCCCTCATCAACATGATTTTCAAGCTCTCCCAGCTTATTGAGTTTGCTACTATCAGGGTAAGTACCTTAACGTGGCCATTCCACCAAGTTAAAGCCCTGTCAGTAAGTGTGTAGGTTGTAAACTTGACTTTGCTGTGCTCGGGGCAGGAGCAGATTTCAAATACTGATTTCGTCCTTTCAATCCACTGCCTTAAAATCATCACACCACCCGTTTCATTAAACATCCGGGGCTTACCATTCGTAAAGTTTTTATAGGTGCACTCCCGGGGTTGCCCATGACTATCATCATGGTTGGAGGGATGTATACCAATTCCTGACCCAGTAGTAACAGGGGTATTGATTTGTGACATGGCAACTGCTACAGCCGCGGTGACTGCTGCTTGGAACATGACAACATCAAATTGAGGAGGTGGAGGTGGTGGTGGTATCGGTGCTTCCCCACTGTTGTTTCGTCTTGGATTTCTATGTGGAGGCATCCTTCAACTAAAGATTGAAAAGACAAGGGTAAGAATTCCATAGTATAGAAAATATATGTGTCTCATGAACTAAATTGCTATAGTTCAACAACAGATGATAGTATGAGTCTCAAAGATAGAAGAGTGAAGGTTATTTGTAAATCCGAATATATGAACACGCGTATGGTTTTTACATAATATTTTAAAGATTGAACGAGATACTCAATGTAGTAGTAATAGTGTGCGAATTATATTAATATAATAGATGATACAACGATCATGAAAATTTGACCCTTAAAAGGGTCTCCGATTACAAGAATTTTAAGGAAGCAAAAACTTTTAGCCGAAGTCCTATCTTATAACAAAATTTGAGGTTTTCGCAAGTACTACTTGCAACGTGTGTTGCGCTTGGAGCATGACTCCGCATCCGATTGCTTTGACTCCATAAGATGCCTATCGAAGGTGGCTTGTGGTTCCCTCAACTCTGCGAGGTCTGCATTCATTTGTGTTTGGAATGCATCGGCGCGGAGGTGGGTGTCATTCCGCAACATATCCAAACGATGGATATCGGCCGTGTGGACTTGTACTTCCACATTGAATTTGCGGATTTGATTTGCTTGGACCCCCGATTGGTAGGACTGGTTGGCCAGTTTACCTACCATGATCGGAAGTGCTCAGTCGGCTGAACCTCCGTCCCTGATTTCGTAGAAGTCTCGACACATACCGTAGGGAGAGCGTATCCCTTGTTGTTGGCTCCAATGGATGAGGTGACTTCCCCAAACGAGAGTCGGCCTTGGAAGTTCCTCCTAATTGCTGGAGGGTTGACTACTTCTAGTTCCGAGTCTGTACCAGAGTCGTCCCCTTCATCCAACTCGATAGGTTCTTCATCCTCTTCCGGATCCTCCTCTACCCATCCTCCGTTGCCTTGGTTCAGGTAGTAGGGGTCCCCATGCGGGTGAAATCCAGCCATTTGACTATACGAGAATAGGGTTGGAAGATTTGAACAAAACTTGAGAACATGTAATACTAATTAATCGATTGAATGCACCAAATACTCCTATAGTATGTAAATTGTACGTTTGATACTAGTGTCCATTTTTGGTAAATTTTCACTTGTTGCTTAGTATGATCATTCCTCGATGTACGTTAGTCTAATTTCGGATAAACATAGTTGATCGGGCTACATTCGTCTCAAATTTGATTACATATCTCGAGAACTAATCGTAGTGTCCAACTTGTTTTAATACTTTTGTATAGTTATCATCATAAAAATATGTTGTTGTATGTATTTTGGATTTTCATGACCTAAAATAATCTATTTAAATGAAATAAGTATTTTAGGTATGAAAACTTTTGTCAGAGACTTCGAGTCCATAAGCATTTATAGTTTGTATATCTTGATGGGTTTTGGTCATAAGACATCCTATGTGCTCATACAAACCCAAATACTTGGATCTAGGTTTCTCTATTGTACATGCTTTGAATCCAAGACTATAAACCCTAATTCTAGCATATGGAAATCAATATTAACATATAATTAGGTTTAAGATGTTACCTTGATTGTTATGTAGCAATAACAATCCCAATTCCTCCTTAAATTGACTTTGGAATGCTTAGAGTCACAAGTGTCACTCCTCTAATGGCTTACAACCACCAAGAGAAAATGGAGAAGGTATAAAGAGAGAGGAGAGAGGTAGGAATTCGTCCTTAGGACTTCTTGGGAAGGTTTACACGAATTCACGAGCCTTGGGGGTTTTATATAGGTGTAAAGTGTAGGGTTTTAGTCCTTATCCTTATCTAGTTGCTTGCCCACCAAGTAACCATAAGATAAGTCTTAGAAACCCTTATCCTAGTTGAATTCTAAGGCCTTATCACCTTAGGATCGTCCAACCCATTAATAAGATAATCCTTACCTTATTTTGTAACTATCACATAATTACAAATCAGCCCCTCTAGTTTAATTAATCACACTTGATCACAAAATTAATTCCTAATTAATTATTGACCAATATTAATTAAACAAATATGATTTCTCCTTTAATATATTATTCTTATAACATATTAATAAATCATAATAACCTCTCTCTCTCTATTTATTTCTCCAATCAAGTTGCTTTGATGATGGCAACCCAAAAGGACCATGCACCATCGGGTCAAGTACATACCAAAATAGTTATGGACTTAGACACTAATCCAACAGTCTCCCACTTGGATAAGTCTAATAACTATTCTGCGTATGACTTCAGATCCTGATCTGCAATCGTAGCTTTCCAAAGCCGTTGTCAACTCTGATCCTATCAGAAACGCATGTCCTTAGATAAGGGATCATATATTCCTCCATTCTAGATATCATATGAGACATTATTTCAAATCATTCTCTTTGTACTACTTATCGATTTCTGATTTATGACGACTGACTAATTGAACAAATCAAATTAGCCCTAGCCCGGCCGAGCATTTACCTTTGTCATCATTAAACCATCGAGGGGCCCAAAAGATATCGCTTTTATCCTTCTTTGGATAAAAGGAACGGATAAACTTTGATACAATGCTTGCTTGCACTTACTAACCAAATCACACACAACAATATGTTTTATAACACCAAGTTACTAGTGAGTTTACATATTATCAATGTGCAACCGATTTGAAAGATACAACTCACACATCTCGGTTTCAAGAATATAAGATGTTATCGTCTCACCAATCACTCCTGATACAATTCATGGAGTGATCCAAGCGAGCGTGGGTTTAATCCAATGCTCAAATTCATATTCATAACCACTCATGAATGTTGCAGCAAACATTTGCTTATGTCTAATACTCTTTTAGACAATCCACACACCAATTCATGACAATCTTCATTCATATCTACTTCCAACATATGAACGATTGTGGCCCGTTTGAATAATTCGATTATTCTTAATAAACTCAATTATTCTGGAAGTCAAAACATGCAAAGTGAAACACAAGAATAATACTAATCCCATATGGCCTCAAAACTTTGAGTATAAATAAAACTCCTTTTATTTATCACCATATCGATTACTCATTATTTGTCGTTTCGGGTAATCAACTTCTTACTTGAATTACTACACTTATCCCATGCTCATAGCATGCACACAATGTTTACCTATGGTTCTTACTTTGTGAAATAGATCACATTGAACACATTTCCAATCATTCTCATTTCACAACTCCAAATCCATTTTCATAAGTTTAAGAATATCAAATTCTTGCCACTTATAGAATACGCTAGATTTTAACATTTTATGCAATAATTCTTTCGTAATGTCACTGCACCAAAGTCACAAAGACTATTGCCAATGATATTACAAAGTCCTTTAACGGAGATTGTTACAAGACAATTCCTTAGATATGATGTCTCTCACTCAAAGTACATTTCTTTGAACATCCTCTTGCATAAAAGTTTCTAATCTAGTCATAGATTTTCAATATTTACTTCCCAATATGGACACACTTCCATATTTTCCATATGACAACTCATTTCATAATAGAATCTTTTCTATTCATCATAATGTCAATATGGTCCATTAATACCATGCTTCCAACTACTCACAAGCAACCAATCCTCGTCGGACTTTGGATTGTCCTTTGATAGTTGTTTAATTATTTTAGTCAAAACCTATTCTAGTCCTTTTTCCCTCTAAATGCGCTAGACATTTTGAAAATCTTAGAATGGTCAAACATTAAAGCATTTTCAATCGATCCTATACCCGAAGCGTATGGGACACGATGCATAATGTTTTATTCGCTATGTTCTCAAAATTCGAATTGTGAAAAGGAATGCCGTAATCATAATCGAAATTTTAAGAACACACTATGTACCTTTGACTAAATTTATCAAAATTTCTCAAGCTAATCCTTTATATTTGAAATGAAGCATAATATTCTCTCCCTTAATTATATCAAAACAACTATTCCATCCTTACAACTTTGCAAAGAATGACTCTTGTTTTCTATAATTAATATTGCCAACTTGCAATACTTTCCTTAATAATCATACAATCATAACATTTATGCTCCCACTATCATGATGATTATTATAAAACATAACACTTATGCTCCCACTAGCTTCGACATGTACTCAGAAACAGCTTAACTTTTAGAAAAATAGTACCTATTGAGTTTCTTAAGTCCATGTTTCTAATACTTAATGCTTTGATAATCTTTTATCAAGGCTTCTTGAACTTGTACACCTTTGCCTTCGATAGTTCATATGTGTGTCTAAACAATTAAGACTAATTGCCAAACCTCACAATTCAAATTATGGAAAGGCATACCGTGTAACGCCCGCAGATCCGGGCTAGTCAAATTAGAGACAATAAGGGTCGGAAATGACTTTTCGACAAAAGATTATTTAGAATAAATAATCTTAACCAAGTTGTGGAGTATGTCACAAGGTTTCCGTACATATAAAGAACGCCAAAATCCGAGTTATAACGAAGAAGTTATGGCCCGTCGAAGTTTTACGGCAAAACCGGCACGGCACCGGGAAGCGTAAATAGTGAATTTACGATGGAGGACTTTTTAGCCTTAGTGATCTAAATGAAATTCGTAGAATATGTTAAACTAAGAGCGTCGATAAAAAGAACACGCAAATCTGACTTCGTATGAGGAAGTTATGATTTTTCTAAGATTCGGATTAGCAATGTACAGCCCGAAACTCGAATTTTAGTTCGAGCGGTTTTCGGCTTACGCAACCTAAATGAGAGTTGAAGATCTCATTAATAGGAACTCAACGGTAAAAAGATAGATGGAAACGGAGTCCGTATGAAGGAGTTATGAATTCTTCGCGGTCATTTAACAATCTAAACGCCTCCTACTGTTAAATTTAAGATCGGTCGAATATTAGCCGACGAAGTCTAAACGAAAGTTGTAGATCTTGATTTTACCTACGCGTGGATATAAAGAACGTCGAAAACGGAGCTCGTATGCGAAAGTTATGATTTTTCTAAGTTTGAAGGCTGATACGCGATAGAGGGTGACGTGGCACCACCAGAATTGGACACGTGGCACCACCAGAAGGCCACCACATGGACCAACTCGATGAGTCATGGCTCAGACTCGATGATTCCATCATATTTCTCCCCTATAAATAGATGTGTCGGGTTCCATTCATTCTCACACCTTCAAACCCTTCTTTCTCTCTCTAAACTCTCTCTCTAAGCCTCCCTAAACCCCTAAAGCCTAGGGTAACTCCCTAGCACGAGGCGGAAGCCCCGGAGCACCCGATGGCTCCGAGAAAAGAGCCTTTCGGCTCGGGAACGTTGCTCCAGCGAAGCCCGGTTTTCCGAAAACCTGCTGTTTTATCGAAGGAAAGTTGTTTTGAGAGTATCGAAGCGCTGTCCGAGTGTTGAGTCACCACCTTTCAAGTGAGTGCATAGTCGCTTTCATCTTACACATAGATATGAAGTATTTTAATATAAATTACGTGCTATGTGTGTATATTGTTTGAATACTTGTTGTCTACGCTGTACGAATGATTTATACATGTTTTAAATGATTTAAACTGTATAGTTATTTTATATCTACAAACATGATGGGATAAAACATGGGTAGATGAAATAGTTGGTAGGTGATGAAATAAAATAATGAGAGATAGGTGATGATAGGAAGGTGATGATGATAGATAGGTGATTATGAATCGGTGATGTAGGATACTACAACCTTGTCTGACAATTTGGAGATGTAGTCATCTACCAGACTATAGATGGCAACCACGGACTATCATAGACAACCCTGTGGAAACACCAGTAGGCTAGTAACCTATAGATGATGAATTACGAGTTCAGGCGATGTTGTAACTACGTATTCATGCGATGATAGTCTAACCCTTATTTTGAATTACGAGTCCAGGCGATGTTGTGGCTACGTATTCATGTGATGATAGACTAACCCTTATCATGATTTACGAGTCCAGGCGATGTTGTGGCTACGTATTCATGTGATGATAGACTAACCCTTATCATGATTTACAAGTCCAGGCGATGTTGTGGCTGCGTAATCATGCGATGATACCCTAACTCTTGCTAGACACATATTGAGGGAGTAATCCCCGGATTAGTATTGTCTATGCAATGTAGGCGATGATCCTTAGGTAATGTTCGTAGGAACAATCATATAAGGAAATACGATGTAAGGAGATGAGAAGTAAATATGATATAGGAGATGACCCTTGAGATAATATCTTTAGGGAAGACTAAAAGAAGATAATGCGGATGGGTAATTGGGTTGATTGTTTGATTGTTTAAACATAATAACTATATTATAGTGGGTTGAAAACCCTATGTACTCACCAGGTTTCCCAACCTGACCCACTCAGTTTATTTATATCACAGGTGTTGATACGAAGTCACTTTAGACTGAGAGATTTAAAGAGATGTAGATCACTAGTGTAAATAAATGTAAGTTCTGTTTATGCTTATGTTCCTGTATTAACGATGACATCCCAAACATTTTAAAAATGAAATAAATACGTTTCTTCGAAAATGTTTTAATAACGTATTTACCATGTTTTTCTGGGAACAAATTCCGCAACATTTTTATGAAATGAAGTACTCTGATTTTTATAAAGCATAAACAAACCGGTCTTTTCTGGACGTGATTTTGGGGATGTCGCAGTTGGTATCAGAGCATTAGTTTAAGCGAATTAGGAATATGGAGTAATTTCTAGATTTAAACTTAGAATGCTAAGCAATGATTGTGAGGAGTGTGTTTAATAAAATTTAGGTAATACACCTGAATAGACACAAGCACAAGCTTCTTTAGGGAAAATTCATAACATGCTTTTATGTGCTAAATGATTTATGATATGCATTATATGATCGGATCTATGGTCTGTTGCCGACCGGATCTGGAAATTTTATGTGCTCAGGTTTCTAAACGTTTAATTACGATATTAGAACTGACATGTAACTTTTTGGAGTAATAAGGAGGAATACGCGTCTAATTCTTCCTCTATCTATACTCTCGTCTCGATACACCAAACGCTTGCTTTGGAGAATCATTTTGTGATGATAAGGACTCATAGAGAATTGAGTAAGTGGAGGAAATGAAAAGGCTTACGATAGTGAATGACACCTATCGGAAGATATCATAAGAGTGGTATCTTGCCTTTAGAATATGTCATGCTGTACGTTTAGAGGAGCACAGTACATCCGAAGTACACCTTCGATTGGCAGGATGATGGAATGATTGGCGCAATTCATGAAGTTGACCCATCGTATGGTATTTCCACCGAGCTGAAGCAGAATTGATGATTGAAGATACGCATAGAAGAAGTCCTAGTAGAGTCTAGGGAAAATTTTGTGATTGTTTGGACACATTTTTATGTGTTAAAATTTTTTTGTGATAATAACTTGGGAAAACTGCGAGACAATACTTGCGACGAGTATGAGTAGGTATGAAAGGTAGTAGATGCATATACTACCGGAAGCATAGGACTCATGCTTGGATCAGGAAAAGTCACAAGGTTACCAGGAAACTAGTAATTGATTTCGATTTATTCAAGTGTCTTGTTACCATTGTTTCGGTAATGACTAAGATGATTGTTGATATTCCAACCCTAGTGGTCATATCAAATTGAGTCTGACTACAATGAGTATGTTATGTGGTTCAGAGAACCAAGTTCGATGTAGCACCGACTTAAGCCGGAAGAATTAATCAAAGCGATCAGTAAAAGTATCTCGACGGTTGCTAAAAAAACTGTACCTTTTAAGATGTAAATTAGAACATGAAGGAAGGTATAAACTGTTCTGGAAATTTGACTCTAAGAGACCTGAGTCTGAGCATTGCAACATACGATGAGAGGTCATTAGAATATGACACATCGGTCCATTGTATTAATAAAAGAACTTATCTTAAGTTCGTATCCAGTGAGGATCGAGATTGTGCCTTGAAGGTCATAATTTGGAGTCTAATGTGAGATAGAGGGCGTATGCAAGATCGAGCACCGCCTGCAGTCAAGGAGTCTAAGAGTTAGATACTCATTCGAAGAAACGTCGAAGTTATGACTTAGGATGAATAGATAACAAATGGAGTCATCATGTGAGCCCTGTTTCGTTGATGATTCCGAGACGTAATCATCCTAAGGGGGAGATAATTGTAACGCCCTCAAATCTGAGCTAGTCAAATTAGAGGCAATAAGGGTCGGAAATGACTTTTCGACAAAAGATTATTTAGAATAAATAATCTTAACCAAGTTGTGGAGTATGTCACAAGGTTTCCGTACATATAAAGAACGCCGAAATCCGAGTTATAACGAAGAAGTTATGGCCCGTAGAAGTTTTACAGCAAAACCGGCACGACACCGGGAAGCGTAAATAGTGAATTTACTGTTGGGCTTAGAAGATTGCGTCTTTTGGGCTCATCTACTTATATTATTTTGTATTCCGGTTTGGGCCTGTCCAACCGTGTGTCTTTTATGCTTTGTATATAAGCTTATGCATGCATGCATATTAGGTTAAGGTTTTAGAGATCTGATCATACGAGATTTTCCAGACGACTAAAGGTTTCTTTGATCATACTTGTAACCTTCCAATCCTCTACAGTTGATGTTCTTAATCGAGCTCTTCTGAGGATTTTGTTTTAATCATTCGACATGTTTGATTCAATCTTGTTCTATTATTTTACTGTGTTTATACCGTCATTGATTATATACTTGTTCAAGATCTAATCGATCTTCAACAATTGGTATCAGAGCAGGAGGCTGTGTAATTGATACACATCTTTTCTGTGAAAAAGATTTTCATTAGGGTTTTTCCGCAAACATCAATATTTATTGAGCCGTCATCTCTTTATTGACGTATCTTGATATTTATTATTTTGCTCTAATCTGCTTTATTACAAGTCTGATCTTTGAACAGGTTTTTACGATCATAATGGACGCGACACAATCAAACGTTATTAATATTTCAAACAGCATTGGTTCGACAACAAAGATTCCGATCTTATACACCCGTGATTATGAAGTATGGGTACATCATTTCGAAGACTATGTTATTGGATCGGAGGAAAATGGGTATTTGATTTGGGAAGCCATCACCAACGGACCGTTTTCTCATTCGGCAACGTCCAGAATCATCAAAACTCAAAAAGAATACAATGATCTTCTCAAGGACGTGAAAGATATTGCACAAGATGAAAAGGATAAGTTCCAATGCAATATCAAAGCACTTAGATTGATCCGGTTCGCTCTTCAGTCCGATACATTCAGATTGGTTAGTTCATGCACGACGGCGAAGGATGTTTGGGACAGACTTCGCGAACTGTACTCTACAGACGAAGATCTTGAACATTCTATTCAAACTCTGCTTCTATCTGAGTTTGGTGAATTCAGACAAGGGGCTGAAGAATCTGTGATCCAGACGTTCGATCGCTTCAATCATCTTCTAAGCAAGATGATCAAACATGATATCGAAAGGAAGCTCATCGAACAAAAGGTTACATTCCTGAATGGTTTAAGGTCTGAATGGAGAGTAGTAGTTTCCACGGTTAAAGCCCATGAGCAATTTAAATAATACTCTTTGGCGAAACTGGTGGGAATTCTCAAGTCTCAAGAGAAAACTGTGGTGCAAGAAAAGAATGTCGTTTCCAGTCTCGGTTCGTTGGCTCTCTTGTCAAAAAGTAAAGCCGTTATGGAGGATGAAGACCTCAGCTTGGAAGAATATGATCTCACATCAGAAGATTATGCCTTGATGGTATCCAATCCCAAAAGGTTCATAAAGAAGAAATTTCCCAGCAACAAAAACCGAAACTGGCAGGGAAGTTACAGCTCTGAAAAGGTGGTTAATGAACCGAAAGCTGAGGAGCACAAGAAGGAACCAAAGGTTGACGGAGACTCTGGGGTGAGCTGTTTCTACTGTGGTGGGAAAAATCATTATGCTAAGGACTGCATCCTCAAGAAAATGGCTGAGA
Source organism: Lactuca saligna (assembly GCF_052625555.1). NCBI lineage: Eukaryota > Viridiplantae > Streptophyta > Magnoliopsida > Asterales > Asteraceae > Lactuca > Lactuca saligna. Next base: position 173,749,115 of record NC_136417.1, on the reverse strand, counting down.
AAGATGATGGGAACGATGAGGAAGCTGTGTTGCAGAAAAGACTAGATGAGTTGAGAAAGAAGAAGTCTGCTGCTAACCCGCCTAGTAATGCTCTTATTGTGCAGGGTTCTGTTCCAGGTGATGAGTTCGGTAGCACGGAAGTTTGGTTTACCGACTCAAAAGACGAGGAAGTGAGGCAGCCTACTCATGGAAAGGCGTTCGTGTCTAAGGAAGAAGGCAGTGGTGGTAAATGCCTTATGGTTTCTGACGTATCTCAATTGAGGGGATACAACACCGATAGAGGCAATGATGGACAGAATGCAAAGGAGGACATGTGCTTCACAGCCAAACCACTCAGCCAACAGTTCAATGAGCTTGATGAACTGATAAAGAAGGTACAATCTGTTTTTATTTCATGCAAAGTACCATCATCCTCTTATGAGAAAGAACTAAAAAATGTCAATACAAGAATATCTCATCTAGATAGTAGCTTAACTCAAACTCGGGTCACAAATTCTAACCTAACTGATCAATTGAGCAGGGCAGCGTCGAAGAGTGAGGAGCGGAGAATGTGGATAGAGTTAAAGGAATCGGAATTAGTCAAAGTTAAAGATGAAAACATTTATTTGCAAAGAGACAATTTGAAATTGTTAAAACAACGAAATGTTTTTTGTTTAATTGCTAAACGTCTGTATTCTAATATTACTTAGCTTCGCTTGGATTGTGAAATAGGCCAAAAGATTCACCGCATGATCTTGCCCTTCCTAGAATTTAAGGAAGATGAAATCGATGCCGAAGCCTATAATTGTGAAAGTGTGATATCATCTGATGACATAAATCCTACCTACATGTTTGGACTGGACAAAATTGAGTCCTTCATTAAATCTAAAGACCACAAGCTCATGCTTAAAAATCTTTTGGATGAAAATGACAGACTTAAACTGAGGACCGAAACCATGCAAAAATTTGACTCTTTAAACGTCAACATAAGCTCAGAAAACAAAATTGATGTTGAAAATGCATCTGAGCTTAACGAGGACGACAATATGAGTGAAATTTCTGTAGAGGACACGGTTGACTGCTCAGAATTTATTAAAACCGAGCCAGAAAATCACAAGAATCTAATTTCTGAAAATTCTGTAGAGTTCGCTCGGTTGTCCCATCAAAAGTCCCCAAAATTAGTTGAGAAAGCTGTTGTGTATCAAAAGGTCAGGACTACTCCAAATCAAGTATACAAGGTAACAGGAGTAACCGAACATCAAACAGCTGAACTTGCAGCCATTGTAAATGAAGACAATGCTGATGGCTGTGATGAATACTTCTGGGAAGCTCCTATTGATAATGCAGACGAAACCATTGGTTTATCTGAAAGAACTTCCTGGAAGAGCAAAGGAAGATACATACCCGAACCATTGAATAAGCCAAATAACTTCAATGAGCCGAGCACTAGTGGTACAAAAGATACTCCTAAGAAGAATGTTCACTCACCAAAAGAAGACATTCCTTCGGCTCCTTCAGCTCAAAGTAATTCTACCGCAGTTCAAATGGAACCGGTCAAGGAGTCAGCAAAAACGAAAGCAAATGTTCATCATCAACCTTCTCAGATGCGGAATAGGAAGATAGAAAGGAATAATAGATACAGGAAGAACCTTTCTGAAAGGAAACAATTCTGGCGCTCCCAGAATGCATACTTCACTCATCAAGACAAGAATCTAAAGTATGAAAACATTCCTGCAGAAAAGCCTGACAGTCACAAAAACCGAAAGCCAAGGTTCGGTTCACAAGAAGATATCAACCGAAAGCCGAGGTTCGGTTCACAAAAAGATAATAACCGAAAGCAGAAGTTCGGTTCTGAAAAGGATATCAACCAGAACCAAAGGTTCGGTTCCAAAGGTAGCTCCAACCGAACGCAAAGGTTCGGTTCTGAAGACAAAAGAGTACAAAACTCTAAGGTCGGTCCCTCCAATGATCAAAAACAAAAGGGTCACCTAGAGTCTCCTTCTAAGTCTAATTCTTCTCACTCTTCTAATTCTTCCTCACCCTCTGTTTCATCTCGATCTCGTTCAAAATCCGATTCTTCTTATTCTCAAAAATCTCATTCATCAACTGAGCAAAAATGGAAGCAGAAGGTCAGTAAATCCACATCAGAGACCGAATCTAACTCTACTAGTCTTAACAAAATAAAAGTTTACACCATTAAAAGGAAAGATAAAACAACTCTCGTAAAAAGAACTTATCTTGTTGATATCTCTCTCATTTCTCCTGTTTCAATGCAAAGCTCACGTGGACCCAAGAAACTTTGGGTTCCTAAATCTGTCTAAAGTTTGCAGGTTATAAGTGACGAGCAGTTCGACGAAGAATGGTACATTAACAGTGGCTGCTCGCGTCACATGACAGGGAGGAAAGAGGAGCTTAGGGAGTACAGATCGCTTGCAAATGGTGGCAACGTCAAGTTCGGAAACAATTCTTTTGGCACCATAAAGGGATACGGGATGATAACCAATGGGGACTTCTCTATAAGGAAGGTGGCTTATGTGGAAGGACTCCAACACAACCTCATTAGTGTATCTCAACTGGTTGGAGGTACAGGTCTCAAAGTCTCATTCGATGATGAAGGTTCGGAAATCATAGAGAAAAAGTCAAATAAAATGATTCTTAAGTCAGAGCGAAAGGGTGAAATGTTTCCCTTAAACATGAAACCCATCAAAGGAAACCCAGCTGTATGCTTATTGTCAAAAGCGCAATCCGACGAAAGCTGGTTGTGGCACCGACGATTATCTCATCTTAACTTTAAAGATATCAACCGTCTTGTTGCAGGAGGTCATGTAAGGGGCCTTCCATTACTCAAGTTCGACAGGGATCATCTGTGTGCTGCATGCGAAATGGGAAAGCAGAGTCGTCAAAGTCATCCATCTATATTCAACACAAAAGTTGTTGAACCACTCGAATTAATTCATATTGATTTGTGTGGTCCTTCATCTATCGAAAGCATCGGTGGTAGCAAGTATATTCTTGTTATCATTGATGACTTTTCACGATTTACATGGGTGTTCTTTCTAAAGCTCAAATCTGAAGCGACTCAAAAGCTGAAAATGTTCATCAAGCAAATTGAAGTACAGCTCAAGAAGGTTGTTCGCAACATCAGAAGCGACAATGGTCTCGAATTCAAGAACAGGGAGTTTGAAGAGTTTCTTGCAGAAAAAGGAATCAGTCATAATTTCTCAGCTCCCTACACACCACAACAGAACGGAATAGTCGAAAGACGAAACCGATCCTTGTGTGAAGCTGCCCGAACTATGCTAAGTTTCGCTTCTTTACCTCTTTATTTTTGGGCTGATGCTATATCTGCTGCTTGTTTTACACAGAACAGGTCATATCTCAACAAAAGGTTCACTCTCACCCCATATGAGATATTGAACAACAGGAAGCCAAACGTGAAATTTTTCCATGTATTCGGCTCAAGGTGTTTCATCTTCAACTCTAAAGAACAGCGCAACAAGTTTGATGTCAAAGCCGACGAAGGAATATTTCTGGGTTACTCTCTCACATCCAAGGCATACAGGGTCCTAAACAAGCGTTCAAGAAAAAATGAAGAGACGTATTATGTGACCTTTAACGACAACTATGTCAAGAAGCTGCTGGCTAAAGAAAATATCACTGGGGAAATCTTTCCTCTAAATGGCATGGTTACAGTTTCGGTTGCTAATCTATTCGAGACATTTCTGGAGCTCTTTGATGCACCAGAGAATGCTTCACTTTCTGAAGCAGGTGCAGCAGATAACAAAGTTGATCACATGGAGCAGATTGTCGAAGATGCTGCAAGGAGAATGTATGAAGAAGTATCAATCTCTAACGACACTCCTTCCAACGACGCTCAAGTCGAGGGGGAGCCAAGTGCTCAAGTCGAGGGGGAACCAAACGCTCAAGTCCAGGGGGAGCCAAATTCTACAACTTCAACCGAAGAGGTCTCAACACCAGGAAGCTCAGGCCCACTAGAATCACACGAACCTCATATCTTCCAAAGTACACCAACGAAGGTGGAACATGATGACGTGACACTCAGTTATGATAGCCAATCTGAGCTAGACGAGATAATCAATGCCGAATTAGACCCAACCGTTGATCCAAATTACCCTCCTCTTATCAAATGGACCAGAGATCATCCTGTCTCTCAAGTAGTTGGGGATGTATCTGAAAAGGTTATGACCCGATCACAACTGAAGGCAAAACAAACTTCCTTATTTTCAAAGGTAGAGTTTTGCATGTTCAATTCATTCGTATCAAAAGTTGAACCAAAGACAGTTAACACTGCTCTCGATCACTCTGATTGGGTTCAAGCAATGCAAGACGAGTTGCACGAATTTGAAAGGAACAAAGTCTGGCGCCTAATTCCAACTCCTCCAGATGCTTCGGTTGTTGGTCTCAAATGGGTTTTTAGGAACAAAATGGACAAGGAAGGTAATGTTATACGGAACAAGGCTCGTCTGGTGGTAAAGGGATATTGTCAGGAGGAAGGGATTAACTACGAAGAGACTTTCGCTCCAGTAGCTCGGCTAGAATCTGTTAGAATATTTCTGGCTTATGCAGCCCACAAGAACTTTGAAGTTTTCCAAATGGACGTCAAGTGTGCATTTCTCAATGGAGAACTTGAAGAAACGGTGTACGTAGAGCAACCTCCTGGGTTCATGAACGAAAAGCATCCAAATCATTGCTATATTCTGGATAAAGCAGTGTACGGACTTAAACAAGCTCCGAGAGCCTGGTATGAAACGCTTACAAAATTCTTAAAGATGTATAAATTCAAACAAGGTTCGGTTGACCCAACCTTCTTTCACAAAAAGGAAGGTAACCACCTAATGATAGTTCAAATTTATGTCGATGACATCATATTTGGCTCCACGAATCCCAGCTTAACAGCTGAATTCAGAAAGCTGATGGAGACTAAGTTTGAAATGAGCTCAATGGGTCCAATTAACTTTTTCCTTGGTTTAAACATAAGACAGGGACCCGAAGGCATCTTTATTAACCAAGAAGCTTACACGAAGACTCTCCTAGCAAAGTTCGGTATGATGGGAGACTCAAAAGTTAAAGTCCCAATGGCATTCGGCACCAAGCTTTCCCCATCCCTAGACAAACCGGCTGTTGATATCACGCTCTATCGGCAAATGATTGGATCATTAATGTATCTAACTGCCAGCAGACCTGATATCATGTTTTCTGTGTGTTATTGTGCTAGATTTCAGGCAAACCCACGTGAACCTCACATGCTTGCAGTGAAAAATATCTTACGATATCTTAAGCGAACTACCTCCTTAGGTCCTTGGTATCCATCCAACTCAGACTTCTTTGTTCAAGCCTATTCTGATGCTGACCTCGGAGGATGCAGACTCGACCGTAAAAGCATAAATGGTGGCTGTCAATTTCTTGACGGGAAGTTAGTTAGCTGGCAATCCAAGAAACAAACGTGTGTGTCGCTATCCACAGCCGAAGCAGAATACATTGCAGCTGCATCATGCACGTCACAAGTGATTTGGATCCAAAGTCAACTTCGAGACTATGGACTCAATATGAAGAAGATTCCACTATATTGTGACTCTGAAAGTGCAATTAGGATCTGTCATAACCCAGTGCAACACTCCAAAACCAAACACATAGCACTAAGGTATCACTTCATAAAAGATCATGTGGAAGATGGAAATGTCGAAGTTCACTTCGTAAGAACCACTGATCAGCTGGCTGACATCTTTACAAAAGCTCTTCCTGAAGCATCATTCAATCAGATATTGCAAGGCTTAGGTATGATGGTTGCAGAATCGGTCCCAAATCCTCAAGTCTCTATTTAAAAAATCAGGAACCGAAGCTAACAGAACGCTCTGTTGCTTTCTGCTCTGGCGCTTTAACGGAACTGAAGCTAACAGATCGCTCTGTTACTCTCTGCTTTGGCGCTTTAACGGAACCGAAGCTAACAGAACGCTCTGTTGCTCTCTGCTTTGGCGCTTTAAAGGAACAGAACCAACCAGACCGCTCGGTCTCTCTCTGCTCTGGTAAAATCAAGGAACCGAATCAACCAGACCGCTCGGTTACTCTCTGCTCTGGTAAAATCAAGGAACCGAATCAACCAGACCGCTCGGTCTCTCTCTTCTCTGGTAAAATCAAGGAACCGAATCAACCAGACCGCTCGGTCTCTCTCTGCTCTGGTAAAATCAAGGAACCGAATCAACCAGACCGCTCAGTTACTCTCTGCTCTTGTAAAATCAAGGAACCGAACCAACCAGACCACTCAGTCACTCTCTGTTCTAGTAACATAACGGAACCGAAACAACCAGACCACTCTGTCACTCTCTGCCTCTACAATATCGGCGCTCATTCAAACAAACCGCTCGGTTCTTCCTGATCATAAAACCCCCACCGAAATTCTCAGTTCGTTCAGTTAATCTCTACTTCTTTTCTTTGTATAAATTTTATCTTTCTGTTTTTATTTCTTTTTCAGAAAATTCAAAATTAACAAAAATATGTTATCTTTCTGTTTTTATTTCTTTTTAAGAAAATTCAAAATTAACAAAATTGTTTTATCTTTCTGTTTTATTTTTTTTATTTTATTATTTCTTTTTCAGAAAATTCCAAAATTACAAAAATATCTTGTCTTTCAGTATTTATTTATCTCTAAGTAAATTTCAAAATTTCAAAAATATTTTATATTTCTAGTATATGTACTTCTTTGCTCAAGTGAATACAAGCATCTCCTTATGTAATGTTCATCCAGGTATGTTTTTCTTTTATCAAACTAGTTAGACGTCCCTAGAAGCATGCTGCTGTATGTTGTCTCAAGCCTCTATGACCTCGAGCATGCCTTAATGATTCGATTAATACCTATCGTTTCTTCCCAATCAGGCTATTCTCTCATATTCGGTCTAGAGCTACCTTCTTTTACTCATCTGAAACATGAGTTGCTCTGCTTTGTCCCATTTCTGTAGCAGAAGGTACATTCGGTCTCCTAACCATCTCTTCAACTTCTTCACTTACATTCGCTCCCCAAAGTAACCCTTGATGCTATCGGTCTTTACCACTGAGGCTTATGGTTGCACAACATCTGTGTTCATGATCTTAGATTCGTTTACCACGTTCTGAGTGAAACCCAAAATCCAACACCTAAAATGAATTGACGGTGAGTAATTAACTCAAGCTTTTACTTGGAAATCTTTTTTTTGTGAGTGATCTTTTATGAAACTGTCTCGTCCTAAGACATTTCTTCCCAAAGAGGTCCATTTTAATTTATTTTGAGATTTCTGTCTATATCATTCCTATCACGAAATACCTCCCACCTACCTATTCAACAGATCACATCGGTCTCACAGGTAACTCTACCAACACTTAGTTTTATGTCAAGACTTAATGTTTGGTTTGAGTTCAGCCACCCCATAGCCATCAACAGAATATGCCTTTCATTGTTTCTCTAAAGACAACTAATCGTATTTCTCGGGAAACCACAGAAACACTTCAGGTCTCTCTTGGCTCTGAAGGAAGCGATTCTTGCCCGGAATCTTTTGCCTTCTGTCTTTTATCTAGACAACACGCACTTCCAAACACATTTGATTTATTTCCTTATCTTTCACACTCTTATGCACGGAATTTTTTTTCCAACATTCTAATTGCTGTTTGGCACATGGTTCTAAGTTTCAGTTGTAACCAAACAAGGGCACAAGGAAATTCAAACGGTACGAAAAAGATTTGGGCGCGTGCAAAGGATTCGTCTCACACCCACGTGTGCTGACGTATTCATTGAATACACCATAACTTCTAATCGCGCTTTTTCAGGCGACGTTTTGGGTTCCTCATCATCACGATTTTCTCTCTCCTGAGAACGGTATAAATAAGACGTGATCGTGTTCTTTGGCAGTTACCTCTCAAAGCATTCTCTCTCTGAAAAAGTTACCACTGTTCATCTTCTTCCAAAAACTCAACAATGGCGACTTCTTCTTCCGCTCACGATCAATCTGCTTCTTCTTCTTTTCTTACAATCAAACCAAATCAGAACATGATCATAGAGTTGTCTCCATTCCTCTATGACTCATACATGCTCTATGTGGTGGAATGCCTCAAATATTCCCCATTGGTATTGGCACTGATGCAGGTGGAGACCGTTCCTATGTCCTTGCTATCCCAAGTCTACACCACGGCTAGCTACGACAGACACAAAGACCGTATCTACTTTACTATTCACGACAAGAAGTCTTCCGTTTCCAAAACACGGTTTTGCTCTCTTCTAGGGCTTGCCGTCGACGCTTCTGTCATCTCACCAGACTTCATCACCACCGCCCAGATCTTCACGATGATGTATGAGATGGGGTATACAGATGTTCTAACATCTATTGCCAAGGTCAAGAAATCATGTCTTCCATCTCAGTGGAATGGACTGCTTACCCTTTTAATTAAGGGTTTAGCGGAGCGATGTGGTGGTTCCGATACCACCAGCAAAGGGTTTCTTACAATGTTGTACGGTCTTTACAACGGCATTAATCTTGACTATGGGTCTATTCTCTGGGCTCAAGTGGTTCAGAGTCTCAACACTACAGCAAGGCACTCAGAGATTTCATGCGCCAGGTTTTGGACCCTCATCACCAGGAGGGCTATTGATTCTCTTGACATCCCAGTCATGAAGGATGTTCTTACGGCTTCAATTGCCACATACCACACCAAGAAAATCATTCTCTCAGATCCAAGTAAATTCCAACACTATGGACTCATCCCTGAGTCCATGTACAGATGCGTCACGCCCCACAGCAAGATCATGGCGGACTACAGCTCAAGAACCCCCTGCCTCCTAGGGTTCTTTCCGAGGAACAACGTGCTGCTCTTGAGGCTCTGGATCAACCTGCTAACCGGGGCAAAAGAGTGAGCAAAAAGGAGAAGGCCGAGAAGAAGGAACCCGCACCCCAACAGGAGAAAAAGAGAAGGTCCTCCAAACGCAAATCCGAAGCAGAGGCACCTTCTCAGTCCAGAACGAAAAAGATTAAGAAGATGGCTAAAAGAGCCAAAGGATCTCCTTCTTCTAAATCAGAACAGAATGCTCCATTCGAAACAGAAGCTGCTGATCATCAACCCGAAACTACACCCGTTTCGTCTCCACAAAATCCATCCTCACCTATCTCTCCTCATATTCCTAACTCACCCACCCCACCTAAATCTCCCCAAATGACGAAATCACCTTCTCCTCCTACTTCCCCAAAATTTCCCACTCCAACCCAATCACCCAAACAGAACATCACAAGTTCTGTTCCAACATCCATTCCCCAAACCTCAACCGAACCTACAATTCCCTTCTCTGTTTCTCAACCTTCATCTTCTATCTCCAAGCCCATTATCACAGAATCTGTCACCATCACCACAACCCAACCACCAGTAACGGTCAACGTATCTGATACGGGGGCTGCTTCTGTGGTTGAAACCCCAGTTATCAACCTTCAATCCTCCCCTTCTCCATCTTCCCACTCCGGTGCTACCTTAGGGGGTGATGATGAAGAATTTGATTCCATCTATTACAGCCCTTACCGGATCCCTACCGACACCGATGCAGATACCCCTGTGTCAAGTCAGCAACTTCAAGAAATTCACGCCAAACTTGACAGTCTGCTGGCTGACAGTAAAGCCTATGGGGGTGCTGTGCTGAAGGCTTTTATCGAGTCAGCGATCCAGACTTACACCGAAGCCTTGGATCGTTCTACTGATGCCGTAGAGAATTCAGCGGCCTCCTGCTCCAAAGCCACTAAGGAAGTTTCTGAGGTTGTTCATACAACTCAGATCTTTCTTGATTCTCTCAAGGCTCATGCTGACTCTAATGCTTCCAAATTTCAAGCGTCAGTAGACTCGTTCTCAGCTACCCTTCAGGGAGAAACCAGGAAATTTGAGGCTCTGCGTGCTGACCTCAAAACTGAATCCACTTCTCTCCTCAAATCTTTGGATTCACGTTTTGCCTCTCTGGCAGCCGAGAGCACCCTGAAGGAAGAAGTTATCAAACACCAGGCGACAATTGACTTACAGAAGGTTCAACTGGCCCAGGCACAACAAGAAATCTCTTTGCTTCAAACTCAACGGGCAGTTCTTCAAAGTTGTGCTGGTGATGTTAAAAATCTGTTAACAGGCGTTCTTGACTCCCACGATCCCTTCCTAACCCTCACTATTCGTCAGCATCTCCAGGCAAAACTCCTTCCGGCAATCACTATCCTAAGTGAAATGAAGGGTGTCTCGGAGAAGCCTGTTCTTCCAAGACAAGGGGGAGAGGAAGGTATGTCCAAAACAGAACCGAAGGGTAATGTAGCTTCGGGTTCTGGTAAACATGTCCAAGTTGAGAGCGAATCAGAATCAGATGAAACCATTACTGAAGCTCTTCAACGCAAGAAAAGGGACAGAGAGCTTGATGAAACCTTGAAAATAGCTCGTGAGGCAGAGGCTAGAGAAAGGAAAATTCGGGAGGATGAGGAGGCTATTCAAGCTAAAAAGACTCTGTTCCCAGATTGGGACAGAGACACACTCATCACTCAAGCAATTGAGTTTCCTTCTATTTATTGGTTGGAACCGATTGCATCTTTTGAGTGTGAAAATTCTAGAGACTCGCAGTTCGAAATGCCCATTACGCGTAAAGCCTTCACATTTCACTGCTTTGATGTCACTGCCAATGTTCCTCATCCTCACCCGAAGGTTGACAGGGAGCTTATCGATTTCTATCTGAAATTCGGTCAACCTCAGTACTTGACATGGAGTGCCCAGAAAATTATTAAAGTCAAGGTACTGAAACCAACCCAGGCTGGGAAATTTGTGAACGTCAATTTCAAAATCAACAGAGGAACGACCAACACCGAACATCTTATTTCTCTGGCAGATCTTCCCAGTCTGAACCCACACGATTGGATCTTGCTATACAACATTCTTCTCTCCAACCAGAGAGAATATGAACCAATTCTTTCTCATCTTAAAAGAATGTTGGCTTCCTATGTCCATGAGCTCGCCACTATGGATCAGGAAATAGCAAAAGTGATGAACAAGAAACCAACTGTCAAGCCCACTTCCAAAACCGGAGATGTACATAAAATGAAGTTGGGGCAGATTGATTCTTCCAATCTGACAGTTATGTTCACAAGGGGTGACAAGCACAAGTTTCTGTTTGCGTTGGTAGACAAGCATCTGTTCTCTACAGAGTGTCTGGAGCACATCATCAATATCATTCACCGATGCAAACAGAACACAACAGCAGATAAGAAGAACTTTACCGATATGCTTCGTTGGTATATTACCTTCAGGCACCATATTCTGGCTTTGATACCGAAAATTTTTGAAACGGTAAAGAAGCCATCTGCTTTGAAAAGAGAGTGAAGGTCTCGCCCCAAATTGACGCAAAGGGGGAGATTGTTGGGCTTAGAAGATTGCGTCTTTTGGGCTCATCTACTTATATTATTTTGTATTCCGGTTTGGGCCTGTCCAACCGTGTGTCTTTTATGCTTTGTATATAAGCTTATGCTTGCATGCATATTAGGTTAAGGTTTTAGAGATCTGAGAATATGAGATTTTCCAGACGACTAAAGGTTTCTTTGATCATACTTGTAACCTTCCAATCCTCTACAGTTGATGTTCTTAATCGAGCTCTTCTGAGGATTTTGTTTTAATCATTCGACACGTTTGATTCAATCTTGTTCTATTATTTTACTGTGTTTATACCGTCATTGATTATATACTTGTTCAAGATCTAATCGATCTTCAAAGATTAAAAGAAACTTTAATCTCAACATTTACGATGGAGGACTTTTTAGCCTTAGTGATCTAAATGAAATTAGTAGAATATGTTAAACTAAGAGCGTCGATAAAAAGAACGCCCAAATCTGACTTCGTATGAGGAAGTTATGATTTTTCTAATATTCGGCTTAGCAGTGTACAGCCCGAAACTCGAATTTTAGTTTGAGCGGTTTCCAGCTTACGCGACCTAAATGAGAGTTGAAGATCTCATTAATAGGAACTCAACGGTAAAAAGACAGACAGAAACGGAGTCCGTATGAAGGAGTTATGAATTCTTCGCGGTCATTTAACAGTCTAAAAGCCTCCTACTGTTAAATTTGATATCGGTCGAGAAGTAGCCGACGGAGTCTAAACGAAAGTTGTAGATCTTGATTTTACCTACGCGTGGATATAAAGAACGTCGAAAACGGAGCTCGTATGCAAAAGTTATGATTTTTCTAAGTTTGAAGGCTGATACGCGATAGGGGGTGACGTGGCAACACCAGAATTGGACACGTGGCACCACCTGAAGGCCACCACATGGACCAACTAGACAAGTAATGACTCAGACTCGACGATTCCATCATATTTCTCCCCCATAAATAGAGGTTCCGGGTTCCATTCATTCTCACACCTTCAAACCCTTCTTTCTCTCTCTAAGCCTCCCTAACCCCCTAAAGCCTAGGGTAACTCCCTAGCACGAGGCGGAAGCCCCGCAGCACCCGACGGCTCTGAGAAAAGAGCCTTTCGGCTCGGGAACGCTACTCCAGCGAAGCCCGGTTTTGCAAAAAAACCCGCTGTTTTATCGAAGGAAAGTTGTTTTGAGAGTATCGAAGCGTTGTCCGAGTGTTGAGTCACCACCTTACAAGTGGGTGCATAGTCCCTTTCATCTTACACATAGATATGAAGTATTTTAATATAAATTACATGCTATGTGTGTATATTGTTTGAATACTTGTTATCTACGCTGGACGAATGATTTATACATGTTTTAAATGATTTAAACTGTATAGTTATTTTAAATCTACAAACGTGATGGGATAAAACATGGGTAGATGAAATAGTTGGTAGGTGATGAAATAAAATAATGAGAGATAGGTGATGATAAGAAGGTGATGATGATAGATAGGTGATTATGAATCGGTGATGTAGGATACTACAACCTTGTCCGACAATTTGGAGATGTAGTCATCTACCAGACTATAGATGGCAACCACGGACTATCAGAGACAACCCCGTGGAAACACCAGCGGGCTAGTAACCTATAAGTGATGAATTACGAGTTCAGGCGATGTTGTAACTACGTATTCATGCAATGATAGTCTAACCCTTATTATGAATTACGAGTCCAGGCGATGTTGTGGCTACGTATTCATGTAATGATAGACTAACCCTTATCATGATTTACGAGTGCAGGCGATGTTGTGGCTACGTATTCATGTGATGATAGACTAACCCTTATCATGATTTACAAGTCCAGGCGATGTTGTGGCTGCGTAATCATGCGATGATACCCTAACTCTTGCTAGACACATATTGAGGGAGTAATCCCCGGATTAGTATTGTCTATGCAATGTAGGCGATGATCCTTACGTAATGTTCGTAGGAACAATCATATAAGGAAATACGATGTAAGGAGATGAGAAGTAAATATGATATAGGAGATGACCCTTGAGATAATATCTTTAGGGAAGACTAAAAGAAGATAATGGGGATGGGTAATTGGGTTGATTGTTTGATTGTTTAAACATAATAACTATATTATTGTGGGTTGAAAACCCTATGTACTCACCAGGTTTCCCAACCTGACCCACTCAGTTTATTTATATCACAGGTGTTGATACGAAGTCACTTTAGACTGAGAGATTTAAAGAGATGTAGATCACTAGTGTAAATAAATGTAAGTTCTGTTTATGCTTATGTTCCTGTATTAACGATGACATCCCAAACGTTTTTAAAAATGAAATAAATACGTTTCTTCGAAAATGTTTTAATAACGTATTTACCATGTTTTTCTGGGAACAAATTCCGCAACATTTTTATGAAATGAAGTACTCTGATTTTTATAAAGCATAAACAAACCGGTCTTTTCTGGCCGTGATTTTGGGGATGTCACAGTTGGTATCAGAGCATTAGTTTAAGCGAACTAGGAATATGGAGTTATTTCTAGATTTAAACTTAGAATGCTAAGCAATGATTGTGAGGAGTGTGTTTAATAAAATTTAGGTAATACACCTGAATAGACACAAGCACAAGCTTCTTTAGGGAAAATTCCTAACATGCTTTTATATGCTAAATGATTTATGATATGCATTATATGATCGGATCTATGGTCTGTTGCCGACCAGATCTGGAAATTTTATGTGCTCAGGTTTCTAAACGTTTAATTACGATATTAGAACTGACATGTAACTTTTTGGAGTAATAAGGAGGAATACGCATCTAATTCTTCCTCTATCTATACTCTCATCTCGATACACCAAACGCTTGCTTTGGAGAATCATTTTGTGATGATAAGGACTCATAGAGAATTGAGTAAGTGGAGGAAATGAAAAGGCTTACGATAGTGAATGACACCTATCGGAAGATATCATAAGAGTGGTATCTTGCCTTTAGAATATGTCATGCTGTACGTTTAGAGGAGTACAGTACATCCGAAGTACACCTACGATTGGCAGGATGATGCAATGATTGGCGCAATTCATGAAGTTGACCCATCGTATGGTATTTCCACCGAGCTGAAGCAGAATTGATGATTGAAGATACGCATAGAAGAAGTCCTACTAGAGTCTAGGGAATATTTTGTGATTGTTTGGACACATTTTTATGTGTTAAATTTTTTTTGTGATAATAACTTGGGAAAACTACGAGACAATACTTGGGACGAGTATGAGTAGGTATGAAAGGTAGTAGATGCATATACTACCGGAAGCACATGACTCACGCTTGGATCAGGGAAAGTCACAAGGTTACCAAGAAACTAGTAATTGATTTCGATTTATTCAAGTGTGCTGTTACCATTATTTCGGTAATGACTAAGATGATTGTTGATATTCCGACCCTAGTGGTCATATCAAATTGAGTCCGACTACAATGAGTATGTAACGTGCTTCAGAGAACCAAGTTCGATGTAGCACCGACTTAAGCCAGAAGAATTAATCAAAGTGATCATAAAAGTATCTCGACGGTTGCTAAAAAAATTGTACCTTTTAAGATGTAAATTAGAACATGAAGGAAGGTATAAACTATTCTGGAAATTTGACTCTAAGAGACCTGAGTCTGAGCATTCCAACATACGATGAGAGGTCATTAGAATATGACACATCGGTCCATTGTATTAATAAAAGAACTTATCTTAAGTTCGTATCCAGTGAGGATCGAGATTGTGCCTTGAAGGTCATAATTTGGAGTCTAACGTGAGATAGAGGGCGTATGGAAGATCAAGCACTGCCTGCAGTCAAGGAGTCTAAGAGTTAGATACTCGTTCGAAGTAACGTCGAAGTTATGACTTAGGATGAATAGATAACAAATGGAGTCATCATGTGAGCCCTGTTTCGTTGATGATTCCGGGACGTAATCATCCTAAGGGGGAGATAATTGTAACGCACTCAGATCTGGGCTAGTCAAATTAGAGGCAATAAGGGTTGGAAATGACTTTTCGACAAAAGATTATTTAGAATAAATAATCTTAACCAAGTTGTGGAGTATGTCACAAGGTTTCCGTACATATAAAGAACGCCGAAATCCGAGTTATAACGAAGAAGTTATGGCCCGTCGAAGTTTTACACCAAAACCGGCACGACACCGGGAAGCGTAAATAGTGAATCTACGATGGAGGACTTTTTAGCCTTAGTGATCTAAATGAAATTAGTAGAATATGTTAAACTAAGAGCGTCGATAAAAGGAACGCCCAAATCTGACTTCGTATGAGGATGTTATGATTTTTCTAATATTCGGCTTAACAGTGTACAGCCCGAAACTCGAATTTTAGTTTGAGCGGTTTCCATCTTACGCGACCTAAATGAGAGTTGAAGATCTCATTAATAGGAACTCAACGGTAAAAAGACAGACAGAAACGGAGTCCGTATGAAGGAGTTATGAATTCTTCGCGGTTATTTAACAGTCTAAACGCCTCCTACTGTTAAATTTGACATCGGTCGAGAAGTAGCCGACGGAGTCTAAACAAAAGTTGTAGATATTGATTTTACCTACGCGTGGATATAAAGAACGTCGAAAACGGAGCTCGTATGCAAAAGTTATGATTTTTCTAAGTTTGAAGGCTGATACGCGATAGGGGGTGACGTGGCACCACCAGAATTGGACACGTGGCACCACCTGAAGGCCACCACATGGACCAACTAGACAAGTAATGACTCAGACTCGACGATTCCATCATATTTCTCCCCCATAAATAGAGGTTCCGGGTTCCATTCATTCTCACACCTTCAAACCCTTCTTTCTCTCTCTAAACTCTCTCTCTAAGCCTCCCTAACCCCCTAAAGCCTAGGGTAACTCCCTAGCACGAGGCGGAAGCCCCGGAGCGCCCGACGGATCTGAGAAAAGAGCCTTTCGGCTCGGGAACGCTGCTCCAGCGAAGCCCGGTTTTGCGAAAAACCCGCTGTTTTATGGAAGGAAAGTTGTTTTGAGAGTATCGAAGCACTGTCCGAGTGTTGAGGCACCACCTTTCAAGTGAGTGCATAGTCCCTTTCATCTTACACATAGATATGAAGTATTTTAATATAAGTTACGTGCTATGTGTGTATATTGTTTTAATACTTGTTGTCTACGTTGGACGAATGATTTATACATGTTTTAAATGATTTAAACTGTATAGTTATTTTATATCTACAAACATGATGGGATAAAACATGGGTAGATGAAATAGTTGGTAGGTGATGAAATAAAATAATGAGAGATAGGTGATGATAAGAAGGTGATGATGATAGATAGGTGATTATGAATCGGTGATGTAGGATACTACAACCTTGTCCGACAATTTGGAGATGTAGTCATCTACCAGACTATAGATGGCAACCACGGATTATCATAGACAACCCCGTGGAAACACCAGCGGGCTAGTAACCTATAGGTGATGAATTACGAGTTCAGGCGATGTTGTAACTACGTATTCATGCGATGATAGTCTAACCCTTATTATGAATTACGAGTCCAGGCGATGTTGTGGCTACGTATTCATGTGATGATAGACTAACCCTTATCATGATTTACGAGTCCAGGCGATGTTGTGGCTACGTATTCATGTGATGATAGACTAACCCTTATCATGATTTACAAGTCCAGGCGATGTTGTGGCTGCGTAATCATGCGATGATACCCTAACTCTTACTAGACACATATTGTGGGAGTAATCCCCGGATTAGTATTGTCTATGCAATGTAGGCGATGATCCTTAGGTAATGTTCGTAGGAACAATCATATAAGGAAATACGATGTAAGGAGATGAGAAGTAAATATGATATAGGAGATGACCCTTGAGATAATATCTTTAGGGAAGACTAAAAGAAGATAATGGGGATGGGTAATTGGGTTGATTGTTTGATTGTTTAAACATAATAACTATATTATTGTGGGTTGAAAACCCTATGTACTCACCAGGTTTCCCAACCTGACCCACTCAGTTTATTTATATCACAGGTGTTGATACGAAGTCACTTTAGACTGAGAGATTTAAAGAGATGTAGATCACTAGTGTAAATAAATGTAAGTTCTGTTTATGCTTATGTTCCTGTATTAACGATGACATCCCAAACGTTTTTAAAAATGAAATAAATACGTTTCTTCGAAAATGTTTTAATAACGTATTTACCATGTTTTTCTGGGAACAAATTCCGCAACATTTTTATGAAATGAAGTACTCTGATTTTTATAAAGCATAAACAAACCGGTCTTTTCTGGCCGTGATTTTGGGGATGTCACAGTTGGTATCAGAGCATTAGTTTAAGCGAACTAGGAATATGGAGTTATTTCTAGATTTAAACTTAGAATGCTAAGCAATGATTATGAGGAGTGTGTTTAATAAAATTTAGGTAATACACCTGAATAGACACAAGCACAAGCTTCTTTAGGGAAAATTCCTAACATGCTTTTATGTGCTAAATGATTTATGATATGCATTATATGATCGGATCTATGGTCTGTTGCCGACCAGATCTGGAAATTTTATGTGCTCAGGTTTCTAAACGTTTAATTACGATATTAGAACTGGCATGTAACTTTTTGGAGTAATAAGGAGGAATACGCGTCTAATTCTTCCTCTATCTATACTCTCGTCTCGATACACCAAACGCTTGCTTTGGAGAATCATTTTGTGATGATAAGGACTCATAGAGAATTGAGTAAGTGGAGGAAATGAAAAGGCTTACGATAGTGAATGACACCTATCGGAAAATATCATAAGAGTGGTATCTTGCCTTTAGAATATGTCATGCTGTACGTTTAGAGGAGTACAGTACATCCGAAGTACACCTACGATTGGCAGGATGATGGAATGATTGGCGCAATTCATGAAGTTGACCCATCGTATGGTATTTCCACCGAGCTGAAGCAGAATTGATGATTGAAGATACGCATAGAAGAAGTCCTACTAAAGTCTAGGGAATATTTTTTGATTGTTTGGACACATTTTTATGTGTTAAATTTTTTTTTTGATAATAACTTGGGAAAACTACGAGACAATACTTGGGACGAGTATGAGTAGGTATGAAAGGTAGTAGATGCATATACTACCGGAAGCACAGGACTCACGCTTGGATCAGGGAAAGTCACAAGGTTACCAAGAAACTAGTAATTGATTTCGATTTATTCAAGTGTGTTGTTACCATTATTTCGGTAATGACTAAGATGATTGTTGATATTCCGACCCTAGTGGTCATATCAAATTGAGTCCGACTACAATGAGTATGTTACGTGGTTCAGAGAACCAAGTTCGATGTAGCACCGACTTAAGCCGGAAGAATTAATCAAAGCGATCAGTAAAAGTATCTCGACGGTTGCTAAAAAAACTGTACCTTTTAAGATGTAAATTAGAACATGAAGGAAGGTATAAACTGTTCTGGAAATTTGACTCTAAGAGACCTGAGTCTAAGCATTGCAACATACGATGAGAGGTCATTAGAATATGACACATCGGTCCATTGTATTAATAAAAGAACTTATCTTAAGTTCGTATCCAGTGAGGATCGAGATTGTGACTTGAAGGTCATAATTTGGAGTCTAACGTGAGATAGAGGGCGTATGCAAGATCGAGCACCGCCTGCAGTCAAGGAGTCTAAGAGTTAGATACTCGTTCGAAGAAACGTCGAAGTTATGACTTAGGATGAATAGATAAAAAATGGAGTCATCATGTGAGCCCTGTTTCATTGATGATTCCGGGACGTAATCATCCTAAGGGGGAGATAATTGTAACGCCCTCAGATCAGGGCTAGTCAAATTAGAGGCAATAAGGGTCGGAAATGACTTTTCGACAAAAGATTATTTAGAATAAATAATCTTAACCAAGTTGTGGAGTATGTCACAAGGTTTCCGTACATATAAAGAACGCCGAAATCCGAGTTATAACGAAGAAGTTATGGCCCGTCGAAGTTTTACGGCAAAACCGGCACGGCACCGGGAAGCGTAAATAGTGAATTTACGATGGAGGACTTTTTAGCCTTAGTGATCTAAATGAAATTAGTAGAATATGTTAAACTAAGAGCGTCGATAAAAAGAACGCCCAAATCTGACTTCGTATGAGGAAGTTATGATTTTTCTAAGATTCGGCTTAGCAGTGTACAGCCCGAAACTCGAATTTTAGTTTGAGCGGTTTCCAGCTTACCCGACCTAAATGAGATTTGAAGATCTCATTAATAGGAACTCAACGGTAAAAAGACAGACGGAAACGGAGTCCGTATGAAGGAGTTATGAATTCTTCGCGGTCATTTAACAGTCTAAACGCCTCCTACTGTTAAATTTGAGATTAGTCGAGAATTAGCCGACGAAGTCTAAACGAAAGTTGTAGATATTGATTTTACCAACGCGTGGATATAAAGAACGTCAAAAACAGAGCTCGTATGCGAAAGTTATGATTTTTCTAAGTTTGAAGGCTGATACGCGATAGGGGGTGACGTGGCACCACCAGAATTGGACACGTGGCACCACCAGAAGGCCACCACATGGACCAAGTCGACGAGTCATGACTCAGACTCGAAGATTCCATCATATTTCTCCCCTATAAATACAGGTGCCGGGTTCCATTCATTCTCACACCTTCAAACCCTTCTTTCTCTCTCTAAACTCTCTCTCTAAGCCTCCCTAACCCCCTAAAGCCTAGGGTAACTCCCTAGCACGAGGCAGAAGCCGCGGAGCGCCCGACGGCTTCGAGAAAAGAGCCTTTCGGCTCGGGAACGCTGCTCCAACGAAGCCCGGTTTTGCGAAAAACCCGTTGTTTTATCGAAGGAAAGTTGTTTTGAGAGTATCGAAGCGCTGTCCGAGTGTTGAGTCACCACCTTTCAAGTGAGTGCATAGTCCCTTTCATCTTACACATAGATATGAAGTAGTTTAATATAAGTTACGTGCTATGTGTGTATATTGTTTTAATACTTGTTGTCTACGTTGGACGAATGATTTATACATGTTTTAAATGATTTAAACTGTATAGTTATTTTATATCTACAAACATGATGGGATAAAACATGGGTAGATGAAATAGTTGGTAGGTGATGAAATAAAATAATGAGAGATAGGTGATGATAAGAAGGTGATGATGATAGATAGGTGATTATGAATCGGTGATGTAGGATACTACAACCTTGTCTGACAATTTGGAGATGTAGTCATCTACCAGACTATAGATGGCAACCACGGACTATCATAGACAACCCCGTGGAAACACCAGCGGGCTAGTAACCTATAGGTGATGAATTACGAGTTCAGGCGATGTTGTAACTACGTATTCATGCGATGATAGTCTAACCCTTATTATGACTTACGAGTCCAGGCGATGTTGTGGCTACGTATTCATGTGATGATAGACTAACCCTTATCATGATTTACGAGTCCAGGCGATGTTGTGGCTACGTATTCATGTGATGATAGACTAACCCTTATCATGATTTACAAGTCCAGGCGACGTTGTGGCTGCGTAATCATGCGATGATACCCTAACTCTTGCTAGACACATATTGAGGGAGTAATCCCCGGATTAGTATTGTCTATGCAATGTAGGCGATGATCCTTACGTAATGTTCGTAGGAACAATCATATAAGGATATACGATGTAAGGAGATGAGAAGTAAATATGATATAGGAGATGACCCTTGAGATAATATCTTTAGGGAAGACTAAAAGAAGATAATGGTGATGGGTAATTGGGTTGATTGTTTGATTGTTTAAACATAATAACTATATTATTGTGGGTTCAAAACCCTATGTACTCACCAGGTTTCCCAACCTGACCCACTTAGTTTATTTATATCACAGATGTTGATACGAAGTCACTTTAGACTGAGAGATTTAAAGAGATGTAGATCACTAGTGTAAATAAATGTAAGTTCTGTTTATGCTTATGTTCCTGTATTAACGATGACATCCCAAACGTTTTAAAAATGAAATAAGTACGTTTCTTCAAAAATGTTTTAATAACGTATTTACCATGTTTTTCTAGGAACAAATTCCGCAACATTTTTATGAAATTAAGTACTCTGATTTTTATAAAGCATAAACAAACCGGTCTTTTCTGGCCGTGATTTTGGGGATGTCATAGTTGGTATCAGAGCATTAGTTTAAGCGAACTAGGAATATGGTGTTATTTCTAGACTTAAACTTAGAATGGTAAGCAATGATTGTGAGGAGTGTGTTTAATAAAATTTAGGTAATACACCTGAATAGACACAAGCACTAGCTTATTTAGGGAAAATTCCTAACATGCTTTCATGTGCTAAATGATTTATGATATGCATTATATGATCGGATCAATGGTCTGTTGCCGACCGGATCTGGAAATTTTATGTGCTCAGGTTTCTAAACGCTTAATTACGATATTAGAATTGGCATGTAACTTTTTGGAGTAACAAGGAGGAATACGCGTCTAATTCTTCCTCTATCTATACTCTTGTCTCGATACACCAAACGCTTTCTTTGGAGAATAGAATGTCATGATAAGGACTTATAGAGTATTGAGTAAGTTGAGGAAATGAAAAGGCTTACGATAGTGAATGACACCTATCAGAAGAAATCATAAGAGTGGTATCTTGCCTTTAGAATATGTCATGCTGTACGTTTCGAGGAGTACAGTACGTCCGAAGTACACCTTCAATTGGCAGGATGATGGAATCATTGGCGCAATTCATGAAGTTGACCCATCGTATGGTATTTCCACCGAGCTGAAGCAGAATTGATGATTGAAGATACGCATAGAAGAAGTCCTAGTAGAGTCTAGGGAAAAGTTTATGATTGTTTGGACACATTTTTATGTGTTAAAATTTTTTTCTGATAATAACTTGGGAAAACTGCGAGACAATACTTGGGACGAGTATGAGTAGGTGTGAAAGGTAGTAGATGCATATACTACCGGAAGCACAGGACTCACGCTTGGATCAGGGAAAGTCACAAGGTTACCAAGAAACTAGTAATTGATTTCGATTTATTCAAGTGTGTTGTTACCATTGTTTCGGTAATGACTAAGATGATTGTTGATATTCCGACCCTAGTGGTCATATCAAATTGAGTCCGATTACGATGAGTATGTTACGTGGTTCGGAGAACCAAGTTTGATGTAGCACTGACTTAAGCCGGAAGAATTAATCAAAGCGATCAGTAAAAGTATCTCGACGGTTGCTAAAAAAACTGTACCTTTTAAGATGTAAATTAGAACACGAAGGAAGGTATAAACTGTTCTGGAAATTTGACTCTAAGAGACCTGAGTCTGAGCATTGCAACATACGATGAGAGGTCATTAGAATATGACACATCGGTCCATTGTATTAATAAAAGAACTTATCTTAAGTTCGTATCCAGTGAGGATCGAGATTGTGACTTGAAGGTCATAATTGATGGGTTTTGAGCATTCTAACACTTCCTAAGTGTACATGCAACCCTAATAACCTTGGATCTATGTTTGTCTAATTTGTCATGCAAAGTTGATTTCCAAGGTTATATTCCTATCTAGCATACATGGGGAACAATTTTAACATAAACTATAAATAGAATAACTTACCTTGTTGTTGCTTGTGTTCCTTGAAACCTTGTGAGCCTAGCACCCCAAGTGTGATGCCTCAAATGCTTCACACAACACCAAATGCTCTTGGAAGAACTTATGAGAGAATACTTACTTCACAAAAACGGCCAAGCCCTCTATTTCTTTAGTGTGTGTAGCCGATTTGGGAGGAGATCATATTACTTATATAGTGTTGACACATCTAGGGTTAAACCCTAATGTGTCATGACTCTTCATTTCCATGACCCATGGGTTTGTAACTCCCATGGAGCATCCATGGAGCATCCTATGGGTGGAACCCAACTTGATGATCCATGGAGCCTTTTAGCCCACTATACAAGATATGGATGATTTACTTAATCAACCCATATATTTAATTAGTTATCTTTTGATCACTTAATTAATTCTAAATTAATTCTTGATCAAACTAATCAAATAATATTATTATTAATATATTAGAACTTATAATATATTAATAATCTCCAAGCGTTATTTCTCTCATTTAGTCTTTCCAATTGCATGGTGCCATGCAACCCAAATGGACCATGCCGGGTCGGGTCAAGTACATACCAGAAATAGTTATGGACTTAGACACCTTATCCAACAGTCTCCCACTTAGATAAGTCTAGTAACTATTACTGCAAGTATGACTTCAGGAACCGATCGGCAATCGTAGCTCTTTACAAGGTTTCTCGAAACTTGAGAAGACGTTGGTACGCCATTTAAGATAAGTGATCATATAATCCTCTGTTCTAGATATCAGTCGGACAAATACATGGAACAATGTCTTACTTATTGTCCAACATTTGTTTCCTGATTTCCGATTTGTTTGACAAAGAACTTCATTGAACACATCAATTCAGTTCTGACTGGGCCCGATACATAGGTCAAAACAAAATCATCGAGGGGCCCAGATATCAGCTTCTAATCCAAGAAGGAACAGATAAACTTCGACTCATATGTTTGTTCTACTACTCATTGAATTACACACAAGAGCACGATTTTATAACATCGAGTTACCAATGCGTTTTTCGTACAATCAATGCATAACCAACTCGTAAGTAACAAACCATATCTCTAGGTTTAAAGACTTATATGATATTACCGTCTCACGATCACTCGAGATAGAATTCCATGAAGTGATTCCAGTGAGCGTGGGTTGAGTCCAATGCTCAGAACTTATGAGCACTCATGATTGTTGTAGCCTTGTCCCAGACCTCTACAACCAAACATGACAGTCTTGATTCATACCTACTTCCGACATATGACCGACTGTGGAGGTTTGAATAATATGTTATACCAAACAAAATTATTCTGGAAGTCAAAACATGCAAAGAAATATAGTAAACGATCGACAAGAGATAGTAACACTTTACTCATAAATAAAACACTTTTATTCATCATCAAATGTCAATTACACTTTACAAATTTCGATATTATCTAACTACTAAAGCTAATATCATCCTTCAGCCCTATGCTCCGAGCATGCTGGAGATGCTTAACCCGAGTCAGTCCCTTCGTGAGGGGATCTGCTGGGTTCTCATCCGATGATACCCTCTTTGCCACGAGGAGTCCTTCTTCGATCCGATGTCTGATGAAATGGTATTTTCTGTCGATGTGTCTGGATCTCCCGTGATCCCTTGGTTCCTTGGCTAAGGCAACAGCACTTTCACTATCACAGAAAATTTCCATCGGCTCTTTAATAGCTGGTACAACTCCAAGGTCTCCAATGAAGTTCCTCAGCCATAACGCCTCCTTTGCTGCTTCGCTAGCTGCAATATACTCTGATTCACAAGTAGAATCTGCCACTGTCTCTTGCTTGGAACTCTTCCAAGAAATTGCTCCTCCATTTAGGGTAAAGACCCAGCCCGACTGAGAGCGGAAGTTATCCCTATCAGTCTGGAAGCTAGCATCACTATACCCTACAACTCTCAAGTCATCACTCCCACCGAGGGTAAGGACCCAGTCCTTAGTCCTTCGTAGGTACTTGAGAATAGTCTTTACCGCAGTCCAGTGTGCCTTGCCAGGGTTCCCCTGAAACCTGCTAACCATGCTCAAGGCAAAGGCTACATCAGGTCGAGTACACGTCATAGCATACATGATTGAACCTACAGCCGAAGCATAAGGTATTCGACTCATTTCTGCTATCTCAGCCTCAGTGCTAGGGCTTTGTGTCTTACTCAGTTTGGCGTTACTCTGGATGGGCAACTCTCCTTTCTTGGAGTCTTGCATTCTGAATCTCTTCAGAATCTTCTCCAAGTAGGTACTTTGACTAAGTCCAATTAGTCGTTTACTCCGATCTCTCAAGATTCTTATCCCCAAAATATAGGCAGCTTCACCAAGGTCCTTCATAGCGAAACACTTTCCAAGCCAGGACTTTACTTCCTGCAGGGTTGGAATGTCGTTTCCTATGAGTAGTATGTCATCCACATACAATACCAAAAAGCTAACTATACTCCCACTAGCCTTGACATATACACAAGACTCATCTTCACTCCTAGAAAAGCCAAATTCCTTGACCTTTTCATCAAAGCAAAGATTCCATCTGCGAGGTGCTTGCTTTAATCCATAAATGGATTTCTCAAGCTTACACACTCTATTAGGGTACTCGTTACTGACAAAACCCTCTGGCTGACTCATGTAAACATCTTCAACCAACTTCCCATTAAGGAAAGCGGTTTTGACATCCATTTGCCAAATTTCATAGTCATGAAATGCGGCTATGGCTAACAGAACCCGAATAGACTTAATCTTGGCTACCGGAGTAAAGGTCTCATCATAATCCACTCCAGGAATTTGAGAGAAGCCCTTTGCAACCAGTCTAGCCTTATAAGTGTGTACTTTACCATCCATGTCGGTCTTCTTCTTGAAAACCCATTTGCACCCTACAGTCTTTCGACCTGGTACATTCTCAACCAAGTTCCAAACTTGATTGTCATACATGGATTGTATCTCGCTATCCGTAGCCTCTTTCCATTTGGCAGACTCGGGGCTTGCCATGGCTTCCTCGTAGCTGTTAGGGTCATCTTGACTTACTAGTGTCTCATCACTAATAAGTGTCTCACCTTCTGCAGTAATATGGAATCCATAGTAATGCTCAGGTGCACTCCTAACTCTCATGGAACGCCTCAGAGGTACAGATTCGTCAATTGGCTCAACAGGAGTTTCCTCCTCAAGTTGAGGGCTAGAGTTTGAAGTTCCTTCACCACTTGACTCTTGAATTTCTTCAAGATCAACTTGCCTCCCACTGTCTCCTTGGCTTATAAACTCTCTTTCTCGAAAGACTCCTCTTCTTGCTACAAAGATCACATTGTCACTAGGTCTGTAGAAGAGGTAACCAAAGGATTGTTGTGGGTAGCCGATGAAAATACACCTCTCGCTTCGGGGTTCGAGCTTATCATGAGTCTCGCGTCTCACGAAAGCCTCGCAGCCCCAAATCTTGATGTGGTCTAGTTTAGGTACTTTACCAGTCCACATCTCGTGAGGAGTTTTGGCAACTTTCTTTGTAGGGACTAGATTGAGGATATGGACGGCAGTCTCTAAGGCATACCCCCAGAATGAGATTGGTAGCGAAGCTCGACTCATCATGGAACGAACCATGTCCAACAAGGTTCGATTACGCCTCTCAGCCACACTATTCAACTGCGGTGTCCTGGGAGGTGTCAATTGTGAGACAATCCCACATTCCTTTAGATAGTCGAGGAACTCTGAACTAAGATACTCACCACCTCGATCGGATCGAAGCATCTTAATGTTCCTGCCCAATTGATTCTCGACTTCCTGTTTAAATTCCTTAAACTTCTCGAAAGTCTCTGACTTATGCTTGATTAAGTAGACATATCCATATCTACTGTAATCATCGGTAAAAGTCAAATAATAACGATTAGCATCCCTTGTGGCATGTTTGAATGGTCCACACACATCCGTGTGTATAAGGTCCAACAAACCTTCACTCCTTTCACACGAGCCTGTGAAGGGTGACTTTGTCATTTTTCCAAGTAAGCATGATTCGCAACTATCATTTGACTTTAGGTCAAATGACTCCAAGACTCCATCCTTTTGGAGTTGGCCTATGCGTTTCTTGCTTATATGTCCAAGACGACAATGCCATAATGATGCTTTATCCAAGTTATTATTATTAGTAGAATCAATACACAAAACATTATTTCCTAAATTATCTACAATAGATACAGCTTCATACACACCATCACAAGGTAATGCTTTAAAATAAAGAACATTATTAAAGAAAGCATTAATCGAACCAACTTCATTATCAAACGAAAAGGTGAAACCTTGTTTGTACAATGCATGAAAGGAAATAATATTTCTTGCCATTTCTGGCGAATAACAACATTTATTCAAATCTAAATTTAACCCACTACTTAGCGATAAAGTATAAACTCCAATCTTGGTGACAGGTGTAACTTTCCTATTCCCCATGATTAAGTTTATTCTTCCTTGCTCCACATTCTCACTTCTTCCTAGTCCCTACAAGTCACAACAAATATGAATACCGCAACCGGTATCAAGGACCCAAGATTTCGAATGGGGTGAGTTATTAGAAATGATAGTGTAAATACCTGCATGGTTGGGTTTGACTTTCCCATCCTTCACATCTTGCTGGTACTTTGGGCAGTTCCGCTTCCAATGAGCTTTTTCATGGCAATAGAAGCATTCAGCCTCTTTTGGGTCAGAAGAAGGAGTAATGAAACCTTTCTTGGTTCCACTTGAAGAAGAGCCATCAAGGGTCCGAGCCTTGGTACCCTTTGAAGATCTCTTTCTCTTCCTCCCTCGACTTTGCCCGATTGCCAAGACCGGAGTTGAGTCTGGAGTAGGAGTGATAGCAACCGACTTCCCCTTAAGACCTGTTTCTGCGGTCTTGAGAAGTCCCTGAAGTTTGCTGAGGGTGACCTCTTCCTTGTTCATGTGATATGTCATGCGGAATTGATCATAGCACGATGGTAAGGAGTGAAAAATGATATATATTGCAAGCTCCTCAGGGAAGTTCACATTGAGCTTCAGCAAACGATCCACATACCTTTGCATTTTCTGCATGTGGCTCGTGACGGACTCTCCGTCCTTCATCATGGTTGTTATCATGGAGCAGATGACTTCGTACCTCTCTTGTCGTGCACTTTGATGGTATCTTTCCATCAAATCTTGGTGCATTTCATAAGGGTAGAAGTCTTCATAAGACTTTTGGAGTTTAGCTGTCATGGTGGCTAACATGATGCAAGCCACCTTGGTTGCATCTCTCTCATGAGTATGAAAGGCAGCGATCTCCTGGGGAGTTGCAGTGGACTCGTCAATTTCCTTAAGCTCCTTGTCAAGGACATATTCTTTGTCCTCGTAGCGGGTAATCATCCTGATGTTTCTGATCCATTTGTTGAAGTTGGATCCATCAAAGGTGACTTTCCCACATAGACTCATAAGAGTAAAGGAGCCATTAGGATTCGAGCCATAAGCATTAGTTGAAGACATCTGAAAAAGAAGAACAAGTTTAGTTTATATTTAAGAGAGTCCTTAATAAAACACCCAAATGTAATATTAAGGCTAGGATCCAATCACAATATAATATAACTTAGAAGAGGTATGCCGTAATCTAAGCTATACCATATTTGAAAGGTAGGTGAATGACGATTCACCAATTTCCACCACTAAAACCGAAACATTAAATATTTAGTTTTTATTGGTTTTAGAAATTCCTAGATTCTTTGAGATCCAATGAACTTTTCAAAGGCATGTTTCAATCTCGGGAGTGCCCTCCAGGTTTTGTGACTGGGATGCTGAGGATCACAAAACGAGGTGTGAAGTAACCATGCAAATCACTTGGTACCCTTAAAGTTTATCACTCAATCGATGTGCCGGTAAACCACACACGCTCCACCGATACTATAATAAACCTTAAGTCACCCTTTACCTACCTTGTTAAGTCCAAGTTAGTGTGCCGGTTAACCACACACGCTCCACCAACGACTCAGACAAAGTGTAAAGTGTAATTTCATGGATTAGCACCTTATTCACATTTTTCCTAAAGTAACTAAGATTGGGAATTTAATAAACATTTAGTTACTTTATTATATTCATCATACTTTGAATGAGAATTTATAAGTCCTTGTCTTACCCGTTCGGCTAACGACCCTCCACCAGTCAAGCAAGCGGTGGGTGAGAATATTCACCCATTAAGTCACCATTTTATAGGCAACAACCTTATACCCACCTTATAGACCGGCTTCATGAATGAGGCGTACTAGCGGTAAGACGGCTTTATTCTTATACATATATATATAATTATTAAATTATCATAATATAAGTATAAGGGTTGAATTTTAACTTTTAAAATTCTAGGGGTTGGAACTAAAGTTTTAACTTAACTTTACTTGTTCCAAAACTTGAGGGCAAGTTTTGTAACTTTCAAAACTTTTCATTTCTTGTAACTTATGAGTTTAATAGAGTCATAAAATGAAGACTCTTCATTTTTATAACTCTTGTGTTTTCTTAATGGTTTTAACTCAAGTGTGACTCTTGGTTTTCCATAACTTAAGGATAAGTTATGGACTCCATTAAAACACATTATGATCAAGAATTAAACTACCAAATAGGTTACAAATAATTCCTATGATCATCTAAAACATCATAAGAACAAGAACATGACTATGAACACAATCAAAAATTACATAAAACTTTGTAATTTTTGATAACTAGTTGTTGTAAATGAATTAGCAAGACATTACACCACCAAAAACAAGTTTACATTTACTAAAACAGTTTAGGGTAATGTTTCTAATTCATTTTCCAGCAACTGAATCGAAATTCTGCACTCATTCGACCCTACTCGCCGAGTGCATGAACATGACTCGCCGAGTTGGTTGAAGATACACATGGACTCGACGAGTCCCCCTAATAGACTCGACGAGTCCATTCGCAGACAGCAAATTTTCGATTCTGTTGTCAACTTTTAAGCACAAATAAGAACAAACAAGCCTAGGCTCTAATACCACTGATGGGTTTTGAGCATTCTAACACTTCCTAAGTGTACATGCAACCCTAATAACCTTGGATCTATGTTTTTCTAATTTGTCATGCAAAGTTGATTTCCAAGGTTATATTCCTATCTAGCATACATGGGGAACAATTTTAACATAAACTATAGATAGAATAACTTACCTTGTTGTTGCTTGTGTTCCTTGAAACCTTGTGAGCCTAGCACCCCAAGTGTGATGCCTCAAATGCTTCACACAACACCAAATGCTCTTGGAAGAACTTATGAGAGAATACTTACTTCACAAAAACGGCCAAGCCCTCTATTTCTTTAGTGTGTGTAGCCGATTTGGGAGGAGATCATATTACTTATATAGTGTTGACACATCTAGGGTTAAACCCTAATGTGTCATGACTCTTCATTTCCATGACCCATGGGTTTGTAACTCCCATGGAGCATCCTATGGGTGGAACCCAACTTGATGATCCATGGAGCCTTTTAGCCCACTATACAAGATATGGATGATTTACTTAATCAACCCATATATTTAATTAGTTATCTTTTGATCACTTAATTAATTCTAAATTAATTCTTGATCAAACTAATCAAATAATATTATTATTAATATATTAGAACTTATAATATATTAATAATCTCCAAGCGTTATTTCTCTCATTTAGTCTATCCAATTGCATGGTGCCATGCAACCCAAATGGACCATGCCGGGTCGGGTCAAGTACATACCAGAAATAGTTATGGACTTAGACACCTTATCCAACAATAATTTGGAGTCTAACTTGAGATAGAGAGCGTATGCAAGATCGAGCACCGCCTGCAGTCAAGGAGTCTAAGAGTTAGATACTCGTTCGAAGAAACGTCGAAGTTATGACTTAGGATGAATAGATAACCAAAGTTTAAACGGTGTATGTGTTTCTATCCATGTGAATTTGTTAAAACCAAAGTTTACGACAAATTCAAACTCATATGGACCGAACTTTCTTAATCTTGATTTCTTGACTTATGGTAGCACAGCTGCCCACCATGTCTTCCAAGTAGTTAAGCAGCTCACCTTTTCCTATCAATGTAACTTTCATTGATTAAGGTGCCTTGCCTTTTATGCGTTCAAAATGAGAACTCATAGGACTCACATGCATAATTAACTCAATTGGAACAGCACATAATCAAAATATTGTCAACATGATAGGTTGTAAACCTCAACTCGTGTGCTAGTGATGATCGATAAGGTTTATTTGATTTGTTCTTCAAACCTTTAAAGACCATTAAGACTCCCACTGACTCCTTGATAGATAATATTCTCTTGTCAATAAACATTTGTTGACAACCAAATATTCAAGAGTTAGTGTAGCTTTTATCAAAACACTTCATAAATTGGTCCTAGTTGGCCTTTGTCTTATCCAAGACATCACAACTTTCCACATTTGATGAATGTTATAAACCTTTAATACGTTTCACTCTTTGTCACAATCTTAACTTTAAGACTTGTTATTGGAACGAACTATGCTAGACTTCTTGATTTAACCATTTCTTCAATCCTTGATTCATCTTCTTAAACATACAATTGTACTAAGACTCACTTAGAGGATCAATTGATATATGGTTCTTAATCATTAAGACCCATTATAAAGCATAAAAGCTACTCTCCCTTCTTCTTAGAATGGAGAGACATCTATCTTTCTGCCTACTTGATTCTTCTTATTCGTTCTACTATTGATCTAAACCCTTTAATCAATTCAGAATTACACTTAATATTGTAAGTGTAATCATATTTACTAAGACTTCAGTAAATCATGACGAATATCTTTGTTACTCTTATGGTGAACTTGATCAACAAACAACTTTGTGTACTCGATCTCCTAATCCTTCACTTGACACTTTGTCAACGAATTTGTCAAATTTCCAAATATGAAAATTCATCATGCAACCAAGTTGCGTGATTCCAAATTTCAGTCCAATTGAAACTTTGGGCGATGAGAAACTCTCCCTATTCGGTAAATTCTCGACATTTCCATAAATAACATAACTAAGAATCATATCCATTCGTTGTAGAAATATGCAAACATCAATTTTCATAACGATTTCATTGCTAGGAAGTAAACAAATAAATAAGTCAAAATTTATTTTATTTATAAAAGCAGCAGAAAAACATTTGTCCTTACAATGCAAAATCTATTGAAAACTATGTAAAAGGAAAATTTCTAACATAACTATCTAAGCTCAAAATCCAATCTTCAATTCCATGCGATCGAGATCCACCTCTTGTGATTAGATTCATCTTGCTCTCTTATCAAGCTTCCTTTCTTTTCACCGATCCTGCAAAACATTCAAATGCAATCTTATCACATCATGTATTTGATGGGTTTTAGCCATAAGAACTTTCCTATGTGCGCATGCAAAACCCTAATGCTTGGATCTAGGCTTTCTAATTAAACATGCTTTGAATCCAAGACTTCTAATGGCTAATTAGGTTAAATAACAACATTGAAATAGATCTAGAATCATACCTTTGAGTTCCTTGTTGATCTTGTTGTCTTGGAGCTTCTAGAGTCACAAATGTCACTCCTCTAATGGCTTTCAAACACCAATAACAAGCAAGATGATTTAGGAGAGATGAGAGGGGAGGAATTCCGCCAGAGTATCTCTACTTTAGATGGTGTGTCGAATTCCCTCACCCCTAGGGTCTATTTATACTTGTAGACTCCTTAAGGATTACAGCTTTAACCCTAATTGGATAACTTAGACTTTAAGTTGATCCATATCCTTTCCTTGATAACCCTATGGACGATTTTGGCTTATCCAAGCCCTAGAAATCGTCCATCCTATCTACGATAAGGATTTATAGTCTAAAGTGTAACTATCAAACAATTGACAGTTTATACCCTCTTATTTAATCAATCTCTTTAAGTCACCAAATTAATTCCAATTAATCTATGACTTATATTAATCAAATAACCATATATTATTCCTTATAATATTTACTCTCTCTTAACAAATCATCCATCAAGTTGCTATGGTGAAGGCAACCCAAAAGGACCATGCACAACCGGATCAAATACTTGCCTAATATAGTTGCAGCCTTAGACACTATTCCAACAGTCTCCCACTTGGATAAGTCTAGTAACTATACAAGTACAATTCGGTTTGCAATCGTAGCTCTCAAAGACGCTGTCAACTCTGATCTAATGAATCTTGTCCTTTAGATAAGGGATCGTACAGTCCTCTGTTAGATATCATGCTGACAATCCTATGGAATGGTTAGTCAAGCATTTAGATTTCTCGATCTCTGATTTATTTGACATAGAACTTAATCAAACACATCAATTTAGTTCTGACCGGGCCCGGCACATAAGTCAAATCAAATCATCGAGTGGCCAAGATATCTCTTCTACCCTCTTAGGATGAAATTTACAGATAAACTTCGACTTATATGCATTTACTTATCCATTAACCAACTATACACAACAATGCGTTTTATAACACCAAGTTACTGATGCGTTTTCGCATTATCAATGCACAACCAATTAACAAATAATAAATCATATATCTAGGTTTTAAGACTATATGATATTATCGTCTTGCGATCACCTTTTATATCGTATTCCATAAAGTGATTCCAGCAAGCGCAGGTTTATTCCAATGCTCAAAACCAGTTCATAAGCACTCATGAACGTTGCAGCAACCCTTGCTATGTCTAACACCATTTAGATATTCTACACACCAATTCATGACAATCTTCATTCATATCTACTCCCAACATATGAACGATTGTGGACCATTTGAACAATTTCTATTATTCTTAATAACCTTAATTATTCTGGAAGTCAAAACATGCAAAGTGAAACAATAGTTAAACTATTAACATATGACAATAACTTTACTCGTAAATAAAACTCCTTTATTTAATCATCAAATGTTAATTACATTTATCTATTATACGTTTCTAATACTATCTAATCTATACTAATATCATCCTTCAGCACAATACTCCTAGCATGCTGCAAGTGCTTAACCCTACTCAGTCCCTTCGTAAGCGGATCTGTTGGGTTATCTTCTGATGATATCCTCTTTACTACGAGTTGTCCTTCTTCTACATGATGTCTAATGAAGTGATATTTTCTGTCGATATGTCAAGATCTACCATGATCCCTCGGTTCCTTGGTCAAGGCAACCGCACCTTCGTTGTCACAGAAAATCTCCATGGGCTCCTTTATGGCCGGTACAACTCCAAGATCACCAATGAAGTTCTTTAGCCATATTGCCTCCTTCGACGCTTCGCTCGCTGCGATGTACTCTGATTCGCACGTTGAATCAGCTACGGTTTCCTGCTTGGAACTCTTCCATGACACTGCTCTTCCATTTAGGGTAAAGACCCAGCCCGACTGCGAACGGTAGTTGTCCCTGTCGGTCTGAAAGCTGGTGTCACTATACCCTCGCACCTTCAAGTCATCACTCCCTCCAAGAACTAAGAAACATTCCTTCATCCTCCGAAGGTACTTAAGGATGTTTTTCACCTCAATCCAATGTGCTTTGCCAGGGTTCCCTTGATATCTGCTAACCATGCTCAAAGCGAAGGCTACATCAGGGCGAGTACAAGTCATAGCGTACATGATTGAGCCAACTGCGGAAGCGTATGGTACTCGGCTCATTTCTGCTATCTCAGCTTCGGTACTCGGACTTTGAGTCTTACTCAACTTGGCATTTCCTTGTATCGGTAATTCTCCCTTCTTTGAGTTTTCCATACTAAAACGTTTTAGTACCTTCTCTAAGTAAGTATTCTGACTAAGTCCAATTAGTCTCTTACTTATTTCTCTTACTATCCTTATTCCCAAAATGTAAGAAGCCTCTCCGAGGTCCTTCATAGCGAAACACTTCCCGAGCTAGGACTTGACCTCCTGCAGAGTCGGGATGTCGTTCCCTATGAGTAATATGTCATTGACATATAGAACAAGAAAGCTTACTATACTCCCACTGGCTTTGACATATACACAAGATTCGTCTTCGCTTCGTACAAATCCAAACTCTTTGACTTTCTCATCGAAGCAAAGATTCCATCTGTGAGACGCTTGCTTAAGTCCATAAATGGACTTCTCAAGCTTACACACTCTATTCGGATGCTTCGGATCCACAAACCCCTCTGGCTGAGCCATGTAAACATCCTCAGCCAAATTTCCGTTAAGGAAAGCGGTCTTGACATCCATTTGCCAAATCTCATAATCATGAAATGCGGCAATTGCTAGCATCACTCTAATAGATTTAATCTTCGCAACTGGTGAAAAGGTCTCATCATAGTCAACTCCGGGAGTTTGAGTAAAGCCCTTCGCGACCAATCGCGCCTTATATGTGTGTACGTTCCCATCCACGTCGGTCTTCTTTTTGAAGATCCATTTGCACCCAACGGTCTTACGTTCGGGCACATAATCAACCAAATTCCAAACTTGGTTATCGTACATGGATTGGATCTTGCTATCCATTTCCTCTTTCCATTTCGCAGACTCCGGGCCTGCCATGGCTTCCTTATAGCTATTAGGTTCATCAAGATTTACTAGTGTACCATCACTAATATACGTGTCCCCTTCGGTAGTAATATGAAAACCATAAAACTGGGGATGAACTCTAACTCTATCGGAACATCTAAGAGGTAAGGATTCGTCAATCGGTTCAACCAGAGTTTCCTCCTTGGGTTGAATGCCAGCGGTAGAGGTTCCTTCATCTATTGATTCTTGAATCTCTTCAAGTTCGATTTGCCTCCCACTGTCTCCTTGGCTTATGAGTTCTCGCTCTCGGTAAACTCCTCTCCTTGCAACAAAGACAACATTGTCTTTCGGTCTATAGAAGAGATATCCAAAGGATGTTTGCGGGTAGCCGATGAAAATACATCGCTCACTTCGAGGTTCAAGCTTGTCGTGAGTATCTCGTCTTACGAGAGCCTCGCAACCCCAAACCTTGATATGTGCCAACGAGGGAGCTTTCCCTGTCCACATCTCGTGAGGTGTTTTGGCAACCTTCTTAGTAGGGACTCGGTTAAGGATATGGGCGGCAGTCTCTAAGGCATACCCCCAAAAGAAGATAGGTAGTCAAGCACAACTCATTATAGAGCGAACCATATCCAATAAGGTTCGATTACGCCTTTCTGCCACACCATTCAACTGCGGTGTCCTAGGAGGCGTCAATTGCGAAACTATTCCACACTCCTTGAGATAATCGTGGAATTCAAGACTTAGGTACTCTCCTCCTCGATCGGATCGAAGCATCTTGATTTTCCTGCCCAATTGATTCTCCACTTCATTCTTGAACTCTTTGAACTTTTCAAAGGTGTCTGACTTTTGCTTGATTAAGTAGATATACCCATATCTACTATAGTCATCGGTAAAAGTCACATAGAAGCGGTTCCCATCCTTCGTGGTTGATCTAAAGGGTCCACATACATCGGTATGTAGTAGGTCCAATAGCCCCTCACCCCTTTCACAAGTACTCGTGAAGGGTGACTTAGTCATCTTTCCAAGTAAACAAGACTCGCATGTGTCATCTTCCCTAAGGTTGAATGACTCCAACACTCCATCCTTTTGGAGTTGTGCTATTCGTTTCTTGTTGACATGTCCAAGACGACAATGCCACAAGGATGCTTTATCCATACTAGTGGAAGAATCAATATTCAAAACATCATTTCCTAAGTTATCAACAATCATAACAGTTTCATATATTCCATTACATGGTATAGCTTCAAAGTAAAAGACACCATTTAGATAAGCCAAAATAGAACCATTCTCATTATTAAAAGAAAATCTAAATCCTTGTCTATATAAACCATGAAATGAAATGATGTTTCTAGCCATTTCTGGCGAATAGCAACAATTGTTCAAATCTAAAACCAAACTATTCCTAAGCACTAAAGAATACACTCCAATCTTGGTCACAGGCGACGATCTTCTGTTCCCCATGATTAGATTGATCCTTCCTTGCTCTACATCCCTACTTCTTCTTAATCCCTGCACATTAGAACAAATGTGATAACCACAACCGGTATCAAGAACCCAAGAAATAGCATGATTAGAATCGTTAGATTTGATTGTGTATATACATGCGAAAGATGGCTTGGTCTTTCCTTCTTTGATCGCTTGCAGGTAATCCAGGCAGCTTCTCTTCCAATGTCCTATCTTGTGGCAGTGGTGGCACTCTGCCTCCTTTGGGTTGGAGCAGAGCTTAGCGGGATCAACTTTGGTCCCACTAGAAGAGGCACCATCTCGGGCTTTCACCTTGCGATAGTTATTCGATGAAGCTTTCCTCTTCTTTCCCTTCCCTTGAATAATAGCCAAGACAGGAGCAGCGGACGGATTGGGAGTAGGTGCAACAGACTTGTCCTTGAAGTTGCTCTCAGCGAATCTCAAGAGACCTTGGAGTTTGCTTAGGGTGACCTCTTCTTTGTTCATGTGGTAGGTCATCCTAAATTGGTTGTACATTGGAGGCAAAGAGTGAAGCACCATGTCGATCGCCAAGTCTTCACTAAAGTCAACATTTAACTTGCGAAGGCGGTCGACATACCTTTGCATCTTTTGCAGGTGCACGGTAAGAGATTCTCCATGACCCATCTTAGCGGAGATCATGTTAGTGAAAATCTCGTAACGCTCTTGTCTCGCGTTTTGGTGGTATCTTTCGAACAAGTCTTGATGCATCTCGTATGGATACATGTCCTCATAGGACTTTTGGAATTCGGAGTTCATGGTGGCGATCATGATGCAATGTACCTTCGTTGTATCTCGCTCATGAGTTTCAAAGGCGGTGATTTCTTCGGGAGTAGCAACTTCAAGGTTGATTTTCTCGAGCTTCTCATCGAGGACATACTCTTTATCCTCATAGCGAGCAATGGTGCGAATGTATCTTATCCATTCGCTAAAGTTTGTTCCATCGAAGGTGAGCTTTTGGCAAAGGCTCATCAACGTGAAAGAACTAGCAGCAGCGTTGTTTGCGTTTGACATCTTCAATTAGAAAAAGGACAAAGATAGATTAGAATAATAATCCCTAATTATCACCCAATAAGAAAATTAGGGCTAGGATCCAA
This sequence comes from Lactuca saligna, assembly GCF_052625555.1. Taxonomy (NCBI): domain Eukaryota; kingdom Viridiplantae; phylum Streptophyta; class Magnoliopsida; order Asterales; family Asteraceae; genus Lactuca; species Lactuca saligna. The sequence goes on along the minus strand of NC_136417.1, from coordinate 173,711,105 downwards.
CAATAACATTTACATACTAGAAAAGGGATGCCGTAATCTAACATGCAAATAAATTGAAGGTAAGTGAATGACGATTCACTAATTCTCCATTACAAAACTTAAACTATTAGTCCTAAGTGTTTTTGAGAATTCCTAGGTTCGGATGAGATTCATTGAAACTATTCAATGGCATGTTTAAATCTCGATATGCCCCTCTCGTTTGTGACTGGGATGCCGAGGATCACAAAGCGGGTGTGAATTACCATGCAAATTCACATGGTGCCTTCATTGTAACGATCACCTATTCGATGTGCCGATAAACCACACACGCTCCATCGAACTATGATAAACAATGAATCACCCTTTGCCACCTTCGCTTAGAACCAATTAGTGTGCTGGTAAACCACACACGCTCCACTAACTTCTTAGCAAGGTGCAAAGTGTAATTTCATGGGATTGCATCAATTCACTTTTCCTAAAGTAACTAAGATTGGGAAATTTTTAAAACGTGTAGTTACTTGGTATTTCTTATTATACTTTTAATGAGAAGATGAGGTTGCCCTATCCTACTCGTTCGGCTAATGACCCTCCACCAATCAAGCAAGCGGTGGGTGTGAGTGTACACCCATTAAGCGCCATTTTATAGGCCGCAACCTTATACCCACCTTATAGATCGGCTTCGTGAATGAGGCCTACTAACGGTAAGACTAGCATTTAGTTATACATATATATTATTCTAGTAATATCATATTAGTATAGGGTTGTATTTTAAAACCTTTCAAAATCTAGGGTTTGAAATTTAAGTTGTCTAAATTAAAACTTTTAATCACAAATATAAATTTCAAAACTTTAGGGTAGGTTTTAAACATTTAAAACATGAAGGATCAAATAACAAATAATTCCAATTAACAATTAATATCCTAATTATCTTTATTTGATTTATCCATGATTTCTTTTAAGATAATTATCAAAATAATTAATCATTTATCACATAAGGAAATTAAATATTTTATTAGATGATAAATATCTTTAATTAGATCAAGATTATAGTCATATATATCAAAAAAACGGATTAGGGTTGATCTAATATGATTAAGGTAAGTTTCCATAAGATAAACATGAAAAAATCCCGGTTTTGCCTAATCCAGACGCTCGGACTCGCCGAGTACAGGCCTACTCGCCGAGTCCACTTTGGAACTCGCCGAGTACATGACTCATTAACCCAAAATCGAATTTTGCAGGTTTGTTTCAGTTAATCAAGCAACAATTTAAAGAAAACCAAGCTAGGCTCTGATACCACTGATGGGTTTTAGCCATAAGAAATTTCCTATGTGCGCATGCAAAACCCTAATGCTTGAATCTAGGCTTTCTAATTAAACATGCTTTGAATCCAAGACTTCTAATGGCTAATTAGGTTAAATAACAACATTGAAATAGATCTAGAATCATACCTTTGAGTTCCTTGTTGATCTTGTTGTCTTGGAGCTTCTAGAGTCACAAATGTCACTCCTCTAATGGCTTACAAACACCAATAGAAAGCAAGATGATTTAGGAGAGATGAGAGGGGAGGAATTCGGCTAGAGTATCTCTACTTTAGATGGTGTGTTGAATTCCCTCACCCCTAGGGTCTATTTATACTTGTAGACTCCTTAAGGATTACAGCTTTAACCCTAATTGGATAACTTAGACTTTAAGTTGATCCATATCCTTTCCTTGATAACCCTATGGACGATTTTGGCTTATCCAAGCCCTAGAAATCGTCCATCCTATCTAGGATAAGGATTTATAGTCTAAAGTGTAACTATCAAACAATTGACAGTTTATACCCTCTTATTTAATCAATCTCTTTAAGTCACCAAATTAATTCCAATTAATCTATGACTTATATTAATCAAATAACCATATATTATTCCTTATAATATTTACTCTCTCTTAACAAATCATCCGTCAAGTTGCTATGGTGAAGGCAACCCAAAAGGATCATGCACAACCGGATCAAATACTTGCCTAATATAGTTGCAGCCTTAGACACTATTCCAACAGTATTAAGAATCAATGAATAGGAACTTAACGGAGTTAGATAGTGGATTTTACCTGAAGCGTAGTCATACTTTTGACTCTCCTATCTCTTAGATCTCTTAGGTAAATAGGGCAACTTCGTCTCCAATGCCCCTTCTCTTGGCAATAAAAGTAAATTGATGCTTTTGGAACAACACATGGAACTACTTCAGACATCACCTTTCTCTTATGATCAAACATTTCGATCATTGCATCTCTTTCATTGCCATTGTCTATATCCATAGAGGTCTTGAAGGCAGATTCACAACTCAACATTGCTTTTCTATTGCGCCAAACCATTGCTGATTCAGCAGCAATAAGCATATAGGTGAGATCAATAAGGGTCACGTCGTGGTTCATAATATAGTACTCTCTTACGCAGTCACTATACAAGTTAGGAAGTAACTGAAGAACCCAATCAATAGCTATCTCTTCACCGACAACGGATCCCATAATTTTTAACCTATCAATGTGTGACTTCATCCCTAAGATGTGTGCACACACCGACTTTCCTTCTTTATATTTACTTGCCAAAAGGGCTTTAGTGATATTGAACCTTTCAATTTTACAAACTTGTGGGTTAGGGAGAATAATTGGAGGAGGAAGTGAAGCATGATTTCTTGTTCCTCGATCGAATCGTGGAATATCATCTTCATGTGGAATGCTTGTTCCACGGGATTTGAGAAGACCATAGTTGTCGAACTTCGACATCTACAAAACGGGAGAAACAAATTCAAGTTAGTTGATTGATTGATTGACTCCTTAGTAAATCACCCAAATGAGATACTAAGGCTAGGACCCAACACAATACGCTACAACCTAGAAGAGGGATGCCGTAATCTAGTTGCAGAATATTTGAAGGTAAGTGAATGACGATTCACTAATTTCCACCGTGAAAAACGAAAAAGAAATGTAAGTTATAAATCTATGAAAACTCCTAGAACCTTTGAGATTTATTGAACATTTCAATGCCATGTTTAAATCTCGATATGCCCCTCTCGTTTGTGACTGGGATGCTGAAGATCACAAAGCGGGTGTGAATAACCATGCAAAGTTACATGGTGCCCTCACATGTTACAGTCACCTATTCGATGTGCCGGTAAACCACGCATGCTCCACTAACTTCTTCGCAAGGGCACAAAGTGTAATTTCATGGAATTGCATCAATTCACTTTGCCTAAGTAACTAAGATTGGGAATTTGTAAAAACATTTAGTTACTTTTGTATTTCATTATACTTATAACGGAAGGTTTCGTCCTATCCTACCCGTTCGGCTAACAACCCTCCACTAGTCAAAAGTGCGGTGGGTAAGAGTGGATACTCATTCAATCGCCATTTTATAGGCAATTTCCTTAAACACCCCTTATAGACCAGCTTCGTGAATGAGGCCTGCTAACGGTAAGACTGACTTTTACTCATACATATATATATATAATGTTAGACTTTTAATGTTATATATAGTATAGGGTGCATTTTTACACTTTTAAAATATTAGGTGGTTAACTTTAACAATTACACTTTTAGTTCAATTAAATGGTTAACCTTGACTTTTATGGATTTATTAAGTCTCTTTTAATTATACTCCTTAATTAATTAATAAAACCATCAGGGAGTATTTGAACTTTTCAAAAAATTACTAGGGTTTTAGAATTTATCATTCCTAATTAAACTTTTAATCAACTTTTAAATTCCAAAACTTGAGGGAAAGTTTTGAAACCTTTTTCAAAACATTAGGGTTTTAACTATTTAAATTTCAAAACTTCAAAACTTTTGGGTTCAAATTTAAAGTATAAAACCTAAAGGGGAAAATATGAAACTTTTCATAACAACAAGGATCAAATAACAAATAATTTTAAATTAACATTTAATCACATAATTATCCATATTTGATTTATTTAATGATTTATTGCAAAACAATTTATCAATTTACTCAAAATGATTAATCAATTATCTTATAAGGAAACAATTATCTTATTAATTGATAAATATCTTCATTTAGATCAAAAATATAGTCAAATATATCATATAATCGGATTAATATTGATCTAACATGATAAGGTAACTATCCATATGCAAAAACAGCAAGAAATCCCGAGATAAGCACTATCTGACGAGTTGACTCGTCGAGTCAAGCCTGGACTCGGCGAGTTCAGCTATGGACTCGGCGAGTCCAGCCTCTAGAACATCAAAAAATCAAATTTTTTAGATATTCAATGCATCAATACAATTGAAACCTATCAAGGCTCTGATACCACTGATGGGTTTTGGGCATAACACATCCTATGTGCTCATACAAACCCTAATGCTTGGATCTAGGTTTCTTTATTGTACATGCTTTGAATCCAAGACTATAAACCCTAATTCTAGCATATGAAAATCAGTTTTAACATATAATTAGGTTTAAAATGTTACCTTTATTGTTATGTAGCAATAACAATCCCAATTCCTCCTTGAATTGACTTTCGAATGCTTAAAGTCACAAGTGTCACTCCTCTAATGGCTTACAAACACCAAGAGCAAATGGAGAAGGTATAAAGAGAGAGGAGAGAGGTAGGAATTCATCCTTAGGACTTCTTGGGAAGGCTTAGACGAATTCATGAGCCTTAGGGGTTTTATATAGGTGTAAAGATTAGGGTTTTAGTCCTTATCCTTATCTAGTTGCTTGCCCACCAAGTAACCATAAGATAAGTCTTAGAAACCCTTATCCTAGTCGAATTCTAAGGCCTTATCACCTTAGAATCGTCCAACCCATTAATAAGATAATCCTTATCTTATTTTGTAACTATCACATAATTACAAATCAGCCCCTCTAGTTTAATTAATCACATTTGATCACAAAATTAAATCCTAATTAATTATTGACCAATATTAATTAAACAAATATGATTTCTCCTTTAATATATTATTCTTATAACATATTAATAAATCATAATAACCTCTCTCTCTCTATTTATTTCTCCAATCAAGTTGCTTTGGTGAAGGCAACCCAAAAGGACCATGCACCATCGGTTCAAGTACATACCAAAATAGTTATGGACTTAGACATTAATCCAACATGTCTTATGAGGTTCGATATACTTAGTTCACTATAAACATTGCTCTGATACCAATCTATCATACCCCCAAACCGGAACGGCGGAAACGTTCGGGGGAGGATGACTTCATGTGGTAACGTGACAAATGAATACATAGTAAAGACAGCAATACAATCATCATATATATAATTGAAAGGTTACATTGTTAAAAAGAGTACATGTTCAAAAACAATTACAATATGATGTAAAAATATGAAATTGAACTAGTGTCGCAGCGTTCCTTCTTCAAAAGTTGTTTAGTACCTGTAATTACTGAGTCCCTGGGACATACAAGTAGTTTTGAACGAGTAGATCAACATTTAAGCTGGTGAGTTTCATAAGCATTTAATGATAGTATTTGTATGAAAATGAAATGGTTCATTTTTGTTCGTTAGTCTCTAGAAAATCCCATATTTCCTACTAGTATAAATGTAGCCTTAAATCAAGACCAATATATGATAAAAAGTTAATGTGTTTTCCATCTATGAGTAGTGGTTAGAAGTTCCAAACTTATATCACAATTGGGTTTTCATGCATAAAATAAATGGACTTATGTAAGTATAAAACCTCCATTATATCTGAAAACCCTCGTAAATCAATGTGTTTTTAATACTCTATGTGAGTTTGATAACCATGTTACTGACAAAAAATGCCTATACACAACGTTCTTCTGGCGTTGGAATGTTCTGACGTTTGTCACCCCAAATGGTGTATTGTAGCTAACAGTCAGGGCGTAGGGTTGTCAAGCCCTTATAGATCTATACACAAACACCATGCTCCCCCTCCAAGGGATTCTGGTATATAATACAGGACTTGAAATGTGTACTCGTGCGTACGTGAGGTTTAATGTCTCACAAAACTTAGTATAAAAGAGATTTACGTGTGAAAATGTTCGTTTGTTATTGTATATGAAAGTAGCTTCTTGAAATAGTATTTCCATGTATGTAAAAGTTCGTAGTATTCTCGTAAAACTATACCTATTATAGTTTCCTAAAAGTGTGTTTCGTTTGTATAATAAACCCTTAATGAAAATGCTCACATGTTATGAAAAATATAGTTTTTGTAGTGCCAAAACCGACACCCATAAATATAGTATAAGCAGAGTGTCTGATTTATATAAATACATAAATCATTTCTCATTTCAAAAGATAAAATGTTGTCGTGGTATATTCCGTTGATAAAACGCGTATAGTGAAAGTTTATATAACAGACAATAATAATCGAGTGTTTTACTTGTATTCCCCCCCTAAAAAGCATATAAAAGTACTCATAAAACATTTAAATGTGTGAATTATAGGGGTATTAACTCACTTGAAAGATCGAAGAAAAGCGAGATGATAACCGAGCAGAACTTCGACTCGAGAAAGTGGATTTCCTCGGGATCCTCGGGAATCTCAGGAGCACAAACGACCTTCGGGACTTGAGCAAAGTGATCGGGGCTTCGGGTTAGCACGGGCACAAAAAATGAGGCAAGAACGCAAGAGAAATGAGAGAAATGGTGCCCTTTCTTCGGAACCCTCGCATCCCTTTTATAGGGGCTGGGAACCGCCTCGGTACGTTGGGCGTACGCGTGTACGCTAGGCGTACGCGTGCGTCATGTATGACCAAATCCTCGACTGCCTCGGAGCTCGGATGGGATGGGTCATAGCCTCGCATAGGGCGCGACGTGGACAATCCGAGGCCAAGGCCTCGAGTACCGCGTGACTCAGCCTTCGGATAATACCGAACATTTCAATAAAAAAATATATTTATTATTTAATAAACATTGAAAATTCATATCTTCTTCATACGAACTCCGTTTTCGACGTTCTTTATATCCACGCGTAGGTGAGACCATAATCTTCAATTTTCGTTTAGATCCCATCGGCAATTTTGAAATTATTTTTATTATTTATTTTTAAAAGGTCGCGGTAAGAAAATTTCTTTAGAAATTCATAACTTCTTTATTTGACATCAGTTTTTGCCAGACTTTTTACCACTGAAATACCATTGTCGAGACCTTCGATTCTCGTTTAGGTCATTCCGGCCAAACGTTGCTCGATCTCCGATTCAAGTTTTTAGCTGTCTGTCGTTTAAGCCGAACTTGGAAAATTTCTAACTTTCTTATACGAAGTCGGATTTGGGCGTTCTTTTTACGTACGATCACGGTTTAATGACATCTAACATCATAGGTAATTTAATTAGTGATTTTTGGATGTTTTATTTTCGAAGTAAATTTTATTATGACGAACGTGGTTACAAAACTTGGCTTTTTAGGTCGTTTACATATAGTTGAAATATCGGGTTGTCACACGATCTTAGAGAAGTGCTGAATGAACCTCCTGTTGTAACTTGCTAGGCCTAAGAATTTGCGAATTTATGTGGGTGTTGTCGGGACTGCCTATCCTTCGATGGCTTTGACCTTTGAAGGACCCACATGTATTCCTTCCTGACTAACAACATAACCCAAAAAGTTCATGCTACGGAGCTAAAACTCACACTTGGAAAGTTTTGCATATAGCTTTTCAGTTCGCAGGGTTTCCAAGATTTGTTAGAGATGTTGGCCATGCTCTTCTTCTCTTCGGGTATAGACTAGAATGTCTTCAATGAAAACAATAACAAAGTTGTCGAGGAATGGTCGGCATATTCGATTCATTAGGTCCATGAATGCGGCAGGGGCATTCATTAGACCGAAGGGCATTACGATATATTCATAATGTCCGTAACAAGTTCGAAAAGCGGTTTTGGGAATATCTTCTTCCCGGACCTTGAGTTGATGGTACCCAGATCGTAGATCTATCTTAGAGATGTAACTAGCTCCTTGGAGCTGGTCAAATAGATCATCGATTCGTGAGAGTGGATAGCGATTTTTGACAGTGAGCTTGTTTAGCTCCCTATAATCGATGCACATCCTAAAAGATCCGTCCTTCTTTTTTACAAAGAGAACCGGAGCTCCCCATGGCGAGTAGCTGGGTCGGATGAATCCTTTGTCCATGAGTTCGCTGAGTTGGCTGGACAATTCCTGCATCTCAGCAGGAGCTAGTCGGTAAGGCGATTTAGCGAGGGGAGTTGCTTCTGGAACAAGATCAATTCGGAATTCAACTTATCTCTCTAGGGGTACTCCAGGAAGATCTTCAGGAAATACGTCTGGGAATTCACGTGCTACTGTGCTTGGACGTCTCAAACGTTAACCTCTTCCTTGGTTTTATCCACTATATGTGCCAGGAACGTCAAACGTTCTTTCACAGATGCTTTTGTGCCTGGACGCACGGGATGAGGTGAAGGTTCGTGCTAGGTTTGTCTTCGTAAATAACTAGGCTTTCGTGATCAGGAAGGTGAAGGCGAACGGCCTTCTCGTGACACATAATTTCAGCATGGTGGGGGCATAACTAGTCTATGCCAATAATCACATCAAATCTGCTAATGGAAACATGCATTAAGTCTATTCGGAATACGTGATGATTTAGAGTTAGGGTATATCCAATGTAGACTTCCCCAGTGGATTCGGTTTTCCCATTGGCCATTTCCACCGTAAAGGTTTCATTGGGCTTCTGGGGTTGTTGTTTTAACAAATGTTTAAACTTATTGCTCACAAAACTTCGCTCTGCTCCGGTATCAAATAGGATGCATGCATAAGTGTGGTTTAGGAGAAACGTATCGGTAACAACAATGGGATCCTAAATCGCTTCTCCCAGACCCATGGTCAGCACCCTACCTGTTCCTCCATTTCCGGGATTGTTGTTGTTGGGGCAGTTTCAACGGAAATGCCCAGTCCTTCCGCATCCATAGCAAGTGTTGCTAGGTCCTGCATTGTTGCCACCATTGTTAGTGTTGTTGCTGTTGCGGTTATTGTTGTTATTGTTTCCTGGTTGTTGGTTCTGAGGAGGGTACGTCATGTAGTACTTTGTCGTGTGCCCCTTCCGATTGCAACTGGTGCACTGCATCTCTCTGCATTCTCCATTGTGATGGAGACTGCACTTGTTACACTTGGGAAGATTACCAGAATAAGGTCTAGGAGCACTTGGAGCAGCTGAGGCTGGAGCATGTGGTGTGGATGGAACTTAAGTGGTCGCAACATTAACTGCCACTGTTTGCTGCTTCTTGGACAATTCGTAGCCTTGACGTCCCTTTCTCTTGTTGTTCCCATTCTTGCTATCATTTTCCTTCTTAGCTTCAGTCTGCACTAGCTTCTCACCCTTCTTGTTGTTGTGGTCATACAACTTCTTGGCCAATCTCTTTGCACTGTCGAAAGTTTCGGGATTTGCAGCTATCACGTTTCCTTGGATCGGGGAGGTTAGTCCCCAGATGAATCGCTCGACCTTCTTACCTTCTTAGGTAATCATGCCAGGGCACAACAAAGACAATTCGCTAAACCTTGATATGTAGGCATCTATATTAGCGTTCCGGACAGTGAGATTCCACATGTCTTGTTCCATTTTATGAATTTCACCACAAGGGCAATACTCAGCCATCAACATTTCTTTCATCTCTGTCCATGGCATGGAATTGGCTACGGGGAGTGTCATGGCTTCCACGTGTCTGTTCCACCAAGTGAGTGCTTGGTCAACGAAAGTGCATGGGGAAAACTTCACCTTCATCTCCTGAGGACAATCACATATCTTGAATACTGATTCCACCTTCTCAATCCATCGTTTCAGGGTGATCATTCCTCCAGTGTCGTTAAAAGTTCGTAGTTTGGCATTGGTGAAGTCTTTGTAGGAACATGTTTTGGTGGGTCCTTGATTCATCTCGTTGTTCGAACTTCCGACCCCTTGTCCGTTGACTCCTCCATTATTCCCTTGGTGAATTTGTGCCATTGTTGCGGTTACCGCAACAGACACAGCTGCTTGGAATGCAGCTGAGTCGACTTCGGGTGGGTTTGGCCAAGGGTTTCCGCGAGTGGGTCGTTGAGGAATCTTTATTTCATGGAACAGAAAGATGTTGAGTGTATGTGGTTTTTGTGAGGTTGTGATCCTATAGACTAGGTGCCTGGCACAAACTTAAGTATTTCTACAATTTAGCATACAATCATGGATACGTAACACATAGCAGATTATAACATTACAATAAAATATGTAAAATTTTTCATTACTATTACCCGCACTTTGATACATGAAAATTTTGCTCGAAAGAGCATACATAAGTGGTACTAGTTTGATAGCATAACGGCTCTATGAGTAGTGTAGTCACTTAAACATAGAGTTAGGGTACATAGCATAGATCCTAATGACATAGTACAAAAAACAGATACGGCTAATTCCTAATCACGGTGAGATGTGGCCAGGGGTGGTGCTGAGGAAGTGCATGCTCCCTGAAGACTAGCCACCTGTCGTTCTGTGTCCCGGAGTCGGGACTCCCACCTCAACTGGCTCATGTGGAACTCTCGAAGGACGTCTCGTGTCTCCTGCCCTGCACGCTTGACCCTAGTCCACATCTGACGTACCTGGTCGGCAGTGCTCTGAGCTAGATCGCCGGTGTTCCGTAATCATCTCACCATGACCGGAAGGGCTCGATCAGCCGGTACTCCATCCCTCAGGTCAAATAACTCACGTGTCATGCCGAATGGGGGGTCGCTTTCCCTACTATCTGCTCCACCTCCGAAGATCAATACCCCAGGGGGGTGTAGGACCAGTGGGGCCCACCTGGTAAACGGGCACCCTAATCGGGTAAGGGGGTTGATGACTTCGGACACCGCGTCGAAATCACCTCCTTTGTTATCGTTGGGTTCCTCCTTGAGGCTTCCTCAGGCTCTTCTTCCAGCCATCCGTTATTTCCCTGGTTAAGGAAGTAAGGATCTCCGGGGTGATGGAAACCAGCCATGCTGTCTGCGAGAGTGTGTGAATATGCTAACATTATTCCTAAGACGCTACAACTATTGTATAGATTGAATGGATGTTCTCTTCTTGGTGATAAAGGGGTATGTTTTTAGGTTCCCTAGTCATCACGATTTCCTCAGGACATGTGATAGTTGTACCTTGGAGGAAATGTAGTTGATCAGGCCACATCCACTCCTTGATACGACTAAGAACAGTCCTAGCTTAACCGAGATACTAGCGTTATCTTGTTTGGTTCGGTATTATGTTCTTTTTCCTAATACAAGTAAGGGTGTTTTTATTGTTATGTTTTATTTGTTTTGTTTAGAGTTGTGTTAGTCCCTCTTTTTGGTTTATAGTTGCATATCAAAGTGTGGTTAGATATGCTAGTTCACTATAAACAGAGCTCTGATACCAACCTGTTACACTCCCGAACCGAATGGCGGAAACATCTGAGGGCTCTTGTGACTCAAATTGAATACCACCACAATGAATATACATGAATCATAACACAAATCATCACCATGAATTGGAATATTACAACTGTTATTGTTTACATTCAGTACATTGTTTTAAACATTACAATTCCATAACATAGACTGTCTGATAGATAATTTAAGCAAAACACCATGACATTTCCTGATACTTATTCTTCGGCTTACCTGTTACCTGAGAATACAAGTTATTTTGTAAAAACATCAACATATGAAATGTTGGTCAGTTCATAAGTAAGGTTATGGAAAAATGATTTTTGTGAAGTTTCAAAAACCCAGAAAATCCGATATTTTCTGAAAAGAGTATTTGTTTATAAAAAGTGTGAAGATCCGTAAATATGCTTGTCGATTTTGAAAACATGTATAATTGTTGAACTTTTTATACATCACATAGGTGAAAATGTTGAACTTTCTGGGAAAACTCGATGTTTTCCCAATACGCAAATTACATTACTTGTTTATTGTTATACCGATACGACGAATGTTTTTGATTACCCACGTGACATTGGATTAACTAGGGTTTGTGAGTTGTTACAATCACGCATCAATGAAAATGACTACTTTATAACTACAGGTTACGAACGATCCTTAAGGCATCGTCCGTACTACTCACATAATCCAACCACCCTGACTTCTCTTAATTAACGCCACAAATCTGTTTACTTGAATTCTCATAAGTCGGTCAACCGAGGAGAAAGGAGGGTACGAAGCCCACTTTATTTCCATAAGTTATTCAAGGCTATCGGGAATGCGAAAAGCACTTGGGCCAACTCACATTTAACTTCTCGACCTCACTAGCAGTAATAATGGACCATTAGGGCCCAATAGCACAATAGAGTTATTCAAAGTCCTTTTACATTTAATTGGGTCATAGGAGGCCCATTCACATGTAAGTGCGTTCCCTTCGGGTCCAAAGATCAGGTTATTGGGCTAGCAAGGCTGAACAAGCATGATTTGAAACTTTCAAGCCCAAAGTTTGAATGTTGACTCATCATAGTTATTGCGTGTTTGTTGAAATACTTTGGTTTATTGATTTTTGTTTTGTTATTGATTAAAGACCGAATCAATTCGTTTTGTAACAATATTTGTTATTGAGAGTGAATTTGTTTTCCCGTTTTGTCGGTAGTCATGGATCATGTATTTTATCTTAGTGAATTAATTTGTTTAAAAGTAAGATTTTTACCTTTTTCACAACCTTTCTTTTATAAAAATAGCACTTTTAGTCCTTTATATAAACGAATTTCATTTTAGTCCTTAAAACATTATTTTGACACTTTCGTGTCATAAACTTGTTGAAAAGACACTTTTAACCCAAATTTATTTTGTAAAATGCTTTATCCCTTCCAGAATGATGTTTTCTCGGTTAAAACCCCTAGTTACGCAACTTTTACAGTTTTGGCCCAAAATAGAAAAATTTTACAATTTTGATCCTTTTTGAATTTGAAAAGCATTTTTGACCTTTGAAATTGTTTTAATACACTTCAGATCCCCTGTCTTATAGAAAATTGCATTTTCAGCCCCTCAAACTTAGAAATCTAGCATTTTGAGGCTTATTGGGCCGAAGAGCCCAAATCTAGGCCATTAGGTTCAAAATTTACACTTTAAGTCCCTTAAAAATGTTGTGTTCAGAAAAATTATTATAAAATCTGTTTGGAACCTTTTGAGCCTCCAGAAACTATAGATTTGTCGGTTTTTACCCTAAGTTTTGTATTTTTGACATTTGAAGCCCTAAAATGTGTTTTATGTTAGGATATGTTCACCCTAACCTCATAAAATTTTTTTGTTGACTTGATTAGTGTATAATAACTTAAGATATGTTTATTTCCATTCTCATGCCTTAGATTTTGGTTTTTACACACTTTTTGATAACATATTCATCACAAAACACATGATATCACACACATACATGCATCCAATCACACATAGCATACATTTACACATAGATCTACACATTTACTTGTATTATCCCCCATAAAACTCATAAAAACCAAAAAGGAAGGGGTATGAAACTCACCTTGGGTATGGTTTCGGTTTTGGAAGGAAGAGATGAAGAAGAATTCGATCCTAGCAACCTTTCTTGGAGGATCTCAAACTTGGATGCTTCTAAGGTGCAAGATCATGAGTTTGAATGAATTAAGAGATGATTCTTGAATGAAAGGTGTGACAACCCGAAGTTTAACCCGTTGCTGTAACCGTTTCCGTTAATAAGGATTATTTTTATTTAAAAATCTTTCCGTTATCTTTTGATCAATTTAATTTTATTTTGACTTCTAGTGTTGGAAAACATTAGAAAAATGTTAAAATATTCATTTTAAAAATTAAAATTCCGACCAACTTGAGTTACGGCAAAATTTACCCGGTGCGACCACAAGCACCGTCTAACGGCAGTATCGAGTACAATTCCACCGGGCCACAAACTCAACCCCTATATAAAGGATTGAGTGACATCATTTTGAGGCTTTTTCCCTCTCTCTAAAAACTTTATCTCTCTACACTCTCTTTCTAGAACTCGAAATTGACTCAAAACCCCATTTCAAGCATCATTTGATAAGAAATCCATCCTAAACTTGTTATCTAACATAATTGGTTTGCAAATTCATGTTGGAATCACCGAAAACACATATGAACATATGTTTATGGTCTAAGAACCCTCGTTAGGCCGTGAACACCTCATATGAGGGTTTTGAAGCCTCAAAACCCCTCCAAAACACTTCTAGGGCCTAGATTCGACCTAGAAACTTGCATGCATGGAATAAGGACCCAAAAATCATGAAATTTGATGTATGAACATGAGTTTACTGCCCAAGAACCTTATTGGACCATAAACCCCCATGCATGAACCATAAACACCTCTTAAGGTGTTAAAAATGCCCTTAAACACCACCACAAGCTTCCAAACGTGTCTAGGACCTTCTACTTCATCATTTGAAGCACCAAATCATACAAGAAGGGACCAAACATGATTTTATAGTTCAAGAACATGATTGGACCGCAAACCCTCAATCTTAGACCTTAAACACCATTTTGGGTGTTAGTTTGCCGCTAAACACCTTCAATGAACTTCCATGAGTGCATATAACCGTATAACCCTTCAAGAAATGCACCAAAACATCCATAAATGAGAAAAACTAGAGTTTACGGTCCAAGAACATTCTTATACCGTAAAATCATCTTCTTAGACCATAAACTCTTCAAATGGGTGTTTAAGTGCCCTTATCACCTTAAATGACTTGTAAGTTTGACTATAATCACATGTGATTAACCTACAAACACCAACACCCATTGATCTTGGACAAACATGAGTTTACGGAAGTAAACTCTTGAGTTTAAGGTAGTAAAATCCCCAAGAACATCTCCTTAGACCTTAAACTCATTTCCCAAGGCCATTTCAAATCCCGATCACTTCCTAAGCCATGAAATCGACCCTAGAACCTTCCCGTGTGCATTGTATGACCATTTGGCATCCAAGAACCCACCACCCATGAGTTTATGGCCGTAAACTCATGGGGAATGAGTCATTAGAACCGTAAACCCTCTTATGAGTTTACTCTTGAGGAGTAAACTCCATATCCGAGCCTTATACGTCCCTAGATGTCACCCGGGTCACTCCAAACACTTGATTTGAGGTGTTTTTGCGTCTTGGAGTGTATAATCATATCTAATTAGTGATTTAAAGTCTAATTAAATACATTTTCGTATCATTTCATATTACATAGGAACCTCACGCGTTATCAAGCCCCAAACCGATACTTAGCGTCCAATCTGACACGCTTCTCGACCGGTGAGTTCATACCCCTACCCTTTTTCAATGGTTTTTAAATGTTTTCAGGGGGGAATACAAGCAAAAGTATAATGATACCTTGTACTTAAATTCATTATTTCATTTTAAATGGTTTCATAATTCTCACACTTTTAAGAATTGAAAACTTACTTACAAACTGTTTTAACTCGCAGAGTTGTTTGTTCAAACCGATTTTCAATTCGTATTATATACTGGTATGTTGTATACTTTACAATTGATTGTTCACACTTATATTGATTGAGATTATAAATCATATGTAAAGTATGTAATAAAATACCCTAGGCACCAGTATAAAAGACAGACACCATTAGGAAACATAAATCAATCGTAATGTCCTTACTAACACACCTAGGCTCGAGTGTAAAGGACAGATACCTTTAGAATACATAAAACATTGTAATGTCCTTAATAAAACACCTAGGCTCGAGTGTAAAGGACATGATCCATTAGAACTTAGATAGTCATAGATACTACTTCCCTAGGCACGAGAAGTAAAGGGAAATCTTAAAGGTTGGAGACACGTCCTTTGTAACACTTCCTTGGCTCGAGAGAGTGGAGGACTACCCCTGTAACCAGAATCTTTGAACGTAGGAGAGCGTGGCTTGAGTGTGTAGATTTATATGGGACTGACAATCCCACACCTGGCTGCTAGCTACAGCCGAACCGAAAGGTTCAAGGGTGACGAAAGTCATAAAGGATATTGGCCCTGGCCCAAGTCATATCTAGTCTGAAGTGTGGTTAAGGACTCGCAATCAAGATTATTAAGGCTTTACACTTATTTATTAGTTTTATGTACGTAATAAAACTAATGTACATTTGAACATAATCGGAATCAGTAACAGTTCACACACACACATATTTAGGAAAAACATGGGGTTTTCCTGCGGATAACATTGATCATAATCGGAATCGGTAACAGTTCACACAGACACGTTCAGGAAAACATGGGGTTTTCCTGGGGATAGCATTGATCATAATCGGAATCGGTAACAGTTCACACACACACATTCAGGAAAAAATGGGGTTTTCCTGGGGATAACATTGATCATAATCGGAATCGGTAATAGTTCACACATACACACACACATTCAGGAAAACATGGGGTTTTCCTGGGGATAACATTAAACATAACCACGTTTTACAGAATACATCTTTTATGTTGATAACCAACATTTAGGAAAGTATGGGACTTTCCTGGGGAATGCTTACATAACTAGAAAAGTGTAATAAACTGGATAACTTTACATCTTTCACAATCGGTAACACATAATCAGGAAAGTATGGGACTTTTCTGAGAATACATTGGTACATAACCAGAACAATATATCGAACCAGATAACCTAACAGTACATTTTTGCAAGAGTAAACGTGTTTTCAGTGTACAACTTTACTTTACATGTTGAGAAACAATAACCAATCTTTTTAAGAAAATATGGGATTTTCTTGGTTAACCACTTTTTCAGGAAACCAAAGGAACTCGTTCTTTTCATAAAACAAAACGCTTATGAACTCACCAGCTTTATGCTGATTTTTAAACCGCTTGTATTCTCAGGTCCGCGTTAGAGAGGTATCCGACGATCCCTTTTGGCGAAGGCGGAGTGCGTAGAAGACTCGTCTCATTTTGTTCATATATACTATGTATCACACTTGTACAATTTACTTTTGAAACAAATGTAAACTTTTATATATGTAATGTAATGGTTGTTTACTTTGCTTACTATGCACATTGGTTTGATACTCAACATGGAGTCCGCCCCAGAAATGTTTCCGCCTTCGATTTTCGGGGTGTGAGAAAAGGAAATAGCTAGATTATGGATCTAACATCAACTTACCTTAGATGATGTGTTTATGGGTTAAATCTCCCTGAAAGCTTCCTTAATCTCGAAAATATGGAGAGGAGTGGAGAGAGTTTTCTTGAGAGAATTGTGAGTGAAGTGTGTGTGTGTGTGTGTGTGTTTGTTTGGATTCGGCCGAGAGGGAGAGAGGGAGAAGAAGAGAGAGTGAGCTTGCGTGGAAAGATGTGAAGTGCATGGATGTTTGAAGTGTAATGCCTAGTTATCCCCCATACAAAAATGATGTGGCATGCATGAAGTCAACTCTTCCCTTTCTCTTTGGCTTGGACCGAGATTTGGAGAGAAAAAAGAAGGAATTGGGCCCTTAAATGCCTAACTCCAAATCATAGCTAATTTAGATAACTATTGGCCCAAAATAAATCAAGTAATGACTTTTGTTATGACCCATTAGGGCTAATTAGGTTAGTAATGGCCCAATGAGGTTCATTTAAATATTTTGTTTCATTCTAGGCCTAATATGGCCCAAAATATTAAAATAAATGAAAGTGGATCCAATTAGAACCCATTCAAGAGCTCTAAGCGCATGATATTCTAATTGGAAGCTTATTGGTCCATTGGGCCCAATAAGGAAGTCCTAGTCCAAAATGGACTTAAACAAGGACTTCTAGGGTTTCCAATTATTTGTTGACTATTTGTAGTGCTTGTATGAAGTGTTTGATTGAAATTCTGTTGTCATAGAGAAAGAATCATGCATGCTTTCTTGTTTTTGATTCATAGTTGATATAAGTGTTGTAGTTACAAGGCACCAAAAATTTCTAATTGTGACGCATAAAGTTAGAACCATCGAATATGACCCTCCCACATAGGTTCATGAGGGAAAAGGATCCTGTAGGGTTTGAGCCAGAAGTAGTGTTGTTGGAAGACATCTGAAATGTAATATTAAGGCTACGATCCAATCACAATATATCATAATATATCATAATTTAGAAGGGAAATGGAGCCTGTAAAGAGAGTCCTTAATAAAACACCAAAATATAATATTAAGGCTACGATCCAATCACAATATATCATAATTTAGAAGAGGTATGCCGCATTCTAAGCTATAACATATTTGAAAGGTAGGTGAATGACGATTTACCAATTTCCACTATGAAAAACGAAATATAAATATTAGGATTTTAATTGGTTCTTAGAAATTCCTAGATACTTTTTGAGATTCAATGAACTTTTCAAAGGCATGTTTCAATCTCAAGTGTGCCCTCCGTTTTTTGTGACTAGGATAATGAGGATCACAAAACGAGGTGTGAAGTAACCATGCAAATTACTTGGTACCCTTAAAGTTCATCTCCCAATCGATGTGTCGGTTAACCACACACGCTCCACCGATACTATGATAAACCTTAAGTCACCCTTTACCTACCTTGTTAAGTCCAAGTTAGTGTGCAGGTTAACCACACACGCTCCACCAACGACTTATATAAAATGTAAAGTGTAATTTCATGGATTAGCACCTTATTCATATTTTCCTAACGTAACTAAGATTGGGAATTTAATAAAACATTTAGTTACTTTATAATATTCATCATACTTTTAATGAGAATTTATAAGTCCTTGTCATACCAGTTCGACTAATAACCCTCCATCGATCAAGGAAGCGGTGGGTGAGAATGGACACCCATTAAGCTTCCATTTTATAGGCAACAACCTTATACACCCCCCCCCCCCCCACACCCTTATAGACCGACTTCGTGAATGAGACCTACTAATGGTAAGACGACTTGCTCATATATATATATATATATATATATATATATATATATATATATATATATATATATATATATATATATATATATAGTATAAGGGTTGATTTTTAAATTAAAAAAATCTAGGGGTTGGAACTAAAGTTTATTAAGTGACGTTATATGTTCCAAAACATGAGGGCAAGTTTTGTAACTTTACAAAACCTTTCAAATTCATAAGTTATGAGTTATTAAAATGAAGACTCTTCATTTTATAACTTATGTATTCTTTTAATAGTTTTTAACACAAAGAGACTTTGGTTATCCATAACTTGAGGACAAGTTATGGACTCCATTAAAACACATAATGATGATGAATTAATCATTTAAACAAGTAATCCCTATGATCTATCAAAAAAAACTCATAAGAGCATGAATATGAATATCAAAGTTTCAAGAACATATGAACACATAAAATCATGAAAAATTGATATTAGCCATTGTAAATGGATTAGAACACCCATTACACCATCTAAAACAAGTTACACATCACCAAAATAGTTTAGGGTAATGTTTCTAGTCCATTTCCAGCAGCAAAAATCGAAATTCTGCACCCTGCATGGCCAACTCGACGAGTACATGAACTGACTCGCCTAGTTGGATGCATAAATAATAATTTTTGGATATCTATGGAAATTTTCTTTTGACTATGTATAAGTTTCTTCTATTGTGTTTTTGGATTACAATTTTTTAGTATAGTTGGTTATTTATTTAGGGTTGTGTTGCTTTATGAAACACACACATGCATGACTACTAAATCACATTATGTAGATTACAAAATGTTACATTCTTGATGATATAATATGTGCTTATTCTTAACATTTCCATTTTAGTGTGCAATGTGAACCGTAAATAAGGGAAACGAAAACGGTGTCGATTCCCAGAACCCGATAGATATAGAAAAAGGTATGTCGTTTATATTAGTATATATTTTCATTTATAATATATGACTATTTATCAAAATAACATATTTGTAGAAAATCAAAAAAGATAAAATAGAAACTATTATGCACGAAAAAAGGAAAAAAACAAAATGGGAAGGATAGCTAACGGTGAAGGATGTAGTCAACCTACAACACTCACAAGTTGCACTAAAATGGAGACAAACGAAACACATATCAACAAAGATTCCACTATGAGTGTTATAAGTGTAGCTCAGACGATGAGTACTTATAATAAAGAATATTATCAACGAAGAAAGGAACAAACTATGATGGAAAAAAGAAGAGTATACGCCTTTCAGGAGGATCCATATGATTTTGTTTACAAAAACATCTGTATGGAACATCGTATATTAAAGGCTCAAAACCCTTGTGTTTATTGTGGTGCAAAGCGACTACAACATGAATTCCATACCTTTTGTTGCATCAGTGGGTAGACAAAACTGGCATACTCCCCTATTCCCACACAATTGCACAAACTCTTCAAAAGGCAAGAGCAGCTGGAAGAATGCTTCAGGTACAATATAAAGGTGTATAACTCAAACTTCTCTTTCGTATCAATGGGTGTAAAGGTGGATGAAGACTTGGCCAATATGACTTCTGGAGTTTACACTTTTTGTTCTCACAGAACACTCTATCATAATATCGATCAGTTAATTTCAAGGGATGGGAAATCAAGGTATTTACAGTTGTATTTTTATGATGGTGAAGCTGAAATATCATAGAGATCCTCCCGGAAGAATGTTGATAGAAGAATAATTCAAAAACTAACATGTATTCTTGCTTCGAATCCGTACGTTAGAACATTTAAACGTCTTTCTGATCTACGACCGCTTGATAAATATATATTGACTTTGAATGCATCGGTGGAACTTGACCAAAGGGTGTACAATAAGTTGACCACATCTGAGGTGTGAATATTAGCATTTATCTTTATTGAACTACACCTTTGCATAGGTTGCTGGTATTTGGGTTGAAGGAAATGACAACATCACTGCATATAAAACAAGTATTATTGTCTATGGGAGGTCTAACTATAGTACTGAAATTCAACCTCACTTTGGTTGTTATGATCCTTTGTCGTATCCTTTATTCTTTCCTAATGGTGAGTCTGGATGGCATCCTAAAATACCAAGATATGGGGTCGCCATGGATGAAATTCATAGTGACAATGAAGACAATGATGATGGCTTAGAAGCTACGCCTTTAACATTCTTCTAAATATTTAAAACATGTAACATATATCGCTTTAAATATATGGATATTAAATTTATATTTTTCACATAAATTATGGTATCACAGAATATACTTCAAAAAAAGGCGGAAATACTGTATGTATGCGGGAGTACTATTGTTATAAGTTCCAGATACGATCGAATGATAATGTGATTTTGATGGGAGGGAGATTTTTCTAGCAGTTTGCAGTAGATACCTATATAAAGATTGAGACTACACGTTTGGTTTTTGTTGAAAAGAACCAAACCAAAATTAGGGCCAATTTATACCAGGGCATTGTTGATTGCTTCAATGTCGGTGACGCTCAACCAAGTAGGGTTGGACAAAGAGTTGTGTTACCTGCAAGTTTCATTGGAGGTCCATGTGACATGCGACGAAGATTTATGGATGCCATGGCTTTAGTTCAAGATGATGGGATGCCTGATATATTTCTTACAATGACGTGCAACCCAAAATGGAAAGAAATCGATGATGAGTTATTGCCTGGACAGTCAGCTCAAGATCGATCGAACCTTATGGTAAGAGTTTTTCATGTTATGTTAGAGGATCTCAAGGTACAATTATTACAGAGACATATAATCGGTGTGGTGGGGTCATATGTGTATGTGATAGAGTTTCAAAAGCATGGATTGCCACATGCACATTTCCTCTGAATAATGACACCTGGATATAAGATGAATATGATGGGTTTTGAGCATTCTAACACTTCCTAAGTGTACATGCAACCCTAATAACCTTGGATCTATGTTTTTCTAATAATCATGCAAAGTTGAATTCTAAGGTTATATTCTTATCTAGCGTACATGGGGAACAATTTTTAACTTGAATGAAAGATATAATAACGTACCTTGTTGTTGCTTATGTTCCTTTAAACCTTATGAGCCTAGCACCCCAAGTGTGATGCGTCAATGCTTCACACAACACCAAATGCTTTTGGAACGACTTTAGAGAGAATACACACTTCTAAAATCGGCCTAGCCCTCTTGTTTCTTGTCTGTAGCCAATTTTGGTGGAGAATATGTTCTTTATATAGTGTTGACACTTCTAGAGTTACACCATGTAAACCCTAATATGTCATGGCTTTTCATTTCCATGACCCATGGGTTTGTAACTCCTATGGAGCATCCATGGATCATCCTATGGGTGGAACACAACTTGATAATCCATGGAGCCTCTTAGTTCTAACCGGGCCCGGTACATAAGTCAAAACAAAATCATCGAGGGGCCCAGATATCAACTTCTAATCCAAGATGGAACAGATAAACTTTGACTCATATGTTTGTTCTACTACTCATTGAATTATACACAAAGGCACGTTTTATAACATCAAGGTACCAATGTGTTTACGTACAATCAATGCATAACCAACTTACAAGTAACAAATCATATCTCTAGGTTTGTAGACTTATATGATATTACTGTCTCATGATCACTCGAGATAAATTCCATGAAGTGATTCCAGTGAGCGTGGATTGAGTCCAATGCTCAGAACTTATGAGCACTCATGATTCTTGTAGCCATGTCCCACACCTTAGACCTCTACAACCAATCACGACAGTCTTGATTCATACCTACTTCCGACATATGACCGACGGTGGAGGTTTGAATAATATGATATACCAAAGATAATTATTCTGGAAGTCAAAACATGAGAAAGAAATATAGTAAACGATCAACAAGAGATAGCAACAATTTACTCATAAATAAAACACCTTTTATTTATCATCTAATGTCAATTAAACTTTACAAATTTCAAGGTTATCTAACTACTAATCTAATATCATCCTTCAGCCCTATGCTCTGAGCATGCTGGAGATGCTTAACCCATGTCAGTCCCTTCGTGAGGGGATTTGTTGGATTCTCATCTGATGATACCCTTTTTGCCATGAGGAGTCCTTCTTCTATTCGATGTTTGATGAAATGGTATTTTCTGTCGATGTGTCTAGATCTCCCGTGATCCCTTGGTTCCTTGGCTAAGGCAACATCACTTTCATTATCACATAAAATTTCCGTTGGCTCCTTAATAGTTAGTACAACTCCAAGGTCTCCAATGAAGTTCTTCAGTCATATCGCCTCCTTCACTGCCACGCTAGCTACTATATACTCTGATTCGCAAGTTGAATCCGCCACTGTCTCTTGCTTGGAACTCTTCCAAGAAATTGCTCCTCCGTTTAGGTTAAAGACCCAGCCTGACTGAGAGCGGAAATTATCCGTATCATTCTGAAAGCTAGCATCAGTATACCCTACAACTCTCAAGTTTTCACTCCCACCGAGGGTAAGGACCCAGTCCTTAGTCCTTCGTAGGTACTTGAGGATATTCTTTACTGCAATCCAGTCTGCCTTGCTAGGGTTCCCATGATACCTGCTAACCATGCTCAAGGAAAAGGCTACATCAGGTCGAGTACACATCATAGCATACATGATTGACCCTATAGCTGAAGCATAAAGTATTCGACTCATTTCTGCTATCTCAACCTCAGTACTAGGGCTTTGTGTCTTACTCAATCTGGCATTACTCTGGATGGGTAACTGTCCTTTCTTGGAGTCCTGCAGGCTGAATCTCTTCAGCACCATATCCAAGTAGGTACTCTGACTAAGTCTAATTAGTCTTATACTCCGGTCTCTCAAGATCCTTATCCCTAGAATATAGGCAGCTTCTCCTAGGACCTTCATAGAGAAACACTTCCCAAGCCAGGACTTAACTTCCTACAGAGTTGGGATGTCATTTCGTATAAGTAGTATGTCATCCACATACAATAACAAAAAGCTAACTATACTCCCACTAGCCTTGACATATACAGAAGAATCATCTTCACTCTAGAAAATCCAAATTCCTTAACTTTGTCATCAAAGCAAAGATTCCATCTATGAAGTGCTTGCTTTAACCCATTAATGGATTTCTCAAGCTTACACACTATATTAGTGTACTTTGTGTTGACAAAACGCTCTAGCTGACTCATGTAAACATCCTCAACCAACTTACTATTAATGAAAGCGGTTTTGACATCCATTTTCCATATTTCATAGTCATGAAATGCGACTATGGCTAACAGAACCCTAAAAGACTTAATCTTGGCCACTAGAGAAAAGGTCTCATCATAATCAACTCCTGGAGTTTGTGAGAAACCCTTTGCAATCAGTCGTGCCTGATAAGTGTGTACATTACCATCCATGTTGGTCTTCTTCTTGAAGATCCATTTGCACCCTACAGTCTTACGACCTGGTACATTCTCAAGCAAGTTCTAAACTTGATTGTCATACATGGATTGTATCTCGTTGTCCATTGCCTCTTTCCACTTGGCTGACGCAGGGCCTGCCATGGCTTCTGCGTAATTGTTAGGTTCATCCAGACCTATCAGTGTCTCATCACTGATAAGTGTATCACCTTCCGCAGTAATATGGAATCCATAGTAATGCCCAGGTGCATTCCTAACCCTTGTGGAAAGCCTCAGAGGTACATACATGTCAATTGGATCAATAGGAGTTTCCTCCTCAAGTTGAGTGCTAGGGTTTGAAGTTCCTTCACCACTTGACTCTTGAATTTCTTCAAGGTCAACTTTCCTCCCACTGTTTCCTTGGCTTATGAACTCCGTATATCTCGAAAGAATTCCATCCTAGCTACAAAGACCACATTTTCACTAGGTCTGTAGAAGAGGTAACCAGAGGATTATTGTGGGTAGCCGATGAAAAATACAACTCTCGCTTTGAGGTTCGAGGTTTTCATGAGTCTAGTGTCTCACGAAATCCTCGCAACCCTAAATATTGATGTGGTCTACTTTGGGTACTTTACCAATCCAAATCTCATGAGGACTTTTGGCAACTTTATTTGTAGGGACCATATTAAGGATATGGGCGACAGTCTCCAAGGCATACCCCCAAAATGAGATTGGTAGCGAAGCTCGACTCATCATGGAACGAACCAATGTCAACAAGGTTCGATTATGCCTCTCAGCTACACCATTCAACTACGGTGTCCTGGGAGGTGTCAATTGTGAGAACATCCCACATTCCCTAAGCTAGTCGAGGAACTGTAAACTAAGATACTCACCACCTCAATCGGATCGAAGCATCTTAATGTTTTCGCTCAATTGATTCTTGACTTCCTGTTTAAACTCTTTAAACCTTTCGAAAGTCTCTGACTTATACTTGATTAAGTAGACATATCCATATCTACTGTAATCATCAGTAAAAGTTAAATAATAATAAGTAGCATCCCTTGAGGCATGTTTGAAGGGCCTACACACATCTGTGTGTAGAAGATCCAACAAACCCTCACCCCTCTCACAAGAACCTATGAAGGGTGACTTTGTCATTTTCCAAGTAAGCATGATTCGCAACTATCATCTGACTTTAGGTCAAATGAATCCAAGACTCCATCCTTTTGAAGTTAGCCTATGCGTTTCTTGCTTATATGTCCAAGACGATAGTGACATAATGATGCTTTATCCAAGTTATTATCATTAACAAAATCAATACACAATACATTATTTCCTAAGTTATCAACCACAGATACAGTTTCATACACACCATCAAAAGGTAATGCTTTAAAATAAAGAACATTATTAAAGAAAGCATTAATCGAACCAACTTCATGATCAAATAAGAAGGTAAATCCTTGTTTATACAATGCATGAAAGGAAATAATGTTTCTTGCCATTTCTGGAGAATAACAGCATTTGTTCAAGTCTAAACTAAACCCACTACTTAGTGATAAAGCATAAACTCCAATCTTGGTGACAGGTAGAGCTTTCCTATTCCCCATGATTAAGTTTATTCTTCCTGCTCCACATTCTCACTTCTTCTTAGTCCCTGCAAATTAGAACAGATATGAACACCACAACTTGTATCGAGGACCCAAGAGTTAGAATGGGGTGAGTTATTATATAAGATAATGTAAATACCTGCATGGTTGGGTTTAACTTTCCCATCCTTCACATCTTGCTGGTACTTGGGGCAGTTCCGCTTCCAATGTGACTTTTCATGGCAATAGAAGCATTCAGCCTCTTTTGGGTCAGAAAAAAGGAGTGATGAAACCTTTCTTGGTTCCACTTGAAGAAGAGCCATCAAGGGTCCTAGCCTTGGTACCCTTCGAAGAGCTCTTCCTCTTCTTCCCTTGACTTTTTCCGATTGCCAAAACTGCAGCGGAGTTTGGAGTAGGAGTGTTAACAACCGACTTCCCTTAAGACCTGTTTCTGCGGTCTTCAGAAGTCCCTGAAGTTTGTTGAGTGTGACCTCTTCCTTATTCATGTGATATGTCATGCGGAATTGATCATAACACGATGGTAAGGAGTGAAAAATGATATCTATTGCAAGATCCTTAGGGAAGTTCACATGAAGCTTCATCAACCGATCCACATACCTTTGCATTTTCTGCATGTGGATCATGACGTACTCTCCGTCCATAATCATGGTTGTTATCATGGAGAAGACGATTTCATACCTCTCTCGTCGTGCACTTTGATGGTATCTTTCCATTAGATCTTGGTGCATTTCAAAAGGGTAGAACTCCTCACAGGACTTTTGGAGTTCTGTTGTCATTGTGGCCAACATGATGCATGCCACTTTGGTAGCATCCCTTTCACGTGCCTTGAAGTCAGCGATCTCCTGGGGAGTTGTAGTGGTCTCATCAATCTCCCTCAACTCCTTATGAAGGACATATTCTTTGTCTCATCATTCATTGAAATTGCATCCTTCAAAAGTGACTTTCCCACATAAGTTCATAAGGTTAAAGGAGCCATTAGGATTAGAGCCAGAAGCAGCATCGTTGGAAGACATCTAAAAGAAAAGGACAATATTAGTTTAGATATTAAGAGTGTCCTTAATAAAACACCCAAATGTAATATTAAGTCTAGGATCCAATCACAATATATTATAACTTACAAGAGGTATGCTGCACTCCACACTATAACATATTTGAAAGGTAGGTGAATGACGATTCACCAATTTCCACCGTGAAAAACGAAATATATTTAGGTTTTAAATTGGTTCTTATAAATTCCTAGATTCTTTTGAGATTCAATGAACTTTTCAAAGGCATGTTTCAATCTCGAGTGTGCCCTCCAAGTTTTGTGACTACGATACCGAGGATCATAAAACGAGGTGTGACGTAACCAAACAAATTACTTGGTACCCTTAAAGTTTACCACTCAATCGATTTCCCGGTAAACCATACACGTTCCACCGATACTATGATAAACCTTAAATCAACCATTACCTACCTTGTTAAGTCCAAGTTAGTGTGCCGGTTAACGACACATGCTCCACGAACGACTTAAACAAAGTGTAAAGTGTAATTTCATGGATTAGCACCTTATTCACATTTTTCCTAAAGTAACTAAGATTGAGAATTTAATAAAACATTTAGTTACTTTATAATATTCATCATACTTTTAATGAGAATTTATAAGACCTTGTCCTACCCGTTCGGCTAACGACCCTCCACCGATCAAGGAAGCGGTGGGTGAGAGTGGAGATCCATTAAGTTCCCATTTTATAGGCAACAACCTTATACCCCCTTATAGACCGGCTTCGTGAACGAGGCGTACTAGCGGTGAGACGACTTGATCTTATACATACATACATACACACACACACACACACACACACACACATATATATATATATATATATATTAACTTATAATATTATAAACTATAAGGGTTGAATTTTAACTTTTAATATTCTAAGGGTTGGAACTAAAGTTTTAATCAAGACTTTACTTGTTACAAAACTTGAGGGCATGTTTTGTAATCTTTGAAAACTTTTCATTTGTTATAACTAATGAATTTAATTGAGTATTAAAAATGAAGACTCTTCATTTTTATAACTCTAGTGTTCTTTTAATGGCTTTAATAAAAGTGTGACTTTTGGTTTTCCATAACTTGAGGACAAGTTATGGACTCCATTAAAACACTTTATGATCATGAATTAACTACCATGAAGGTTACAAGCAATTCCTATGATCATCTAATCTTGATAAGTTCAAGAACATGAATATGAAGATTTCAATAATAAAAAATTACACTTAAAAACTTTTAATTTTGATAACTGCCATTGCAAATGAATTAGCATAAACATTCCATCATCCAAAACAAGTTTTCAAGTACCAAAACAGTTTAAGGTAATGTTTCTAGTCCATTTCCAGCAACAAAAGTCGAATTTCTGAAAACTGCAGCCTATACTCGTCGAGTGCAAGAACAGACTCGACGAGTAGCTTGCATTTGTTCATGGATTCGTCGAGTCCCCCCATGGACTCGGCGAGTTCATACGAGCAAAAAACAGAAAAACAATTTTTTTCAACAGTTCGCACAAAAAATCAACAAACAAGCCTAGTCTTTGATACAACTAATGGGGTTTGAGCATTCTAACACTTCTTAAGTGTACATGTAACCCTAATAACCTTGGATCTATGTTTGTCTAATAATCATGCAGAGTTGAATTCCAAGGTTATATTCCTATTTAGCATACATGGGGAACAATTTTTAACTTGAATGAAAGATAGAATAACATACCTTGTTGTTGCGTATGATCCTTGAAACCTTGTGAGCCTAGCACTGCATGTGTGACGCCTCAAATGCTTCACACAACACCAAATGCTTTTGGAATGACTTTAGAGAGAATACACACTTCTAAAATCGGCCTAGCTCTCTTGTTTCTTGTCTGTAGTCGATTTTAGTGGAGAATATGTTCTTTATGTAGTGTTGACACTTATAGGGTTACACCATATAAACCCTAATGTGTCATGGCTTTTCATTTCCATGACCCATGGGATTGTAACTACCATGGAGCATCCATTTAGCATCCTATGGGTGTAACGCAACTTGATAATCCATGGAGACTTTTATCCCACTATACAAGTTATGGATGATTTACATAATCAACCCATACATTTAATTAGTTATCTTTTGATCACTTAATTAATTCTAAATTAATTCTTGATCAAACTAATTAAATAATATTATTAATATATTAGAACTTATAATATATTAATAAACCACAAGTGTTATTTCTCTCATTTATTCTATCGAATTCCTTGGTGCCATGCAACCCAAATGGACCATGCTGGGTCGGGTCAAGTACATAGCAGAAATAGTTATGGACTTAGACACGTTATCCAACAGAATAATCCAGACAATTATGACAAACTTGTGTGTGCGGAAATTCCCGATCCAATAAGCGTTCCTCAAATGTATGATCTTGTCAAAAGTCACATGATGCACGGTCCTTGTGGTAGCTTACGGGATAAAAGTCCATGTATGCAGGGTGTGCCAAAAATATGTCGTTTCAGATATCCTAGGCAATTCAATGAAAGGACATCACAAGGAGAGGACTCATATCCATTATATAGAAGGAGAAATAATAGAATTGAGGTGATTGTAAGAAATACATCATCGGATAACAGATGGGTGGCTCTATAGAACCCAAAGTTGTAAATGATGTTTAATTGTCATATCAACGTTGATCTTTGTTCGAGTATAAAGTCTGTGAAATACCTCTTCAAATATGTTTATAAGGGCCATGAAAAACAAGTTATCCATATTGATAAAGGCCAAGAAAATGTTGTTATTAATGAGATACGAAGGTTTCAAGACGAACGTTATGTGTCTCCACTTGAGGCATTATGACGAGTTTTTAGCTTTCTTCTTTCAAAAATCCACAGTTGTGTGATGGCCTTGCAAATACATCTCCTGAATCAACAGTTGGTTAGATTCAAAGACGGTGACATAATAGAAGACATTGTTGTTAGGGAGAAAGAAACAAATTCAATGTTGACGGCATGTTTCAAGAAGAATAAAGAAGATTTGAATGCAACAAAATATTTGTATAAGGATTTTCCCAAGAATTTTACATGGAATCGGAGCAACCATTGTTGGAGGACCAGGGAACATAAATCAATGATTAGTTGACTTGATTATGCTAATCCGGCTGAAGGAGAGAGATACTACCTAGGCTTGCTTTTATGTCATATCACCGGGCCTACCTGCTTTGAAGATTTATACATAGCCAATGGTGTATTACAACCTACATTTCGAAAAGCAGATTTTGAAAGAGGTTTAATGGAGATCGATGATAATTTATCACAGTGTCTTATAGAGGCTTCCGTATTTCAATTTCCCAGCGCACTGAGAAGGTTATTTGCGACAATGCTGATTTTTTGTGAACCAGGAAATGTTCACAAATTATGGGACGACCACTATGCTTCTCTTTCTGAAGATTATAGGACACAATATGGATGTGCCGAGCGAGTGCAAAATATGGTCCTCATCGACATTAGATTCTTCCTAGAATCTATGAGTAAAAAGCTTAGTGATTATGACCTTCCAAATGTCAGTCCACACATCGATTTACAATCAAGAGGCTATCATGAGGTGCAAGAAGAATACTCTATAAATGTGGAATATGAAGACTTACATACGCGGGATTCTCTCAATCTAGACCAGAAGTTTGCATATGATGAGATAATGAGGCATGTGGATCAAAATATTTTGGGTGTGTTCTTCATAGATGGTCCCGGTGGACCTGGAAAGACATTTTGTACAAAGCTTTGTTGGCCAATATTCGTGCATGTGGTCTTATTGCACTTGCAACTGCCACATCAAGTGTTGCGACTAACAACATTCCAAGAGGGAGAACAGCTCATTCACTATTTGGAATTCCCCTCAATCTTGATAATAACTTGATGTGCAAGATCACTAAACAAAGTGGGAAAGATCAGACATTTCACAAGGAAAAGGTAATCATATGGGATGAAGCAGCAATGGCTAAGAGGCATGCAGTAGAAGCAGTCGATCGGACAATGCAAGACATCACAGATGAGAAGCTCCCTATATTCGTATACCTGATAACATGTCCATTCCATACACTGATAAAACTAAATCAGTGGACGCTCTGATTGATTCAATATTTCCTTCTTTGCAATCCAACGACGTCGATTAAAAATTTATCATTTCGAGGGCGATATTGTCAACTAAAAATGAAAGTGTTGATGAGATTAATAATAAGTTTATCGAACGATTTTCTGGTGAGCAAAAAGTTTACTATAACTTTTGATGAAGCGGAAGATGACAAAAATAACTTATATCGGATGGAATATTTGAACTCGCTAAATGTTAGTGGTGTACCCCCTCATTATCTTCGGTTAAAAACTGAGTGCCCTGTAATACTTTTGAGAAATATCGATCCTTCAAATGGGTTATGTAATGGCACCAGATTGATATGTCGAGCTTTCCAACAAAATGTCATTGATGCAGAGATAGCTGTTGGCCAACATGCTGGAAAAAGAATGTTTTACCAAGAATTCTTCTATGTATGTCTGACGAGGAGATGTTCCCATTCAAACTTAAGACAAAGCCGTTTCCACTTCTTCTTAGTTTCTCTATGATAATCAATAAAGCTTAAGGACAAACAATTCCAAATGTAGGTGTTTATCTACCAGAATCGGTATTCTCACATGGCCAGCTTTATGTGGCGTTGTCCAGAGGAATATCACGTGTCAATACCAAGTTATTAGTAAAGCCAGAAAAAACATTTGATAATGATGGAATCTACACATCAAACATTGTGTACAAAGAAGTGTTATGTGATTAATAAGGCACAATCAACAACTTATTATTTTACAATTTCTTCAAATATGTGACTTAGAAGCTTATTTGATGTTTAATGCAGGGCTAGCAGATGAAGCAACATGATTGCGGATTGGTGTAGTTTATATATTGGACATGTTATAAATATACAAAACTACATGGTTGTAGATTGTTATTATTTATATATGTTAAAATCAAGTATGAAGTATTAGATGAATTATTTGAGATGTAGACTCAACTTTTGTTGTATCGTATGACTATGCACCAAGCAAGAAACTATATGTTGAAATTAACTATTCGACACAAATAGTCTACCAAATGGCCCCAATGAATAACTCACGTCTAAAGGAAACTAATCATCACATTAAAACTATCTTCCGAAAGAAATTTTTAATTTTTAAAAATCTAGGGGTTGGAACTAAAGTTTATTAAGTGACTTTATATGTTCCAAAACTTGAGGGCAAGTTTTGTAACTTTACAAAACCTTTCAATTTCATAACTTATGAGTTATTAAAATGAAGACTCTTCATTTTATATCTTATGTGTTCTTTTAATGGTTTTTAACACACGGAGACTTTTGGTTACCCATAAGTTGAGGAAAAGTTATGAACTGAATTAAAACACATAGTGATCATGAATGAATCATTTAAACAAGTAATTCCAATGATCTATCAAAAAAACTCATAAGAACATGAATATTCATATCAAAGTTTCAAGAACATATGAACACATAAAATCATGAAAATTTGAAATTAGCCATTGTAAATGGAATAAAACACCC
Organism: Lactuca saligna; assembly: GCF_052625555.1. NCBI lineage: Eukaryota > Viridiplantae > Streptophyta > Magnoliopsida > Asterales > Asteraceae > Lactuca > Lactuca saligna. Next base: position 173,678,770 of record NC_136417.1, on the reverse strand, counting down.
ATTACACCATCTAAAACAAGTTTCATAGCACCAAAATAGTTTAGGGTAATGTTTGTAGTCCACTTCCAGTAGCAAAAATTGAAATTTTGCACCATGCATGGCCAACTCGTCGAGTACACGAACTGAATTGCCAAGTTGGATGCATTTTCACTTGGACTCGTCGAGTCCCCTATGCAGACAGCTCAAAAATTAGAATTTTCCTCTATTTTGCATCAAGTATTAACAAACAAGTGTAGGCTCTGATACCACTGATGGGTTTTGAGCATTTTAACACCCCTAAGGTTACATGCAACCCTAGCAAACCTTGGATCTATGTTTGTATAAAATACATGCAAAATATGATTTCCAAGGTTCATAATCCTATCTAGCATACATGGGGAACTTTTAATCTAAAAGATGGCTAGAATTACATACCTTGTAGTTGATTTGATTCCTTGAAAACCTTGAGAGCCTAGCACCCCAAGTGTGATGCCTCAAATGCTTCACAAAACACCAAACGCTTTGTAATGACTTTGAGAGAATGCAAACACTTGTAAAAATCAGCCTAGCCCTCTTGTAAGTTCATGTAGACAATTTTGGTCAATATCATGTTCGTTATATAGTGTGTCACATCTAGGTTTACACCATGTAAACCCTAATGTGACATGACTCTTCATTTCCATGACCCATGGGTTTGTAACTCCCATGGAGCATCCGTGGAGCATCCTGCGGGTTTAACCCAACTTGATAATCCACGGAGCCTTTTACCCCACTATACAAATTATGGATGATTTACATAATCAACCCATATATTTAATTAGTTATCTTTTGATCACTTAATTAATTATTGATGAATACTAATTAAATAATACTTAATAATATATTAGAAATTATAATATATTAATAAACCACAAGTATTATTTCTCTCATTTAGTATATACCCAAATGGACCATGTTGGGTCGGGTCAAGTACATACTAGATTTCGTTATGGACTTAGACAGCTTATCCAACAGTCTTTAAGGTATTTCTTTTCATTGATTGGAAAATGAAAGGTCATGTCAAGTAGGACAAAAGGATGTTCGACATCAAACCATGGTGGAGATTTCTCTACGGTGTTAGAACTATTTGACTAACCCTAATTGTATGTATTATCTACATACCCGTTATTCACTAGATTTTTGGTTGCTATTCATTCAATAAAGAGTCTATTAACTTATTTAGATGTACAATATCTAGTTTGTTCAGATCCCATTGACTAAAAGAAGCATCTAACTGAGTTTCACTAAACAACCTAGCACCCTTTCCTAACTTCAAGGGTTTTTCTAACATAGTGACCTTACGTTTCTTATCTTCTAGTCTTTCTCTCAAGTGATACAACTCTTGGGATGCTATGTTCCTTTCATCCAATGTTTTTTTTATAATCTATAAGGAAGTTTGCACTCGTTTAAGTAAGTTTTTCTAGGTGAAGTTCAAAGTCATGCATGCTATAGCTGTTTACCTATATCAATAAATTTACATTCTCAATGATGTTGAGGCTTCATTCCTTTGCTATGAAGCAGTATTTTTTTTTCATCCTTGTGGATCCATATTTAGTTTTATCACCCCTTTTTTTACTGAGATACAAATTTCCTCGCTTCCTTTTTTATTAGTTTCATCATCTTTATCTCCCAAGGACTATAATTGATGGTATCTTTGTAATTGTGCTACAAATGCTTCTTCAATTGCTCTTTCCTTGTCTTGAATCTCTTGAGCGATTATGAGATTGAATGCTTTGTTCTTAACCATACTAGCCTTACAAAATTTTGCAAAGTGATTCTCCTTATGACATTTTTGGCACATGAGAACTTCATATTTCTTATTTTCGGTGCCAAGTATGGTGTCATATGGTTTATAATCTTTTGATGCTTTAGTAGAGTTGGTAAGTGTTAAAGGTGTGTAACTACAGTTAAAGGGAGGTCTGGTAGGCTACTCATTTTTGCAATAGTTTGGTGGTGGAAGCATGTTGAACTGTTGGCTAACCAAGGGTAACCGATTTTGGATAGCTTCTTTATCATCATGTTGCATCTATTTTTTATATGACTACAATGTGTGAGTGGTCCACCATGATCTTGCTATCTCCTTAAACTATCTTGTTCGCCATAGTCCACTGTTTTCCTTAACCGTTTAGGATCTACATATTTATTTCATGATCACTTAGAGTAATGCCTGTATTTGAGATTATGGTGATGATGAGGTTGAATCTTTTGTAGGAATCATCAATACTTTCTCCAGGGAGAGCTTTGAAGCTTTTGAAATCGTTCAAGGTTGACTTTGGCTTCCTTTCTCGATCTTGTTATGTTCCTTCATAAATATTCTTAAGAACATCATCTATTTCTTTTGCATATTTATAGTTAATAATAAGATCAAAGCTTCTAGGACTCCACAAGAGATTTCATATAAAACAATTTCATATATCTCCATATTGTCGATGTCATCATTGGTAGGTCTGGTCATGGAAACTTAACCATCTCCAAGTCTTGTTTGAGTTCCATTAGTGACAATGGGTGTAAGGAAAGGTACATGTGGTCCTTTTTCGACACACCTCCAAGCTTCCTTTCCAAGTCTTCGTAAGTATCATTCCATTCTTTGAGACCAGTGATGATATTTACTTGTAACAAGTATTGGAGCTCAAGTAGAACCTCCAACATTGTTATATACATTTAATGAGTATAGTTTTTCCACTATCCTTTATTCGAAAAAGATGAGCTAAGTGGTATACAAGGCCTTTTAAATCTTAGATTTTCTTTAGAAAAGATTATGAATTTTCAAAGAAAGTTAAAAAGTAACCACTATGGCTCTGATAAAAATACTTGAGAGAAGTAGTTAATGATAAAGAGATTATGGTGTGGAAATTAAGTTAATCTCATGGATCTTTGATAAAGCTTAACAATAAAAGATAGTGGAATTATAAACGAAGCATTACAACATCATACATCATTAATTATAAGCAACTGAAAGAGATATTTGTTGAATCATAACATGGTTTGTAGTCAAACACAAATTATTAAATGAAGAACAGCAAAAGATGAACACAGAATTATAAGTGATAAGGAGACTTGTATTTAAAATTTATAAGTTTACAAGGAACATGGAATTGGACACACTTTCAAATGATTACAAGACTATCTATTTATAGAAGGAAATAGTATAAGTCTACAAATAGGATAATACAATATTTATCCAGACTAAGATGACCATGTTTCCCATGAGTGGGATAGGTAACACCAACCTACACATAAAGTCAAAAAAAGTAATCATTACTTTTCTGACATTGCGGTATAGCAAAAGACAAAAGCTCTTTTGAACACGTCTCACTTCCTTCCTTATCGCCGGTCTGTAAAAGTCTGCAGTGAAGACGATAATACTCCTTGCTATCACTTCTCATTAAAACACTTCGTAATATAGCAATTCAAGTCTTCTCATTACTGATGCACTCCATAGCTAGCGAGGGTTACTTTCATCTATCAACAATGTGCAGTGTTATGAGACCAAAACCCATGTCTAACCTTCTTTGAGCGAGCACCAATTTACTTTTGTTTTAGTGTCAACTTCACCTGCAATTGGTTGGAGTGTTTGATGAGTTAGCTTATGAATGTGTACAAAATCCACATAAGTATCTTTCTCAGTGGCATACTTCCTCTTAGGCCACCCTGTGAAATACCCATGATAATGCATCCTCATCGTGAGATATGTAGCATTGCAATATCGATAAATATTAGAAGGAGGCCCTATAGGTACCAATCCTCTAATCACCCAAGGGACATTATAATTGTACATTCTTATAGAAAGAATTTTAGAAAGGGATATCAAATTAGTTAATAAAAATAGGTTAAAATGATGAGAATAATTTTCGGAATTTATAAGAGCATCAAGGGTAATTGAAAGTTTAATAATCTAAACGGGGAAGTTAATTTTATTTAACTGAAGTAATGGAGATATTTCTCAGGTTGAATCTTTGAGAAAATTTATCACTAATAAAAGACAATAATTGTATCATGCATATTTGTCTTTTAAATTAAATGAACCTTTAATACATAAAGTCTTTAATAGAAAAGTAACTGTATTACATAATAAAACTAAATTTGTAATAATTACATTTCCATAGAAAAACTTTATTAACAATACTATGTATATTCTAAGTATCCTCTTTCCTGAACATGGTGAGATCAAACATTGGAAGTAACAAGGAATTTGTAACATGTACACCAAACTCCACACCAATTCTGAAAAAAGAAATTACAAAACAGTGATGAGTAAAATGTACATCACAAAAACAAAATTGTAGATAGTGTAACGTCCCAAAAATAAGACCTAAAAATTTCATTTTAAATTTTTTAAAACTGTAATCCAAAATATTTTCATACAACCAAGATGGATCAAAGTGTATCACTACATGACAAAATATCAGAGTAAATCACAAAATGTGGAATAAGATGGTGTGTGCTCTGCAATCATCCTAGGCTCTTCCCTTTTGACCAGAAGTACCTAAAACATAAATTGAAAACCATCAGCTTAATGCTTATTAACTTATCCAAAATAGCACATAACATACATAATAAACACATTCTAGGCCCCGCCCTTCATCGGGCCACGATCGGCATCGGGTCAACCCAGCCTCGGGGCCCACCCGACATTGAGCCCAGTTTGTTTTACAAATCTGTCAATCATCAAGCTCCACCTAAAATAATGCCCCACCTTGTACATAAATTATGATATAAACATGTAATAATACTAGCAAATGTGACATCAAGCCCCCGCTCAGTACACATACTAATGTATAACACATTTAAGCATCGGGCATATATCTACCATCCTAAAATAATAAACTATTGGCCGACATTGGTTCCTTCGACACATTAAACATAGTCAGGAAACTCACCTCAAACTATTGAATCTTATTGACAAATCACTGGTTGTTGGTCTGAAAATACATGCGTTGTCATCATAAAATAAGATCCAATTAATAATTTGATCCTAAAGTACAACTAAGACTCTAAACTAGGGTAAAACACAATTTTACCTTTTACCTAATGTAACGACCCAATTTTCACGACCAAAATTTTCATTTTTGATTAAGTGATTTGCACAACATTTGTATCAAAAAATAAACCAGTCATATCATTTAATAAAAGCATGTCTCGTATCTGAAAACCGAATCGTAAAAACATAATAATGTCAGAGTACAATTCCCAGAATAACTCATAGTGCGGAAAACAAAGAGTATGTGTATGATGTGCCACTACCACGCCAACTCCTTCCCCTTTGATGAAGAGATACCTGAAATGAAAACTGTAAATTGTAAGCACGAGCTAAGTGAGTTCCCCCATCGTACCACATATCATGCAATCACATAGGATACATACTGCCGAGCAATTCTGGGGTGCCTGACCTAGCCGGTACAACCATTCTAGGGTGCCATCCTACCCATGCGGCCATTCTCGGGTGCCGTCATACCCATGCGGCCATTATGGGGTGCCGTCCAACCCATGTCAAGCCATTTTGGGGTGCTGACCAACCCATGTCAAGCCATTTTGGGGTGCTGACCTACCCGTCGGTCCTGAGAACCGACCTTCGGGGACTATTCCACCCCTTACTGCTACTATCACATATATCATAACACAAACATACTATCAGACATATCTAGGGTGCCGTCCTACCCAGGTGGCCATTATAGGGTGCTGTCCTACCCATGTCAAGCCATTTTTGGGGTGCTGACCTACCCATGTCAAGCCATTATGGGGTTCTGACCTACCCATCGGTCCTGACAACCGACCCTCGGGGACTATTCCACCCCTTACAGCTACTATCACATATATCATAACAAAAACATAATATTAGACATATATGGGGTGTCCGAACTACCCTTCGGTCCAAACAACCGAACCTGGGGACTATTCCCCACCTACTACCGCTATCACATATAACATATCATGCCAGTATATAAACATATCAGCACATAATATTAGACATATTTGGGGTGTCTGACCTACCCTTCGGTCCTAACAACCGAACTCTACTACTATCACATATAACATATCATGCTAGCATATAACATATCAGATAGTAGCAAACCTAGATGATATCACAAAGACAATCATCTAATCATACAACTCCTACTGGCTGGCCGACATTATGGCCATAGACCCACTGCTACTGGAAGGTAACTCCCCACGTAGCAGCTACTGATCTGTGTGGGAATCCTCTGATTGCTACCACTGCTGCTCCGGAAATCCTCCGGCTATAATTCCCACAAAACACTTAGTCATACATTGCTAACTGTTCTTAGGGTAAATGACCATTTTCTCCATGACCAAATCAAAGTCAAAGTCAACTCCTAGTTGACCTGACTCACCGAGTCCCTATCCATCCATTTTTCCTTATACCCGTCTCTACTCGTCGAGTTAGGCGATGACTCGATGAGTTTTCCTTCTAAATGAACATCGACTAAATCCTCATCTGACTCGCCGACTTGTATGAACAAATCGTCGATTTCATCTTCAATTGATACACAGGTCCTGTCCTTGACTTGCCGATTTGTATAAACAACTCGTCGAGTTCATCTTCATCCTTACAAATTTTGCCTTGGACTCGTCGAGTCTGCTCATGCACTCGCCGAGTCCCATGAACTTCCAGAACAATGACTTAGTCCAGAACGTTGGGTCACTCCCTAGGAGCCCCTAAAACCGTTGCACACTCAACTAGGTCCTTATGACCCTCAACTGATATGGGACAGAAACCTTGCACTCGTCGAGTCCAAGAATGGACTCGTCGAGTTGGTCACGTCCTATCACTAAATCTTCAATTTCTGATGTTCACCCCTTGATCAAAAGATAGATCTATGCTTCTACAATCGATCTAGCATGTAAAGTTACAACCTTTACGTGCTTGCATGGGACTTTGAGCTCAAAAGGTCCTAAAACAATCTCTTACAATGCATGGGGCCTTCTTTGAGTGCAAGAGCCACTCCTTTCTGCCTTGTAACCCCTCTAAGGGTCTAGATCTGAAACATCAACCCCTATCCATGCTTGCAATCATGGTTGGTGACCAAAAGAACAAACAAGATATAGACTTTATACCTTCTAAAGACTTCAATTGATGCTCAAAATCATATCCTTCTAGCCTCCTCTTGATCCTTCAAGCTTTTCCTGCCTTCCTTGGATCACAAAAGCACTAAAATCACTCCAAATGCCTTAGATTGTATCAATAAAGTCTAGGGTTTGCTATGGGGGTCTTCTAGGAGCAAATGGGACGAAGGAGGCAGAGTTAAGGTGTTTAAATAGGGTGCAAACCCTTGGGTTAGGGTTTTTGTCGAGATAGGGCCTACTCGCTGATTCTGGGACCCAACTCGTTGAGTCCACAGCTTAAACCCCGCGTCTCATCCCGCTTCTACTTGGCGAGTTTATCCTTCAACTCGCCAAGTCCAAGGACAAAATGAAAAATATTAATAAAATAATATGTACCAAGAACCAGGTGCTACAAATCTCCCCCACTTATTTTAGACTCCGTCATCGAAGTCTGCTACTAGATCCTCAAACAGCTCGGGGTAATGTTCCATCATCTCGTCCGCCATCTCCCAAGTCTACTTCGACCCTTTCTGGTGCTCCCAGTGCACCTTCACGAGTTCCACTCTTTTGTTCCTCAAATCTTTCGACTTTCGGTTGAGGATTTCCACCAGTCGCTCAATGTAGTTCAGGTTGTCAACAATCTAAATGTCCTCCAAGGGTACCACTACTGAGGCGTCCACTACACACTTTCGCAGTTGAGAAACATGGAAAGTGTTGTGTATATGACTGAGTTTGGCTGGAAAATCAAGGCTGTACGGCACCTTGCCCACCCGACTCTGAGCAGTGTGAAGTCTGCTCCGGACCTGTTGAATCTTCTCTGACGTCTTGAGCACTACCTCAGTGCTCCCCATTACCCTCTGGCCAACCTTGCCCCAACATATCGGGGTCCTGCACTTCATCCCATATAGCATCTCGAAGGGAGGACGATTAATGCTCGCATGATAACTATTGTTATAGGAGAACTCAGCCAATGGAAGATAAGTATCCCAACTACCTACGAAGTCTAATACGCATGCTCGCAGCATATCCTACGGGGTCTGAATGGTTCGCTTGCTATTACCATCCGTCTGCGGGTGAAAGGCGATGCTAAAATGAAGACGAGTACCTAACTCGTCATGAAACTTCCTCGAAAACCTGGAAGTGAACCGCACATCCCTATCTCAAATCACAGAAACTGGCACACTGTGCCGTGCCACCACCTCCCAGATATAGATGCCGGCCAACTTCTTGGCCGAGATGCTCTCTTGAATCGGGATAAAATGGGCGCTCCTGGTCAATCGATCGACGATGACCCATATTGAATCCACTGTCCGCGCGATCCTGGGAAGCTCAGTGATAAAATCCATCGTGATTTCTTCCCATTTCCACAGTAGAATATCCAATGGCTGCATCTAGCCATGAGGTCTCTGATGCTCACCCTTGACCTTTCTACAGGTCAAGCACCGCTCCATGAACCATGCCACATCCCTCTTCATGCAGGGCCACCAATAGTCCAGACGAAGATCCCTATACATCTTTGTCGCCCCACGATGAATGGAGAAGCGAGATTTGTTCGCCTCCTCCATTAGAACCTGGTGCACACCCCCATGGTATGGCAGCCACACGCTACGGTGTAGTGTCAGTAATCCACGGTTGTCATAGTCGAAGAAGGAAACCTGTCCCACGATCCGCTCGCTCTTCTGATGTTCCTCCTTCATGGCCTCTTGTTGGGCCTCCCGAGTCCGCTCCAACAGCGAAGTCACCATTGTCATCCTCAGGTAGATATCCCTTATCAGTGCTGCCTTGTGGATGAGCACGTCGGCCACCACATTGACCTAACCCGGGTGATAAAGGATCTTGCAATCGTAATCCTTTACCACGTCCATCCACCGCCACTGCCTCATGGTTAGATTCAGCTGATCCATTAGGTAGCTTAATTTCTTATGGTCTGTGTGGATGGTATAGCAAACCCCATGGAGGTAATGAAACCAAACCTTGAGGGTGAATACAACTGCCCCCAACTCCAAATCATGTGTCGGGAAATTCACCTCGTGAGGCTTCAGCTACCTCGACGTGTAGGCGATGACATGTGCTCTCTACATCAATATTGCGCCCAAACCTGAGTTAGATGCATCGCAGTACACAACAAAATTCTCCACGTGCTCTGGCAGAGCTAAGATTGGCGCCTCGCACAATCTCTATCTCAGTGTCTTGAACGCGCCCTGCTACTCAGGCCCCCAACGAAAGATCACGGCCTTCCTTGTTAGCCTGGTTAGGGGTACGGCTATCTTGGAGAAATCTTGGATGAATCTTTGAAAGTAGCCTGCTAATCCTAGGAAACTCCAAATCTTGGATGGAGACTTCGGTACCTCCCATCTCATCACGACCTCTAATTTGGGCGGGTCCACTGAGATCCCATTCTCGTTGACGAGATGCCCAAGGAACTGCACCTCACGCAACCAGAACTCATGCTTAGAGAACTTAGCATAAAATTTTTCCCTCCTCAAAGTCTCTAGAACGTCTCATAGATGCTCCTCCTGCGTCTTGGAGTAAACCAATATATCATCGATAAACACTATCACCGACCGGTCTAACATCAGTCTACACACACGGTTCATGAGGTCCATGAATACGACAGGATCATTGGTGAACCCAAAGGGTATCACCACAAATTTGTAGTGGCCATAGCGCATCCGAAACGCATTCTTTTGTACATCCTCCTCTCTGACCCTCACCTGGTGATATCTTGAACGCATATCAATCTTGGAGAACCAAGATGCTCCCTGTAGCTGGTCAAAGAGGTCATCAATCATCCGATGCGACCCGTCCTTCTTATTCACAAACAGAATCGGCACTCCCCAAGGAGAGCTACTCAGTCTAATGAATCCTTTATCTAACAACTCCTTCAGCTATGTAGACAACTCCTGCATCTTAGGTGGAGCCAACCGATGTAGTGCCTTGGCTATCAGATCCGCACCAGGGACTAGGTCGATCCTGAATTCCACTTGCCTCTCTAGAGGTATCCCTTGAAACTCCTCGACCAATACATCCTTAAACTCTCGCACTATGGGCACATCGCCCACTGACGCGTTACCTGCCTCCCGGGTGTCCATAACATAACCGACATATCCTGCGCAACCCTGCTGAAGGTAACACCTAGCTCACGCTATTGAACATACCGCTGGTCCTTACTGTGGCCTCTCGCCTTGAACTACCAACTCCCCCCCACTTGGGGTCCTGATCCAAACCAGCTGTTGCGCGCAATCTATCACTGCCCCATTGGGGCTCAACCAATAAATATTGTCGATGCTCGCACCGATTGGTTGTTTGCAATCTCTATCTCTAAAGGGCAATCCAACATGCCCGAAGACTCAGGAAACTTCTTGCTAAGCGCAAGAGAGGCAAATGATCGGGTAGCCCCCTAATCAAATAGTACTGAACTGGGATACCGTTCACATGGAATGATTCTAAACAGGGAACATACATAACATATCAAAATGCCAGCAGCACATCATAAAGCATACTGATAAGAAAGCATACCTGTCACCACATCGGTTGCGGTGGAAACATAGCAACTTAGATGCCTGAATAACCGATGCAGGGGTAGTACAATGCCTGCTGAAATGCCCGTCTTGCCACACTTTTAGAAGTCCGACGATCCTAATATACACACCCCCTCATGTGGCCTGCCGCATTTCCTACAGCGACCTAATCCTGAATGGCCTTTCGGCCTACCGGCTGGTCCCTTGGGCTTCTTCCCCGAAGCCCCAGTAGTCTAACCCGCCACTATCCTTCTTTTCCTGACATGCTCTAGATAAATATCCCTCTCCATAGACCTGGAAATCATGTAATCCAGGGTAGGGAACGCGAAAAACTAACATGCTCCCGAATGTCGACCTGTAGCATGTCGTGGTAGCGGGTCCTCCTCATATCCTTATCTCCCGCATACTGGGGCACCAGAAATGTGCTCTTTCGGAAACTGGCGATGATCTCCGCCACAATCTCCGTAGTCTATCTCATGTCCAAAAAATTCATGGCCAGATGCTGAAGCTCTACAGTTGGCGCAAACTCTGCTGGGAACCGGGTCACAAAATCTGACCATGTCATAGCCTCAATAGCTGAGGCTCCCAGAGAGTCACCAACCGACTCCCACCAATCCTTAGCCTGGTCCCTCAAATACCCTACTGCAAATTGTACCTTCGACCCCTCGGGGCAGAAGCTGGTCAGCTGCACGGACTCAATGTATGCAATCCATTGTCTGGCAGCAATGGGGTCCTTCACCCCATGGAAATCTGGTGCACCACTGCCCCTGAAGTCCTTAAAGGATAATGTGCGGGATCCTGACCGGCCAGACGCAATATCACTCCTGAATTCCCTAAGGCTTCCTTGATCGACCCGAAGATGATGGGGGTCGACTCAAGGATGCCTCTGGTGATCTCTGATGTGATGATCTCGCGCAGCCTCTCATCTACTAGCTCGGAACTTGATCCCGAACCCGATCCCTCCCCTGAACTACCAACTATTGGCCTCTTCCGTAGTACCACCATTCTGCGAAACATAATGCCAACCGTTAGTGATACCGATACATCTCGAGGGATAACATCCACTACAAGTTCCTTGGTGTTGTCTCATCCTTCCTCAATTTAGGTACAGATCCTCTACTTTCAGTAGTACGTGACCATACTACCTTCCTCATCCATCTATACCTTCCTCAAGGACTGCCTTGACTCCGCCAAGTCCCTTTCACCACTGTTGATTCTCTACTATTCCCATCCTAGGCTTACCCTAGGGAAAATCTCTAACTCCACCCAGACCAGTCCTCATCTGCTGAAGGCCTCCTTGTAACGCCAATTAGCTATTACACGAATAACATCATGTGTGATGAGGCTTAGATAATCCTTCGAGTAACAGAATCGTCCCTACAATGATTAGACTCAGACGAGAGCTGCGCAATAGGGCAAAATCCAGCACTCTGAGATTATTCAACCCTGATCACATGTGATGTGATGTATTCACCTAATGACTAACTCCCATCACTCAGAGTCCCACAAAGAACAAAGCATGCTGCATTCGGACGCAGGAAAACTACTCAATCAAATATGTCCTCATAATGAGAAGTTGAACAAGCATATAATGATGAGCTCATACTACCACGCATAACCTAAACAGGCTATCCTACTACTGTCTACTCAATACTAGCATGGAATTCTCATAAGCTGAAGCACATAAAGCAGGTACATAAGGCATCATTCCTAGTTCCTCAGTCCTATTCTAGCATGCTGTTCTACTGAAACTGACAAACGTAATATAACTGGTATGGCTACTATGGGGAATACTTACTTGAGCTCGGCCGGTTGCGCGCATCACACACTTGTTCCTTCTCAAAACTCTTTTATCTTAGCTTTTATAAAATCAGCTTCCTTGTAAACATCTTTTAATCCCTTGGTTTGAGTCCAGACACCCCCGAAGGTGTGTCCGAATCCCTCAAACCAGGTCTCTAATACCAACTTGTAACGACCCAATTTTCACGACACAAATAATTCATTTTGATTAGGTGATTTGCACAACATTTGTTTCAAAATATCAACTGGTCATATCATTTAATAAAAGCATGTCTCGTATCTGAAAGTTGAATCATAAAAACATAATAATGTCAGAGTAAAATTCCAAGAATAACTCATAGTGCGGAAAACAAAGAGTGTGTCTATGATGTGCCGCTACCACACCAGCTCCTTCCCCTTCGATGAAGAGATACCTGAAACCAAAACTGTAAACTTTCGGGAAATTCTAGGGTGCCCGACCTACCTGGTACGACCATTCTAGGGGGGCGACCTACCCATGCGGCCATTATGGGGTGCCGTCCTACCCATGCGGCCATTCTGGGGTGCCGTCCTACCCATGTCAAGCCATTCTGGCCTACTGACCTACCCATGTCAAGCCATTCTGGGGTGCTGACCTACCCGTCGGTCCTGAAAACTGACCCTCGGGGATTATTTCACCCCTTACTACTACTATCAAATATATATCATAACATAAACATACTATAAGACATATATGGGTTGTCCGAACTACCCTTCGGTCCTAACAACCGAACTTGGGGACTATTCACCTCCTACTACTGTTATCACATATATCATATCATGCCAGCATATAAACATATCAGCACATATTATCAGATACATTTTAGGTGTCTGACCTACCCTTCGGTCCTAACAACTGAACTCTACTACCATCACATATAACATATCATGCTAGCATATAACATATCAGGTAGTAGCAAACCTAGATGATATCACAAAGACAATCATCTAATCATATAACTCTACTGGTGGGCCGGCATTGTAGCCGTAGACCCACCACTACTGGAAGGTAACTCACCTCGTAGTAGCTGCTGATATGTGCGGGAATCCTCTCACTGCTGCCGCTACTCATCCGGAAATCCTCCAGCTATAATTCCAACAAAACACTTAGTCATACACTGCTAACTGTTCTTAGGGTAAATGACCATTTTACCCCTGAACAAACAAAAGTAAAAATCAACTTCTAATTGACCTGACTTGCTGAGTTGGCTCGCCAACTCGCCGACTCCATATCCTTCCATTTGTCCTTATACTCGTCTCTACTCGTCGAGTTAGGCGATTACTCGACGAGTTTTCCTTCTAAATGAACATCGACTGAATCCTCATCCGACTCAGCGAGTTGTATGAACAAATCAACGAGTTCATCTTCAACTGATACATAGATCATGTCCTTGACTCACTGAGTTGTATGAAAAACTCGTCGATTTCATCTTCATCCTTAAGAAGTTTGCCTTGGACTCGCCGAGTTTGCTCATGCACTCACCGAGTCCCATGAACTTCCAGAACAATGGCTTAGTCCAGAACGTTGGGTCACTCCCCGGGACCCCCTAAAACCTTTCCACACTCAACTGGGTCCTTATGACCCTCAACTGATATGGGACAAAAACCTGGGACTCGCCGAGTCCAAGAATGGACTCGTCGAGTTGGTCACATCCTCTCATTAAATCTTCGATTTCTGATGTACAATCCTTGATCAAAAGATAGATCTCAGCATCTATAATTAATCTAGCATGTAAAGTTACAATCTCTTACAATGCATGGGGCCTTCTTTGAGTGCAAGAGCCACTCCTTTCTTCCTTGTAACCCCTCTAAGGTTCTAGATCTAAAACATCAACCCCTAACCATGCTTGCAATCATGGTTGGTGACCAAAATGGCTTTGAAAAAGCCCTAAAACTCCACAAAATGGGATCTATCAAAAGAAAAAACAAGGTATAGACTTTATACCTTATGAAGACTGCAAATGATGCTCATAAACGGATCCTTCTATCCTCCTCTTGATCCTTCAAGCTTTTCCTTGCTTCCTTGGGTCAGAAAAGCACCAAAATCACTCCAAATGCCTTAGATAGCTTCAATAACGGCTAGGGTTTGCTATGCAGGTCTTCTGGGAGCAAATGGGATGAAGGAGGCCGAGTTAAGGTGTTTAAATAAGGTGCAAACCCTCGGGTTAGGGTTTTTGTCTAGACAGGGACTACATGCCAAGTCCGGGACCCGACTCGTCGTGTCCACAACTTAAACCCCGTGTCTCATCCCGCTTCTACTCGGTGAGTTGGTCCTTCAACTCACCGAGTCCAACGCCAAAATGCAAAAATATTAATAAAAGAATACGTACCAAGAACCAGGTGCTACAAATCTCCCCACTTATTTTAGACTTCATCCTCAAAGTCTGCTGATCGATCCTGAAACACGTCGGGGTAATGTTCCATCATCTCGTCCGCCAGCTCCCAAGTCCACTCCAACCCCTTTCGGTGTTGTCATTCCACCTTCACGAGTTGCACTCTTTTTTTCCTCAAATCCTTCAACTTTCGGTCAATCATTTCCACCGGTCGCTCAATGTAGTTCAGGTTGTCATCAACCTGAATGTCCACCAAGGGTACCACTGCTGAGGCGTCCACCACACACTTTCGTAGCTGAGAAATGTGGAAAGTGTTGTGTATCTGATTGAGTTCGGCTGGAAAATCTAGCCTATACGCCACCTTGCGCACCTGGGCTATAACCCTGAATGGTCCAATGTACCTAGGGCCCAACTTGCCCCGCTTCCTGAATCGGATAATGCCTTACCATGGAGACACCTTCAGGAGAACCATATCCCCGACCTGGAACTCCAGGTTTAATCGGCGCTAATCAGAATAGCTTTTCTGCCGACTCTGAGCAGTCTGCAGCCTGCTCCGGACTTGCTGAATCATTACTATCGTCTTGAGCACTACCTTAGTGCTCCCCATTACCCTCTGGCTAGCCTTTCTCCAACATATACAGGTCCTGCACTTCCTCCCATTTAGCATCTCGAAGGGAAGATGGTTAATGCTCGCATGATAACTATTGTTATATGAGAACTCTACCAATGGAAGGTAGGTATCCCAACCACCTCTGATGTCTAATATGCATGCTCGCAGCATATCCTCCAGGGTCTGGATGGTCCGCTCTCTCTTACCATCCGTCTAAGGGTGAAAGGCGGTGCTAAAATGTAGACAAGTACCCAACTCGTCATGAAACATCCTCCAAAACCTGGAAGTGAACAACACATCCTCGTCTGAAATCACAGAAACTAGCACACCGTGCCGTGCCACCACCTCCCGGATATATATTTCGGCCAACTTCTTGGCTGAGATGCTCTCCTGAATCGGGATAAAATGGGCGCACTTGGTCAATCGATCGACGATGATCGAGATCGAATTCACTGCCCGCGCGGTCTTGGGAAGCTTAGTGATAAAATCCATCATGATGTCTTCTCATTTCCATAGCGAAATATCCAATAGCTGCATCTTGCCATGAGGTCTCTAATGCTCAACCTTGACCTTTCTGCAGGTGAAGCACCGCTCCGCGAACCATGCCAAAACTCGCTTAATGCAGGGCCACCAATGGTCCAGACGAATGGAGAACCGAGATTTGTGCGCCTCCTCCATCAGAACCTGGCGCACACCCTCGTGGTATGGCACCCACAACCTACGGTGTAGTGTCAGTAATCCTCGACTGTCATAGTTGAAGTAGGTAACTATCCTACGATCCATTAGCTCTTCCGATGTTCCTCATTCATGGCGTCCTGCTTGGCCTCCCGAATCCACTCCAATAGAGAAGTCACCACTGTCATCTTCATGTAGATATCTCTGATCAGCACTGCTATGCGGCTGAGCACGTCGGCCACTACATTGGCCTTACCCAGGTGATAAAGGATCTCGCAATCGTAATCCTTTACCATATCCATCCACCGATGCTACCTCATGTTTAGATTTGGCTGATCCGTGAGGTACCTCAAAATCTTATGGTCCATGTAGATGGTATAGTGAACCCCATAAAGGTAATGACGCCAAGTCTTGAGGGCAAATTCAACAGCCCCCAACTCCAAATCATGTATCGGGTAGTTCGCCTTGTGAGGCTTCAGCTGCCTCGACACCTAGGCAATGACATGCCCTCTCTGCATCAACATTGTGCCCAAACCTGAGATAGACGCATCGCTGTACACAACAAAATCTTCCATGCCCTCTGGTAAAGCTAAGATTGACGCGTCGCACAATCTCTGTCTCATTGTGTCGAACGCGGCCTGCTGCTCAGGCCCCTAACAAAAGACCATGGCCTTAGGGATATCTTGGAGAAATCCTGAATGAATCTCCGATAGTAGCTGGCTAATCCTAGGAAACTCCGAATCTCGGATGGAGACTTCGGAAGTTCCCATCTCATCATGGCCTCCACTTTGGCCGGGTCCACTGAGATCCCATTCTGGTTGACGAGATGCCCAAGGAACTGCTCCTCGCGCAACCAGAACTCACACTTGGAGAACTTATCATACAAGTTCTCCCTCCTCAAAGTCTCCAAAACATTTTGCAGATGCTCCTCGTGCTCCTCCTGCGTCTTTGAGTTAACCAAGATATCATTGATAAACACTATCACAGACCAGTCTAACATCGGTCTACACACGCACTTCATGAGGTCCATGAACGCGGAAGGAGCATTGGTGAGCCGGAAGGGCATCACCACAAACTCGTAGTGGCCATAGCACGTCTGAAACGCAGCCTTCTGTACATCCTCCTCTCTGACACTCAGCTGGTAATATCCTAAACGCAGATCAATCTTGGAGAATCAAGATGCTCCGTGTAGCTGGTCAAAAAGGTCATCAATCCGCGGGACTGGGTAACAGTTCTTCACCGTTACCTTATTCAGCTCCCAGTAATCTATACACATCCGATGCGACTCGTCCTTCTTCCTCACAAACAGAATCAGGGCTCCCTAGGGAGAGCTACTCAGTCTAATGAATCCCTTGTCTAGCAGCTCTTACAGCTGTGTAGACAACTCCTGTATCTCAGGAGGAGCCAACCGATATGGTACCTTGGCTATCGGAACTGCACCAGGGACTAGGTCGATCCTGAATTTCACCTGCCTCTCGATAGGTATCCCTGGAAACTCCTAGGGGAATACATTCGTAAACTCTCGCACTACGGGCACATCACCCATTGTCGCCTTACCCACCTCCCGGGTGTCCATAACATAAGCGACATATCCTGCGCAACCTTGTTGAAGGTAACGCCTAGCTTTCGCTACTGAACATACCGATGGTCCTTGCTCTGGCCTCTCGCCTTGAACTACAAACTCTCCCCCACTTGGTGTCCTAATCCAAACCAGTAGTTGTGCGCAATCTATCACTGCCCCATTGGGGCTCAACCAATCCATGCCTATAATCACCTTGTTCCCTCTCAACAGAATAGGAGCCAGGTCCACTAGATAACGCTCCTCAAATAATCTCAACACACAGCCTCGGAATACCGTCGATGCTCACATCAATCGGTCATCTTCAATCTCTACCTCTAAAGGGAAATCCAACATGTTCGAAGACTCAGGAAACTTCTTGCTAAGAACAAGAGAGAAAAATGATTGGGTAGCCCCTGAATCAAATAGTATCTGAACTGGGATACCGTTCACATGGAACGGTCCTAAACAGGGCACATACATAAAATATCAAAATCACATTAGCGCATCATAAATCATAATGATAAGAAATCATACATGTCACCACATCGGGTGCAGCGCGTGCCTCCTCGGTAGTCAACTGGATTGCCCTGCTCCTCACCATTGGAGCCTCTAACTTGCCCTGCCGGCCATCAGTAATCCGCAGGGTTGCAAGAGCTGGCGCCTTCACTAGCGCTGATGTTGCTATCAACTGGGGGTAGTTGGCCTTCTTGTGGCCCCTCATGTTGTAGTGGAAACATAGCAACTCAAACGCCTGAATAACCAGTGTAGGGGCAGTACAATCCCTGTTGAAATGCACCATCTTGCCATACTAGTAACAACCCGAAGATCCCAATCAACACACCCCCTCATGTTGCATGTCGCATTTCCTACAGCGGTACGGTCGTTACTAGCCTTTCAGCCTACCGTTTGATCCCTTGGGCTTCTTCCCCGAATCTACAGTCGTTTGACCTTCCTTTATCTTTCTTTTCCTGACATGCTCTAGATCAATCTCCCTCTCCCTTGACCTGGAAATCATGGAATCCAGGGTAGGGCATGCTGAAAAACTAACATGCTCCCGAATGTTGGCCTGTAGCATGTCGTGGTAGCGGGTCCTCCTCATATCCTCATATCCCGCATACTGGCGCACCAGCAATGCCCTCTCTTGGAACTTGGCGGTGATCTCCTCCACAGTCTCCGTAGTCTGTCTCATATCCAAAAACTCCCTGGCCAGATGTTGAAGCTCTATACCTGGCACAAACTCTGCTCGGAACCAGGTCACAAAATCTGACCATGCCATAGCCTCAACAGCCAAGGCTCCCAGAGAGTCCCTAACCGACTCCCACCAATCCCTAGCCCGGTCCCTAAAACAGCCTACTGCAAATCGTATCTTCGATCCCTCAGGGAAGAAGTTGGTCAGCTGCACGGACTCAATGTCTGCAATCCATCGTCTAGCAGCAATGGGGTCCTTCGCCCTGTGGAAATCTAGTGCACCACTACCCCTGAAGTCCTTAAAGGACAGTGTGCATGATCCTGATTGGCTAGACGCCATATCACTCCTGAACGCCCTGAGGCGATCTTCCATCAGCTCGACTATCCCTTCCTTGATCATCCCAAAGATGATGGGGGTCGACTCAATGATGCCTGTGGTAATCTCTGACGCGATGAACTCCCGTAGCCTCTCATCTACTGGCTCATAACCTGATCATGTACCTGATCCCTCTCCTGAACTGCCAACTACTGGCCTCTGTTGTAGTACCACTATTCTGCGAAACATAATGCCAACCGTTAGTGATACCGATACATCTCAAGGGATCACATCCACTACAAGTTCCCTGGTCTTGTCTCAGCCTTCCTCAATTTAGGTACGGATCCTCTGGTTTCAGTAGTGCGGACAATTACTACCTTCAACATCTATTCGTACCTTCCTCAAGGACTGCCTTGACTCCACCAAGTCCCTTTTCACCACTATTGATTCTCTGCTATTCCCATCCTAGGCTTACCCTAGGAAAAATCTCTAACTCCACCCAGACCAGTCCTCAGCTGCTGAAGGCCTCCTTGTAATGCCAATTAGCCATTATCCGAATATCATCACGTGTGATGAGGCTCAGATAATCCTTCGAGTAACAAACTCATCCCTACAATGGTTAGACTTAGACGAGAGCTGCACAATAGGGCCAAATCCAACACTCTAAGATTATTCAACCCTGGTCACATGTGACGTGACGTATTCACCTAATGGCTAACTCCTATCACTCAGAGTCCCACAAAGCACAAAGCAAGAGGCATTCGGACGCAGGAAAACTACTCAAGTAAAATTGTCCTCATAATGAGAAGCTGAACTAGCATATAATGTTGAGCTCAAACTCCTAGGCATAACCTAACCATGCTATCCTAATATTGTCTACTCAATACTAGAATGCAATTCTTATAAGCTGAAGCACATAAAGTAAGTACATACTGTTGGATAACGTGTCTAAGTCCATAACTATTTATGTTATGTACTTGACCCGACCCGAGATGGTCTATTTGGGTTGCATAGCACCATGCAATTGGATAGACTAAATGAGAGCAAGAACACTTGTGGTTTATTAATATATTGTAAGATCTAATATATTAATAGTATTATTTAATTAGTTTCATCAAGAATTAATTTAGAATTAATTAAGTGATCAGAAGATAACTAAGTAAATATATGGATTGATTGTGTAAATCATCCATAACTTGTATAGTGGGCTAAGAGGCTCCATGGATTATCAAGTTGGGTTAAACCCATAGGATGGTCCATGGGAGTTACAAACCCATGGGTCATGGAAATGAAGAGCCATGACACATTAGGGTTTAGATGGTGTAACCCTAGATGTGTCACACTATATTAGGAACATACTATCCACTAAAATCGGTTACACTAAGAAAGAAGAGGGATAGGCCAATTTTTAGAGTGTGTATTCTCTCAAAAGTCATTCCAGAAGCATTTGGTGTT
Organism: Lactuca saligna; assembly: GCF_052625555.1. Lineage (NCBI taxonomy): Eukaryota > Viridiplantae > Streptophyta > Magnoliopsida > Asterales > Asteraceae > Lactuca > Lactuca saligna. Next base: position 173,658,210 of record NC_136417.1, on the reverse strand, counting down.
GTGTGAAGCACTTGAGGCATCACAGTTCGGGTGCTAGGCTCTCAAGGTTTCAAGGAATCAAAATCAACTACAAGGTATGTAATTCTAGCCATCCTTTTAAGATTAAAGTTCCCATGTATGCTACATAGGATTATAAACCTTGGAAACCAAATTTTGCATGTATTTAGACAAACATATATCCAAGGTTTATTAGGGTTGCATGTACACTTAGGAAGTGTTAGAATGCTCAAAACACATCAGTGGTATCAGAGCCTAGGCTTGTTTGTTAAATACTTGATGCAAACTTGTTTTTCAAAAGCCAAAAATCTTTCCAGACAGGAAAACTCAATGAGTTTTGGCCAAAAACTTGCCAAGTTTGTGTGTTATAACATGAACTCGACGAGTTCCCAGGTGAACTCGACGAGTTTGTCACCCAATGAGCAGTTTTTGGAGCTTGGCTGCCGGAAATGGACTAGAAACATTACCCTAAACTATTTTGGTGTTATTAAACTTGTTTTAGATGGTGTAATGGTGGTTCTAATCCATTTATAATGGCTAATATCAATTTTTCATGATTATATGTGTTCATATGTTCTTGAAATTTTGATATGAATGTTCATGTTCTTATGAGTTCTTGATAGATCATAGGAGTTACTTGTTTGTACGATTAATTCATGATCTTTATGTGTTTTAATGGAGTCCATAACTTGTCCTTAAATTATAGATAACCAAAAGTCTCTTCATGTTAAAATCCATTAAAAGAACACATAATTTATAAAATGAAGAGTCTTCATTTCAATGACTCATAAGTTATGAATGTGAAAGGTTTTGTAAAGTTACAAAACTTTCCCTCAAGTTTTGGAACATTCAACCTTATACTTTATATTATAAGTTAATAATATATATATATATATATATATATATATATATATATATATATATATATGTATGTATGTATAAGATTAAGTCGTCTTACCGCTAGTACGCGTCATTCATGAAGCTGATCTATAAGGGGGGTATAAGGTTGTTGCCTATAAAATGGCAACTTAATGGGTGTCCACTCTCACCCACTACTTCCTTGATCGGTGTAGGGTCGTTAGCCGAACGGGTAGGACAAAGACTTATAAATTCTCATTAAAAGTATGATCAATATTATAAAGTAACTAAATGTTTTATTAAATTCCCAATCTTAGTTACTTTAGGAAAAATGTGAATAAGGTGCTCATCCATGAAATTACACTTTACACTTTGTTTAAATCGTTGGTAGAGCATGTGTGGTTAACCGGCACACTAACTTGGACTTAACAAGGTAGGTAAAGGGTGACTTAGGGTTTATCATAGTATCGGTCGAGCATAATGTGGTTTACCGACACATCGATTAAGTGATAAACTTTAAGGGTACCAACTGATTTGCATGGTTACTTCACACCTCGTTTTGTGATCCTCGGTATCCCAATCACAAAACATGGAGGGTAGAGTCAAGATTGAAACATGCCATTGAAAAGTTCAATGAATCTCAAAGAATCTAGGAATTTCTAATAACCAATTAAAAACCTAATATCAATATTTCATTTTTCATGGTGGAAATTGGTGAATTGTCATTCACCTACCTTTCAAATATGTTATAGCTTGGATTACGCCTAGCCTTAATATTACATTTGGGTGATTTATTAAGGAGTCTCTTAATATCTAAACTAATCTTGTTCTCTTCATTCAGATGTCTTCAAACAATACCGCTTCTGGCTCTAATCCTAATAGCTCCTTTACCCTTATGAACTTATGTGGGAAAGTCACTTTTGATGCATCCAACTTCAATGAATGGATCAGAAACATCAGGATGATTACCCGCTACGAGGACAAATAACATTTCCTCGATAAGGAGCTTAAGGAGATTGATGAGACCACCGCAACTCCCCAGGAGATCGCTGACTTCCAGGCACATGAAAGGGATGCTACCAAACTAGCATGCATCATGATGGCCACCATGACAATGGAACTCCAAAAGACCTATGAGGACTTCTACCCTTTCGAAATGCACCAAGATCTTATGTAAAGATACCATCAAGGTGCATAAAAATAGAGGTATGAAATGATTCACTCCATGATAACAACCATGATGAAGGACGGGGAATCCGTCACGAGCCACATGCAGAAAATGCAAAGGTATGTGGATCGGTTGCTGAAGCTTAATGTGAACTTCCCTGAGGAGCTTGCAATAGATATCATTTTGCACTCCTTACCATCATGCTATGATCAATTCCACATGATATATCACATGAATAAGGAAGAGGTTACACTCAGCAAACTTCAAGGACTCCTCAAGACCACAGAAACACGTCTTAAGGGTAAGTCGGTTGTTAATACTCGTACTCCTAACTCCACCCTAGTCTTGGCAATCGGGAAAGGTCGAGGGAATAAAACAAAGAGCTCTTCGAAGGGTACCAAGGCTAGGACCCTTTATGGATCTTCTTCAAGTGGAACCAAGAAAGGTTTCATCACTCCTTCTTTTGACCCAAAAGAGGCTGAATGCTTCTATTGCCATGAAAAGTCACATTGGAAGTGGAACTGCCCAAAATACCAGCAAGATGTGAAGGATGGGAAAGCTAAACCCAACCATGCAGGTATTTACACTATCTTATTTAATAACTTACCCCATTCTAACTATGGGGTCCTTGATATCGGTTGGGTATTCATATATGTTCTGATTTGCAGGGACTAAGAAAAAGTGAGAATGTGGAGCATGGAAGAATAAAATTAATCATGGGGAATAGGAAAGCTTTACCTGTCACCAAGATTGGAGTTTATACTTTATCGCTAAGTAGTGGGTTTAGTTTAGATTTGAATAAATGCTTTTATTCACTAGAAATGGAAAGAAATATTATTTCCTTTCATGCATTGTACAAACAAGGTTTTTCCTTTTCATTTGATAATGAAGTTGGTTTGATTAATGCTTTCTTCAATAATGTTCTTTATTTTAAAGCATTACCTTGTGATGGTGTGTATGAAACTATATATGTGGTTGATAACTTAGGAAATGACGTTTTGTGTATTGATTCTGTTAATGATAATAACTTGGATAAAGCGTCATTATGGCATTATCATATTGGACATATAAGCAAGAAACGTATAGGCCAACTCCAAAAGGATGGAGTCTTGGAGTCATTTGACCTAAAGTCAGATGATAGTTGCGAATCATGCTTACTTGGAAAAATGACAAAGTCACTCTTCACAGGTTCGTGTGAGAGGGGTGAAGCTTTGTTGGATATCGTACACACGGATGTGTGTGGACCCTTTTAACATGCCACAAGGGATGCTAATCGTTATTATTTGACTTTTACTGATGATTACAGTAGATATGGATATGTATACTTAATCAAGCATAAGTTAGAGACTCTCGAAAGGTTTAAAGAGTTTAAAAAGGAAGTGGATAATCAATTGGGCAGGAACATTAAGATGCTTCAATCCGATCAAGGTGGTGAGTCTCTTAGTTCAAAGTTCCTCGACTATCTTAGGGAATGTTGGATTGTCTCACAATTGACACCTCCCAGGACACCACAGCTGAATGGTGTGGCTGAGAGGCGTAATCGAACCTTGTTAGACATAGATCGTTCCATGATGAGTCGAGCTTTGCTACCAATCTAATTTTGGGGGTATGCCTTAGAGACTGTCGCCCATATCCTTAATTTGGTCCCTACAAAGAAAGTTTCCAAAACTCCTCATGAGATGTGGACTAGTAAAGTACCCAAATTAGACCACATCAAGATTTGGGGTTGCGAGCCTTTCGTGAGACACTAGACTCATGATAAGCTCGAACCTCGGAGCGAGAGGTGTATTTTTCATCGGCTACCCACAACAATCCGCTGGTTACCTCTGCTACAGACTTAGTGAAAATGTGGTCTTTGTAGCTAGGATGGCATTCTTTCTAGATATAGAGAGCTCATAATCCAAGGAAACAATGGGAGGCAAGTTGACCTTGAAGAAATTCAAGAGTCAAGCGGTGAAGGAACTTCAAACCCTAGCACTCAAGTTGAGGAGGAAACTCCTATTGAGTGAATTGACATGTCTGTACCTCTGAGACATTCCATAAGGGTTAGGAATGCACCTGAACATTACTATGGATTCCATATTACTGCGGAAGGTGATACACTTATCAGCGATGAGACACTGATAGGTCTTGATGAACGTAATAGTTATGCGGAAGCCATGATAGGCCCTGAGTCAGCCAAATGGAAAGAGGCAATGGAGATCGAGATACACTCCATGTATGACAATCATGTTTGGAACTTGGTTAGAATGTACCAGGTCGTAAGACTGTAGGGTGCAAATGGATCTTCAAGAAGAAGACCAACATGGATGGTAATGTACAAACTTACAAGGCACGACTGGTTGCAAAGGGTTTCTCACAAACTCCAGTAGTTGATTATGATGAGACTTTTTCTCCAGTGGAGAAGATTAAGTCTATTAGGGTTCTATTAGCCATAGCTACATTTCATGATTATGAAATATGGCAAATGGATGTCAAAAGCGCTTTCCTTAATGGAAAGTTGACTGAGGATGTTTACATGAGTCAGCCAGAGGGTTTTGTTAACATCAAGTATCCTAATAGAGTGTGTAATCTTGAGAAATCCATTTATGGATTAAAACAAGCACCTCGCAGATGGAATCTTTGCTTTGATGAGAAAGTCAAAGATTTTGGCTTTTCTAGGAGTGAAGATGAATCTTGTGTGTATGTCAAGGCTAGTGGGAGTATAGTTAGCTTTTTGGTATTGTATGTGGATGACATACTACTCATAGGAAATGACATCCCAACCTTGCAGGAAGTTAAGTCCTGGCTTCTGAAGTGTTTCTCTATGAAGGACCTAGGAGAAGATGCCTATATTCTAGGGATAAGGATCTTGAGAGACCGGAGTAAAAGACTAATTGGACTTAGTCGGAGTACCTACTTGGATAAGGTGCTGAAGAATTCGGCATGCAGTACTCCAAGAAAGGAGAGTTACCCATCCAGAGTGACGCTAGATTGAGTAAGACAGAAAGCCCTAGTACTGAGGCTGAGATAGCATAAATGAGTCGAATACCTTATGCTTCGGCTGTAGGATCGATCACGTATGTTATGACGTATACTCGACCTGATGTAGCCTTTTCCTTGAGCATGGTTAGCAGGTATCAGGGGAACCCTGGCAAGGCACACTGGACTGCAGTAAAGAACATCCTCAAGTACCTATGTAGGACTGAGGATTGGGTTGCTACCCTCGGTGGGAGTGATGATTTGAGAGTTGTAGGGTATAGTGATGCTAGCTTCCAGACTGATAGGGATAATTTCCGCTCTAAGTCAGGCTGGATTTTTACCTTAAACAGAGTAGCAATTTCTTGGAAGAGTTCAAAGCAAGATATAGTGACTGATTCAACTTGTGAATCAGAGTATATAGCAGCGAGCGAGGTAGCAAAGGAAGCGATATGGGTGAAGAACTTCATTGGAGACCTTGGAGTTGTACCAGCTATTAAGGAGCCAATGGAAATTTTCTGTGATAGTGAAAGTGTTGATTCCTTAGCCAAGGAACCAAAGGATCACGAGAGATCTAGACACATCGACAGAAAATATCATTTCATCATACATCGAATAGAACAAGGACTCCTTGTGACAAAGAGGGTATCATCGGATGAAAATCTAGCAGATCCCCTCACGAAGGGACTGACTTGGGTTAAGCATCTCCAGCATGCTCGGAGCATAGGGATGAAGGATGATATTAGATTTAGTAGTTAGATAACCTCGAAATTTGTAAAGTGTAATTGACATTAGTAATGAATAAAAGGTGTTGTATTTATGAGTAAAGTGTTGCTATCTCTTGTTGGTCGTTTACTATATTTCGTTTGCATGTTTTGACTTCCTGGATAATTATGTTTGGTATATCATATTATTCTAAGATATTGGACATGGCTACTACAATCATGACTGCTTGTAAGTTCTAAGCATTGGACTCAACCCACGCTCACTGGAATCATTTCATCGAATTTATCGCGAGTGATCGTGACACAGTAATATCATATAAGTCTTCAAACCTAGAGATATGATTTGTTACTTGTGAGTTGGTTATGCATTGATTGTACGTAAACACATTGGTTACTCAATGTTATAAAACGTGCCTTTGTGTGTAATTCAATGAGTAGTAGAACAAACATATGAGTCGAAGTTTATCTGTTCCTTCTTGGATTAGAAGCTGATATCTGGGCCCCTCGATGATTTTGTTTTGACTTATGTACCAAGCCCGGTTAGAACTAGGTTGATGTGTTCAATTAAGTTCTTTGTCAAACAAATCGGAAATCGGGAAACAAACTGCTAGACAATAAGTAAGACATCGTTCCATGTATTTGTTCGGCTGATATCTAGAGCATAGGATTATATGATCCCTTATCATAAAAGGTGTATCATCATCTTCTCAGTTTCGAGAAACCTTCAAAGATCTACGATTGTTGATCGGTTCCGAAAGTCATACTGGCAGTTATAGTTATTAGACTTATCCAAGTGGGAGACTATTGGATAAGGTGTCTAAGTCCATAATTATTTCTGGTATGTACTTGACCCGACCGTACATGGTCCATTTGGGTTGCATGGCACCATGCAATTGGATAGAAAAAATGAGAGAAATAACACTTGTGGTTTATTAATATATTATAAGATCTAATATATTAATGGTATTATTTAAATAGTTTGATCAAGAATTAATTAAGTGATCAAAAGATAACTAATTAAATATATGGATTGATTGTGTGAATCATCCATAACTTGTATAGTGGGCTAAGAGGCTCCATAGATTATCAAGTTGGGTTAAACCCATAGGATCCTCCATGGATTCTCCATGGGAGTTACAAACCCATGGGTCATGGAAATGAAGAGTCATGACACATTAGGGTTTACATGGTGTAACCCTAGATGTGTCACACTATATAAGGAACATACTATCCACTAAAATCGGCTACACTAAGAAAGAAGAGGGCTAGGCCGATTTTTAGAGTGTGTATTCTCTCAAAAGTCATTCTAAAAGAATTTGGTGTTGTGTGAAGCATTTGAGGCATCACACTTAGTGTGCTAGGATCTCAACATTTCAAGGAATCAAAATCAACTACAAGGTATGTAATTCTAGCCATCCTTTTCAGATTAAAGTTCCCAGGTATGCTAGATAGGATTATGAACCTTGGAAACCAAATTTTGCGTGTATTTAGACAAACATAGATCCAAGGTTTATTAGGGTTCCATGTACACTTAGGAAGTGTTAGAATCCACAAAACCCATCACATAAGGCATCCTTCCTAGATCCTTAGTCCTATTCTAGCATGTTGTTCTACTGAAACTGATAAACATAATATAACTGGTATGGGTACTATGGGGAATAATTACTTGAGCTCGGCCGGTTGCGCACATCACATACTTGTTCCTTCTCAAAACTCTTTTATCTTAGCTTTTAGAAAATCATATTCCTTGTCAAATTCCTTTAATCCCTTGGTTTGAGTCCAAACACCCCCGAAGGTGTGTCCGAATCCCTCAAAGCAGGGGTCTGATACCAACTTGTAACGATCCAATTTTCATGACCAAAAATTTCATTTTTGATTAACTGATTTGCACAACATTTGTATCAAAACATCAACCAGTCATATCATTTAATAAAAGCATGTCTAGTATATGAAAACCGAATCGTAAAAACATAATAATGTCAGAGTAAAATTCCCAAAATAGCTCATAGTGGGGAAAACAAAGAGTGTGTGTATGATGTGCCGCTACTACGCCAACTCCTTCCCCTTCGCTGAAGAGTTACCTGAAACCAAAACTGTAAACTGTAAGCATGAAGCTTGGTGAGTTCCCCCATCGTACCACATGTCATGCAATCACATAGCACACATACTGTCGGGCAATTATGGGGTGCCCAACCTACCCAATATGGCCATTATGGGGTGCCGACCTACCCATGCGGCCATTCTGGTGAGCTGTCTTACCCATGCGGCCATTATGGGGTTCCGTCCTACCCATGTGAATCGATTTTGGGGTGCTGAACTACCGATGTCAAGCCATTCTGGGGTGCGGACCTACCCATCTATCCTAATAACCGACCCTCTGGGACTATTCCACCCCTTACTGCTACTATCACATATATCATAAAATAAACATACTATCACACATATATGGGGTGTCTGAACTACCCTTCGGTCCTAACAACTGAACCTAGGGACTATTCCCATCCTACTACTGCTATCACATATAACATATCATGCCAGCATATAAACATATCAGCACATATTATCAGACATATTTGTGGTGTTTGACCTACCCTTCGGTCCTAACAACCGAACACTACTACTATCACATATAACATCATGCTAGCATATAACATATCAGGTAGTAGCAAACCTAGATGATATCACAAAGAAAATCATCTAATCATACAACTCCTACTGGCGGGCCGACATTATGGCCATAGACCCACCCCTACTGGAACGTAACTCACCTCGTAGTAGCTGCTGATTTGTGTGGGAATCCTCTGACTGCTGCCGTTGCTGCTCAAAAAATCCTACGGCTATAATTCCAACAAAACACTTAGTCATACACTGCTAATTGTTCTTAGGGTAAATGACCATTTTATCCCTAACCAAATCAAAGTCAAAATCAACTTCTAGTTGACCTGACTCGTCGAGTTGGCTCGCCAACTCGCTGATTCCCTATCCATCCATTTGTCCTTATACCCATCTCTACTCGTCGATTTAGTCGATGACTCGACGAGTTTTTCTTTTAAATGAACATCGACTGAATCATCATCCGAATAGCTGATTTGTATGAACAACTCGTCGAGTTCATCTTCAACTGATACACAGGTCTTGTCCTTGACTCACCGAGTTGTATGAACAACTCATCGAGTTCATCTTCATCCTTAAGAAGTTTGCCTTGGACTCGTCGAGTCTACTCATGCACTCGCCGAGTCTGCTCATGCACTTGCCGAGTCCCATGAACTTTCATAACATTGGCTTAGTCCAGAACGTTGGGTCACACTTAACTGGGTCCTTATGACCTTCAACTGATATGGGACAGAAACCTTGGACTCGCTGAGTCCAAGAATGGCCTTGTCGAGTTGGTCACATCCTCTCACTAAATCTTTGATTTCTGATGTACAACCCTTGATCAAAAGATAGATCTATGCATCTACAATCAATCTAGCACGTAAAAGTTACAGCCTTTACATGCTTGCATGGGACTTTGAGCTCAAAAGGTCCTAAAACAATCTCTTACAATGCATGGGGCCTTCTTTGATGGCAAGAGCCACTCCTTTCTGCCTTGTAACCCCTCTAAGGGTCTATATCTGAAACATCAACCCCTATGCATGCTTGCAATCATGGTTGCTGACCAAAAATGGCTTAGAAAAGCCCTAAAACTCCACAAAATGGGATCTATCAAAAGATCAAACAAGGTATAGACTTTATACCCTCTGAAGACTGCAAATGATGCTCAAAATCGGATCCTTCTAGCCTCCTCTTGATCCTTCAAGCTTTTCCTTCCTTCCTTGGGTCACAAAAGCACCAAAATCACTCCAAATACCTTAGATTGCTTCAATAACGGCTAGGCTTTGCTATGGGGGTCTTCTGGGAGCAAATGGGACGAAGGAGGCCGAGTTAAGGTGTTTAAATAGGGTGAAAACCCTCAGGTTAGGTTTTTTGTCCAGAAAGGGCCTACTCGCCACATCGAGTCCACATATTAAACCCTACATCTCATCCCGCTTCTACTCGGCGTGTTGGTCCTTCAACTTGCCGAGTTTGAGGCCAAAACGCAAAAATATTAATAAAAGAATATGTTCCAAGAATCAGGTGCTACATCTAACTTGGTCCAAGTCCAATGCCCAAACCAACTACTCAAAATGCCCAATTCCAAAATGGTCACTCAAAGCCCAATTATGGCCCAATCTTCCAAATTGGGCCCAAATCCATACGTGGGCCTCCAACCAAAAGAATCCAATATAATAACATCAGCCCAAAAATAGCAATTTGATGGCGCAACATGACCCTAATATCCTAAGGTCCAAACATGATTCCAAAACGGAGAAACCCAAATTTGATTCCCTCATGTTGAGTACTTGGGGGTGTACTCAGCTCGTACGCTTAGCATACACACTCGGGGGCTAGTACATGCAACGTACCAGAGTGGTACGCCCAGTGTACTGCCCAGTTAGCCACCCCATTTCATTAATCACATAATCCATTGATACTTCAAGACAAGCTCTCCAATCTGATTCTATAAGACAACTTATCACGTAAAGTTGGCAAGTTTACACACATGCATGGCTTAATGGGGCTTAAGAGCTGAAAATAAGCTTAACAAAGATCTTAATACTTGAATGGTCCATGATACACCATAAAGCTTGCATTTTTATCAACAATGGGGCCAAAAGAAGCCTAGATCTAACACCAATACTTCTTGAGTGAGTCAAGAAGCTCATCAATCACTTCAAGGACTCAAAAAGCATAAAATAAAAACATAACTAGATCTAGAGTCATGGATCATGAAGATGTGAGCTTTTTACTTCAAAAATCTTGCAAATGATTAGCTAATCCTGGATCTTCAAGCTCAAGACACCTCTCCAAATGGTGCTCTTCTTCTCCTTCATAAACCACCAACAAACACTCTTTAAGGTTCATAACTCACAAGAACACACTAGATTTTCGATTTCTAAACAAAGGAAGGCTGAGGCTTGCTAAACATGACCAAATGAGGCAATCATAAGGTTTAAATGGTGTGAAAACCCCCAAAAATTAGGGTTTCTTTCTAACTCTACGTATGCCTAGTGTACGTGGATTGGATCCACGGTCACAACATCAGGATGGTATGCTAAAAGCACCACCTAGTATGCCCTGCATACTACCTTAAGGAGCAAAATGCAAAGTTTTTAGATAAGAAGGGTTAGATGTAAAACACACCAAACTGGAGTGATACAATTATCCTTTATTTTAATCACACTTTATCCTCGAAGTCCATTTCTCTAAATAACTCAGGGTAATGCTCCCGCATCTCATCTTCTGTTTCCCACGTCCATTTAGAACCCTTGCCATGCTACCACTAGATTTTGACCAGGTCAACAACCTTGTTCCTCAAGGTTTTCATCTTCTTGTCAAGAATCGCCACCGATCTCTCAATAGCATTCAAGCAATCATCCACCTAAATATCCTCTAATAGAACCATTGTAGAATCATCAACTAGACACTTCTGCAACTGAGAGACATGGAAGACGCTATGGATCTGATTGAGCTCATCTTGAAGATCCTAGTGATATGTAACCCAGCCCACCCGGGCTATAGCCCTAAAAGGGCTGATATACCTGCGGCCCATCTTTAACCTCTTCCTGAATCAAATGACACCTTTCCAGGGTGAGACCTTCAGGAGGATCATATCCCCCACCTGGAACTCTAGATCTGATTGGCATTTATGGGCGTAAATGTTCTACTGACTCTAAGTTGTCTGGAGCCTACTCCGAACATGCTGAATCAACTTAGTAGTCTTGTGTACCACCTCGGTAGTCACCATAACCCTCTGGCCAACCTCAATCCAACAAATCGGAGTCATGCATTTCCTCCCGTAGAGCATCTCAAAAGGAGGTTGATCGACACCAGTGTGATAGTTGTTGATATACGAAAATTCCCTAACAAAAGATACGTATCCCAACTCGTACTAAAGTCCAAAACATACGCCCGAAGAATATCCTCTAACGTATGAATATTCAGCTCGCTCCGACCATCGATTTGTGGTTGGAATATTGTGCTGAAATAGAGATGAGTAGCCAACTCATCATGGAACCTCTTCAAGAACTTGGATGTAAACTACACAGCTCTTTCTGAAACCACCGACACAGCACTCCATATCGTGATACAACCTCACTGATATATATATATATATATATATATATATATATATATATATATATATATATGTATATATATATATCCTAGTTAATTTATCCGCGGAAATACTCTCCTGAATCGAGATGAAATGCACGCTCTTGGTCAACCGCTCCACGATGACCCAAATCAAATCAACTCCGCACACTGTCCGATGCAACTTCGTTATCAAATCCATGGTAAACTCCTTTCATTTCAATACGTGAATATCCAATGGTTGCATCATGTTGTGGCATCGTTGGTTCTTGGCCTTGACATTCCCACAAATCAAGAACCCCTCCACATACCAAGCTACATCCTGCTTCATGCACAGCCACCAGTAATTCGGACAAAGATCTCTATACATCTTCATCTCCTGAGGATGAATTGAGAAACTAGACTTGTGTGTCATCTCCATTAGAATCTGACGCACACTACCACAATACAGAACCTATACCCTCCGATGAATAGTCCACAACCCTCGAATATCATAATCAAAGGAAGTTACCTAACCCATAATGTGCTCACTCTTCCGGTGCTCTTCCTTCATAGCCTTGATATGAGCCTCACGAATATGATCCAATAACAGAGTAATCACTGTCGTACTCAAACATACCTCCCTGATTAGAGCTGCAGCCCCTTATGGATGAGAGTATCGGCCACAACATTGGCCCTCCCTAGATAAGGAAGGATCTTACAATCATAATCCTTCACCACATCCAACCATCAGCGCTACCTTATATTCAGATTTGGCTGCTCCATTAGATACCTCAGGTTCTTGGGATTCATGTAAATAGTACAACGGACCCCATAGAGGTAATGTCACCAAATCTTGAGGGACAAAGCCATAGGCCCCAACTCTAAATCATGTGTAAGATAATTCAACTCATGATGCTTTAGCTGCCTCGAAGCATAAGCGATCATGTGACTCCTCTACATCAAAAATGCCCCCAACCCGTTGTCGACACATCACAATAAACTATAAAATCCTCAACACCCTCCACAGTCTAAATCAGCACCTTGCATAATCTCTGCCTCAGGGTCTCATCAGATTGTTGCTGCTTAGGCCTATAGCCAAATGTCACCATTTTCCTTGTCACTCGAGTCAAAGGAACAACTATCATGCAGAAATCCTAGATGAATCTTAGCTAAGGGACGAGTTCCCGAAAGCACTCTCACGGGTCCGCAAATCATTCGGGAAACGACAGAGAAGATCGTTCAAATTCGTGAACGATTGAAAGCCTCTAGAGACCGACAGAAAAGCTACGCTGACAAGCGTAGGAAACCTTTGGAGTTCCAGGTGGGCGACCGAGTCCTACTGAAGGTCTCACCCTGGAAGGGCTTGATACGCTTTGGAAAGCGTGGGAAGCTCAATCCAAGATAGATAGGGCCTTTTGAGATTCATGCGAGAATCGACCCTGTAGCTTACAAACTCAATCTACCGCAAGAACTCAGTAACATACATCCTACCTTCCACGTCTCGAACTTGAAAAAGTGTCTATCCGACGAGACTCTTGTTATTCCACTCGACGAGATCGAGATCAACGAGAGCCTCAATTTCGTGGAGGAACCAGTAGAGATCATGGACCGAGAGGTCAAGCAAACAAAACAGAGCCGTATCCCGATAGTGAAGGTGCGCTGGAACGCAAGCGTGGACCGGAATTCACTTGGGAACGTGAGTATCAGATGAAACTGAAATACCCTCACCTTTTTGCTTAGTTATTTGTATTTCCTTATTTGCTTAAATTCTAATTTCGGGACGAAATTCCTTCTAATGGAGGGATGATGTGACAACCCGAAATTTCCATTCTGTACAAACTATATCACTTCAATAGTAGTTGTAATCACAGTTAATTTTCAGACTTTTCGCGTAAGTTTGAGAAATTCAGGGTTTACACTTCAGGAAATATCAGGAGAGTGGGTGCACTAGGGTTTGGTGCAACACTGTTATTCCAACACTCTAATTTATTAGGGATCATTTCAGGAATAAAAATATTTTCTGCCAAAATATCTCAGGACTATAAATAGATTTCTAAACCAAAATCATTCATTATTCACATTTCCGACTAGAGAAAAGCCATTTTCTCTCTAACGAATCTTCGGGTTTTTATACCAAAACGTGAGTAACTCTTTATAGTATTGTTAGAAAGCTTTATACGTGTCTATAACATGTTTTAGAAGGCTAAAGCATGAAATCTAGGAGTTTAAACCTCGAGGTGTTCTTGAGCGGTAAACTCCCTAAACGAAGCCAAAACCGACACAGGTGTTATGATAAGGCCTTAGAGGTTTATGTATGCATGCTAGGGACAATAAAACAAGCCAAAAGCCACCCAAAATTGGGAGTTTACGGCCCAGAACTCTCTTAGGCCGTAAACTCCATATTGTAACATAACATGGTGTTTTGAGGACACTAGGACTTTAGGACTTGTATTTAGGCTATTTCCCCAAGTAGAACAAGGTCTTAAACACATCAAATGACACAAAACAAAGTGAGTTTACGGCCCAGGAGAAGCTTTGGCCGTAAACTCCATAAGAATGGACAAAAGTGTGGTTTCAAAAACACCTAAAGCCCTAGACCCCTTCATGGAATTGTTTCCTACAAAAATGAGTAACCTAAATACATAAAAATCACTCTTCAAAGTGAGTTTACGGCCAAGACAATGTTCTGGGGCCGTAAACTCAAAAGGATGGCACCAAAGTGTGCCTAGGGTTCTCATTAGCTTTAAACAATTGTCTAGAACATATCTCACAAGTGCAAGAGGCTTGAAAACAACTAAAACCCACCATACTTAGAGTTTACGGCCATAAACTCTAAGGGTATTAGCCTTGAGGCTGTAAAATCCTAATTGGAGTACTTCTAGACCTTAAACTCTTCCACGGACTTAGACACTAAGTTAGAACAATTCTAGAAAGCATTTGGGACTTCAAAACACACCAAACACACATGTTTGGGAGTTTACGGTCATAAAATCAATAGTTTACAACCGTAAACTCCATGTGTGATGGTTTAGAGAGAGTACACTCTCATATGGGTTCCTTTAGAAACCCTAAACACAAGTACCCTGTCCCACAATGGCTTAGATGCAATCCTTATGGCTTAAAATACTTATATAAAGTGTTTATATGCCTAGGATGTTTTAAACATTATCAATTGGTCATTATGTCTAATTGAGTGCATATATGTGTGATTATATGTTCATTAGGATCGTAGTGTGTTCACTAGTTCTCGCTTGACACCTAGCAATCCGATACCGTTCATTTCATCCCAATCACCAACTACAGGTGAGTTCATACCCCTAATCAATGTTTTAAATGATTTTAAATGCTTTCAAGGGGGGAATACAAGTAGAAACAAACATGTTATTAAATCATTGTTATGTATTTTATAACTATGTTTGTCATTTAACGGATTTCACATACTACAAAATGTGATGCAAGAAATGGTTTTAAATCATAAAAACGTATTGTTATCAATTGTTTTACCTTTGAAATGTATATAAAAAATGCATCAAGTCATTGTTAATTTTTGTTTCAAAACCCCTAAGGTGTCTTATAAAACCATCTTTCATTATTAAACTAAACTATGCATGTACACTTATGTTGCCATATACGTATTGATGTTATAGTTACAGTTTTCATTTAGCTTCTCACACCCTTGAGTAGTAAGAGTGTATAAACCTACTTGAACAACCAATTACCTTCAGCAAATTATCATAGGGATAATTTGGATATATCAAACATAATTCCTATTACAAGGAATCACACAAGAGTCAGTTCATTCATGAGTCTATACCAGTACATTACCTGATACATGAGTACCTTTACATTTGATTACATGATACATGAGTACGTTTACATATACTTACATGATACACGAATACGTGTACATGAACGTATTACATGAGTACCTCTACGTAGATACACTTAATTATGTACATTAACATGAATACTTGTATCTCGAATTGCGAGGATGATTTATTAGTACTTTCTGTTTAAATCTTCCTGCATATCCCTAGTACCTCTGGATATCTAGACAGGACCCTATCCCTAGTACCTCGGGATACCTAGATGGGCCTCTACCCCACAGTACCTCGGGATATACGTACGGGACTAACCATTCTGGAACCCATCTGTTAGCAACAGTGGGTGATGAACATCTACGGATGCCTTCAGTTATTACTTATACTAGGAATCAGTTACGGAACTAACCATTCCTCGATCTCCTGTTGCAACATGAGATGAGATGAGAATCTTCGGATGATCATTAGGTTAACGTTTTTATGGGATTAACCCTCCCTCCACCCTGCTGCTGCTACATAGGGTGAGTGGACAATCTTCGGATGTTCATCGGGTATACCTTTCGCTTCGGCGATGTCGTGGTAATCCTGGTCAACCAGGATTAACACTTACATGATTATACTTTTCCTATTTACTTTAATTTGTGATACTTTCACATAAATGAGGAGTTAGACTAAGTACTCTAGTACTAGTCAATAGAAAGGAAAAGCTATCATACTACTTACAAAACATTCGGGTCTTGGTAGAAGACTACATTTCATACTTATAGAAAATAAGGGTTTTTCTAGGGTTTTCATACGTACAGCAACATTTTCATTTAACGATTTACATGGCCTTTATAACAGATTTTCACAAACAAGGCAATGACACTTATATACTTATGAATTCACCAGCTTTAAAGCTGATACTCGCTTTCAAAATAACTTGTATTCTCAGGTCATCAGTAGACAGGTACGGAGGTCAAGTTTTTGTGAAGACGGAGCAGACAAGTCTCGTCTTTTATTTTGATTGTATATTTTTGGTGTCTTACTTCAATGAAAGAAGCACACATGTATTAAAACTTTACTTATAATGCAATGGATGATGTTGTTGCTTGTTTATTATATTACATTGTTGTGATACTGTACATGACGTCCTCCACCCCTGAACGTTTCCGCCGTTCGTGGTTTTGGGGTGTGACAGATTGGTATTAGAGCATTGTTTATAGTGAATTAAGTATATCAACCCATAAAAGATATACTAGCTATAAATACATGGGATTAAAACACTCTGTCTAAGAGTTATACTTTTAAATAATAAAGTATTTAACAAGGTATACGTGCCTGCATTCATACTAAAACCAGTGTCACAATGACAAGAACAAAAGTATTACGATTGTTGAACATCACAAGTGAGCCTGGGGATGTATAGTCAGTCTTGGGGATAGCATAGCCTGATCAACTATGTTGGTCCAAAGAGTGATTAGCATATGCCCAAGAATGGTTGTGAAGTGGCAACAAGTCTAAAAACTTACCAACACAACCATCAAGAAAGACCATATGGGTATTTGATCTTACTGTAATTATCTTAGTTAGTTCGCCTATTTAAGCTATTTCTTATATCCCTTTTCTTGCATAGATTAAGATGGTCGTATTTCACCATGGTGATCCGTACTTCCCAAACCACGGCAATGCTGGTTGGCTAGAGGTAGAACCAGAAGATGATCACCTAATTCCTTTGGATGATCACCATGCTGAGGGCTTTTCCGATAGTTCGGACTCGGAGCCAGAAGTCAACAACCTACCCCCAACTGCTCAAAACCCAAACCTAAATCCTCGTCCTATGTTTCAAGGACCCCCACCCTTGTGGGCCATTAACTTGACTGAACGGAGTCAGGAACAAGGTCAACCCATTCCCTACAATAGAGACCGAAGTTTCTACAACCTCACTGAAGGAGGTTCTGCTGATAGAGTACTACCAATCATGGTGTGTAGGATTTCTCGAAACACGATCATGGCTAAAGCGACTATAAATCAAGTTTCGGAAGTTTACGCCAAATCTGGTGTTAACAGTGTCCACATTCGCCAACTAGAGTCTGCTCATGAAAGGACTCTGGTCCGCCATGCAAATCTGCAAAGGGAACTTGCTGAAACCCGAGCAGAAGTTAGAGAACTTCGAGCTCAACAAACAAGGTCGGACAGGCGTATAAGGGACATTGAACGTCTACTGTCAGGATCGAGGACTCATGCTAGCAGTTCCCGTCGCCGATAGAATAGCGTCATCTCATCTTTTGGATATAACCTAGTTTATGTAAAACTTTGGTCTAATTTCCTACCTGTATAAATCTTAGACCTGTTAGGTCATGGTCTAGTCTTAATTCTGTCAAAATTTTCCATCTTGGTTGATGTAAGGCCTACTTTTAGGCAATTTTTCTCGAACTTGTTACATCTGTAATTCCAGTATTATTGACAGATATCTAATCATATGGAAATTACTATCCAAATGTTGTCACTTTCAATTAGTTATTCTATTCATTCTGTTCTTGGACTATGGGGAGTTAGTCCATGGGACACATTCATAAATCATTTATTCTTATCCATGTCGTCATCTTTTAAACGTATAGTTAAAGATGCCTCCACGCAGAAGTACAAGGCGTAATCCAATCAACGAAACACCGATACCACCGCCTCCTCCACCACCACAACCACAAACTCAACCTCCTCTACCACTTAATCCCTTTGATGCCAACGTGTTCCAGGCAGCTTTCACAGCTGCAGTTGCAGCTGCTGTGTCAGCAATCAACACTCCTGTCCCTATTGGATCGGGAACAGGTGCACCTCCCTCGAACCACGGCAACAGCCATGGACACCCTCGGGAATGCACCTACAAAGACTTCACGAAATCCAAACCCCACAGCTTCAATGGTACTGGTGGGGTTATGGTGTTAAGGTAGTGGATCGAAAAGATGGAATCTGTCTTTGAAATCTGCACGTGCCAGGAAAACAACAAGGTTAAGTTTGTAGCTTGTACCTTCTCCGATAGAGAACTAACATGGTGGAACGGCCATGTTAAATCCCTAACTCTAGTGGTGGCGTATTCCATCAACTGGGAACACTTGAAGGACATGCTGATGAAAGAGTATTGTCCTCGGGGAGAAGTTCAAAAACTCGAGCAGGAACTCTGGAACCTGCAAATGGTTGGATCTGACATAGGAACCTACACGAATAGGTTATGTGATCTGGAAAACTTATGCCCCGACATGGTTGCTTCCCAGAGCAAAAAGATAGAAAGATATATCTGGGGGCTGTCGTCCCAGATCCAGTCGAATGTTATAGCTTCCATGCTTATTACTTTTGATAGTGCCAAGGAACTAGCACAATCCCTCATTGATCACCGAAAAACTCATAACATAACAAGCTCTACTCCTGTACTAAATAAGCCCAACCCCGACTAAAGAAGGGATGGAATAAAAGGAAAAGAGGGGCCCCGCAAGGGTCCTCTAATAAGCAACAACTTGTGGCAATCAACGCTGCCACGGTGACTCTTGTTGCCCCTGCGAACCTTTTACCAGCAAAAACATATGCTGGGACTCTTCCGAAGTGCACCAAGTGCAACTTCCATCACCACGGACCCTGCAAGGAGATGTTCTGTGCTAACTGTAACAGGAAGGGGCACACCGCCCGTTACTGCAAGGCTCCAACAGCTCAAGCCGCCCAGGTTCCTAACACCGGTATGGGCCAAGCTTGCTACGGATGTGGCGAGGTGGGCCATTACAAGAGGAACTGCCCTAAAGTGGGGACGACTAGAGGAGTGGGAAGAGTTATGGCCCTAGGTCACGAGGAAGCAGTAGCTGATCCTACGATAGTTACTGGTACGTTCCTCCTCTATAACTCATATGCTTGCATACTTTTCGATAGTGGAGCTGAGAAAAGTTTCGTAAGTCACAAATTTGCACACCTGCTTAAACAAAAACCATGTGCATTAGATAATTCATTCATGGTAGAAATGTCTAACGGGAAAACAGAGAGTATAGACTACATATACGTAGGTTGTACCTTAACTTTAGATGGCCATACTTTCAAGATAGATCTCATGCCAGTCACAATTAAATGTTATGACGTTATCATCGGTATGGATTGGTTGAGTCTTCTTCGCGCTAATATCTTGTGCTTTGAAAAAGTAGTTCATCTTAACCTTCCTAACAACGAAACCTTAACTATCTACGGCGACAAACCTAACACGAGCCTTCGTATCATTTAGTGCATTCAAGCCCAGAAGTGCTTGCGAAAGGAATATCATGCATTCCTAGCACACGTCGTCGATACCAGTCAAGAACTGAAGGACATCCAGAAAATTCCAGAAGTACGCGACTTTCCCGACATATTCCCAGAAGAACTTCCCGGTTTTCCACCGCAACGCCAAGTCGAGTTCAGAATTGACTTAGTGCCAGGAGCTACCCCAGTAGCCAAATCTCCTTATCATTTGGAACCGGCCGAGATGTAGGAACTTTCCAGTCAACTTAAAGAACTTCTCAAGAAGGGATTCATTCGACCAAGCTTCTCACCATGGGGAGCACCGGTCTTGTTCGTCAAGAAGAAAGATGGATCGTTTCGCATGTGCATCGACTATAGAGAACTCAACAAACTTACCATTAAAAATTGTTATCCCTTGCCCCGCATTGACGATTTGTTTGATCAACTTCAAGGAGCCAACTACTTCTCAAAGATTGATCTGCGATCCGGATATCACCAACTACGAGTGTTAGAGGAGGATGTTCCCAAGACAGCCTTCCGAACTCGTTATGGGCACTACGAGTTTGTAGTGATGCCATTCGGATTAACTAACGCGCCCGCAGTATTCATGGATCTGATGAATAGGGTGTGTCATCCTTACTTGGATCAGTTCGTCATCGTCTTCATTGATGACATACTCATCTACTCTCGAAGTAAGGAGGAACATAGTCAACATCTCCGTAAAATCTTAGAAACACTGCGAGCGGAGAAGCTCTACGCGAAGTTCTCGAAGTGCGAATTTTGGATTCGACGAGTCCAATTTTTGGGCCATGTGGTTAGCGAAGAAGGTATACATGTGGACCCCTCCAAGATTAAAGCCATTGAGAACTGGTCAGCACCAAAGACACCTACCAAAATTCGTCAATTTCTAGGTCTAGCTGGCTACTATCGCAGGTTCATTCAGAACTTCTCCAGCATAGTGAAATCTCTTACAACCCTGACCCAGAAAGGCGTGGCCTTTGATTGGGAAGACAAACAGGAAAAAGCGTTCCAAACGCTCAAACGAGCCTTGTGCACCACCCCGATACTATCCCTCCCCGAAGGGATAGAAGACTTCATTGTATATTGCGATGCATCCAACCAAGGGCTCGGATGTGTTCTGATGCAGCGAGGTAAAGTCATCGCCTATTCCTTGAGACAGCTGAAGACACATGAGGTTAACTACAAAACCCACGATCTTGAACTAGGAGCAGTTGTGTTTGCTCTGAAGATCTGGCGACATTACCTATATGGAACAAAAAGCACGATCTTTACGGACCATAACAGTCTACAGCACATTTTCGACCAGAAAGAGCTCAACATGAGACAACGAAGGTGGGTCGAGCTACTCAACGATTACGAATGTGAAATTCGTTATCATCCGGGTAAAGCCAATGTAGTAGCCGACGCCCTAAGTCGGAAAGAATATACTGGTCGTAGAGTCAAATCTTTGACTCTAACTATCCATTCACACTTGTCCACGCAAATTAAGGAGGCTCAGCTCGACGCTTTGAAACCTGAAAACACGGCTGGTGAATCCCTTAGAAGGATGGATAAAAACTTGGAAGCCAAGGGTGGCGGAGCCTTATACCTCATGGATCAGATCGGGACACCGAAACACGGTGTCTTCAGAGACTTGGTCATGACCGAAGCTCACAACACACGTTATTCCGTCTACCCGGGTTCAGATAAGATGTATCTGGATCTTAAAAAGCTATACTGCTGGCCTAACATGAAAGCAGATATTGCTACCTTCGTGAGTAAATGCCTTACTTGCGCAAAGGTCAAGGTCGAATACCAGAAACCCTCCGGTCTTCTCCAACAACCCGAAATACCAGAATGGAAGTGGGAGCGGATCACTATGGACTTCATAACCAAGTTACCCAAGACGACGGGTGGACTTGATTCCATATGGGTCATCGTCGATAGACTGACCAAGTCTGCACACTTCCTACCGATCAAAGAAACAGACAAGATGGAGAAACTTACCATAACTTACATTAAGGAGATTGTAAGGCTGCATGGCATTCCTTTATCTATCATCTCGGACCGAGATAGTAGATTCACATAGAGGTTCTGGCAGTCATTGCAAAGTTCCCTAGGAACTAGACTGGACATGAGTACAGCCTACCATCCACAGACCGACGGGCAAAGTGAGAGGACTATCCAAACCTTAGAAGATATGTTGCGTGCCTGTGTGAGTGACTTTGGAAAAGCTTGGGATACTCATTTACCCCTAGTCGAATTTTCCTACAACAACAGTTATCACACGAGCATAAATGCAGCTCCTTTCGAGGCCCTCTATGGCCGAAAGTGCAGGTCCCCTCTGCGTTGGGCTGAAGTGGGTGTTACCCAGTTAACTAAGGGACGAGTTCCCGAAAGCACTCTCACGGGTCCGGAAATCATTCGGTAAACGACAGAGAAGATCGTTCAAATTCGTGAACGATTGAAAGCCTCTAGAGACCGACAGAAAAGCTACGCTGACAAGCGTACGAAACCGTTGGACTTCCAGGTGGGCGACCGAGTCCTACTGAAGGTCTCACCCTGGAAGGGCTTGATACGATTTGGAAAGCGTGGGAAGCTCAATCCAAGATACATAGGGCCTTTTGAGATTCATGCGAGAATCGGCCCTGTAGCTTACAAACTCAATCTACCGCAAGAACTCGGTAACGTACATCCTACCTTCCACGTCTCGAACTTGAAAAAGTGTTTATCCGACGAGACGCTTGTTATTCCACTCGATGAGATCGGGATCAATGAGAGCCTCAATTTCGTGGAGGAACCAGTAGAGATTATGGACCGAGAGGTCAAGCAAACAAAACAGAGTCGTATCCCGATAGTGAAGGTGTGCTGGAACGCAAAGCGTGGACCGAAGTTCACTTGGGAACGTGAGGATCAGATGAAACTGAAATACCCTCACCTTTTCGCTTAGTTATTTGTATTTCCTTATTTGCTTAAATTCTAACTTCGGGACAAAATTCCATCTAAGGGGGGATGATGTGACATCCCGAAATTTCCATTCTGTACAAACTATATCACTTTAATAAAAGTTGTAGCAGTGACAGTTAATTTTCAGACTTTTCACATAAGTTTGAGAAATTCAGGGTTTACAGTTCAGGAAATATCAGGAGAGTGGGTGCACTAGGGTTTGGTGCAACATTGTTATTCCAACACTCTAATTTATTAGGGATCATTTCAGGAATAAAAATATTTTCTGCCAAAATATCTCAGTACTATAAATAGATTTCTAAACCAAAATCATTCATTATTCACATTTCCGACTAGAGAAAAAGCCATTTTCTCTCTGACGGATCTTCGGGTTTTTATACCAAAATGTGAGTAACTCTTTATAGTATTGTTAGAAAGCTTTATACGTGTCTATAACATGTTTTAGAAGGCTAAAACATGAAATCTAGGAGTTTACACCTCGAGGTGTTCTTGAGCGGTAAACTCCCGAAACGAAGCCAAAACCGACACAGGTGTTATGATAAGGCCTTAGAGGTTTATGTATGCATGCTAGGGACAATAAAACATGCCAAAAGCCACCCAAAATTGGGAGTTTACGGCCCAGAACTCTCTTAGGCCGTAAACTCCATATTGTAACATAACATGGTCTTTTGAGGACACTAGGACTTTAGGACTTGTATTTAGGCTATTTCCCCAAGTAGAACAAGGTCTTAAACACATCAAATGACACAAAACAAATTGAGTTTACGGACCAAGAGAAGCTTTGGCCGTAAACTCCATAAGAATGGACAAAAGTGTGGTTTCTAGACACCTAAAGCCCTAGACCCCTTCATGGAATTGTTTCCTACAAAAATGAGTAACCTAAATACACAAAAATCACTCTTCAAAGTGAGTTTACGGCCAAGACAATGTTCTTGGGCCGTAAACTCAAAAGGATGGCACCAAAGTGTGCCTAGGGTTCTCATTAACTTTAAACAATTGTCTAGAACATATCTCAGAAGTGAAAGAGGCTTGAAAACAACTAAAACCCACCATACTTAGAGTTTACGGCTGTAAACTCTAAGGGTATTAGCCTTGAGGCTGTAAACTCCTAATTGGAGTATTTCTAGACCTTAAACTCTTCCACGGACTTAGCCACTAAGTTAGAACAATTCTAGAAAGCATTTGGGACTTCAAAACACACCAAACACACATGTTTGGGAGTTTACGGCCGTAAACTCAGTAGTTTACAACCGTAAACTCCATGTGTGATGGTTTAGAGAGAGTACACTCTCATATGGGGTCCTTTGGAATCCCTAAACACAAGTACCCTGTCCCACAATGGCTTAGATGCAATCCTTGTGGCTTAAAATACTTATATAAAGTGTTTATATGCCTAGGATGTCTTAAACATTATCAATTAGTCAATTATGTCTAATTGAGTGCATATATGTGTGATTATATGTTCATTAGGATCGTAGTGTGTCCACAAGTTCTCGCTTGACACCTAGCAATCCGATACCGTTCATTTCATCCCAATCACCAACTACAGGTGAGTTCATACCCCTAATCAATGTTTTAAATGATTTTAAATGCTTTAAAGGGGGGGGGGAATACAAGTAGAAACAAACATGTTATTAAATCATTGTTATGTATTTTATAACTGTGTTTGTCATTTAACGGATTTCACATACTACAAAATGTGATGCAAGAAATGGTTTTAAATCTTAAAAACGTATTGTTATCAATTGTTTTACCTTTGAAATGTATATCAAAAATGACATCAAGTCATTGTTAATTTTGGTTTCAAAACCCCTAAGGTGTCTTATAAAACCATCTTTCATTATTAAACTAAACTATGCATGTACACTTATGTTCCCATATACATATTGATGTTATAGTTTACAGTTTTCATTTAGCTTCTCACACCCTAGAGTAGTAAGAGTGTATAAACCTACTTGAACAACCAATTACCTTCCAGCAAATTATCATAGGGATAATTTGGAGATATCAAACATAATTCCTATTACAAGGAATCACACAAGAGTCAGTTCATTCATGAGTCTATACCAGTACATTACCTGATACATGAGTACCTTTACATTTGATTACATGATACATGAGTACGTATACATATACTTACATGATACACGAATACGCGTACATGAACGCATTACATGAGTAACTTTACGTAGATACACTTAATTATGTACATTAACATGAATACTTGTATCTCGAATTGCGAGGATGATTTATTAGTACTTTCTGTTTAAATCTTCCTGCATATCCCTAGTACCTCGGGATATCTAGACAGGACCTTATCCCTAGTACCTCGGGATACCTAGATGGGCCTCTATCCCACAGTACCTCGGGATATACGTACGGGACTAACCATTCCGGAACCCATCTGTTAGCAACAGTGGGTGATGAACATCTACGGATGCCTTCGGTTATTACTTATATTAGGAATCAGTTACGGAACTAACCATTCCTCCATCTCCTGTTGCAACAGGAGATGAGATGAGAATCTTCGGATGATCATTAGGTTAACGTTTTTATGGAATTAACCCTCCCTCCACCCTGCTGCTGCTACAGAGGGTGAGTGGACAATCTTCGGATGTTCATCGGGTATACCTTTCGCTTCGGCGATGTCGTGGTAATCCTGGTCACCCAGGATTAACACTTACATGATTATACTTTTCCTATTTACTTTATTTTGTGATACTTTCACATAAATGAGGAGTTAGACTAAGTACTCTAGTACTAGTCAATAGAAAGGAAAAGCTATCATACTACTTACAAAACATTCGGGTCTTGGTAGAAGACTACATTTCATACTTATAGAAAATAAGGGTTTTTCTAGGGTTTTCATACGTACAGCAACATTTTCATTTAACAATTTACATGGCCTTTATAACAGATTTTCACAAACAAGGCAATGACACTTATATACTTATGAATTCACCAGCTTTAAAGCAGATACTCGCTTTCAAAATAACTTGTATTCTCAGGTCATCAGTAGACAGGTACGGAGGTCAAGTTTTTGTGAAGATGGAGCAGACAAGTCTCGTCTTTTATTTTGATTGTATATTTTTGGTGTCTTACTTCAATGAAAGAAAAACACATGTATTAAAACTTTACTTATAATGCAATGGATGATGTTGTTGCTTGTTTATTATATTACACTGTTGTGATACTGTACATGACGTCCTCCACCCCTGAACGTTTCCGTCGTTCGTGGTTTTGGGGTGTGACAAATCTCAGATAGTAACTTGGTAAACCAAGGTAACTTCGAATCTTAGATGTAGACCTCAAAACCTCTCACCGCATCATGGCCTCAACCATGGCCGGATCGACCAAAATACAATCATGGTTGACAAGGTGCCCCAGAAACTGCAAGTCATGCAACCAGAACTCACACTTGGAGAGCTTTGCAAAAAGTCTCTCCTCCTCAAAGTATCCAGCGCCTCCCGCAAGTGCTCCATGTGCTGCTCCTGAGTCTTGGAATAGACCAAGTTATCATCAGTAAATACAATCACATACCGATACAGCATCAGCCTACATACGAGGTTCATGAGATCCATGAACGCAACTAGCGCATTGGTAAGCCCAAAATACATCACCACGAACTTGTAATGACCATAAAGAGTCTGGAAGGTCGTCTTCTACATATCCTCATCTCTAATCTTCGTTTAATGATAACCCAAATGCAAATCAATATTGAAAAACCAAGATGCACCCTGGATCTGGTCGAACATATCATCAATCCTTAGGAGTGGATAAGGGTTCTTCATCCTTACCTTATTCAGCTCCAGGTAGTCAATGCACAATCAATGAGACATATCCTTCTTCTTCACAAACATGATCGATGCTCCCCACGATGAACTTCCTGGTCAAATGAGTCCCTTGTCTAACTACTCTTGCAGCTGTGTAGACAATATCTGCATCTCAGTAAGAGCCAACCAATACTGTTCTTTGGCTAACGGAGCGACACCTAGAACCAGATCAATCCTGAACACAACCTGCTTCTCTAGAGGAACCCCAGGTATATCCTATGGAAACACATCTGGATACTACTGCACAATTAGCACATCATCCATAGTCTCCTTCCTCTTATCCCAGGTATCCACAACATAGACGACGAATCTGGAACATCCCTGTTGAATATAATTTCTAGCTCTCACTGCTGAACACAAAATCGGACCACACTAAGCTCTCTCTCTCTCTCTCTAAACCACTAACTCTACCCCACTTCGGGTTTGAATCCAAACTAACTATTGCTCATAATAGATCACATACCTATTAGGGTTCAGCCAATCCATACCCAATATAACCTTGATCCTATGCAAAGGAATGGGAACCAGAGCAACCAGATACTGCTCAATGAACATCTGAACAATAAAGCCACGATGAATGCTTGTTATCCGTAAAGATCGATCATATACAATCTTGACATCTAAAGGACAATCTAGCTCCCCCGGAGCTCTAGCAAACCTCTTGTTAAGCACAAGCGATACAAAAAATCGGGTAGCCCCCGATTCAAACAAAGCCAAGGCAAAAATATCGTTCACGATGAACTATCCTTAAAAACACATGATCATAAGCAAGCAATTTAGTATAAATAAAGAGATAAGGAGAAGATACATACCTGTCACCACATCATGTGTCGAGTGAGCCTCCTCCACCATCAACTGAAATCCCTGCTCTTCAGCACAGGTGCATCCGCCTTGCCCTAGCAGTCATCAATGACAATGGGCCTTCTTTTGGCCCCTTTGATTGCAATGAAAGCAAATCAAATAATATTTTGGGGTGGTGGTGGTACTAGCTGTACAATCTCTGCTAAAATAACCCATTCGGCCGCACTTGAAGCAACTCGAACCACCCACCCAATAGGGTCCCTCGTGCATCTTGTTAGACTTCCCATAGAGGTTTCGGCCCTACAAGCCTCTCGATATCGAATCATATACCGTGAGCCTCTTGCCCGATCCCCTTGTAACCTGAGCCTGATCCGACTTCCTCTTCCTTTTTATCTGTATATAAATTTCTTTCTCTAACTCTCACTATCGTATCCTCCGGTATCTTGCAACTAGATCGGCTCACAAACTGTCGTATATCACTCCCCAACATCTCATGGTACCTTGTCTTCTTCATCTCATCGTATGCCACTACAAAGATCTTTGTATGAGTTAAAGAAATCTGGGCGCATGTGATACAATCGTTTAAGCGATTATTTTACAAGTAAAGGTTATAAAAGTTACATTATTTTTCTAGGCGTAATTATTAAGAAAGCAACATTCGAATATGTGATCATTGGTCTCTATGTTGATGATCTAAAAATTATTGGAACAAATGAAGATGTCCTTAAACTAACTAGACTTTTGAAGAAAGAATTTGAAATGAAAGACCTTTGAAAAACCAAATATTGTTTTGTCTTACAAAGTCAGTGTATTCCTAACGGGATGCTTGTTTATCAGTCAAATTATACAGAAAGAGTCTTGAGACGTTTCAATCTGGAAAATGAGAATCCTTTATGCACTCTAATAGTTGTTAGATAATTAAATATTGACAAGCATCTATTTCATCGATGTGAAGAAAATGAAGAAGTCCTTAGTCCAAAAGTACCATACCTTAATCTAATTGGAGCTCTTATGTATCTTACCAATTGTACTAGATTTGGTACTTCTTTCGCTATAAGATTGCTAGCAAGGTTTAGTTCATACATATCAAAAAGACATTGGAATAGGATTAAGCATATTTTTCGATACCTTCAATGAACTAGATATTTTGGGTTATTTCATCCTAACAATTCAAAACAATTCATGATTGGTTATACAGATGCAGGTTATTTGTATGACCCTCATAAAGCTAGATCTCAATTTGGATACGTATTTATGAATGGAGGTACTACAATTTCCTAGCGTTCTAAAAAACAAACACTTGTTTCCACATCCTCAAATCATGCTGAAATAATTACACTAAATGAAGCTAATAGAGAATGTACATGGTTAAGATCAATGACACAACTGGTTTTTACTTTATGTGGAATTGAAAAGGATATAGGTCCAACATTAATTCTTGAAGATAACTCAGCATGTGTTACTTAAATGAAAAAAGGATATATCAAGAGTGACATAACAAAACATATACCTCTAAAGTTTTTTTAGTACACTCAAGAGCTTATAAAGAACCGTCAGGTTGAAATAAAATATGTTCAATCGAGCAACAATGCATCAGTCCTTTTTATGAAGGCACTTCCTACTACAATATTCAGGAAAAATGTACATTGCAACGGAATGCGACATGTGCATAAAATATAATGTAATAGATTTCTAATTAAGTGGGAGTCAACTATACAATACATTATTTTTCCCTTCGCTAATGTTTTTTCTCACTAAGTTTTCTTTAGCAAAGTTTTTAATGAGGTAGTAATTCAAAGTTGAACTCTAAATCTGAAATGGTGTCATCCAATGGGGAGTGTTGTCAATAATTGATGAATGACACAAATAATTGGTGCATTTGTAAAAGTCAATACCTATAACTAGTTATGTAGACACGTGAAGAGTAAGATTTGCACTATAAATATCTATCTATTATAAAAAATGGGAT
This sequence comes from Lactuca saligna, assembly GCF_052625555.1. Lineage (NCBI taxonomy): Eukaryota > Viridiplantae > Streptophyta > Magnoliopsida > Asterales > Asteraceae > Lactuca > Lactuca saligna. Next base: position 173,628,727 of record NC_136417.1, on the reverse strand, counting down.
ACACCAATTTGAATACACTTTATAACTGATCAAATTCTCTCCAAATATGTCTTTCTTGTTTCATAAATATTTAGTTTAGTATTGTTAATCTTGTTTAAGTTATGTCATATATATATATATATATATATATATATATATATATATATATATATATATATATATATATATATATAGAGAGAGAGAGAGAGAGAGGTAGACAAATTTGCTAAAATGGTCCCTATGATTTTTCGAAAGCTATCATTTTGGTCGAAGAAGTTTTGGACTTGCACCACTAGTCCAAAACTTTGCTTATTGTTACGAGATTTGTCCAAACTGTTTGAAAATATTTCAAATGTCAAATATTCCATTTTTATTTTCTTTTATCAAATTTTTTATTTTTTCTGATTAAAATTTATACAAAAATATGAAGAAAATATAACCCTACATTTCTTTATTCTCCTAGAAGACTAGTCCTCCTCCTTTAACCCTCGGTTAATACCACAACAACTACCACCGGTCACCACCACTTCCGTCGAACTCCACTACCATAACTAGCTTTGGTACAAGAATTTTTTTTATTTGAAAAATAAAACACTTATTTTTTCAGATCTGCAATCTCAAACATGAACAATCAATTTTTCTGAAAACTCATTTTTTTCCCAATATAGTAAACTAGAACAAGATATCTCTACAAATTCAATTTTATTAAATTTCAAGAACAAGAAAAAAAAAATTTAGACATGCAAAACCAAAAACCTGGGAATCATGCAAACCCAAATCGATTACGTTTTCTAAAAACAAAATTGGTTAAGAAGAGGATGGATGTTCTTGGTATCCTAATTTGGAACGTCACCGACCGGGTGGACGAAAGATATGTCATTGTGTGTATGAAGTTTATGGCGGCCGTGTAAAAGTCCTTAAATGGTCACTACAAAAAACTCTAGACCTCCACTGCCACGCTTCTCTAATTTTTCACATTTGTCTTAGAACCACCCTTGAAACACCAAAACCATAGAAATGCCGCTATCTTCGTCGTTAGATTTTTCGGATCTAGAGGTCGCCACAACCACGAAGATCTCTGGAGCAAGGGTTTCAGAACTCATTGTATCTTCTTAGATTTACGACAGATGGGTGCTTTGTGGTAGTTGTGAGTCGGAGAAGATGAATGATAACGGCAGCGGGTGGTTTCTTATGATGGCGGTCGTAGATTCCAACAATCGTGACAATAGTTTCTGGCAAGAGTTTCTGGCCGTGATTTGCAATAATAATATGTAACGTCCCAAAATTCAAGTTCAAAAATTTTATTTTTAGTTAATTAACTCATAAAACATTCACTAGAAAATAGTGTATAAATACGTCATCTCATAAAATCAATTATCAAGTTCGAAACCCACAACATAAACAAATATCAGATCAGAGTACAATTTCATAAAACGTCGAGCGGAAAATAAGGTGTGTGTGTGTGTGTGTGATGCCATGCTACGCCGCCGACTCTTTCCCCTTATATAAAGAGGTACCTTAAACCAAAAACTGAAACCATAAGCACAAAGCTTAGTGAGTTCGCCCATCATACCACATACCATACAATACGATATCTTTCAACCGGTAATCATCATCAGTATCTTTCAACCGGTAATCATCATCGGTATCTTTCAACTGGTAATCATCATCGGTATCATTCAACCAGTAACTGGGGACTATTCCACCGCTTACCACTAGCATACAACAACAAGATATAAGCATACAAATAGGCATATCCGGGTACTGACCTACCCCTTGGTCCTAAGGACCACTACCCCTATCATGCACGTAACATATCATACAGATATAACTCATAACCAAGCACATACCAGACCAAGATAATTATCACAAAGACAATCATCTTCTAAATATTCCTCATTGGTGAGCCGGCATTGTGGCCTTAGACCCACCCCTACTAGAAGGTAACTCACCTCATACATGTAGCTCCTGATAATCAATGCGGGAAACCTCCGTCCGCTGTTGCTCCGGAATCCTCCGGCTACAAACCCCACAAAACTCAGTTAGAAACTAATTTATATACTCTTAGGGTAAAATGATCATTTTACCCCCAACCAAGTCAAGTCAAAGTAAAATTCAACTTCCAGTTGACTCGACTCGCCGAGTTGGGACAACAACTCGCCGAGTCCCTCACTCTCTACTCGTCCTCATCTGTGACCCTACTCATCGAGTTGGGTCGTCAAGTCGACGGTTCTTCTCTCATCCAAAAGCCCCATGAAAACTCATTTGACTCGCCGAGTTGATGAACAACTCGTCAATTTGTCCTTCGTTTGATGAACTAGATCCGTCCTCAACTCGCCGAGTTGATGAACAACTCGTCAAGTTCTAAGGAGATTGCCTTGGACTCGTCGTGTCCGTTCATGCACTTGCCGAGTACCATGAATTTCCAGAACAATTTGCTTAGTCCATAATGTTAGGTCATTCCCCAGAACTCCTTAAAGCCTTTCCACATTCAACTGGTCCTTTTGACCCTTATCGATATGGGACAGAACCCTTGGACTCGCCGAGTACAAGAATGGACTCATCAAGTTGGTCACATCCCCTCCTTAAAACTTCGATTTCTAACGTACAACACTTTTCCAAAAGATAGATCCAAGCCCCTAAACTCGATCTAGCACGTAAAGTTACAAACTTTACATGCATGCATAGGACCTTTGAGGTTAAAAGGATCTAAAATGGTCCTTTTGTTGCATGGGGCCTTCCATGGGTGCAAAAGCAACCCAAATCTGTCTTGTGACTCTAATAATGACATGATCGAGAAGCTCAAAACCCCAACCATGTTTACAAACATGCTTGGCCACCAAAAATGGCTTATAAAAGCCCTAAATTAACTCAAAGAGGGATATAACGAATGAATGAGCAAGGTTCAGACTGTATACCTTCTATAGACTGCAAATGATGAACCAAACTCGAATCCTTCACTCTCCTCTTGATCCTTCTATGCTCTTCCTTCTTCCTTGAGGTCAAAACTCACAAGAATCACTCAAAAGCCTTAGATTTTCTCAAGAACAGCTAGGGTTTGCTATGAGAAGTGTTTAGCAGCATAAAGGGGGAATGGAGGCTGCATAAGGCTGCTTAAATAGGCTGCAAACCTTCAAATTAGGGTTTTTTTGTCCAAACAGAGGCTGCTCGCCGAGTCTGGGACCCGACTCACCAAGTCCATCACGTAAATCCCGCGTCTCGTCCCGGTTCTACTCGGCGAGTTGGTCCTTCAACTCGCCGAACCCAAGACCAAAAATGCAAAATAAATAAAGATTTAATCACAGAATACGTACCAAGAACCAAGTGCTACAAATTTCCCCCTCTTATTTTAGACTTCGTCCTCGAAGTCTGCTGCTCGATCCTGGATCAGCTCTGGGTAATGCTCCATCATTTCATCCATCGACTCCCATGTCCATTCCGAGCCCTTACGGTGCTGTCATTGCACCTTTACCAGCTCAAGCATATTGTTCCTCAGATCCTTCGACTTCCGTTCGAGGATCGCTACAGGCCGCTCGATGTAATTCATGCTATCGTCAACATGAAGGTCCTCCAAGGGTACCACTGCTGAGTCATCCACCAGGCACTTCCGCAGCTGCAAGACGTGGAAAGTGTTGTGGATCTGACTGAGTTTGGCTGGCAGATCTAGTCGGTATGCCACCTTGCCCACTCGGGCTACGATCCTAAACGGTCCAATATACCTGGGACCCAACTTGCCCCGTTTCCTGAATCGGATGACGCCTTTCCAAGGCGACATCTTCAGGAGAACCATATCCCCGACCTGGAACTCCAGGTCTGATCGACGTCTATCGGCATAACTTTTTTGCCGACTTTGAGCAGTCTGAAGTCTACTTTGGACCTGCTGAATCTTCTCTGTCGTCTTGAGCACTACTTCGGAGCTCCCCATGACCCTCTGGCCAAGCTCTCCCCAACATATCACGGTCCTGCGCATCCTCCCATACAACATCTCGAAGGGAGGACGGTCGATGCTCGCATGATAGCTATTATTATACGAGAACTCCACCAACGGAAGTTAGGTATCCCAACTACCTCCGAAGTCCAAAACGCATGCTCGCAGCATGTCCTCCATAGTCTGGATGGTCCCCTCGCTCTGGCCATCCGTCTGCGGGTAAAAGGCGGTTCTGAAATGCAGACGAGTACCCAACTCGTCATGGAATTTCTTCCAAAACATAGAAGTGAACCGCACATCCCTATCCGATATCACCGAGACTGGCACACCTCCGTGATATAGATTTCGGCCAATTTCTCGGCCGAAATGCTCTCCTCAATCGGGATAAAGTGGGCGCTCTTGGTCAATCGATCGACGATGACCCAGATCGAATCTACTCCTCGCACGGTCCTAGGAAGCTTGGTGATAAAATCCATTGTGATGTCTTCCCATTTCCACAGCGGAATATCCAACGGCTGCGTCTTGTCGTGTAGTCTCTGATGTTCGGCCTTGACCTTCCTGCAGGTCAAACACTGCTCCACGAACCATGCCACATCCCGCTTCACACAGGGCCACCAATACTCCAGACGAAGATCCCTATACATCTTCGTCGCTCCGGGATGAAAGGAGAACCGGGATTTGTGCGCCTCCTCCAACAGGACCTGGTGCACGCATCCATGATAAGGGACCCACACCCTACGGTGAAGAGTCAACAACCCTCGGCTATCATAGTCGAAGGAGGAAACTTGCACCACAATTCGCTCGCTCTTCCGATGTTCCTCCTTTATTGCCTCCTATTGAGCCTCCCGGATTCTCTCCAAAAGCGGAGTCACCACTGTCATCCTCAGACAGATATCCCTGATCGGCACTGCTTTGCAGCTAAGCGCATCGGCCACGACATTGGCCTTCCCCGGATGGTAGAGGATCTCACAATCATAATCCTTTACCACATCAAGTTACCGACGCTGCCTCTTATTCAGATTTGGGTGGTCCATGAGATACCTCATACTCTTGTGGTCAGTGTAAATCATACAACGAACCCCATAGAGGTAATGACGCCAAATCTCTAGGGCGAATACAACAGCCCCCAACTCTAAATCATGTGTCGGGTAGTTCACCTCGTGAGGCTTCAGCTGCCTCGATGCGTAGGCGATGACATGCGCTCTCTACATCAATACCACGCCCAAACTTGCGATGGATGCATCGCAATACACAACAAAACCCTCCATGCCCTCTGGAAGGGCTAAGATTGGCGCCTCGCACAATCTTTGTCTCAGTGCCTCGAACGGGGCCTGCTGCTCAGGCCCCCAGTGATACACTAACGACTTCTTAGTCAGTCGGTTGAGTGGAACTGCTATCTTGGAGAAGTCCTGAATGAATCTCCAATAGTAGCTTGCCAATCCCAGAAAGCTCCGAATCTCAGATGGAGACCTCGGAACCTCCCAAGTCATCACGGACTCCACTTTGGCCGGATCTACCAAAATCCCGTTATGGTTGACAAGGTGCCCAAGAAACTGCACCTTGCACAACCAGAACTCACACTTGGAGAACTTAGCATACAAGTTCTCCCACCTCAAAGTCTCTAGAACCTCCGTAGATGCTCCTCACGCTGCTCTCGTGTCTTGGAGTAAACCAAGATATCATCAATAAATACTATCACATACCTGTCTAACATCGGTCTACACACGCGGTTCATGAGGTCTTTGAACGTAGCAGGAGCATTGGTGAGCCCGAAAGGCATCACCACAAACTCATAGTGGCCATAACGCATCCGAAACGCAGTCTTCTGCACATCCTCCTCTCTGACCCTCATTTGATGATACCCTGAATGCAATCAATCTTGGAGAACCAATATGCTCCCTATAGCTAGCGAAAGAGGTCATCAATCCTCGGGAGTGGGTAGCGGTTCTTCACCGTTACCTTATTCAGCTCTCGATAATCTATACACGTTCGATGCGACCCGTCCTTCTTCTTCACAAACAGATTCGGGGCTCCCCAGGGTGAACTGCTCGGTCTAATGAAACCCTTATCTAACAGCTCCTGCAGCTGTGTAGACAACTCCTGCATCTCGGGAAGAGCCAACCGATACGATGCCTTAGCTATCGGAGCCGCACCGGGGACTAGGTCGATCCTGAACTCCAACTGTCATTCCGGAGGTATCCCAGGCAACTCCTCGGGGAATACATCCGCAAACTCTCGTACTACGGGCACATCGTCCACCGTCGCCCTACCCGTTTCCTCGGTATCCATAACATACACAACATAACCTGCGCAACCCTGTTGCAGGTAATGTCTAGCTCTTGCTGCCGAACAAAAAGCTGGTCCTCGTTGCGGCCTCTCGCCCTAAATCACCAGCTCTCCCTCACTTGGGGTCCTGATTCGCACCAACTGTTGTGTGCAATCAATCACTACCCCATTGGGGCTTAGCCAATCCATACCAATAATAACAATGTTCCCTTGCAAAGATATGGGAACCAGATCCACCAGGTAGCACTCCTCTAATAATCTCAACACACAATCTCGGAATACCGTTGATGCTCGCACCGACCGGTCGTCTGCAATCTCTACCTATAGAGAGCAATCCATCATGCCCGAAGACTCAGAAAATCTCTTGCTGAGCGCAAGAGAAACAAATGTCGTTCACATGGAACAATCCTAAACAGAGCACATATCAACAACATAAACATCATAAAAATAAATCAGAGGGAAAGAATCATACCCGTCAGCACATGAGGTGCAACGCGTGCCTCCTCGGCTGTCAGCTGAAATGCTCGACTCTGCGCCACTAGAGCCTCTGCCTCGACCTTCCGGCCATCTGTAACCCGCGCCGTCGTTGAGACCGGCGCCGCTGCTGGCACTGCTATCAATCTCGGGTAATTAGCCCTTTTATGGCCCCTCTCATTGCAATGGAAGCATATCAGGTCTGTCATCTGTACCGCACGAGCAGGGGTAGTATAATCCCTACCAAAATGCCCTACCTTGCCACACTTATAGTATCCCAAACCCGGCCCAATGCGACAAGCTCCCTCGTGTGACCGATCGCATTTCCCAAAACGGTCCCGTCCTGCCTGGCCTTTCGGCCTACCATCAGATCCTTTGGGCTTCTTCCCCGAAGTCCCAATCATCAGCCCCTCCACTGCCTTCCTCTTTTAGACGTGCTCCAGATCAATCTCCCTCTCCCTAGCCCTGGCAATCATGGAATCCAAGGTAGGGAAAACTGAAAAACTAACATGCTCCCGAATGTCATCTTGTAGCATGTCGTGGTAGCGGATCCTCCTCATATCCTCATCTCCCGCATACTGGGGCACCAGCAATGCCCTCTCCCGGAACATGGCGGTGATCTCCGCCATAGTCTCTGTAGTCTGCCTCATATCTATGAACTCCCTAGCCAACTGTTGGAGCTCCACAGCTGGCGCAAACTCTGCCTTTAATATGGTCACAAAGTCGGACCACGTCATAGCCTCAACAACCGGGGCTACCAATGAGTCATGAACAGACTCCTAGCAATCTCTAGCCTTGTCTCGCAAGCATCCTGCTGCATATCTCACCTTCGATCCCTCTGGGCAGAAGCTTGTCAGCTGCGCAGACTCACTGTCTACGATCCATCTCCTAACGGCAATGAGGTCTTTCACCCCATGGAAATCTAATGCACCACTCCCTCGAAAGTCCTTAAAGGACAGTGTGTGCGTACCCACCTGGCTAGACGCCATATCACTCCTGAATGCTTGGAGGCAATCCTCCATCAGCTCAACAATCCCTTCCTTGATCGACCCAAAAATGATAGGGATCGACTCAAGGATGCCTCTCGTGATCTCAGACGTGATGAGCTCGCGAAACCCGCCATCAACCTACTCGTATCCCGCACCCGATCCTGATCCGGAACCCCCTCCTCCATGTCGTGTGGTCACCATGCTGAAAATACATGCATAAATGCCAGGATCATACATATACTCGAGAGATCTAACACACTCTCTAAGGTTCCTGGTTTCATCTTGGCCCTCCTTGATTCGAGTACGAGTCCTCTGCTTTCATTAGTACGGTCCCATACTACCTTCCACATCTACCCGTACTTTCCTCAAGGATTGCTTCGACTTCCCTAGGGCACTCTCCGACCCACCCTCCGCCATCAGCTGCACTAGGAGTCCCCACCACCTCCCCTTAACTAGGTTGAAGATACTGTCAGATATTCGTTCATTAGTTAGTCGAAGATGGCCAGAACCCCCATAGCACAAAGCAAGCAGCATTCGTGCATCGAGTAACTAAATCAGGCATAACCTATACAGGCCATCCTACTGCTGACTAAACAGCCCTAGCATACAGCTCATACAACGGCATATAAGGCATCCTCCTAGATCCTTAGCCCTAACTAGAATACAATTCACAGAATCAAATATCAGGCACGCAAGGCATCCTCCTAGATCCTTAGTCCTATTCTAGCATGCAATTCTGAATCAAATCCATAAAGCATAACATAACAAGTATGGGTATCATGGGGAAAACTTACTTGAGCCCGGCCGGTCGCATGCATCATACACCTTGTCTTTTGTAAAATCATTCCATTTAGATTTTTAGAAACCATTTTATTGTAAAAATCTTTTAGCCACTCAGTTTGAGTCCAGACACCCCCAAGGGTATATCCGAATCCCTCAAAACAGGGCTCTGATACCCACTTTTAACGTCCCGAAATTCAAGTCCAAAAATTTCATTTTTAGTTAATTAACTCATAAAACATTCACTAGAAAATATTGTATAAACACGTCATCTCATAAAATCAAGTATCATGTTCGAAACCCACAACATAAACAAATATCATATCAGAGTACAATCCCAAAAAATGTCGTGCGGAAAATCAGATGTATGTGTGATGCCATGCTACACCGCCGACTCTTTCCCCTTAGACGAAGAGGTACCTGAAACCAAAAACTGAAACCGTAAGCACAAAGCTTAGTGAGTTCCCCCATCATACCACATACCATACAATACCATCGGTATCTTTCAACCGCTAACCATCGTCAGTATCTTTCAACCTATAACTGGGGACTATTCCACCCCTTACCACTAGCATACAATATAAAGATATAAGCAAACAATCAGGCATATCCATGTACTGATCTACCCCTTGGTCCTAAGGACCACTACCCCTATCATGCACGTAACATATCATACAGATATAACTCGTAACCAAGCACATACCAGACCAAGATAACTATCACAAAGACAATCATCTTTTAAATACTACTCATTGGTGGGTTGACATTGTGGCCTTAGACCCACCCTTATTGGAAGGTAACTTACCTCATACAGGTAGCTGCTGATAATCAGTGTGGGAAATCTCCGTCCGCTGCTGCTCCGGAATCCTCCGGCTACAAACCCCACAAAACTCAGTTAGAAACTGATTTCTATACTCTTAGGGTAAAATGACCATTTTACCCCCAACCAAGTCAAGTCAAAGTCAAAGTCAACTTCCAGTTGACCCGACTCGTCGAGTTGGGACAACAACTCGCCGAGTCCCTCACTCTGTACTCTCTCATCCGAACGCCCCATGAAAACTCATCCGACTCGCCGAGTTGATGAACAACTCGTCGCGTTGTCCTTCATCTGATGAACTAGATCCATCCTCAACTCACCGAGTTGATGAACAACTCGCCGAGTTTTAAGAAGATTGCCTTGGACTCGCCGAGTACCATGAATTTCCATAACAATTCGCTTAGTCCAGAACGTTGGGTCACTCCCCGGGACTCCCTAAAACCTTTCCACACTCAACTGGTCCTTTTGACCCTTACTAATATCGGACAGAACCCTTGGACTCGCCGAGTCTAAGAATGGACTCGTCGAGTTGGTCACATCCCCTCCTTAAAACATTGATTTCTAACGTACAACACTTGTCCAAAAGATAGATCCAAGCCCCTAAACTCGATCTAGCATGTAAAGTTACAAACTTTACGTGCATGCATGGGACCTTTAAGCTTAAAAGGCTCTAAAATGATCCTTTTGTTGCATGGGTCCTTCCTTAGGTGCAAAAGCAACCCAAATCTGTCTTGTGACTCCAATAATGACATGATCCAGAAGCTCAAACCCCCAACAATGTTTGCAAACATGGTTCGCCACAAAAACTGGCATATAAAAGCCCTAAATCACCTCAAATATGGATCTAACAAATGAATGAGCAAGGTTCAGACTTTATACCTTCTATAGACTGCAAATGATGAACCAAACTCGAATCCTTCAGTCTCCTCTTGATCCTTCTATGCTCTTCCTTCTTCCTTGAGGTCAAAACTCACAAGAATCACTCAAAAGCCTTAGATTTTCACAAGAACAGCTATGGTTTGCTATGAGAAGTGTTTAGGAGCATAAAGGGGGAATGGAGGCTGCATAAGGCTGCTTAAATAGGGTGCAAACCCTCATGTTAGGGTTTTTGTCCAAACTAAGGCTACTCGCCGAGTCCGGGACCCGACTCGCCGAGTCCATCACTTAAATCCCGCGTCACATCCCGCTTCTACTCGGCGAGTTGGTCCTTCAACCCGCCGAGTCCAAGACCAAAAATGCAAAATAAATAAAGATTTAATAACAGAATACGTACCAAGAACCAGATGCTACATGATACAACAAAATCAAATTTTTTGGATGTGGTATAAGTGCAAAAACCAATTAAAGCACAATTTTTGACGCAAGGAAACATTTTTACAATTTTATTATTACTATTATATATATATATATATATATATATATATATATATATATATATATATATATATATATATATATAAAAGAAAATTATGGTTTTAGTCCCTATACTTTGGGTTGATTGGCAGGATATATATATATATATATATATATATATATATATATATATATATATATATATATATATATATATATATAAAAGGAAATTATTGTTGTAGTCCCTATAGTTTGGACTTATTAGCAGGTTTGGTCCAACCTTTGAAAAGTTGATAACTAACATCCTTATAATTTTAAAAATTATATAAATAGTCATTCCGTCAACATTATATATATATATATAAAATCAAAACTAGTGGTGAACACAGTTCAGTGAGGTTTGTGGCCAAAACCGAGCCGAAAACTGCAACTTCAGCTTTTTGAAATTTAGAAACCGCACTGTTCTGTTTTTGCGATTTTCTTTTTTTTTTATTTTTTTTATTTACCAATAACTACGGTTAGTTTTTTATTGTTTTTTTTTTTTTTTTTTTTTTTTTTTTTTTTTTTTTTTGCTATTTTACTAAAGCTCAAGTAACCCGGTGAATTACTTTGACTCGAACGAGGAGTGCTAATCATATTTTGGAGATTAACCGATACTACCACCTCTTTATTTAAAATCAAGTTATATAACCATTCATTCAACATCTTTCTAATGTTAGAATATATTACGAATTAAATATAATATTTGTTTCACAGGTACATACGATAATATTAACTAACGTATTCATAAAAATGATATTATCATCATTAGTACTCTTCTTATTTAAATGTTAAAAATTATCATAAACATTTTTTGTTATTTTAAATATCACTTAATGTATGCTTAAAAATATACAATCATGTTATATATATATATATATATATATATATATATATATATATATATATATATATATATATATATATATATATATATATATATATATATATATATATATATATATATATATATATATATAGACACAGACACACACACACATATACAATGCGGTTCAGTTTTTTGCGGTTTTTGCGAGATTGGAAACCGCACCGCACCGAGCATTTTTGGTTTTCCAAAACTAAAAACCACACCATTAGTTTTCATTCTGGTTTCGGTTTATGCGGTCTTTTTTTTTTTTTTTGTAGTTTGGTTTTTGCTCATCTCTAATGAAAACTATAACCAAAATTAATCAACCACAAGCGCTGATGCAAAATAAAAATAGAAACATAATGATTTATTTTGATTTTTCATTGCAGATTCACAAATAAAAAACAAATAAAACCCAAAAAATGAATGTGGTATATATATATATATATATATATATATATATATATATATATATATATATATATATATATATATATCATTTTCATCTTCGTCTCAGGTTTCAATAAACTGACAACCACCCCTTGTAACCACCATTGTTGTTCCGGTTCATTAAAACGACAATCACCATCTTCATCTTCTTTCCAAGTTAAGTCGAGATTCACAACCACCGCCTGCAATTAGATCAAATCAACACAACAAACACCCGATTCCTTGGTCGTGATAATAGTAAAGGGGACATCGAAATACTACAAATCCAACTTCTGGATTTTATAAAACTAAACCAAAGTAAACAAAATCAACATCTAATTTGCGTATATTTCGAGTTGATTTTGGGTTCGATTGAGCCGTTTTTTAAAGATTTTTAGGTTTTAAAAGGTTAAACAAGTTGTTGCTTGTGAATCTGGTGGGAGAAGCCTGATAATTTGTTGTCATGACTAAGTAAAAACTGATGGGGGAAAGCACGGGGGATCGCTTTAGTTTCTTTTAATGGTGTTAGTTAAAGTTGTCTGATGGGAATGAGGGTAGAAGAAGGGGTGGGTGGAGGTGACGGTAGTTGTGGTGAGGGAGACCATAGTGGTGGATAAATAGGAGATGAAGTGGGAGCTATCGAAGGAGATGTCGATGGTGATGTAGCCTAGGTGGTGGTCGATGGTTGTAGCCGACAATAGTGCTAGAGACGGTGAGAGTGAGACGAGAGAGACAGAGAGTATGTGTGAAATGAAGGACGAGGGACTTTAATGTTAAGAACTATTGATTTATTTCGATTGTAGTTTTATTTTTAGTCTTTGTAGCTCTATAAATTAAAATAAAAAATCTTAAACTAAAAGATAAGGGGTAAATTTTTCATTTTACTAGATTTAAAATTAAATTTTTAATCGGGTTATTACTCAACACCATCATTGTAGTTTCTCAAAAGCATAAGGATGGTATTTGTCAAAATTTCAAAGATTGGACAAAACTTGCTAATTTGATCAAACCACAAGGACTTTTTTTTGTAATTTACTCTAAAAATAACAAGCACGCAACCTCTCTGTCATGATGCTAACTAACCACACGCTTTCTCCTTCATCTTTAAACCTTCTTCTCTTTTTCCCTACGCCTCACTAACACACTCTCTGTAAGTCCTCTCTCTCTCTCTCTCTCTCTCTCTCTCTCTCTCTTATACACACACACACAAACACTCACACCATGTGTATAAGCATTTTATACACTTATGTGTATTAATTGTAGTTTTGGGCTTGGCTAGTGAACATGGTCATGCTAATCTTTTGTTTATGCATATAAACTTTCGTACAATCACTCCAGACAATATAGCGTACCAGAAGAAGAAAATCATTTATATTCATCCCATATTCATCGAAAGAACATAATTTTGACTTGTTTATATGTATTGAGAATTGTTCATCCCTACTATATTACTTTTCTGATTGAATGATTGTGTTTTTATTGATCACAGGAAGAAGTGAAGCGGTGTGATCCTTGCACGTATCCCGTTAATCTTCTCCATTGATAATAAAATGGCTACCCATTTTCCAGATTAAATATTTCGAAGTCTTATGCACTGACTACTATGATATATAGGTCAAAAATAAATATCTTTTACAAAGTATGTTCTCCTCAATATTTTGGAACTGTTAATGTTGCTTGTTGATGCCATTTCCCAATGTCCCTCAAACTTTCAGCTTCTATCTCAATGTGAAATTATCTTTTAGCCCTTTGGCCTAAGGGATCAACGCGTAATTCAAATGTTGGATCTTTTCAATCAAGTGGTTGCGGGTTCATATTAAGTCTTGTGAGACATATATGGATGAGTGAGTATTTACAAGAAATTTTCGTTTCTTGTAAAATGCAATGGAATGTTATATATTTTTTCTTAAATTACTTTTATAGTGAGTAAACCTCTACAATTATTTATTTTCTAATTCAAAGCATATATAAATGTTATCTTCACAAAACGTTGTATGGGCAAAATTACCAATTTTTATAAAATGGATGAATGTAATTATAAAAAAATTTAAAGTTTTTATAACATGGATGAATGTAATTATAAAAAAATTTAAAGTCATAGTAGATAAAGAATGAATATATGTTTGATTTTTCCATGTTTTTGTAATACAGTATTTAAAGAAAGGCATAACGGTTAAAAGAACATAAAAAAAAAAAAAAAACAAGGATCCCCAAGGAATCATGCAATATCTATGACATCATTAACATTTAAATTGTTTTAATAATCCTATATAAAAAAGGAGCCTTTTATAAGGAATATTTTATTTTTACTAAAAATGGAATGTAGTAAACAAATATTATGAATTTGTATGTCATTATATCTTTTGATGATTTGTTTTGTTTTCATTTTCTTATGTCCGAAAATCAATTGGACTGTAATAAAAACTGAAAATACAGAAAATAAGATTCGAACAAACAAAATAGAACACTAACTCGAAACACAAGTGCTAAACATTTTTCATGATTTAGGGGTGTTTTACAGCAAACTTTTATAGCTTTTGATTATTATTTTAAAATATGAAATTAAACAAAACTTAGTATAAAAATTTTATTCTAAACACAAAACTCATGTTCAGAATTCAAAATTTGAATGAAGTAAAGATTTTAGAGCACTGCAATTTTTTATTTATTTTTAGAACTGCTGAAGATTATCAAAACAAAAAACTAACAAAAGTTAAGAAAATTACATTGAAATAGCTAGAAAATCACCCATCTAGTAGAAACTTTTGAATTTCCAAAGATAAACCAATTAAACGAAGAATCAACTAAATTATCAAAAATCTCATCTTTTCTCGGAGCCACCTCTTGAAAAAGCAGATCATTCCTATATTTCCTAATCAACCAAATCCCAACAACGAGTATAAACTCCATAACATCTTTCATTGCCCTACCTAAAATACCATCAATCCAAGCAAAGGTATCTTATAAAGATAATGAATGAGGCTTAACCAAATTACATCAAATGAAAACTTTCCTCAATATGTTGGTTGCTAATCACAAGAAATAAACAGATGGTCAAGACTTTCGATTGCTTCTGAACAAAACAGACACAATAAAGACTGATCTTCAACCCCTTTGTGACTGAACTTCCACCTAGTGGGCAACCAGCTAAGAAGAGAACGCTACAATATATATATATATATATATATATATATATATATATATATATATATATATATATATATATATATATATATATATATATATAACTTTTTTGGGAAGAAATTGGTTCCATCTAGTAGGAATAGCATTATCCAAAAGTACAACATTATCAATAAATCTTCTAGACGTACAAATCGTGAAATCTCTGTATTCTCCAAATGCATTTCCATCAATCAGAATCGCTAGAGATGTGAAAACTTCCAATGAGCCATTTAACTACTTAAACTGAGACTTAAGAACTCCATATGTTATTTGGGTGATCCAATTCTAATTAAGACCAACCCCCAAACGATCCTAAAGCGAACAATTTTTAATTGATTCCAATTGAAAAAGTCTTTGAAATATTGTAACGACCCAAATTTTAAAAGAAAATTTTCACTTTTTAATTAATAAAACATAATTGTTTAAACCATAAAATCCCAACATAATTGTTTTCAAATCATCAATTCATTACAATTTATTTAAATCATCAGAGTGTCCCCAATTCCATCAGTGAAATAGAGTGATAGAGTGCACGCTACGCTATCACGCCTTGCCCTTGTCCTTGGGCTCAGATGTACCTGAAACAAACCAACAACCTGCAATAGAAATGCTTAGTGAGTTTCCCAGAGCATACCACATACCACGCATACACATATCCTGTTAGCTAATTAAATCTACACACATATCACATAAGCCATGCATACATAAAACCTGTATTAGATTCATGGGCTACCCCATACGGTATTTACCTAGGACTACCATGGGCTCCCCCACATGGTGTTACATCCAATGCCATCGGCTACCCTACATGGTCTTTACCTAGATCTACCATGGTCTACCCCACATGGTCTTACATCTAATGTCATGGGCTCCCCCCCCCCCCCCCCCCGAGGGTCTTCATGCAAATCACACAATCACATATCATATCAAATCATAGAAAGACTAACACATATATCATAATCACATAATGGGTCGGCCTTGGTGCCTTAGACCCATAGGTATGGTGAGAAGACTCACCTCTATCTGTTGAATAAAATAGATGCTCTTTTAACAATCCAAAACCTCCCAAGCTGAATGATAATATTAACCAATGTTAGGAATTTGGTTAAGCAAGGGAACCTAGGTCCCCAACCCTTCCATAAGGCCCAAATTTCCATTCTTTACTAATGGGTCCAAAGCCCAAGTCCAGAATCCTTAATGGGCTTCTTGGCCCAATAAAGACCTAACAATAATTCCATGACCCGCAACAATTATATGACTCATAATTCCCAAATCACACTAGGCTCAAATGAGGCCCAATTAGCCTACGGGTCCCAAAACAGATTTGGCCCATCTACATTGTGTACGCTCGGTGTACCATCCTGGTATGTGCAACATATTAGGACATTGGACTACGCCCCATGTACACTGGGTTACGCCCATCATACCCTCAGTTTGAGCATTTTCCCCATTAAGTGCTTAACACTCGAGTTCTTTATGTCCAAAAGCTAGATCTAAGTCTGAAGAGATGTCCTAAGGCATAAAGTTGGCAACTTTATGCCTTTGCACGTCTCATACACACGCAACTTCTTCATTAAGACCTTTCCAAGGTCTTTAACCCATGCATGAGGCTAAAGCTCCCACCAAGCTTCCATTTTTATGGTACTAAAGGACTAAAGGACCTCATATTTGTCTATCCCATCGCCTGGAGTTGCTTAACTCTCAAAAGAGGTCCAAAATCATCCAAAAAGGGAGCAAACAAGAGACCCTAACTAGATATAGAAGTAAGATGGAAATGTGCAAGCTTTATACCTCAAGAAGGTTTGCAATATGACTATTTAGGCTTGATCTTGAAGCACCAACTCATTCCGAGCTTGCACATGTTGGATAAGGTGTCTAAGTCCATAACTTATTTGGTATATACTTGACCCGACCGACATGGTCCATTTGGGTTGCATTTCATCCAAACTATTTTTGGATAATTTTATGAGAGTTATACACATATTATTATTAATATATTATAAGTTATAATATATTAATATGAAGTCATGTTATTTAATTCGTCTTAGTCATAAATTAATTATGAATTAATTTAGAGATTAAAAGGAAGACTAATTAGATTGTGGGCTATTGATTTTATATGGTGTGGGCTAACACCCATTTGTTAATGGGCTAGGCTTGTATGGAAGTCCATGGATGATCCATGGAGCTTTTAACCCATGGATCCTTGGAAAAGGAAAGGTCATGGGTTATTAGGGTTTCACCCTAATCATGTACACTATATAAGCATGCTTATGTTGCATGAAATAGCCACTAGTGTGTGTGGTTGTGTGTGGCCGAAATTAGTGTATGTATACACTCTCTCAAAGTTTTCCAAGAGTTTGTGGTGATTTGTGATTCCATTTGAGGGATTCACACTATTGGTGCTTGGCCCTCAAACTCCTTAAGAATCAAACTCATCAAAAAGGTATGTAATCTCTTCTAACTCTTTTATGTTTAAAAGTACCCCATGTCTTGTTAGATAGGTTATAAACCTTGGAAAATTATTATTTTGCATGTATTTAGACAAACATAGATCCAAGGTTTATTAGGGTTGCATGCACACTTAGGAAGTGTTAGATTGCTCAAAACCCAACAGTGGTATCAGAGCCTAGGCTTGCTTGTTTGATACTTGATGCAAAATAGTGAGAAAAAAGTCGAAATCATTGCTGTCTGCATGATGGACTCGCCGAGTCCATGGGGGGACTCGACGAGTCCAAGGCAAAATTCAACCTACTCGCTGAGTAGGTTCGTGCACTCGGCGAGTAGAAGGTTCAGAATGCAGATTTTCGACTTTTGCTGCTGGAAATGGACTAGAAACTTTACCCCAAATCGTTTTGATGTTTTAAAACTTATTTTAGTGGGTTTAATGGTTGTTCTAATCCATTTACAATAGCATATATCAAAATTTCATGCTTTGTATGTGTTCATATAAATTTTGAAACTTTGATAATCATGTTCATGTTCTTATGAATTTAGAAGATGATAGGAATTATTTGCTGAATTGTTTAGGATTAATTCTTGATCATTTATGTGTTTTAATGGAGTCCATAATTTGTCCTCAAGTTATGGATATCCAAAGGTCACATTTCTTTAACACACATTAAAAACACATAAGTTACATAAAATGAAGAGTCTTCATTTTATGAACCATTAATTCATAAGTTATGAAATGAAAAGTTTTGAAGAGTTACAAAACTTGTCCTCAAGTTTTGGAATTTGGAAAAGTTTCACACACTTTAATAAACTTTAATTCCAACACTTAGAATTTTAAAAGTTAAAATTCAACACTTATACTATTTATAACATTAATGATTAATTATATATATATGTATAAGAACAAGTCGTTTTACCGTTAGTAGGCCTCATTCA
Organism: Lactuca saligna; assembly: GCF_052625555.1. Taxonomy (NCBI): domain Eukaryota; kingdom Viridiplantae; phylum Streptophyta; class Magnoliopsida; order Asterales; family Asteraceae; genus Lactuca; species Lactuca saligna. The sequence goes on along the minus strand of NC_136417.1, from coordinate 173,610,212 downwards.
CGAAGCCGGTCTATAAGGTGGGTATAAGGTTGTTGCCTATAAAATGGCGACTTAATGGGTGTATACTCTCACCCACCGCTTGCTTGACTGGTGGAGGATCGTTAGCCGAACGGGTAAGACAAAGACTTATAAATTCTCATTAAGTATGATGAATATTATAAAGTAACTAAACCTTTTATTTAATTCCCAATCTTAGTTACTTTAGGAAAAATGTGAACTTGGTGCTAATCCATGGAATTCACACTTTGTACCTTACCAAGTCGTTGGTGGAGCGTGTGTGGTTAACCGGCACACTAACTTGGACTCGTAAGGATCACGAAGGGTGACTTAATGTTTGTCATAGATCAATGGAGCGTGTGTGGTTAACCGGCACATTGATTAGGTGATAATATTAAGGGTACCAAGTGAATTGGCATGGTTATTCACACCTTGTTTTGTGATCCTCGGCATCCCAGTCACAAAACTTGAAGGGCACAATCGAGATTGAAACATGCCATTGAAAAGTTCAATGAATCTCAAAAGAATCTAGGAATTTCAAATCCAATTAAAACCTAATAAATCATTTAGTTTTCGTGGTGGAAATTGGTGAATCGTCATTCACCTACCTTTCAAATATATTACTACTTAGATTACGGCATCCCTCTTCTAAGTATAATATATTATGATTGGATCCTAGCCTTAATATTACATTTGGGTGTCTTATTAAGGACTCTATATATCTAATCTAAACTTACTTTCATCTTTCAGATGTCTTCCAACACTAATGCTTCGGGCTCTAACCCAACTGGTTCTTTCTCTCTTATAAATCCTTGTGGGAGAGTCATCTTTGATGGTTCCAACTTCATGGACTGGATAAGGAACATCAGGATGGAAACTCGTTATGAGGACAAGGAATATGTCCTCGATAAGGAGTTAAAAGAGCTTAATGAGTCTACTGCTACTCCTGAGGAGATCGCTGAATTCAGGACACATGAGAGAGATGCTACTAAGGTGGCATGCATCATGATGGCCACGATGACAGCCGAGCTCCAAAAGTCCTATGAGGACTTCTACCCTTTTGAGATGCACCAAGACCTGATGGAAAGGTACCATCAGGGTGCTCGTCAAGAGCGGTATGAAATAATCTCCTCCATAATAACAACCCGCATAAAGGACAGTGAATCCATCACAGGCTACATGCAAAAGATGCAAAGGTATGTGGACCGCTTGCTGAAGCTGAATGTGAACTTCCCTGAGGAGTTGGCAATTGACATCATTCTGCACTCCTTACCTTCTTGTTATGACCATTTTCGTATGACATATAATATGAAAAAGGAGGAAGTTACCCTTAGCAAGCTTCAAGGACTCTTGAAGACCGCTGAAACCGGTCTTAAGGGCAAGTCGGTTGTTACCTCTACTACTCCTACTCCAACATGTACCCCTGTTTTGGCTATCGGGCAAGGCAAAGGGAAAAAGAGGATGCACCCTTCGAAGAGTACCAAGGGAAAGTCTCTTTAAGGCTCCTTATCAAGGACCAAGAGCGGTTCTGCCACTCCTTCTGCCATTCCCAAGGATGCTGATTGCTACTATTGCCAGGACAAGGGGCACTGGAAGCGAAACTGCTCAAAATACTTGCAGGATCTGAAGGATGGGAAAGTGAAACCCACCCACGCAGGTATTTACACAATATTGTCTAATAACTCACCATATTCTAACTCTTGGGTGCTTGATACAGGATGTGGTATTCACATATGTTCTGATTTGCATGGCCTAAGAAGAAGTGAGGATATGGAGCACGGGAAGATAAACTTGATCATGGGGAATAGGAAGGCTTCACCTGTTTCCAAGATTGGAGTTTATACTTTGTTGCTGAATAATGGGTTAAAACTAGATTTGAATAAATGTGTGTACTCGTCTGAAATGGTGAGGAATATTATTTCTTTTCATGCTTTGTACAAACAAGGTTTTACCTTTTCGTTTGATAATGAATGTGGTGGTATTAATGCTTTCTTTAAAAATGTGTTTCATTTTAAAGCATTACCTTGTGATGGTGTGTATGAAACTGTGTCGATTGTAGACAATTTAGGAAATAATGTGTTGTATATTGATTCTTCTACTAGCCTAGATAAAGCATCATTGTGGCATTGTCGTCTTGGACATGTAAACAAGAAACGCATAGGCCAACTCCAAAACAGTGGAGTCTTGGAATCATTCGACCTTAAATCGGATGATAGTTGTGAATCTTGTCTACTTGGAAAGATGACAAAATCACCCTTCACTGGAACTTGTGATAGGGGTGAGGGTTTGTTGGACCGAATACATACTGATGTATGTGGACCATTCAAAACCGCCACAAGGGATGCTAATCGGTATTATGTGACTTTTATTGATGATTTTAGTAGATATGGATATGTCTACTTAATCAAACATAAGTCAGAAAACTTTGAAAGGTTTAAGGTATTCAGACAGGAAGTAGAAAATCAATTGGGCAGGAACATTAAGATGCTTCGATCCGATCGAGGTGGTGAGTATCTTAGTACAGAGTTCCTTAACTATTTTAAGGAGTGTGGGATTGTCTCACAATTGACTCCTCCCAGGACACCACTGCTAAATGGTGTAGCTGAGAGGCGTAATCGAACCATATTAGACATGGTTCGCTCCATGATGAGTCGAGTTTGCGACCAATCTCTTTTTGGGGGTATGCCTTAGAGACTGTCGCCCATATCCTCAATCTAGTCCCTACAAAGAAGGTTACCAAAACACCTCATGAGATGTGGACTGGGAAGGTTCCCAATTTGGATCACATCAAAATTTGGGGTTGCGAAGCTTTCATGAGGCAGGAAACTCATGATAAGCTTGAACCCCGAAGTGAAAGGTGTATTTTCATCGGCTACCCACAGAAATCCTTCGGTTACCTCTTCTACAGACCCAGTGAGAATGTGGTCTTTGTAGCACGAAGAGGGGTCTTTCGTGAGAGAGAATTTATAAGCCAAAGAGACAGTGGGAGGCAAATTGATCTTGAAGAAATTCAAGAATCAATTGGTGAAGGAACCTCAGACACTAGCAATCAACCTGAGGAGGAAACTCCTGTTGATCCAGCTGACGAGTCTGTACCTCCGAGGCGTTCCACACGGGTTAGGAACACACCTGCGTTTTATTATGGCTTTCATATTACTACGGAAGGTGATACGTTTATCAGTGATAGTACACTGGTAAATTTGGATGAACTAGCAGTGTTAAGGAAGCCATGGCAGGCCCGGAGTCTGCTAAGTGGATGGAGGCTATGGACAACGAGATACAGTCCATGTATGACAATCAAGTTTGGAACTTGGTTGACAATGTACCAGGCCGTAAAACAGTCGGGTGCAAATGGATTTTCAAGAAGAAGACCGACATGGAAGGAAAAGTGCATACTTATAAGGCTCGACTGGTTGCAAAGGGTTTTACTCAGACTCAGGGTATTGATTATGACGAAACCTTCTCGCCGGTAGCAAAGATTAAGTCTATTAGGGCTATGCTAGTCATTGCTGCATTTCATGATTATGAAATATGGAAAATGGATGTCAAAACCGCTTTTCTTAATGGAAAGTTGGTTGAGGATGTGTACATGAATCAGCCAGAGGGTTTTGTCAGTGCAGAGTACCCTAATAGAGTATGCAAGCTTGAGAAATCCATTTATGGATTAAAACAAGCATCTTGTAGCTGGAATCTTTGTTTCGATGAGAAGGTCAAAGAGTTTGGCTTCTCGAGAAGTGAAGATGAGTCTTGCGTGTATGTCAAAGCTAGTGGGAGTATAGTTAGCTTCTTCGTAATGTATGTAGATGACATACTACTTATAGGAAATGACATCCCAACCTTGTAGGAGGTTAAGTCCTGGCTTGGGAAGTGCTTTGCTATGAAGGACCTAGGGGAAGCTTCCTATATCCTAGGGATAAGGATATTAAGAGAAAGAAGTAAAAGACTAATTGGACTTAGTCAGAGTATCTACTTGGATAAGGTGTTGAAAAGGTTCAACATGCAGAATTCCAAGAAAGGAGATTTACCGATCCAAAGCAGCACCAAGCTGAGTAAGACTCAGAGTCCGAGTACAGAGCCAGAGATAGTTGAGATGAGCTAATTACCGTATGCATCCGCTGTTGGCTCGATCATGTATGCTATGACTTGTACCCGCCTTGATGTGGCTCTTGCTTTGAGCATGGTCAGCAGGTATCAGGGGAACCCTGGTAAAGCTCATTGGACTGCGGTAAAGAACATTCTCAAGTACCTACGGAGGACTAAGGATTGGATCCTTACCCTTGGTGGGAGTGATGACTTGAGAGTATTAGGGTATAGTGATGCTAGTTTCCAGACTGATAGGAATAATTTCCGCTCTCAGTCGGGCTGGGTCTTTACCTTAAATGGAGGGGCAATCTCTTGGAAGAGTTCCAAGCAGGAGACGGTGGCTGATTCGACTTGTGAATCAGAGTATATAGCAGCGAGTGAAGCAGCAAAGGAGGCGATATGGCTGAAGAACTTCATCGGAGACCTTGGAGTTGTGCCAACTGTTAAGGAGCCTATGGAAATTTTATGTGACAACAATAGTGCGGTTGGTTTAGCTAAAGAACCGAGAGATCATGGGAGATCCCGACACATTGACAAAAAATATCACTTCATAAGACACAAGATAGAAGAAGGACTCCTCGTGGCAAAGAGGATATCGTCAGATGAGAACCCTACGGATCCCCTTACAAAGGGACTGACGAGGGCTAAGCATTTTCAGCATGCGAAGAGTATCAGGCTGAGGGACGATATTAGTTTTACAAATTAGATAGATTCTCTGAAACTCGTAAAATGTAATCGACATTTGATGATGAATAAAATTGTGATTCATTTATGAGTAAGGAGTTGCTATCATTGTCAATTATTTACAATTGTTTCAACTTTGCATGTTTTGACTTCTAGAATAATTAAATTATTCAAACCTCCACAATCGGTCATACGTTGGAAGTAGGTATGACTCAAGATTGTCATGAATTGGGTTTGTAGATGGCTAAAGGTGTTTAGACATGGCAATGGTTGCTACAACGTTCATGAGTACTCATAAGTTATGAGTATTGGAATAAACCCACGCTCACTTGTATCACTTCATGGAATTTATCTCGAGTGATCGTGAGACGGTAATATTATATAAATCTTCAAACCTAGAGAGATGAGTTGTTACCTATGAGTTGGTTGTGCATTGATTGCACGTAAACGCATCAGTAACTTGATGTTATAAAACGTGCCTTTGTGTACAATTCAACAAGTAGTAGAATAGGTATATGAGTCGAAGTTTATCTTTTCCTTCTAGAAATAGAAGCGATATCTGGGCCCCTCGATGATTTTGTGTTGACCCATGTACCGGGCCCGGTCAAAACTAAATTGATGTGTTCAGTTGAGTTCTTTGTCAAACAAATCGGAAATCGAGAAACAACTGCCAGACAATAAGCAAGACATAGTTCCATGTGTTTTTCCGGCTGATATCATGAGAACAGAGAATTGTATGATCACTTATCTTCAAATGGCGCTTCATAGTTCAACAGAGTTTTTGAGAGCTACGATTGCTGGTTGGTTCCTGAAGTAATAGGCAAATACAGTTATTAGACTTATCCAAGTGGGAGTCTGTTGGATAAGGTGTCTAAGTCCATAAATTATTTGGTATATACTTGACCCGACCGGCATGGTCCATTTGGGTTGCATTTCATCCAAACTATTTTTGGATAATTTTATGAGAGTTATACACATATTATTATTAATATATTATAAGTTATAATATATTAATATGAAGTCATGTTATTTAATTAGTCTTAGTCTTAAATTAATTATGAATTAATTTAGAGATTAAAAGGAAGACTAATTAGATTGTGGGCTATTGATTTTATATGGTGTGGGCTAACACCCATTTGTTAAAGGGCTAGGCTTGTATGGAAGTCCATGGATGATCCATGGAGCTTTTAACCCATGGATCCTTGGAAAAGGAAAGGTCATGGGTTATTAGGGTTTCACCCTAATCATGTACACTATATAAGCATGCTTATGTTTCATGAAATAGCCACCAGTGTGTGTGGTTGTGTGTGGCCAAAATTAGTGTATGTATACACTCTCTCAAAGTTTTCCAAGAGTTTGTGGTGATTTGTGATTCCATTTGAGGCATTCACACTATTGGTTCTTGGCCCTCAAACTCCTTAAGAATCAAACTCATCAAAAAGGTATGTAATCTCTTCTAACGCTTTTATGTTTAAAAGTACCCCATGCCATGTTAGATAGGTTATGAACCTTGGAAAATTATTATTTTGCATGTATTTAGACAAACATAGATCCAAGGTTTATTAGGGTTGCATGCACACTTAGGAAGTGTTAGATTGCTCAAAACCCAACAGCACAATCACTTCTCCTTCTTGAAAGAACTCTAAAATGCCCACCAAAACCCTTTCCTTAAGCTCAAAACTCTCACACACAATACCACAACTGAAAGTAGACGAAAAAAAGACTCAAGAGGGTAATAGGGTTTGGTCCAAGAGGCTAAAGGATGATTAAATAGGGGAACAAGTCCGGGATTTAGGGTTTTGACCCTCTAATGCGTACGCCTGGCGTACCCTCATGTACGCCTGGCATACGTGAGGCTCCTCCATCATTCATGCAGACTACGCTAAGCGTACTCATAGGTACGCCCAACGTACTCAAGGTACCAATTATGCTTATATGTAAATTCTTGAGGGTTTCAAGATGTACCAGGTTTTTCGGTGTTACAACTCTCCACCACTTGAGCTAGACTTCGTCCTTGAAGTCCATAGTTGTAAACAGATCGGGATAATGCTACCGCATCTCCTCCTCCAGCTCCCAAGTCCATTCAGAGTCCTTCCGGTGCTGCCATTGTACCTTCACCAACTTTATTGCCTTGTTGCGAAGACCCTTCGTCTTCCTATCTAAGATGGAGACCGGCTTCTCGACATAATTCAGACTCCCATCCACCTAAATGTCATCCAAGGGAACAACTGCGTACTCGTCAACAACACACTTATAAAACTGGGACACATGGAAGGTGTTGTGAATCCGACTAAGCTCATCTAGAAGCTCTAAACGATATGCTACCTTGGCCACTTGGGCTTTGATCCTGAATGGGCTTATGAACCGAGGCCCCAACTTGCCCCTCTTACGAAACCTGATAATCCCATTCCAGGGCGATACTTTTAAGAAAACAAAATCCCCTACCTGAAACTCGAGATCTGATCGTCGTCGATCAGCATAACTCTTCTGACATATCTTTGTGACTCGCAACCGGTCGTGCACCTGCTGAATCAACCCGGTGATCTTGAGCACTACCTTAGTGCTCCTCATGATCTGATGCCCAACCTCGTCCCAACATACTAGGGTCCTACACCTTTGACCATATAACATCTCAAATGAATCTCGATCGATACTTGCATGATAACTGTTATTGTACGAGTATTTTGCCAGTGGGAGATACGTATCCCAACTCCCTCCAAAATATAACACGTAGGCTCGAAGCATGTCCTCCAGTGTCTGGATTGTCGTCTCGCTCTGATCGTCCGTCTGACGGTGATATGTCGTGCTGAAAAGAAACTGAGTACCGAATTCCCTGTGGAATTTCTTCCAAACCTAGATGTAAACCGAACATCCCTATCCGAAATTACCATCACCGGTACCCCGTTCCTAGCGACCACCTCTCGGACATAAATATCTGACAATGTTTGCACAGATATACTCTGGAAAATTGGAATGAAGTGGGCACTCTTTAACAGTCTGTCCACGATAATCTATATGGCATCCACGCCTCTCACCGTCCTCAGAAGCTTTGTAATGATTAATGAATTCCATAGTGATTTTGTAACATCCTGGAATTCAGGTATATGTCTTTGATCCTTTTCTTTCCTCAAGTTGTCAAAATTAGTCCTTAAAAAGAATGTATGGTTTTTTAGTACACTGGGCATAAGGGAGAGTACGTTGTGCGTACTCATGAGCGTGTTTTTGACGCGGAGGCTACCAAGTACGTTGGGTGTACCATATTGTACGTTGGGCATACTAGGTTTAGATGGAAACCCTAATTGTGGGGGTGAGCCCTATATAACGAACGTTATGGCCTCACTTTAACCACCATTTCTAGAGAGCAAAACCCTAAGTGTGCCCTAAGCCTCGTTCTAGAGCTTGTGTGAGTGTGGTTGAGCCTGAAAGTGTTCTTGTGTTCTTTTGAAGAGAAGGACGTGCTATTGAAGGAGCTAGAGTTGGAGGGAAAGCTTTGGATCTGAGCTTTCTGAGGTTGGAGCATCAGTTGGAGGTGAAAAGTTCAGAGCTTTCTCAACCTTTTTGATTTGTGCATTGCGGACCATTTCTAGGGTTTTTGTCCAAAATGTGGAGACTTTATGAGTAAATGAGCTCCATAGACCTTGATCTGCCCATATTCAGTGTATAATGTGATATATATCCAGAAAAATCCAATCTTGGATGTTAGGAGTGAGCCATACATCAGATATGAGCTCCTTAGTGAAGGAAGTGGAGTGCTTTTGATGATGATGACCTTTATAGCCATGGAAAGACATAAAGTCACTTACTTTATAGATTAAGAGGCATTAGAGTGACCAGATCTGGGATATGAGCTTGTGTCTTAATCGATTAAGAACAAAATCATGAAGATTGTCAAAACTAGGCGTACGATGGGTGTAGTCCCAGTACATGCAGTGTAGGGGTCGAGTGTCCCCGATTTTGTATAGCATCCGAGTACGCCTAGCGTACAAAGTTGTTACGTGTCGCATACTCCTTAGGGTTGACTTTCGTTAACTTTTAGGGTATAGTCAACAAGTGGACTTTTGGAGAATTGGAGGGGTAGAATGGTCTTTTACCCTTTTGAGAGAGCATAGGAAGGGATTAGTCTAGCCTTTGTGAGCCATTATTAATTAGAGATAATTTATGTATGTGATTAGGCGGAGGCTAGATCAGTGTTTCGAGTTCGAGATAATTTGAGTTTACTCGAGATGAGTCTTCTCACTATACATTACCTAGGGTGGTATATACGTATGGCGTGGAAGGTCATACATGTTTCATTGAGATTATGTGTTTTGTGATTATGTATGCTATGTGCTATTCTGACCGGACTGGAGGGTCCAATGATTTACGAGGCCAAAGGGTCCTCAACAAGACCAGACCAGAGGGTCCAATGAGTTAGACCGGACTAGAGGGTCCAACAGGCTACGAGACTGGAGGGTCCCACTGAGACACATTGACCAGAGGGTCGTACATAGTATAGCCTCGAGTAGTGAAATGTTGTATGTGGTATTTTTAGGAACTCACGAAGAATTCATGCTTACCGTGTTATGTGTTATGTGTTTTAGGTACTCTAGAGGATCGAGGGAAGGCACCGACGTGATTATACACATGCACTTTTGATATGGAGCTATGTTTGTGGATCCTGGATTCAAATAATTGTTTTGAAAACTTGTTGTTTGATTTTGAGGATTAATGTTGAGACATATGTTTTATGGAATTAAAAATGAAAATTTTGGTTGAAAATTTTTGTAAATTGGTATCAGAGCCTTGGTTTGAGGGATTTAGATACACCTTTGGGCATATCTGAATTCAAACTGAGGATTTGAGAAAAGTTAAAAAAAAAAAAGAAACAATTTTTCTAAAAAGAGTAAAAGATTCCAAAAGAGCGGAATAGAGCAGTGTGTACAATCAACCAGCGCACGAATGGTGATTTCCCAAAATACCCTTACATTATGTGTTATGATATATTATGAGATGTGTTATGCATGCTATAGTAGGCTAAGTATTAAAATTTAGGACTAGAGTGGCCTGATTTGTGATGCCTTAGCCTAGGAATTTCTACTGTTGTGAATTACTTCAAGTGTGAGTAGGTAGCAGAGAGGAGCTAATGAGAGTTCTACTAGAGGGTAGCCTGCGTTCAGCAAAATATACAGTACTTGTGATCTGGGATCCTAGGAAGAGGACTTGAGGTCAGTGAGCAGTCCAAGTAAGAATCCTTAGGGTAGTAAGGAACAAGTAGGATTGAGTGATCGAGTGCAAGAATACTCGAGCGAATCTGTGATTTCTTTTGTGTTGTGTTTTAGAGACATCATGGTGGGTATGCGCCAAAACCCAGAGAGCAGCGGTGTTAGAGATGATAATATTCGCAGGATGATTCATGATGAGGTGGCTGCAGCCATTAGAGCTGAGATACCAAAGATGTTTGGGTCTATCATGACCACGCTGATTGATACCTTTGATGAGCGATACGTTTCTCTTACCGATGTTGCTGTTGCTGCAGATTCTGCAGCCGTCACCGCTGCTAGGCCACAGGGGGGTGACTCGTTCCTGTACCAGGAGTTCAACAACACGAAGCCACCAGAGTTTGATGGGACTCAGGATCTGGTAGCCGTGATGAGATGGATCCTTGACATTGAGGGATGCTTCTGCACATGTTCTTGTCCGGAGCATCTGAGGGTACGGTTCACGATGAACTAGCTTTGCTTAAGAGTGAAGGACTGGTGGAAGTTTGTGATGACTTACTTTACTACTGCATAGCTTGCCGCAGTGAGTTAGGAGAGGTTCACCGCTATGTTTCGAGACGAGTACGTTCCCTAGGTGGAGAGGGAACGGTTGGCCCATGATTTCTTGTCCCTTAAGCAGGGAAATGAGTCTATCACTATGATCACTCGGATGCTTCATGAGAGGGCGTTCCCTGAGCACGTGTCTACTGAGCAGGCACCTATGAGCCGGTATCTGAGTATTTTGAGGAGAGACATTCATGATTTCGTGGCGAACTTGACATAACGAACATTTTCCGAGCTCCAGGAAAATTCTCGGAAGAGGGAGATTGATCTGGAGACTCAGGCTAGGGATGAGGCGGAGTCTCAGAGGACAAATAGGCAGCCTGCATAGTCAGTCGGCGGCCAAGTGGGCAAAGTCGGCTGATTCGAGATCGGGAGGTCAGAAGTGCTGCACTCGTGGGAAGTGCGGCAAGAGCCATGATAAGGTGTGCAGAGCAGGTGTGTGTGTTACAAGTATGAGAAGGAGGCATATCGCGAGGGATTGCCCAAAGCTACTTTCGGTTGGCTTCCATTGCAACCAGACTGGCCATAGGAGGGTCGAGTGCCCGCAATTACTTCAAGGATCAGCACAAGGATTTGCGCCTTCCACTACTCGAGATCCAGAGGGTCGGCCAGTGAAGGCCGAAGCACCGAAGGCTCACAGTAGAGCTTTCCAGTTGACATCACAGGAGGTCCGCGCATCACCAAACATTATGGCCGATATATTTTCTTACTTATTCTATTATCGAGATATGTTATGCTTATATTGTGATATGCGTAGGTACTTTTCTTTTAAATTCTATGCCTGCTTCGATGTTATTTTACTCGGATGCGAGTCACTCTTTCGTATCCCTAGCATCTACTCGTCACATCAGTATCCAACATAAGGCATTGAGCCAACCTTTGAGAGTCTCCATAGCTGATGATCATGCTGTTTTCGTGACTGATGTGATCCGGGGATGTGTGTTTGAGATTTTTGGAGTCGAGTTTCTGATAGATTTGGTACCTATTGTGATGGGGGATGTCTGTGTCATCATGGACATGGATTGGTTGAGTCAATTTGGGGCTATGATCGAATGTGAGCATCAGCTGGTGAGCATCCGAAACCCTAGTAGGGGAGTACTTACATTATTCTGCGAGGGTACCCGATCTGAGTCAGCATTTTTTTCGTCTGCTCGAGCGAGGCAGAGTTTGTAGTAGGGTTACATGGGTTTTCTAGCATATGTGGCGAATACGTGGGATGTTACTAAGAGACTGAGTTTTGTCGCTGAGGGTCTAGTAGTGAGTGAGTTTTTAGACGTTTTCCCTGAGAAGTTACTAGGTGTGCCTCCCGAGAGGCAAGTGGAACTTCGTATTTATTTACTTCTGGGGGCGACACCTATCACCAAGGCACCCTATCGCCTTGCACTGCTAGAGATGCAGGAGTTATTCTCACAGCTTCAGGAGTTATTGGGAAAGGGATTTATCCGGCCGAGTACCACGCCATGGGGAGCACCAATCCTTTTCGTCAAGAAAAAGGATGGTTCACACCGGATGTGCATTGATTACCGAGAGTTGAACAAGTTGACGGTATAGAACCGTTATCCACTCCCAAGGATCCATGATCTATTCGATCATTTGTAGGGTGCATCTTGGTTTTCTAAGATGGATTTGAGGTCTAGTTATCATCAGATGAGGGTTCGTGAGGAGGATATTCAGAAGACAACATTTAGAACTCATTATGGGCATTAAAAGTTCGTGGTGATGCCTTTCGGGATCACCAATGCACCATCAGCATTCATGGATCTCATGAACCGGGTGTGAAGGCGTATGTTGGATCGTTCGGTGATCGTGTTTATCGATGATATTTTGGTTCATTCGAGGTCTATAGAGCAGCATGAGGAGCATTTGAGAGAGGTTCTCAGAATATTGAGATTGAAGAGGCTTTATGCCAAAACTCTTCAAGTGTGATTTTTGGTTACGAGAGGTCCTGTTCTTAGGACACCTCGTTAATTAGAAAGGGATTTGGGTCAACCCAGCCAAGATTGAGGCACTTATGAGTTGGGAGTTGCCGATATCCCCCACCGAGATCAGGAGTGTTTTCTGGGGTAGGCTGGCTACTATTTGAGATTTATTAGAGATTTCTCCAAGAATGTCGTTCCTCTCACCAGGTTGACTCGGAAGCGCATTGCTTTTACTTGGGGTACCGAGTAGCAGACCTCGTTCAACACCGTTCACCATAGATTGTGCGGAGCTCCGGTTTTAGCCCCTCCTGAGGGGATGGAGGACTTGTGGTTTACTGTGACGCATCTATATTGGGGTTAGGAGCAGTACTTATGCAGAGAGGGCACGTGATAGCATACATATCTAGGAAGCTGAAGCCTCATGAGACGAGGTATCCCACCCACAATTTAGAGTTGCAAACAATGTTGTTCGCCCTGAAAATATGGCGCCATTACTTGTACGGGGTTCGGTGGACCATATGCACGGAACAAAAAAGCTTGAAGTATCTGATGGACCAGCCCAACCTGAATATGTGCCAGAGAAGGTGGTTGGACATGGTGAATGATTATGACTGTGAGATTCAGTATCACTTGGGCAAGGCTAATTTGGTAGCTGATGCTATGAGCCTCAAGGCGGAGAGTGCCCCGATTCGGGACGTATGCATGAGGATGACAGTGATAACTCCGGTATTGGATACAATTCGAGAGGCCCAGGCGGAGGCCGTGAGACCGGGGAACCACAAGAAGGAGTGGGTGATCGGCCAGGTATCCGAGTTTGTGATGGATAGTCGGGGACTTATGGCCTTTCGAGGACATATTTGGATGCCTTATACGGGCATAGCTTGTAGCACTCTAATGTAGGAAGCGCATAGGTCGATATTTTCGATCCATCCCGGGGCCACTAAGATGTATTTAGACCTGAATAGAGACTATTGGTGGCCGTAGGGGTGTTAACGGGGCGGTTCGGTTCAGATAGTAATAAAATTGTTAACCGTCATCACGGGGCGGGTACTTCATGTGCACTAACCGAAACCGAACCGAATTAGCAAAAAAACCGAACCGAACCGAACCGTATAAAGGCGGGTAACCACGGTTCGGTTCACGGGTACCCGTTAAATATAAAAATTTAAATACAATTAAAATTACAAACTTCATTCCAACGATTTCTTTCTAAAAATTACTAAGTCCAAAGAATTATAAAAACATAATAAAGGTCAAATAACATACAATATAATTGGTATAATAAATATAAAAATAAAAATAAAAATAGAAGAAAACATAACGTAGAAGTGTAAAATTGGAATAGCCGATCATGATTTTTGTTTGGGATATGGCTAAAAGTTCAATGAAAATGAACAATATTATATATATATATATATATATATATATATATATATATATATATATATATATATATATATATATATCAAGCGGTTTGGTTCGGTTATCCGCGGATACCTAAGTATCCAAACCAAAACCAACCCGTTGATATCCGGTTTTTTCGGTTTCGGTTTTTTTATGTTTCGGTTTTTTTTCGGTTTCGGTTTTTTTTGGTTTCGGATCGGCCGGTTCGACTCGGTTTTACGGTTTTGCGGTTTTTTTGCACACCCCTAGGTGGCCCTGTATGAAGAGGGACGTCGTTGGGTAGTAGAGAGGTGCTTGACCTGTCGTCGGGTCAAGGCAAAGCACCAATGTCAACATGGTCCATTGCAGCCGTTGGAGATTCCCTAGTGGAAGTGGGAGCAGATCTTAATGGACTTTATCACCAAATTACCGAGAACGACGCGTGGAGTTGATGCAATCTGGGTGATTGTGGATCGGTTGACGAAGCGTGCTCACTTCCTTTCTATTAGTGAGGGCTCTTCTGCAAAGAAGCTGGCCGAGATTTATATGAGAGAGGTGGTATCACAGCATGGAGTGCCGATCTCGATTGTTTCATATCGAGACATGAATTTTACTTCCCGGTTTTGGAGGAAATTTCATGAGGCGTTTGGTACATGTTTGCATTTTAGCACTGCGTACCATCCGGAGACAGACGAACATAGTGAACGGACGATTCAGAGGCTCAAGGACATGCTTCGAGCATGCGTTATGGATTTCAGTGGGATTTGGCTCTCACACCTACCCTTGGTTAAGTTTTCCTATAAGAACAGTCATCACTCGAGCATCGGTATACCCCTTTTGAGCTCCTTTATGGGAGGAGGTCTGGTAATACCATTTGTTCTGGAGAGGTGGGGCCGAGGGTTATGGGCGACACTGAGATAGTGCTAAAGACGACCGAGCAGATACAACAGGTCGGACAGAGGTTGCCAACGGCTCAGAGTCATCAGAAGAGTTACACGGATAGACGCCAATCCGAGCTTGAGTTCCAGGTTGGGGATTTCTTTCTCCTAAAAGTATCCCCATGGAATGGGGTGATTTGGTTCAGGAAGAAGGGCAAGCTAGGACCCCGATACATTGGTCCTTTCAGAGTGACCACTAGAGTGAGTAAGGTAGCTGATCGTTTATAGCTACCTGAAGAGTTGAGTCAGATGCAAGACACCTTTCATGTGTCACAATTGAGAAAGTTTGTGGCCGATGAGACGGCGGTCGTTCCACTAAAGGACATTCAGGTAGATGCAGGCCTGATTTATTTTGAGAGACCGACCGCGATTGTGGATCGCACGGTGAAGACTTTGAGGAACAAAGAAATCCCCTTGGTTCAGGTCCAGTGGCAACATCAGAGAGGGTTCGAGATGACTTGGGAATCGGAGTCAGAGATGCAGGAGTAGTATCCATAGTTGTTTGCACAGCATGACTTTGGGGGCAAAGTCTAGTACTAGTAGGGGATAATTGTAACATTCCATAATTCAAGTATATCTCTTTGATCCTTTTCTTTCCTCAATTTGTCAAAATTAGTTCTTGAAAAGAATGTATGGTTTTTTAGTACGTTGGGCCTAAGGGAGAGTATGGTGCACGTACTCATGAGCGTGTTTTTGATGTGGAGGGTATCAGTACATTGAGCGTACCATAGTGTACACTGGGCGTACTAGGTTTAGATTGAAACCGTAATTGTGGGGGTGATACCTATATAAGGAACGTTATGGCCTTACTTTTAGCCACCATTTACAGAGAGCAAAACCCTAATTGTGCCCTAACCCTCGTTCTAGAGCTTGTGTGAGTGTGGTTGAGCTTGAAAGTGTTCTTGTATGCTTTCGAAGAGAAGGAGGTGCTATTGAAGGAGCTAGAGTTGGAGGGCAAGCTTTGGATATGAGCTTTCTAAGGTTGGAGCATCAGTTGGAGGGAAAAAGTTTAGAGGTTTCTCAAACTTTTTGATTTGTGCATTACAGACCATTTCTAGGGTTTTTGTCTCAAAGGTGGAGACTTTATGAGTAAAGGAGCTCCATAGACCCTAATTTATCCATATTTAGTGTATAATGTGATATAGATCCATAAAAATCCAATCTTGGACGTTAGGAGTGAGCCATGCATGAGATATGATCTCCTTAATGAAGGAAGTGGTGTGATTTTGATGATGATGACCTTTACAGCCATGCAAAGGCGTAAAGTCACTTACTTCATGGATTAAGAGGCATTAGAGTGACCAGATCTGGGATATGAGCTTGTGTCTTAATCGATTAAGAACAAAATCATGAAGATTGTCAAAACATAGCGTACGATGGGTGTAATCCCAGTACGCGCAACGTAGGGGTCGAGTGTCCCAGATTTTGTATAACATCTGAGTACGCCCAGTGTACAGAGTTGTTACGCACCGCATACTCCTTAGGTTTAACTTTCGTTAACTTTTAGGGTATAGTCAACAAGTGGACTTGTGGAGCATTGGAAGGGTAGAATGGTCTTTTACCCTTCTGAGAGAGCATAGGAAGGGATTAGTCTAGCCTTTGTGAGCCATTATTAATTAGAGAGTATTTATGTATGTGATTAGGCGGAGGCTAGATTAGTGTTTCGAGTTCGATATCATTCGAGTTTACCCAAGGTGAGTCTTCTCACTATACATTACCTAGGGTGTCACAGCTAGAAATTTTGGTGCCTTGTAACTACAACACATATAACAACTATGAATCAATAACATGAAATCATGCATGATGCATATTCTATAACAACAAAACTTCATCAAAAACTTCATTCTAGCACTACAAATGGTCAACAAAGAATTGGAAACCCTTGAAATTCCGGATTGAGTCCACATTGGACTAGGAATTCCTTATTGGGCCTAACGGACTAATAAGTTTCCAATTTGTCTATCTTGAACCTAGAACTCTCAAATGGGCCCTAGTTGAACCCATATACATGAAACTTAATATTTTTGGGCCTTTAGAGCCTAAAATATACTAGGTTAACTTTACTGGGCCATAATGGTTCACAACCAATTTATTTTAGCCCTAATGAATCATAAAAATTATACTATGATTTAATTGGGTCAAGCACAATCTAACTTAACTATAATATGGGCTTAAGCATGTAAGGCCCAATCAGCTTCTCTTTTCCCTCTCCATTCTCGGCCCAAGCCCACAAAGAAGGAAGAGTTGACTTTTACTGTTCCACCTCAGTTTTACTTAATGGTTTTCCATGGAATTCCCATACATCCAAGTAAACATCTCATCAATATTCTCTCTTCCACTCTCTCTCTTTTCTTCGGCCGAGAGCCAGAGAACACAACACACACACCTCACAAAACTCTCTTTAAATCACTCAAGACGCATCCCTTTTTCTTCATCCAAAAATCTTGAAATTTGCTTGTGTTCAAGAGGTTTTCATCAAGTAATTCATCATCTCAGGTAAGTTGATGAATAATCCATGATCTAGCTACTTCATTTCATCAAAATCTCTTCTAAATATAATCAAACTTGTGATCTTGCACCTTAGAAGCATCTAAGTTCGAGATCCTCCAAGAAAGCTTACTAGCATCAAAATTTCCACATCTTCTCTCTTCAAAACCAAAAACACAACTCAAGGTGAGTTTCATACCTCTCTCTTTTCAGTTTTCATATGTTTTATGGGGTAGAATATAGGAAAATGTGTAGATCTATGTGTATATGTATGCTATGTGTGTGATTTTATGTGTTTTTGTGATAAAAACATAACCAAAAGGGATGCTAACTCGAGATCTATGACATGAGAAAGGAAACAAACATAATCTAAGTTATTTTACACTAATCAAGTCAAGAAAAATAGCTTATAAGGTTATAAGAAACATATTCTAGCATAAAACCCATTTTAGGGCTTAAATTGTCAAAAATACAAAACTTGGGTTAAAAACTATCAATTCACGGTTTCTTGAGGATCAAAAGGGTCAAAACAGTTTCTATAATCATTTTTCTAAAGATTAGAATTTTCAAAGGACTTTAAATGCAAATTTTTAGTTTAATCGGCTAAATTCGGGCTTTTCGGCCCAATAAGCCCATAGTTGCGAAATTTGAAGTTTAAAGGGGCTAAAATGTAACATTCTACAAAACAGGGGATAAGAAGTGTAATAAAACTATTTCAAAGGTCAAAATGCTTTTCAATTCCAAAAAGGACCAAAAATGTAAACTTTTTAGATTTTGGGCCAAAACTGTAAAAGTTACAAAAAATGGGGTTCTAACTGACAAATACCATTCTGGAAGGGTTGAAGCTGTTAACAAAAGAAATTTTGTGTTAAAGTTGTCTTTTAAACAAGTTTATGATACAAAAGTGTCAAGAAAAGGTTTTAAGGACTAAAAAATGAATTTCTTTTATATAACGGACATAAAGTGCTATTTTTATAAAAGAAAGGTAGTAAAAAGGTCAAATTCTACTTTTAAACAAAATAATCCATTAAGACAAAATACTAGATCCACGACTACCGACAAAACAGAAAACAAATACACATTCAACACCAAATATCGTTATAAACAAATTCATTCGGTCTCTAATCAATACAAACCAACAATCGTTAAATCAAAACTCTTCCGTGGATACGTGATCACTAAAATGAGTAAATCTACAAACTTTGGGCTTATGAGTTTCAAATCATGCTTGTTGGGCCTTGCAAGCCCACCAACATGATCTTTACACCCAAATGGATAACGCTTATATGTTATTGGGCCTTCAATGACCCAATATTTTATAAAAGGACTTTCAATAGCTTTTATGTGCTAGTCGGCCAAAGTGTCCCATTAGAAAACCTAGTAAGGTCACAGTAATCAAATGCAAGTTGGACCATCGTGTCGTTCGCATCCACGACAGTCTAAGGTAATTACGATAGTAGTGGGACATAATGCTCCCCTTCTCTTCGTTCGTTAAGGCTTACGAGAAATCAAAGTAGACAAAATTAGGACGATATACAATGTGGATTAACCAATATTTATTCATTAAGACAATACAAAAATCAGTAATCAAGAATACATTTCAACACCGGAAAACATCGGGTTTTCTGGGGAATTCAATACTACTTGTACGAAATTTAATAACTATAATACAAAATACCCATTATATAGATATTTTTGAAATCACTCATGCATCAACTTATGGATCTTCACACTTTAATAAAAAAAAGTCTTTTAAGAAAATATCGGATTTTCTGGGTTTTACAAACTACACAAATCATTTTATCACAACATTGCTTATGAACTCACCAACATTTCATATGTTGACGTTTTACCAAAATAACTTGTATTCACAGGTAACAGGTAAGCGGTAGAGTAATAAGAAGTAATGTTAGATGTTATGTTGTTAAATGTACTCAAACAATTTATGCTATGAATGTGTAATGTTAAAACAATGTACTTGATGTGAACAATTCCAGTTGTAATATATTGATGCATGGTGACGTTTATGTTAGGATTCATGTATATTCATTGTGATGATATTCAATTAAAGTCACGTGAGCCCTCGGATGTTTCTGCCGTCTGGTTCAGGGGTGTGACATAGGGTGGTATCTACGTATTGTTTATAGTGAACTAGTATATCTAATCACAAATTGATATGCAACTATAAAACAAAAAGGGACTAACCCAACTCTGAACAAAAAAAAAAAAAAAAAAAAACTATAAAACATCTTTGCCTGTGTGAATTAGGAAACAAAATATAATACCAAACGAAACAAGATAATGCTATCATCTCGGGTAAGACGGGACTGTACATGGTTGTATCAAGGAAGGAATGTAGCCTGATCAACTACATTTCCTCTGAAGTACAACTATCACAGGCCTCGAGGAAACCGCGATAGTAAATAAACCTAACAACATACCCCTTTATTGCCAAAAAGAAGAACATTAACACAACTTATACGATAATTAAAGCATCTTAAGAGAGATAATAACCTATTCATATACCTCTTCTCAGCTGCTATGGAAGGAGAGCACCAAGGCGTTCAGTTTTAGCAGCCCTAGTGGCCCATGGAATGATTGAGGACGAGCTCGAGGGAGATCAGGGGGAAGCACACGACGTTGGGCCTGACGAATACACAGACACTGACTACGAGTTTGACGAGACCGATGATGACATGGAGGAAGAACAAGAGTCGGGCGAGGACTCTGCCACACCACCTATCAACGAGATGCAACATGACCACCCCACCCCACCAGGAAATCCCGCAGGGGAGAATTTCTCTCCCGAAGCTGAGATTGTTGCTCTGCGGCAACAACTATTCGCCATGGAAACGTAAGCAGTGCAAGCTGAACAGGAGAGGGATGAAGTCATTGGGGAAATGAGTGAGATGGCCCAGTTGTTGGCACAACACTTCGGTATATGATCCCTCTACAGTCATAGGACGCCCATGGGGTGATAGGAGTAGGCTTATCTTACTAGTACTATGATCTACTATGTACCACCGGCTCTATGTTTAAGTGATTACACTACTCATAGAGTCGTTATGCTGCCGAAATTGCACCACTTATGTATGCTCTTTTGAACAAAATTTTCAAGTATCAAAAATGCGGATAATATTAATGAAAAGTTTTATGTGTTCCACTATGATGTTGTAATATGCTATGTGTTATATATCCATGAATGTATGCTAAATTGTGAAACTGCTTAAGTTCGTACCACACACCTAGTTTATAGGATCAACATCTCACGAAACCATAGGCACTCAACATCTTCCCGTTCCATGACAGAAAGATGCCTCGACGACCAACTCACGGTAACCCTAGACTAATCTCTCCAGAAATTGACTCAACTGCATTCCAAGCAGCTATGTCTGCTGCGGTCAGCGCAACAATGGCACAAATTCACCAAGGGAACAATAGAGGAGTCAACGGACAAGGGATAGGGAGTTCGAACAACGGGATCAATCAAGGACCAACCAAAACATGCTGCTACAAAGATTTCACCAATGCCAAGCCGCGAACCTTTAATGGCACGGGTGGTGTGATAGCCCTGAAAAGGTGGATTGAGAAGGTGGAATTAGTGTTTGAAATATGTGAATGCCCCATGGAATTGAAAGTGAAGTTTTCCGCGTGCACCTTTGTCGACCAGGTTCTCACCTAGTGGAATGGATATATAGAGGCCATGACTCTCCCTGTAGCCAACTCTTTGCCATGCACAGAACTGAAGGAAATGACGATGGCTGAGTATTGCCCTCGTGGCGAAATCCAGAAGATGGAGCAAGATATGTGCGATCTCACCGTCCGAAACTCTGATACCGATGCATACATAAGTTTAGCGAGCTATCAATATTGTGCCCTGGCATGATTACGTCTGAAGGAAGGGTCACACATCAAATTATTGCAGGACCTATCCTCCCCAAAGTCAACCACAAGGAAACAACAACAACAACAACAGTATCAACAACCGTAACAACAACAACAACAACAACAACAACAACAACAACACGAGATCAATCCCCACTTGCTACGGATATGGAAGGATAGGGCATATCCATCGGAATTGCCCAAACACCAACAACCCTGGGAACGCAGGAAGAGGAAGGGTGCTATCTATGGGTCAAGGAGAAGTGGTTCAGGATCCCACTGTTGTTACTGGTACGTTTATCCTAAACCACACTTATGCATGCATCCTATTTGATACCGGAGCATAAAGGAGTTTTGTGAGCAATAAACTCAAACACTTGTTAAATCAACAACCCTAGAAGCTTAATGAAACCTTCACGGTGGAAATGGATAATGAGAAGAAAGAATCCACTGGGGAAATATACATCGGATATACTCTAGCCTTAAATCACCACGCTTTTCAAATAAACTGAATGCCTATTTCCATTAGGAGTTTTGATGTGATTATCGGCATGGATTGGTTAAGCCCGCATTATGCTGAAATTATGTGTCACGAGAAGGTCGTTCCCCTTCATCTCCTATATCACGAAACCCTAGTTGTTTACGATGACAAACCCATCATGAACCTTCGTCTTATCTCGTGCATTAAAGTGCAGAAGTACCTACGAAAGAAGGACTCGACGTTCCTGGCTCACATAGTAGACAAATCTAAGAAAAAGGTTAACATTCAAGACATCCCAACAGCTTGTGAACTACCAGATGTCTTTCTTGATGATCTCCCGAGGATACCCCCAGAAAGACAAGTCGAGTTTCAAATTGACCTTGTACCAGGAGCTACCCCCATCGCCAAAAAGCCCTACATGTTGGCTCATATGGAGATGCAAGAGTTGTCTAGCCAACTCAGTGAGATTTTGGATAATGGATTCATCCGACCTATTTTCTCACCTTGGGGAGCTCCAGTTCTCTTTGTTAAGAAGAAATACGGTACATTCAGGATGTATATCGACTATAGAGAACTTAACAAGCTCACTATCAAAAACCGATATCCACTTCCACGAATCGACGACCTATTTGACCAGCTCCAAGGAGCTAATCACTTCTCAAAGATAGATCTGCGATCTGGATACCACCAACTTAAGGTACGGGAGGAGGATATTCCAAAAACCGCCTTCCGAACTCGTTACGGACATTATGAATTTGTCGTAATGCCCTTCGGTCTAACGAATGCTCTTGCCACATTCATGGACCTCATGAATCAAATCTGCCGACCTTTTCTTGATAATTTCGTAATCGTTTTCATCGATGATATCCTAGTGTATTCCCGAAGCGAAGAAAATCACGGCCAACATCTTCGACAAATCCTGGAAACCCTGCGAACCGAAAAGTTATACGCAAAACTCTCCAAGTGTGAGTTTTGGCTCTGAAGTGTGAACTTTTTAGGACATGTTGTTAGTCAGGAAGGAATTCATGTGGATCCTTCTAAAATCCAAGCTATCGAAGGATGGGCAATCCCAACAACACCAACAGAAATTTGAAAATTTCTGGGTCTCACAGGCTATTACAAGAGATTCATCCATAACTTCTCTAAGACGGCCAAACCGCTTACCATGCTTACACAAAAGGGTGTAACCTTCGTATGGATAGACAAGCCGGAAGCCACGTTTCAATCTCTGAAGCAAACACTCTGCAGTGCGTCGATGCTATCGCTACCCGAAGGAACAAATGACTTTATAGTTTACTGTGATGCATCAAATCAAGGTTTAGGTCGTGTACTCATGCATCGTGGAAAGGTGATAGCTTACGCATCCCGACAACTAAAGATGCACGAAGTGAATTACACGACCCACGATCTGGAGCTGGGAGCAATGGTCTTCGCCCTGGAGATTTGGAGACACTACCTTTACGGTACCAAGTGCACTATCTTCACCGACCACAAAAGTCTCCAACACATCTTGAATCAAAAAGAGCTAAATATGAGGCAACGAAGATGGGTCGAACTCCTAAACGACTACGAGTGCAAAATCAAGTACCACCCAGGCAAGGCTAACATGGTAGCCGATGCCTTGAGTCAAAAAGAATACTCAAATCATCGTGTGAAAACTCTCTCAATAACCATCCGATCCCACCTGACCTCATAAATCAGAACGACCCAGTCAGATGCCATGAAGGTGGAAAACAAAACAAGTGAAGCGTTTTGTGGAATGGAGAAGAACTTAGATGTGAAGGAAGACGGAACATATTACTTCATGAACCGCATATGGGTCCCTAAACTTGGGGGATTCAGAGAGGTAGTCATGAACGAAGCCCACAAGACGCGATACTCCATCCATTCGTGTTCAGACAAAATGTACTTGGATGTTAAGCAACATTATTGGTGGCCAAATATGAAGGCAGAGATTGCCACTTACATTAGTAAATACCTTACTTGTGCTAAAGTAAAGGTGGAATATCAGAAGCCCTCTGGATTACTACAGCAACCAGTAATTCTATAGTGGAAATGGGAATGGATTACCATGGATTTTGTGACCAAACTACCCAAGTCGACGGACGGTTTGGACACTATCTAGGTAATAGTTGATAGACTAACGAAATCTGCCCATTTCCTACCAACAAAAGAATCATACAAGATGGAGCACCTGGCAAGAATCTACGTCAAGGAAATCGTGAGACTCCACGGACTACCGGTATCTATCATCTTAGATACAGATAGTAGATTTACTTCACGCTTTTGGCAATCGCTCCAGAAAGCTATGTGAACACAACTCGACATGAGCACTACCTACCATTCACAAATGGATGGTCAAAGTGAGCGAACCATTCAAACACTAGAAGATATGCTCCGAGCGTGTGTAATACACTTTGGAAGATCATGGGATACCCACTTGCCTTTGATCGAGTTCTCGTACAACAACAGTTATCACTCGAGTATCAAAGTTGCTCCTTTCGAAGCATTATACGGGCGTAAATGTAGATCACCGTTGTGCTGGGCTGAGGTAGGAGACACCCAACTAGAGAGAGGGAAAACGCGAAACAACGCCTTAACGGGACCAGAAATTATACACGAGATGATCGAGAAGATAGTTTAGATCAGAGCATGACTCCAATCATCCCGAAACAGACAAAAGAGCTATGACGATAAACGATGAAAGCACTTGGAATTCGAAGTTGGAGATAGGGTGTTACTAAAAGTCTCTCCTTGGAAAGGAGTGATTCGTTTTGGGAAGCGGGGCAAGCTGAGCCCTCGATACATTGGAACCTTCGAGATTCTTGCCCGAATTGGTCCAGTGGCTTATAACCTACAACTACCTGCCGAGCTCAGCAGTGTACACCCTGTGTTCCACATCTCCAACTTGAAAAAGTGCTTATTCGAAGAGACTCTCGTCATTCCATTAGAGGAAATCGAAATCAATGAGAACCTTCTGTTCATCGAGGAGCCGGTTGAAATCATGGACCGAGAGGTAAAGCGTACCAAGTAGAGCTGAATTCCAATTGTGAAAGTTCGATGGAACGCGAGACGCATACCAGAATTCACATGGGAACGTGAACATCAAATTAAGTAGAAGTAACCTAATCTATTCTCTCATTCTCAAATCTAGCTTTCAAAAGAATTTCGGGACGAAATTCCCTCTAACGGGGGGATGATGTCACAACTGGAAATTTTGGTGCCTAGTAACTACAACACTTATAACAACTAAGAATCAATAATATGAAAGCATGCATGATGCTTACTCTATAACAACAAAACTTCATCAAAAACTTCATTCTAGCACTAAAAATGGTCAACAAATAATTGGAAACCCTTGAAATTCTGGATTGAGTCCACATTGGACTAGGAATTCCTTATTGGGCCTAATGGACTAATAAGTTTCCAATTTGTCTATCTTGAACCTATAACTCTCAAATGGGCCCTAGTTGGACCCATATACATGAAACTTAATATTTTTTTGGCCTTATGAGCCCAAAATATACTAGGTTAACTTTAATGGGCCATAATGGGTCACAACCAATTTATTTTAGCCCTAATGAATCATAAAAATTATACTATGATTTAATTGGGTCAAGCACCATCTAACTTAATGTAACTCCTCGATTCTGGTATGTTATTTTATATTACTATTTATTCAAGTTTCAAGAGGGACTCGACGAGTCACTAGCCTGACTCGTCGAGTAGAGATGGGAATTCGAGCACGTTTAAGTGGGCGAGTCGACGACTCCATATCCTGGACTCAGCGAGTCCATCAGTCTGAATGAAACCCTAAATCCCCAATTTTTGCACCCTATTTAAGCCATGTTATGAGCCCCAACCTTGTCCCCTTTACCCTCAGAGCATCATTTAGCAAACCCTAATCTTTCCTTGAGCATTTTGAGCATTTATTGTGTGAATTTTGAAGTTTTGGAAGAGAAGAAGGTAGGTAGATCCAAGGGAGTAGAAGAAGGTCCAAGATCTTGCATCTATTGTAGAGTTATTGAGGTAAAAACTGGATTCCCTCTGTTTCTATGATTGATTCTACTTTATTGACTCACATTTAGACCATTTTATCCATTCCTTAGCTTATTTATGGTAGAGAAATCACATTGGGGTGATTAGACTTCGCGTCTAGCCATGTTTCAGTCCCAAAGTCGTGAATCTAACACCTTTATGGAGCCTTTTTGCTTGAAAGCCCTAGATCTATTCCTTTAAGTTTCTTTTTAGCCTTTAAATCCATTTTCATGTATATGTACACGTAAAGTTGGAAACTTTATGTGGTAACTAAGCTTTATGAACCCAAATCTATAAGTTGTATGCATTAGATTTGAGCAGAATCATCGAAGTAGTGTTGCATGCAACCGACTCGGCGAGTTGTTCTTAAGACTCGGTGAGTCGGGTCGCGAGTCCCCGATTTCTTCCCTTTTTATGTGTAATGCCGAGTGGAATCATTGAGTTATGGGCGGACTCACTGAGTCAGAGATCGGACTCATTCATGAAGGGACTCGACGAGTCAATGCCCTGACTCGGCGAGTCCAAGGCAATCTTCATACATCAAGAACAGACTCGATGAGTTGTTCATAATACTCAGTGAATCATAGCAGAGTGTCATGTGTTGAAGAAGGACTTAACGAGTTGTTCATACAACTCGGCGAGTCGGATGCAGATTGACAGAGTGTTAGTATCGAAGAGGAACTCGTCGAGTCTATGCTAAACTCGACGAGTATTAGCGAGCATAAGTAAGAAAGTGAGAGTAAGGACTCGACGAGTTGGTGACCCAACGTGACGAGTCAGGTCAACTGTATGTTGACTTTGACCAATACGTTGACTTTAACCAGGTGTAAAATAGTCATTTTACCCTCAGTGTAGTTATCAATGATTGATTGAGTATACTTATGGAAATTGTAGCCAGGGAGATACCGGAGCAGCAACAGACAGTTTTCCGAGAAGTTCATTTGGCAACCAGATTATGAGGTGAGTCTCCTTCCAGTAGGAACGGGTCTAAGGCCACAATGTCGGCCCGTTTACCTAGCAGTAGTTTTTTGACTTCGGTCTGATGCAGTAGTTAGTATGTTTGATGCCTTCGTGGGTCAGACATGATTTATGTGTTATGTGTTCCGGGTTACGGCCTGATGGAGTATGCAGTATATGTGTTTATGCTAGATGATATGTGTTACGCTAGTTGATATGTGTTTATGCTATGCTATGATCAGTAAGTTCTGGACTTTGGTCCGATGCAGTCAGTTCCGGACTTTGGTTCGATGCAACTAGTTCCGGACACTGGTCCGATGCAGGGGACAAGGTCCCAGTAAGTTCCGGACTTCGGTCCGATGCAGTGGGAAAGGCCCAGTATGTGATTTATATGTATTGTATGGTATGTGGTATTTGGGGAGCTCACTAAGATTCGTGCTTACAATTTCAGTTTTGGTTTCAGGTACTTCTGCAAGTAAAGGGAAGAGCTCGGGATGATGGCATCGCACACACCACAACTTCAGTCTTTGTCCTGGGAGTTTGTTTTGATTCATAGTTTGATTTGATACAGTTGTTTCATAACATTTTATTATGATTTGAGATATTTGACGTATGGTTTTATGATATGACGTTCAATAAATGATTTTTATTAGCATTAAAACAAAAAAAATTTGGGTCGTATTTTTGGATGTTACAAGTTGGTATCAGAGCCTTGGTTTGAGGGATCCAGATACACTCTTTGGTGCATCTGAACTCAAACTAAGGAAATGGTAAAATGTTTTAAAAGAAAAACATTTTTGAATAGAACTTAGAAAGAAAAGAGTTTTGATAAAGAGAAAAGGGTGTGGTGCATGCGATCAACCAAGCTCAAGTAAGTACTCCCAAATTACCCATACAAGTTTATGATTATCATTTTCAGTTTTAGTTTAAGTTCCAATTTCAGTTTCAGTTTCAGTAGAATAGCATGCTAGTATAGGACTATGGATCTAGGGGATGCCTTATGTGCCTGCTTTATGCGTTTCAGCCTTATGAGAATTACATGCTAGAAATTGAGTAGACAGCAGTAGGATAGCCTGTTTAGGTTATGCTTGATAGCATGAGCTTAGCATTGTATGCTAGTATAGTTTCTCATTATGAGGGTAGGATTGCTTGACTAGTTTTCCGCATCCAAATGTTATTTTCTTCATGCTTTGTGGGACTCTGAGCGATGGGAGTTAGCCATTAGGTGAATATGCCACATCACATGTGAACAGGGTTGAATAATCTCAGAGTGTTGGATCTGTCCTTGCTGCGTAGCACGTGTCTGAGTCTAACCGTTGTGGGGACGAGTCTTTTACTCGAGGGATTATCTGAGCCTCGCCACATGTGATGGTATTCAGGTAATGGTTAATTGGTATTACGAGGAAGCCTTCAGCAGCTGAGGACTGGTTGGGTTGAGTTAGAGATTTCCCTAGGGCAAGCCTAGGATGAGAGCAGTAGAGATCAGCAACAGTAGTAGTGGCTAGGTGGAGTTAAGGCAGTTCTTGAGGAAAGTACGGATAGATGTGGAAGATAGTAGGGGCCCATACTACTGGAAGCAGAGGATCCCTACTTGAATCTAGGAAGGCTGAGATGAGACCGAAAATCCGGTAGTAGTAATGATCCCTTGAGTCATATTAGTGTTCTGACGTTTATTGTGATGTGTTTTCAGAATGGTGGTTTTACGCCCTAGACCAGCAGGCAGCAATTCAAGTGTCGGAGAGGGATCGGGATTAGGCTCGTGAGCCGAGCAGTTGGATGAGCAGACTAGAGAGTTCTTCACTTCAAAGGTTACTTGTATAATTCATGAGCAGACTCCAGTGATCTTTGGTTCGATCAAGGAGGGTATATTAGAGTTGATGGAGGAGAAGCTAGGCACATTTCGTGCTGAGGTGGCGGCCGTGATGGCGTCGCACACGCTTACTTTCAGGGAGTTCCGGGCATGTGGAGCTCCAGATTACCATGGGGCGCGGGACCCCATAACGAGTACCAGATGGTTGGCGGATGTGCCGAACGCTGTCTGCATGAGCAGGTGTCCAAGGGGGACAAGTTCAGGTTGGCATCCTGTCTTCTGAAGGATAGGGCACAAGATTGGTGGGAGGAGGTTGGTCATGACATAAGGAGTGATGCAGCTTTGGATGCCATGACCGGGGAGGACTTTACCACCAGGTTCAGAGCTGAGTTCGCACCCGTTATTGAGGTGCAACAGTTAGCACGTGAGTTCCAAGATTTGACCCAGACTACAGAGACAGTGGCAGAGATTACCGCCAAGTTTAGGGAGTGGGCACTTCTCATTGCTCAGTACGCAACAGATGAGGAAATGAAGAAGGCCCGTTATCATGAGATGTTGTGGAGTGATATCCGCCAGTTTGTGAGCCGGTCCAGATGTAAAACACTGGATGACATGTTTGCCAGGGCTTGAGAGGGAGATTGACCTTGAGATGGAGAGGAAGAGGAAGTCGGAGGCAGCTTTGGGTACAGAGAGTTAGGGAAAAAGGCCAATGGTTTCAGATCACAGATCCAGGAGTCAACAGAGCCACAGTCGATGTGGCAAGTGTGGGAGATTACACGATGGGGTGTGCAAGGCAGGGAGTTCCAGCTATTACAAGTGAGGCTGAACTGGGCACATGAGCAAAGATTGTACAGCCACTACCACCGCTATTGTGGTGTTAGATCTAATTTGCTTTCAGTGCAATCAGAGGGGACATAAAAAGTCCCAGTGTCCGAGTTTAGCAGCTGTAGGGAAGGTGCCAGCACGTGTCCCTGCTACTTTGAGGATTATAGATGGCTGTCAGGGCCGAGTTGAGACGCCGGTGGCGAAGAGTAGGGCTTTTTAGCTGACAACAGAGGAGGCGTGAGCGACTCCTGACGTGGTGATGGGTACATATTTCTCCCTTATCTCTGCATTTATCATTGATTGTTTCTTATGGTTATATGTTTTGTATAGGGTCGTTCTCAGTGAACGTCATTTCAGCTACAGTATGGTTTGATTCGGGGGCTACCCGATCATTCGTCTATCTTGAGCTTAGCAAGAGGTTTAGCAGAGCTCCAGGGGAGCTAGATTGTCCACTTGAGGTTGAGATAGTAGCTGATAGGACCGTTAGGGTTGCAAGGGTACACAGAAGATGTTCTCTACAATTATTCGATGAGCAGTTTCCGATGGACTTGGTCCCTATTCCCCTGCGAGGGAATAAGGTTATAGTAGGCATGGATTTGATGAGCTCCAATGGGGTGGTGATAGATTGTGAGTTGCAGTTAGTGAGGGTTCGCACTCTTTGTGGGGGAGTGTTAGTGATTCAGGGCGAGAGGCCACAACGCGGACCAGTTCTGTGTTCAGCGGCGAGAGCGAGGTGCTATTTTCAACAGGGTTGTGTTGGTTATGTTGCCTATGTTTTAGATGCCCGGGAGAAGGGCTAAGATGACAGTTGATGATTTTCTGCTAGTACGAGAGGTAGGTCGAGTTCGGGATTGACCTAATTCCTGGTGCGGATCCGATAGCCAAGGCACCGTATCATTGGCTCCCCCCAGAGACGAAGGAGTTATCTACGTAGCAGCAAGAGCTGCTAGACAAAGGTTTTATCAGGCCGAGCAGTTTTCCCTGGGGTGCACCAATTTTGTTTGTGAAGAAAAAGGACGGGTCGCACCGTATGTGTATAGATTACCGGGAGCTGAATAAGGTAACAGTGAAGAACCGTTGCCCACTTCTGAGGATAGATAATTTGTTTGATCAGTTGCAGGGAGCGTCTTGGATTTCCAAGATCAATTTATGCTCTGGGTATCATCAGATGTGATTCAGAGGTGAGGATGTGCAGAAGACTTCTTTCAGAACCAGGTATGGACATTATGAGTTCGTGGTGGTGCCATTTGGGCTCACCAACGCCCCATCCACGTTCATGGATCTCATGAACCGCGTGTGCAGGCTGATGCTGGATCGGTCTGTGATAGTATTCGTAGATGATATCTTGGTATATTCCAAGACTCAGAAGCAGCACGAGGAGCACCTGAGGGAAGTGCTGGAGATTTTAAGGAGGGAGAAACTTTTCACAAAGTTCTCCAAGTGCGAGTTCTGGTTGCGCGAGGTGCAGTTCCTTGGACACCTCCTTAACCAGAAGGGTATTTTGGTAGATCCGGCCAAGATGGAGGTCGTGATGCAGTGGGAGGTCCCGAAGTCTCCATCTGAGATTTGGAGTTTCCTAGGTTTGGTAGGGTATTATAGGAGATTCATCCATGATTTCTCCAAGATAGCAATACCGCTAACCCAACTGACCAAGAAGTCGGTGTCGTTTCGTTCGGGGCCTGAGCAGCAGGCAGCATTTGAGACCCTCAGGCAAAGATTATGCGAGGCACCGATTCTTACCCTGCCAGAGGGCATAGAAGATTTTGTAGTCTACTATGATGCCTCGATAACAGGTATGGGAGCGGTGCTGATGCAGCGACGTCGTGTGATAGCTTAGGCCTCGAGACAGTTGAAGCCTCACGAGGCTAACTATCCTATGCGTGACTTAGAGCTGGGGGCAGTAGTGTTTGCCCTCAAGATTTGGAGATATTACCTCTATGGGGTCCGATGTACCATTTACACGTGTCACAAGAGCTTGAGGTACTCATGGATCAGCCGAATCTGAACATGAGGCAGAGGCGATGGTTAGATGTGTTGAAGGATTACGACTGCGAGATCCTGTATCACCCAGGGAAGGCCAACGTAGTGGCCGACGCCCTTAGCCGCAAGGCAGCAGCAGCTCCAATCAGAGATATTTGTGTGAGGATGACAATGATTACTCCATTGTTAGAGCAAATCAAAGAGGCGCAGGTCGAGGGCCTCAAGGAGAAGAGGAAGAAGTGTGAGTGGATTATGGGTCGAGTAGCTTCTTTTGATTACGACAATCAAGGATTGTTGACCCTTCATGGGAGAGTATGGGTACCGTACTGGGGCGGAGTACGACAGGTGTTGATGGACGAGGCCCATAAGTCTCGATTTTCCATCCATCTAGGGGCAAAGAAGATGTATAGGGATCTTTGACCCGACTATTGGTTGTCCTGCATGAAGCGGGATGTTGCTTGGTATGTGGAAAGATTCCTAACCTGCAGGAAGGTTAAGGCAGAGCACAAGAGGCCTCACGGAAAGATGCAACTATTGGACATTCCAGTGTGGAAATGGGAGGATATCACTATGGATTTTATCATTAAGCTTCCTAAGACCACACATGGAGTGGATTTGATTTGGGTTATAGTGAATCGGTTGATGAAGAGTGCTTATTTTATACCGATCCAGGAGAGCATATCGACTGAGAAGCTAGCCGATATATATGTTCGAGAGGTTGTGGCACAGCATGGAGTTCCTGTATCAGTGGTGTCAGATGGAGATGTCCATTTTACTTTCGGATTCTGGAAGCGGTTTCACGAAGAGATGGGTACTTGTCTCCATTTCAACACTGCTTTTCACCCTCAGATGGACGGGCAGAACGAGAGGATGATTCAGAATCTTGAGGACATGCTCTGGGCATGCGTCCTATATTTTGGTGGCAATTGGGGTACGTATCTTCCAGTAGCATAATTTTCGTATAACAATAGTTATCATGCGAGTATTGACCGTCCTCCCTTCGAGATGATTTATAGGGGAAAGTGCAGGACCTCGATTTGTTGGGGTGAGGTTCGTAGTAGATATCATTCGGAGCACCGAGGTGGTGATCAAGAAGACAGAGTTGATCCAATAGGTTCGTAGTAGACTGCAGATTGTGCAGACTCGACAGAAGTGTTACACCGACAGGAGGTGTTCAGACTTGGAGTTTCAGGTGGGCGACATGGTCCTTCTGAAGGTATCACCCTGGAAAGGTGTAATCAGGTTTCGGAAGAGGGTTAGGCCCCATGTTCATCGGTCCTTTAAGGGTTTCGGCCCGGGTGGGTCAGGTCGCTTATCGGTTGGATCTTCCAGCAAAGCTTAGCCAGTTCCACAACACTTTCCATCTTTCCCAGTTGTGGAAGTTTTTGGTGGACGAGTCAGCAGTCATACCCTTAGAGGACATTCAGGTTGATGGCAGCCTAAATTACATTAAGAGACTGATTGCGATCTTGTATTGAAAGACGAAGACCTTGAGGAACAAGGTGGTTCAGTTTGGTAAAGGTGAAGTGGAAGCACCGGAAGGTATATGAGTGGATGTGGGAGGCAGAGGAGGAGATGAGGGAGCAGTACCCAAAGTTGTTCTGAGATGCAACAACAGCAGACTTCGAGGATGAAGTTTGAGACAAGTGGGGGAGAGTTATAACGCCCTGATTCTGGTATGTTATTTTATATTACTATTTATTCAAGTTTTAAGAGGGACTCGATGAGTCAGTAGCCCAACTCGTCGAGTAGAGATGGGATTTCGAGCACGTTTAAGTTGGCGACTCAGAAAGTCCATATCCTGGACTCGGCGAGTCCATCAGTCTGAATGAAACCCTAAATCCCGGGTTTTGCACCCTGTTTAAGCCATGTTATGAGCCTCAACCTCGTCCCCTTCACCCTCAAAGCATTACTTAGCAAACCCTAACCTTTCCTTGAGCATTTTGAGCATTGATTGTGTGAATCTTAAAGTTTTGGAAGAGAAGAAGGTAGCTAGATCCAAGGAAGTAGAAGAAGGTCCAAGATCCTGCATCTATTGCAAAGTTATTAAGGTAAAAACCGGATTCCCTCTGTTGCTATGATTGATTCTCCTTTGTTGAATCACATTTAAACCCTTTTATCCATTCCTTAGCTTATTTATGGTAGAGAAATCACATTGGGGTGATTCGACTTCGGGTCTAGCCATGTTTCAGTCCCAAAGTCGTGGATCTAACACCTTTATGGAGCCGTTTTGCTTGAAAGCCCTAGATCTATTCCTTTAAGTGACTTTTTAGCCTTTAAATCCATTTTCATGCATATGTATACGTAAAGTTGGAAACTTTATGTGGTAACTAAGCTTTATGAACCCAGATCTATAAATTGTATGCATTAGATTTGAGCAGAATCATTGGAGTAGTGCTGCATACAATCGAGTCGGCGAGTTGTCCTTCAGACTTGGCGAGTCAGGTCGCGAGTCCCAAATTTCTTCCCCTTTTATGTGTCATGCCGACTGGAATCATTGAGTTATGAGTGGACTCATGGAGTTGGTGATCGGACTCATTCATGAAGGGACTCGGTGAGTCAATGCCCTGACTCGTCGAGTCCAAGGCAATCTTCATACCTTAAGAACAGACTCGATGAGTTGTTCATACAACTCGGTGAGTCACAGCTAGAGTGTCATGTGTTGAAGAAGGACTCGGCATGTTGTTCATACAACTCGGCGAGTCAGATGCAAATTGACTGAGTGTTAGTATCGAAGAGCAACTTGTCAAGTCTATGCCAAACTCGATAAGTACTAGCAAGCAGAAGCAAGAAAGTGAGAGTAAGGACTCGATGAGTTAGTGACCCAACTCGACGAGTCAGGTCAATTGTATGTTGACATTGACTAATATGTTGACTTTAAGCAGGGGTAAAATAGTCATTTTACCCTCAGTGTAGTTATCAGTGATTGATTGAGTGTACTTATGGAAATTGTAGGCGGGGAGACACCGGAGCAGCAGGAGACAGTTTCCTGAGTAGTTCATTCAGCAGCCAGATTACGATGTGAGTTTCCTTCCAGTAGGAACGGGTCTAAGGTGACAATGTCGGCTTGTTTAGCTAGCAGTAGTTTCCGGACTTCAGTCCGATGCAGTAGTTAGTCTGTTTGATGCCTTCGTGGCTCAGATAGGATTTATGTGTTATGTGTTCTGGGCTACGGCTAGATGTAGTATGCAATATATGTGTTTATGCTAGATTATATGTGTTATGCTAGTTGATATGTGTTTATGCTATGCTATGATCAGTCAGTTTCGGACTTTGGTCCGATGCAGTCAGTTCCGGACTTCGGTCCGATGCAGCTAGTTCCGGACACCGGTCCGATGTAGGGGACAAGGTCCCAGTTAGTTCCGGACACCGGTCCGATGCAGTTTCTGGACTTCCGTCTGATTCAATGGGCAAGGCCCAATATGTGATTTATATGTATTGTATGGAATGTGGTAGTTTGGGGGAGCTCACTAAGCTTCGTGCCTACAATTTCAGTTTTGGTTTCAGGTACTTCCCCAAGTAAAGGGAAGAGCTCGGGTGGTGGCATCGCACACACCACAACGTCAGTCTTTGTCCTGGGAGTTTGTTTTGATTCATAGTTTGATTTGATACAGTTGTTTCACGACATTTTATTATGATTTGAGATATTTGACGTTTGGTTTTATGATATGACGTTCAGTATATGCTTTTTATTAGTATTAAAACAAAAATTTTTGGGTCGTATTTTTGGATGTTACACCTAACTATAATATGGGCTTAAGTATGCAAGGCCCAATCATCTTCTCTTTTCCCTCTACATTCTCGACCCAAGCCCACAAAGAAGGAAGAGTTGACTTTTAGTGTGACACCTCATTTTTACTTGATCTTTTTCCATGCAATTCCCATACATCCAAGTAAACATCTCATCAATCTTCTCTCTTCCCTTCTCTCTCTCTTTTCTTCGGCCTAGAGCAAGAGAACACAATACACACACCTCACAAAACTCTCTCTAAATCACTCAAGACTCATCCCTTCTTCTTCATCCAAAAATCTTGAAATTTGCTTGTGTTCAAGAGGTTTTCATCAAGTCATTCATCATCTAAGGTAAGCTGATGACTAATCCATGATCTAGCTACTTCATTTCATCAAAATCTCTTCTAAATCTAATCAAACTTGTGATCTTGCGCCTTAGAACCATCTAAGTTCGAGATCCTCTAAGAAAGATTACTAGGATCAAAATTTCCTCATCTTCTCTCTTCAAAACCAAAAACACAACTCAAGGTGAGCTTCGTACCCCTCTCTTTTCGGTTTTCATATGTTTTATGGGGGAGAATAGAAGAAAATGTGTAGATCTATGTGTATATGTATGCTATGTGTGTGATTTTATGTGTTTTTGTGATAAAAACATAACCAAAAGGGGTGTTAACTCGAGATCTATGACATGAGAAAGGAAACAAACATAATCTATGTTATTTTAAACTAATCAAGTCAAGAAAATAGCTTATAAGGTTATGAGAAACATATTCTTGCATAAAACCCATTTTAGGGCTTAAATTGTCAAAAATACAAAACTTGGGTTAAATATTATCAAGTCACGGTTTCTTGAGGGTCAAAAGGGTCAAAACGGTTTCTATAATCATTTTTCTAAAGACTAGAATTTTCAAAGGACTTGAAATGCAAATTTTAATTTAATGGGGCAAGGATCGATGATTTATCCGATCAGTTTCATGGGTGTCTTAGTTTTCCAAGATTAACTTTACATCTAGGTATCATCTGATGAGAGTTTGCAAGGAGGATATCCAAAAGACGGCCTTTACGACTCGTTATGGGTACGAGTTTGTGGTCATGCCTTTCGGACTCACCAATGCACCGACAGTGTTCATGGAGCTCATAAATCAGGTGTGCAGGACCATGTTGGACAGGTTGGAGATCGTGTTTGTCGACAACATTTTGGTGTACTCGAGGTCCAGAGAACAACAGGAGGGGCAGCTTCGGGAGATTCTTGGAGTATTGAGGATGGAGAGGCTTTATGTTAAATTCTCCAAGTGTGATTCTAGTTACGAGAGGTTAAGTTCTTAGGACACTAAGTTAACCAGAATGGGATTTTGGTCAACCCAGCCAATATTGAGGCAGTTATGCGATGGGAGGTGTCAAGATCCCCATCCGAGATCAAGAATTTTCTGGGCCTGACAGGCTACCGAAGGAGGTTCATCAAATACTTCTCCAAGATTGTCGTTCCTCTTAGCCTAAATAGCATGTGATTCCACAAATTTACACATAAAATCATAACATATAAAATGTATAGGTATTTTGGGAAAACTTACTTCAGCACGGCCAATTGAATGTACCACAACCTTTCTTCTTTTAGAAAAATCCCTTTCTAAAATATATTTCTTTTTGAAATTTTTTAACAAATCCCAAGTTTGAGTTTAGACATAACTGAGAGTGGGCTCGAATACCTCAAACCAAGGCGTTGATACAAACTTGTAACATCCCACTAATAATAACATAAAATCTTCATTTTATGTTATTAAATCATTAATATATATATATATATATATATATATATATATATATATATATATATATATATATATATCAGTTATACCAAACCAATGTAATCAAGATTTAGGAAAACATCAAAGAATCAGAGTAAATCACAGAATGTGAAACATACGATGTGTGTTCTGCAATCATCTCGAGCTCTTCCATTTGAAAACCAAGCTACCTAAAACATAAACTGAAAATCGTAAGCACAAAGCTTAGTGAGTTCCACGAGATACCTCATACCATACATATCATATAACAGGCGCTGCCAAATGAGATACATGCCCCGCCTACACTTGAATAACAATGAGATATAGGCGCCACCTACACTCGCATAATGGGCCCTGCCCACTAAACATATAACCATATAAACATATAAAATTCAAACACATGTAAAAATCACAAAGATAGTAACATACTACACAATAGTCGCCCTCCCCCCCCCCCCCCGCCCCCCCCCCCCCACACACACACACACATACAAATCATATATTCATAACCTGATACTAGCATATAGGATAATCATTGGGCCCCGCCAAGCATACATATGAATACATACACATGAAAGAGTCACGTTGACAATTGGCATCCTAACATAATAACCATGGGCCGACATTGGTGCCTTCGACCACTAAACACAATGAGGAGACTCACCTCGCACTGCTGAAGCACACTGAAAGAAATCCCTGGTTGTTGCCCTAACGACACCTCCGAACTATCAGATCAAAACAACACCCAATTAACAATTTGGTTCCAATCCATGACCACAACTTAACGCCTGGTGTAAGAAGACCATTTTTGTAACACTCTGAATTGTCAAACAATATTTACATTTTTAAACCCACATAAAACACAATCTCACATTTCCCAAAAACCTAATGTATAAGTTGTCCAAAGCACAAGACAACAGAATGTTTGATAATATGCTAGAATCCTCAAAAACATAATCTGTAGTTGGTGTGTACAATCATGTTGGTGGCTTCCTGCGATCTTTAGATGTACCTGAAACACATTTTACACAAACATTGTAAGCAAAAAGCTTAGTGAGCTCCACAAAATACCACATACACATATAATAAGCCTCTCATGGCTATATCTCGGCATGGACCCTCCGGTCATTCGTCTTTTTTAAGACCCTTGACTCGGTATGGTTCCTCCGCGTATGTGTCTTAGTGAAAACCCTCCGGTTTCACAGCACGGGTTAGATCCTCCAGTCATGTATCTCAGTGAAGACCCTCCGATCTCACAACTTGGGTTGGACACTCCAATCCGATATCTCGGTTTGGAACCTCCAGTCCTAACTCAGTAACGCACATAATAATATACAACATATATCACAAAGACAAAATGCATGATATCACATAACACACTATAAGGACATAAGACCCTCGAGTCAATAACTCAGATAAGACCCTCTAGTCACACACTAATACCACTCAAGTAAGTATAGTGAGAAGACTTACCTTGGCTAGTAAAGCAATATATCCCACACTTGAACTGTTGGTCTAGACATCGCCTCTCCATGGCCTCCAAAATCCACAAGTTGACCAAAACCCTAAAGTTAACAGAAGTCAACAGTCAAAGCTAACCTAACTCATCGAGTGCTACTCATGAACTCGTCGAGTTCCCTAGTGCTCAGTAAATCACGAAAACCCGAATCAACTCGTCAAGTTGCTACCCAACTTTTCGATTCCATGTAGAGACTAAAAGATACAGGGAAAATCCTAGCCATTTATCGAGTTGTTCTACTAACTCGTCGAGTTTACTTTGAATCCAAATGGGAAACACGACTCAACTCGTTGCATTGGAAGCCCAACTTGTTGAGTTCTACAGCCATTACACATTTGTAACATCCCAACTCCTAGGTATAATATTTAATTAATTTTCATTCATGATGTCAAATAAACTCGACGAGTTGGATGCCCTAACTTACCGAGTTGAGGATTTAATGGTAGCATGATTTTTATAGACTACTCGACGAGTTGGAGGACACCAACTCGATGAGTAGGAGTTGAATGTGAAAACCCTAATTTTCATGATTTGTGTTCTATTTTAGGGACCTTAAGCCTTCATTTCCGCCTCCCTTGTCAATTTAACACCCTAAGAGAAATCCTAAATGAGCTGGTATCATATGTTAGAGAAAAAGAGGCTATAAGTGTGTGATTTGGTGCATTCTTGGAAGTAGATAGAAGAACATAAGGCTTGGAATGAGAAAAAGCCTCTGCATCTAGTGTTCTTTCAGTGCAAGTTGCTTTTTGGAGGTAAAAATCTATCACCTTGATTCATTGTTTGGTTAGATCTCCTCTTTAGGGAGTTTGTGGGCATTTCAATCTTCCTTTTTATCCTTTGAATCATTTGAGCATGACATGGACTTGAAACTCCAACTCTGGACAGTATGAGATCCCTTGAGCATAAAGATCCAAGCTTTATAAAGTTATTGGCCAAGCACCAAACGCTAAACCTTCTATAGAGCTTTATCTTGGCATTTTGAGCCCTAAATGCCATGCATCGATGTAAATCTTGCACCTTTTTTTTTTTGGTATTTCAGCCTTAGGAAGCTAGATCTAGAGTTTGGGACCTTAGTTTTGCTTAGGATCGTCATAATGAGAATCAGTCTAAAACGAATCGACGAGTGCACGAGCCAACTTAACGAGTCAGCTAGGGTTTTCCCCGATAGTCTGGACGCGCTAGAACTTGGCGAGTTGATGAGACAACTCGATGAGTTGAGTTGGATTTACTTGATACTTCAAAGAAAAGGAAGGAACTCAATGAGTCGCATCGATGCACTTGATGAGTTGGGTCAACATGGATTGTTGACTCGGGCGTTGACTTTTATGGTTTGGTCAAGACATGAGTAAGGAATCCATGAAGGGCTAAATAGTCTTTCACCCTTTCCGAGAGTGAGGTAAGAGGTTATGTTAACTTTGGAAGAGTTGTGATTATAAAGTGTTAATTAAAGATTATGTAAACTGAGTCTAGACAGTTTGTGGAGTACTAGATCTACTTGTTTACTTATAAGGTAAGTCTTTTCACTATACTTACCTGAGCGGTAATACTGTGTGACCGGAGGGTCTAATTTGAATTGTTGACCAAAGGGTCCAATGTGATTATTTTGAGTTATGTGATATTATGCATTTTGTCTTTATCATATATGTTATAGTATTTTGTGCCTTACTAAGTTAGGACCAGAGGGTCCAAACCGAGATATTGGACAAGAGGGTCCAACCCAAGCTGTGAGATCATAGGGAACACACTAAGCTTCATGCTTACCGTGTTATGTGATATGTGTTTCAAGTACTTCTCAGGATCGTGGGAAGGAGCTAGTTTGATTGTACACACCTATTTGAGATTTTCTTTGAGGATTCTGGGATATTATCAGTTATTTTGTTGATTTGTGTTTTAACAATTGATACATTGTGGTTTTTGAGAAATGTGATATTGAGTTTTATGTTCTTTAAAACTGAAAATTTTGTTTAAAAATTTAGAGTGTTACAAGTTGTTTTCAGAGCCTTTCTTTGAGGGATTCAGATGTACTCTCGAGTATGGCTAGACTCAAACTGAGGATTTGAGAAAAAATTTCTAAAAAGAAATGATTTTACTAAATGGAGTAAGAGTTTTAAAGAGAAAACGAGACGGAGCAGTGTATACAATCATCCAGAGCCCATGTAGTGATTTCCAAAACGTAGCATGAACCTTTTAGAGAGTGTTTTGAGTAATCTAGGAGAGATACCTAGATAAGTATTAAGGAATCTACTGATAGAGTTGTTTGATATCCGTGAGAGATAGAGTATTGTGAATTAGGATCCTAGGAGGAGGACTTAGGCAGGTTGGTGTGGAGGGTAGTATTGGTCTCATACTCCTAAAAGCACCGGATCTATATGCGACCCAAGTAAGAATCTTAGGATGATAAGGAGTGTGTAAGGGTTGGTAACCAAGTGTGTGTGTGTTGACATAGTCTCTTATGATTTTGTGTTTTCTTTTCAGAGACATTATGCTGATTACCCGTAGCAGCCCCAGGAGCAGTGGTACCAGTGATGAGGAGATCCATAGGATCATTCGCGAGAAGGTGGCCAAAGCTATCAGAGAGTCCGCACCTGAGATGTTTGGTTCTATTAATACCAAATTGATTAAGACATTTGATGGGTGATACTCTATTTTCATGGAGGATGCTGTTGTAGCAACCACCACGGCCATAGTTGTTGTCAGGCCATAGGGAGGTGACTCGTTGTTGTTCTGTGAGTTCAGCAACACGAAGCCACCATAGTTTGATGGGATACTGGATCTCCGACATTGAGGCGTGTATCTATACGTGTTCATCTCCAGAGCATTTGAGAGTTTGGTTTGCGTTGAACCAGGTTCGCTTGGGAGCGAAGATTGGTGGAAGTTTGTGACAACAGATTTTACCCCTATAGATCATGTTGTAGTGACTTAGGAGAGGTTATCCAAGTTATTTAGGGATGAGTATGTTCCCCACGTGGAGAGGGAACATTTGAAACAGGAGTTTCTACCTCTCAAGCAGAAGAGAGAATCTGTGACACAGATTATGAGGACGTTTCATGAGATGGCAATGTTCTACCTGGAGCACGTGTCTATTATGTAGGCATGTATGATTCAGTATTTGAGCATCTTGAGGAGATATATTTAGGAATTCGTGGCGAACTCATCTTATTGGACATCGGATGAGTTGCAGACCAATACCATGTGGAGAGAGATTGAGTTTGAGGTTCACACCAAGGATGATGGAGAGCAGCAGGGGAGAGATAGGAGACCAGTATAGTTGCAGCTGGTAACAAAGTGGGTTAAGCCTATTGATTCGAGAGCTGGAGGCCAAAAGGGTCGCACTTATAGCAAGTGTGTAAAGAGTCATGAGGGGCCTTGCCGAGTGGGGATTTTCTAAAAATGTAGCAAGGAGTGGTATTTGGCGAGGGACTGCCCAAAGGGATTTTCAGTTTGCTTTCACTACCAGACAAGCCATCGGAAGGTCGAGTGTCCTTAGCTCACCTAGGGATAGGCTTCTACATCTGCTGCTTTACGTGTTAATGATGGTCATTCGGAAAAGGACAAGCCTCCGGGAGCTTGTGGGAGAACATTCCAGTTGACCGCGGAGGAGGTCCGTGCAGCGCCTGATATTGTTATTGGTACGTATCTCCTTACTTATGTTATTTTGAGATTTATTTATGCTTATACTGTGTTGTATATAGGTACTTTTCTTCTGGTTTTTGTGCATACTTTGGTGTTATTTGACTCAGGTTAGAATCAATCTTTCGTTTCTTTATCCTTTAGTCATCACATTAGTGTCCGACGTGAGGCGTTGAGTCGACCAATGAGGCTTTCTGTCACCGACGAGCATGCGAATTTTACCAACGATGTATTTTAGGGATGTTTATTAGAGATTTTCAGTGTTGAGTTCCCGATAGATCCGGTGCCGATAAAGATGGGTGATATTTGTGTCATAGTAGGCATGGATTGGTTGAGCCGGTTTGGAGTTGTGACTGAATGTGAGTGTCAGATGGTGAGAATATGAGACCCTATTGGGGGAGTACTTACTGTGTATAGCGAGGGGACTAGGTTAGGATCAGCTTTCGGCTCTAGCTCCAAGGTGAGCCAGAGTTTACAGCAGGGATGTATAGGCTTTTTAGCATGTCTAATGGATACAAGAGTTGCCATTGAGAGGCCGAGTTCAATCATCAATATTCCGGTAGTGTGTGACTTCCCTGACGTGTTCCCTGAGGAATTTTTGGGTGTGCATCCTAAGAGGTAGGTGGAATTCCGAATCGATTTGATACCGGGTACAACGCCTATTTCCAAGGCACCTTATCACCTTCTACCACCCGAGATGCGGGAGTTATCCTTATAGCTCTAGAATTTGCTGAGGAAGGTTTTTATTAGACTGAGTAGCTCAGCATGGGGAACGTTGGTCCTTTTTGCCAAGAAAAAACATTATTCACACAAGATATGCATCGACTACCGGGAGTTGAATAGGCTGGCGGTCAAGAACCATTTTCCACTACCGAGGATCGAAGATTTATTCGATCAATTGCAGGGGCATCTTGGTTTTGCAATATTGACTTGATATTTGAGTATCATCAGATGATAGTTTGCAAGGAGGATATCCAAAAGATGGTCTTTACCATTCGTTATGGGCACCACGAGTTTGTTGTGATGCCTTTTGGACTCACCAACGCACAGGTAGCGTTCATGGACCTCATAAATCAGGTGTGCATGACCATACTGGATAATTCGGCGATTGTTTTCATCGACAACATTTTGGTCTACTTAAGGTCCAGAGAGCAGCACGAGGAACATCTTCAGGAGATTCTCGGAGTATTGAGGATGGAGAGGGTTTTTGCCAAATTCTCCAAGTGTGATTTTGGTTACGAGAGGTTTAGTTCTTAGGACACCTCATTAACCAGAATGGGATTTTGGTCGACCCGGTCAATATTGAGGCAATTATGCGATGGGAAGGAGCCAAGCTCACCATCCAAGATCAGGAGTTTTCTAGGCCTAGCAGGCTACTACCAGAGGTTCATCTGAGGATTCTCCAAGATTGTCGTTCCTCTTACCAGATTGACCAGGAAGGGTGTTACTTTTGCCTTAGTGCCCAAGCAGCAGCCTCATTCGAGACTCTTCGCTAGAGATCGTGCGAAGCTCCAGTGTTAGCCCTCCCTGAAGGAGTGGAGGACTTCGTAGCTTACTGTGATGCATCTATATTAGGGATGGGTGTCGTGTTGATGAAGAGGGGACATGTGATCGCATATGCATGAAGGCAGTTGAAGCCTCACAAGATGCGGTATCCCACCTACGATTTGGAGTTAGGGGCGGTGGTGTTCACCCTCAAGAATTGGCTCTAATACATTTATGGTGTCCGGTGTACCATATACATAGACCATAAGAGCTTGAAGTACCTTATGTATCAGCCCAACCTGAATATGAGATAGAGGAGGTGGTTAGATGTAGTGAAAGACTACGATGACGTGAATCGCAGAGTAGTAAGTGCTCTGATCTAGGATGTGTGTATAAGGATAATGGTGATGACTCTAGTATTAGATACCATCCGAGAGGCCCAAGTGGTGGCTGTAAGACCAAAGAGTCGTAAGAGATAGTAGTTGATCGGGCAAATTTATGAGTTTGGGATGGATACTCGGGGGTTATAACCTTCCATGGGCGGATATGGATGCCATATACGGGTGGAGCTTGACATATTTTGATGGAGGAGGCCCATAGGTCTAGATTCTCGATCCATCCGGGGGCCACCAATATATATTTGGATTTCAAAAGGGATTATTGGTGGCCCCGTATGAAGAGAGATATGGCATGGGTAGTCGAGAGATGCTTGACCTGTCGTCAGGTCAAGGCGGAGCACCAGCATCCTCATGGCCCTTTGCAGCCTCTAGAGATTCCCCTATGGGGAAGTGGGAATAGATTTCCATGGATTTTATTACCAAATTACCAAGGACCATGCGGGGTGTTGATGCGATATGGGTGATTGTAGATCTGT
This sequence comes from Lactuca saligna, assembly GCF_052625555.1. Taxonomy (NCBI): domain Eukaryota; kingdom Viridiplantae; phylum Streptophyta; class Magnoliopsida; order Asterales; family Asteraceae; genus Lactuca; species Lactuca saligna. The sequence continues at coordinate 173,565,920 of NC_136417.1, read as the reverse complement.
TGATGAAGAGTGATCACTTTCTGTCTATTAGTCAAAGCTCTTCTGCGGAAAAATTGGCTGAGATCCACGTTCAAGAGGTGGTTGCATGACATGGGGTGCCGACATCGATAGAGTCAGACCGATATGTGCATTTTACTTTCAGGTTATGGAAGAAATTTCATGTGGACTTGGGTACCCGGTTGCACTTTAGTATCGTATATCACCCACAGATAGATGGGCAGAGCGAGCGGACGATTCATATGCTCGAGGACATGCTACGCACATGTGTTACGGACGTTAGTGGAAGTTGGCACACTTACTTGCCCTTGGCTGAGTTTTCATAAAACAACATCCATCAATACAGTATCAATATACCTCCTTTTAAGCTTTTATACGGGAGGAGGTGTCGAACTCCTATCTGTTGGGGAGAGGTAGGGCAAAGAGTGATAGGGGTAACTAAGATAAAGATGACAGAGCACATCCAGCAGGCCAGATATAGGTTACCGATGGCCTAGAATCGCCAGAAGAGTTACGTAGACCGGCGATGTTCAGAGCTAGAGTTTCAGGTTGGAGATTTTTTCCTCCTGAAGGTATCCCCATGGAAACGGGTGATCCATTTCAGGAAGCAGGGAAAGATGGGCCCTAGATACATTGGTCCTTTCAGGGTGATCGCTCGATTGTGTAAGGTAGCTTATCGGCTGGAGCTGCCTGTAGAGTTCAGCCAGATTCATAACACTTTCCATGTATCCTATATGAGGAACTGCATAGCCAATGAGACGGCAGTGGTCCCTTTAGAGGAAATCTAGGTTGATGAAAGCTCGAACTACATTGAGAAGCCGATAGCGATATTAGATAGGAAGGTGAAGGTCTTGAGGAATAAAGAAGTTCCCTTGGTTTAGTTTCAGCGGCAACATCGGAGGGAATCTGAATGGACTTGAGAGTCGAAGTCCGAGATACGGGAGTAGTACCCAGAGTTTTTTCTGGAGGATGACCTCAAGGGTGAAGTCTGATTCTAGTTGGGGAGAATTGTAACATCCCAACTCCCACGTATAATATTCAATTAATTTGCATTCGTGATGTCAGACTAACTTGACGAGTTGGGTGCCTCAACTTGCCGAGTTGAGGATTTAATGGCCGTGTGATTTTTACAGTTTATTTGACGAGTTGGAGGACCCAACTCAACGAGTAGGAGCTAAGTGTGAAAACCCTAATATTCAGGTTTTGTGTCCTATTTAAGGGACCTTAAGCCTTCATTTCCGCCACCCTTGTCACTTTAACACCCTGAGAGAAGCCCTAAACGAGTTGGTATCATTTGTGAGAGAAAGAGATACTGGAATTGTATGATTTGGTGCATTCTTAGAAGGAGATAGAAGATCATAAGGCTTGGAACGAGAATAAGCCTTTGGATCTAGTGTTCTTTCAGTGCAAGCTACTTTTTGGAGGTAAAAAGCTATCACCTTGATTATTGTTTGGTTAGATCTCTTCTTTAGGGAGTTTGTGGCCATTTCCATCTTCCTTTTTCTTCCTTTGAGTCATTTGAGCATGACATGGAGTAGAAACTCCAGATCTTGACAGTTTGATGTCCCTTGAGCAAAAACATCCAAGATTTACTAAGCTATCGGCCAAGCTCCAAATGCTAAACCTTCTAGAGAGCATTTTTTTGGACTTTGAGCCCTATATGCCAAGCATGGACATAAAGCTTGTATCTTTATGTAGTATTTCAGCCTTGGGAAGCTAGATCTAGACTTTGGGACCTTAGTTCTTCTTAGGATCGTCAAAATGAAAATCGGTCTAGAAGGACTAACCGAATGCATGAGCTAACTCGTTGACTCAACTAGATTTTTCCCTGACAGTTTTGCTGCACTACAACTCGATGAGTTGAGGATACAATGCAAAGATTTGAGTTAGATTTTCCTGATATTTCAGAAAAAAGGAAGGAACTCAATGAGTCGCATAGATCCACTCGATGAGTTATGGATTGTTGAATCGGGCGTTGAATTCTGTTGATTTTTAGGGTTTGGTCAAGACATGAGTAAGTAGACCATGGAAGGGTAACATAATTATAACACCAGTCAAAATAGATCAATAAACAATCACAATTGATTATGTCAATCATGTAATGTTATTATGTCAAATAAATAATATAATAAACTTATGATGTAGTTCACAATAAATTCTAATACATGTATGAACTTTTATGATACAACTCAAATTATACGTCAATATGATTCCGTAAATTTAGAAAATCTCTAAATATGACTTCATGTGAAGAAGTTATGATAAACTGAACACTATAAATCTCTATAATAAGAGGAAGTTAAAAAAGACATAGAATTAGCTATTGGATTCTAAAAGATAGTTGCAGTGCTTGCAAATACATATGTGTGGATATAAAGAACGTCAAAAACAGAGTTCGTATGCAAAAGTTACGACCTTCTACAGATACAGCTATCAGAAACCCTAATTGGACTGGACTCACGACGTGAGCATAAAAACTCATGACGTGAGGAGTCAAAATAACACATTTCGAAGCTAGAAGTCTACGAAACGATAACCCAATAGCTTATGACGTGACCAAGGTTTTCTCACGACGTGAGGACGCTACAGGACACGTATCGTGGCTAGAAAACGCGTTAAGTCTATGGGATGGCTCTTGTCATGGCTCACAACATGAGACTTGATTCTTACGATGTGAGAATAGCCATTTCGACCCCAAGGCTTAGTACATTGAGCTCAAGCACGACGTGAGAATAGCCATCTCTTCTTCTGTCTCTCGTTTGCTTACGCCATTTCGCATCCCGAGCCCGATGATCAATAACCACTTACCGTTTTTTAGTTAGATTTTGTCAAAGCACGATATTAAATTGAGTTTCACGGCCCCACATTTAAATACGTTCGGGAGAAAACTCATGCTAAATATTATATATACGCTAATATTATGTATATATGATAGTATATTAGTATCAACGTAGAAAGTTAAATTATCTGGAATATAGTTTTTTAAATATAATATTTTAAATATATACAACAATTATCAACTTGTTAGAATGTTATTATACTAATGTAAATCTTGAGTTATACCTAGGATACTATATATATGTTGTTTGCGATATAGTTCTGAAGTTATATTCAGAAGTTCTATATGTTAATTTATAAAGTATGTTCCTATTATTGGTTTTATGTCAAGATAAAACTTGGTATGCTATATGTTGTTATTGTTAGTTTTATGACAAGATAAAACTTGGTATGTTATATGTTGTTGTTTTTATGATAAAACATGGTTTTTCCTCAAGTTATAGTGGTTGTACTGCCTAAAGTAATATGAACTTAGGAGTAATGTTGAAAAGCATAGTCTAATAACTTAGGCTTTTAGAGACGAAAATGCTTTTGTTGTTAGAGCTATAGGAAGCCATTGAAGTCTACATGAGCAATTGTATTCATCAACTAAGATTACAGATCATAGTATAAATCCTCTAAACTGTAACTGTTAATCCAGTGTGAGGGATGAAGTCGTGTATAATTAGTATACGGGTTGATAACCCCACTTATGGTTGCTAGCTACAATAGAATATAATCGAGTGACGAACTATTCTTTTATTTGTTATTTGTTACGGCGTCGATGAAGCATGCAGTGTTCCTTAGGGAAATCATGAGTGGGTTGTCCTCATTGAAATCATGAGTGGGTTTTGTATGTCATAGCAGCGGTTACAAGCTCATGGTAGCAAATTGTTAGAAGCATTATACTTTGTCGATATACAAGTATGAATTTTAAGTATAAGTTTCCCAAGGACTTATACTCTAAGTATAAAAATCTGGTATGCATATTACTTGTATATTAAGTAGACCACTATAACTATTCTACTTACTCGTATAGAATTCAAATAGATTTATACGTAGCTGTTTTACTCGTATAGAATTGAAATAAGATTTATACGTAGCAACTTAGTTTGTATGGAATTACAAACATTTATATATATAATAAATAAGACTTATAGGTATATACTTATTTGGTAAGTAAACCATTATACCTAGGATATATATACTAAATGTTTGAGAGTCAAATTAATACGTTTAAAACTATACTTTTTGAACTTAAGAAGAACTGTTATTTTATATGGATTCAAAACCTGTGAATTCACCAACTTTATGTTGACGTAGTTTAAAAACTATGTGTTTTCAGGAAGTTGATAAGTATGATACAACAAATGGTGTTACACCGCCTAGTATTTTCGTCGACAGTCGGGGTGTGATAGATTGGTATCAGAGCTATTGAGTATAGCGAATTAGTACTTTCTTAGGAAAGCACGACTATATTCTAGGGCTTAATTTTTAAGTTTAGGTATGTCCCTTAACCTTAAAAAAAAGTATTAGTAATTATACTACTGAAGGACTACTTACTGTAGCGGTGACAGGATAGATATGTCGCTTAGGTTGCTGGATTTCAGAACGACTATATGCTAAAATGATCATGCCCACGGAGTGTCCTGACTGGCCGATGCCTTATCAACTAAACCTAAAGTAACAAACAATAATTAATAATACACATGAATACAACAAATACAAAGATATAGAGTTATGTATGAACTCAATCCCACGTTAAGAACACATGTATAAACGAAAAATATACAAAACCCAAACCCTCAATAAGAATTCAACGCAATGTTTTAGGTCAAAGCTACTTAGTCGAGTTTTATTGTACATGGGATGAACCACAACTAAAATTAGACTGGTCACCTATGTTTAGTTATGGTTAGACTAATGCACAACTAAAATTGGATACGGTGTTTGATAGACTAAAACACCAGAAGAGTCTAGAAGATTAAAGATAGATCTCGGATCAGGATACCATCAACTCGGAGTACAAGAAGATGATGTTCAAAAAAACAACATAGGACTCAATATGGTCATTAAGAGTTCTTAGTTATGCCTTTGGATTGACCAACTTTCCAACAATGTTCAAGGACTTCATGAATAGTGTTTGCAAACCATACTTGGATAAATTCTCGATAGTAATTATCGATGATATATTGATATATTCACGAACCAAGGAAGAACATGGTCAACATTTGCAAATAATCTTGGAACTACTAAGAAAATATAAGTTGTGCACCAAATTTTCCAAATGTGAGTTTTAGATTAGAGAAGTACAATTTTTAGAACATGTAGTTAGTAACAAAGGGATTCATGTCCAACCCTCCAAGATTTAAGCAATTAAGAATTAGGAAGAATCAAAGACACCAACAGAAGTGCATAAATTCTTAGGACTTGCATGCTATTACCGTAGATTCAAAGACAATTTATTTGACGTAGCCCACTTAGAAAACTAACACAGAAAGATATGAAGTTTAACATGGATGTAAAACAAGAAGTTTCTTCCCAGAAACTAAAACAAATGTTGTGTAGTACACCAATCCTATCCCTTCCAGATTGGACAAAAGATTTCGATGTATATTGTGATGCATTAAATCAGGGATTGGGATGTATGTTGATGCAAAGAGGAAAATTTATCGCCTACCCATCACGACAACTTAAGGTGCATAAGAATAATTACACTACCCATGACCTTAAATTGAGAGATGTAATTTTTGCACTGAGAAGTTGGAGACACACAATTAGCTAGAGAACATATAGGTGATACCTTATGTGCCGAGCCAGAAATAATCAACCAGACAACTCAAAAGATCGTGCAAATTAAGGATCTATTAAAGGCAGCACATGATGATCAGAAGAGTTACGATGACGTAAAACGTAATCCTTTGGATTTCCAAGTTCGAGATACAGTATGTTAAAGGTCTCTCCTTGTAAAGTCGTAATTCTATTTGGGAAATGAGGCAAACTAAACCAACGGTATATAGGACCTTTTGAAATTCTAGCAAGAATTGGTTCTATCGCATACCAACTCAAGTTACATCAAGGGCTAAGAAATGTACACGATCTTTTTCACGTGTCAAATCTCAAAAGTCGTCTATCCAATGACACTCTCGTTGTACCTCTCAATGAGATACAAGTCAATACCTAACTCAACATTGTAGAAGAACCTGTCTAAATCATGGATCAAGAAGCCAAACGATTAAAACAAAGTCGTATTCCCATAGTGAAAATTCGATGGAACTCTTTATGAGGACCTAAATTTACTTGGAATGAAAAGCTCAGATGAAACAAAAATACTGCTAACTATTTAACAAAACCCCATCCATAAGATAAATTTTGGGACAAAATTATTCTAACCGGGGGAGAATGTAAAACCAGTCAATAAATAATCACACACGATTATGTCAATCATGTATTGTGATTATGTCAAATAAGTAATATAATAAACCTATTACGCAGTATACAATAAATTCTAATACATGTATGAATTTTAATGATACAACACAAAGTATATGTCAATGCGATTAAAAAGATATACAAAATGTCTAAATCTGACTTCATGTGAAGAAGTTATGATAAACCGAACACTATGAAAATATATAATAAGAGGAATTTAAAATAGACTTAGAATTAGCTATTGGATTCTAAAATATAGTTTTAGTCCTCGTAAATACCTATGCATGGATATAAATAATGTCAAAAACAGAGTTCGTATGTAAAAGTTATGACCTTTTGAAGATACAGCTGTCAGAAACCCATGGATATAAATAATGTCAAAAACAGAGTTCGTATGTAAAAGTTATGACCTTCTGAAGATACAGCTGTCAGAAACCCGAATCTAACTGACTCCACGATGTAAGCATAAAAACTCATGACGTGAGGAGCAAAAATGCCACATTTCAAAGCTACAAGTCAACAGAATAACGTGAAAGGGCCAAAATCAGCCTATAAATAGCCATTTTCACACCAAGGTGTAACGTTCGGGTTCCCAGGTACATTAATTTATATTATAATTTGAGTTGTGTTGAGTGACTCGATGAGTTGGTTCTTAGACTCGTTGAGTCAGGTCGCGAATGCATGATGTGGAAAATGATTAGACTCGACGAGTCACGGGAGTGCACTCGCCGAGTTAGTGTTGTCGAAAGAAACCCTAATTTGTCGAGTTTGGGACCTATTTAAGGACATCATCCGTGAGGTAGCATATCGATCTTTTTCTGTTTTGTTGACGAATCCATCGATCTAGGGTTTTCTGTACCCCTTTATTGGGATGATTTGTTGGATATATGGTCCCTTATCATGTTTAGACTTTGGATCTGGACCCATAGTGGTCTAGAGAGCTTTATCCATCTTTCTTTATGATGAGTTACGGAAGAAATGGACTTAGGATGTTGCATTTAGGGCTAATTCATCAAATAGAGTTGTTTGGATGTTGCATGAGTATTAAGATTGAACCTTTACATGTTTAATGAGCTTAGGAAGGTCAGATCTATGGATTAGAGGAACAAATCTGACCTCAGATGGTCTTTTGAGTTTGAGCATGGAATGAACTCGGCCAGTCCATGAGCAGACTCAACGAGTCGGACAGGGTTGTCCTGTGACTCACACAGTTGATGACTTGTCGAGTTAGGAGAGTGACTCAGTGAGTCATAGGGGGATTTAGGGGACTTGAGTTCACGTCAGAACTTGCCGAGTCAGTGCCTGACTCAACGAGTTGGGTCAAAGGGGTGGCCATTGAGCAACATTGACAAAAGTTGACTTGTGTTGACTTAGGGCATTAATCGAACTAAGTCAAGAAGGTATTAAATAGAGATGTATTTATGCTATAGGAGGAAGCTAGGTTAAAGGATTGAGCGCAAGTGATTATCCAACATCTTCGAGGTGAGTCTTCTCACTATGCCTTACGCGATGGGGTATTTATGTGTGACCAGAAGGTCATATGTGTATGATGGATATGTGATGTATGTTGTATAGGTAATATGTTATGGTATGAGTATGATGATGTGGACCGAAAGGTCAGGATGATATGGACCAGAAGGTCAATAGTGTATGGACCGGAAGGTCAACAGAGTATGGACCGGAAGGTCAACAGAGTTATGGGATGGAAATCCCCTGAGACACTTGGATCGGAAGATCCCATAGAATTATCTCCTAGAAAGGCATATGTGATGTATGTGGTATTTTGGGGAACTCACTAAGCATTTATGCTTACCGTTTGCATGTCATATGTTTCAGGTACCAGTGATGATCGCGGGAAGGCGCCAGCATCATCAGTACACACTTGCAGTGAAGATGTTTTGAGATTCTAGGGATTGTGATTTGTACTTATGTTCAGTGAAAAACCAATGATACACGTGTTTGAGAATATGTGATTGGAGTATTTTTATTAATTTGAAATGAAAAATTGTTTTGAAATTTCACGGTGTTACAAGTTGGTATCAAATCCTTGGTTTGAGGGATTCGGATTCATCTTCAGGTGTATTCGAACTCAAACTGAGGATTTGAGAAAGTTTTCATAAATAAAAAAAATTTCCTAAAAGAAAAAAAATGAGGAAACAAAAGAAAGCAGTGTGTACGATCAGCCAACGCCCGAACGGTGATTTCCCAAATTACCCTTACATTATTTGTTAAGAGATATGTTGTATAGTGTTATGCATGCTAGAGTAGGCTAGGTATTCATATTAGGACTAAAGTGACCTGATTCGTGATGCCTTAGCCTAGGGAGATTTATGCTACTATGAGATGCTTGTGAGTGAATAGGTAGCAGTGAGGTACTATGAAGATCTACCGAAGGTTAGCTCATGTATGGCAAGAGATAGAGTACTTGTGACTTGGGATTCTTGGAGGGTGACTTGGAATTAATACTGATGCGATATGGAAGGTAGTATAGGGCCCGTACTACTAGAAACACCGGATCAGTGTACAATCCAAGTAGGAATCCTTAGGATACTAGGAAACAAGTAGGGTTCAGTTATCAAGTGCGAGTACGCTCAAACGGGTCCCTGATTTTCTTTTTATGTTGTATTTCAGAGACATCATGGTTGGGATACACCATAGACCGGGGACTAGTGATGGGGTGTGAGCGATGAGGAGCTCCACTAGATGATTCATGATGAGGTGGCTGCAGCCATCGGAGCTGAGATACCAGAGATGTTCAGGTCTATCAAGACCACGCTGATAGAGACCTTTGATGAGCGGTACACCTCTCTTACTGACGCTATTGTTGTTGTGGCCACCACAGCCATCATGGCTTCTAGGCCGCGGGGGGGGTGACTCGTTGCTGTATCCGGAGCTCAGCAACACGAAGCCACCGGATTTTGATGGTACGGAGGATCCGATTGCTGCGATGAGATGGATATCTGATATCGAGGGATGCCTCTACACTTTTTCGTGTCTAGAGCATCTGAGGGTTCGGTTTGCACAGAACCAGCTTCGCTTCAGAGCGAAGGATTGGTGGAAATTTGTGATGGCACATCTCATTTCTGCAGAGATCTCAGCGGCGAACTGAAAGAGGTTCATCACTATGTTCATAGATTAGTACGTTCCCCTAGTGGAAAGGGAACGGTTGGCCTAGGAGTTCTTGACCCTCAAGCGGGAGACTGAGTCAGTGACTATGATCACCAGGAAGTTTCATGAGATGGCGATGTTCTGCCATGCGCATGAGTCGTCTGAGCAAGCGCGCGTGAGCTAATACTTGAGCATTCTGGGGAGCGACATGCAGGAGTTCGTATCGAACTCGACTTACCAGACATTTGCTAAGCTTCAGGAAAATGCCTGGAAGAGGGAGATTGAGTTAGAGACTCAAGCCAGGGAGGATGCTGTGTCTCAGGGGATGGATAGGCGGCCGACACAGTCTCAGTCGGCAGCCAAGTAGGCAAAGCCCGCTGATTAGAGATCTGGAGGCCAGAAGGGCTGCACTTGTGAAAAATGCGGCAAGGGACACGATGGGGTTTGTCGATATGGTGCTTGCTACGAATGTGGCAAAGAAGGGCATATAGCCAAGGACTACCCCAAGGGATTCATGGTCTGCTTTCATTGCAACCAGACGGGCCATCGGATGGCCGAGTGTCCAGAGTTGCGGGGGATAGCACATGGAGCACAGTAGGGACCTTCCCCAGCCACCATGCATGCTACTGAGGTTCGGCCGGTGAAGGCCGAGGCAGCAAAGGCTCGCGGGAGAGCCTTCCAGTTGATAGCAGAGGAGGTTTGCGCAACCCCCGACGTCATGGCTGGTATGTATTCCGTTATTATTTGTTTATGATGAGATCTTGTGTTTATATTGTGATATGGGTAGGTACTTTCCTTGTGAATTTTGTACCTGCTTTGGTGTTGTTTGACTCGGTTGCAAGTCGGTCCTTTGTTTCATTAGCATTCAGTAGGCACATCAGTATCCAACGGGAGGCGATGAGTCGACCTCTACGAGTTTCTATAGCTGACTAGCGAGCAGTGTATGCCACAGACGTGATTCGAGGGTGTGTGCTTGACATCTTCGGCGTCGGGTTTCCGATAGATCGGATCCCGATTGCGATGAGGGACGTATGTGTTATCGTGGGCATGGATTGGTTGACCCGATTTGTGGCTGTGATAGACTGTGAGCAGCAATTGGTGGCGATTCGGGATCCTAGTGGGGGAGTGCTGACAGTCTATGGAAAGGAAACTCAAAGCGGGTAAACATTTTGTTCGGCTGCCAGGGCGAGGCAGACTTTGCAGCATGGTTGCAAGGGGTTCGTAGCTTATGTGATGGATACCCGGGAGGCCGCGGGGAGACCAAGTTTAGTTGATGATGTTCCGATAGTGCATGAGTTCCCGGATGTATTTCCCGAGGAGTTGTCGGGCGTGCCTCCCGAGAGTCAGGTGGAGTTTCACATTGATTTAGTTCCGGGGGGAGCGCCTATTGCTAAGGCGCATTATTGCCTTGCACCGCCAGAGATACAGGAGATATCCTCATAGCTTCAGGAGCTGTTGGGAAAAGGGTTTATTCGACCGAGCAGCTCTCCTTGGGGAGCACCGATCCTTTTTGTCAAGAAAAAGGATGGTTCGCACCAGATGTGCATCGACTATCGGGAGATGAACAAGTTAACGGTCAAGAACCGTTATCTGATGTCGAGGATTGATGATTTGTTCGATCAGCTTCAGGGTACATCTTGGTTTACCAAGATAGACTTGAGGTCTGGATATCACACGATGAGGGTGTGTGATGAGGATATCCAGAAGATGGTGTTCAGGACGCGATATGGACACTATGAGTTTCTGTTGATGCCTTTTGGGCTCACCAATGCACCAGCAGCGTTCATGGATCTCATGAACAGGGTATGTCAGCCACTGTTGGATCGATCGGTGATCGTGTTTATTGATGATATTCTAATGTATTCTAGATCCCGAGAATAGCATGAGGATCATTTGAGGGAGATCCTCGGGGTATTGAGGTCGGAGAGGCTTTATGCCAAATTCTCCAACTGTGATTTTTGGTTATGAGAGGTCCAGTTCTTGAGGCATCTTGTTAATCAAAATGGGATATTGGTCGACCCAGCCAAGATTGAGGCAGTGATGAGTTGGGAAGTGCCAAAGTCCGCCACGGAGATCAAGAGTTTTCTGGGGTTGGCCGGTTATTATCGAAGATTCATTCAGGATTTATCCAAGATTTCATTGCCACTCACTAGGTTGACCCAGAAGGGTGTTGCTTTCTCATGGGGTCCGAAGCAGCAGACCTCATTTGAGACTCTTCGCCGGAAATTGTGTGAAGCCCTGGTGTTATCCCTTCCAGAGGGAGTTGAGGTTTCTGTGGTATACTGCGATGCATCAATATCAGGGTTGGGTGCAGTGCTTATGCAGAGAGGGCAGGTGATAGTATATGCATCGAGGCAGCTGAAGCCTCATGAACCAAGGTATCCCACTCACGATATGGAGTTGGGAGCAGTAGTGTTCGCTCTCAAGATATAGCACCACTATTTGTACGGGGTTCGGTGTACCATTTACACAGACCACAAGAGTTTGAAGTATTTGATGGAATAGCCCAACCTGAATATGCGGTAGACGAGATGGCTGGATGTGGTGAAGGATTACCAGGGTAAGGCGAATGTGGTAGCCGACGCCCTGAGTCACAGGGCAGAGAGTGTTTTGATATGAGGTATGTGTAAGAGAATGACCGTGATGACTCCGGTGTGAGATACCATTCGTGAGGCCCAGGCAGAGGCTGTGATACCGGAGAACCTCAAGAAGGAGCGAGTGATTAGGTAGGTATCTGAGTTTGTGACTAATAGCCGAGGGTTTATGACTTTTCATGGTTGGATCTAGGTGTCGTTTATTGGTGGGGTACACAGTGTATTGATGGAGGAGGCACATAGATTGATATTCTTGATCCATCCCAGGGCTACTAAGATGTATTTGGATCTGAAGAGAGACTATTGGAGGCCTTATATGAAGAGAGATGTTGCATGGATTGTAGAGAGGTGCTTGACCTATCATCAGGTTGCCGAGTACCAGCGTCCGCATGGCAAGTTGCAACCACTTGAGGTTCCCCAATGGAAGTGGGAACAGATTTTTATGGATTTCATCACCAAACTGCCAAGAACCCCAAGGGATGTCGATGCAATTTGGGTGATTGTAGATCGATTGACGAAGAGTGCTTACTTCCTTGCTATCATCGAGAGCTCTTCTGCAGAGAAGTTGGAAGATATATATGTGAGGGAGGTGGTTTCTCAGCATGGAGTGCCGATCTCGATTGTGTGAGATCGAGATGTACGTTTTACTTCCAGGTTGTGGAAGAAGTTTCATGAGGAGTTGGGTACGAGATTGCATTTCAGAACTACTTATCACCCTCAGACCGAAGGTCAGAGTGAACGGACTTTCCAGACACTCGAGTACATGCTTCGGGAATGTGTATTAGACTTCGGAAGAAGTTGGGACACGTATATGCCTTTGGCTTAGTTTTCCTATAACAACAGCCACCATGCGAGTATCGGTATGCCTCCCTGCGAGCTGTTGTATGGAAGGAGCTATCGGACACCCATTTGTTGGGGAGAGGTAGGACAGCGTGTGATGGGTAGTATGGAGATAGTGCTACAGACGACTAAAAAGATTCAGGAGGTCAGGCAGAGGTTGCTGACGGCCCAGAGTCGCCAGAAGAGCTACGCTGATAGGCATCACTCAGAGGTCGAGGTTCATGTTGGTGATTTCGTTCTCTTGAAGGTATCACCTTGGAAAGGTGTGATTCGATTCAGGAAGAGAAGCAAGTTGGGACCTCGATATATCTGTCCATTCATGGTGACAGCTAGGGTGGGCAGAGTAGCGAGCCGGAGTTAGAGATAAGGGAGCAGTATCCAGAGTTGTTGGCAGATCGAGACTTCGAGGGCGAATTCTTATTCTAGTTGAGGATAATTGTAACGCCCGGGTTCCCAGGTACATTAATTTATTTTATAATTTGAGTTGTGTTGAGTGACTCAACAAGTTGGTGCTTAGACTCATCGAGTCAGGTCGTGAATGGGTGACGTGGAAAATGATTAGACTTGACAAGTCAGGGGAGTGCACTCGCTGAGTAAGAGTTGTCGAAAGAAACCCTAATTTCTCAGGTTTGGGAGCTATTTAAGGACCCTTATAGCCACCATTTGCGGCTACCAGACCCTTGAGAGAAACCCTAAGAGTGCTTGATCTTTTGTGAGAGAAAGAAGCCATTATTTGATCTTTGTGGGTTGGTTTTGAAAGAATAAGGTGGTTCCAGCTTAGAGGAGACCAAGTAGGTTGCATATATCTGGATCTCAAGCAAAGAACATCATCCGTGAGGTAGCATATCGATCCTTTTCTATTTTGTTGAAGAATCCATGGATCTAGGGTTTTCTATACCCCTTTATTGGGATGATTTGTTGGATATATGGTCCCTTATCATGTTTAGACTTTGGATATAGACCCATAGTTTCTCCAGAGAGCTTTATCCATCTTGCTTTATGATGAGTTATGGAAGAAATGGACTTAACATGTTGCTTTTGGGGCTAATTCATCAAATAGAGTTGTTTGGACGTTGCATGAGTATCTAGATTGAACCTTTACATGTTTAATGAGCTTAGGAAGGTCAGATCTATGGATTAGAGGAACAGATCTGACCTCAGAAGGTCTTTTTAGTTTGAGCATGGAATGAACTCACCGAGTCCATGAGCAGACTCGACGACTCGGACCGGGTTGACCCGTGACTCACACAATTGAAGACTCGCCGAGTTGGGAGAGTGACTCAGTGAGTCAAAGGGAGATTTTGCAGACTTGAGTTCACATCTGAACTCGTCGAGTCAGTGCCTGACTCGACGATTTAGGTCAAAGGGGTGGCCATTGACCAATGTTGACCAGAGTTTATTTGTGTTGACTTAGGGCATTAGTCGAACTAAGTTAGGAAGGTATTAATTAAAGATGTATTTATGCTATAGGAGGAAGCTAGGTCGGTGGAATGAGCGCGAGTGATTATCCTACATCTTCGAGGTGAGTCTTCTCACTATGCCTTACCCGATGGGGTAATTATGTGTGACCATTAGATCTTATGTGTATGATGGATATATGATGTGTGTTGTATAGGTAATATTTTATGATATGAGTATGATGATGTCAAGCGAAAGGTCAGGATGATATCGACCGAAAGGTCAACAGAGTATGGATCGGAAGGTCAACAGAGTTATGGGATTGAAATCCCTTGACACACTTGGATCGGAAGATGTCACACCCCGCTAAAGCGGAAACGCAAGGTATGATAGCGATAACGGTTTCATTGCAAAAGATAAAGATACATCACCATAGCAGTATTTAAAGTTTACAAATCATAGCTTCAAAAGAAACAAAATACAAGTTTTTCAAAATAACATTGTTCAAAATATAACTTCATAATAGCTTCAACACGATGCAGCATGCTCTATGATGATGAATCTTTACATCCACTTACTAATTATTTCCTGAAAAAGCGTGTAAAACGAGCGTCAACTATGAAAATAGTTGGTGAGTTCACAAGTTTATAAAATCGAGCGTACAACAAGGCTTTTCGTAAATACAAGTACATTGCTTTAATGATAAACAAGTTGATTGCTATTAAGGAATACAAGTTTATTGCTATAATGAGAAACGAGTTTGTATGTGTATGAGCAAACAATGAGTCTCAACCAAACCTATGACTGAAGTCCTATTAAGATCTATGCTTATCGTTCCATAGATGAATATGGTATCATGCACTCCAGCGATTCGGGCGAGTGAGGAGTTGTCAATTCCTAATAGCTCTATCCATAATGACCATTGGCTCAAAGAGTTAACGGTTAGAGATAAGGGAAGGGCCTTAGTACGATAAGTTCTCATGTTCTGTGTTGCATAAACATACATAAAGAAACATAGCAATACAATAGCAATCATGTTTGATACAATTCAATTTAAATACAACATGCAAATAGTAGTTTTTCTGGACATGCTTTTCCACCCCAAAACATAAAACCAAAAATAAGGGAGTACGTGAATACTCACGATGTTTCGTGTAGGCACAAGCAGTACTTCGGGATGCACCAACGTCTTACTACCGGGATCCTACGACATCAAACACACACACTAGTGAGTTTCCATGTCGATATCTAATGCTAATATACTAAACTCTACATATACGGAAATGCCAATTTATGTTTTAATATTGGATTTTATATCAATTGGTTACACTTTTTCTAAAATATTGAATTTTACAAGTCGTGTGATTAATTACAAATTTGGAATATTAATTTTCCAAATTTTTAAGTCTCTATAACAACATAAATTCACGAAAAATAGCATTCGAGGGATAAAAATAGTTTACTGTAGAGAAAAATCCTCAAAATTGTTAGGTAACCTCCTACTGTATAATATGATATCCTGGTAAATTTTCATGAATTTTGGATAATCAGAACTATTTTTCCAATTTTTAGACCATTATAATTACCAAAAACTGGGAAAAATAGCTAGACATGATGAAAAATCTTGAAATTATTTTCTGGAGTCACCCATCACAGTTAAGGTATGCGAAAATTGTTAGATACAATTTTCACATCCTCTAAAGTGGTTTTGTAATTTATCATGCCCTAAACAAAATAAAATTAGAAATCATATGAAACAGTAACAAAAATTGCTGAAATTTGGTGACGGGTCATTATTCCCCATAAGGATCATCCACGAATTTATTTAGGATTTATTGACCTTCGGAAGTATTTTATATGATTTATGTCCTTGGTTTTAGCAATAATTCTAATAAATCAAAGAAATAACAAAAGCTCTTGAAATTTTCCAGATTATCTCATGCATGCAAGGGCTTTCAAAAGGAAAAATGTTAAGAATGTATTCAGAAGAGAAATGAGGGTAATGATTCCAAACAATTTAAGAAAAGTTGCATGCAATAATGCATGAAGTGTAAATGTGGCTGAAGTTCATGAATTTGTATAGCCCATTCAGTGAGGTGTTAAGCCATGAAATTTCAACCATAATTCACTAGATATGTTAAGTTTCTAAGGTATTTTTCCTCAGATTTATGGTTGGGTTTAAGGCCATTGTTTAAGCAAGATCAAAATAGTGATCACAGAAAAAGAGCTGTATGCGCAACCTTTTTGTAAAATCGACCGAAAATTGGATATTTAATATTTTACAGTGATACCAGTTGGGTTTGAAAGTTAACTCGTGGAGCTAACCAATACAAAAAGAATATCATGATTTGGTTAAGAAATGACTGAGTTATGGCCTTTCAATGTCTCACAAAGTAATCTGGCAGATTGCATGTTTGTTTATGTGCATTATTAGGGTATTTCAACAAGAACATCATGCATGCCTTTGGTAAGATCCGATTTCTAACACATGCATGGAATGAATGAGCCTCCAAGATGTACTAGAAATGGTTTAAATGCTTTTGGTCATGCATGAACATAAAATAAATGGAGAAGAACATGAAATATAAGATTTTGATGTCACATGATCATATATGCATCTTTTTCACTCCTTGCATGGGCTTGATCCCGGATTTTCACCATTTCAAACACATGCATTGTGTTATGGTGAGAATCTACAAACCACAAGGGGAGAATAAAGATTTCTAGCCATGGAAAGGCATAGAATCCGAAAAGTAGAGAAGATTAAGAAGAAAAAGAAGTTTAACCATGAAACTATGGAAGAAGATGTTGTTGTTTACCTTGGTTTTGACCTTAAGAGAAGTAAGAACACTTCAAGGTCTTCAAAGTCTTGAAATTTGGCAGAGAAATATGAGAAATTTCGTGAGTTTAGAGAGAGAGAGAGAGAGAGAGAGAGAGAGAGGAAGAGAGTGAAGTGTGTGAAGGGTGGAGTGTAAGAGAGTGAAGAGAGAAGAGGTAGAGTGAGGGAATGAGCTTAATGATTGAGTTTTGGGAAGAAAGAGGGCATGGGGAGGGGAGAATGGCCATATTTTTGTGTGGATTAGGGCCTTCTCTCTCCTCAATTCAAGTTTTATAAAAATCCCTCCTTAATTTTTATAAAATTTCTTCTTTATATAGTTATCGATTTATTTAAAAATCTTTGTATTTAACCAATAGTTTATGATTAACACTTGATAATTTAATTTCTATTTCATTGATTATAATTCATAATTTGATTAATAAAAATTTGATATTAGGAAGTTTATAGCCAAATTTTATAAAGTTTTTAAGCTTTATAATTTATAAGTTTGGATTTTTGGCTCTTTAGGGTTTTTGGAATATTGTTTGATGTTCATCATCATAATGAAGTATAATTAGAATATTTTAATTTATTTTTTTAGGGTTTTATACCCTTTTTCAATTATAACTAAGCTTGAAAGTTTCATTCAATTTATCGCATTGGCATTTCCTATTGTAGTTAAGCAACTTACAAGAATTGTAGGTGTCAAGTATATTAGTCCTAGATCTTAGTTGGATCCTAGTTTATGCAAGATTTTGACCTAATCTATACTACTAGGCCATGACGTGTTGTGCATGAATGGTTTTTATAAGGATCCATGAGTCCGAGAATGACCTGAATTGACAGTTGTCACAGTATCCCCCATTTAAAAAGAATTTCGTCCCGAAATTCATTCTATGTCGTCGTTTGTCGTCCCAAGGGAAAAGTTGTGGATACTTTTCCTTTATGAAGTCCTCGCGCTCCCAGGTGTACTCCGGCCCGCGTTTTGAGTTCCATCGAACTTTCACAATCGGGATCTTACTCCGTTTAAGTTATTTTACCTCCCTGTCAAGGATTTCTATCTGTTCCTCAACGAAGTTCAGCTTATCATTGATCTTAATTTCCTCCAGGGGTACTATCAATGCTTCGTCGGCTAGACATTTCTTAAGGTTGGAGACGTGGAATGTGTCGTGAATGGCGCTTAACTCTTGGGGAAATTGAAGTTTATACGCCACCGGACCAATCCTTTCAATGATTTCGAAGGGTCCAACATATCTCAGGCTTAGTTTTCCTTTCTTACCAAAACGTACAAGCCCTTTCCAAGGCGACACTTTTAAAAGTACCTTGTCTCCTACTTGGAATTCTAATGGTTTTCGACGATTATCCGCATAACTTTTCTGACGATCTCTAGCAGTTTTAAGCCTATCCTTGATGATAGCAATCTTGTCAGATGTTTCCTGGATAAGTTCGAGTCTAGTCAACTGTCTGTCTCCAATTTCTGTCCAACATAAGGGCGAACGACACTTGCGTCCATACAATGCTTCATATGGAGCACATTGGATACTCATGTGGTAACTGTTATTGTAGGAGAACTCAACTAGAGGCAAATGAGTATCCCAATTTCCTTTGAACTCAATGACACACGCTCGTAGCATGTCTTCCAATGTTTGTATTGTTCTCTCTGTTTGGCCATCGGTCTGAGGGGGTAGACCGGGCAATTCCTCCGGAAACACCTCGGGATAGTTTTGAACCACTGGAATCTCCTTGAGTTGCTTAACTTCAGGTTCTCTTTCTAGCATGTGGGCCATGAATGCAATACAATTCTTCTTCAGGTATTTGTGAATCTTCATGCTTGATACTATGTTTAAACTTCTTCCTGGCTTTTCACCGTGTATGATAAGGGTTTCTCCATTAGGGAGAGGCACTCTAATGACTTTCTCGTAACAACCAATGTCCGCTCTATTTTTGGATAACCAATCCATCCCTACTATCACATCAAAACTACCTAGCTCTATCGGAATTATGTCAATGCTAAAGAGTTTATCAGCTAAATTCAGAGTACAACCAGGAATTATATCACTAGCCCTAATTTTATATCCATCAGCAAGTTCAACAGCATAGGCATTCCTCATCTTTACTGATTTCAAGCCAATTAACGGTCTAAATGCTAAAGAAACAAAACTCCTATCTGCTCCTGCATCGAATATTACTGATGCAAAATGGTTGTTCAGGAGAAATGTACCTGTTATCACTTCAGGGTTCTGACGAGCTTCTTCTGCACCAATCACAAAGGCTACACCTCTTGGCCGTCCAACTTGATTTCCTTGGAAGTTTTGCCTGGCTTGACCTTGTCCATTGTTACCAGGTCCATTGTTCAATTTGGGACATGCTCTACGGAGATGATCAATACTCCCGCACTCGTAACATGCCCTTTTTCCCTCCTTATTCACCTTACAATACTTCGAGTAATGGCCTGTTTGCTTACAGTTTTGGCACACTGGGCAAGCTCCCTTGTGATGGAAGTTACACTTATTGCACTTCGAAAGCGGCCTTGAGTATTGCTTTCGCTCCTGCACTTCCCGTTCTTGAGTTTTCACTGGTTCTTGCTCCTGGGCTCTTACCATAAAGTTTCTTGAGACTTTCTACTTCCTCCCTGACTTGCCTCCATACTTCTTCTCTTCCTGATCTACTGGCTTCCTCTTGCTACTAGAGCTTTCCTTTGTCGATGCTCCCATCCTTATCACATCATTGGTTAGTCGATTTGCTAGACTTACTGCACTTTGAATAGTAGTTGGGTTTGTTGAGGTAACCATTCCCCAAATCTCTGGTGCCAGACCGCAAATGTAACGATCTATCCGTTTCTCCTCAGGAGTAACCATGTGAGGTACCAGCTTTGCTAGTTCATAAAATCAGACTGTGTACTTCTGTATTTGTGTTCCAACCATAGAGTGGTTCCAGAATTCACATTCAAGCTTCTGTAGTTCATCCTTGGGACAATACTCCTCTATCAGCAGCTTCTTTAGGTCTTCCCAAGTTAGCTGGTATGCCGTTGTACGGCCTCGGGTTTGCACCAGGGTATTCCACCAGGTCAAGGCCCTATCTTGGAGTAGGCAAGTTGCATACTCAACCTTATTGCGATCGAGGCATTTTCTAATGTGAAGGACCGACTCCATGCTGTCAATCCATTTCAGTTGTCCAACCGCACCTTCCTTTCCATGGAACTCCTTAGGTTTACAGGCCATAAAGGACTGGTAGTTGCATTCTCTTTCATTGTTTCCCCGGTTTCCTCCACTACTTCCTTGGTTAGCATTAAGTCCTGCAGTTACTTGAGTAACAATGTTTGGGATTGCTTGCATGAGTTGTTGTGCTACCATTTGAGCAACATCGGGTGTTTCGTTATGTGGGCGCCCGCGACTAGGCCTTCATGCCATGGTTCTATGACACAGGAGAAGAAATACGTATAAATACATAAAATAATGTATAATATGTAGTTCATTACTATTTTGAAAACCGTAAGTGTTGTCAAATCATTGGTTTGCATTAATACTAGGCATATAGATTTTTGAAAGAAAAGAAAAGAAAAAATCTCTTTTTATTCAACCATTTATCAAATAAAGTTTAGGGTTTGACCTCATAGTAAAAGTTTTCAAACATAAAATAAAATTCTTCATTATCATTTGAGATATTCTTAAAACCAAACCAATACATCGATCCCAAAATAAAGTTTTAAATGTTTTTCCCAAAAGACACCCAACATGGGTTTTCATTTCATAACAAAATAAAATAAAATACTGAAATCAGAACCAAAAGCCAATCGCTATCCCAACAAGAAGCATCAACACCACAATCAGGAACAGCCCACCAAACACATAATATGTTGTCATCGCATGACCTGCCTCTCGTCTAGCAGCACTAGCAGTGTTAGCAGTCTCCATCGAATGGTGATACATGATTTCCATCCCTGTCATCACTTCGTTCAATACCTTCTGTTGCCCGGCTATTAAAGCGAGGCTGTGGTGCAGATCTGCTGCCATCGAATACATCCTTCGGGACTCCTCCAGGGTCATTCCTAGCTGCCTGACATGTATCCCTATGACTCGTTGTGGTGGCGGTGCTCTCGGTCCTGCAATGTTGGGTCCTGCTCCGCTAGGTCCTGTCGTGCCATGTCCTGCTGTGCTGGTGGGTATCCTTCCTGGAATGGGAACAATCTTCCTCGCCGTCCTCCGAATGCGAAGTCCATAAAGCGGTGGCTGTGGCAACACCGATGTAGGTGATGCCTCGCGTCGTTTACTCGGGGCGTTGTCATTGTTGATCTCCACCGAGTTCCCAGTATCTTCTGTATCCTCTGATGGGTCTTCTTCTATCGAGGCGGGGGGATTACGTCGAGGGATAATAATGACGTAGCCGGACTCATCGGCTGAGATGGTAGCGCGGGAAGATGACGATATTGACATAGTGGACTGTGACATAGTTTCAATGAGATATGAAATAAATGACAATGTATGCCTATAATATGCAATGCTTACACACACCAAAATTAACCTTTTGAATTTTTGAAATAAAGTTTTCTCAAATAATTTTGTTGAGCATATTCCCATTATAATTAGCTCAGGCTTTGTATAAATTTTCCTTAATTAAACATAGGTGATCAGGCTATGTTTAATCGAGGTCCAATAACACAACTCCCGACCTAATTATACTAGTAATATGTTTGATGTAAAAAGAATTTCTTTGTAAGTTTTAGTTATAGGTTGTGTTTTCTTAAAGAAAAACCGATGTTCTCTATAACTTTAGCTCTGATACCACTTCTGTCACACCCTTCTAAAGCGGAAACGCAAGGTATGACAGCGATAACGGTTTCATTGCAAAAGATAAAGATACATCACCATAGTAGTATTTAAAGTTTACAACCCATAGCTTCAAAAGAAACAAAATACAAGTTTTTCAAAATAACATTGTTCAAAATATAACTTCATAATAGCTTCAACACGATGCAGCATGCTCTATGATGATGAATCTTTACATCCACTTACTAATTATTTCCTGAAAAAGCATGTAAAACGAGCATCAACTATGAAAATAGTTGGTGAGTTCACAAGTTTATAAAATCGAGCGTACAACAAGGCTTTTCGTAAATACAAGTACATTACTTTAATGATAAACAAGTTGATTGCTATTAAGGAATACAAGTTTATTGCTATAACGAGAAACGAGTTTGTATGTGTATGAGCAAACAATGAGTCTCAACCAAACCTATGACTGAAGTCCTATTGATATCTATGCTTATCGTTCCATAGATGAATATGGTATCATGCACTCCAGCGATTCAGGTGAATGAGGAGTTGTCAATTCCTAATAGCGTTATCCCTAATGACCATTGGCTCAAAGAGTTAACGGTTAGAGATAAGGGAAGGGCCTTAGTACGATAAGTTCTCATGTTCCGTGTTGCATAGACATACATAAAGAAACATAGCAATACAATAGCAATCATGTTTGATACAATTCAATTTAAATACAACATGCAAATAGTAGTTTTTCTGGACATGCTTTTCCACCCCAAAACATAAAACCGAAAATAGGGGAGTGCGTGAATACTCACGATGTTTCGTGTAGGCACAAGCGGTACTTCGGGATGCACCAACGTCTTACTACCGGGATCCTACGACATCAAACACACACACTAGTGAGTTTCCATGTCGATATCTAATGCTAATATACTAAACTCTACATATAGGGAAATGCCAATTTATGTTTTAATATTGGATTTTATATCAATTGGTTACACTTTTTCTGAAATATTGAATTTTACAAGTCGTGTGATTAATTACAAATTTGGAATATTAATTTTCCAAATTTTTAAGTCTCTATAACAACATAAATTCACGAAAAATAGCATTCGAGGGATAAAAATTCTCAAACTTTTTATTTAACTGATATTACACAATACAAGGCTGGGAAAAATATAAAAATGGATTTTCAAGCTGTTTAATTATATTTTATGATTTATGGGCATTTATTCCAATAACAATTGAAATAAATAGAAAACAGTTTCCAAAATTAGTCAAACTTTTTATTTAATTGTTATTATACATAACTAGACTGGGAAAAATATAAAAGATATTTTTCAGTGGGTATTTCTATTTTTCCTTGTTTTATTCCTTTAAATAGTCATTAATTAAAGAAATAATATTAAACAGTTAAAATAAATCACCATAAATTTTTGTAACATCATTTACAGTACCAATAACCTGGGAAAAATATCAAAAGTTGTTTCCATAATGTATAAACTGGTTTTGGGTATTTATGTGTATTTAAGTGTATTTTAGTGCAATTAACTTTAGAAAATAAGAGAAAAATAGTTTACTATAGAGAAAAATCCTCAAAATTGTTAGGTAACCTCCTACTGTATAATATGATATCCTGGTAAATTTTCATGAATTTTGGATAATCAGAACTATTTTTCCAATTTTTAGACCATTATAATTACCAAAAACTGGGAAAAATAGCTAGACATGATGAAAAATCTTGAAATTATTTTCTGGAGTCACCCATCACAGTTAAGGTATGCGAAAATTGTTAGATACAATTTTCACATCCTCTAAAGTGGTTTTGTAATTTATCATGCCCTAAACAAAATAAAATTAGAAATCATATGAAACAGTAACAAAAATTGCTGACATTTGGTGACGGGTCATTATTCCCCGTAAGGATCATCCACGAATTTATTTAGGATTTATTGACCTCCGGAAGTATTTTATATGATTTATGTCCTTGGTTTTAGCAATAATTCTAATAAATCAAAGAAATAACAAAAGCTCTTGAAATTTTCCAGATTATCTCATGCATGCAAGGGCTTTCAAAAGGAAAAATGTTAAGAATGTATTCAGAAGAGAAATGAGGGTAATGATTCCAAACAATTTAAGAAAAGTTGCATGCAATAATGCATGAAGTGTAAATGTAGCTGAAGTTCATGAATTTGTGTAGCCCATTCAGTGAGGTGTTAAGCCATGAAATTTCAACCATCATTCACTAGATATGTTAAGTTTCTAAGGTATTTTTCCTCAGATTTATGGTTGGGTTTAAGGCCATTGTTTAAGCAAGATCAAAATAGTGATCACAGAAAAAGAGCTGTATGCGCAACCTTTTTGTAAAATCGACCGAAAATTGGATATTTAATATTTTACAGTGATACCAGTTGGGTTTGAAAGTTAACTCGTGGATCTAACCAATACAAAAATAATATCATGATTTGGTTAAGAAATGACTGAGTTATGGCCTTTCAATGTCGAACAAAGTAATCTGGCAGATTGCATGTTTGTTTATGTGCATTATTAGGGTATTTCAACAAGAACATCATGCATGCCTTTGGTAAGATCCGATTTCTAACACATGCATGGAATGAATGAGCATCCAAGATGTACTAGAAATGGTTTAAATGCTTTTGGTCATGCATGAACATAAAATAAATGGAGAAGAACATGAAATATTAGATTTTGATGTCACATGATCATATGTGCATCTTTTTCACTCCTTGCATGGGCTTGATCCCGGATTTTCACCATTTCAAACACATGCATTGTGTTATGTTGAGAATCTACAAACCACAAGGGGAGAATAAAGATTTCTAGCCATGGAAAGGCATAGAATCCGAAAAGTAGAGAAGATTAAGAAGAAAAAGAAGTTTAACCATGAAACTATGGAAGAAGATGTTGTTGTTTACCTTGGTTTTGACCTTAAGAGAAGTAAGAACACTTCAAGGTCTTCAAAGTCTTGAAATTTGGCAGAGAAATGAGAGAAATTCGTGAGTTTAGAGAGAGAGAGAGAGAGAGAGAGAGAAAGAGAGAGAGAGAGAGAGGAAGAGAGTGAAGTGTGTAAAGGGTGGAGTGTAAGAGAGTGAAGAGAGAAGAGGTAGAGTGACGGAATGAGCTTAATGATTGAGTTTTGGGAAGAAAGAGGGCATGGGGAGGGGAGAATGGCCAGATTTTTGAGTGGATTAGGGCCTTCTCTCTCCTCAATTCAAATTTTATAAAAATCCCTCCTTAATTTTTATTAAACCCAAGAATTTGTATAAAATTTCTTCTTTATATAGTTCTTGATTTATTTAAAAATCTTTGTATTTAACCAATAGTTTATGATTAACACTTGATAATTTAATTTCTATTTCATTGATTATAATTCATAACTTGATTAATAAAAATTTGATATTAGGAAGTTTATAGCCAAATTTTATAAAGTTTTTAAGCTTTATAATTTATAAGTTTGGATTTTTGGCTCTTTAGGGTTTTTGGAATATTGTTTGATGTTCATCATCATAATGAAGTGTAATTAGAATATTTTAATTTATTTTTTTAGGGTTTTATACCCTTTTTCAATTATAATTAAGCTTGAAAGCTTCATTCAAATTATCGCATTGGCATTTCCTATTGTAGTTAAGCAACTTACAACAATCGTAAGTGTCAAGTATATTAGTCCTAGATCTTAGTTGGATCCTAGTTTATGCAAGATTTTGACCTAATCTATACTACTAGGCCATGACGTGTTATGCATGAATGGTTTTTATAAAGATGCATGAGTCCGAGAATGACCTGAATTGACAGTTGTCACAGAATATCCCATAGAATTATGGTCTGGAAAGGCGTATGTGATATACGTGGTATTTTGGGGAACTCACTAAGCATTTATGGTTACCATTTGCGTGTTCCGTGTTACAGCTACCAGTGATGATCGCGGGAAGGCGTCGGCATGATCAGTACACACTTGCAGTGAAGATGTTTTGAGATTTGGGGATTGTGATTTGTACTTATGTTCAGTGAAAAACCAATGATACACGTTTTTGAGAATATGTGATTGGAGTATTTTTATTAATTTGAAATGAGAAATAGTTTTGAACTTTCATGATGTTACACAAGGCTTAGTACACCTAATCACTTCTTCTCTCTCTCTCTCTCTCTTTTGCTGAGGCCATTTCGCATCCCGAGACCGACGATCGCGAACCGCTGACCGTTTTACAGTTACATTCTTTCAAAGCACGATATTAAAGTGAGTATCACGGCCCCACTTTTTAATATTTTTTTTTTGGGGGGGGGGGAGTTCATGTTAAATATTATATATACGTTAATATTATGTCTATATGATAGTATATTAGCATCAAGGTAGATATTTATATTAACCAGGATATAATTGCTTAAATATAATATTTTGAATATATACAACTATTATCAACTTGTTAGCATGTTATTATACTAATGTAGCTCTTTAGTTACACTTAGGATTCAATATATATGTTATGTGCGATATAGTTCCAAAGTTATATTTGGAAGTTCTTTATGTTAATTTATAAAGTATGTTTTTATTATTTTTTTATGTCAAGATAAAACTTGGTATGCTATATGTTGTTATTGTTAGTTTTATGAAAAGATAAAACTTTGTATGTTAATATGTTATTGCTGGTTTTATGATAAAACCTGGTTTTTCCAGAAGTTATAGCAGTTGTACTACCTAAAGTAATATGAACTTGGCAGTAATGTTTAGAAGCATAGTCTAATAACTTAGGGTTTTAGACATGAAAATGCTTTTGTTGTTAGAGCTATAGGAAGCCGTTGAAGTCTACATGAGTAATTGTATTCATCAACTAAGATTGGACATCTTACCAAAAATGCTCTAAACTTTAACCGTTAATCCCGTGTGAGGGAGGAAGTCATGTATAATTAGTATACGTGTTGACATCCCCACTCGTGGTTGCTAGCTACAATCAAATATAAGCGAGTGACGAACTATCCTTTTATTTGTTATTTATTCCTTCGTCGATGAAGCGTGTGGTGTTCCTCATGGAAATCATAATTGGGTTGTCGTCATGAAAATTATGAGTGGGTTGTCCTCATGGAAATCATGAGTGGGTTTTATCAGAGGTATTATATTATAGCAGAGGTTACAGGCTCATTGTAGCAAATTGTTAGAAGCAGTATACTTTATCGATATCCAAGTATGAACGTTAAGTATAAGTTTCCCAAGGACTTATACTTTAAGTATAAAAATTTGGTAGGTATATTACTTGTGTAATAAGTAGACCACCATACCTATTCTACTTACTCATATAGAATAGAAATAGATTTATATGTACAGGTTTTGCTCGTATAGAATTGAAATAAGATTGATACGTAGCAACTTAGTTTGTATGGAATTACAAACATTTATATTTATAATATATAAGACTTATAGGTATATTCTTATTTGGTAAGTATACCATTATACCTAGGATATATATGCTAAATGTTTGAGAGTCAAAATGATACTTTTAAAAATATATTTTTTGAACTTGAGAAGAAGTGTTATTTTATATGGATTCAAAACTTGTGAATTCACCAACTTTATGTTGACGTATTTTAAAATGTATGTGTTTTTAGGAAGTTGATAAGTATGATACAACAAATGGCGTTACACCGACCGGTATTTCCGCCGACAGTCGGGGTGTGATAGATTGGTATCAGAGCTATTGACAATAGTGAATTAGGACATTCTTAGGAAAGCACGACTGTATTCTAGGGATTAATCTTTAGGTTTAGGTATATCCCTTAACCTTCAAAAAAAGTATTAGAAAATATACTACTTAAGGACTACTTACAGGAGCGGTGACAGGATAGACATGTCGCTTGGGTTGCTGGATTTCAGAATGGCTATATGTTAAAATGATCCTGCCCACCGACTGTCCTGAATGGCCGATGCCTTATCAGCTAAACCTGAAGTAACAAACAATAATTAATAATACACGTGAATACAACAAATACAAAGATATAAAGTTATGTACGAACTCAATACCACGATGAGAACACATGTATAAACCAAAAATATAGAAAACCCAAACCCTCGAAAAGAATTCAACGCAATGTTTTAGGTCAAAGCTACTTAGTCGAGTTTTATTGTACATGGGACGTACCACAACTAAAAATAGACTGATCAGCTATGTTTAATTATGGTTAGACCAATGCACAACTAAAACTGGATACGGTGTTTGATAGACTAAAACACCTGAAGACTCTAGAAGATTAAAGATAGATCTCGGATCAGGATACCATCAACTCGGAGCACACGAAGACGATGTTTCGAAAACAACATTTAGGACTCAGTATGGTTATTATGAGTTCTTAGTTATGCCTTTCGATTGACCAACGCTCCAACAATGTTCAAGGACATCATGAATAGTGTTTGCAAACCGTACTTGGATAAATTCGTGATAGTAGTTCTCAATGATATATTTATATATTCATGAACCAAGGAAGAACACGGTCAACATTTGAAAATAATCTTGGAACTACTAAGAAAAGAGAAGTTGTACGCCAAATTTTCCAAACGTGAGTTTTGGATTAGAGAAGTACAATTCTTAGAACATGTAGTTAGTAACAAAGGGATTCATGTCCAGCCCTCCAAGATTTAAGCAATTAAGAATTAGGAAGCACCAAAGACGCCAACAGAAGTGCGTAACTTCTTAGGACTTGCAGGCTATTACCGTAGATTCAAAGACAATTTATTTGAGGTAGCCAAGCCACTTAGAACACTAACACAGAAAGATATCAAGCTCAACACAGAAGAAAAACAACAAGTTTCTTCCCAAAAACTAAAACAAATGTTGTGTAGTACACCAATCCTATCCCTTCCAAATGGGAGAAAAGATTTCGTCGTATATTGTGATGCATTAAATCAGGGATTGGGATGTGTGTTGATGCAAAGAGGAAAATTTATCGCCTACCCATCATGACAACTTAAGGTGCATGAGAATAATTACACTACCCATGACCTTAAATTAGGAGATGTAGTTTTTTCACTGAGAAGTTGGAGACACACAATTAGCTAGAGAACGTATAGGTGATACCTTATGTGCCGAGCCAGAAATAATCCACGAGAGAACTCAAAACATCGTGCAAATTAAGGATCAATTAAAGGCAACACATGATCATCAAAAGAGTTATGCTGATGTAAGACGTAATCCTTTTGATTTCCAAGTTCGAGATAGAGTAATGTTAAAGGTCTCTCCTTGGAAAGTTGTAATTCGATTCGGGAAATGAGGCAAACTAAACCCATGCTATATAGAGCCTTTTGAAATTCTAGCAAGAATTGGTTTTATCGCATACCAACTCAAGTTACCTCAAGCGCTAAGCAATGTACACGATGTTTTTCATGTGTCAAATCTCAAAAGTCGTCTATCCAATGACACTCTTGTTGTACCTCTCACTGAGATACAAGTCAATACCAAACTCAACATTGTAGGAGAACGTGTCAAAATCATGGATCAAGAAGCCAAACGATTAAAACAAAGTCGTATTCCCATAGTGAAAGTTCGATCGAACTCTTTACGAGCACCTGAATTTACTTGGAACGAAAAGATCAGATCAATGAAAAATACCCTAACTATTTAACAAAACCCCATCCATAAGATAAATTTTGGGAAAAAATT
The DNA here is from genome assembly GCF_052625555.1 of Lactuca saligna. Taxonomy (NCBI): domain Eukaryota; kingdom Viridiplantae; phylum Streptophyta; class Magnoliopsida; order Asterales; family Asteraceae; genus Lactuca; species Lactuca saligna. The sequence continues at coordinate 173,536,489 of NC_136417.1, read as the reverse complement.
ATTCTAACGGGGGAGAATGTAACACCAGTCAAAATAGGTTAATAAACAATCACATACGATTATGTCAATCATGTATTGTGATTATGTCAAATAAGTAATATAATAAACTTATTACGTAGTTCACAATAAATTCTAATACATGTATGAATTTTAATGATACAACAAAAAGTATACGTCAATACGATTCCAAAAATATAGAGAATGTCTAAATCTGACTTCGCGTGAAGAAGTTATGATAAACCGAACACTATAAATCTCTATAATAAGTGGAATTTATAATAGACTTAGAATTAGCTATTTGAGTCTAAAATATAGTTGTAGTGCTCGTAAATATATAACGAATGTCAAAAACAGAGTTCGTATGTAAAAGTTACAACCTTCTGAAGATACAGTTGTCAAAAACCCTAATCTAACTGACTCCACGACGTGAGCCTAAAAACTCACGACGTGAGGAGTAAAGACGCCACATTTCGAAGCTACAAGGCAACAGAACAAAGTGAGAGGGCCAAAATCAACCTATAAATAGCCATTTCGACCCCAAGAGTTAGTACGCCTAATCACTTCTTCTCTCTCTCTCTCTCTTGTGTGATGAGGCCATTTCGCATCCCGAGACCGACGATCGCAAACCGCTGACCATTTTACAATTAGATTCTTTCAAAGCACGATATTAAATTGAGTATCACAGCCCCACTTTTTAATATTTTCGGGGGGAAAACGCATGCTAAATATTATATATACGTTAATATTATGTCAATATGATAGTATACTAGTATCAACGTAGATATTTATATTAACCAGGATATAGTTGTTTAAATATAATATTTTGAATATACACAACTATTATCAACTACTTAGCATGTTATTATAATAATGTAGATATTGAGTTATACTTAGGATTCAGTATATATGTTATATGGGATAGAATTCCGAAGTTATATTTGGAAGTTCTATATGTTAATTTATAAAGTATGTTATTATTATTGGTTTTATGTCAAGATAAAACTTAGTATGCTATATGTTGTTATTTTTAGTTTTATGACAAGATAAAACTTGGTATGTTATACGTTATTGTTGGTTTTATGATAAAACCTGGTTTTTCCTCAAGTTATAGCAGTTGTACTACCTAAAGTAATATGAACTTAGGAGTAGTGTTTAGAAGCATAGTCTAATAACTTAGGGTTTTAGACACGAAAATGCTTTTGTTGTTAGAGCTATAGGAAGCCGTTGAAGTCTACATGAGTAATTGTATTCATCAACTAAGATTGGACATCTTAGCAGAAATGATCTAAACTTTAACCGTTAATCCTGTGTGAGGGAGGAAGTCATGTATAATTAGTATACGTGTTGACATCCCCACTCGTGGTTGCTAGCTACAATCAAATATAAGCGAGTGACGAACTATCCTTTTATTTTTTATTTATTCCTTCGTCGATGAAGCGTGTGGTGTTCCTCATGGAAATCATAATTGGGTTGTCGTCATGAAAATTATGAGTGGGTTGTCCTCATGGAAATCATGAGTGGGTTTTATCAGAGGTATTATATTATAGCAGAGGTTACAGGCTCATTGTAGCAAATTGTTAGAAGCATTATACTTTATCGATATCCAAGTATGAATGTTAAGTATAAGTTTCCGAAGGACTTATACTTGTATATTAAGTAGACCACTATACCTATTCTACTTACTCGTATAGAATAGAAATAGATTTATATGTAGCGGTTTTGCTCGTATAGAATTGAAATAAGATTTATACGTAGCAACTTATTTTGTATGGAATTACAAAAATTTATATTTACTTATTTTGTAAGTAAGCCATTATACCTAGGATATATATACTAAATGTTTGAGAGTCAAAATGATATTTTAAAAATATATTTTTTGAACTCGAGAAGAAGTGTTATTTTATATGGAGTCAAAACTTGTGAATTCACCAACTTTATATTGACATATTTTAAAATGCATGTGTTTTCTGGAAGTTGATAACTTTGATACAAGAAGTGATGTTACAACACCCATTGTTTTCGCCGACAGCCAGGGTGTGACAATAGTCTTTCACCCTTTCCGATAGTGAAGTAAGAGGTTAGCCTAAATTTGTGAGAGTTGTGATTATAAAGTATTAATTAGAGATGATTATATTATGTAGGTGGAGTCTAAACTGGTCATAGAGTACTATATCAACTTGCTTACTTATGAGGTGAGTTTTCTCGCTATACTTACCTTAGCGGTAATACTGTATGACCGGAGGGTCTTATTTGAGTTTTGATTGGAGGTTCCTATGTGCTTATACTAATTGGAAACCCTCCCATGACATCTGAAACCAAACAGGAACCCTCAAACCGAAGAAGGACGGAACCCTTTGTCGTTGCAGTATCAACTCTGATTCTCCAGAACTTGGAGACTGTAATGGTTTATCCCGACAGATTGCTCATGCAGAATAGCACCATGTTAATCGTTGACCGAATAACGGACCGATAAAAACACTTCCAACTTTGATTATCATGTTGCGACTAATGAAAACAAGTCATTGGCCATAATTTCCTACTGATCACTCATGTCAGACATACTAGTCGATCCAAATCGCAACTCAAAAAGGAACGGAGGGGTCACATCTCACCAAGGACCAACCACTGGCATTGAAATCAGAACCAATCTAAAGAATGAATTTCAATATTCTGCCCTTATACAATAGAAGAATGACCATGCCTGGTTAGAAATATCCTCTGATATCCATAACCATAAGCCCCAACTTCCCTTTAAATGTTCCTACCAACAATGAGTACCAGGTCAGCTCTCGACCTAATAGTTGAACCTCCAAGGCTACCCTAACACATCCGGCACTACGACTTCATAGTCGTTCTATCCAACTAAGCTTTCTCAACCAATCTCACTAGAATCACAATCACCAAGTTTTCTTTACCCCAAGTGATTACTACAAACAATTTTAAGTCGCATCTTACCTCCAACCTCTGCCATCTACTACTTGCTAATTCATGCGTGTCGTGGTTCTCCTCATACCAACGAACCGATACACCTAGGTCTAACACATCATAGTGGAAACACCCCCAATCACAATGAAATCCATTTTAAACTTCAAAAATTCTCAACATGTACGTCCTCTATGCAGATAGAGCCAACTCAAACACAAGAGTCTGGTCCGACATAGAATTTGAACCACTCGTATCAGATATGATTCTCAACTCATGACCCGAGATCCACAAATCTACGCATATATTACTCCTCCCATCCTTTAGATTTGCGACAACCCCTCCCTTAATCAAGATAATACTGTTTCCGACCATCGCGGAGAACCCAGTCTCGCCCGAGGTCCGGCTACTAAGTTCCCAAGGACTCAACAGGCAAGGCCACCTAGGCCTAAGAACCTCTCTGTGTCACACCCTGAACGGTGAACGCTACGACTTCTCATGGTTGTATGATACTCTCCCTCGCTGACTCGTGAATGCTATGGCTCCCTACAGTCATATGATACTCTCTCTCTCTCTTTCTCTCTCTCTCTCTCTCTCTCTCTCTGACTTGTGAATGCTATGGCTCCCAGCAGTCTTATGATAATCTCTCACTGACTCGTGTATGCTACGGCTCCCCACTGTCTTATTATACTCTCACTCTCTCTCTCTCTCTCTCACTGACTCGTGAATGATATGGCTCCCTGCAATCTTATAGTACTCTCTCACTTCATCGTGTATGCTACGGCTCCCCGTAGTCTTATGATACTCTCTCTCACTGACTCATGAATATTATGGCTCCTCAGAATCTTATGATACTCTCTCATTGATGTGTGTATGCTACAGCTCCCCTTAGTCTTAAGATACTCTCTCTCACTGACTCATGAATGCTACAGCTCTCCGTACTCTTACATCACACTCTCACTCGCCATGGGCTCATCCCACAGTTTTCTCTGACAGTCCTACGTGATTACTCCCACCCAGATCCACTTACTCTCTTATCAACCCACAATCTCCTCATCAAGTCATCACGACACTGAGTTCACTAACTCATGTTTTGCGGTCCAACATAGATAGGTGCACACACCTCCCTAGATTATGCATCACTACTCTTAACGAAAATTCTTGTAGACAAGGCACTTTCCCTCTATATAGTTTACACCCTTGGTCAATCCTATTCTGGTGACAATTAACTTACGGTTTCACATCTAGAAATATAGTTGCTTGATATTCCACTTGATGTCTGACAAGCCCAAGTCTCACAGTAATCCAACAATTTAGGGAATCATACTCGGATACCTCGATACAACGTCACAGATCTCATGAAGTCTTCCCATAACCATTGATCTTGCACTCACAACATCATACTCGGATACCTCAATACACCATCACAAAATCACACTTTGTCTTGCCACGACCACCGATCTTCCTCTCACACAGCTCGAAACCTTGAAATACTCCAACTTACAATTTGAAGCACATATGAATCGTCAATGACTGAGAACACGTTGACGACAATCCGAAACCCCATCCTCTACTGATCAAAACACATGCAAAACTACTCATACTGACCTTAATATGATTGACAAATCAACTAAATCCCTTCCCGGAGTACATATATCAATCTATATGTCAAACTATCAATCTTTCGGTAATCAAAGTAATCTTTCGGTAATCAAATCTTGACCTCAGCAACCCAACCGCCTCGAAATGCAAAAATGTCACACCCAAAGAATCGTGCACCATAATCAGATTTCTGCCTAACAACCACCTGCCATGACGATACTCATTCTCTTCTGAGCATATGCACATGCATCATCCTGCTCTGTACATTGCCTTAACTACCGCATGACCCTAGTATCATATATTGGACAACAGATTCGCATAACCCAAACTTCTGTACCACATCAGATTGACGGTTCTCCCCACAAAAAACCCAGTTTTTCCCCACTTAGGGCTTGAACCATCGTCCATTGACATACCAATAAACCACACTACAGACTGGCTCACCAGATGTACCATTCCTGACTCATGGAACATACACGCAGCTCTCGATGACCTTCCAGATAACGAACCAATAACTCTAAGTATCCTGAATCTCAGATGAAAACCTCGGAATCCTCCCAATGTAACTGCCTCTAGTCACCCCAAAATCTCATTCCGACACTTCACCAGACATATCGACTGCCCGAATTGGTTACGACTCTCAACCTGAAAATAATGAACTGACATACACACCACATCTCTGATTCCTCAGCCAACACTCCATTATGTGAATTATCATAGAAGCAAGAGACCTCACTCTTACAGTCGATATACAATGTAAACAAAGACGGCCACCATCTCGATATACTCCTCTTGATTACCTGGAACTACTGCTAAAATATGCCTTACTATACTCAACTAAGACATATCCTTGTCCTCATCCATCTCAGTCCCCACTGATGACTCTCTTAGGGTATAAGAAATACCTCGCATCAAACATACTAAAAATATTGTAGTGAAAATATCGCAACCATATGCTAACCTACGGGGTTTACCTCTAAAATCTTAAACTGGGAGTTCATTATCTCTTTTTCTGTACACGGGAAGCGGAAATAGTGTAATTCTCATCACAGAAAGTGACATCTCAACCCTTGGCCGATTACTCAACCCAGACTGCAATCCTCCACAAAGCATCATCTCTACTTTTCCTTGAGTACTGTGACTCCAACTGGTACCTCACTAGTCCAATCCCTCGGAATCTAAACTCAATTCTCCTCGCAATGTATACTCCATTGAAGCTCGACCGACATGGCCCTTTGGCCCCATAATCTACCATATCCACTCTCAGTCTGAACAACCATAGTGGGATAACTGGTAAAGACAGAAGCACACTCTGCTACGAATCATGGTACCCAAACCATGTTATCTCCCCTAAATCTGCTACTTAGAACCTATGGATTTCTCCTTATTTTGAGTATGGTTCCTCTACTTTCAATAGTACGGGCCCATACTACTATCCACATCTACCCATACTTTCCGCATGGATCATCCCAAATTTTCTATGTAGCTGCTCATTCTTCTCGATCCACCAATCCCATTACATATGCTCTCTCTCCATCGAATACTCACCTTTAAACAGCGCACTCGTCGGACTAAAATTACTCCCTAGGCTCTCCTAGGTTCTCACACCTCTCCGCCATCAGCTGCTAAAGAACTCCTCCTAATGTCAATTAGCCACTCTAGCTAACTCACATCACTCGTGAGTTCCACAAAGCATAAAGCAAGCAGCATTCGGGCACGGAGTAACCTTCACCAACACATAAACCCATTCTATCATACAACTACACTTGCTCTATTCACAACTCAAAAGGCATCACAGAACTCAAGCAATCCTACCTCTCATGGGTATCTAACTACTTTCTCAGTAGATTCCTCGAATGCACATCTAGGTATCTCTCCTAGATTACTCCTCAACTCAAATCTCTCTCAAAAAGATTCCTGCTAGGTACTCATACTCAGCACATACACAGTGGAATATAGCAGATAATATCAATCAAAACATCCCTTAGGCTAAGGCATCATGAATCAGGCAACTCTAGCTCTAAATTCCTGAAATACCTAGCATATCCTCTAGCATGCAGCTCTAATATATCATAAGTATCTCATAATATAAACAAGTAATGGTATTTTGGGAAATCACCGTTCGTGCTCTAGCTGATTCTACACACTGCTCCATCTCGTTTTTTCTTAAAAGCTCCTACTTATTTTAGAAAAATCATTTATTTTTAGAAAATTTTCCCAAATCCTCAATTTGAGTCCAGATGTACCCGAGAGTACATCCGAATCCCTGAAACCAGGGCTCTGATAACAACTTGTAACACTTTGAATTTTCAAACAAATTTTTCATTTTAAAAACAACATAAAACACAATCTCACATTTATCAAAAACCCAATGTATAAGTTGTTCAATACACAAGACAACAAAATGTTTGATAATATCCTAGAATCCACAAAAACATAATATCTAGTTTGTGTGTACAATTATGCCGACGCCTTCTCGCGATCTTGAGATGTACCTGAAACACATTTTACACAAACATTGTAAGCACAAAGCTTAGTGAGTTCCCCAAAATACCACATACACATATAATAGGCCTTTCATAGTTATATCTCGGCATGCACCCTCCGGTCATGCATATTAGTGAAGACCTTCCAGTCTCATGGCTCGGTATGGGCCCTCCGATCATGTGTCTCGGTGAAGACCCTCCAGTCTTACAACTCGGGATGGACCCTCCAGTCTTGTATCTCAGTGAAGACCCTTTAGTCTCACTACTCGAGTTGGACCCTCCAGTCTGGTATCTCAGTTTGGACCCTCTGGTCCTAACTTAGTAAGGCACAGAATAATATAAAACTTAAATCACAAAGAAAAAATGCATAATATTACATAACTCATTATGAGCACATAAGAGCCTCCGGTCAATAACTCAGATAAGACCCTCCGGTCACACAGTACTACCACTCAGGTAAGTAGTGAGAAGACTCACCTTGCCTACTACAGCAATATATCCCACACTTGAACTACTGGTCTTGACTCTACCTCTACATGACCTCCAAAATCCACAACTTGACCAAAACCCTAAAGTCAACAGAAGTCAACAGTTAACGCTGGTCCAACATGTCAAGTGCAACTCATGAACTTGTCGACTTCCTCAGTGGTCAGTAAATCACGTAAACCCAACTCAATTCGCCGAGTTACTAGCCAACTCGTTGAGTCCATGCAGAGTCCAGAAGATCAGGTAAAACCCTAGCCACTCGTCAAGTTATTCCACCAACTCATCGAGTTTACTCAGAATCCAAAACGGGAAAACACGAATCAACTTGTCGAGTGGACGCCTAACTCATCGAGTTCTTCAGCCATTACATATTAAACTCATTCCAGTCGATTCCAATGCTCCAAACTCCAGATCCAACCTCCTTAGATGAAGTTTCTACGTAAGGTTTCTAACTTTATGATCATGTGATGCCTCACAAGGCTAAAACACCCAATACTAAGCTCAAGAAATGGTTTAGGACATGAAGACGGGTCTAAGCTTCATATAGCATGAGGATTTAGGCCTAAAGGGCCTATTAGTGTCCATATCTTAGGTCTCATCTCCATAGCATGCTTACAACCATTAATGACTCAAAGAGAAGCTAGAAAGAGTCATAAATTCTCTAATGGAGAGATCTAACAAACAAGTGATCAAGGTAATAACTTTTTACCTTCAAATGACTGCTACCACTCGTCGAGTTTAGTCCTCCGACTCGACGAGTAGACTTCATATTCCACGCGTTCTGTTCAACTCCTACACGACGAGTTGGGACCAATCAACTTGTCGAGTGGGTCCTGTAATGTAAATATAATTCTTAAATACCAGCTCCAGGAAATCAGGGTGTTACAATTTTACCCCTAACCTAGCCTTGTCAAAATCCATGACCCAAACTACAATTTGAAAGACCCAAGGGCCCACTAATCAACTAATGGCCCAATCTTCCAAATTAGGCCCAAAACCCATACATGGCCTTGCCTTAAGGTCCAACCATTCTTTCTAGTCTAAACAATTTGTATCCCAATTGGCCTATTAAAACTCAAGCCCAAAATACCAGAAACTACTAGATCCATATGCCAACTAATGGGCCAAATTTCCAAATTAGGCCCAACCCCATATGGGTCTTATGCTACGCCCATAATTCCCTTAATGACAATTCATACTACCTCAGGTACCCCTTGGGATAAATTTATTCAAAGATGTAAATCGAAAGTCAAAGTCAATGGTCCAAATTGACCCAACTCATCGAGTTGTCCTTCAACTCATCAATTTTCTCCATCAACTGCACAGATCGGGAAAAAACAAGTCAACTCACCGAGTTGACCAACAAACATGCTGAGTTCTCTTAAGAACCAACAACTTAATGCATTAAGCTACCTTCATTGGATCCAAGAGCTCCAAAGCTCAGATCTCAACGAAAATGAAATCAAGAAGGGTAAAGTTTCCAACTTTACCCCTAGGAACCACCTAAATGGGTCCAAACCCAAACCCTAGACTTAAAAGAGTGAGGGCTTAATCATCAAAGACAAAACCCCAAAACACATATATAACCCCAACAGGCTAGATGGCCAAGTAAAGCTTCCAACTTTATGCTTAAGCATGACTAGGAGGATCTCAAAAGCTCAAAAAGGGATAAATGAAAGACTTAATGAATGCATGAAGCTCTTAAATCCATAAAGTTGGAACCTCTATGCCAAAAGATCTCATGTAGACCTTTGATCTGAAAGAATAATCATTTGGGACGTCCTAGTCCCCCAGCATCTGGCCAACCATGGCTAAAAAGCATAAACTCTAACCCAAGAAGAGAACTAAGCAACTAATAAGCAAGGTGAGAACCTGATACCTCAGCAACTTGGCAGATGAGATAGAGATGCTAGATCCATGACTTCTTCAATCCAAGCAACTCCTAATTCCTTAGCTCCTTCAACAACCCTAAATGAACTCTCAAGGCTCTCCCAAGCTCTCACACTCAACAATGGAAGATAAGGCTCGATGTTATGGTTTCTGGACAGAGGAGGATGGTAAGGAGCCCAGCTAAAGAACTTGAGGCCTTTAAATAGGGTGCACCACCCTAAAAATTAGGGTTTCTCAATCAGCATCCAACTCGATGAGTCCCTTCACCAACTCACTGATTTGGTCCATAAAAACGGGTGTCCCAAAAGTCTCCAACACGTTGAGTTCCCATCATAACTCGTCGTGTTGGTCCCTAGGAAAGGGGATATATTTCCACGATTAATCTTTTGGATTGTAGGTGTTAAAAGAGAAGAAAGGAATGGAGTGTAATTCACATATCCTATTTTATAATTTAGTCCCTTGCATCTCGTTGAGCAATACTCTGATGTCCTACCTGCTTGCTTTGATTTCACGCATGTACATCTTTGAACAAAATCATAAGGAAATCAACAATTGATTAAATTTTGGGATAGTTTATGCCAGAGAGACGTGAAAGAAGTTGAACAATTGAAACTATATTCATGTTAATTCACATCGATTGTAACTATAAAGGAATTTGAACAAGTGAAACTAGGAACCCTAAAAAGGTAACTTGCATTTTAGTTGATTGAATGTTCTGCGTTTGATGAATACCTAAATTATAAATCCTGGATGTAGTATGTAACTGCGAATAAGAATTGGTAGTTGATGTTGATTTGAGATACGGGAAGAAGGTGTGATGCCATATGGAGTTGCAAGCCTACAATCGATGCGATTGATATGTACTGGAATTCAGACTAAGGGCATTATTGTCCATTTATAAAGTTCTTTTAATTATAATAATTTAAAATTATGAAAAAAACTTACAAATCAATAAAAATTATCAGAAAAATAGATTTTGGTAAATAAGAAATTAAAAATATTTAAGAAGGGCAAATACGATATATAAAGTATAGGTTGGGTAAAGATGATATTTAGATGTTTAGGAGGGGCATATATGTAAGCACCCAATTTTTCAAAAGAAAATTTTCATTTTTGATTAACTAAAATACTTTCCACAAACCATGAAATCCCAAACACATTTTTTTTAAATTCATAACAAATATAATTTTATTTCCAATCATCTCAGTATCCCATAAAAACGCCTGAGAGAGTGTGCACGTCGCACCATAAATCCTTGCCCTTGCCCTTGGGCTCAGATGTACCTAAAACAAATTCACAATCTGTAAGCTAATGCGTAGTGAGTTTCCCAGAGCATACCCCACACACAATCCACATAACACATATCATATTAGCTATAAAAGCTACCCATATCACATAAGCCATGCATACAACATATAAGGAAGCCATGGAAACTCTCCGGGGACTTACACCTAGTGACAATGGAACCCCCACGTGGTCATACTACCTGCTATGGGAACCCCTACATAGTCTTCCTACCATAGGAACCCCCACATGCTCTTCCTGCCATGGGAACCCCCACATGCTATTCCTGCCATGGGAACCCCCACATGGTCTTCCTACCTAGAAAATATCATACAAACTAATCAATCAAATATACCAAGATGCCATGGAAACCCTCCAAGGTCTTATACCAAATGCCATGGGAACCCCCACGTGGTCGTAGTCTACTGCCAGGGGAAACCCCCTAGGTCCTCCATGCAAATGTCATACTAACATAACACATAATTAATTGACAATCCACATATCATAAAAATCGGCCAGCCTTGGTGACTTAGGCCCACTGGTATGGTGAGAAGACTCACTTCTCGAATGCTAAACTGATAAGCTAAGATCAGATACATCCCATGCACTGCTCCTCCTTAATTGCCTATAATCAACATGTAATTAACTTGTCACAATCCCATAAATACCCTCAAAATCAACCCTATTCAAAGTCAAGGTAAACACTCAAGTGAACTTCCATGTTGACCTCAACTCATCGAGTGCATCCTAGCAACTCATCGATTTCCTCCTGAGTCCATTCCACCGAATCCCTTGTCAACTCGCCGAGTCACCTAAGTGACTCGTCGAGTTTATCAAATGTCCAGAAAACTAAAAGTTCATGCAGACCAAAACCCTAATCCTTCACTACACTCAATTAGAAACTCAAAACCGGGCAAATGCTAACCCGACTCGTCGAGTCCACTAAGCGACCCAACAAGTTCATTCATCCACTTTTATGTCCATCCCTTTTCAGTGGGATCTAAGGTCCCAAAACTCTAGATACAACCTCCCCTAGTGTAGATATCAAGTAAAGTTGCAAACTTTACATTCATACAAGGCTTAACAAGGCTAAAACATCAAAACTAATCTTCCTACAAGGTTTTAGTGCATGGAAATGGTCTAAGTCGGATAAAGTGAGCAACTTTATGCCATTAGGGACCTAAGGAGGTCCAGATTTGGAACCATATCCTAGTTATAAGCCCATATCCGATTATGATCCTATTGTTGCACCCAAAACTGACCATATTTATGCCATTATGGACCTAAGCAGTTGGGGGCCGCCAAGCATCTAGGCGTTGATTAATCGGACGCCTAGACCAATTTTTACAAAATTTCCTAATAGTCTCCACTCGACGAGTCGGGGCTCTCCAGCTCGCCGAGTCCATGCACAAAATCCAAAAAAAAAATTAAATAATACCTAGAACAGAGGTTACAAATCTCCCCCACTTGAACTAGAATTCGTCCTTGAAGTCTGTTGGCCCAAATAAATCCGAGTAGTGGTCTCGCATCTTGTCCTCCGGCTCCCATGTCCATTCGGAGCCCCTACGGTGCTGCCATTGCACCTTTACCAACTTCACTTCCTTGTCCTGAAGAACCTTGAATTTCCTATCTAAGATCGCAATAGGGCTCTCAATGTGGTTCAGACTCTCATCCACCTAAATGTCGTCCACAGAAACTACTACGGCCTCGTTAGTGACACACTTCCGAAGTTGTGATACATGGAAGGTGTTGTGAATCTAGCTAACCTCATCTGGCAGATCCAAACAATAGGCCACCTTGCCTACTTGGGCTGATATCCTGAATGGGCCAAGATACTATGGGCCTAACTTTCCATTCTTTCGAAACCTGATGACTCCCTTCGATGGCGACACCTTTAGTAATACGAAGTCCCCAACTGGAACTCAAGATCCGATCATCGTCAATCAACATAGCGTTTCTAATGGCTATGTGCAACTTGTAGCCGGCCATCCACCTACTGAATCAGCTAGGTAGTATTGCGCACTACTTCAGTGCTCCCCATTAGTCGGTGCCCCACCTCGCCCCAACAAACCAGGGTCCTACATTTCCGACCATACAACATCTGAAACGGAGGTCGGTCAATACTAGCATGGTAACTATTGTTGTATGAAAACTCTACTAATGGGAGGTATCTATCCCAACTCCCTCCAAAATCCAACACGCATGCCCAAAACATATCATCAAGTGTCTGGATCATTCTCTCATTCTAGCCATCTGTTTGGGGGTGGTACGTCGTGCTAAAATGCAATTAAGTGCCAATATCCCCATGGAACCTCTTCAATAACCTAGATGTAAATCGAACATCTCTATCAGAGACTACTGATACAGGCATCCCGTGTCTAGACACCATCTCTTGTACATAAATATATGCCAGCTTCTCTATAGATATACTCTTAGAGATAGGAATAAAGTGTGCATTGTTCGTCAACCTATTCACAATCACCCATATGGAATCTACACCCCTCGTTTTCCTTGGCAACTTTGTGATGAAGTCCATAGTGATCACTTCCCACTTCCACTTGGGAATGGATAGCAGTTGAACCTTTCCATGAGGTCGCTAATGCTCAGCCTTGATCTTACTACAGGTCAAGCACCACTCCATGAACCAAGCAATCTCCCGCTTCATGTAGGGCCACCAGTAACTCATCCTCAAGCCCTATACATTTTTGTAGCCCCTGGATGTATCAAGTACTTGGACTTGTGTGCCTCCTCCAATATCTTTTGTCTCACTCCCCCAGTCACCGGTACCCACACCCGGTGACAATGTGTCAGATGACCTCAACTATCTAGAACAAACAAGGGATACTGACCCCGAATCCGCTCTATCTTCTAGTTCTATTTCCTCATACCCTTTATATGTTCCTCTTTGATCATATCCAACAATGGCGAGATCACCGTCACCCTCAAACAAACATTCCTAATCGAGGAATCGGCCACCTTGTCGCACAAAGCATCGGCCACAATGTTGGCTTTCCCTAGGTGGTACAAGATCTCACACTGATAGTCTTTTAGCATGTCTAAACACCTTCTATGTCGCATGTTAAGGTTCTGTTGATCCATTAAATACTTTAAACTCTTGGGATCAGTATGAATCGTGCATAGTACTCCATACAAGTAGTGCCTCCAAATCTTGAGGGCAAACACCACTGCCCCCAATTCCAGGTCGTGAGTGGGATAATTCTCCTCATGAGGCTTCAACTACCTCGAGGCGTAGGCTATCACATGCCCCCTCTGCATCAGTATCGCACCTAACCCTGAGATCGATGCATCACAGTACACTACCAAAACATTGAGTCCCTCAGGTAGTACGAGAATCGGAGCCTCGCATAATCTATGTCTCAGGGTCTCAAAAGCCAACTGTTGATCCAAGCCCCACCGAAATGTCGCATTCTTCTTGGTCAATCGGGTCAAAGGTACAAAAATCTTTGAGAAGTCCTAGATGAACCCAAAAATCTACGGATCTCAGATGCGTTCTTTGGTACTTCCGACCACATCACTGCCTCAACCTTCAATGGATCAACTGAAATGCCCTCATGGTTGATGATATGCCCCATAAACTATACCTCTCACAGCCAGAAATCATATTTGGAGAACTTGGAATAAATTCTCTCTGCCCTTAGTGTCTCCAATACCTCCCTCAGATGCTGCTGTTTGGTCTTAGAATAGACCAGAATATCATCAATAAAAATGATCACCGAACAATACAACATCGGTCTGCACACTCTGTTCATGAGATCCATAAACAATATTGGGGAATTGGTGAGCCCAAATGGCATCACCAGAAACTCATAGTGCCCATACCGAGTCCTGAAAGTTGTCTTTGGTATATCCTCCTTCCTAATCCTCATCTGATGATACCCTGACCGAAGATCAATATTGGAAAACCAAGACACACCCAGTAGTTGACCGAAAAAAAACATCGACCCTCGGTAACAAATAATGGTTTTTCACCTTTAGCTTGTTCAGCTCACGATAATCAATGTACATCCTGTGTGATCCATCCTTAGTTTTCACAAACAGGATCGTACCTCCCCAAAGGGAACTACTCAGACAGATAAAACCTTGGTCTAGGAGCTCCTTCAGCTGCGTGGATAGCTCCTGTATCTCAGGGGGTGCTAGCCGGTACGGTGCCTGCGCTATCGGAGTGGCACCCGGCACCAAATCAATGTGAAACTCCACTTGTCTCTCTAAAGTCACTCCTGATAACTCATCGAGAGAGACATCCTAAAACTCATGTACAACCGGCACACTGCCCACATCTATCGTGGTCTCAACCCTGATATCTGAGATATATGCTAGAAATCTCGTACAACCTTGTTGCAGAAATCCCGTAGCTGTTCTAGCTAAGTAGAAGGTCGGTCCCTATGAGGCCCTCTCACAATGAATAAATAGTTCTCCCCCACTAAGGGTTCAAACCCTCACCAACTGGCGCTCGCAATCGATGATGGCCTTTTTGGCCGCCAACCAGTCCATCCCAACAATCACCTTCAGCCCTTACAATGGTATAGAGACTAAATCAACATGAAACCTCTCCCAAGAACATTCAAGACATAATCCTGATACACCCTCGCAGCACTCACGGTACGCTCGTCCGCAATCTCCACCTCAAGCGGGGAAGCCAAAGTTCCTGGTGCATCCCGAAACTTCTTGCTAAGCGCAAGTAACACAAATGATCGGGTAGCTCAGGGGATCGAACAAAACGTGATTAGACATACCATTGATCAAAAAGGTCCCATCCAAAATATTTGGTGCTGCCCAAGGCTCCTCAGTAGTTAACAGAAATGTGCAACGCTTCATCGCTGGAGCATCCGCCTTAGCAGGGTGGCCATCAATAATTGTAAGTTCCAAAAACTGAAAATCCAACAGTGATCAAACAAATTCCAATCAATCAAACAAAAAATGGAGTAGAGAATAGAATCAATCTAAGCATGCACACGTTTTATATATCGAATAAATGTCTGATACACCTTGGGGCCAAAAACTATAAGACTCACTGATTCGTCAACAACCCTGACACGACACTGACAAGACCCGTAAATAGGGGTAGCTGGCCGTAAATAGGTTTACGGTCGTAAACCTGTTTATTGCCGTACACACAATCACAACCGTGAACTCTTATAAATCAGTTAAAACACAACCAAGAACCTAACAATACTTATACAAATGATTGCCTAGCACAAACCACAAAATAATTACCTTTCAATCTCCCCCTTGGTTTGAGGCTAGCATAAGCTCAGTTCTTCTCAATGACCAACAGGTCCGATCTTCCCATTTCCCCTAGCCACATCTTCTTGCTGATAATTTTTGAGATCATGCTTGTGAATTCTTTAGCAGCTGGCTCCAGAACTTCCTGCTCATAATTGATTTGATGACCAGCCAACGTGTGAATGTCTCTCTCACCAAGTTGCAGTAAATCTCCCTTATTGATTAAACGGAATACACCATCTTTAAACTTGATAAGTGCAGAGTCTGTAGCTTCATATATACCCAGTACAACATATTATGCAAAGAACCATCACAAAAATTATTAATGATAGGAATATTTGTCAACTGGTTCGTAGGACACCACATGACGTTTTAATAGCATTCTTGGTGATCGGGTCGAACACATGTTTGGAATTCATCAGAAATGATTCAGCAGACTTTATATTATTGAATCCTCTCCTCACCTGATTTTCTAAGAAAAGTTTGAAAGCTGTTGTCTAAGGATTATTGGTGGGATTGTAGAAGGGAGCAGATGATAGTTCGGCAAGATCCACCTTTGTTAGCAAGGAGAAGTCATTATGATGTTTGTAATACTCCACTATGTCACTCCTCCTCTTAACCAACCAGCAATTGATTCTATCATGAAATCCCCACATGCGGATTCTTAATCGATCCCCGTATTTGTGTTGGAACCTTTTCTTTTCTAGGTCGATCACAGTTAGTTAAGGTTGATATCCTCGAATATTTTGGTCAGAATTCTTCATGAAGAGTAACCCCCCCCCCCCCTTCTGGGAAGTAACTGTTCTCTCTCCTCTCTTGATAGTGATTCGGGGTGGAGCTTGTGTTGGTTCCTTCTCAAACCGGTCAACAACCGTTGTTGTTCTAATCGGCACATTATCAGTTTGTTCGAAAGTTGGAGTAGCGGCTGGGGCAGTTGTAGGAGCTTGAGAAACACCTTGGCCTTCAGCTGGTGATTGAAACTTATCTCCAAATTCAGCGATAAGTCTTCACATCAAAGTAGCTAGCTGAAAGAGCACCAAGGTTGATTTGAAGATCAGAAATTTGTTTGGACTTTTGAGCATTTTCTTGCTGAAGTGCAGAAATTTGATCAGTCTTCAAGGAACTTTCAGCTTCGAGCACGGAGAGACAAGCATCAAGGTCCTCAATTTCAAGATCCGTTTCGATTATTTGTTGTTTGAGAACAGTAATCTCCTCCTTGAGCTCTGTAATTGATGAGTCATCCCCTTCCAAGTTTCCTTCCTCTATACATATAACTTTACCTCGAGAAGGAAGATTTGCTTCATTTTCATCCAAGAACCTAGTAAGCCTTTGAGAGGCAATATCATGCTCAGGCCTTGTATGGAATACATGCTTAGGAGTTGAAGAGCTCCCAGCTTCAAAAGTTTTTCTTGGTTGATCAAGATCAGGTTCAGCTGCAATGATTGGAGT
Organism: Lactuca saligna; assembly: GCF_052625555.1. Lineage (NCBI taxonomy): Eukaryota > Viridiplantae > Streptophyta > Magnoliopsida > Asterales > Asteraceae > Lactuca > Lactuca saligna. Next base: position 173,519,126 of record NC_136417.1, on the reverse strand, counting down.
TGTGGTTAAGGTAGTCAGTACTGGTTGAACAGGTTGGATCAAATCCTGAATCAGTACCCCTGTCCTTGGATCTAATCTTCTTCTCTTAAATGAATGCACATAAATATAAGTCTCAAGCTGATCACTCATAGACGCCATAGATGTAGTAATCTCAACGTTCAGGGAAGGAAGCCCTGAAGTTGTATCCATAAGATTTGAAGTGTCGGCAGTCTGATTAACCAATGGAGGCGTCGTTTCTTAAATATTATCACCAAAATTTCTAAAGAATAATTCCATATCTTCATGTGATGGGCAGAAGTTGTCAACAAAACTCATATCAAGCTCTATATCATTGTGAGGAGACAAATTACCCCCAAAAAGAGAATCAACATCTTCAAAACCCTCATCATCATTATCATCATCATCATTTTTACTATAGTCACTCTGAATGTGCACAAATGTTAATTGATGTTCCTCGATCACAATTGCAACCGGTGTAACTCTCATGTCTTCATGATCTGACACCGTTATTACATCATCATTGATAGTCATGCGGTCAGACGACTCATGAGATACAGAAGCTTCACTAGACTCTGCAAACATTCCAAATTTCACCAGTGGATATTTTCCTTCAAAAATAACTTTACCCTTGCAGTTTTTCTTGATCAACCCAATAGTATTTGTACCAAGAGACTTCATGTCCAATGTTTCACCTTCTTTAGGGATCTTCGAAAACTGTTCATTGATAATATTTGGAGAAACCTCAGATACATCAAGAATTTATCTCTTGTCTTTCCTTTAATGCTCACCACCATCTCATCCTGAATAAACCTCGAAAAGTTGAGGTCAAGTCCAGTAGCAAGAGCATTAATAGCTTCTATATTTCTTAATGAGATTTCATATTCACCTTATCTTCTATCTGGACTGCAACATATGCAACTATGTCTCTCTGCATATCTCTCTATTCTATTATTTCTACCTGTTAGCCATATGCTTTCTCCTCTGTTTGACTGATAATCCAACCTAGTACACAACATATGCACCATTCTACTTCTTAATCCCTCTGACTCTGGTTAGACATATGTTTCACCCTCTGCGTGATCAGAAGATCCGACCTGGGTGTACATCATATGCACTCTAAATCTGTCTTCTCCCATAATAATTGTCTGCTCACCTAAAGTAAGGAGAGCCTCGGAAGTTCATAATTGTTGGGGTATATCAGGAAGCGGGAGACATGTTCTAATACATCTAAAATCAATCAATAAATAGGTTGTCTGTAGAACTCGTTGCTTAACTTAGGTGGACAACAATATCCCTGGTCATCGTTGGATGACTGGTCAATAGGAATTTGGCTAAAATTGCAAATTCAAAATGTCCTATCACTTGCAATATAATCTAATCTTGTCACAAAAAATTTCGTGTTTCAGCGGACCACAATACCAACGATCGACCAGATCTATTCATGAAGGAGAAGGTACTGATAAACGGATTAAAGTTTCCTAAGAAATCTGATCTCAAACTCAATGTACTATCAGTTTTGGTAAATGATAATTAGTGTTAAATCATTTATTATTTTTATTTTTATTTTTATTTCAATTTATATTGCTAAAAATTTAAAAATTAACATTAAAATTAAAATTTTTAATTATTAGTTTTTATTTTAGTTTAAAATTTTTATATTTTATTTTGTTTTATTTTATTTTTAAAATCCTCGAAACATATTATCATTATTTTTTTTCGTATTAGACTTGGAATTGAAGTGGGCAGCCCAAAAACTGAGAATCCAACAGTGATCAAACAAATGCCAGTCAATCAAACAAAGAATGGAGTAGAGAACAGAATCAATCCAAGCATGCACACGTTTTATATATCGAATAAACCTTGATACACCTTGGGGCCGTAAACTATAAGACTCGCCAATTCGTCAACAACCCTGAGACGACACTGAAAAGACCCTTAAATAGGGGTAGCTAGCGATAAACAAGTTTACGGTCGTAAACCTGTTTACGGTCGTACACACAATCAGAATCGTAAACTCTTATAAATCAGTTAAAACACAACCAAGAACATATCAAGACTTATACAAATGATTGCCTAGCCCAAACCACAAAATAATGATCTTTCAGTAATCCTCATTGTGGCGGACGCCGCCACTGCTCCTCCCCCTCCATGCAACCCTGGACCATTGACTTTTTATGGCCAATATGGTTGCAGTGGAAATAAATCAAGCCCTTCTTGGGGAAATCCCTGCTCATGTGGCCCTGCTGACTGCACGTATAACATACCGGGCCCGTCCCCCGGAAAACTCCACCATGAAATCTCCCACACTTGGCACATCGGCCATAGCCTTGCTGGCCCCTACTAGATGAATTTGAGATCTTAGGCTTTTTAGCCTGACCTACTACTGTCTGTTTCTGCTCAGGCTTCCGTTTGGTGCAGAAGTCCAACTCCATCTCATGCTCACAGGCCTTCTTCACCATCTCATTCAGGGTTTTGCACCCTGTGAAGCTCACAAACTCCCTGATATCGTCCTTGAACATGGAATGATACCTCTTCCTTCTCATGTCCTCATCGGTAGCATATTGTGGGATCAACAATGCTCATTGCACCGCAATGGTTGGTGCAAACTCCAAATCAAATCATTCAACAAACTCGGTCCATGTCATCTCAGAAACCCCGGCTGCTCCCACCTGACTAGTCACCTCTTCCCACCAGTCTCGGGCTCTGTTGCTCAATTTACACGAAGAAAAACCCACATTTGCCGCCTTAGGGCAAGAACTTGTGCGTTGGGTATTCTCCATATCCGTCACCCCTCATTGGCTAATAATGGGGTCCCTGACCCCTGACAAAATCTAGCACCCCACATGCCTTGAACTCCCGGAACGAAAGAGTTTGGGCCCCAACCTAGCCTACAGTAATCTCGACTCTTAATGCCTTGAGCCTCACTTCCAAGATATCCATCATACCCTCCTTGACCGTCCCATAGATAATTGGGGTAGTGTCAAGAATTCCCCTAGTAACCTCTACTGTAATAAGCTCACACAGCCTCTCATCAATGGCCTAGGTAGTGCCACCTAAACCAGCCTCGGATCCAGATCCCGATCCTGATCCCCCCTGATATAATGATCAAGATGCCTAAATAGGGGATCTTTCCACACTGGACCTCCTCAGAGCTTTCAGATCTAACATTGGTTTGGGTACAGGTCCTATGCTTTCAGTAGTATGGGCCTAATACTACCTTCCACACCTACATGTACCTTCCCCAAGTTTCTACCTAATAACTCCATTTTATCCCAAAACAAATCATATCCCACAGACTACCACATATCTCAAATCCGAGGTGATCCTAAGATTTGCTCTACCCTCATCAATCATACCAATCATAATCAGGTTGCCTTTATGCATGCATATTATACATAGAAAAGGATCAAATAGACTTTCAAATAAGATATTCTACCCAAGGAGAACAACCCGACGAGGAACAGGAAATAAGGCCGAATCAATCATTCTAAGGTTATAAGCTCCTAACTGTATACATTTTTAAAAGCATACACATAGCAAGGTCCATACGATTATTATAGATTAGACATCGGTATAACATGGCTAACATATTGGGGAACTACTTACTTGGCTCATCTGATCACGCGCGTTGAACTCTCCTCTTTTCCGTTCTTTAAAAGTTTTAAATTTTATTTTATTTTCGAAAACAATTTTACCATTTCCTTAGTTTGAGTCCCAACACCCGAGAATGTGCCTGAATCCCTCAAACCAAGGCTCTGATACCAACTTGTAACAATCCAATTTTCAAAATAAAATTTTCATTTTTGATTAACTAAAATACTTTACACAAAACATGAAATCCCAAACACAATTGTTTTCAAAATTCATAACAAATAAACTTTATTTCCAATCATCAGAGTGTCCCATAAAAACGCCTGAGAAAGAGTGCACGTCGCGCCATAAATCCTTTCCATTGCCCTTGGGCTCAGATGTACCTAAAACAAATTCACAATCTGTAAGCTAATACTTAGTGAGTTCCCCAGAGCATACCCCATACACAATCCATATAACATATATCGTATTAGCTAAAAAAAAGTTACCTATATCACATAAGCTATGCATACAACATATAAGGAAGCCATGGAAACCCTCCATGGTCTTACACCTAGTTCCACTGGAACCTCCATGTGGTCATACTACCTGCCATGGGAACCCCCACATGGTCTTCCTGCCATGGGAACCCCCAAATGGTCTTCCTACCAAGCAAATATCATACAAACTAATCATGCAAATATACTAGGATTCCATGGAAACCCTCCGATGTCTTATACCAAATGCTACGGAACCCCCACGTGGTATTAGTCTACTACCACGGGAACCCCTAGGGGTCTTCCATGCAAATGCCCTACTAACATACCGCATAATCAATCAGCAATCCACATATCATAAAATAGGTCGGACTTGGTGCCTTAGAAAACAATTGTGTATAATCAATCGAGAATCAACATATCATAACATAACGTATAATCAATCGACAATCCCATTGGTATGGTAAGAAGACTTACTTATCAAATGTTGAACTAATAAGATAAGATCAGATATATCCCACATACTACTCCTCCCCAACTGCCTATAATCAACATGTGATTAACTTGTCATAATCCCATAAATACCCTCAAAGTCAACCCTAGCCAAAGTCAAGGTCAACAGTCCATGTTAACCTCAACTCATCGAGTGCATCCTAGCATCTCGTCGAGCTCCTCCTGATTCAATTCCACTTAATCGCCTTTCAACTCTCTAAGTCTCCAAAGTAACTCGTCGAGTTTATCAAATGTCCATAAAACTAAAAGTTCATGCAGACCAAAACCCTAATCCTTCACTGTACTCAGTTAGAAACTCAACAACAAGAAAATCCTACCACGAATCATCGAGTCAACTAAGGGACTCGACGAGTTCCTTCAACCACTTTTACATCCAGCCCTTTTTAGTGGGATCTAAGGTCCCAAACTCCGGATACAACTTCCCCTAGTGCAGATACCATGTAAAGTTGCAAACTTTACGTTCATGCATGGCTTAACAAGGCTAAAACATCAAAACTAAGCTTCCTACAAGGTTTTAGTGAGCAACTTTTTGGCATTGGGGACCTAGAGAAGTCCAGATCTGGAACCATATCCTTTTCATAAGCCTAGATCCAAGTATGGCCCTATTTTGCACCCAAAAGTGACCATATCCATCCATGAAATGAGATAAAAGAAAATAGAGATCAGGGTGGTAACTTTTTACCTTTAAATGGATGCTCACAACCAATAGATGTTGGATCCCAAGCCTTCTCCTCTCTTCAAGCTCCTCAACCTTCAAGTTTCCTTCTCAAAAGCACAATATTCACTTTCTAAGAGTCACACACACTTAAGGAAGCTCAAATATGCAGCTATGGCATCTTTTTGGACTGTAAAGATGATGAGGGAGGCTACAAACGAGCCATAAATCCTTTACATAGTGTATAAACCCTTGAAAATTAGGGTTTCTCTCTATAGAGCCTAATCGTCAACTCGGAGCCTTTCGACTTGTCGAGTAGGGTTTAAACTCGCGTCTCCTAATAGTCTTTACTCGATAAGTCGAAGCTCTCCAACTCGTCGAGTCCATGCATAAAACCCAAAAGAAATTAATTAATTTAAATAACACTTGGAATAGACGTTACAATATATGGAATTATGTCTTAATTATTAATCATATAGTATATTAATAAATCATTTCATATAATTTATAAATCATATAATAAATTAACAAATTTGTATCTCTTTTCAATAGTTATTCTATTCAATTATTGGTTATGAGAGTAATCCAAAAAGGATTTTTCTTTTAATTCAACAATATACTAATTTAATTATTGGTTCAGACACTTTAATCCAAAATCTTTATAAAATCTTTCAGTTACGAATGTTCTATTTTTACTCAGTATTTTATGTTCAAAACTTCCACACTCCAACATAAGGAGTATGTTGAAATTTGATAATATTCTTTTGCCTTATCTTCTTTTTTAAGTTTTGGGATTATCTTCTTTTATTTTGCATGTCTATCTTTTCCTAATTTCCTGTGTTTTATTGCTATTTAAAACGTAGCCTTCTTCCTGGATAATTAATGACAAAAAACATCAGTTAGCGTTTTAAAGGACGAAATTATATAATGATGATGATGATATAAATAACAATATAATTATAATTATAATAATCATAATTGCAGGATTTTGTTCTAGTATATGTAACAACCGAAAAATTCAACCAATTTAAATTTTTCAAAACAATCCATTTTAATAAAATTATTACAAAAAGTTTTTCAATACATTATGTATCAGAGTATTCCTAGGTCCATTTCATCAAACATAAACGCGAGGAACGGTACGATCACGCCTTTGTCTTGCCACAGTCTCCTGAAGAACCTGAAAAACATTAAACCACAACTACCACCCACATATATGCCCTTCCAGGCTACGACCTTCCGGTCCAAAACATATTGCCTTCCGGCCCATAGCATAAAAAGCATACATAACATAACAGAACATAGAACAGCCATGCATATCGGGTCTACTGTGTGACTGGTCTGCCGTATCGGGCCTTCAGTCCACCGGGTCCACCCTCTGAGTCTAGTCACGTCCTTCGAGTCTACAGTGTGGTTGGTCGCCCGCATCGGGCCTTCAACCCACCTGGTCCACTCTTTGAGTCTACAGTATGACTGGTCCGCCCGCATCGGGCCTTCAGTCAACCTGGTCCACTCTCCGAGCCTCGGCACGTCTGGTCCGCCCTCTTGGGGCCTACAGCCTATCCGGACCGCTCGCTGGGCCTTCGGAACAACCGGTTCGCCCTGGGTATCTTGGCCTACAACACAAAGCAGGACCCGCCTCAACCCATCTCCAGTCCAAACAACCATGTGCACATAACATACAATCATATAACAGCCATAGTCAACAAACCAATCAAGCAGATCACATAACATATCATTACCCTAACCGGGTTACCGACCTAACCGGTCACTAGCATAGCATCACTCTACATATCGGGAAACCGACCTTAATCAGGTCTCTAGCATATACCATCCTAGCTACCAGGATGCAGACATATCAAGCAATAACATAACAACCATATTCGAATCATAGTCCAATAAAGGGCCGGCCTTGGTGCCTTAGACCATGTTGATATAGTGAGGATAACTCACCTCGCGAATGCCGATACTCTGAACGGAAGAAGCAGACTCTCGAACCACCAACTCACCGCAAATCCCGAACTAACCAACATAACAAGCATAAGCCTTAGGTCAAACATACCTCCACTTATCGGACCAAGACTAAAGTCCAAATCTCACACAAAGTCCATCATTGGCCCAATTTACCAAATTAGGCCCACCTCACCAAATGGGCCTAGATCCAATATCCATAATATTAATTGGGCCCAAAATACTCTATTCAAGATTTCCAGGCTTGGCCCAAACACCAACAACCCAAAAATGGCCCAACACAAAAGCCCAAAAGAAAATCCACAGGAGGAGTACGCTGGGCATACTCTCCTTGGTACGCTGGGCGTACTGCAATGATCACCAAAATAAAACGGGGCACTGGCCCGCTACGCGGAGCGTAACTGCGAGATCCATTAAGTCTTTCCAACCTCTTAATGGCTTAAGCTCTTAAGCCCAAACTTCAGATCCATAGGTCAAATATGACTAGAATTCATAAAGTCTCAAACTTTATCACTTGGGACGTCCTTAAGCTCTTAATCCAAGGTCTTAATCTGTCACACCCCCAAACCAGAACGGTGGAAACGTTCGGGGGCGGATGACTTCATGTGGTAACGTAACAAATGAATACATAGTAAAGAAAGCAAATTCAACCATCATATATATAATTGAAAGTTTACATTGTTTAAAAGTATACATGTTCAAAATCAATTACATAATGATGTCAAAATATGAAATTAAACTGGCGCCGCAGCGTCCCTTCTTAAAAATCTGTTTGTTACCTGTAATTACTGAATCCCTGGGACATACAAGTAGTTTTGAAAGAGTATATCAGCATTTAAGCCGGTGAGTTTCATAAGTATTTAATGACAATGTTTGTATAAAATGAAATGTTTTTGTTCCTTGTTTGCATGTTCCTAGAAAATCCTATATTTTCTACTAGTATAATTGTAACCTTCTTTCACGACAAATGCTTGTTTCTGGTAAATGTATGTAAGTATAAAGATTTCAATTTGTCTGAAAAACTCCGTAAATCATTGTGTTTTTAATACCCCATGTGAGTTTTATAACCACGCTATTGACAAGGAATGCCTATACACAACGTTCTTCGGGCATTGGAATGTTCTGACATTTGTCACCCCAAAAGGTGGACTGTAGCTAACAGTCAGGGCGCGGGTTGTCAAGCCCGTATAGATCTATACACAAACACCATGCTCCCCCTCCAAGGGATTCTGGTATATAATACAAGACTTGAAATGTGTACTCGAACGTACGTGAAGTTAATGTCTCACAAAACTTAGTATAAAACAGATTTACGTGTGAAAATGTTCGTTAGTCATTGTATATGAAAGTAGCTTATCATAATAGTATTTCCATGTATGTAAAGTTCGTAGTATTTTCGTGAAACTATACCTATTATAGTTTCCTAAAAGTATGTTTCATTTGTTAAATAAACCCTTAGCGAAAATGTTCACTTGTTATGAAAAGTGTAGTTTTTGTAGTGCCAAAACCGACACACCGAATGTAATATAAGTAAAGTATCTGATTTATTTAAATACCTAAATCGTTTCTCATTTCAAAAGATAAAATGTTTTCGTGTTATACTTTACATATAAAAGATTCCTTTGATAGTTTCAAATCACATATGATTCCTTTGATAAAACGCGTAAAGTGAAAGTTTATATAACACCCGATAATAACCGAGTGTTTTACTTGTATTTCCCCCCTTAAAAGCATGTAAAAGTACTCATAAAACATTTAAAAACGTGAATTATAGGGGTATGAACTCACTTGTAAGATCGGAGGTTGCGAGATGAAAAAACCGGACAGAGTTTCGGCTTGCGAAAGTGGATTTCCTCGGGATTCTCGGGAACCTCGGGGGCACGAATGACCTTCGGGACTCGAGCAAAGTGATCGGGGCTTCGGGGTAGTGCGGGAACGGAATTCGAGGCAACATCGTGAGAGAAATGAGAGAGATGGGGTGCTTTTCCCGGAACCCTCGCACCTCTATTTATAGGGGTCTGAGAAGCCTCGGTACGCGGGGCGTACTCGTGCGTCACGCGTGACCGAGTCCTCGACTGCCTCGCTTTGGATGGGACGGGTCGGACTGCTCGCATAGGGGCGACGTGGATGAACCGAGACCAAGGCCTTCGCGTACGCGGGGCGTACGGGGTTACACGGCGTGTAACTCGGATGAGTACGATGACTCCCCCTTCGGATAATACCGGATTTTTGATTTAAATAAATATATAATTTATTTAATAAACTTCAAAAATTCATATCTTCTTCATACGAACTCCGTTTTCGACGTTCTTTATATCCTCGCAAAGGTGAGACCATACTCTACAACTTTCGTTTAGATTCCGTCGTCAAATTCCAAAATTATTTTTATTATTTACTTTTAAAAGGTGGCGGTAAGAAAATTTCTTTAGAAATTCATAACTCCTTTATCTGACGTCGGTTTTCGCCAACTTTTTACCGCTGAAATGCCATTGATGAGACCTTCGATTCTCGTTTAGGTGATTCCGGCCGAAAGTCGTTAATCCGAACTTGAAAAATTCCTAACTGTCTTATACGAAGTCGGAATCGAGCGTTCTTTTTTCGTACGATCATGGTTTAATGACATCTATCATAAAAGTTAATTTAATTAGTGAGTTTTGGATATTTTATTTTCGAAGTAAATTTTATTACAGTTAACGTGGTTACAATACTTGACTTTTTAGGTCGTTTACATGTAGTTGAAATATCGGGTTGTCATATCATCCCCCCGTTAGAGGGAATTTCGTCCCGAAATTTAAAGCAAGAAAGATACAAGTGAATCAGAGAAAAAGATGCGGGCACGTTTGTTTCATCTGATCTTCGCATTCCCATGTGAATTCAGGTCCTCGCTTGGCGTTCCAGCAAACTTTCACTATAGGTATGCAACTTTGTTTTGTTTCTTAGACCTCTCGGTCCATGATTTCTACCGGTTCTTGCACGAAGTTGAGGCTCTCGTTGATCTCGATCTCATCGAGTGGGATAACAAGAGTCTCATCGGACAGACACTTTTTCAAATCCGATATGTGGAAGGTTGGGTGTATGTTACTAAGTTCACGTGGTAGATTAAGTTTGTAAGCTACAGGGCCGATTCTGGCGAGAATCTCAAAAGGCCCTATGTACCTCGGGTTTAGCTTTCCATGCTTTCCAAAGCGTATCAAGCGTTTCCATGGCGAGACCTTCAATAGGACACGGTCTCCTACTTGGAATTCCAAAGGTTTTCTCCGTTGATAAGCGTAGCTTTTCTGTCAGTCTCTAGATGCTTTCAACCGTTCACGAATCTGAACGATCTGCTCTATTGTTTCTCGTATGATTTCCGTACCGATGAGAGTGCTTTCAGTATCTCGTCCTTTAGCTAATTGTGTGTCGCCAACTTCGGTCCAGCACAAAGGGGATTTGCACTTGCGCCCATAGAGGGCTTCGAATGGAGTAGCCTTTATGCTCGTATGATAACTATTGTTGTATGAGAACTTGATAAGAGGTAAGTGGATATCCCATGCCTTTCCAAAATCAATCACACAGGCTCTCAGCATATCCTCCAAAGTTTTTATCATTCTCTCACTTTACCAGTCTGTTTGTGGATGGTAGACTATACTCATGTCCAATCTAGTCCCTAGGGAACTTTGTAGTGACTGCCAGAACCTTGATGTAAATCTACTATCTCTATCAGAGATAATGGACATCAAAACCCCATGCAATCGTACTATTTCCCTTATGTAAGTTCTTGTAAGCCTTTCCATCTTGTCAGTCTCCTTGATTGGCAGAAAATGTGCGGATTTGGTTAAATAGTTGACGATGACCCATATGGTATCAAGTCCACACGTTGTCTTGGGCAATTTGGTTATGAAATCCATAGTGATCCGTTCCCATTTCCATTCCGGTATCTCTGGTTGTTGTAGTAATCCTGAAGGTTTCTGGTATTCGACCTTAACCTTAGTGCAAGTAAGACATTTACTTACAAAGGTAGCAATCTCTGCTTTCATGTTAGGCCACCAGTACAGTTTCTTAAGATCCAAATACATTTTATCTGAACCTGGGTGAACGGAATACCTCGTGTTGTGCGCTTCAGTCATGACACATCCCTGAAACCACCATGTCTTGGGGTCCAGATGCGGCCCATGAGATAATAGGCTCTGCCACCCTTGACTTCTAGATTCTTTCCATTCCTCTCAAGGATTCACCCGTCACATGCTCAGGTTGTAAAGCTTCCAGTTGAGCCTCTTTAATTTGTGTGGATAAGTGGGAATGGATGGTCATATTCAGAGATTTAACTATCCGACTAGTGTATTCTTTTCGACTGAGGGCGTCAGCTACTACATTGGCCTTGCCAGGATGATAACGAATCTCGCATTCGTAATCATTGAGCAACTCGACCCATCATCATTGTCACATGTTGAGCTCCTTCAGATCAAAAATGTGTTGAAGGCTCTTGTGGTCGGTGTAAATAGTACTCTTTGTTCCGTACAGGTAGTGTCTCCAGATCTTCAAAGCAAATACCACTGCTCCCAACTCTAGATCGTGTGTCGTATAGTTTACTTCGTGGGTTTTAAGCTGACGGGAGGCATAAGCAATAACCTTCCCTCGTTGCATAAGAACACAACCAAGCCCTTGATTCGATGCATCGCAATACACCACAAAATCCTCTATCCCTTCGGGGAAGGATAGTACTGGTGCGGTGCATAAGGCTTGCTTTAGAGTTTGGAACGCCTTTTCTTGTTTAGTTTCCCAGTCAAAGACCACGGCTTTCTGGGTTAACGTAGTAAGAGGTTTCGCAATGCTAGAGAAGTTCTTTATGAATCGGCGATAGTAACCAGCTAGACCTAGAAATTGACGAATCTCAGTGGGTGTCTTTGGTGCCGACCAGTTCTCAATGGCCTTAATTTTGGAGGGGTCCACGTGTATCCCTTTTTCGCTAACAACGTGGCCCAAGAATTCGACTCTTCGAATCCAAAATTCACATTTAGAGAACTTTGCATAGAGCTTCTCTGATCGTAGTGTTTCTAAGACCTTCCGTAGGTGTTGACTATGTTCTTCCTTGCTTCGGGGGTAGATAAGTATATCATCCATGAATACAATGACAAATTGATCCAAGTAAGGATGACACACTCTATTCATTAGATCCATGAATACTGCCGGTGCGTTGGTTAATCCGAACGTCATTACTACAAATTCGTAGTGTCCATAACGGGTTCGGAAGGCTGTCTTGGGAACGTCTTCTTCTAGCACTCGTAATTGGTGATATTCGGATCGTAGATCTATCTTTGAGAAGTAGCTCGCTCCTTGAAGTTGATCAAATAGGTCGTCAATGCGGGGTAGAGGGTAACGATTCTTGACAGTGAGTTTGTTCAGTTCTCGGTAGTCGATGCACATCCGGAACGATCTGTCTTTCTTCTTTACAAACAAGACCGGTGCTCCCCAAGGTGAGAAACTTGGTCTGATGAATCCTTTTTGGTGTAGTTTGTTAAACTGACTGGAAAGTTCTTGCATCTCTGCTGGTGCCAGACGATAAGGCGCTTTTGCTACAGGGGTAGCCCCTGGAATTAAGTCGATTCTGAACTCGACTTGGCATTGTGTTGGTAATCCCGGTAATTCTTCTGGGAAGATATCGGGGAAATCTCGTACCTCCGGGATGCTGTTTATATCTTTTACCTCTTGACTCGTATCGACGATGTGTGCGAGAAATGCCTAATAATCCTTCTGCAAATACTTTCGATCCTGGATGCATGAAATGATGCGAAGGTTTGTACTTGATTTGTCTCCTTAGATCACTATTGTTTCATGGTTAGGAAGATTAAGCCGAACGGCTTTTTCAAAGCACATGATGTCGGCGCGAAGAGGGCTTAACCAATCCATGCCAACTATAACGTCGAAACTTTTTATGTGGACTGGCATAAGGTTAATTGGCAAGGAGTGACCGTCTAAAGTTAATGTACAACCCATGTATATGCAATTAGTGTTTTCCGTTTTTCCCATTTGCCATTTCCATAGTGAATGATTCTTCTAACATGCTAGGTTTACGTGCAAGTAAGTGAATAAAGTTTTGGCTCACAAAGCTTCTCTCCGCTCCGCTATCGAATAGGATGCATGCATATGAATTATCGAGAAGAAACGTACCAGAAACTACTGTAGGATCAGCTACAGCTTCCTCGTGACCAATAGCTAATACCCATCCCACTCCGCCGGTATTTGCTGCCTTTGGGCAATTTCTTTTGTAGTGGCCCACCTCGCCACAACCGTAGCAGGCTTGGCCTACACCAGCACCGGGAACTTGAGTGATTGGTTTTGCGGGGGCCTTGCATAAACGGCCAATGTGCCCCTTTCTATTGCAGTTGGAGCACTGCATTTCCCGACATGGTCCGTGGTGGTGGTAGTTGCACTTGGTGCACTTTGGGAGGTTGCCTACATAAGGCTTTGTTTGGTAGAGATTTGTAGGAATGGTAGTAGGTACCGTCGCAGCGTTCATGGTAACCAGTTGTTGTTTCTTCGAGGATTCTTGCGAAGATCCACCCTTCCCCTTATTCCACCCTCTCTTCCTATTGTTGTTGTTATTGTTGTTCCCCTTGTGTGGTTTTGGTGCAGACATTGCTGAGTGTTGATGATTTTCGTAATCAATGAGCGATTGTGCCAGCTCTTTGGCACTTTCAAAGGTGTCAGGTTTGCAAGCTAACACGCTTGACTGAATTTGGGGCGATAGTCCCCAAATGTATCGCTCTATCTTCTTGCTCTCGGGAGTGATCATATCTGGGCAAAGGATTTCCAGCTCGCAGAATCTATTAGTATAAGTTGCTATGTCGGTACCAATCATTCCTAGAGTCCAGAGTTCGTGATCGAGTTTTTGAATCTCTCCTCGTGGACAGTACTCCCTCATCAACATGATTTTCAAGCTCTCCCAGCTTATCGAGTTTTCCACTATCAGGGTAAGTACCTTAACGTGGCCATTCCACCAAGTTAAAGCCCTGTCAGTAAATGTGTAAGTTGCAAACTTGACCTTGTTGTGCTCGGGGCAGGAGCAGATTTCAAACACTGATTTCGTTCTTTCAATCCATTGCCTTAAAACCATCACACCACCCGTTCCATTAAACATTCGGAGCTTAGCATTCATGAAGTCTTTGTAGGTGCACTCCCGGGGTTGTCCATGACTATCGCCATGGTTGGAAGGATGCATGCCAATTCCTGAACCCCTAGTAACAAGAGTATTGATCTGTGACATGGCAGCGGTCACAGCTGCACTGACTGCTGCCTGGAACATGACAGCATCAAATTGAGGAGGTAGAGGTGGTGGTGGTATCGGTGTTTCGTTGTTAGGGTTACGTCTGGTGTTCCTGTGTGACGGCATCTTTAACTATACGTTTAAAAGATGATGATATGGATAAGAATAAGTGAATAATGAATGTGTCTCATGAACTAAATTGTTATAGTTCAACAACAGATGATAGTATGAGTTTTATAAAATAGAAGCGCGAAGGTTATTCGTAAATCCGAATATGTGAACAAGTGTATTGTTTTTCCATAGTATTTTAAAGATTGAATGTGATACCCAACGTAGTAGTAATAGCGTGCGAATTATATTAATATAATAGATGATACAACGATCATGAAAATTTGACCCTTAAACGGGTCTCCGATTACATGAATTTAAAGGAATTAAAAACTTTTAGCCGAAGTCCTATCTTATAACAAAATTTGAGGTTTTCACAAGTACTACTTGCGACGTGTGTTCCGCTTGGAGCTCGATTCTACATCTGGTTGCTTCGACTCCATAAGATGCCTATCGAAGGCGGCTTGTTGTTCCCTCAATTCTGCAAAGGCTGCATTCGCTTGTGCTTGGAATGCTTCGGCACGGAGGTGGATGTCGTTCTGCAACATATCCAGGCGGCGGATATCGGCTGCGTGGACTTGTACTTCCACGTTGACCTCTCGGATTCGGTTTGCTTGAACCCCCGATTGGTAGGACTGGTTGCCCATTTTACCTACCATTGCTGGAAGTGCTCGGTCGGCTGAACCTCCATCCCTGATGTCGTAGAAGTCTCGACACATTCCGTAGGGAGAGCGTATCCCTTGTTGTTGGCTCCAGTGGATAAGGTGACTTCCCCAAACGGGAGTCGGTCCTAGAAAGTTCCTCCTAATGGGTGGAGGGTTGATTATTTCCGGTTCCGAGTCTGTCCCGGAGTCGTCCCCTCCGTCCAACTCAATGGGCTCTTCGTCCTCCTCCGGATCCTCTTCAATCCATCCTCCGTTGCCTTGTTGTGGGTAGTAGGGGTCTCCATTCGGGTGAAATCCAGCCATTTGACTACACGAGAATAGGGTTATAAGATTTGAACAAAACTTGAGACATGTAATACTAATTACTCTAGTCTATGCACCAAATACTCCTATAGTATTTAAATTGTACGTTAGATCCTAATGTCTATTTTGTTAAGTTTTGACTTGTTGCTCACTACGATCATTCCTTGACATACGTTAGTCAAATTTCGGATAAACATAGTTGATCAGGCTATATTCGTCCCAAATTTGAGTACATATCTCGAGAACTAATCGTAGTGTCCAACTTGTCTTAATACTTTTTGTATAGTTCTTTTCATCAAAATGTGTTGTTGTACGCATGTATTTTGGATTTTTATAACCTAAAATAATCTTATTTTTGTGAAATAAAAATTTTAGGTACAAAAACTTTTGTCAGAGACTTTGAGTCCCTAAGCATTTATAGTTTGTATATCTTATGAGGTTCGATATACTTAGTTCACTATAAACATTGCTCTGATACCAATCTGTCACACCCCCAAACCGGAACGGCGGAAACGTTCGGGGGCGGATGACTTCATGTGCTAACGTAACAAATGAATACATAGTAAAGAAAGCAATACAACCGTCATATATATAATTGAAAGTTTACATTGTTTAAAAGTAGACATGTTCAAAATCAATTACATAATGATGTCAAAATATGAAATTAAACTAGCGCCACAGCGTCCCTTCTTCAAAATCCGTTTGTTACCTGTAATTACTGAATCCCTAGGACATACAAGTAGTTTTGAAAGAGTAGATCAGCATTTAAGCCAGTGAGTTTCATAAGTATTTAATGATAATGTTTGTATGAAATTAAATGTTTTTGTTCTTTGTTCGCATGTTCCTAGAAAATCCTATATTTTCTACTAGTATAATTGTAACCTTCTTTCACAACAAATGCTTGTTTCTAGCAAATGTATGTAAGTATAAAGATTTCAATTTGTCTGAAAAACTCCGTAAATCAATGTGTTTTTAATACCCCATGTGAGTTTTATAACCATGCTATTGACAAGGAATGCCTATACACAACGTTCTTCGGGCGTTGGAATGTTCTGACATTTGTCACCCCAAAAGGTGGACTGTAGCTAACAGTCAGGGCGCGGGTTGTCAAGCCCGTATAGATCTATACACAAACACCATGCTCCCCCTCCAAGGGATTCTGGTATATAATACAAGACTTGAAATGTGTACTCGAACGTACGTGAAGTTAATGTCTCACAAAACTTAGTATAAAACAGATTTACGTGTGAAAATGTTCGTTAGTCATTGTATATGAAAGTAGCTTATCGTAATAGTATTTCCATGTATGTAAAGTTCGTAGTATTTTCGTGAAACTATACCTATCATAGTTTCCTAAAAGTGTGTTTCATTTGTTAAATAAACCCTTAGCGAAAATGTTCACTTGTTATGAAAAGTGTAGTTTTTGTAGTGCCAAAACCGACACACCAAATGTAGTATAAGTAAAGTATATGATTTATTTAAATACTAAATCGTTTCTCATTTCAAAAGAAAAAATGCTGTCGTGTTATACTTTACGTATAAAAGATTTCTTTTGATAGTTTCAAATCACATATGATTCCTTTGATAAAACGCGTAAAGTGAAAGTTTATATAACACCCGATAATAACCGAGTGTTTTACTTGTATTTCCCCCCTTAAAAGCATGTAAAAGTACTCATAAAACATTTAAAAACGTGAATTATAGGGGTATGAACTCACTTGTAAAATCGGAGGTTGCGAGATGAAAAAACCGGACAGAGTTTCGGCTTGCAAAAGTGGATTTCCTCGGGATTCTCGGGAACCTCGGGGGCACGAACGACCTTTGCGACTCGAGCAAAGTGATCGGGGCTTCGGGGTAGTGTGGGAACGGAATTCGAGGCAATATCATGAGAGAAATGAGAGAGATGGGGTGCTTTTCCCGGAACCCTCGCACCTCTATTTATAGGGGTCTGAGAAGCCTCGGTACGCGGGGCGTACGCTCGTACGCACGGCGTACTCGTGCGTCACGCGTGATCGAGTCCTCGACTGCCTCGCTTCGGATGGGACGGGTCGGACTGCTCGCATAGGGGCGACGTGGACGAACCGAGACCTAGGCCTTCGTGTACGCGGGGCGTACGGGGTTACGCGGCGCGTAACTCGGATGAGTACGCTGACTCCCCCTTCGGATAATACCGGATTTTTTATTTAAATAAATGTATAATTTATTTAATAAACTTCAAAAATTCATATCTTCTTCATCCGAACTCCGTTTTCGACGTTCTTTATATCCCCGCGAAGGTGAGACCATACTCTACCACTTTCGTTTAGATTCCGTCGGCAAATTCCGAAATTATTTTTATTATTTATTTTTAAAAGGTCGCGGTAAGAAAAATTTTTAGAAATTCATAACTCCTTTATCTGACGTCGGTGTTTGCCATACTTTTTACCGTTGAAAATACCATTGATGAGACCTTCGATTCTCATTTAGGTCATTCCGGCCAAAAGTTGCTCGATCTCTGATTCGAGTTTTAGTCGTCTGCCGTTAATCCGAACTTGAAAAATTCCTAACTTTCTTATACGAAGTCGGATTCAAGCGTTCTTTTTTCGTACGATCATGGTTTAATGACATCTATCATAAAAGGTAATTTAATTAGTGATTTTTGGATATTTTATTTTCGAAGTAAATTTTATTACAATTAACGTGGTTACAATACTTGACTTTTTAGGTCGGTTACATGTAGTTGAAATATCGGGTTGTCACATAATCCATTAAGACCTATATAACTCATACATGGAACAACTACAGCCCTTGGGACCTCATTTTTATCACTCAAGACCTCTCCAAGGGTCTGGAAGGACAGATAATCTTGACCAAATCGAAATATGCAACAAGGTGGGGACTTTTGGGACAAGAATTATAACAAAGCTTCAAAATACATAGATCTATGCAATATGAAGGTCAAGCAAGAAGCTTTATACCTTAAACCAGCTCTAAAGGGTGGTATTTCTTCAGATCTACAAGCTCCACACGTTCTTCTTCTTCTTTGACAACTTCCCTTTTCTCCTTCAAGCCTTTCTTTTGCCAACAAGAGCTTTCCAAGGTCAAACACACCCAAATATGCAAGAAAACGAGATCTAGGGTTTCTCTGAGGTTGAAGATGAGCATAAGGAGGCTGAGGGGTGAACCAACATGTTCCTTATATAGTGGCTGACCCTAAAAATAGGGTTTGGGGTTTCTGAGAGTACGTGTACCTCCCTGGTACGCTGGGCGTACTCACCCGACCACCCGCAACCTTTCGATCCTTTACGTTGGGCGTACGTCCAGCTTATGCTGGGCGTTCCCAGCCACCCCTCCCTGGTACGCTAGGCCCCTCCCTGGTACGCTGGGCGTACTCACCCGACCACCCGCAACCTTTCGATCCTTTACGTTGGGCGTACGTCCAGCTTATGCTGGGCGTTCCCAGCCACCCTTCAAAATCAAAAGCATGCATGCATGCCATACATGCACGGGACCATTTCCCTCTTATTCCACAAAGAACTATAAACAGTGATCAACTTCGAGGCACCGCAACTCCTCTAATCTAAAACCACTCTCAAATAACTTTACATTCATACGAGGGTGACAAGAAGCCCAATACTTCTAACACATACACCGGCCCGAAACCTTCTCGGATGAAACTCATTTCTCGAAAAGGACTAGAATTACCTTCCCTCTTAAACCTCAGAGACTCATAATTAAACACTTAACGAGCAGGGTGTTACAGTATAGTATAATATAATATAATATAATAAAAACATAATGGATTGACGTTAGAAGATTAGCATTCATTTTTTGAAAAAATAGGTACAAGAAGTATATGTCGGAGCTTTGATGATGGAAAAACCAACAAACTCCTAACATTAACAAGGTATGGTGAATTACAAAGTAATGGCCACCAAATTTTTCGTTCTCATGTCTCTAATCCATCATTGACCTCAATATAATGCGAATGATAGTGCCAGATAATGTAGTTTAAATGATTATACTGTATAATTAGTTCGTTAGTAATTTCTCTAAATGTTTCTCAATTGTTATATGTTGGAAATATGTCACTCTTGACTAAGACTTTAGCGGTGTAAAATGAAAATGAAACAAAATATAGAATCTTAAACATAGCATTTTATTCACATATACAAATTTACAATGTAAAAAACCTATAGAGGATTGGATATAGTATTTAGACTAAAATATGAAATTGCATCCAAAAATTCAATATCTGAAACTGTTTAGTCCACAAACGAAATGCAACAATATGCGTGGAACATTTTAAATGTTGCATTTGATTTAGACTTGTAGATTCGACTTGTACTTTTGTGCACAAGAAATTCAAACGAAATAGGGACAAAAAATTATCTAAACATACTGAATTTGAAACTTAGAGAGAGAAATATGTTCTGAGAGAGAAAGTCTTTTCTTTCATTGATTTTTTTGAATGAAATATTCATTACATATATACAAGAACTTAAACAAACTTGTAATGAAGTAACTAAACAACTGAAACTCAAAACTACTCTAACAAAGTGGACACATGGCAATTAACTATTAATGATAACCCCCCCCCCCTTCAAGCTAGAGGATATGGTTGAATACCCAGCTTGATTGTAGCTTCTTTTTGTTTTGGTCCTGGTAAAGACATTCTAAGAGCATCTGTGATTTGTTGATTTGTTGAAACATGAGACAAAAAGATAAGGCCACGTTTAAGTTTTTCTCTAAACAAAATGGCAATCTATGTCAATATGTTTAGTTCTCTCGTGAAAAAATGGAATACAGGCTATATATATATATATATATATATATATATATATATATATATATATATATATATATATATATATATATATATATATATATAGCTGCTTGATTATCGCATTTGAGGGGTATTGGCGTAATATTAGGCTCTTGAAATTCATGAAAACGTCGACTTAACCAAGCCAATTCAGTAACTAATCTTCTCATGGATCGATATTCATCCTCTGTTGAAGATAAAGAAACTGTAATTTGTTTCTTGGATTTCCAAGCAATAGGATTGTTTCCAAACATGATGAAATACCCACTAATAGATCGCATGGTGATTAGGCATGCAGCCCAACCAGAATCACAATATGCCTCAAGGGTATAATTCTCATTTTGGTGCAAAAACAATCCTTGATGTAGTGTGCCTTTGAGATATTGTACTACATGTAGAGCAGCTTCATAATGTGCTTGAGATGGCATTTCATTGAATTGACTGAGGTACTGTACTGAGTAAGACAAATCAGGTCTTGTATGAATGAAAAAATCCATCTTTCCAATTAACTGTCTATACATGGTAGGATCATCTAAAGGATTCTCTATAGCTGGTAATAGACGAATCTTGTGAAGAAGAGGAGTGGATACAATATTGCAATCATTCATAGAATCTCTCTCAAGTAATTATTTGATATATTTTTGCTGATGAACAATCATGCCATTAGGAACCTGATTAAACTCCAATCCAAGAAAGAAATGAATTTATCCCAAATCTTTTATTCTAAACTGATCATCCAGAAAGCGTTCAAGATCGGTAATTTCATTGTGATTATCTCCTATAACTAATATGTCATAGACATAAACAGCTACAATAACAATGGAATTAGATGTGGTTTTAAGAAACAAAGAGTAATCATTAGGTGAGTGTTGATATCCTTTTGTTCTTAATGCTTTGGACAATTTTGAATACCATTGCCTAGATGCTTGTTTTAAACCATATAAGGACTTTTTTAATTTGCAAACATATGAAGGAGAATTGTAGAG
The DNA here is from genome assembly GCF_052625555.1 of Lactuca saligna. Classification (NCBI taxonomy): domain Eukaryota; kingdom Viridiplantae; phylum Streptophyta; class Magnoliopsida; order Asterales; family Asteraceae; genus Lactuca; species Lactuca saligna. The sequence goes on along the minus strand of NC_136417.1, from coordinate 173,497,811 downwards.
ATTCCATGTGGTATCCTCATATAGACTTCTTCATGTAAGTCTCCATGAATAAAGGCGTTATTTACATCAAGCTGTTGAATTTTCCATTGTCTTTTGACAGCCAAAGCAACTAAACATCTTATCGTGTTGAAGTTTACTACAGGTGAGGAGGTCTCATGATAATCAATACCAACTTTTTGGATGAAACCATCTACCACCAATCAAGCTTTACTCCTCTCAACTGAACCATCAGCCCTATATTTGATTTTGAATACCCATTTGCGTGAAATAGACTTCTTGCCTTTTGGTAGTTTAACAGTATCCCATGTATCATTAGTTTGTAATGCTTGTAACTCTTTGCCTATTAATTTTTCCCAATTAGGATCGACTTTTGCTTAATGATAGAAGGCAAGTTTAAAAATATGATTAGTGACATTAAAGGCGAAATGTTAACGATTAGTATCAACAATGGAAGTATGATGTATTGAATGATAAAGCCCAATACAATGATCAGTAATTATATGAGCATAATGATGATGAAGATCATTTGAAGAAATAAAATTGCATATATAATCTTGTAAATGTGATGGAGGATGAGAGACTCTTGTTGATCTTCTTAAAGATGGAATGGATGGGATGGTTTCTGAAAAAGAGTTATGAGGTGGATCTCCATGACTTTGTGGTGAATGAGACTCACGATTAGAGTAATCTGCTATAGAGATTGGAAGATAACTGTCATTGAATGATGATGACTTCTGGTGAGAGTGAAGAGGAAAGATATCTTCCAAAAATTTGATGTCTCGACTTACAGAGATTTAATCTGTAGTTAAGTTTAAAATCTTGTAAACTTTTTGAGCATAAGGATACCCAATGAATACACATGGATGAGTACGAGGCATGAACTTGTCCCTTCTTTTTCTTGGAGAGCTAACATAGCATAAACAACCAAATGCTTTAAGATGTTTTAAATTTGGTACAACATTATACAAGACTTCAAATGGTGTTTTATGTTGAAGAACTTTCGTAGGCTTTCTATTGATTAATTGAATAGTTGTTTTGACACATTCTCTCCGATAGATGTATCCGAGTCCTAATTGAAAATACAATGCCCTTGCAACTTCTAAAATGTGATTATGTTTTCGTTCAAATAAACCATTTTGTTGAGGACAATATGGTGTTGATTTTTGGTGAATAATGCCTTTTGTTTGAAAAAATTCAACTCCCTAATTGTTGGAACCCAACTCATATGCATTATCAGATATGATAATCTTTATGGTCTTGTAAAATTGAGTTTGTATGTGAGAAACAAAATCTTTAATAAGATTTCATGCTTCCTTTTTATTACTCATTAAATGTATCCAGGTATGGCAAGAATACTCATCAACAATGGTTAGAAAAAATTTAAAACCATCATGAGTAGCATGTTTATAAGGTCCTCATACATCAATGTGCACTAGATCAAAAGGATGATGAGTATGAGATATGCTTTTAGGAAAGACAAACGTGGTTGTTTAGCTTAAGAACATGTCAAACAAGAATCAAATACAAACTCATTACAATGTTAAGGCACAAGAGATAATTATTTGAGTTTGCTAAAAGGAAGATGTCCTAATCATTTATGTCATAACAAAGTCTTGGATGGATTATTGATTACATTGAAACATGTTCTAGAAGAAAATGGACAACAAAATGAAAGAGAATCTTTAATGGTTCGATGATCAAGAACATATAGGTCATTGATCTTCTTCCCAAAAACACATAGAGCAATCTCATTCTTTGCTAAAAGGTCCTGCAGAAGACATTCTTCATCAGTAAAGATGACAAACGTATTTAGATGTTTCGTGAATTTGGGAATAGAAATGAGATTTTATTTGAATGAAGGAACATACACTACTCGATGAAGAATTATAGAATCATGTAATTGAATATCACCAATGAAAGAAACAGTAACATGATGACCATTAGGAAGCCCAATGAAATGTGGCTAATTAAGTGATGTGAATGACAAGAATAAATCATGATTAGAACAAATGTGATATGTGGCCCCTGAGTCTATGATCCAAGAAAAACTAGTATGCAAGAATGATGAAGACTTTTAAATGTTTGCAATAAAATGATGATATGAAAAAGAATTACCTTCATCATTCATAGCACTGTTAGTCACAGAGGAACTGATTTGATTGATGGAAGAAGAAAAATTCAAATTCTGATTGTTAATGAGTTGAAGAAGGTGTTCATACTTTTCCATGGTGATTAAAGGAGAATTAGATGTCGAGATAACATTCTAAACACTTGATTTTGGATCATCCTTTTTGTTTTTAGTGAATTTGAATGATGCAGGAAAACCAATTATGCGATAGCAACTGGTTTTGGTATGACATGCCTTCTTGCAACGAGTACAAAGAAGTGATTTCATGGAGTTGGAAACAGATGATTCAGAAGTAACATTCATGGAAATTGCATCATTGTTTATGATTGAAGGAATGGAAATTGTTCGTTGACGTTCTTCTTGAATGATCAGCGAATGAGCAGCAGATAGAGAAGTTAACGGCTTCATCAAAAGAATTTGCCCTCGAACTATTTTGTATGAATCATTTAACCCCATTAACATTTGAATGATGCGTTGATCCTCAAAAAATTTATGAATCGATGTGGCAGTAGGTCAAGTACAAAGACGAATAGCTTTAACAACCTGCAATTCATCCCAATTTTTTGTTAATTTGTTGAAATAGGTAGAGAAATCATTGGTAACTCATGAGAAAGAAAAAAATGGTTGCTAAGGGTTCAAAAGAAGAGTACCATTAGATTGTTCAAATTGTTGATGAAGCTCATCCCGGATCTCAGAAGCAGTCGGTAAAAAAAGAACATTATCAGTAATTGTTTTGTTCAACGAATTAAGAATCCAGCTGATTACCATTGAATGAGCTCTGTGCCAATTCGAATATGCAGGAGAATTGATTATAGGAGGCGTAATAGATCCATCTACAAATCCAAGCTTGTTTTTGGTAGACAAAGAAAGAATCATCGATCATTTCCAAGATTGAAATCTGATTCCATTTAAAATAGTTGAAAAATAATGGAATTCGGATTATCAGAAGATCCAATGTAAAATGGACTGGAAACATTGATTGTAGATGAATCAAATGAAATCGTTTTAGACATGATTCTAATTGAACGGAGAAGAAGAGTAAAATTGATCGAATTCAATCTGATACCATATTGAATTTGAAACTTAGAGAGAGAAATATGTTTTGAGAGAGAAAGTCTTTTCTTTCATTGATTTTATTGAATGAAATGTTCATTACATATATACAAGAACTTAAACAAACTTGTAATTAAGTAACTAAATAACTGAAACTCAAAACTGCTCTAACAAACAGGACACGTTGCAATTAACTCTTAATGATAACAACACAGGGTAGAAATGTAACATGGAAGATGTTAGTTTCAGTGTAATTAACAGGGCTACTTTAATACAAAAAAGAATTACAGGGTATGGTTTGCAGTTGCACCTTATACACCAAGTTAAAACCAAGAAGAACAAAAGAATGTAACATGTAGGAAGAAACAGATAGAATAGAGAAAGAAACGGAGGACATGAGGGTAATAAACAAAATACTTGTTTACTTAGTAATTGTTTTTGAATTAAACATAAAACTAAATAGTAATTAACCTAAACATAACCGCTATTTATACTAATTATCATAATATAAACCTAGTCTAACTCAAATACCACATAAAAGTCAAGTTTCCTAAAATACTCTTTAGATTAAAATTGTCACATTTTTAATTAGTAACATTCAAAATGAAAATGCAATGAAAGAACACAATATAGACTTCAAAACACAGTCATAAATTTAATACCATAAGACTTAGATTCATATATGGAGTACAAATGCAACCAAAAACTCAATATCCAGAACACAACACTAAGATTTAGACATAAACAAGAAATGCAACAACACCTGAGACACGACATACTGAAACACGATAAAAACATCTCAACACGAGATATACCGACCCACAAAATGCAAATGTTAACGAAGACATAAAGACGACGATTATAAAACTTAACTCAGTTTGTACTCCTTATTCTATATAACGGTTGTTCTTGACTTCCAACAGGGTGAAACAACGACCCAACCACCAGTCTGCCTGACCATCTATATATTGTCACCGGTTAGTGGGTTTTCTAAATTTGGAACAAGCATATCTATATCACATTCCTCTGGCTCCGGCGGGAGATTTAGGTCAAAGAGGTATTTTGGGCTTGAACCTGACAACCTTTCTACATTTTGATCCTCGATTTCAGAGCCAACAACAACCACCATTTGGGGGTTTGAGTTAGAAGTTCCAATCTCCGGTGGCTTAGGCACATCTTCAGGTTGAGGTAATGCTCTTTGTGTTTTCCAGATTGAGGTAGAGACTCTTGTTTTTCCCAGCTTGCGACGAGTGTTTTTTGAGCGTTTCTTACCACGACGGGGATTCAAAACTCGCGGATATTCGGTGGAGGAGCATCTACAACATTCACATGATGGTTTGTGTTTGTACCTACTTGGAGCTTGCATGCAGACAATGCAGGCGCATCCAACTCGATGACGGGGGTGCTTCTTGTTCGTCTTTGGTGGCTCTGGTGTCGCCACCTCGTTCTCCACCTCGGTAATAGCAACTACGTCCAACCCCTTGACTGTTTCAACTCGTTCAGAGTCCAAATGTCTAGTCTTCATCTTCTTCGAAGATCCTACAGGTCATAAAATTAACATGCATGTTCGAAACAAGAATATAATGAAAAAACAACATCAAGATTATTAGTACCCTGATTATTCACAGAAAATGTATTTTTTATTATGTCCCGAGTTAACTCTTCTTTCGCAGAACATCGCAACCTTAGTGGATCCCAGTGGTTTTGCCTACAAGTCCAGTTTGCCGAAACTTCAGCATCAACGGGAACTTTACGCCATTTGTAACATTTCTCGCATTGAGCCCATTGCACAATACCGCTAATTAAAAAAACAAATCAAGTTTAATTTCGCATTTCATAAGAACATGAGGATATAATTGAACCTAAAGGAATCATTTAGAGCAGTGAACTTACTGATCAAGCTTTATGAACATGGAAGGCCTTCCGATGATTGGATCATCCTTATAACTCTTGAGTTTTACTCCATCTAACACCATCTTTGAAGGAGGATTACTACCAGGACATGGTCGTATTAGTTTTTGACCACATTCGAAAGAGAGAGCAAGATTATCCATCTTGTTTTCATGGTCTGTGCTTTCACTAGTCAAACCGATTTCACATTGCTTTCTCTTACGATGTACGAGGACTTTCGGTCCAACCATGTTTGACTTTGAGTGAACACTTGTCGAATCATTTCTCTTTTCCTGGCTAATGATACAAGGCCGAGCCAATTTAGTAGGCTTTGAAACCATTTTTCCACTGCTAGCTCTTGGCATGGTCTATAGATTAACGATAGTTTAACACTTTATAAATAAGTAGATCCCCAGCACATAAAACTCTATAATATGTTTAATAAATTTTTACAATTATTCCATTTTTAATATAAAGTATTAAATTTTACTAAAGGTTAATATACATTAAACAATAAGTAACATCCTATTATGATTTGACTTCAATTAGTTAAAGCATAACTACTATGGTAGCTTATTCAAAATTTTAATTAAAATATGCTTTATAGATCGTCTAAGCGTATATTAAAATTTTCATGTCTAAAATGGCCTTATTGTCGTTGTAATTGATGTAGATTTGTTGGAAAAATATTAGTTTTATTTTTATGTTTTTCTACTCTTTTTACCATAAAATTCTATTGAAGCAATCTATCAGGGAACAAGAATAGTTGCTTCTATCTAAAAAAAAATTGTTGAATGAACTCTAAATGGATGATAGAAAATTACCTTTTCAGAATCCGTTCTTTTAGTACGAATGCAAGATTTTGATACACGTACATCCGAGTAAATATTTATCGGGTCATTTGGATTCTCATGGATAACCATAGGTGTAGTTGATATGGTCTTATCCTTTAAAACCTCATTAGTAGTGCTCTCTATCGCAATGCCCTGTAGATACCGATCATTCATTGGATTATGAACAAAAGTTGATCTCAGAAAGAGGTATGCCTAAAATAAATGTTAAATGAAATCCCAAAAAGTGTATTGTTGAGTTCAATCAACTCAATGTATAACTACTAGGTATTTTGACTTGTTTAACAATTTTTTTTTAAATATGCATTGTGGATGCTCTAAATATATATCAAATTTTTCGAGTCCAAAATGGTCTTAATCATGTTTTAATCCGATGATAGCCTTTTTAGATTTGATGCAACTTTGTTGTAACAATTTTGTCTTTATTTATTTATTATTTTTTTTTTTTTTGCTACTATTTTAGCCTAAAATTTTATTGAAGGAGCTAGAATAGCCAATTCTATCTAGAATATATGTTAAAGGAACTCTTAATGGATCGTAGAAAAGTACCATTTCAGAATTCTTTCTATTCGCACGAATGTTGGATTTTGATCCACGCACATCAAAGTGAATATTTACCGGATCGTTTGTCTTTTCATGGCTAAGCGTAGAAGTCATAATTGATGTGGTTTTATCCTTTAAAATCCCATTAGTAGTTTTCTCCATTACAATGCCCTGTATATAATGATCATTTATAACATTATTAACAAATGTTGATCTCAAAGGGAGGTATATCTAATTTAAACAACAAATGAAATCACAAAATGTGTATGCCTGAGTTCAATCAATTGAATGGATAGTTACTAGGCATTGTTGTCTTATATCAAAATTTTGGAGTTTAAAATGGTTTTTTTGGTGTTGTAATAAAATCTTTGCATATTTAGATTTGATGCAACTTTTTTGTAACAATTTTGGTTTTATATTGGTTTTTGCTACTTTTTTAACATAAAATTTTATTGAAACTATTAATGAAGGAGCTAGAATACAAAATTTTATCTAGAAAAAATGTTGAATGAATGCTAAGTGGATAGAAAGTACCATTTCAGAATTTCTTCTATTAACACGAATCGAAGATTTTAATCCACGCACATCTAAGTCAATATTTACCGGATCCTTTGCCTTCTCATGGCTAAGCGTAGAAGTCATTGTCGATGTGGTTTTATCCTTTAAAACCCCATTTGTAGTTTTCTCTATTACAATGCCCTATATGTAATGATCATTTATAATATTATGAACAAATGATGATCTCATAGAGAGGTATAAGTAAAATAAACAACAAATGAAATCACAAAAAGTGTATGATTGAGTTCAATCAATTGAATGGGTAGTTACTAGATATTGTTGTCTTATTCATCCATTTTATAAAAAGTATGCACTAAAGATGCTCTAAGCATATATCAAAATTTTGGAGTCTAAAATGGTCTTTTTGGTATTGTAATAAAATCTTTACATGTTTAGATTTGATGCAACTTTTTTGTAACAATTTTGGTTTTATATTGGTTTTTGCTACTTTTTTAACATAAAATTTTATTGAAACTATTAATCAGTTAGCTAAAATACCAAATTCTATCTAGAAAAAATGTTGAATGAATGCTAAATGGATAGAAAGTACCATTTCAGAATTCCTTCTATTAGCACGAATGCAAGATTTTGATCCACGCACATCTAAGTCAATATTTACCGGATCGCTTGTCTTCTCATGGCTAAGCATAGAAGTCACAGTCGATGTGGTTTTATCCTTTAAACCCCCATTAGTAGTTTTCTCTATTACAATGCCCTGTATATAATGATCATTTATAATTTTATGAACAAATGTTGATCTCAAAGTGAGGTATATCTAAAATAATCAACAAATGAAATCACAAAAAGTGTATGATTAATTTCAATCAATTGAATGGGTAGTTACTAGGCATTGTTGTCTTATTCATCCATTTTATAAAAAGTATGCACTAAAGATGCTCTAAGCATATATCAAAATTTTGGAGTCTAGAATGGTCTTTTTGGTATTGTAATAAAATCTTTGCATGTTTAGATTTGATGCAACTTTGTTGTAACAATTTTGATTTATATTGGTTTTTGCTACTTTGTTAACATAAATTTTATTGAAACTATTAATCAGGGAGCTAAAATACCAAATTCTATCTAGAAAAAATGTTGAATAAATGCTAAATGGATAGAAAGTACCATTTCAGAATTCCTTCTATTAGCACGAATGCAAGATTTTGAACCACGCACATCTAAGTCAATACTTACCGGATCGCTTGTCTTCTCATGGCTAAGCATAGAAGTCACAGTCGATGCGGTTTTATCTTTAAAACCCCCATTAGTAGTTTTCTCTATTACAATGCCCTGTATATAATGATCATTTATAATTTTATGAACAAATGTTGATCTCAAAGTGAGGTATATCTAAAATAATCAACAAATGAAATCACAAAAAGTGTATGATTAAGTTCAATCAATTGAATGGGTAGTTACTAGGCATTGTTGTCTTATTCATCCATTTTATAAAAAGTATGCACTAAAGATGCTCTAAGCATATATCAAAATTTTGGAGTCTAAAATGGTCTTTTTGGTATTGTAATAAAATCTTTGCATGTTTAGATTTGATGCAACTTTGTTGTAACAATTTTGGTTTTATATTGGTTTTTGCTACTTTTTTAACATAAATTTTATTGAAACAATTAATCAGGGAGCTAAATACCAAATTCTATCTAGAAAAATTGTTGAATGAATGCTAAATGGATAGAAAGTACCATTTCAGAATTCCTTCTATTGGCACGAATGCAAGATTTTAATCCACGCACATCTAGGTCATGACTAAGCGTAGAAGTCATTGTCGATGTGGTTTTATCCTTTAAAACCCCATTTGTAGTTTTCTCTATTACAATGCCCTGTATGTAATGATCATTTATAATATTATGAACAAATGATGATCTCATAGAGAGGTATAAGTAAAATAAACAACAAATGAAATCACAAAAAGTGTATGATTGAGTTCAATCAATTGAATGGGTAGTTACTAGATATTGTTGTCTTATTCATCCATTTTATAAAAAGTATGCACTAAAGATGCTCTAAGCATATATCAAAATTTTGGAGTCTAAAATGGTCTTTTTGGTATTGTAATAAAATCTTTGCATGTTTAGATTTGATGCAACTTTTTTGTAACAATTTTGGTTTTATATTGGTTTTTGCTACTTTTTTAACATAAAATTTTATTGAAACTATTAATCAGGTAGCTAAAATACCAAATTCTATCTAGAAAAAATGTTGAATGAATGCTAAATGGATAGAAAGTACCATTTCAGAATTCCTTCTATTAGCACGAATGCAAGATTTTGATCCACGCACATCTAAGTCAATATTTACCGGATCGCTTGTCTTCTCATGGCTAAGCATAGAAGTCACAGTCGATGTGGTTTTATCCTTTAAAACCCCATTAGTAGTTTTCTCTATTACAATGCCCTGTATATAATGATCATTTATAATTGTATGAACAAATGTTGATCTCAAAGTGAGGTATATCTAAAATAATCAACAAATGAAATCACAAAAAGTGTATGGTTGAGTTCAATCAATTGAATGGGTAGTTACTAGGTATTGTTGTCTTATTCATCCATTTTATAAAAAGTATGCACTAAAGATTCTCTAAGCATATATTAAAATTTTCGAATCTAAAGTGGTCTTTTTGTTGTTGTAATAAAATGTTTGCATGTTTAGATTTGATGCAACTTTGTTTTAACTATTTTGGTTTTATATTGGTTTTTGCTACTTTTTTAACATAAAATTTTATTGAAACTATCAATCAAGGAGCTAGAATAGTGAATTCTATCTAGAAAAAATGTCAAAAGAACGCTAAATGGATAGTAGAAAGTCCCATTTCAGAATTCCTTCTATTAGCACGAATGTAAGGTTTTGATCCACGCACATCCGAGTGAGTATTTATCGGATTGTTCGGATTCTCATGGCTAAGCATAGAAGGTGTAGTCAATGTTGCCTTATCCTTTAACACCCGATTAGTAATGCTCTTTACTACCATGCCCTGTAGATAATGATTATATATAACTTTACGAACAAGTGATGATTTTACAAAAAAAGTATGTCCAAAATTAGTATCAAATGAAATCACAAAGAATGTATGGTTGGGTTAAATCATTTGAATATATAGTTACTAGTAATTTTGTCTTTATCAACCATTTTTCATTAACATATCCATTGCAAATCCCTTAAGCTTATATCAAACTTTTCGAGTGTAAAATGGTCTTATTCGTATTGTAATCCACTCTTAACTTGTTTGGATCATAGGCAACTTTGTTGTAACAATTTTAACTTTATTTTGGTTTTAGGTACTTTTTTAAGATAAACTTGTATCGAAATAATCTATCAAGTAGCTAGAATAAAAAAATTTATCTACATTAAATGTTGAACAGAACTCTAAACGAATGATATAGAAAAATACCACTTCTGAATTCCGTTTGTTAGCGCGAATTGAGGATATTGATCCACGCACATCTGAGTGAATATTTATCGGATCATTTGTCTTATGGCTAAGCGTAGAGGGGGTAGTCGATGTTGTCTTATCCCTTAAAATCTCGTTGGTAGTTCTCTCCGTTATCATGCGCTATACATAATGATCATTTATAACATTATCAATATGTGTTGATCTCACAAAGAGGTATGTCTATAATAATGTTACATGAAATCAAAATGATAGAAAAGTACCAATTTAGAACGTTTTCTCTTAGCAGGAATGGAGGATTTCGGTTCAACCACATCCGAGTGAACACTTCTCATATCATTTTGCTTCTCTTTGCTAAACGTTGTAAACATCGTTGATTTGGTCGTCCCCTTTGAAACCCCCACACTAGTGCTACCGATTACCATGTTCTGTAGATACCAAGATAATTTGAGACATTAATATGAAGGAATTTTGATATGATAAAGTGGCCTATATATCTTGATTAAAATACTATTAATTAATACTATTCCAAGTTCTAAAAAAGTACCAGTTTAGCTTTCTGCTTAGATGGGGACGGAGTTTTAGCCTCCTGAAATAGACCGATTTTGCTAGATGAGGAAGCACTTGTACCACTCCGATGTCCGATAACAAGCTTTCCTTCATGCTCCAATCTACCAAACATCACTGATCAAAAAGACATAACTGTTAGCATTATAAAAGTTATTATTATCTTTATGTATAATGTAAGGACTATGATTGTCATTTATATGTTAGTTTTATTTATTTATTTATTTATTCAATTTCCATCTTGAACCTTTGGCTTATTAGCATTCAACAAGAGATTCATTTTTCTAACGTACACATCTCATCATCTCATCTAATTAATCATCTATCCTCGTGTGAAAGAACATAGTGGAGTCTAACGTACTAATCATGGTCTAGGTAACATTACGAGATTTTAAAAGGACAACGGACTTCAAATATTTCACATGTGTTAATTAAACATATGCTACAAATTAATAATTTCTTAACTAGGCAATAACCTGTAGAAGAAAGTCATATATTATCAAATTATCAATCACAATTGACATTTGTTTGTTTAGTTATTACCTGTATCACCCGGTTTCAACTTCATGGACGCAACATAATAATTGAATCCTTCGAGGACGTACATTCGGCTATTATTATTTGGCCAGTATCTAAAATTGAATTCCCAGTGTGTCCCATTTAAATCTTGCATTTCAACAGGTTTTCCTTCAGGAATATCAATCGAAGGAAAGTATCCCTGTAAAAAAAAAAAAATTAAATAACTTAGCAACAACAAAATAACACGTTTCTTGGACCAAAAACAAAGAAAAATATACTAACCTCTGCACATTTCTTAGGAAGCACCAAACGTCCGATCTTCCCAGTGTCACTAACAGTCAACACCTTCTCAAACAAAGGAATTACTTTGGCATTTGACCTGTCACATATCATATATAAATGAACATGATTAATAATTAGGGTAAATATTGTTTCCATATTCCAATTTCCACATAAACATATTTCAAGATTCGAAAGAATACATACCCTTTAGACATCTCTTTAAGCTCATGTTCAGTTAATCTAGGCACGTAACGATGTTCACTTCGAGGCTTTCGAATACGATCTTTAGCTCCAGTAGATGAGTCACCCTTGTTGTATTCACGAAAAACCGGTGGTGGGGTTGAACGTTCATCGCCTTTTTCAGACACCTTTTCTTTACCTTTACCCACCACTGTCGGTGGAACCCTAGCAAGAGTGGTGGCGCTGGGGGTGGTTAGTTCTTTGGAATGAATATTGACTCCTGTTATGGTATTTGTTGCACGAATATTTGAACTTCCGACCACCAATCTTTCAGCTTCATTCACCCTTCGATCAACCAATGGAGGGGAAGGATTATGCCCTCGTGCGATAAGTCTACCTACAGAAGGTATCGTAGGCGAGATTTGTGGTTGGTTTCTCGATGAATTATTTGTATTGCCGATAGAGTTACTAGTAATTCTTTCAAAATTTCGCTGGAAGGCAATTCCCTGTGGTGACGTCATAATGTTTGCCACCTGAAAGAAAATAGAATTTGTTGAAGAACATTAATATATAACTTTTATAACTATATGAAAGAACTTTAGATAATCATCTACTCGTATCATGGTGCTTACGAAGGTCTCAGATTGTGGCATGCAGTCAAGACACTCGATTCCTCTTTGTCCCAATCGAACATATAAAGATCGAGAAGCTAAGCATCCATAATGAATTGGCTGCACGAATTATAGCAAAAAAATTTCTTGTAAGAAATTATCATGTTAACGAAAAAAACGTATATTTTTTTAATTCTATATAAATGATGATCAATATTTTAACCTTCTCGCAAGATATGCAACGTTTCCAGCCATTCATTTTTTTATGATAAATTTCGCAAAACTTCCCACGCTTATATGTAACACTGCAGTCAAAATTAACAAGAGACAATGTTAATTCAGATCTAAAAATGAAATATTGACGACACAAGATAGGCTACACATGGAGTATTAAAACTTTAAATCGCAATTAGATACATAATCTTTGACTAATGAATCATGCATGCAGAACTCATAAACATCAATCGGAAGGTTTCCGTGAATGTATCGCGTGTTTACGATAAACAATGCAAAGATGGAAAGATCACAAGGTTAAAAAGCTTAACTTTTTAAACAAACTAATGCGAAATTTCAGCAAAAAATATTACTTTATCACCGAAATTACGACAAACATCAAATTTACTAAAAAAAAAAAAAAAAAACTAAAGCGACTCATGATCAATCGGTACAAGCGGGCTTACTAGCATCCTTCGCAGAGTTTAGCAAAATCATCAGTTTCACATGTCAAGGCGCCTCTCGGAAGGTTCGTAAGTTTGCGACATTTGTTGTTGGAGCAAATCGTTGGCAGATCGGGAGAGGGAATCTTTTTTTCCATTATGCAAAACCTGCATAAATCATTATAGAGTAAACAGATTCATTAGAAACGTTACCCTGTGTATCGATATATCGATCCCCAATTTACATGCTAGAACACTACGATATAAGATTTTGATGCTTATAACAAGGAAGAAAAAGGGATTACACTTCTAGTTTACTTGCTTACACATGGGTTTCGCGATCGATAGAACTTTACTGTATGCTTATGGAGTCTTTGTGGGTGTGTTTATATATATATATATATATATATATATATATATATATATATATATATATATATATATATATATATATATATATATATATATATATATATAGAGAGAGAGAGAGAGAGAGAGAGAGAGAGAGAGAGAATGATGTATTAAATAGCTTAAAATTTGTTTATTTTGTTTTTGTGGGGCATGTACATACACATTTTAATTTGTGGCACTTTTAATTTCTATAACTTGCATCATGACTCATGAGTAATAGTATAAAATTTTGGATTTTAGCAAGATGCTAACAACATGGTATTTATGGGGTTGGCTTTATTCAAACTAATATATAGTTGGAGTAACGGATGATTATTGGTGTTAATTTGGTGGAGATGAATTGGCATATGTTGCTTCTTGGCAAATACACCAAAGAAACGATGTTGATAAGGGTTGGATTAATGGACTACTGGGTAGGAATTGACTTTTTCGTAGATATAACGTATGTATATTGGGTTTTGATGACGTGTGAATTGACGTATGTTTTTTTTTTTTTTTTTTTTGTAACTGACACATGTGGGGTTAGAAAGATATTTCATGCCGGGTGTTAGCGTAACTAAAGTGGTTAATGTCGATTATGAGAATAGTAACATCTTTTTTTTAATTGAAAGCATTTTTCTTAAAATAAGGTAAAAAGTATATTGACCAACACACCTAGCATACATTATATGGGCATAAGGGGAAAACAATTTTCATAATAGATGTAACATCTACATTAGTTGGTGTTGAAGGAAGGTGAATAAATCGGTGAATGTTGTTTCATGAAAACTTATATTAAACTATTAATAGATTGTTGTTGTTTAGTGGTTACTGTTGATATTTATTACATATGGTTAATTAATTAATAAATGATAAAGTTGTTGGCGATAAATGCCAGAAATTAAAAACAACTAGAGCTCATGGTTTTAGTTTTTCAAAAGAAAAAAGTTCATGTCCAACAAATTTCATGTTCTTTTAAGATAAATATCATTGCATTATTCATGATATATGCATGTTTGACGAAAAGGAACTCGAAAATATATCCTACGCATTAAACTGTGTAATAAATGTTGCTAAATGCATTAATGCATGTTTTAGATTATCAGCTGTCATTAGCATTTAGGTTTACTAAAACAGTAGGTATAAATATAATGTTTGAAAAAAAAAAAAAAAAAAAAAAACAATGCACGTTTTAGAAACACATAAATTTTACATGTAAACCCAAAATAATTGATGCAAAAAAACTAAAACAGTATACTAAAACAAATTTAAAATATAAATCATTGCTGGTCATTTTCATTAAAAAATTTATGTTTTCAAGCTTACGAAAAATCATAGGGATGGTGTTATATTTTGAAACGGCGATGAGGATAAGAAGAAAAGTAAAAATAAAATAAATAAATAAATAAATAAAAACCCTAAGACCAAAAAACGGGGCGGTGTTCAATCTATACAGTCACGACATTTTTAGGGTGCCACGTCACAATAACGATTGTAGACGTTCCCACAACACTACCAAAGCCTCAAAATATAGGGACTGAAACAGTGAGAAATATAATAGAGGATACGAAATGAGCATTACCGATAGTTAAAGGCATAGGTCACATGAAAATGGAAAAGAACATGTAATGATTACGAGGTTGAGTCAATATATTTTCTCGTCACATTAAATCCATGTTTTGATTACATATCTCTCCCTTTTTCTCTCTTTTATATATATATATATATATATATATATATATATATATATATATATATATATATATATATATATATATATATATATAATTTTAACAATTTGAAAAGTTTGAATTTGTAAAAAAAATGAGAAAAATTTGAATTATTAAAATAAATAAGACTTTAACGCAGTGAATATATTAATTATTACATATATAAACTCTTTCTATTAAATACTTTACATATATATACTACCTTATACATTAAATATGGAATTTTAATTTAATAAAATCAAAAATACAATAAAATGACAAGTGGAAAATAGAAAATTTAAAAAATCTAGAAAATGTCATGTGTCCAAATGA
The DNA here is from genome assembly GCF_052625555.1 of Lactuca saligna. Taxonomy (NCBI): domain Eukaryota; kingdom Viridiplantae; phylum Streptophyta; class Magnoliopsida; order Asterales; family Asteraceae; genus Lactuca; species Lactuca saligna. The sequence goes on along the minus strand of NC_136417.1, from coordinate 173,482,141 downwards.
ATGAGAAGATGACAAGTGGTAAAAAAAAACCTTCATTTATTAAGGATAATATATATATATATATATATATATATATATATATATATATATATATATATATATATATATATATATATATATATAAGAGACGGCCTAATTTTATGAGACCGTGAGACGCATTTTTTTTTTAATTTTTTTTAGTTAATTGAAGTTCCTAAAATAATATTTAAAAAAGCATTTTTTGATTTTTTTCATTTATTTTGCATTTTAAATTTATTTTTACAATACGTACAATGTAATATTCTATTTATAATACTTCATGTATTTTTCAAAAAAAAAATAGGAATTTTTTTTATTTTTTTTAGTTAATTCAAGTTCCGAAAATAATATTTATAAAAAGAATTTTTAGATTTTTCCATTTATTTTGCATTTTAAAATTATTTTTTAGAATATGTCAATGTAATATTCTATTTAGAATATTTCACGTATTTCTCAAAAAAAAAAAAAACGGGATTTTCTTTTATTTTTTTTAGTTAATTCAAGTTCAGAAAATAATATTTAAAAAAAAAATTGGATTTTTTCATTTATTTTGCATTTTAAAATTATTTTTAGATTCGGTCTCACGGTCTCACAAAATTAGAATGATCTCAAATGAACCTGAACCTCTATATATATATATATATATATATATATATATATATATATATATATATATATATATATATATATATATATATATATATATATATATATATATAAATAATATCCATAATTATAATTTTTTTTATGGAAACTAAGTAAATTTGTGTTTCAGCATATTATTGATAGCATGAAAAATCCAAGCATTGTTGTATTTTGGTTAATCACAATGCCTCAAATTATGGGAGGATTTAAATATGGCAATGAGGTCAAACATAAAATATGGTGGTAATACAAAGTTCTTCTATTTCTTATTTATTTATTTACTTATTTTTTAATGCAACTTTATTACGAAATTAAATGTTATTGCTGACATTAATGTTATTGCTGACATTAATGATGAATATAATTAATTTCTATAAAAAGAGAATTATATTTATGGATATCGTTTAATATAACATAATTATGGAAATTATTTAATATATCTATATTTATTTAATTAAATAATTAATTAATTTAATAAATTTCTATTGATGTATTTTAACACACAATAAATATAAGAAACATATAAACTTTTATATATATATATATATATATATATATATATATATATATATATATATATATATATATAGAAAGAGAGAGAGAGAGAGAGATACAAGTTCTTTTGTGAACCTAAAGATTTATGTGAACTAGCAAATCTCAAATTAACAATTCAAAATATTAATTCTACAGTCATATACACTAGGAAGAATATATGACTGATTATATATATATATATATATATATATATATATATATATATATATATATATATATATATGTTCAGGTTCATTTGAGACCATTTTAATTTTGTGAAACTTGAGATCAAATCTAAAAATAATTTTAAAATGGAAAACAAATGGAAAAATCCAAAAATTCTTTTTTTTAAATATTATTTTCGGAACTTCAATTAACTAAAAAATTTTAAAAAATAAATAAATAAATAATATTAAAAAATCCCGTTTTTTTTTAAATACGTAAAATATTCTAATAGAATATTACACTAACATATTCTAAAAAATAATTTTAAAATGCAAATTAAATGGAAAATTTTAAAAATTCTTTTTTTAAATATTATTTTCTCTCTCTCTCTCTCTCTCTCTCTCTCTCTCTCTCTCTCTATATATATATATATATATATATATATATATATATATATATATATATATATATATATATATATATATATATATAATTGGTTGGAACCATATTAATCGAATAATTACAATATTAAAGTGATATATGTCCGGTTCTATTTCCCAATAATAATTAAGGACATTTGTTACAATTTTAAATATATTTTATTTTTCTACGTTCATTTTCTAGAAAGAATATTTATGGTTTCTTTTATTAAAACAATAATTCGCTCCAGTAGACACAAGCTCATTTATATTATTTTTTCTGCATTGTTTATATAAATATTTACAAAAGAAATAATGAAATTATAAAAGTTTCATAAAAATGTGTAATTCCTTCACATTTTTAAATACAAAGATTTAGCCAATTGGCCACACATAATATATAACCCATTATATTAAAAAGGTAATTCGTCCTTAAAAATATCATTGTAAAATAGGAAACATGATGTTGTAAGTTTATACGCTTTTAAAGAAAAACATAGGATTCCAACTAAAATTGCTATAATGGTATTCATGTCAAAATTCAACTTATAATGTGTATTCTAGTTATGTAGAAAAGTATATAAAGTCAACTATAACATGTATTTGCTAAATATGACTATCTTTTTACATAGAAGTTTATAACTTGATAAAGTGATATATTTTGATACCCTAACACGAAATAATGTTTTTAATGTTATCTTAATGATTTTTGGGGTTTATATGTTTTTTTCTTTTATAACGTTATCGATCGACTAAACTTTTCCAAATTACTTGCAATAAAGCAACTTAGTTGTATCAATGAATTAAGTCAAGCAAGGATACCATCAATTAATGGTCTAATAACTGTTCGATTATCAAAATCGAATTTAACTAAATCCATGAACTTATGATTTCACGCAGTGAATTATTATTCAGTTCCATAGAAAGACAATTTTGTTCCCGTTTGCTATGTGTGAACATAAATGAAGATAAGATCTAGATTAAAAAATGAATGAAGATGAAAGTTTAGAATCCATGCATCTTCACTTTTAAATTTTAAAAGTAAGTAATTTTCACAAGTTATCAAATTCGTGAATAATTAGAACATCCATATGTCTCGATTTTCAATAAATTTTAAGTAGTAGACGATTTGATTTGAATCTAAACTTAGATGAATAAAAACGATTTACCACATATGTATTCCCAACCTTATTTATCTACAAAAATTACGGCATCATGTTGTCATCAATTGTATTAAATACCGGGTCATATGTGTATAAGATAACCTTCAATATGTAGTAGTGTATATAGTTTTAAGTTTTAACGAAGAAAAACATAAATCTATTTTGTATCAATTATGTAAAGTAGGCATGAAATCAAATGTTCCCTAAATTAAAGAAATCCAAATGCTACCATGAAAAATAATCGCAATTAACATATACAATGATATAAAAGGATAACGATAATTCAACTTAAACAAATTATGTAAAGTAAATTGACATAAAGTAGTAAGTTTGTATAGGAAACTCACCGATCTTCTAATAAATCGGCTTGAAAACCGGATCTACTAAAGAGAGTACTCCACTTGAGAGATCTTGTGAAAACATATGGAAGAAATTCACCGATCTTGCAAGATATCAGCAAAATAAACAAGTCTATCAAAAAAATTTCGAATAAGAGGCTAGTCAAATGAGAAGGATCTAGTTGTTAGCCTTATCAACTCATTTTGGCATTTTCGCCACTCGAATCGAATACAAGATAGATCAGCAAACAGAATGAGGTAAAGGGAGAAATGAGGCGTATGGACGGATATCTCTAGAGAGGTATGGAGGTTATAAATAATGAGATTGCGAGGGAAATCAACTTTAATTTTGGGCATTTCAAATTTCATATTTAAGATGGGCGGGATTAATTTTCATTGTTTCGCGGTTCTTAGATTTTTTTTATTAATCTTTCACATGTTTACTTGTAGTTTCATTACATACATTTGACCTCCATAAAATATTCACTTACCTTAAATGAGTTATTATGTAACATTCCAATTTTGTGAAATTTTGAACTAAGTAAATCGTGAATCATTATTTCTAAGAAATATATTAACATAGTTAAGCTATGATTCCATGTAGAAAATATATAGGATGGACTTGATCTTTCATGCAATTTTGTGAAATTTTGTTCTTGTCATTGTGACACTGGTTTTAGTATGAATGCAGACACGTATACTTTGTTAAATATTTTATTATTTAAAAGTATAACTCTTAGACAGAGTGTTTTAATCCCTATGTATTTATAGTTAGTATATCTTCTAGGGGTTGATATACTATATTCACTATAAACAAAGCTCTGATACCAATCTGTCACACCACAAAACCACGAACGGTGGAAACGTTCAGGGGTGGAGGACGTCATATACAGTATCACAACAGTGTAAAATAGTAAACAAGCAACAACATCATCCATTGCATTATAAGTAAATTTTTAATACATATGTGTTCTTTCATTGTAATAAGACACCAAAAATATAATCAAAATAAAAGACGAGACTTGTCTGCTCCGTCTTCTCAAAACCTGGCCACCGTACCTGCCTACTGATGACTTGAGAATACAAGTTATTTTGAAAGAGAGTATCAGCTTTAAAGCTGGTGAATTCATAAGTATTTAAGTGTCATTGACTTGCTTTGAAAAGCTGTTTTAAAAGTCATGTAAACCTTTAAATGAAAATGTTGATATAAGTATGAAAAGCCCTAGAAAATCCCTTATTTTCTATTATTATGAAATGTAGTCTTCAACCCAGACCCGAATGTTTTGTAAGTAAAATGATAGTTTTTCCTTCTATTAACTAGTACTAAAGTACTTAGTTTAACTCATCGTTTATGTGAAAGTATCACAAAATAAAGTAAACAGCAAAATGTACTAATGTAAGTGTTGTCACTGGGTACTAGGAGTAACACAACATCGCAATAAGCGAAAAGTATAACCTAATGAACATCCGAAGATTGTCCACTTGTCCTCTGTAGCAGCAGTAGATGGGTGGAAGGGTTAGTCCCGATATCGATCTACCTAATATAAATAGTAACCTAATGATCATCCGAAGATTTTCATCTCATCCTCTGTTGCAACAGCAGGATGGAGGAATGGTTAGTTCTGATATCGATCTACCTAGTATATGTAGTAACCTAAGACCTCCGTAGATGGTCATCGACCACTGGTGCTAATCAGTGGGATTCAGAATAGTTAGTCCCGCCTAGATATCCCATTGAACCGGGATAGGAAAGATAATTTACACAGAAAGTACAAATAAATCATCTTCGCAAGTAAAGATACGAGTATCCAGGTAAGTGAATACAGGATAATGCATCTATGTAATAGTGTTCATGTATGGTATTCATGTAAGTATGTTCATGTATCAGGTAAGTATATGTAAACATGTTCATGTATCAGGTAAGCATATGTATATGTACTCATGTATCAGGTAATGTACTGGTGTAGACTCATGAATGAACTGACTCTTGTGTGATTCCTTGTAATAGGAATAATGTTTGATATCTTCAAATTATCCCTATGATAATTTACTAAAAGGTAGTTGGTTGTTCAAGAAGGTAAGCGTAATGGTTTTGCAAGGTATCTAAGAGTTTTGAATAATAATTAAGAGTGACTTGATGTCATGTTAATAAACATTTCAAAACTAATACTTTTGTTATCAAGGTATTTTAAGATAGAAAACCATTTCATGTGTCACCTTTTGAAGTATGTGAAATCTACTGAGTGAAAACACAGTTATAAAATACATAAGATTGATTTAATAACATACTGTTTTCTACTTGTATCCCCCCCCCCCCATTAAAGCATTTAAAATCATTTAAAACATTGATTAAGGGGTATGAAATCACCTGTAGATGGTGGTTTGGATGAATTGGATGGTGCAGGATTGTTAGGTGTCAAGTGAGGACTTGTACACACACTACGATCCTAATGAACATATAATCACACATATATGCACTCAATTAGGCTTATTTACTAATTGATAATGTTAAGACATCCTATAACATAATAAACACTTTATATAAGTGTTTTAAGCCCTAAGGATTGCATCTAAGCTATTGTAGGACAAGGTACTTGGGTTTAGGGTTCCAAAGGACCCCATATATGAGTTTACTCTTCATATATCATCACACATGGAGTTCACGGTTGTAAAATCTTGAGTTTACGGGGTGAACTCACAATCTTGGTGATATTTTGTGTTTTGAAGTCCCAAATGATCCCTAGAATTATTCCAACTTGGTGGTTAAATCCTTGGAAGGGTTTAAGGTATAGAAACACCCCTTTGAGGAGTTTACGGCCCTAAGGCCATTTCCTTTAGAGTTTGCGGCCATAAACTCTTAAGGATGGGTGTTTTTGATGCTTTCAAGTCTCTTGCACAAGTGGTGTAGGTTTTAGACTTTTATTCCAAGCATATGTAGGCCTTTGACACACTTTGGTGCCCTTTAATCATGTTTACGGCCCAAGAACCATGTCATGGCCGTAAACTCACTTTGGAAGGTGTTTTTGATGGTTTAATGTCCTTGATTTATGTAGGAGTAATTCCTAGTAATTATCTAAGGCTTTAGTGGCCTTAAAAGCACCCTTTTGTGCATGATTTTGGAGTTCACGGTCCAAGATCCTCTTGGGCCGTGAACTCCCAAACTTGGGTGATTCTTTGATGTTTTCTTGTCCCTAATACACGGGGACAGGTCTAGGCTTTGTTTTGGGAGTTTACCGCCTAAGAACACCTTGGGGAGTAAACTCCTAAATCTAGTGATTTAGCCATCTAAATCGTGTTATAAACACATATTAAGCTATCCAACACTACTAGCAAGAGGTACTCACGTTTTGGGATAAAAACCCAAAGATCCGTGAGAGAGAAAATGGCTTTTCTCTAGTTGGAAATGCGAATAATGAATGAATGTGGTTCAGAATTCTATTTATAGTCCTGATATTTTTGGCAGAAAATATTTTATTCCCGAAATGATCTCTAATATAATAGAGTGTTGGAATAACAGTGTTGCACGAAACTCTATTGCATCCACTTTCCTAATATTTCCTGAAGTGTAAACCCTAAGTTACTCAAACTTATACGGAAAAGTCTGAAAGTTTACTGTGACTGATATAACTTCTATTGAAGTGTTATTGTTTATACAGAATGGAAATTCCGGGTTGTCACAAGAAACCTCCCCAGAGTACCACTCGTACAGTACATCAAGTTCAATCTGAAGATCAATACGGTTAATCTATCGTGGGGGAATGTATACGCAAGGGTGGTATATAATCAAGGTTCTATAGGTTTAGAATTGATGATTCCGCTTTAACTTCTTTTCCTTGTTTGGATGTGAGCTTAAAGAAGAATCATTTATTCGACTACCTTTTCAATCTTAATTATATACAACTCGTATACACGAAGCTTTGATTGATGAATTAAATATGACTTCTAATATGAAATTCAGGACGGAGACTACTCAAGACTACGAGTGATCGTGTTGTCATGCGAATAAACTTAGAATCCAATCAAATGCTACCCCTGTAACCAAATCGACCTATAGTTTAGCACCTATAGGGATGCAAGAACTGTTCAGTTCTCAGCAATGGCTTATTAAGATCGAGCTCCTCACCCTGGGGAATTCTAGTCTGGTTCGTCAAGAAGAAAGACGGATTGTTTAGTATGCGCACAGACTATAGAGACCTCGACAAGATTTCCATTAGGGATCATTACCCTTTGCCTCGCATATCGTTTGACCAACCGCAAGGAACGAATTACCCTTCGAAGATGGATCTAAGATCCGAGTATCACCAGTTACAAGAGTTAGAGGAGGATGTCCTAAGGACAGCCTTCCGGACACAATACGGACACTACGAGTCCGTAGTGATACACCTAGCAACTTGTCCGACACTTCCATCCAATCCACTCACTACAGGTGAGTTCATACCCCTTAATTAACCTTTTAAATGTTTTTAAATGCGGTTATGGGGGGAATACAAGTGGAATCATATTAGTTATTATATCAATCACATATTATTAATAACTAGTACACAAATGGATTTACTATGCTTTTAGCTGTTTTACCAAGCATACTACTTCAAATGACTTCCTCAAACGTTTTTACATGTTAAACTCTTTATCAAACTGTCTTACATACTGTATCTTTTCTTTCAAACTTTGTTACAGTTGTGTTTCAAACAAAGGATTTCTTATACTTTAAATTGTTCTTACCAAAAAAACTGCTTTTTAATCATTTTATAAACTGACACCAAGTCATCAATTCTTAATTACTAAACTTTTCAAAGGTTTTACAAAACTTCTTTTAAACTTTTATATTGTCAAATGCATGCCTATATATAATGTATACATACATAGACATAAAAGTTCTATCAGTCAATTCAGCACCTTTGGGTAGCAAAGGCATACTTTAGGTTATACACGTACATTACTAGTAACTATAATAGGTATAGTTAGGAGATACTACTTACTATTCCTAGTACAAGGAATCACACAAGAGTCAGTTCATTCATGAGTCTATACAAATATATTACATACTATATGAAGAGATACTATTACATACTATATGAAGAGATACTGTTACATACTATATGAAGAGATACTATTACATACTATATGAAGAGATACTATTACATACTATATGAAGAGATACTATTACATACTATATGAATAGATACTATTATATACGTTACGGGACTTACCATTCTACACCCGGCTGTTAGCTACAGTGGGAAAATGCACATCGACGGATGTCTACGGTTGTATTGTTCGGTGAGTTACTATGCCGTGTTTATCCTAGACAAATGGATATGATTTCTTATTATCTTTAATTTGTGACACATTCACATAAACGATTTCTTATTATCTTTATTTTGTGACACGTTCACATAAACGATTTCAATGATTGTATAATTTTCCCTATTATCTTTATTTTGTGACACATTCACATAAACGATGAGGTAAACTATATTTTGATAATAATAGTTGTACATTGGGAAAAACTTCATTCATACGGAGAAGCAAACCTCTAGCACTGTCGAGTCTTGGTAGAAGACTACAATTTATACTAGTAGGAAATATGGGATTTTCTAGGGTTTTCATACTTATACAAACTTTTTCATCAAAAATTTACAAGTCTTTTCTTTACAGTTTTACAAATCAAAGACACTAAAATACTTATGAATTCACCAGCTTAAATGTTGATCTATGCTTTCAAAATAACTTGTATTCTCAGGTCATCAGTAGATAGGTATTGATGCCAGCTTTTGAGAAGATGGAGCATACAAGACTCATCTTTTATTTTGATTCATATTTTGGTGTCTTATAAACCACAGAACACACATGTATTAAACTTTACTATTAATGCAATGGATGATGTTGTTGCTTGTTTTACTACTTTGCATTGTGATGATATTATACATAACGTCCTCCGCTGTGACAACCGTCAATTTTCAGTCAAGTCAAAGTCAACAAGTCAAACCGTTCGACTCAATTTGCCCGTGGGTACTAAAGTTTACATTATGTAATTTCTAAACAACTCGCTCTTCTAATGAGAGATCATAAATCGAAAAGTGCGTACATCTAGATCTCATTAACCTAAAACTGTGGTACGTGGCGAGCCAAACCGATAAAACAATGTTGCATACTCATCGGGAGTGTGTAAGATCCTTAAACAAGGCTTAACAGGGTTTACGGACCTTGCATTGCGAAGCCGGACACTCACAAATGTCACACACGAAACCTCTCTCAATCGTTTTCACTCTATCTCTCTTTATCGAGAATCTCTCCCAAATCTCCCCACGCATGTCAAATCTCTTCAAGAATGTGAAATCTCTCCAAAAATTCTCTTTGTATGAGAAATCTCTCCAAGAATGTGAAATATCTCCCAAAACTCTCTTTGTATGAGAAATCTCTCCAAGAATGTGAAATCTCTACCAAATCTCTCTTAAAAGTTCCCGTAACTTTTTGAAGTCATTCAGGTTATTCCGACCCTTAACCGGGTCAAAAACAGCTTGAAACGGGGTAAAAACGAGTAAAATAGACATAAGGACCCGAAACCCCTCTTAGGGCCGAAAGTCCTCTTAGGGATCGAACCCTCCTGAGCCGAACCCGAAGGCTGCTGAACCGAACCTGAAGGGTGCTCTCAGGCCCGAACCTCGCACAAGACCCGAACCTGAGCCTCGGTCCATTTCGCTCTGTGTGGCCCTTCGGTCTATTTCGCTCCTGATGACTTCGGACCGAACCTGCCCTTCGCTTCAACTGTCTCGCCTCATTTCGCTTCGGACCCAGCACCAGAAGGGACCGAGCCTCCGGCCCAATCCGAGAAGCCTCGCTGTTAGCCTCTTTCTTCCCAGTTTTCGACTACAATTTCATTTTAGCTCCGATTTTAATTGTTTTAACGCGAGATTTTCACCCAAAACTTTATTTTAACATATAAGACCCCTTAATTAATGATTAATCACATTTTTAAGGATAAAACTTTATCCAAGAAGAGTGGGTTAAGTACAAAGGTTGAGTGTTGACTTTCCTTTATTCTATGACACAAGCAACCACTCCCATACCCACTCCATGTCACCATTCACCATCAGCCCATACCTAGTCATTTCATGGTACTTTTCCCACCATTTTTCAGCCACACACTTGGTCAAGGGTAAGAAAACCCTCCTCTCTCCTCACACTTCTCTCATTTTCTAATTCTTTCACTAAGAAGACCAAACTCTTTTCCTCTCAAACTTCCTCCCTCAAATTCGAGATTCAAGGCTGATTATCAAGCTTTCTCACACTCTTGGTAAGTATAATACATCCTCTCTATGATTATTACACTTCCCTCTTTCTCAAATCAATGATTACTTACACAAACATCATCACACTCTTGTTAGATCTTCGAATCTTCAAGTATTCTTGAGTTGAACACTTCTCTTCTTCAACACTAATCTACTGAAATCACTCAAGGTGAGTTCATACCCCCTGTATTTTCATGTCTTCTTAAGTTTTAAGGGGGGGGATACAAGTCCAAACACCAAGAACATAACTAAACTTTGCTAACATCTTTCATCAGAAAAGTTGGACTCCATTCACGGACTGTTTTGGAAAACTTAAATGTTTTAGTTTTCAAAATTGTATTAGGTGAAAATAGTTCAAGTTCTTAGCTTTAAAATGACTACTTTCACATCTCCATAAGATTTTTCTACAATTTATGGTGATTTTTACAAAATTGCCTACCATATCAAATACCAATCCGGACCAGTCTGTGATTTTGGACTTTTTCACCCAAGTTGGAGGTCATTAAAAATCATGATAAAAATTATGAGTAAACTAGACACATTTTGGGAACTCTCAGAATTTATGGATTTAGTTTTCGATTTCGTATGATTTTTCAATGACTTTTCTAAAACAGCGTAGAAAGGTTAAATTTAGTTAACAGTATATAAATTTCAGAACACTTTGTATTATGTTGAGCAAAGCGTATAACAATAAGTTCTAAATATTGAATGTGTTTCCTTGTTAGTTTATCATCATAAACTGAAACTTAGTCATTCATGATAAGATTATTCATTCATTTAGAACACGTATATTAAGCTATAATAAGCATAGTTTATGGATTCATAACACTAATGCCTTTTCATAAAAGAGTTATTATACATTACAAACATTTTGGATAAACTATAATAGGTATAGTTTATGATTCATCACATAACACACTCATACAAAAAGGGTACATTCATACAAAAAGGTTCTACACTCACGCACACTACACGTAAACTTGTTAACTCAGGATGTGAAACTTTCTCTCCCCGCACGTCCGAGTACGGGATCCCAATTCCTATAAGTTATAACCAAAATCTCATGTAGGGAGAGCGTGATAATTGTGTATAGATCTATATTGGGGTTGACATCCCACACCTCGCTGCCAGCTACAGTCGGACCGGCACTGCGGGTGACAAGAGTCATAGGATCAGGGCGTCTAAAAGACGTTGTACAGGTTACCTCTAGTCATAGTATGGTTATAGTGACTCACATAGGGAGCTAACAATACATAAAGTTTACGGGATTTTTTTTATAAAACAAAAGAGGTTTTATGTCGATTTAAAATCACTTTTTATATCAATAACTACAGATATTACTGTACACTTTCGGTTTTGGTATTTATGACTACACATCATTTGAAACCACTTTTATATCTTTAAGTATGACAAATACTTGTTCGTTTTCGGTCATGGTATTTAGGACCACATAACTTTTATAAGGAAAATATTGGATTTTTCTTGGTAACATACATCTCTTTACAAAGATCGATTTTCAAACTCTTACTGTCAAAAGCTTATGAACTAACCAACCTTTGTGTTGACACTTTTTCAAAACTACTTGTATTCTCAGGAATTCAGTGAAACAAGAAATCAACAACGTTTTGAGGATGGGACGATAATTCGTCAAACAGTTCATTCTGTATCATAATGTAATTGATTTGAATCATGTAAACATATACTTTGGTGTAAATTTTTCAATTATATTTATGATGATTGTATTTACTTTGAGCACTATTATACACGTTGTTGTGATACTTTACATGAACTCCTCCACCCCCGGATGTTTCCACCATCCTTGGTTTGGGGGTGTGACATCCGCCCCAGAACATTTCTGCCGTTCTTGGTTTTGGGGTGTGACACATCGGTCTCCGCCTGAAATCCATCAGGCCCCCGCTCGGTGTAACATCCCAAAATTACCGGTTAAAAATTTCATTTTTAATTTAGGTTAAAACGTAAAACATCATTACAAAACATTCATGATAATAATCCATGTCTGAAAACCGGTGACATCATAATAAGATTTCAGAGTACATCCCAGAAAATCCATAGTGCGGAAAAACAAAAGCATATGTGTGATATGTTGCTACCGCGCCGGCTCTCTTCCCTTAGCTCAAGAGGTACCTGAAACCAAAACGGAAAACCGTAAGCACGAAGCTTAGTGAGCTCCCCCATAATACCTCATACCATGCAAGCATATAACATACAACATTCAACTAGGAGTTACGGGCCTCGCCCACACTCATGAAGATACGGGCCCTGCCTACACTTCGCTAGCCAGAAGATACGGGCCTCGCTCACACACTAATACCTGGGAGATACGGGCCTAGCCCACACTCCACTCTCGGAGAGATACGGGCCTTACCCACACTCAACCGCTATCCCATAATATACAAGTATCACACAGACAACAAGTATAGACAACTCTATCATACTGGCATATATCATAATTAACTCAACCAAGAGATACGGGTTCGGCCCACACTCTAATACTAACATCTCATCTATACGGGCCGACCTTGGTGCCTTAGACCCGTTCCTACTGGTAGGAAAACTCACCTCAGAGTAGTTGTTGATCTGTGTGGGAATAGTCTGTCTGCTGCTGCTACTACTCCAGAAATACTCTTGCTGTAATTTCCACCAAACACTTAGTCAAAAACTACTAACTGTCCTTTGGGTAAAATGACCATTTTACCCCTGATCATGCCCTAAGTCAAAGTCAGAGTCAACTTCCAGTTGACCCGACTCGCCGAGTTGGCTCTCCAACTCATCGAGTCCATGTCCAAACGACTGACCTGGATTCTGTTTCTAATCGTCGAGTTAGGCGTTGACTCGACGAGTTATCCATCCAAACTGATGTTCAAGTCCTTCATCCTACTCCCCGAGTTGTATGAACAACTCGGTGGGTTCATCTTCATCCGATGAACACTTATGCTGCGACTCGCCGAGTTGTATGAACAACTCGTCGAGTCTGATCTTGATCTAAGGAGGTTGCCTTGAACTCGCCGAATCTGGGCATCGACTCGCCGAGTTCCATTATGGGTGAGTTTTCGCTTCCAACTCACCGAGTCCACCCTGGACTCACCACACAACTCGACACAGCTAAAAGGGGACAATCTCGGAGACTCGCGACCAGACTCGCCGAGTCAAATGAGCGACTCGTCGAGTCTGCTTCATGCAAGAGCCATGAATAACACATAAAGTTTCCAACTTTACGTGTAAATATCCATCTATGAGGGTTTTAGGGTTCAAAATGCACCAAAAGAGTAGATCTAAGGTTTTCATGCAACATGGGTCCATAAAGGCAGTAGATCTGAGCTTTTGGAGCTCAACATGCCTAGATCTAGAGGTTATTCAGCTTATTACGAACCCCCACACATACACAAGCTTGGAAATGGTTCAAGAAAGACTTTAACGGAGCTATAAGGGACTATAAGCATGAAGGCAAAGGGAAAATCGAGTCATACCTTAGGGAACACACTAAGAAAGCTCAAAGATGCTTGACCTCCTGTTCTTCCTCTTGATCTACTCTTTTTCCCTCTCCAAAACTTCAAGAGAGCACCCAAATGCTTCAACTCCCAAGGAAACAACTCTTGAACAAGGTATAGAGCTCTGAGGGTGAATGGCGATGAGATTGGGGTAGAATGAGAGTTTAAATAGGGTGCAAACCCTTGAAACTTAGGGTTTCATCCAACAGCGGTGACTCGCCGAGTCCAGGATATGGACTCGCCGAGTCTCCAACTTATAACGTGTCCCGGGTCCCGACTCTACTTGGCGAGTCGGACCTATGACTCGCCGAGTCCAAGGCTAAAAATGGAAAATACTCAAATAAGATTTACATACCAGGAACCACGTGCTACAAACCTCCCCCACTTATTTTAGACTTCGTCCTCGAAGTCTGTTGCTCGATCTTGAAACAGCTCGGGCTAATGCTCCCTCATCTCTTCCACCGGCTCCCAAGTCCACTCCGAACCCTTTCGGTGCTGCCATTGCACCTTCACTAGTTCCACTCTCTTGTTCCTCAAATCATTCGACTTCCTTTCGAGGATTGCGACTGGGCGCTCAATGTAATTCAGGCTGTCATCAACCTGAATATCCTCCAACGGCACCACTGTTGAATCATCCACTAAGCACTTCCGCAGCTGAGAGACATGGAAAGTGCTGTGGATCTGGCTGAGCTCAACTGGCAGATCCAGCCTATACGCCACCTTTCCCACCCGGGCTACAACCCTGAATGGTCCAATAAATCTCGGGCCCAACTTGCCCCGCTTCCTGAATCGAATGACGCCTTTCCAAGGCAACACCTTTAGGAGAACCATATCGCCGACTTGAAATTCCAAGTCGGATCGATGCTTGTCGGCGTAACTTTTCTGCCGACTCTGAGCAGTCTGAAGCCTGCTCCAAACCTGCTGGATCCTCTTTGTGACATCCCCAAAATCTCGGCCAGAAAAGACCGATTTCATTTATGCTTTTTAAAATAATTTTCAGAGTAAATCCTTTTAATTTTAAAAGAGATGCGGAATTTGTTCCCAAAAACAAAACATGATAAACTAGTTATTTATCAAAACATTTCATAAAGAAATATGATTTCATTTCATAATCAAAAGTCGGGATGTCATGTTCCGATACAGATCATAAAGCATAAACGATAGCATTACAAGTCTTTCAACAAATATATACATATACAGACTTGTAAACAAAACAACTTGATGTTCGCCCATCTTAAGCTCTTGCGCCACTTCCTGTAAAATAAATCAACTGAGTGGGTCAGGCTTGGGAGCCTGGTGAGCATATAGGGTTTTCAACCCATAATAAATAATTAAATTAATTATTATTAACCAACAATAACCCAGTTACCCATTCCCGTTATTCTCACTTTATGTCCCTAAAATAACTAACACAAGGGACCTAGTCTAAGAATATTTCATCGGGGCGACTACACATGCTTCGGGGGTTCCTCAGCAATATAAGTCAAATAAGGCAACCATGGGGGGGATGGAATACAGCGAATGAACACCCAAGTTCATTAACACCTACAGGTTATGAGCCTGCTAGCGTTCCACATGACTATCTAGAAAAGTCCGTGGTCGTCATCTAAATTCCGCTAGATGACTGGATCAAACAACAACGAGGCCTCTCATCTGTTTATTACACACCAACTATCTACCCATATTCTACCCAACATATTAGTAGATAAAATATACATTTTTATGCGTAGTTTCAAAACCTGTATAGCATGCTCAATCAAAACATTTTTCACATAACAGATGAAGCATACACACATAACACGTATTTCATAGAGAATACTTCAGATCTATAAGATAGAAGAGAGTGAATATACACTCACACATATAACAACCAAATATATACACATAACACGTATTTTATAGGAAATACTTCATAATATTGTGTTGGAATGAAAGTAACTACACACTCACTTGATCAGAAGATGATCGGGCAGCACTACGGCTTGCAGAAGAGGTGTTTCTCCGTAGATCTGGAAGATCTTCACAAAACCGGGCTCCTCGCGGGCAGCGTTTCGGCTCGGGAATAACGCTCTTCGGGATTCTCGGGGCTTCGGATCTTGCTTCGGGGCTCGAGAATATTACCGGGGCTTCGGGGTATAAACGGCACGCAAAACGAGGCAAAACTTAGAGAGAAAGAAGAGTTTGAACAAGAGAAAATGGCTGAATTCGAGTTCTATTTATAGGCTGCTGGGTCTGGGATTACGCGGGGCGTACTCATATTACGCGGGGCGTACTCAGTACGCGGGGCGTACTCGGGTTACGCGGGGCGTACTTTGACGTCACTGCGTGCGTCGACTGGTGGCACTCGAGTATTGGTCAGACAAGTTGCAACCGACTGAGTACGCGGGGCGTAATTGACTTGTCAAACTTCTACATTGCGTAACTTTCGCATACGAGCTCCGTTTTCGACGTTCTTTATATCCACGCGAAGGTCAGACCGTACTCTACAACTTTCATTTAGACTCCGTCGGCTAATTTTGACTTTTATTTTTATTATTTATTTTTAGAAGGCCGGGACAGAAAAACTTCGTTATAAATTCATAACTTCTTCGTCTGACGTCCGTTCTCGCCTAACTTTTCATTGCTTCGCTACTAACAACAAGATCTTCGATTCTCATTTAGATTGTTTCAGCTAAAAACCGCTCGATCTCAAATCGAGTATTCGGGCTGCATACTGCCACGTTGAAACTTCAGAAAATCATAACTTCCTCATACGAAGTCAGATTTGGGCGTTCCTTTTATGCACGCTCTCGGTTTAATGAAATCTACGACTTTCGTTTAGATCGCTAAGGCTAAATATCGTTCTATCTTAAATTCATATTTTACGTCACTCGGCGTCGTGCCGGTTCTGTCTCGAAACTTCGACAGGTCATAACTTCTTCGTTATAACTCGGATTTTGGCATTCCTTATATCTCCGAAATCCTTGTTTCGACCACTACAACTTTATGCAAAGATATCGGGTGTATCTCACACTTTAATTTTGACGCTTATTTCATTCTTAATTCATTAAATTATAAAAATCAAGAAAATAAACACATAAATCACATAATTCACATAATTCACAAATAATACATTCTTATTATTTCAAGTTGAGTTACAGAGGTTAACCTAGACTATTACATTGCTAAAAATGGCAAGCCCAGAAACACAGGCGTTACACTCTTTGTCGTCTTGAGCACCACTTCGGTGCTTCCCATGACCCTCTGGCCAACCTCACCCCAGCATATCGGGGTCCTACACCTCCGTCCGTACAACATCTCAAATTGGGGTCGGTCAATACTCGCATGGTAGCTGTTATTGTATAAGAACGCGGCTAAGGGAAGATAGGTATCCCAGCTACCACCGAAATCTAACAAAAATGCCCCCTCTGCATCAATACCGCGCCCAACCCTGAAATAGACGGGTCACAATAAACCACAAAATCCTCTACGCCCTCTAGCAGGGCTAAAATCGGCGCCTTGCACAATCTCTGTCTCAGTGTCTCAAACGCAGCCTGCTGCTCGGGTCCCCACCGAAAGACCACGGCTTTCTTCGTCAACCGTGTCAGGGGTACGGCTATCTTGGAGAAATCATGAATGAACCTCCGATAATAGCCTACCAAACCTAGGAAACTCCGAATATCAGATGGAGACTTCGGAACCTCCCATCTCATCACGGCCTCGACCTTGGCCGGATCGACCAAAATCCCGTTCTGGTTGACAAGGTGTCCGAGAAATTACACCTCGCGCAACCAAAACTCACACTTGGAGAATTTGGCATACAAGCTCTCCCTCCTCAGTGTCTCCGATACCTCTCTCAGATGCTCCTCATGCTCTTCCTGCGTCTTGGAATAAACCAAGATGTCATCGATAAAGACTATCACAGACCGATCCAGCATCGGTCTGCATACGCGGTTCATGAGGTCCATGAATGCGGCAGGATCATTGGTGAGCCCAAACGGCATCACCACGAACTCATAATGGCCATAGCGCGTCCGAAACGCGGTCTTCTGCGTATCCTCCTCCCTGACCCTCATCTGATGATAACCCGAACGCAAATCAATCTTGGAGAACCAAGATGCTCCCTGAAGCTGGTCGAAGAGATCATCAATCCTCAGGAGTGGGTAACGGTTCTTCACCGTTACCTTGTTCAACTCCTGATAATCTATACACATCCGATGCGACCCGTCCTTCTTCTTCACAAACAGAATCGGGGCTCCCCAGGGTGAACTGCTCGGTCTAATAAATCCCTTGTCTAGCAGCTCCTACAGCTGCGTAGACAACTCCTGCATCTCAGGAGGAGCCAGCCGATATGGTGCATTGGCTATCAGAGCCGCACCAGGAACGAGGTCAATCCTAAACTCCACCTGTCGCTCCGGAGGTATCCCAGGAAGCTCCTTTGAGAAAACATCTGCGAAATCTCGCACCACCGGAACCTCGCTCACGGTCGCATTACCCGACTCCCGGGTATCCATCACATACGTGACATATCCTGCGCATCCCTGCTGAAGGTAGCATCTAGCCCTCGCTGCTAAACATATTGCGGGTCCGCGCTGTGGCCTCTCGCCATGAATCACTAACTCTCCCCCACCTGGGGTCCTGACTCGCACTAGCTGTTGCGCGAATCTATCACCGCCCCATTAGGGCTCAACCAGTCCATGCCTATGATCACCTTGTTCCCACGCAATGGAATGGGAACCAAATCTACCAAGTAGCGCTCCTCAAACAAACGCAATACGCAGTCCCGAAATACCATCGATGCTCGCACCGATCGATCATCAGCAATTTCTACTTCCAAAGGGCAATCCAACATACCCGAAGACTCAGGAAACTTCTTGCTAAGCACAAGGGACACAAACGATTGGGATGCACCCGAGTCGAACAACACCTAAACTGGGATACCGTTCACATGGAACGATCCTAACACATATACATATACCGAGCACATATCAATATCATAACATCATATAAATAAACGAGAGGGAAAGAATCATACCCGTCACCACATCGGGTGCGGTGCGTGCCTCCTCGGTAGTCAGCTGAAATGCCCGGCTCCTCACCACTGGAGCCTCTGCCTTGCCCTGACGGCCATCCGTGATCAGCAGGGTAGCTGGAGCTGGTGCCTTTACTGACGCTGCAACTGACAACTGGGGGCAATTGGCCTTCTTGTGGCCCCTCTGGTTGCAGTGGAAACACAGCAACTCAGATGTCTGTATAGCCGAAACAGGAGTAGTACAATCCCTACTAAAGTTCCCTGTCTTGCCGCACTTGTAGCAACCTGCTGATCCCATCTGACATGCTCCCTCATGTGTCCTGCCGCATTTCCCACAACGGCCTGGTCCCCCTTGGCCTTTCGGCCTCCCATCTGATACCTTGGGTTTCTTCCTTAAAGCCCCAACCGCCTGCCCCGCCTCTGCTTTCCTTTTCCGGATGTGCTCTAAATCGATCTCCTTTTCCCTAGCCCTGGCAATCATGGAGTCCAGGGTAGGGCAAGCTGAAAAGCTAACATGCTCCCGGATGTAAGCCCGTAGCATGTCATGATAATGGGTCCTCCTCATATCCTCATCACCTGCATACTGGAGCACCAACAAAGCCCTCTCCCGTAACTTGGCGGTGATCTCCGCCACAGTCTCTGTCGTGTGCCTCATATCCAAGAACTCCCTGGCCAGCTGCTGAAGCTCGACGGCTGGCGCGAACTCCGCCCTGAACCTGGTCGCAAAGTCCGACTAGGTCATAGCCTCGACAGTCGAGGCTCCCAATGAGTCCCCCATGGACTCCCACTAATCCCTAGCTCGATCTCGTAAACACCCCGCTGCGAACCTCACCTTCGACCCCTCGAGGCAGAAGCTAATCATCTGTGCAGACTCAATATCGGCAATACATCGTCTAGCAGCTATGGGGTCTTTTGCCCCGTGAAAATCCGGCACACCACTGCCCCTGAAGTCCTTGAAGGACAGTGTGCGAGATCTTGACTGGCTAGATGCCATATCACTCCTGAATGCCCGGAGGCGATCCTCCATCATCTCCAATATCCCCTCCTTGATCGACCCGAAGATAATGGGGGTCGACTCAAGGATACCTCTGGTGATCTTAGACGGGATTAACTCGCGCAGCCTCTCATCTACTGGCTCGGAACCTGATCTCGAACCCGACCCCTCTCCTGAACTGCGAACTGCTGGCCTCGGGCGTAGTACCACCATTCTGAAATACAAAGAAATAACAATTGTTAGCGATACTGATACCCCTAGAGGGATCCCACTCACCACAAGTTCCCTAGTCTTATCTTGGCCTTTCATGGTTCGGGTACGGATCCTCTACTTTCAGTAGTACGGGCCCATACTACCTTCCACATCTATCTGTACCTTCTTCAATGACTGCCTCAACTCCACCAGGTCCCTTCCACTACCGCTGATCACGGCTACTCTTTATCCTAGGCTTACCCTAGGAAACCTCTGACTCCACCCAACCCAGTCCTCAGTTGCTGAAGGCCTCTTGGTGATGCCAATTAACTATTACCTGAATACAATCACATGTGATGAGGCTCGGATAATCCTTCAAGTAAGGGACTCATCTCTACAACGGTTAGGACTCAAACAAGAGCTACGCAATAGAGTCAAATCCAACACTCTAAGATTATACAACCCTAATCAAATATGACTTTAACGTATTCACCTAACAGTTAACTCCCATCACTTCAAAGCCCACATAGCACAAAGCAAACAACATTTGGACATAAGGAAAACAATCTCAAGCAAATCTATCCTCGTAGAGGGAACTAAACTAGCATACAATGCTAAACTCGTACTATCATGAATAACCTAAACAGGCTACCCTATTGTTGTCTACTCAACCCTAGCATGCAATTCTTTCATATATCGAAGCACATAAAGCAGGCACATAAGGCATCACTCCTAGATCCTTAGTCCTATTCTAGCATGCTGTTCTACAAAAGCTGATAAACATAACATAAACTTGTATGGGTATTTTGGGGAATACTTACTTGAACTCGGCCGGTCACGCACATCACACACTTTGTTCTTTCTCAAACTCTTTTCTTAATTTCTAGAAAACATTTTCTTTTAGAAAATCTTTTAATCCCTCGATTTGAGTTCAGACACCCCCGAAGGTGTGTCCGAATCCCTCAAACCAAGGCTTTGATACCAACTTGTAACACCCCAAAATTACCGGTTAAAAATTTTATTTTTAATTTAGGTTAAAATGTAAAACATCATTACAAAACATTCATGATAATAATCCATGTCTGAAAACCGGTGACATCATAATAAGAATTCAGAGTACATCCCAGAAAATCCATAGTGTGGAAAACAAAAGCGTATGTGTGATATGCTGCTACTGCGCTGGCTCTTTTCTCTTAGCTGAAGAGGTACCTGAAACCAAAACTGAAAACCGTAAGCACTAAGCTTAGTGAGCTCCCCCGTAATACCTCATACCATGCAAGCATATAACATACAACATTCAACTAGGAGTTACGGGCCTCGCCCACACTCATGAAGATACGGGCCCTGCCCACACTTCGCTAGCTGGAAGATACGGGCCTCTCCCACACACTAATACCTAGGAGATACGGACCTAGCCCACACTCCACTCTCGGAGAGATACGGGCCTTACCCACACTCAGCCGCTATCCCATAATATACGAGTATCACACAGACAACAAGTATAGACAACTCTATCATACTGGCATATATCATAATCAACTCAACCAAGAGATACGGGCTCGGCCCACACTCTAATACTAACATCTCGTCTATACGGGCCGGCCTTGGTGCCTTAGACCCGTTCCTACTGGTAGGAAAACTCACCTCAGAGTAGTTGCTGATCTGTGTGGGAATAGTCTGTCTGCTGCTGCTGCTGCTTCGGAAATACTCTGGCTGTAATTTCCACCAAACACTTAGTCAAAAACTACTAACTATCCTTTGGGTAAAATGACCATTTTACCCCTGATCATGCCCTAAGTCAAAGTCAGAGTCAACTTCCAGTTGACCCGACTCGTTGAGTTGGATCTCCAACTCGTCGAGTCCATGTCCAAACGACTGACCTGGATTCTGTTTCTACTCGTCGAGTTAGGCGTTGACTCGATGAGTTCTCCATCCAAACTGATGTTCAAGTCCTTCATCCTACTCGTCAAGTTGTATGAACAACTCGGCGAGTTCATCTTCATCCGATGAACACTTATGCTGCGACTCGCCAAGTTGTATGAACAACTCGCTGAGTCTGATCTTGATCTAAGGAGGTTGCCTTGAACTCGCCGAGTCTGGGCATCGACTCGTCGAGTTCCATTATGGGTGAGTTTTGGCTTCCAACTCACCGAGTCCACCCTGGACTCACCACACAACTCAACACAGCTAAAAGGGGACAATCTCGGAGACTCGCGACCAGACTCGCCAAGTCAGATGAGCGAATCGCCGAGTCTGCTTCATGCAAGATCCATAAACGTGATTTTGCTCGAATCCAGTCCATGACATTCGTAGATCTGGGCTCCTAGAGCATGAATAACGCGTAAAGTTTCCAACTTTACGTGTAAATATCCATCTATGAGGGTTTTAGGGTTCAAAATGCACCAAAAGAGTAGATCTAAGGTTTTCATGCAACATGGGTCCATTAAGGCAGTAGATCTAAGCTCCTGGAGCTCAACCATGCCTAGATCTAGAGGTTACTCAGGTTATTACAAACCCCCACACATACACAAGCTTGGAAATGGTTCAAGAAAGACTTTAATGGAGCTATAAGGGACTATAAGCATGAAGGCAAGGGGAAAATCGAGTCATACCTTAGGGAACACACTGAGAAAGCTCAAAGATGCTTGACCTCCTGTTCTTCTTCTTGATCTACTCTTTTTCCCACTCCAAAACTTCAAGAGAGCACCCAAATGCTTCAACTCACAAGGAAACAACTCTTAAACAAGGTATAGAGCTCTGAGGGTGAATGGGGACGAGATTGGGGCAGAATGAGAGTTTAAATAGGGTGCAAACCCTTGAAACTTAGGGTTTCATCCAACAGCGGTGACTCGCCAAGTCCAGGATATGGACTCGCCGAGTCTCCAACTTATAACGTGTCCCGGGTCCCAGCTCTACTCGGCGAGTCGGACCTATGACTTGCCGAGTCCAAGGCTAAAAATGGAAAATACTCAAATAAGATTTACATACCAGGAACCAGGTGTTACACCCGGCATCGGGACTTGCTCGGTAATCATCGGGCCCCGTCTGGCATCAGGCCCCTCTCGGCACGCATCGAGCCCCACCCGGCATCGGGCCCAGCCCAGTGCGGATCTGTCAGTAACATACGATGAGACCCTCCCAACACACTCATCAGGTCCCGCCTGGCATCGGACCCTGCCCGGTATACATACAAACACATACAACACATGCAAGAGTCACACAAATAGCTAGCATACAAATAAAAATAATCCATGGATCGGTATTGGTACCTTCGACCTACCAAACACTAGGAGGAGACTCACCTCACAGTCAAACGAAATAGTTGCAACCACACACTGCTCCAGATACCAACTCTATCGATCTCCTTTACAATAAATAATGACCAAAACGCGGACAACAGCTCAACATACCCAAAATACCCATAGGTAAACTTAGTCAAAATCCTAGTCAAGTCGAAAGTCAAAAAGTTAAAAGGTCAAAAGCCAATTGAGTTGACTTAGTTGAGTAAGCCCAGCATACTCAACTTGTACGTTTAGTGTACTTAAGATCCACAATTGGGTCTCTCATCACGAATGTGTGGCGTACGCCAATGTACGCCCATCGTATGTTGGCTAACTTCACTTAGCTTATTTCATTAAGTATTTTTGACCAAAAGCAGATCTAGTACCGAAATAACATCTTAAGTCATAAAGTTTCCAACTTTATGACTTTGCATGGCTAGGAAGTGCTCAATACCAAAAAACCTTAACTTCTTAACTCATTAAGACATCCTAGAACTTGCATGGAGGAAAACTAAGGACCAATATTACATTTTTATGTTTCCTAATAACTTCATAATGGATAAATTTTCCAACTTTATCCATTAGAATGGTCCAAACAACTAAGATCTAGACTTAAGACTTTAAGTCTCAGAGGGACCAAAAGTGCATCTTTTTTAACTTAACCATTAAGTCCAAGTCCCAAACCTTTAGATCTGAATCAATATGATGTTTAGATGGATAAAGTTTCCAACTTTATCCATAACAATGTCACAAACTTTCAAGATCTAAACTTTATGCACTAAAGTGACCAAAAGCTCATAACACCCAAGACTAGCTAGATCTAACAAATTCATCATCAAGATTCAAGCTTTATACCTCTAGAAGAAAGATCAAGGTGAACAAAGTTTGGATCTACAAGCTCTAATGAAACCAACACTTCTCCATAGAGCTTCTTCTTCTCTAAGATGCACTAAGAACACTTTAAAGCACTCAAATTCACTTTCTTTTGCTCAAAAGGCTCAAACTAGGGTTAGGGTTTTGAAGGGAGGGTGTTGGAGAAGTGGAGGATGAGAATGGAATGGGTTTGGAGAAGTTGAGGAGCTTAAATAGGGCTCAAACCATAAAAATAGGGTTTGGGTACCGATCACGTATGCCCAATCTACTCAAGGATGCCCAGCGTACGCGGCTTAACCTAAAATCGTCATAACTTTAAAACGATCATAACTTCTTTGTTTCAACTCCGATTTCGACGATCGTTATATGCACGGAAAGGTGTTGAGGAGCTCTACAAGCCTGTCTAATTACTTTTGAGTTAAAACACATCGAACTAAAATCCTTAGATCATAAAAGAAATCTGAAACACCAATTTTTCCATTTTATCCTTTGACTCCAAAGCACAAACCAAACTCCTTGATCACATAATCTACATTACCCACATACAATTGGGTCTAAACCTCTCTTTCTCAAAGCCCAAAGCCTTATGATACTTGATCTTCGGGTTGTGGATCCAAATTATGAAACGACTCGAAAGTAGGTGTTACAATCTTTTTTGCTTCTTTCTTTGCCTTTGATTGACAAGACTATGAAGAGAAATATTGCATCTCTAAAATTTAAGAGAGAAAAAATAGAGCATTTAGGATTTTCTATGATATAGTGTTCATATTTGTAACTTGCATTTCTTTTATACATTGTCTATAATACCTTAATTGAATTTCTTTTATACAATGACTTTTAGAAATGGCATGCAAGTCATTAATCAAGTATGTCCAAACTTACTTAATTAATAATTAATTAATAAATAAGAAAAATATATTTATTTGCTTTATAAATAATAAATAACTAGTTATTTATTTATTTATTTTGGTTAGTAAATAATAAATAATCACTTATAAATATATTATTTATTTTACAATTTTTAATGTTTTTGTGGATGAGCTTAAAGTTCCATATATATTTAAAGTTCCATATATATAATTATTAACAGTGTAATAAATTTTTTGTATCTTGCATATCAAATCCAACAAAATTGCCAAACATCCTATATTTTTACAATCTATGTAAATTTAGGCAAACTATTTCAACAAAGTTACTAAAATAGAAAATTGTGTATAACTTTTCAGTTTCCATCTAATTTGTTTGCAATATATTCCCAACACTTTATAAATACTATTCTATTTTATACACCATTCTAAATCCATTTTATACTCATGCATATTAGTTCAAGATGTCATTTTCCATTTGTTTGTAGATGTTTTGATCCTTTTTCTACTTAAATCAAATTACTTCCCATTTTACTTAACTTTTATATTTATTCCATTATTCATTATAATATACTAATGAATCATATTACACATGTTTGACTCATTTTCCCATAATTTCACTTAAATGTTCAAAAATAGAATGATATGTTCCACTTTAGAATAATCATTCTTTAACAACTTTTCAAGTAATTACTTTTAGTTTGACTTTATACATCTTTAATTCTTGTCGATCTTTCCAAATTATCATTTATAAGATGTCAAATGCCTAGATTTCATGATACTTTCAAGTATACAGTGAATTTTATGTTCCTTAGCAAAGCACTTCCATTTTTGTATATGCAATTCAATTACATATTTAATGTTTGACTTTAACTAAAAGTCAAAGATATACAAATGTTTAACTATCAATTCACATAATCTTAATTCATAAGTCCAAACCAATTTCGAACATGCATGTAGTAATTTCCTAAACCAACTTAGGTTTAGAAGTTAGGGTTAGAAATCTAATGCCAATGAGAAAATAGGAGGTTTATTGTGGCGTTCCAAGTAACAAATCCGAAAACTTGTCTTCTTCCACCAGCACTAGCAGCAACATCATGAGGTGATGCTCTTTATTCTCGGCAATTGTGTCTCTCCCTTATTTGTGATTGAAACTTCACAAACACAAACACTTGTTGGTCATTTTTCACTTTTTCATGTTTCACATTTCATATGGTTCTAGCATTTTTTTTCTTCTTTCCCTTTTTATTCTCTTCATCGATGAACATGCACACACAAAAATGAGCAAAATAATACTTGTCCTCTTTTAATTTACTTTTACCTTTTTTGTTCATTTAATAAAATAACAAAATAATTAATATAGTTTCCTTTGCATTTTTCTTTTTATATAATCAAACATTAAAACCATAGTAATATTTTTTTTCTTTAACTGGTAATTTCTTTTTTTTGAAACAGCAAATATACTCTACTGCTAAACTACTCCACATACATTTATTGCGGGACTTGAATCCTTAACCTCAATAATAGAGGCTAACATTGGATATCATTGGACTATAACCATTTGGTTTTAACTAGTAATTTCAATCACCTAATTCAACCTTTGCATTTTCTTTTAATCAAAAAACATTATTTACAAATACCAATAATGTGTTTAATTTTTAAACTCATTAAAACAAATTAAGATTCCATTAAACTTAGTTATTAAGAATGTATTTTCTCTAGAGCCCAAATAAATACTAATGCTTTGGACTAGACTTCCATTAGGCCCAATTGGCCATCCCTTGGTCGATTAATATTAAATTACTAATTACCAAGACTAAGTTGTTGTTTGTTTTTTCAAAAACAAATATGTTATTTGTTTTTCCTGAGGCAATATATCTGCAGTCTGAGGATCATATTTAATTATTTATAGACCTCTGTAGTAGAAGAGGTGGATCAAACGTCTGGAGTCTGAAAAAAAAGATTGTTTGTTTTTTTAACATCTGCGAGCTACTAAAATAAATTGAAATCTAAATAAACTGACTTTTTTTAAACTTTAAAGTGATTTTTTAATATTTTTATGATTTGTTATAAATAATTAACAAATCTTAGATCAACTTTGTGTATTATTGTATAAAAAATAAAAATAAATATTATATGAATTAACGTATATATTTGATAAAAAAAACCAACAACTTTGGTTGCAAAGTTATAACTAAACATTAAAATTAGTATAAATGGATGGAAATAAACTTCGATTTTATCAATTAAATCCATTAAAAACGTACCATAAATATTTTCTTGAGAAATTGACGATACTATATTAAATAATGTTTTATAAAATTTAGCAAAAAAAATATAGAATATATATTATGATTTTTTTTTCATATTTATATAAACAACTTCAACGACTGTTATTATAATAAATATTTATTTATAAATTTATCAAAAATATCATGTTTGTATCGTCGAACGTTTTTGTTTTTAAGTTTTGTAAATTTTTTTCGAATTGTTTATCATTAATAAAGTTGGAAAAAAAATATATAAATTTAAAAAACTTTAAAAAAAAATAAAGATTTATGTGTTTTTTAGGCTAGAAAATATCTCAAGATGTTAGAAAACTCTGGTCCACATATGCGCCAAGAAGAGAGCGCGGAGACATTTTAAGGTCTGCAGTCTTTAAAAAAACAAACAGTCTGCGAAGGCTAATATCTGCGCGTGGTCTGCACGGCGCAAACAGAAGAGGTCACGCAGATCTGCAGACAAAAAAACAAACACCATCAAAATGTATGCAGTCTGCAGACCACATCTGCAAACTTCTGCAGTAGAAAATGTGGACCAAATGTCTACAGTCTTGCAAGAAGAAGACTGTTTGTTTTTTAACATCTGCAGAAAAACTAAATTTTTCATTAACTATAAATTAAGCAACCGAATAAAGCATACAACTAATTCACAAATATAGTACGGGGTGAGCAAAACCCAAACCCGATAAAAGCACAACAAATCGAAAATAATAAACTGAAACTGATACAAAATACAACGATATGATTGAGATTCAAAGGGCTAAAATTCTGTTGGGATTCAATAATCAAAAAAATAAATGAACTTAGTTATTAACGTGGTATAAATTATGATAACTTAAAAACTTCATTACGATTTTTGATATTATATATAAGAACTAATTAATTCATGATATTGTTTTTATCCTAAATAACATAAAAAAAAATTACTATATTTACCTACTAAATATAAACGTGCACAAAAATAAAATTATCTACAAAACAATGTCAAATTTATTTGGATAAATATATTATCTGAATAGAAAAACATCTTATAATCATTTACGTACATAAACATTTATGTTAATACATAATTATGATATAAATCTATCCTAATAAATGAAGATCATTTTGCCAAATGTTATTTTCTCATTAAATTTGTCACATGTAATTTTGTAAATTTTTTGATTAAATTTAAATCCACATGTCATTTTGTGGTTTTTTTTTTAAATTAAATCAATTAATGTGCCACATAATATTAAGTTTATATATGTAAAGTATTAAATATATTTAATGTGATAATAAATGCAAAGAAACTTAAAAAATATATAAGATATATTAAAATACATTGAATATGATAATAAATTTAATGAATATGACAAAATTATCATTGATATTATGGATGATCTTCTTAATAGTGATTCTATTTATTCATTAGTTGAATATGTGTATTTATTTTGAAATTTTATTTTAAAAATTTCTTAATATTTAAACTTTGATATATTTTTTAATCAACCCGTGTAATACGCGGGTTTCACCCCTAGTAAATTAATAAACAAATAATTACATAAAAATAAAGGAGGGAGACAAAAATATAAAAAAGGAAAACGACACTAATAATTACCAAAAAAAAATATTTTCTTTTTTAAAAGTTATATTTTGCCAGATGTTAATTATCTACAAAACAATGTCAAATTTATTTGGATAAATATATTATCTGAATAGAAAAACATCTTATAATCATTTACGTACATAAACATTTGTGTTAATACATAATTATGATATAAATCTATCCTAATAAATGAAGATCATTTTGCCAAATGTTATTTTCTCATTAAATTTGCCACATGTAATTTTGTAAATTTTTTGATTAAATTTAAATCCACATGTCATTTTGTGGTTTTTTTTTAAATTAAATCAATTAATGTGCCACATAATATTAAGTTTATATATGTAAAGTATTAAATATATTTAATGTGATAATAAATGCAAAGAATCTTAAAAAATATATAAGATATATTAAAATACATTGAATATGATAATAAATTTAATGAATATGACAAAATTATCATTGATATTATGGATGATCTTCTTAATAGTGATTCTATTTATTCATTAGTTGAATATGTTTATTTATTTTGAAATTTTATTTTAAAAAATTCTTAATATTTAAACTTTGATATATTTTTTAATCAACTCGTGTAATACGCGGGTTTCACACCTAGTAAATTAATAAACAAATAATTACATAAAAATAAAGGAGGAAGACAAAAATATAAAAAAGGAAAATGACACTAATAATTACCAAAAAAAAAAAAAAATTTAAAAGTTATATATACATTATGGAAGAGGTAAGAAAATACTAGAAGCTGTTAAAAGACGGTTCATATATGTACCAAGAAGATGACACATAGACTTTTTTAGGTTTGCGGTCTTCTAAAAAACAGTCTATGAGACTAAACGTCTGCACGGCGCAGACATAAGAGGTCAATAAGAGTTTTTATAAGAAAACAAACACCACCAAAATATGCATCTTAAAGTTTTAATTAATTGTTTGGGTCATTGCTTAATATAATCCATATTTAATTAATTTTTGGATCATTGCTCAATATAATCATTATCCATGCTACAATTACCACCCTTTTAGTGTCAAAATTCCCAATATCGTTTAGTAGATTTCCACCTGTTAACAATTCATATATCTATTACCCATTACGTAATGCATGAGTACCTTTGTTAAAAAATCAAATATAGTTTCTTGTATAAGAAAGTTCAAATATAGTTTCTTGTATAAGAAAGTTGATATGTATCGTTTTTCTGTAAACGTATGTATCAATCATGTAAACATTTTTCATACCTCATGTATTGCCTGTATTCAAGAAACTACATGGAAGGGGGCACAAGCTAGAGTGTAATGGGTATAAGTTGTGGTATTCCGACATCGAGAATGCAAGAATTGAGTGGGTATCTTGGTGTGTTCAGAGCTCAAAGACAAAGTAGTTGAAGCTTGTATATGTCGAGATAGGATCATGATGATAAAAAAAAAAAAAAAAAAAAAAAGGTTATAGTAGAAGAGGTAGTGATGAATGTCTTACGTGTTTACGCCCATACGTCAGGTTAAAGCATTCCCAAAAGTGTAGTTTTTGGGAATCGTTAGATAATTTACTTATAATCATCTCGGAGGACCAACGTTTAAGTGTATGGGGAGACTCCAATGGTCATATAGGAAGGGAAATCAATGGATATTAAGGAGCGCATGGTGCTTTCGATTATGGTAGTAGGAATAAGGAGGTGGTACTGCATGGTGCTTTCGATTATGGTAGTAGGAATAAGGAGGGGGTACGTTCCTTGGGTTTGAAGTTGCACACAATATAGTGCTTTAAAAAGGGGATGTGCATCTAATTACTTTTCAAAGTGGAAGTGGGAATCGCACCCAAATCAACTATATACTGGTTTGTAAACGAGAACAATGGGCATGCATCGACTGCAATGTGTTTCCAGATGAGGTTGTGCATGGCAACATAGATTAAAACATGTAAACATAGGAAACTATGATATCATATTAAACTTCTTAGTCATACCATGAATTTATGGGAGGTGTTAGAGGCTAGGTTAGGACAAGAAACCATGATATCGAAAAATCAATTTTGGTTCATGTCAGGGGGGTTTACTACTGAGGCGCTTTAACCTACTTCGACGTCTTATAGAGAAATATCGAGAAAAAAAAAATTAGGGAAAATGACTTAAAAGCCCAACGAAGTTTTCAAACCATTCAAAAAAATCACAATCATGTTTTGTCTGTTCAAAAAAATCCAATGAACTTGACCTTTTGTCTAAAAAGTCCAACAAAGTTTCAAACCGTTCAGAAAATTCCAATTTTGTTTTGTTTAAGTTCGTTGGGTTTTTTTTTAACAGTCAAAATATGATTGGAGTTTTTTAAACGTTTTGAAAACTTCGTTGGTCTAACA
Source organism: Lactuca saligna (assembly GCF_052625555.1). NCBI lineage: Eukaryota > Viridiplantae > Streptophyta > Magnoliopsida > Asterales > Asteraceae > Lactuca > Lactuca saligna. The sequence continues at coordinate 173,450,615 of NC_136417.1, read as the reverse complement.
AGTCATTTTTCCGATACGGTAATAAGCCACGTCATCTGTTTTCCTTATTTGATTTTCGAAAAAGTGTAACTTAGTTGGGTTTTTTAGATAAAATGTTAAGTTTGTTGGGTTTTTTTGAACAGATAAAACATGATTGGAGTTTTTTAAACGGTTTGGAAACTTCGTTGGGCTGTTAAGTCATTTTCCCAAAAAATTAAGGATCTATACATAGTGTTTCATTAACCTTGAGAATGGATATGATATTGCCCTGCATGAGATGATTTGGAAGACCTTGGAAGATAATGAAATTCATTTGCAAGACTATTGCAAGATACTAATATTCATTTGCAAGACTATTGCAAGATACAATGCGGTTGCTAAGTCTTGAACAAATTTGAATGCTAGGTTGGCTACATGGAAGGCATCTTCGGAAAAAAAAAATGCAATGTATCAACACCATAAGACGGAATAGAATATTTATGCTGAAATTTCAATAGGAATCAAAGTGGTAAAGAAATAGAAGTATGTGTCGATGAACATGTTCTACACCGAAATAAGAGCTTCAAATACGTGGGTTCTATGATATATAAGGAATGTAATGTTGATGAAGACGTTACATACCGTATAAAAAGCAGAATGGTGTTAAAATGGAGTGCAACAACAAGAGTTTTGTGTGACAACAAAGTGTCACTAAAACTAAAGGGAATATTTTATAAGATGGTGATAAGCTCAACATTGTTGTACAGATCTAAATGTTGGTCGGTTAAGAAGAGACATGAGAGGAAGATGGTTGTAGAAATGAGAATGTTGTGGTAAACATGCGGTAAACATTATTGGACATGATATTAACTCGTCTATAAGTGGCGAAGTAGTTTTGGCATAGTTTTGTTTTCTTATTTACTCCTAACAAATCTAGTATCTACTTTCACTCGCTACTTTCTTGTTTATTCATGTTTTACTTGGCAAAACATGCCCCACTTCTTGTTCATATTTTCCTTTTCATTTGTCGGTGTCTTCATTAAGCCATACACCGTTTTATAATCCCATCTCGAACCAACATTTTCCATGCATAAATGTTATATACCGATACTTCACTTTAAACAAGATTACGAATTTTTTTCTTCTATATACTTATTTATATTTGCATTTGCATTTTTATTTTATTGTTAGAAGTCTCTTACGTAAAGTAGTATCTCAACCATACGTTGGAGCTGTCAACCATCTCACCTTTGACTAATGTAATGTTGTTGTATACAGATAATTAATTAATTATAAAAAATACTATTTATGGGTTAAACTTACCCATAACATGCATTAGAGTCAACTTGCCAAATCGGATCGGAACATACATTAGACAATATGTGAGAAGAACAAATATACCGGATTTCAAGTTTCAGAATCGGAATCAAATGTTTTGTCTTTTCTTCAATTTAGTTCAATAGAATATACCGGATTTCAAAAAAAAAAAAAACTATATTGTAGTTTCTCTTTTTGCATTTTAAAAATAAAAAATCATCGAACGTATGAATAAAACAATATGTGAGAAAAAACAAATAATAATAATAATACAGATTTAAATAGGCGTAAACAATGTGGCCAAACCTTGATCCACAACCATTTGCAACTTGTCATATACCATTAAAGACTTTAAGTGACACTTGTATGTTCCCTTACCTCTTGCCAAAACCTCACCATCCGAATCAATGATTCCCTCCTTTGTTGAATCACTCATCCTCGAACCAGGCTCCAACACAACCGCCTTCACCTTTCCACCAAGAAAATTCAAATCAAGTCATAGAAGATTCCAATAAAATGTAAGTAAAATTCTTTAAAACCTATATTCATACTCACCTTGATATACAAAACGTGTGGTGATTTTACGTAATGGCCATTGCTCATTTCAGACATTAAGGATATCAAGGCTAACTTTGGGCAATCACGCATTACAATCAAGTCTAGATAACCATCATCAAACTACACATCAAAACAAGAAAAGGAAATAAGAAAAATATGGTTATGAATTAAATGAAAGAAATAGTAACTTTTACAATATAGTGTTTTGTAAAAAGAAGAAATAAAAGTAGGAAGAAGAGAATAAGGAACCTTGGCATTGGGTGCAGCCATGGTGTTTTCAGCACCCCAAGGGACATTATGAAGCCAAATGGAAATAAAAGGGCCATTAACCTTTCTCCAGATTGAATTCCCAAAGTCAACCTTAGGGCCATGGTAACCATGTTGTTGGGTGATAGGAGGTTTCATGGAGATGGAGTCAACACCCAAACTGCTTACCTCTCCTACATCTTCGAATCCAGGAGCTGGCACAAATGAAATACACCCGTTGTATTTTCTTAATCTTATAATCCTTTGAAGACCCTGAACAAGTAAGTTTTTGCAAAAATCATCAAGTCGGGTTCACCTTAGGGCTTGTTTGTTTCATATGCCTTTTACAGACTGTTTGATACCATACCACTATTAGAAAAGTCTCTGATATATATAGGCCTCTTATTGGGGTGGACAAGAGGTTGGGTCTGACTCAATCAGCAACTATCAAACAGTCTCTTAGGTTGTGTTTAGTGCACTACAACTAGCTTATTTTTCGAGTTTTTTTATGTTGTTGTGTTTGGTAAGCCAAAAAGTAAGCTTATAAGCTAGTTTTTTAAAAAGCTACTTAGACTAGCTTTTTTACAATTTTCCAAATATAACCCTTAATCCACCCTAATAAATAAAGAACATTTTTGCCACATGGCATGCTGTTCTTCAATTTGACAACTGTCAATTTGTGGTAATTTTGAATTAATTATTTTTCCACATATCATTTTATGGGTTTTCTTATTTTATTAAATTCCATATAGTATTTTAAGGTAATAATTACAATAAATATAGTAATAAATTAATATCAATTTCATTAATGAGCTTACCTTCTAACTTCAAAAAGTTTAAATTAAAGTTTAGTATTTTCTTTTGTTTATTTATTTAAATTATTTGTTTAAATTTAGAAGATAAAAAAATTTCAATTTTAATAATTCAGTATTTTTCTCATAAAATCAAAGTTTTCTATTATTTAGACCTTCACATTCAACTTTTGTTTTCTAAATTAACCCATGTGATACATGGATCTCACAACTAGTTAATTATAGAAACACATTTTTTTAAATATCTTTTTATGTCATTTTGTATTTTTCAGCTAGCTTGCTTTTCAGCCAGTTTTACCAAAAGATATTTTTATCAGCTAGCTTTTCAATTAACAGCTAGCTTTTCAGCTAATATGTGAAACATAGCCTTAGTATGCATTATCAAATGCAAAAAGAAAAGTTGTTGAACTTACATAGAAATCCATTCGAGCACTTCCCATCCATCGATATTGCTCAGACTCAATATCCACATCTGCTATCAGTCCTTTAAATTTTAAAAAGAAGAAAAAAATAAATAAGCGTTTATCAGCGACTATTTAAAAAAAAAAAACAAAAAAACAACAATCCTGATTGTAATCCCTTGATATTCAATCCCTTTTTAATAGAATTACCCTTTATTTTTGTTCACATAACTTTTTCAAATACTTTTAAAAACTATAAATCATCTTTCTATTAAATTTTTGTTCCCATATTATCAAGTAAAACATAAATCATATGTATCAGTAAACATAGACATAGATTTATCCACACATGAAAACAAATTACTAAACAGTAAATCAAAAAAAGTTAATAGTAAAAACAAGAAATCAACATACAAATGAATACTTCAGTTATTTATACAAATGAAGGAAGGATAAAAAAAAAAGAACTCCAATCACTGGTAATAAGATGTTATGAATTCCAATAAATTCAATTCCATAGTCATTTGCAACCAAAATGGAACGAAACAGAATTCCAAAAACTCCCTTAGAACCAAAATGAATGTTTAAAAGTTAAATACTTGAGTATTATATATTTATATTACCCCATGCTAGCATCAAGACACTAAAAAACTTTGTCTCCCCTTGCCAAATAGTGGCTACATCAAGAGAACGTTTATGCCCTGCAAAAAATGGAACATGCAATATAAAAACCTATATAAAGTCACATGATTTGTAAGCAATAACATGAAAAAATAATAAAAGGAAATGCAAAAGAAATGATCAAAAAGAAAAACCATACCTCGGATTGTAGCTAGCATAGCATAAGCAGCTGTACATGGTTGACCAACAGAATCTAGAAGAGATTTTATCATGCCATTTCCAGTACCTTTATCAAATATCATGTATTAGATAGTGTTTGATATGATGGAATCAGAAAAAGGAATGGAATGTTTCATTCCTGAAGGAATTGAATAAAATATATATTGATAGCAAAGGGGAAGAAAACATGAACATACCTGCAGGTATAACTCCAATAGCCATCTTCAGTGCTGCTTCCCAGTCTTCTCTTTCAAGCAATCCATTAACAACCTACTAGAATTTCCAACCCGTGGAAGAAAGGCAAAGAGGTTAAATTGCTATTCAAGGTTTAATGATGTTTTAATTCGATTTCATATATAAGGTTTTCTTTTTGTTTCTTATGGAAGATATGCATAACAAACCAACCTCAACCAATATTCCATCTCCACTAACACAAATAATACCATCATACTTTGTAAGATCCAATGTATTAGAAACCTCCTTCGCATGAAGCTGATATTTAGTTTCTGAGATTAAAAACAACCCTAATGAGCATGATTAAGACTACAATAAATAAAATGTGCAATGCATGATGATTAAGAGATGCAAATGGAAGTATGAAACAAACCTTGTAAAGTGTATTCAATATTAGCATCATCGAGTATAGGTTTTACATCATCAGTGAAAACCTTGGAAGCAGATCTCCTTCCTCCAAAAGGGTTAACAAATACAAACAGCTTCTTTGGACGACCTGTCATGACAACAGACAACAATTTTAAGAGATATGAAGAAATAAGTAAACTTCTAAAGCTTTTCGCTACTACAGTTACAATCATAGATTGAACGATGATTCGATAGATTTGTATCAAATTTTCCAGCTTACGAGAGTTTCAAGCACTAAGCGACATTTTTCACACGTTATAAATACGAATACATGAATTCAGGCATTAATAATTGGGGAAAGTTGATGAATTACCTAATGAGTCAACGTATCCTTGAATCTTCTCGCACAAATTCAGTCGCGAATCCTCCGACAAAGGCTCGAAGACGAAGTTCTTCCTCACCAAATTCCTTGTGCTACTTCCAAAGCAAAATCCGCCACCTTCAGTCTCAACGAATGACCTAATTATGATCTGTTGCCCAACTATTGACACTCCGAGAACTTCTTTCTCGACGGAGAGGCATTGAAGAACATTCTGCTGATCGTACCACTGGAGTATCCCATCGGCGGACAAAGTCAGTGCTGTTTTGCTGCCGTTTACTAAAACTTCATCATAGAGTATGTGTTGATCCATCGGATATGGATATGATTCCGCAACTGAAGGTTTGTGAAAGCGCAGGATATGTTGCGTGTGGGGCGGAGTATCCGAACTAAGCCCTGATTCATCGTTGGTTTTATCTCCGGAGTCCAGAGGATGGAATAATCCACGTTTTTTATTAGCGTATCACAAAAAAAATATATGTACAAAATTAAGCTTCTTTGAAATAGGTTCATTCACTACATTCTAATCGGATCCAAATAGACACTAGATATATAAAAAATAAATAAATAAGTAAATTTGTGCTCCATATCCACTCAACAAAAACATGATGTAAATACTAAGGCTACCTAAAAAAATGTTTAACTAAATTTGTGCTCTATATCCACTCAACAAATCTTACTTAATTAGTTATGTATATGCCTCCACACATCCACTCTAGGCGTCTTACTTCCAACCAGCAACCTTAGATACACAAAAGGTAATTTTTTTGGGCAATAATTCACTATCGAGGCCACGTCTGAAACTTCATCGAAAGTAACACTCACACTTAGGGGTGAGCATTTGGACCGGCCCGGACCGAACCAGACCGGACCGGCTCTTGGACCGGACCGGTTATGGAGAATTTTGTGGACCATGGACCGGACCGGATGAGTCGTGTCCGTGTCCGTGTCCGTGTCCGGGTCCAGGTCCGGGTTTTCCGGTTTTTGGACCGGTACAACTTTAATTGCTTAGAGTATATGTAATCTAAATTTATGTATAATATTATAACTTGCAAAATTAATATGTTTCTGTTTCATGCGTAACTAATCTACATTGATGTATAATATTATAACTTGCAATTTGCAAAAGTTAATTTTCCAAATAAAAACAACTAACATATAAATCAAGTTCACCAACAAAAGTTAAACAATTTTAAGACAAACATATAAAAGTATTACCATAACAACAAAAATTATAGTTTAAATTTTAAAATCAATCAAACTAACAAACTTCATAAAGTAATAAACTAATCTTCCACTGGCCTCTTCCCCATATCATTATCATCCATTATTTTTCCTCTATATAAACACAAATGAAAATATTGTTAGTACTTAATAAAAAGTAATAATTGTATAAAAAAAGAATAAAGATTGTAATTTTTTTACCCAAAGCTATATCATCATCGTTCAAGATGTCATCAACGTTGTCAACTATCGGATTTGAAGACTTTATCACCCAATCTTGGGTGCATAACAAAACTTCAACTATCAATGTTGATGAACTAGTCTGATACTCACTTACAACTCTATCACATGTGCTAAACGCGGACTCGGAATTATAGTATAAAATAATACTAAAAAGCTGAAATATTTCAACTTTGATAGCTCTACTTTGAGGATTGTAACTCGGTGAATAAAATACCAAAATAAACAAATTATAGTCTAAATTCATCTACAAACTTTAAAATAAATGTTGGAAAAAACCGGAGGTCAATCCGACTTAAAACGAATGAGTTATGAGTGTTTAAAAAACGTCACAAATTACAAAATCTTGCTGAAAAGCTGAATTTTTTCAGCTTTGATAGCTCTACTTTGAAGGATTGTAACTCAGTGAATATGATACCAAAATAAACAAAATTATAGTCTAAACTCCTCTACAAACTGTAAACTAAATGTTGGAAAAGATCTCTGGTCAATCCAACTTAAAACGAATGAGTTATGGGTGTTTAAAAAACATCACAGATTACAAAATCTTGCTGAAAAGCTGATTTTTTTTAGCTTTGATAGCTCTACTTTGAATGATTGTAACGCGGTGAATATAATACCAAAATAAACAAAATTATAGTCTAAATTCATCTACAAATTGTAAACTAAATGTTGGAAAAAACGGCATATCAATCCGACATAAAACGAATGAGTTATGGGTGTTTAAAAAACATCACAAAAATCTTAATCATGTCCAACCGGTTCTAAACCCGGTAAAACCCGGACCGAACCGGGAAAAAAACCGGACCGGACCGGAGAGAAATCTGAGAACCGAGAACCGGCCCGGGGGTCCAAAAAAACGGTCCGGTCCGATCCGGTCCGGTTCGGTTCACCGGTCCGGTCTGGTCCACCGGTCCAAATGCTCACCCCTACTCACACTCAATAAGAGCATCCATACTAGGAGAAGAGCTTTTTAGTTGAGTCATGAGTATTTTCATAAAAAATGGTCATTATGAAAAAGCTCATTGTATCTTTCACAATAGGAGATTTTTTTCATTTTTACTTTTATTATTTGTTTGTAGATGCTGTGCTAGAAAATGGGGGGAATCATTTGCTTAGAATCTACTAAAAGTCGTCAATCACTATCAAATTGAAGTATTTTGATGACATAAAACGAAATTTCAATTTGATAAAATTCAGTGGTTTTCGAACAAAGTGAATGGTGGAATATTATGTTCTTGTATATACCAGAAATATAACCAATAATGGTTAGTAATCCTTATGTCTGAAAAGTTCTTAAATTGTCACAATGTAGTTTCTAAATTATCACAAAACCTTCATAAATGGTCACTTAAACCGGGTTCAACATTAGGGTAAAAAACCGGATAAATTTTATCAAATTTAGATTTTCATGCATCTTCTACAAAGCAATATTAACCCTAATAAAACAAAAAAATCAATCTAGGGTGCTACCCTCAGACCTCCATCAGTTCAGGGTTTCGTCTCTAAATGATAATATATTTTAAATCTTGAACAAACTCAAACAAATATGCACTTTGCACCACCTTTACTTGTTCTATGTTTATTAAGATTGTATTTGGTTAACAAATTATTGGGAAATCTTCAGAAAAGTCTCAAAAATTTTGTCCAATTTATGAAAAAGTCTCAAACTAAATTTTGTTTATAAAAAGCACAAACTACCGGCTAAAACTTCGAAAAAACCCTTTTTGGTCGGTTTCGTAGATTTAGCCGGTATTCTGTCCTTTTTCGTTAGTTTGCTCAAAATATTATGACTTTTTTGAAAATTACCCGATAACCAAAATATTAGGACTTTTCTGAAAATTACTATGGAATTAATGGATATTATTATTAACAAATCATTTATAAACATAACAAATATTTTTTATTATAAACAAAGGAAATACATTTGTTTCTAATTTCTAGGAATAGAATGGTCGACATGGTCTATTGTTTGTTGACCACTTCAAATTCCTTATGCTCCTCCTATGTATCGTTATACAAGAGTTGATAATATTTATTAATACACAATTAATAAGTGTCTACTTTCTATTAGGTGTGACGCTATATGATCACATGTTATTAGGAAATATCATTAAATACTAATTCTTGAATATATAGATCTTTCATTATGTTCTTTAACGTAAATACCACCTAACCTCCATACATTATTCGGTAACAACCATCAAATTACAAACATAGTGAAAAATAAACACTGAATGACAACTTACATAGATAATCACCCTACAATTTTTTCCACATAAACTATCATTTACGATTTACTTTTTCACATTTTATAGATGTATGTTAGTTTATGGTTGTTACCGTGTGAGGTATGGATGTTGGGTGGTAGTTAGGTTAAATAACATAAGAGGAACACCAACATTAGATGAACACTCACTGGGTACATCTCATCATCATATGCACAACGATGAATAGGAGGAACGTAGAGAGTTTGATGTGGTTAATAAGCAATAGAGGAGTACTTAGACCACCAATTTATTCCTAGAAATTAGCAACAAGTATATTTTCTTTTTTATAATAAAAATATTTGTTATGTTTATAAATGATTTGTTAATAATAATATTCATTAATTCCATGGTAATTTTCAAAAAAGTCTCAATATTTTGGTTATAAGGTAGTTTCCAGAAAAGTCCCAAAATTTTAAGCAAACTAACGAAAAAAGACGGAATACCGGATAAATCTTCAAAACCGGTCGAAAAGGGTTTTTTCGAAGTTTTAACCGGTATTCTGTGCTTTTCTGTAAACAAAATTTAGTTTGGAACTTTATCATAAATTTGACTAAAATTTTGGAACTTTTCTGGAGATTTCCCCAAATTATTCTACTACACTTAAATAACATTGTTAATATAAATTACCAATATGTTGTCCACTTACAATTGGTTAAAAATCTATAGACCACACACAGGAAATGAAAAAGTTTTGATTGACACTTGTTAATTAACTTATTCAAAAATCTTTAAATTGAAAAAACTCACAATATTTTTTCGTTTTCCAAAAGTTTTTTGGTATGAAAAAGCTCCTATTGTCATGCAAGTTTATTATCTTAGGTTGCGACACAATATAAAAACATTTCAAAATTCTAAATATGATACTCGTATTATATTACAATCATTCTCCAAGAAAAATAACATCATCATAAAAAAAAAGTATTAAATTACTAAACCGTCACTTTTGCTCTAGCAAATCACATTGTTCATAACATAAGACATAATGCTCACATAATTATCTTGTATAATACATTTTCAAAATATCATTTTGCTAGATAATACAAAGATCAAACTACTAATTTTGTACATGATGTATGACATTTTACCAAACGTGATGTCTTCTCACGATCTTCTATAATTCTATCCACAAATAAATAGTTCCAAACCAAATCATCAATCAAAACCTTCCAAAATTTATACAGTTTTTAATCTTTTACATTACTTGAACCACATTCATTGTAGGATACCATCCTTAATATAAACACGAGAATTAACTGTGAATTTGTCTAAAGCTTTTGCATTATCCAAAAGATATTTCAACATTTCTTCCTCTTCAACTTTCCCAAGCCTCTCGATTTCAATCTCTTTTACGCGTAATGTTAAGCATGATGGCACATGATCTGGCTCAACCAACTCAAGTTCTTCTATCATGTCAAAATCCTCCATCGGTTTCTCCTATTTTTTTATTTTTTAAAAAAACATAAATTTCAATACCACAAGAAAATCAAAAATCCAAGATTCATGTTTCATGCCATCAATAATGACATTTGACATCGGTGTTTAACTATTTGAACCATGTATTGAATATTACCTTTATTATCAAAGAAAGAACCTTCAAATTTGGGCAACTTTCAAGCCAGTATAACAGCAAGATCCAACTGGTAGTATGCACAGATAGTTCTAATTTCATCAAAGATGGCAACACAGGTAGATTCCACTTTTGTGAAAAAATTACCTTCACAAAACATTAAAAGAAAAAAAGATTAATTTATCAAAAGATATATAAAATATGTAAAGAGAATCACTAACCTTTGAAGTGCGTGCAGAAACCGATATAAACTTGGCATTAACCAAATTGTGTAAAAGCTCATTAACCCGACTAAGTCGTGTGGGACCCACCTCATCTAAAAACTCAAGAAACTCTTCATCATAATCTCCAACATCGAGATTAACTTCAGTAATTGCAGGTTTGTTTTTCACCAAATAGGATGCAAGAAACCCATCTTGAAGCCGAAGATACTCTAAATGAGGTGCGTCAATGACCACCATTGCATCACAATCATCGTAATTGTCGATCAATAACTCCAATTCCAAACTTTTTAAAGCAGTTCCACTTATATTGAAGTAAATTTCTCCAGTGCAATCTGTTAAATCCCCAACGAGAGACAATTTCTCAAGAACAGATAGACAAGGAAACAGCTTTGTAATCAAATCTTCACCCGATTCATAAAGCGAAACCCTAACATCGAATACTGTAAGGCTTGGAAAACAACCAGAAAAGGCAGGCATCTTGAGACCATTATCGCTTCTGATCTTGAGCAATTGTAAAGATTGACTATTTGAAATTTTTAAGCAGTCGTCGTCCAAAGGGAAATTTAGAAAAATTCCCAAATCAATTTCGATAATATTTCTAGAGATAACATTATGAATAAACCCATTAATCCTGGACATACTCTGACCACAAGAATCATTTATATGAAGACGAAACTTAACAACAGTTTGCGATTTATTAAGAGACAAAACCCTTTCAACGAAGTCGAAAAAAAGGACTGAATTCGACTCTTTTTTTAATGGGTTTAGATAAAGAGAATTGTCCAAATCTATAATTGGAAGAAAAGCCCATAAATTTACCCATCTTGAAGAAAGAATTGAAGTCGCAACAGCATGTTTAGTTGGGAGGAACGATAGGATGTGACAGAGGACGTCGTTAGGTAAGCAGCTGATTCTGTCCATGGGAGCTGTTTGGATCAAATTCAGAGAGTTAACATAAGGGTTTTTGCTGGTTTTGTTAAGAAGATTGAGTGAAGAAGAAAGTGCTTGATTTGATTTTGGGATCGTTGATCGTTGATGAACCCTAGAATTTAGGGATGGGCAGAGAACATTTCTGTTTCTTTATTGTCAATTTGCCCTGTTGTTAGCGCGAGACTATTAGTTGACTTTTGGTTTTGCATTGGACCCGTCGACATACCTTATCTGCTGTAATTGTATTCCTTTATCGTACCATTTTGGTTTTGTTTTTGATGTTAAAGTAATTTTTTTTTATAAATTATATTTTACACATAAAATTATGAGATTGGTGGGTTTGCTAAAACTTGCAAGTTGAGCACTACTATTAAAGTTATTAAAGTTGGTTATTTAGGTATATAAAAGAATGGTTATATATATTTTAATTTAATATAGAGTAAATTACAGTCTTGGTACTTGTGGTTTGTACGAAATAACAGTTTTAGTCATATTTTTAGAAAAACAACACTATCGGTCCTTATGGACTATGGAGGGTTGTGCTAACACCGGTGATCATTCCCTCTAACAATCCTAATGGAAGGGTTATTAAACATTTTAAAAAGACATTGCCACCATTCACCCACCTACCACTATCAACCCTACCATTGCCACCATTCACCCACCTACCACTATCAATCTTACCATTGCCAATCACCATCAGCACCACCATTATCACTATCATCAACATCACGAATCACCACCACCCTTACAACCATCATGTCACTACTAATGACAAAAACAAACATCCATAAACAAAACTCACTTGCATATCGTGAGAAACAGTTTTGAGCATTGAAGAGCAACAATGGGAAAAAGTCATCAAGTAGCAAACCCAACTCATATTTCACTAATAGAAAGTTGCATAATGCTTTTAGATTTTTAACATGGCTTATATCATGTAAATAAAATAAATAGATAACAACTTATAATAGAAAGTATCATGGTGCTTTCATAAATTGTAACATCTCGATTTTCACACAGTTTGCATTTTGACCATTGGTATGAGAATTATTTGTAGTTGGTCCTAATGGCATTTTTTAAAAATTTTGGGAGTTGTCTATGTACGATGGGCGTACCCAAGTGTACATTGGGCTGTAAGATCCCAATTTTCAAGGCCAAAATTTTCATTTTGATATATCACGATTTAGAAAAAACATTTATAAGAAAACATCATCGTGTCACACCCCAAAACCGAGAATGGCGGAATACGTTCTGGGGTGGAGGACGTCATGTACAGTATCATAACAATTGCATAATAGTAAAAACAAGCGACAACAACCATTGCATTAATATAGTAATTGTAAATACAAACGTGTTCTGTACAGTTAATAGACACCAAAAGTATAACAAAGTAAAAGATGGGTCTTGTATATGCTCCATCTTCTCAAAAGTTGCACCAGTACCTGTCTATCTTTGACCTGAGGATACAAGTTATTTTGAAAACGAGTATCAGCATAAAGTTGGTGAGTTCATAAGAATTTAGTGTCATTGTTTGTATAAAAATGTTTACAATCCTGTAATATAAAAGTTGTAATTACTGTTTGAGAATAGTAGAAATCCCTAGAAAATCCTATATTTGCCAGAATTGAGCATTTGTAAGTTAAATCCTTTGAGTGTGTAAAATTATTTCCATTTAAACTTTCAGTTATAAAAATAAAGTAATAAATTTCATTCAAGTAACGTAGATGAGGAAAAGTATTGCTGGTTGGTTGCAGTAGTGTTGCAAACTTCAATATATATATATATATATATATATATATATATATATATATATATATATATATATATATATTTACTAGGGAAGTTAGCTTAGACTTTAAGTCTTAGTGTGTTAATTTGGATATGGATGTGATCTCCCATGTAACCAAACTTAGTGATTATAGAGGGTCCGATGAACTTCCCGGACATACATAGTTGTAGTGATGTAGTGCCACCCGTGGGCCTAGTCGGCTCGGACTGTAGTTAACAGTTGGGATGTAATAGCGTCTGTCCTGTATAGATCTGTACATGTAGTGTTGCTTTCCTTCCGGGAAGCTCTCGTTACATGTTATTCACACAGTAGAGTGCCGTATAGAGAGATAATGTGTCACGTTCTAGATTAGTGTGTTCTCTTGTATTATAGTATAGTGAACTTTTAGTATAGTATATAGAGTGTTCTCTTTAACATGTATTATCTTGTATTAGTAGAAATTATAGTGGGTATCATAGTGATAGAGGTAATGAGCAGTAGTCTTAACTATACCTATTATAGTTAATTAGAGTGTGGAGTTGCATGCCTTTGATTTACAAAGGTATTGAATAAGATGAAGACTTTCATATCTAACACAAATATATATGATATATAACTAAGAAATCAATGACGGTCGGACGGATAAAAATATACCCTAAGACCACAATCAAACAAAAACAGGAAATTGATGGGTTTTGGCCATATGAACATTCCTATGTGCACATGCAAACCCTAATGCTTGGATCTAGGTTTCTCTAATTAAACATGCATTGAATCCAAGACTTCTAATGACTAATAAGGTATAAGAACAATATAAAATCAGAGTTAGAAGCTTACCTTGAAACACTTGTTTGATCTTCTTGTTCTTGGAGCTCTAGAGTCACAATTGTCACTCCTCTAATGGCTTACAAACACCAACTAGTAAGGAGGATGATTTAGGAGAGAGGAGAGAATGAAGAAATCGGCCAAGGTTTCCTTACTTTTGAAGATATACCGATTTCCCTTCCCCAAGGGGTCTATTTATACTTGTAAGGCTCCTAGGGTTTCACCCTTAAACCCTAATTGGATAACTTAAACTCTAAGCAATCCTAATCCTTACCAAAGATAAGCCTTGGACGAATTTGAGGCTATCCCAAGCCCTAGAATTCGTCCACCCTCTTATCCTTAAAGAATATATAGCCCAAAGTGTAACTATCAAACAATTGACAGTTTATACCCTTTTATTTAATTAATCTCTTTAAGTCACCAAATTAATACTAATTAATCTATGACTTATATTAATCAAATAACAATATTATTATTTCTTATATTATTCTCATAATATATTAATAATATCTATTCTCTCATAATAAATCAGCCTGTCAAGTTGCTATGGTGAAGGCAACCCAAAAAGACCATGCACAATCGGGTCAAATATTTGCCTAATATAGTTGCAGCCTTAGACACTATTCCAATAGTATCCCACTTGGATAAGTCTAGTAACTATATGCACAAGTACAATCCGATTTGCAATCGTAGCTCTCAAAGACGCTATCAAACTCTGATCTAATCAATCTTGTCATTTAGATAAGGGATCGTACAGTCCTCTGTTAGATATCATGCTTACAATTCTATGGAATAATTAGTCTAGCATTTAGGTTTCTCGATCTCCGATTCATTTGACATAGAACTTAATCGAACACATCAATTCAGTTCTGACCGGGCCCGACACATAAGTCAAATCAAATCATTGAGCGGCCAAGATATCACTTTTTCCTTCTTAGGATAAAAGTTACAGATAAACTTCGACTTATATGCATTTACTTATTCATTAATCAACTATACACAACAATGCGTTTTATAAAATCGAGTTACCAATGCGTTTTCGCATTATCAATGTACAATCAATTAACAAATAACAAACCATATATATGGGTTTTAAGACTATATGATATTATCTTCTTGCGATCACCCTTTTATCACATTCCATAAGGTGATTCCAGCAAGCGCGGGTTTGTTCCAATGCTCAAAACTAGTTCATAAGCACTCATGAACGTTGCAACAATCTTTTGCTATGTCTAAAACCATTTAGACAATCTACACACCGATTCATGACAATCTTCATTCATATCTACTTCCCACATATGAACGATTATGGACAATTTGAATAATTCGATTACTCTTAATAAACTCAATTATTCTGGAAGTCAAAACATGCAAAGTGAAACAATAGTTAAACAATTAACATAAGATAGTAACATTACTTATAAGGGATAATGTCACTGTAGCACATGGAACCTTTAACATTTGGCTAATTTGGTCCTTAAAGTTTTTTTTGGTACATTAGACCATTAAACTCGTAACTGACCTTTTAATTACACCATTTTAGCAACTTGTAGAAGGTTTCCCGGTTATACGATGCCATTTTTTCAATTAATATATATTTTTTGTCTAATCCGATGCCACGTGAGATATGCCACATCAATTAATGAAATACGACGCTTAAAGCCTTTCGTCTTCAACTATCGAACTTCACTAGTCTTCTTCTTCATTATTGAGCTGTAAAAGAAACTGATTTAGGGTTTGTGAAGCATTCCTGTGATCGAGCTGAAAGAAACAAAGAACTCGCAGCAATGGCACAATCGGAACCTAATGGACTGTTTGCGATGGTGGAACTCAACTACCAAGGGGTATTTAATCGAAATCCTTTCTCTTACACTGGTGGTGTTAAAACCATCTTCAATGATGTTGACTTTTCTTCTATGACTTATTCTGAGTTTGTGACCTTCTGCGAACGTTTCATGCATGAAGAGTGTAAAAAGTTTTACTACTGTGAACCAGACATGTCCTTCATGGAATGGCTTAATCCCATTTCAGATGATGTGGAATATTCTGCTTTTATTTTTTATGCTTATGGAACAGATGATGTAATTTCGGTTTATGTGGATCATATTGGGGTTGGTGTTGATAGGTGGCATGATGATGAAGATAATGATGATGATGAACATGAGTCTTGTATTGATGGTGAAAATGAAGACAACATAGATGAACTTAGAAATGTTGCCTTTGAAATTAATGAGGATGTAGTGCATATGAATAGGACATCAAATGATCCTTTCTTGAGTAAGTTATGTGTTGATGATGAGGATGCAAACAACATTGTAGATGATGACAATGGGAGAGAAGTTGAAGTTAACATACAAGCTCATTCCATATTTAATGAGCTATTACACTGGAAAAAACAAAAACCAATTCTAGGGATGAGATTTAAGGGTCCAGGGCAAGTAAAATTAATGTTGTGTAACTATGCTGTAGCTAATGGATATCAATTGTGTTTTGAAAAAAAATGATCGGACAAGACTTTTGGTGAGGTGTAGCAAAGGTGCTTGCACATTTAGATTATGGGCTTCCTGGATGAGTGATGAAGAGAGTTTCCAAATCAAGTCACTAAAAGCTTATCATAATTGTGCTAGGAACTTCAAGTTTGGATCATTGGTGACATATGCATGGATTGGGAGTCATTATACCAAAGAGATTGTAGAAAGTTAGAAAATAAGTGTAAGGAAGCTTAGGTTAAAGGTAATGGCCAAGTTTGGTATCCAAGTTAGTATGGGGCAATGTAGAAGAGCAAAGAAGTATGCACTGAAACTTGTTGAAGGAAACCTTGTTGAACATTATGGTAAGCTATGGTCATATGGTCATGAGATTTTAAGGACAAATCTTGGGTCAACTGTGAAACTAGATATGGAGGATGGGCCAGATGGAAAGAAACATTTTAGAAAGTTCTATTGTTGTTTTCAAGGAGTTAAACAAGTTTGGATTGAAGGGTGTAGAAGGGTACTTGGTCTTGATGGATGTTTTCTTAAAGGTGTTTGTAAGGGAGAATTGCTTTGTGCTATTGGGAGGGATGCAAATGACAAGATATATCCTATTGCTTGGGCAGTGGTTAATGTGGAGAACAAGCAGAATTGGAAGTGGTTTCTAGAGCTTCTCATTGATGATCTACACTTGAATTTAGGCAATGGTTTCAGTTTAATGTCATACCAACATAAGGTTAGTATTTTACATAGTAATTCATTTATTTTAATTTTATACTATATGAATTTAACCTTTTTACTAATACAGGGTTTGATAGAGGCTGTTAAAGAGTTGCTACCATATGTAGAGCACAGGCAGTGTGCTAGACATATTTGCCAGAATTTGCAGAAGAGATTTACTGGTGCCATATATCATACCTTGTTTTGGAGAGCATCTAAAGCCACAACTGAGCATGCTTTTAAAGAAGAAATTGAGACATTGAACCCAGAAGCCCATCAATATCTCATGGAGAAAGATCCTAAAAAATGGTCTAGAGCTTTCTTTCAAACTGGAAGGTGTTGTGATGCAGTTGAAAATGGGTTCTCAAAAAGTTTTAATGCTGTAATAGTAGATGCTAGGAAGAAGCCCATAATAACCATGTTAGAGGAGATAAGATTATACATGATGGATAGAATCTACAACATGAAATTAAAGGGACAACAATGGGGAAATCATATTTGTCCAGAGATAAGGGATAAGGTGAATTTGCTTAAAAAAGCTCAAAGGCATTATCAGGTACTACAAAGTGGATTAAACCAGTTTGAGGTAAGGGGAGCAATAGATGCATATGAGGTGGACTTAGAAAGAAAAACATGCTCATGTAGGGTGTGGCAATTGAATGGATATGGATGTGCTCATTCTGTAGCTAGCATATCCTTTCTTAATAGGGATGTAGAAGCCTATGTAGACAACATGTTTAGCACAACCACATTTAGAAAGGCATACACTTACAGAATTGCTCCCATGAATAGCAGTGACATGTGGCCAGAGACAAACTATACTCCACCATTGCCTCCTATTAATAGAAGGATGCCTGGTAGGCCAACTACTAAGATGAAGAAATCCACTACAAAGAATACAGGAACACATGGGGTTTCTAAGGCTGGAAAGAAAATCAGATGTAGTATTTGTAAGGAGATAGGTCACAACAAGGCCACTTGTCCACAGAGAAGGCCCCAAAAGTTAAATGTGAAGAAACAGAAGAAACAAAAAGTATGTGTGAACCAAAATGCAGGACAGGTAAAACAATTTAAAATATAAGATTAATTACATATAATTTGTTACTAACATAATTATATCATGCCATGCAGGGTAGTACAAGTGAACCACAACAACATGAAGAGGTTGAAATAACTCCAATTGAGATGGATACTACTCAAAATGACATGCAAGTTGCTCCTACTGATGTTGAATCTAGTAGTGCAGGGGATTTTATTCAATATGTGCAATTCACTCCACATAGAAGTTATGAAGGTGATGAAGGTGTTATGGGTGAGGAAGCTGATGTGGTTGAGGAAGTTGTTGTGGTTGAGCAAGTTGTTCAAGATGAGGAGGCTGAGGAGGTTGATCCTGTTATCCAAGTTGATAATGTAAATGTTCAGGAGTTTGATGAGGTTAATACTAATGCCCAAGTGGATAATGGTAATGTTCAGGAGGTTGCTCCTGTTAACCAAGTTCAGCATGTTTGTGTTAGGCCAATTTCAGATATTTTGAAGAGGATAAGGAGAAGAAAGTCAGAGAGAATACTGAAGCTAAAATTAGGCAAAACAATTGGTGGTGTTGATGATCCAGGAAATTCGAAGGGAAAAGCTCTTGTAATTGATTAGTGTTTATTGTAATTTGTGTTTAAAGTTTATGTAATGGGATGATGATAAATTGGATTTTAAGTTTATGTAATAGGATGATGGTAATTTATATTTAAAGTTTATGTAATAGGATGTTGGTAATTTATATTTAAGTATGTGTGACATTAAAGGGTATTTTGGTTATTTAAGTATGTATGAAAGAAAAAGGGTAATTTGGTCATTTATTTATTGATGACAAATAAGGGTATGTAGGTAATTCATTTATGTATGCAAGAAAAGGGTAATTTGGTCATTTCGTATTTATGACAGAAAAGGGTAATTTGGTCATTTATTTATTGATGACAGATAAGGGTATGTAGGTAATTCATTTATGTATGCAAGAAAAAGGGTAATTTGGTCATTTAAGTATGTATGACAGAAAAGGGTAATTTGGTCATTCATTTATGTATGTAAGAAAAGGGTAATTTGGTCATTTAATTATGTATGATAGAAAAGGGTATGTTGGTCATTTATTTATGTATGCAAGAAAAGGGTATGTTGGTCATTTATTTATGTATGACATGAAGTATGAAAGTATGTTACCATTTTAAGTAAAATCATAACATTTGGCTTTGAATATTTATGCATGGAAAAAATTGGAATAATGTGCATGCATGGGGATGTTTTATATGGCCCCAGATTTGGTTTTTTAATGGCTTCACAGGTCCCATTTTTTCATTATTAAAATGGTCCCCGTACACATAGTGTACTTCCACATGGACCACTTCCTAATTAAAATATATTTGTTGGGAATATAGAGCATGCATATGTTTGATAAACATCATCTGATTATACAAAATGCCCTACAGTTGGGACTTTGAATATTTTTTTACATTACTTATCATATGCCCTTTCATTAGGGACTTACCACCTTACAACATCAACACATTAAGGTTGATAACCCCAACTTATAACTAAAACCAGCTTCAATACATACAAAATGCCCTCATGGAACCGACTTTCTAGTCTGCCTTTACAAAAAATACAAGGGATCCCAAAAAAACAAAAGCTTACCCTAACCAACCAAACTAACTACATTGACCCCCCTAACTTCAAAACACATAGGGCCAAGTAACCAAACAACAGGGCAACTATCATCCTGTACCTGCCTTGTAACGACCCAATTTTCACATCAAAATTTTTTGTTTAAAAACGTAACTCTAGAAAATATTAATAGCTAAAACATCATTCGATCATCCATAATATAAACCGAACCATGTCCGAACACCAAAACATACAACTAATCAGAATATCAGAGTATCAATCCCAGAAAAGCTCGTAAATGCGGAAACCGAAGAGGGTGTGTGTGACATGCTGCTACCGCGCCGGCTCCTTTCCCCTAGCTGAGGAGGTACCTGAAACCAAAACTGAAACCGTAAGCACATAGCTTAGTGAGCTCCCCCATAATATCCCATACCATACAAGCATCTAACAAATAACATGCAATTAGGAGATACGGGTCCCGCCCACACTCGTGAAGATACGGGCCCCGCCCACACCTCACTTTTTGAGAGATACGGGCCCCGCCCACACTTGTGAAGATACGGGCCCCGCCCACACTTCGCTATCTGGGAGATACGGGCCTAGCCCACACTCCATTCTCGGAGAGATACGGGCCTCGCCCACACTCAACCGCCAACGCATATCATACAAGTATCGCACAGACAACAAGTGTAAACAATTCTATCATACTGGCATATATCATAATCAACTCAACTAATAGATACGGGCTCGGCCCACACTATAATACTAACGTCTCATCTATACGGGCCGGCCTTGGTGCCTTAGACCCGTTACTACTGGAAGGAAACTCACCTCGAAATAGCTGCTGGTCTGTGTGGGAATTGATCACCTACTACTGCTGCTGCTGCTCCGGAAACTCCCCGGCTGTAATTCCCACAATATACTTAATCATATACTGCTAACTGTCCTTTGGGTAAAAAGACCATTTTACCCCTGGTCTAGCCCTAAGTCAATTCGAAGTCAACTTTTAGTTGACCCAACTCGCCGAGTGGATCTCCACTCGCCGAGTCCCTGTCCAGACTATTGTCCTGGGTCCCTGATTCTACTCATCGAGTTAGGCTATGACTCGACGAGCTCATCTTCTAATCTGTCATTCAACTCCTTCATCCTACTCGCCGAGTTGTATGAACAACTCGTCGAGTTCATCTTCATCCGAAGAACACATATGCTAAGACTCGCCGAGTTGTATGAACAACTCGCCGAGTCTGTTCTTGATCTATGAAGATTGCCTTGGACTCGCCGAGTCAGGGCATTGACTCGCCGAGTCCTAACATGGGTGAGTTCAGCTCCCAACTCACCGAGTCACCCCCTGTGACTCACGGCTCAACTCGACACACCATGAAGGGACCAGTCCAGTGACTCGCGACCAGACTTGTCGAGTCACATACACGACTCGCCGAGTCGCAGCCATGCATCCATCAAATACGCCGATTTGCTCAATTCCAATCCATGCCATTCACAGATCTGGGCTTCTAGGACACAAATCACACGTAAAGTTTCCAACTTTACGTGTAGATATTCACCAATATGGATTTTAAGGCTCAAAGTGCACCAAAAGAGGTAGATCTAGGGCTTTCATGCAATATGACCCCATAAAGGCATTAGATCCAAGTTCCAGGGACTAGATCATGCCTAGATCTAAAGGCTAACAACTTATTACAACCCACAAAGCACAAACAAGCTTGGGGAAGAGCCCAAGAAGGACTCCTATGAAGCTAAAAGAGATTACAAGCTTGAAAACAGAGGGGAAACGAGCTATACCTCAAGGAAAACGTTGGGATGACACAAAGATGCCTGGTCTCCTTCTCCTCTTCTTGATCTACTCTTCTTTCTCCTCAAAATCTTCAAGAACACTCCAAAAACACTTCAATCTCTCAAGGAAATAAGGGAAAAGCGATGTTGGGAGTTCTGGGGGTGAATGGGGACGAGGTTGGGGCGGAATGAGGGTTTAAATAGGGTGCAAACCCTTGAAATTTATGGTTTCATCCAGCAGCGGTGACTCGCCGAGTCCGGGATATGGACTCGCCGAGTCGCCAATTTAAACGTGTCCAGAGTCTCGTCCCTACTCGGCGAGTCGGACCTTATGACTCGCCGAGTCCAAGGCAAAAATAGGAAAATGCTCAAGTAAAATTCACATACCGGAAACCAGGTGCTACAAATCTCCCCCACTTATTTTAGACTTCGTCCTTGAAGTCTGCTGCTCGATCCTGAAACAGCTTGGGGTAATGCTCCATCATCTCGTCCATCGGTTCCCAAGTCCATTGCGAACCCTTGCGGTGCTGCCATTGCACCTTTACTAGTTCTACCCTCTTGTTCCTCAAAGCCTTTGACTTCCTGTCAAGTATTGCGACTGGGCGCTCAATGTAATTCAAGCTGTCATCAACCTGAATATCCTCCAACGGTACTACCGCTGAATCGTCCACCAGGCACTTCCGCAGCTGCGAGACATGGAAAGTGCTGTGGATCTGATTGAGCTCGGCTGGCAGATCCAGCCTATACGCCACCTTGCCCACCCGGGCTACAACCCTGAACGGCCCGATGAATCTTGGGCCCAACTTGCCCCGCTTCCTGAATCGAATGATACCTTTCCAAGGCGACACTTTCAGGAGAACCATATCCCCGACTTGGAACTCCAAGTCGGATCGACGCTTATCGGCGTAACTTTTCTGCCGACTCTGAGCAGTCTGAAGTCTGCTCCGAACCTGTTGGATCCTCTCGGTCGTCTCTAGCACCACCTCGGTGCTTCCCATGACTCTCTGGCCAACTTCACCCCAACATATCGGGGTTCTGCACCTCCGCCCGTACAACATCTCGAACGGTGGTCGGTCAATACTCGCGTGATAGCTGTTGTTGTAGGAGAACTCAGCCAAGGGAAGATAGGTATCCCAGCTACCACCGAAATCCAACACACACGCCCGCAACATGTCCTCCAAAGTCTGGATGGTCCGCTCACTCTGACCATTTGTCTGCGGGTGAAAGGCGGTGCTGAAATGCAGACGAGTGCCCAACTCGTCATGGAATTTCTTCCAAAATCTGGAAGTAAAACGCACATCCCTGTCCGAGATTACCGATACTGGCACTCCATGCCGTGCCACAATCTCCCTGATATAGATGTCGGCCAATTTTTCGGCCGATATGCTCTCCTGGATTGGAATAAAGTGGGCACTCTTGGTCAATCTATCCACGATGACCCAAATCGAATCCACTCCACGTGCGGTTCTGGGAAGCTTTGTGATAAAATCCATCGTGATATCTTCCCATTTCCACAGTGGAATGTCCAACGGCTGCATCTTGCCATGCGGTCTCTGATGTTCGGCCTTGACCTTCCTGCAGGTCAAACACCGCTCGACGTACCATGCCACATCCCGCTTCATGCAGGGCCACCAGTAATCCGGATGAAGATCCCTATACATCTTCGTCGCCCCGGGATGAATAGAGAATCGGGACTTGTGCGCCTCCTCCATCAAAATCTGATGCACGCCTCCGTGATACGGCACCCACACCCTACGGTGTAGTGTCAAAAGTCCTCTGCCATCATAATCGAAGGAGGAAACCTGACCCACCACACGCTCGCTCTTCCGATGCTCCTCCTTGATAGCCTCCTGTTGAGCCTCCCGAATCCGCTCCAATAGGGGAGTCACTACGGTCATCCTCAAGCAAACGTCCCTGATCGGCACCGTCTTGCGGCTAAGCGCATCGGCCACCACATTGGCCTTCCCCGGGTGGTAAAGGATCTCGCAATCATAATCCTTCACCACGTCCAACCACCGATGCTGCCTCATGTTCAGATTCGGCTGGTCCATGAGGTACCTCAAACTCTTGTGGTCCGTGTAGATGGTACACCGAACCCCGTAGAGGTAATGTCGCCAAATCTTGAGGGCAAAGACCACCGCCCCCAACTCCAAATCGTGCGTCGGGTAGTTCGCCTCGTGAGGCTTGAGCTGCCGTGAAGCGTAGGCAATGACATGCCCCCTCTGCATCAGAACTGCGCCCAACCCTGAAATGGACGCATCGCAGTAAACCACAAAATCCTCTACGCCCTCAGGCAGGGCTAGGATCGGCGCCTCACACAATTTCTGTCTCAGCATCTCAAACGCAGCCTGCTGCTCGGGTCCCCACCGAAAGACCACGGCTTTCTTCGTCAGTCGTGTCAGGGGTACGGCTATCTTGGAGAAATCTTGGATAAATCTCCGATAGTAGCCCGCCAATCCCAGGAAGCTCCGAATCTCAGATGGAGACTTCGGGACCTCCCATCTCATCACGGCCTCGACCTTGGCCGGATCAACCAGAATCCCGTTCTGGTTGACGAGGTGTCCAAGAAATTGCACCTCGCGCAACCAAAATTCACACTTGGGGAACTTGGCATACAAGCTCTCCCTCCTCAGGGTCTCCAATACCTCCCTCAGATGCTCCTCGTGTTCCTACCGAGTCTTGGAATAGACCAAGATATCATCGATAAAGACTATCACGGACCGATCCAGCATCGGTCTGCATACGCGGTTCATGAGGTCCATGAACGCGGCAGGGGCATTGGTGAGCCCAAACGGCATCACCACGAACTCGTAATGACCATAGCGCGTCCGAAACGTGGTCTTCTGCATATCCTCCTCCCTGACCCTCATCTGATGATAACCCGAATGCAAATCAATCTTGGAGAACCAAGATGCCCCCTGAAGCTGGTCAAATAGGTCATCAATCCTTGGAAGCGGGTAATGGTTCTTCACCGTTACCTTGTTCAGCTCCCGATAATCTATGAACATCCGATGCGACCCGTCCTTCTTCCTTACAAACAGAATCGGGGCTCCCCAAGGTGAACTGCTCGGACGAATAAATCTCTTGTCTAGCAGCTCCTGTAGCTATGTAGACAACTCCTACATCTCGGGAGGGGCCAACCGATACGGCGCCTTGGCGATCGGAGCCGCGCCAGGGACAAGGTCAATCCTGAACTCCACCTGTCGCTCCGGAGGTATCCCAGGAAGCTCCTCCGGGAAAACATCCGCAAAGTCTCGAACTACCGGAACCTCGCTTACTGTCGCCTTACCCGCCTCCCGGGTATCTATCACATATGCGACATATCCTGCGCATCCCTGCTGGAGGTAGCGCCTAGCCCTCGCAGCTGAACATACAGTGGGTCCACGCTGAGGCCTCTCTCCATGAATCACTAGCTCTCCCCCGCTTGGGGTCCTGACCCGTACTAGCTGTTGCGCGCAATCTATCACCGCCCCATTGGGGCTCAGCCAATCCATGCCTATAATCACCTTGTTCCCACGCAACGGAATGGGAACCAAATCTACCAAATAGCGCTCCTCGAACAAACGCAGCACACAATCTCAGAATATCATCGATGCTCGCACCGATCGATCGCCAGCGATCTCCACTTCCAAAGGGCAATCTAACTCGCCCGATGGCTCATGAAACTTCTTGCTAAGTGCAAGGGAAACGAATGATCGGGATGCTCCTGAATCAAATAACACTTGAACTGGGAGGCCGTTCACATGGAACGATCCTAAGGCATACATATACATATAGAGCACATATCAATAACATAACATCATCATAATAAATAAAGGGGAAGAATCATACCCGTCACCACATCGGGTGCGGCGCGTGCCTCCTCGGCAGTCAACTGAAATGCCCGACTCCTCACCACTGGAGCCTCTGCCTTGCCCTGCCGACCATCCGTGATCCACAGGGTCGCTGGAGCTGGTGCCTTTACTGGCGCTGCGACTGTCAACTGGGGGCAATTGGCCTTCTTGTGGCCCCTCTGGTTGTAGTGAAAACACAGCAACTCGGATGTCTGAATAGCTGAAACTGGAGCAGTACAATCCCTGCTAAAGTGCCCTGTCTTGCCGCACTTGTAGCAGCCTCCTGATCCCATCCTACATATCCCCACGTGCGTCCTGCCGCATTTCCCGCAGCGGCTCGATCATGAATGACCTTTCGGCCTACCGTCTGATCCCTTGGGCTTCTTCCCCGAAGCCCCTCCTGCCTGGCCGTCCTCTAGTTTCCGTTTCCGGATGTGCTCCAAATCTATCTCCCTCTCCCTAGCCCTGGCAATCATGGAGTCCAGGGTAGGGCAAGCCGAAAAGCTAACATGCTCCCGGATGTCAGCTCGTAGCATATCATGGTAACGAGTCCTCCTCATGTCCTCGTCACCAGCATACTGGGGCACCAATAAAGCCCTCTCCCGGAACTTGGCGGTGATCTCCGCCACAGTCTCCATCGTCTGCCTCATGTCTAGAAACTCCCTAGCCAGCTGCTGAAGCTCGACCGCCGGTGCAAACTCTGCCCTGAACCTAGTCACAAAGTCTGACCAGGTCATTGCCTCGATAGTTGAGGCTCCCAACGAGTCACCCACTGACTCCCACCAATCCCGGGCTCGGTCTCGTAAACACCCTGCTGCGTACCTCACCTTCGACCCCTCGGGGCAGAAGCTAGTCAACTGGGTAGACTCGATATCTGCAATCCACCGCCTGGCGACAATGGGGTCCTTCACCCCATGGAAATCTGGCGCACCACTGCCCCTGAAGTCCTTGAAGGACAGTGTGCGAGATCCTGACTGGCTAGAGGCTAAATCGCTCCTGAATGCCCGTAGGCGATCCTCCATCAACTCTATGATCCCTTCCTTGATCAACCCAAAGAGAATGGGGGTCAACTCAAGGATGCCCCTGGTGATCTCCGACGTGATGAACTCACGTAGCCTCTCGTCAGTCGGCTCGGAGCCTGATCCCGAACCTGACCCTTCTCCTGAACCTCCATCTGTCGGTCTCGGTCGAAGTACCACCAGTCTGCAAAACATCATAATAATCAATAGTGATACTGCTACTTTCTGAGGGATCTCAACTACTTACAGGTTCCCTGGTCTCATCTTGGCCTTCCTTGGTTCGGGTACAGATCCTCTGCTTTCAGTAGTACGGGCCCATACTACCTTCCACATCTATCCGTACCTTCTCCAAGGAATTCCTCGACTCCACCAGATCCCCTTCACTACTACTGATCAAAGCTATACTCATCCTAGGCTTGCCCTAGGGAGATCTCTAATTCTACTCTAACCAGTCCTCAGCTGCTGCAGGCCTCATTATAATGCCAATTGGCCATTACTCGAATGCCATCACACGTGACGAGGCTCAGATAATCCTTCGAGTACCGGACTCGTCCCCACAACGGTTGGACTCAAACAAGAGCTACGCAGTGGGATCAAATTCGGCACTCTAAGATTATCCAATCCTGATTACATGTGATGTGACGCATTCGACTAATGGCTAACTCCCATTATTCAGAGTCCCACGAAGCACCAAGCAAGCAGCATTCAGACAAGGGTAACAGTCTCACTTAACTCTATCCACTATCAGGAACTGAGCTAGCATATAGTGCTAAGCTCATACTACCAGGCATAACCTATTCAGGCTATCCTACTTACTGTCTACTCCGTAACTAGCATGCAATTTCTCACACAACTGAAACACAAATAGTAGGCACATAAGGCATCACCCCTAGATCCTTAGTCCTATTCTAGCATGCGGTTCTACGAAAGCTGATAAACATAACATAAACTTGTATGGGTACTATAGGGAATACTTACTTGAGCTCGGCCGGTCGCGCACGTCACACACATTGCTCTTTCTTATGACTCTTTTCCAAGTTTTAGAGAACATTTTCTTTTAGAAATTCTTTCAATCCCTCGATTTGAGTTCAGACACTCCCGAAGGCGTGTCCGAATCCCTCAAACCAGGGCTCTGATACCAACTTGTAACGACCCAATTTTCACATCAAAATTTTTTCGTTTAAAAACGTAACTCTAGAAACTATTAATAGCTAAAACATCATTCGATCATCCATAATATAAACCGAACCATGTCCGAACACCAAAACATACAACTAATCAGAATATCAGAGTATCAATCCCAGAAAAGCTCGTAAATGCGGAAACCGAAGAGGGTGTGTGTGACATGCTGCTACCGCGCCGGCTCCTTTCCCCTAGCTGAGGAGGTACCTGAAACCAAAACTGAAACCGTAAGCACATAGCTTAGTGAGCTCCCCCATAATATCCCATACCATACAAGCATCTAACAAATAACATGCAATTAGGAGATACGGGCCCCGCCCACACTCGTGAAGATACGGGCCCCGCCCACACCTCACTTTTTGAGAGATACGGGCCCCGCCCACACTTGTGAAGATACGGGCCCCGCCCACACTTCGCTATTTGGGAGATACGGGCCTAGCCCACACTCCATTCTCGGAGAGATACGGGCCTCGCCCACACTCAACCGCCAACGCATATCATACAAGTATCGCACAGACAACAAGTGTAAACAATTCTATCATACTGGCATATATCATAATCAACTCAACTAATAGATACGGGCTCGGCCCACACTATAATACTAACGTCTCATCTATACGGGCCGGCCTTGGTGCCTTAGACCCGTTACTACTGGAAGGAAACTCACC
The DNA here is from genome assembly GCF_052625555.1 of Lactuca saligna. Taxonomy (NCBI): domain Eukaryota; kingdom Viridiplantae; phylum Streptophyta; class Magnoliopsida; order Asterales; family Asteraceae; genus Lactuca; species Lactuca saligna. Next base: position 173,422,138 of record NC_136417.1, on the reverse strand, counting down.
TCGAAATAGCTGCTGGTCTGTGTGGGAATTGATCACCTACTACTGCTGCTGCTGCTCCGGAAACTCCCCGGCTGTAATTCCCACAATATACTTAATCATATACTGCTAACTGTCCTTTGGGTAAAAAGACCATTTTACCCCTGGTCTAGCCCTAAGTCAATTCGAAGTCAACTTTTAGTTGACCCAACTCGCCGAGTGGATCTCCACTCGCCGAGTCCCTGTCCAGACTATTGTCCTGGGTCCCTGATTCTACTCATCGAGTTGGGCTATGACTCGATGAGCTCATCTTCTAATCTGTCATTCAACTCCTTCATCCTACTCGCCGAGTTGTATGAACAACTCGTCGAGTTCATCTTCATCCGAAGAACACATATGCTAAGACTCGCCGAGTTGTATGAACAACTCGCCGAGTCTGTTCTTGATCTATGAAGATTGCCTTGGACTCGCCGAGTCAGGGCATTGACTCGCCGAGTCCTAACATGGGTGAGTTCAGCTCCCAACTCACCGAGTCACCCCCTGTGACTCACGGCTCAACTCGACACACCATGAAGGGACCAGTCCAGTGACTCGCGACCAGACTTGTCGAGTCACATACACGACTCGCCGAGTCGCAGCCATGCATCCATCAAATACGCCGATTTGCTCAATTCCAATCCATGCCATTCACAGATCTGGGCTTCTAGGACACAAATCACACGTAAAGTTTCCAACTTTACGTGTAGATATTCACCAATATGGATTTTAAGGCTCAAAGTGCACCAAAAGAGGTAGATCTAGGGCTTTCATGCAATATGACCCCATAAAGGCATTAGATCCAAGTTCCAGGGACTAGATCATGCCTAGATCTAAAGGCTAACAACTTATTACAACCCACAAAGCACAAACAAGCTTGGGGAAGAGCCCAAGAAGGACTCCTATGAAGCTAAAAGAGATTACAAGCTTGAAAACAGAGGGGAAACGAGCTATACCTCAAGGAAAACGTTGGGATGACACAAAGATGCCTGGTCTCCTTCTCCTCTTCTTGATCTACTCTTCTTTCTCCTCAAAATCTTCAAGAACACTCCAAAAACACTTCAATCTCTCAAGGAAATAAGGGAAAAGCGATGTTGGGAGTTCTGGGGGTGAATGGGGACGAGGTTGGGGCGGAATGAGGGTTTAAATAGGGTGCAAACCCTTGAAATTTAGGGTTTCATCCAGCAGCGGTGACTCGCCGGGTCCAGGATATGGACTCGCCGAGTCGCCAATTTAAACGTTTCCAGAGTCTCGTCCCTACTCGGCGAGTCGGACCTTATGACTCGCCGAGTCCAAGGCAAAAATAGGAAAATGCTCAAGTAAAATTCACATACCGGAAACCAGGTGCTACATGCCTATTGCCTTCATTGCATCATGAACTTCTTTCTCACTCTTTGCCACCTTATACTGCTCCTGTGACAGCAGAAACTCCACTTCAACAATCCTTCTCCTCAAATTGTTCATCTCAGACATTTCATCTTTGGCATCCAGTTTCTGCTTCAGAGAATATAGCAGGTTTTTGTAGTACCCGTCTGCCTGTTCTTCATCTTTCCATTCAAAGAAGTTACATTTCCTCAACCTAGTCTATAAAAAGACAATAAAATTAAGGTTTAACTGACAATCACAAATCAACTACCTTTAATGTACCAGCCAAATGGGTTTTATTCACAGTGATCGTCAAGAAGGAAATAAAATTAGGGTTTTTAACAGATGAAACAAAATACAAATACACCATTGTCGTTTTTACAGAAAGAAACAACACATCAAACCATAAAATACTAACTTATCAAAATCAAGAGAATCGGGACCTACCATACTGTTTTGACAATTCCATAATCGCCTCCCAGGGTTTGTTATCTTCCAACAGGTTCGTTCTTTAGCTGGAACGACACAATCACAAACCTTTACCCCTTCTTGCGACTGAACATGAGTGACTTGTAGCTGATTCCTTGACGTCGATGAGCTCGAAGACATTCTTCTTCAGGATGGAAATAGTCGGGGAGGGAGAAGTCTTTGAATTTTCAGAGAAGGGTAAGTAAAGATTGAAAGGAGGTCCGAATGAGGGTTTCAATTAATAAGCTTGTATCGACAATTGGACCACGTAAGCTTATTGGACACATCAGCGTGCCACATAAGCATTGTAACCGGGAAACCTTCTAAAATGGTGTAATTAAAAGGTCAGTTACAAGTTTAATGGTCTAATGTACCAAAAAAAAACTTTAAGGACCAAATTAGCCAAATGTTAAAAGTTCCATGTGCTACAGTGACATTATCCCTACTTATAAATAAAACTCCTTTATTTCATCATCAAATGTTAATTACATTTACCTATTACACATTTCTAATACTATCTATCTAATCTATGCTAATATCATCCTTCAACCCAATATTCTTAGCATGCTGCAAGTGCTTAACCCTACTCAGTCCCTTCGTAAGCGGATCTGCTGGGTTATCTTCTGATGATATCCTCTTCAATACGAGTTGTCCTTCTTCTACACGATGTTTGATGAAGTGATATTTTCTGTCGATATACCGAGATCTACCATGATCCCTCGGTTCCTTGGTCAAGGCAACCGCTCCTTCATTTTCACAGAAAATTTCCATTGGCTCCTTTATGGCTGATACAACTCCAAGGTCACCGATGAAGTTCTTCAACCATATTGCCTCCTTCGACGCTTCGCTCGCTGCAATGTACTCTGATTCGCACGTTGAATCAGCTACGGTTTCCTGCTTGGAACTTTTCCAAGTTACTGCTCCTCCATTTAGGGTAAAGACCCAGCCCGACTGCGAACGGTAGTTGTCCCTGTCGGTTTGAAAGCTGGCGTCACTATACCCTCGCACCTTCAAGTCATCACTCCCTCCTAGGACTAAGAACCATTCCTTCATCCTCCGAAGGTACTTAAGGATATTCTTCACCGCAATCCAATGGGCTCTGTCAGGGTTCCCTTGATATCTACTAACCATGCTCAAAGCAAAGGCTACATCAGGGTGAGTACAAGTCATTGCGTACATGATTGAGCCAACTGCGGAAGCGTATGGAACTCGACTCATTTCAGCTATCTCAGCTTCGGTACTCGGACTTTGAGTCTTACTCAACTTGGCATTACTTTGTATCGGCAATTCTCCCTTATTTGAGTTTTCCATACTAAAACGTTTTAGTACTTTATCTTAGTAAGTGTTATGACTAAGTCCTATCACTCTCTTACTTCTTTCTCTTACTATCCTTATTCCCAAAATATAGGAAGCCTCTCCGAGGTCCTTCATAGCGAAGCACTTCCCGAGCCAGGACTTAACTTTTTGAAGAGTCGGGACGTCATTTCCTATGAGTAATATGTCATCGACATATAGAACGAGGAAGCTTACTATACTCCCACTGGCTTTGACACATACACATGATTCATCTTCGCTTCGTACAAATCCAAACTCTTTGACTTTCTCATTGAAGCAAAGATTCCATCTGCGAGACGCTTGCTTAAGTCCATAAATGGACTTCTCAAGCTTACACACTCTATTCGGATGCTTCGGATCCACAAACCCCTCTGGCTGAGCCATGTGAACATCCTCATCCAACTTCCCATTAAGGAAAGCGGTCTTGACATCTATTTGCCAAATCTCATAATCATGAAATGCGGCAATAGCTAGCATCACTCTAATAGACTTTATCTTCGCAACTAGTGAGAAGGTCTCATCATAGTTAACTCCGGGAGTTTGAGTAAAGCCCTTCGCAACCAATCGCGCCTTATATGTGTGTACCTTTCCATCCACGTCAGTCTTCTTCTTGAAGATCCATTTGCACCTAACGGTCTTACATCCGGGCACATTATCAACCAAATTCCAGACTTGGTTATCATACATGGATTGGATCTCACTATCCATTGCCTCTTTCCATTTTGCAGACTCCAGGCCTGTCATGGCTTCCTTATAGCTATTAGGTTCATCAAGGTTTATTAGTGTACTATAACTAATATACGTGTCCCCTTCGGTAGTAATATGAAAACCATACAACTGGGGTTGAACTCTAACTCTTTCGGAACGTCTAAGAGGTAACAATATGTCAATCGGTTCAACCGGAGTTTCCTCCTCGGGTTGAGTGCCAGCGGTAGAGGGTCCTTCATCTATCGACTCTTGAATCTCTTCAAGCTCGATTTGCCTCCCACTGTCTCCTTGGCCTATGAGTTCTCGCTCTCGGAAAACTCCTCTCCTCGCAACAAAGACAACATTGTCCTTTGGTCTATAGAAGAGATATCCAAAGGATTTTTGTGGGTAGCCGATTAAAATACATCGCTCACTACGAGGTTCGAGCTTGTCGTGAGTATCTCGTCTTACGAAAGCCTCGCAACCCCAAACCTTGATATGTGCTAACGAAGGAGCTTTTCCCATCCACATCTCGTGAGGTGTTTTGGCAACCTTCTTAGTAGGGACTCGGTTAAGGATATGGGCTGCAGTCTCTAAGGCATACCCCCAAAAAGAGATAAATAGCGAAGCACGAATCATCATAGAGCGAACCATGTCCAACAAGGTTCGATTACACCTTTCTGCCACACCATTTAACTACAGTGTCCTAGGTGGCGTCAATTGTGAAACTATTCCACACTCCCTGAGATAATCGTGGAATTCAAGACTTAGGTACTCTCCTCCACGATTGGATCGAAGCATCTTGATTTTCCTGCCCAATTGATTCTCCACTTCATTCTTGAACTCTTTGAACTTTTCAAAGTTTCCGACTTTTGCTTGATTAAATAGATATACCCATATCTACTACAGTCATCGGTAAAAGTCACATAAAAGCGGTTTCCATCCTTCGTGGTAGATCTAAACGGTCCACACACATCGGTATGTATGAGGTCCAATAGATCCTCACCCCTTTCGCACATACCAGCGAAGGGTGACTTAGTCATCTTTCCAAGTAAACAAGACTCGCATGTGTCATCTTCCCTAAGGTCGAATGACTCCAACACTCCATCCTTTTGGAGTTAGGCTATGCGTTTCTTGTTGACATGTCCAAGACGACAATGCCACAAATATGCTTTATCCATACTATTCGAAGAATCTATGTTCAAAACATCATTTCCTAAGTTATCAACAATCATAACAGTTTCATAAATTCCATTACACGGTATTGCTTCAAAATAAAAGACACCATTTAGATAAGCCAAAATAGAACCATTCTCATTATTAAAAGAAAATCTAAAACCTTGTCTAAACAAACCATGAAATGAAATGATGTTTCTAGCCATTTCTGGCGAATAACAACAATTGTTCAAATCTAAACATAAACCATTCCTAAGCACTAAAGAATACACTCCAATCTTGGTCACAGGCGACGATCTTCTGTTCCCCATGATTAGATTAATTCTTCCATGTTCCACATCCCTATTTCTTCTTAGTCCCTGCACATCAGAACAAATGTGATAACCACAACCGGTATTAAGAACCCAAGAAATACCATGAGATGAATCGTTAGATTTAATTGTGTATATACCTACGAAAGATGGCTTGATCTTTCCTTCCTTGATGGCTTGCAGGTACTCTGGGCAGCTTCTCTTCCAGTGTCCTATCTTGTGGCAGTGGTGGTCCTCTTCCTCCTTTGTGTTAGGGCAGGGCTTAGCGGGATCAACTTTGGTCCCACTAGAAGAGGCACCATCTCGGGCTTTAACCTTGCGATAGTTCTTAGACGAAGCCTTCCTCATCTTTCCCTTTCCTTATCCAATTGCCAAAACAGGAGCGGTGGGCGGATTGGGAGTTGGTGCAACAGACTTGTCCTTGAAGTTGCTCTCAGCGACCCTCAAGAGACCTTGGAGTTTGCTTAGGGTGATCTCTTCTTTGTTCATGTGATAGGTCATCCTAAATTCATTGTAACTTGGAGGCAAAGAGTGAAGCACCATGTCGATCGCCAAGTCTTCCCCAAAGTCAACATTCAACTTGCGAAGACGGTCGACATACCTTTGCATCTATTGCAGGTGCACGATAAGAGACTCTCCATGACCCATCTTAGCGGAAATCATGTTAGTGAAAATCTCATAATGCTCTTGTCTCGCGTTTTGGTGGTATCTCTCCAATAAGTCTTGGTGCATTTCGTACGGATACATGTCCTCGTAGGACTTTTGGAATTCGGAGTTCATAGTGGCTATCATGATGCAATGAACCTTCGTTGCATCACGCTCATGAGTTTCAAAAGCGGTCATTTCAGCCGGAGTAGCGGTTTCAGGGTTGATTTTCTCGAGCTTCTCATCGAGGACATACTCCTTATCCTCATAGCGAGCAATCGTGCGAATGTATCTTATCCATTCGCTAAAGTTCGTTCCATCGAAGGTGACCTTTTAACAAAGGCTCATCAAAGTGAATGAACTAGCAGCAACGTTGTTAGCGTTCGACATCTACAAATAGAAAGGATAAAGATAGATTAGAATATGAATCCCTAATTATCACCCAATAAGAAAAATTAGGGCTAGGATCCAACAACAATATTTACATATTAGAAAAGGGATGTCGTAATCTAACATGCAAACAATTTAAAGGTAAGTGAATGACGATTCACTAATTCTCCACCACAAAACATAACTTTAAGTCCTAAATGTATTGAGAATTCCTAGGTTTGGATGAGATTCATTGAAACTTTTCAATGGCATGTTTAAATCTCGATATGCCCCTCTTGTTTGTGACTGGGATACCGAGGATCACAAAGCGGGTGTGAATTACCATGCAAATTCACATGGTGCCTTCATTGTAATGATCACCTATTCGATGTGCCGGTAAACCACACATGCTCCATCGAACTATGATAAACAATGAATCACCCTTTGCCACCTTCGCTTAGAACTAATTAGTGTGCTGGTAAACCACACACGCTCCACTAACTTCTTAGCAAGGTGCAAAGTGTAATTTCATGGGATTGCATCAATTCACTTTTCCTAAAGTAACTAGGATTGGGAAATTTTTGAGAAATTTAGTTACTTTATATTTCTTATTATACTTTTAATGAGAGGATGAGGTTGCCCTATCCTACCCGTTCGGCTAACGACCCTCCACCGATCAAACAAGCAGTGGGTGTGAGTGTACACCCATTAAGCACCATTTTATAGGCCGCAACCTTATACCCACCTTATAGATCGGCTTCGTGAATGAGGCCTGCTAACGGTAAGACTAACATTTAGTTATACATATATAGATATTAATCTTGTAATATTATATTAGTATAGGGTTGGATTTTAAACTTGTAAAAACTCTAGGGTTTGAAATTTAAATTATCTAAATTAAACTTTTAATCACAAAACATAAATTTCAAAACTTGAGGGCAAGTTTTAAATTTTTCAAAACATAAAGGATCAAATAACAAATAATTCTAAATTAACAATTAATCACATAATTATCCATATTTGATTTATTTATGATTTCTTGAAAAACAATTTACCAATTTAATCAAAATAATTAATAATTATCATATAAGGAAATTAAATATTTTATTAATTGATAAATATCTTCAATTAGATCAAAAATATAGTCATATATATCACAAAATCGGATTTGGGTTGATCTAATATGATAAAGGTAAGTTTCCATAAGATAAATATGAAAAATCCCGATTTTGGCTCTTCCTGACGCTCGGACTCGCCGAGTACCCACTTTGGACTCGCCGAGTCAGGCCAACTTGCCGAGTCCACTATGGGACTCGCCGAGTCCATGACTCAGAAACATAAAAATCAAATTTTGCAGGTAAGATTCAAATAATCAAGCAACAATTTAATAGAAACCAATCTAGGCTCTGATACCACTGATGGGTTTTGGCCATATGAACATTCCTATGTGCACATGCAAACCCTAATGCTTGGATCTAGGTTTCTCTAATTAAACATGCATTGAATCCAAGACTTCTAATGACTAATAAGGTATAAGAACAATACAAAATCAGAGTTAGAAGCTTACCTTGAAACACTTGTTTGATCTTCTTGTTCTTGGAGCTCTAGAGTCACAATTATCACTCCTCTAATGGCTTACAAACACCAACTAGCAAGGAGGATGATTTAGGAGAGAGGAGAGAAAGAAGAAATCGGCCAGGGTTTCCTTACTTTTGAAGAGATGCCGATTTCCCTTCCCCAAGGGGTCTATTTATACTTGTAAGGCTCCTAGGGTTTCACCCTTAAACCCTAATTGGATAACTTAAACTCTAAGCAATCCTAATCCTTACCAAAGATAAGCCTTGGACGAATTTGAGGCTATCCCAAGCCCTAGAATTCGTCCACCCTCTTATCCTTAAAAGATATATAGCCCAAAGTGTAACTATCAAACAATTGACAGTTTATACCCTCTTATTTAATTAATCTCTTTAAGTCACCAAATTAATACTAATTAATCTATGGCTTATATTAATCAAATAACAATATTATTATTTCTTATATTATTCTCATAATATATTAATAATATCTATTTTCTCATAATAAATCATCCTGTCAAGTTGCTATGGTGAAGGCAACCCAAAAGGACCATGCACAATCGGGTCAAATACTTGCCTAATATAATTGCAGCCTTAGACATTATTCCAACAGAAATAAGGTGAGCTATCGGTCCTAAGTCCTTCAAGTCTTACTTATATAAATATATTGATGTAGATATAGTTTAAAAGAAAAGTAGTTTAAACACAGTTTGAAAATGGTTTAACAACAATTCAATCTAGAAAATGTGTTTCATAAATATTTAACACAATTTTATTGACAAATAACTAAAAGTATAGAAAATCCTTTTTGGTTGTAAGTTATAAATCACATATGATTTGAAAATAAAACTTGTTGCATTTACTTGTACCCCCCCCCCCTCCTAAAACAATGTAAAAACATTTGAAAATGTTAATTAAGGGGTATGAACTCACCTGTAGCGAGTAGATCGGGTGGAAGTGTCGGATGAGCGTTTGGTGTCAAGTAAAGACTTGTACACACTCTATGACCCTAGTAACATATGAAGACATATGTTTACAAGTAATTAGTGATTTAGACACTAATTAAACACATATAGACATCCTAATGCGAAGAAAAGCTCTAAGGTCAAGTGCTAGAAGGCTATTGGGTTGCAAGGAAGGAGTTTTAGGCCTCACTATGGAGTTTACTCCTCACATACTCACCTTGGGTGAGTTTACGGCTGAGGGACCACTTCCCTCATGATTTTACAGCTGTAAACTCATGGGAGGAGTGTATTTGTGTGTTTTCAAGTCTCTTGTGTCTCTAGGAAGGGTTCCGAGGAAATTCCAAGGCTTGAGGGGTGTTTAGGGTTCAAAAGGGACACTCCCTTGGAGTTTGCGGTCCTAGGACCACTCCTTGGGAGTTTATGGTCGTGAACCCCATGGTTTTACGACTGTAAACCCTTGGACACCCCTTATACTTCGTTTTTGAGGTCCTTAGCTTACTCCTACAAGTTTCTATGTGAGGGTCCAAGGCTAAATAGGGGGTTTAAGGCTCAAATTGCATAGTTTGAGGGAGTTTACGGCCTAAGGGTGTTCTTGGGCTGTAAACCCTCTTTTAAGCCTCTAAACACAAGATTTAATGTCTGAAACACTTCTAGGGTATGTTCTAAGTTAGCCTCTAAGCCTAAGGAAGAGATTTGGGGGCATTTTGGCACACTTTTAGGGGTTACGGCCTAAGAGTGTTCTTGGGCTGTAAACTCCTTACTCTTAGCCTTTTTGGATGATTTTAAATCTATAAAGACATGTAATGAGTTGTAGAACAATCTAGGGTAAGAGTACTTACAGTTTGGAAGCGGAAATTTGCGGATTTTGGAAGAATCGGGCCTTGAAGAGAGAGAGTAGAGAGAGAGTAACTAGAGTGGTAAAAAGTCTAACTTGGTGACCACACAACCCTTGTATAGGGTTTGAGTTTGTGGCCAGGTGGAATTCGATACCGACGTTAAACGGGGCTTATGGTCGTACCCGATTAAATGGTCATATTTTAACTTGTTTGTAACTAAAACTTTTTTTTAAAAGAATATTGAGGGTGTTTCCCGCATTCCTAGTTTATTCTGATCCTTATGAAGTCATAATAAAAGTTCAAATTTTTATTTTTCTGATCCCAATGTTAACGGAAAAGTTTAATAAGAACGAGTTCTTTTAACAGAAAATGGGTTACGGTGACAGAATAATTTCAGGTTGTCACATCATCCCCCCGTTAGAGGGAATTTCATCTCGAAATTAGAGTTCAAACAATCATGTTATTACAAGATAACTACGCGAAAAGATGGGGATACTTAAGCTTCATTTGATCCTCGCGCTCCCAAGTGAATTTCGACCCTCGCTTGGTGTTCCATCGAACCTTCACAATTGGGACGCGGCTTAGTTTCGTTCGTTTGACCTCCCAATCCATAATTTCCACAGGTTCTTCCACGAAGTTGAGGCTTTCGTTGATATCAATCTCGTCTAGTGGGATTACCAGGGTTTCGTCAGATAGGCACTTTTTTCAAGTCCGAGACGTGGAAGGTAGAGTGTATGTTACTAAGCTCGTGGGGTAGGTTAAGTTTGTAAGCTACGGGGCTAATTCTGGAGAGAATCTCGAAAGGCCCTATGTATCTTGGATTCAGCTTTCCACGCTTCCCAAAGCGTATTGTGCCCTTCCAGGGAGAGACTTTCAAAAGGACTCGGTCTCCCACCTGGAATTCCAAGGGTTTTCTTCGTTTGTCTGCGTAGCTTTTCTGTCGATCTCTAGTGGCTTTTAGTCGTTCACGTATCTGTACGATCTTCTCGGTCGTTTCTCGAATGATCTCCAGACCCGTAAGAGCACTGTCAGGAATGCATCCTTTAGCTAACTGAGTGTCACCCACCTCAGCCCAGCATAGAGGGGATCGACACTTCCGGTCGTAGAGGGCTTCGAATGGGGCTGCCTTAATGCTCGTGTGATAACTGTTGCTGTAGGAAAACTCGACAAAGGGTAAGTGGGTATCCCATGCCTTACCAAAGTCGATCACACAGGCTCACAACATATCTCCAAGGTTTGGATAGTCCTCTTGATGGGTTTTAGCCATAAGAACATCCTATGTGCTCATGCAAACCCTAATGCTTGGATCTAGGTTTCTCTATTGTACATGCAATTCATCCAAGACTTTAAACCCTAGATCTATCATATGATAATCAATATTAACATAACAATGGGTTTAAGATATTACCTTGATTGTTATGTAGCAATAACAATCTTAAATCCTCATTGTAATGACTTTAGAAAGCTTAGAGTCACAAATGTCACTCCTCTAATGGTTTACAAACACCAAAAGTAAGAGGATGAAGAATGAGAAGAGAAGAGACACCCAAAAAACGTGTAAAAACCCTAAGGATTCAGTTCAACCACATTTTTGGTGCCCAAGGGGTCCTTAAATAGTGAGGGTATTAGGGTTATCTAACAAGGAAACCCTAATTTGGATGCTTAGGCCCTAAGCAACCCATGGACTTCTTCCTTAAAGGCCTAGGACGATTTCTAATGGGTTTCCCCATAGAGTTCGTCCATCCCTCTAATATGGAGTCCATTAGCCTAATATTCAACTATCACACAATTGACAGTTCTAGTCCCTTAAGTTTAATTAATGTCTTCTAGTCACAAAATTAATTCTTATTAATTCCTGACTAATATTAATTAAACAATATGATTTCTCCTTTAATATATTGTTCTCATAATATATTAATAAATCATAATTAATCCTTTCTCTCCATAATTCATCCTATCAAGTTGCTTTGGTGAAGGCAACCCAAAAGGACCATGCACCATCGGGTCAAGTATATACCAAAATAGTTATGGACTTAGACACTAATCCAGCAGTCTCCCACTTGGATAAGTCTAAAAACTATTCTGCGTATGACTTCAGATCCTGATATGCAATCGTAGCTTTCCAAAGCCGCTGTCAACTCTGATCTTATCCGATACGCGTGTCCTTTAGATAAGGAATCATATATTCCTCCATTCTAGATATCGTATAGACTGAGACATGGATTTAACTCATTCTCTCTGTCTATGTGTTGTTTCCCGATTTTTGATTTATGACGACTGACAACAAACTGCAATTGAACACATCAATTTAGTCCCGGCTTGGCCAAGCACTTAGGTGCCATCACTAAATCATCGAGGGGCCCAAAGATATCGCTTTTATCCTACTTTGGATAAAAGGAACAGATAAACTTCGACTCAATGCTCGCTTGCACTCGCTTACTGAATTACACACAATAATAAGTTTTATGACACCAAGTTACTAGTGCGTTTACATATTATCAATGTGCAACCGATTCGCAAGATACAACTCACATATCTCGGTTTCAAGAATATAAGATGTTATCGTCTCACTGATCACTCATGATAAAATCAATGAAGTGATCCAAGTGAGCGTGGGTTTAATCCAATGCTCAAATCATATTCATAAGCACTCATGAACGTTGCAACAAACATTTGCTTATGTCTAATACACTTTAGACAATCCACACACCAATTCACGTCTGTCTTCATTCATACCTACTTCCAACATATGAATGACTGTGGTCCGCTCGAATAATTTGATTGTTCTGAACCAATTTAATTATTCAGGAAGTCAAAACATGCAAAGTGAAACACAAGAATAATACTAATCCCATATGGCCCCAAACTCTGGGTATAAATAAAACATTTTATTTAATCACCATATTGATTACTCACTATTTGTTGTTTCAGGCAATCAACTTCTTACTTGAATTATTACTACACTTGTCCCATGCTCTCAGCATGCATACAATGTTTACCTACGGTCCTTACTTTGTGAAATAGATCAAATGAACCCATTTTGAATCATACTCATTTCACAACTCCCAATCCTTATCATAAGTATAAGAATATCAAATTCTTGTTACTTATGCTAGATTCTAACATTTTATGCAATGATTATTTCGTAAAGTCATAGCTCAAAATCATCAAGACTTGGCCAATCTCTATCAGAAACAATTCTATAGATATGATGTCTCTCACTCAAAGTACATTCTTTTGAACATCCTTCTTGCATAAAAGTTTCTAATCTAGATATAGATTCTCAATATCCAACTCCCAATATGGAAACATTTCCATATTTTCCATATGACAATTCATTCTTAATAGAACCTTATCTATTCATAATAATGTCATCCAATACTATACTTCTAACTACTCACAAGCGACCAATCCTCAGCGAGCTTTGGATCGTCCTTTGATAGTTGTTTAATTATTTTAGTCAAAACCGATTCTAGTCTTTTTTCCCTCTAAATGCGCTAGACATTTGGAAAATTTTAGAATGGTCAAATATAATAGCACTGTAATCAATCCTATACCCGAAGCGTATGGGACACGATGCATAATGTCTTACATAAAGATATGATACTTTATCAATCTTCTGCCATAATATTTTATGTGTCTCGTTCTTACAATTCGAACTATGAAGAGGGATACCGTAATCATAATCGAAATTTAAAAACACACTATGTATCCTTTGACTAAATTTATTAAAATTTCTCAATTTAAGCTTTAGATTTTGAAACGAAGTACAATATTCTCTCCCTTAATTATAGCAAAACAAATTTTCAACCCTTACGACTTTGCAAAGTATAACTGTTGTTTTCTATAATTAATATTGCTTCGGAAAAAAAGAGAGAGCAACATGCAAATGAAAAAGAACTTTGGAAACAAAGAGATAGCGACATGCGGATACTATCGACGGACACGTTGAATATGACCGGTGCGGAGCTTGAAGTGGCATTGACAATGAAGGAGGAAGTGAGAAAACGCTACATGAATCGTGGCTGATTTCTAATTTTTTCAAGTTTTTAATCGTTTGGTATTTTTTTTTTGAAGTCGTAGATTTTATGTTTCTAATTTTTTAGGTTTTTTTTTAATTAATGTATGGTATTTGTATTTTTAATTAATGAAATATTATCTTTTTAAAATTAGACTTTGAAACCTCAAAAACATAAGAGGGGCAACTCATAACTTCTGGTGTTGCATCAAGCTACCAAAACTCACTCATTGGACCAAAAGTTAACCAAAACCAAGCTAAAAGTAGATCTAAGTTATAACACAACAAGTTTAGAACTCTATACCTCTAATGAGTGCCAAATGATAAGGATGTTTTGAATCTACAATATCTCACTCCTCTAATGAAGCTTTAAGATGATCCCCTTCCTTCAAAGCATGAAAAAACACTCAAAAAGACCTTCCAAGCTAAAAAACCCTCAACAATGGAGTTAGGGTTTCGTGGAGGCTGATTAGGGACAAGAGGAAGGCTGATAGAAAAGATCCATGGGATATAATGTTCTTTAAATAATGCTTAAACCCTAAATATTAGGGTTTTGGGGTCTGGACACGTACGTTGCGTGTACCCACTCGTACGATGCGCTTACGTGCATGGCAACCACGTTCCTTTTACTCTGGTACACTCTGCGTACATGGGGTGGTACGCCCTACGTACGTCACACCCTAAGCCTAAAATAAACAAGTATAATGGCTTCAAGGCCTAAAATCATAATAATTAAATAACCAAATTTGAATAAATACCTTAGAATTATCGGGCGTTACACTGAAATAGGCCGCTAAACATTTGGATCTACAAGGTTTGGCATCTCAAAAGGTCTTAAATCATCAAGACCTTCCAAAAGGGACCAAAAAGACCAAAACAAGATCAAGAGGAGATCTAAACAATAGACAAGCAATGTATGAAATTTATACCTCAATAAGTTTCCTAAGATGTTGGATCTAGAAGCTTTACCACGCCCAAGGATTGCGACACAAGCTCTTCTCCTTGCAAACACACCCAAAAGTGGCTTCCTTTTGACACTCCAAGCTCAAACTCACTTTCAATGGAAATTAGGGTTTCTAGGGACATTGAGAGGCAATGAAGGTTGATGTAAGTGAGGTCCAAAGGTCGTAAGAGGGTTTAAATTGGACACAAGACCAAAATTTTAGGGTTTCTAATCCAGGCCACGTACGCCCTGCATACTTCCTTGTACGCCCCGCGTACGAGGCTCCGATGCTCGATGATGCGTGCCCTCGTACGCTAATCGTACATGCACGTACACCCAGCGTAGGGGGGAGGGTCAATATTAAAAGAATAAATGGAAAAAATACATGGATTTTCGAATGTTACAAAGATAAAACAAATGAAACATACAATCGAAAGAAATCATAAATTCTAATTTTAATCCCCAGAAGAAATCGACAGAAAAAGAAAAAAAAGGAAGAGATTACGTGTGGGCGGAGCAGTGAGGCGGAGCCAGTGACAAAAAAGGCTGCTTGGCGAGGGGAGGCTGGTCGGAGAAGGCAAGTGATGAAGATCGACAAAGGGAAGACGATGATAGTGGATGGAGACGACACAGGGAATACACTTTTTTTTGTTGGGGCACAAATGTCCAACATGTTTTCTTTTCCATCCAGACTTTGATTTATAGCTTTGTGGGAAATACCCATCTTACGGGAAAAGATGATTTTTTAGTCCAAATCAAACGGTGCCCATTCAACGGATTTTTATAGGTTCGAAAAGACGTCAAACGTTTACTTAGGCTATACAGTGTGGGGTGCGGTTTGGAACCACGATGCAGCCATGTGGACCGTGAACACCACCCCTGGGGTGCGGTTTCGTGTGGCCAAAACCGTAGTGCGGCTATAGAAGACCGCGCAATCTGATTGGCTAGGTGCTTTCTTCCATGTTTGACCGTTGAACAGTCAAGGTTTGTGTAATTTTTTTTAATCATTACTCCATCTATATATATATATATATATATATATATATATATATATATATATATATATATATATATATATATATATATATGTTACCATTTTAACCATTTACACCACATTCACACCACCTTTACACAAATATTTACACAATCTTTTCATCCAATTTTTTTTTTTTGAAAAATGTCTTCTTCCAAAAGGCCTAGCAAAGAAAAAACACCAGTCAGAAACACCAACACCCCAATACCTACATTTGATCAACCGATTTTCTCACCTTCGTATTACCACTACGGCGGTATGCTTCCATATTTTCCACAACGACCAGCTCAACCACTACCACAAACACCACCACTACCACAACCCGACCCAGATTTTAATCCATTTGATTTTTTGTCTCAACCCGAGTTTGTTCAATAAACATAAACACAAGCACTGATTCTGAACCGGAATTCGTTACAGAAACTCAGCCCACTCGAGCAGCAACTAAAAGAAAAGAGAAGGCGGATGCTAGATGTTGGGAACCTTTCGAAGCGTTAGTGTTGGCACAATCTTGGATCGATATTTCAGAATATGCGACGGTTGGAAAAGACCAAAAGCATGACCGCTTTTGGATTCGCGTTTTACACATGTTCCATAAAGGAATGAACCATGGAGAATACCGTTCAAAACATCAAGTGTACTCCAAATGGGGGAAGATGAACAAGGAAGTCATGTTGTTTAATGAGTTATGGAACAACATGAAACGTCAATGGAAAAGTGGAGAAAGCGATGAAGTGATTTTGAAGAAAGCGTTGAAAGTGTACCAAAAAGAAAATCTGAAGGCTTTCAAGTTTCTTGATGTTTGGAATTTATTGAAAGATAACTAGAAATGGCTGAGTAGCAAAACATCAGACGAGCATATCGACAATGGTTCAAAACATAACAGAACATCTGAGTCCGACCACACTACATCAGATGCTCGTGTCCAATTTGATCTGAACAAAGATGAACCTGTTCCAGTTTCACCACCTTCCCGACCAATGGGAAGAGACAGAACAAAAAGCAAAGGCAAAGGCAAAGCGTCATAATTAGATGATTTGAAAGAAATGGGGGTCGACATGAAGGGTATAAAAGACAAAATGAACAAGATTTTGCAACTTGTTTCCGAAAGAGAGCGTCGGAAACAAAGAGAGAGCGACATGCGAATACTATCGACGGACAAGTCGAATATGACCGGTGCGGAGCTTGAAGTGATTTTGGCAATGAAGGAGGAAGTGAGAAAACACTACATGAATTGTGGCTGATTTCTATTTTTTTTTCAAGTTTTTAATCGTTTGGTGATTTTTTTTTTTTATTATTATTATTATTTTTTTTTAAAGTTGTAGATTTTATGTTTCTAATTTGCTTTTCTAATTTTTTAGGTTTTTTTTTTTAAATTAATGTATGGTATTTGTATTTTTAATTAATGAAAAATATATATATTTTTGAAATTATGTTTTTTATTTAAAAAAGAAGTTTTATTAAATAAAAATAGTTATAAAAAAAAGAAAAAAAAAAGAAAGTAAAAATGTGACACCACCTTGGTGTGACAAAGAGATCACTTGTGTAGAGGTGCCGCCCTCCACCCTTACGACCCCTCAAATTTCCATTTTCTTTCTTCTTCGTTTCTGAAAACATTCAACTTGAATTCTTCTAGAGAGAGAGAAAGAGAGAGATGAGCAGCACACAGTCGTTACACTCGCTAGCCTTCAGGGTGATGCGGTTATGTCGGCCGACGTTCCACATCGAAACCCCACTCCGATTCGACCTCTCCGATCTCATCGTCGGTGAGGATCTCTTGGACGATCCTTCCGCCGCACCTCACATTCGTCGTCTCATCCAATCTCAATCAACAACCACCGACTCCACCGATCTGACCTACAGTAATCGGTTCCTCCTCCGTGATGATCCCTCTGACGCCATGGGCCTCTCCGGTATGCTTGTTCTCCCTCAGGCATTCGGGTAAGAGTCACTTTTTTAACTCAATGTTAAATAAACAGTCGTTACTGCTCTTTTATTTAAATTATATCTGCATAAGTTTTCTTCATCTGGATGCAAAATTGATATGGATGTGATGCGAATATCACAACAGTTGTTCGCTTTTTTGATTGTTGATATAAGAAAGTTAACGCGGTTATACTTTCCCTGCACAAAAATCAGCTTATTTCTTAGCATTTTGCTCATGAAAAGTTTGAGTTTAATCTGAAAGCTGCACTCTTTGAAGACATGTTGATTCCTTGTACGTAATTATGACCAAAAAGGTCTGAATTAGGCGGGTGATTGGATAGTGTGATCATGTGCTAATGAATAATTAGAACAGAATCATATGTTTTGTGTTGCTTTTGGAGTTGCAAAATTAGTGTAGTGAACCTCAAACTTTATAACAGTCACTTTTTTAGGATTCATGGAGTATAATTTTGTAAACTTTTGATAAATTTCAGTGAGATTTAGCTTTTTGTGTTTGTATACATTGTTTTGTAGGGCAATATATCTTGGAGAAACGTTTTGTAGTTATATAAGCATCAACAACAGCTCTAGTTTTGAAGTGAGGGACATTATAATCAAGGTGATGTTTCTTCTTTAAACTCACTATTTTGCTCTTTTATATATTTTGGTACAAAAAGTAGAAGAAGCAAAGCTTCAATTTGATTCACAATTCTTGAAATTTATATACGCTTAAAACCAATGAGATATATAAATATGGCAATTCACAATCTTTTCTCCCACTCAAAAGGCAAGACTCAATCTATCTTCTGAAAAAGACATGAATGCCCTTCTCATCCTAATAATAAAAACGTCCAGTTGTAAACTGTTTTTATGTAACAAATTTTTTCAAAAAAAGTATTGAAGTTAATGATTTAAGTGAACACAGGCAGAAATACAAACAGAAAGACAGAGGATTCTGCTTTTGGATACAACAAAAACACCTGTAGAAACAATAAGAGCAGGAGGGCGTTATGATTTCATTGTTGAACATGATGTTAAAGAACTTGGTGCACACACGTAAGAAATATATCTATTATCATTTATGATGATGATGATGATGATGATGATGATGATGATGATGATGGTGTTAGATTTAATATTTCAAATGTTTTCTTCTGCCTTTTTTATTCTAGGGTAACATACAAAAAACAAAACACTTAACATACTTTTACCATTTTATCGATTTAGCCACTTAACTAGTTTCTGTTATACTTATTTTTCACATGTTAAAATACATAAAATGGTGAACTTTTATGCATTTTGGTAATTATTTTATATTTTTATATTCTAATCTAAATTTATATTTTTCTTTAGCTTGGTGTGTACAGCTCAATACAGTGATGGTGATGCTGAACGCAAATATCTCCCTCAGTATTTCAAGTTCATAGTTTCAAATCCACTTTCTGTCAGAACGAAGGTATTTTTTATTTTATTTTTTAAAATTTTTTATTACATCATTTAACTTATTTTTTTACTAATTTGTTATGTATATTCTTATGTAGGTCCGTGTTGTGAAGGTAGGTTGGCATTGGTTAAAAATACGTGTGTGTAAGTTCTTATTCTGTGTGTATTGGGTATTATTGGTTTTAGATAGAAGGGTAAAATGGTCATTTGTACGTTACTTTTTTTGACATTTTCTTGTGGTGATTCATCTCCTTTTGTTGTCTCAGGAAACGACATATTTGGAGGCTTGTTTAGAAAATAATACAAAATCAAATCTTTATATGGATCAAGTGGAATTTGAGCCAACTTTACAATGGAGTGCAACATTATTAAAATCTGATGATCATCATTCAGAAAAGGGTGTTTTAAACAGGTTTTTTGTGTGACTAAATAAAATTAGGGTTTCAATGGCAACATATTTTCATTGATTTGTTTATTACTTTCATTTCTTCCTATTAAAACTTTACACATTGAAAAAATTATCCAATTTTAGCAATGTTAGTGTCCAAGTATGAATAGATTTTGTAATCTATAATATAAAAAATTCAAAGTACAATGCTAAATTTATGTAGATTTTTCAAAGTACAATTCCTAAATAAAAAAAAATTGAAATGTTGTAATAGAAAGAAGGGTTAATCTAAAAAAACCTTATATTCTGTGTTTCTTTTGGAAAATTGTCAAGAAGCTCCCAATATTTTCGGAAAAGTTACACTTTAGTCTCAAGTTTTTTTGTTTTTGTTTTTGTTATTTTTTTCTAACATAAAAGTCCACATTATTGGCTCAAATTAACTTTTTGTCCTTTAATAGGAAATGACATATTATCGTGTTTTTACAAATAATCGGGACTTTTATGTTCAAAAAAAACTTGGGATTGAAGTGTAACTTTTCTGAAAATATTTGGACTTTTCTGACAATTTCCCTTTTTCTTTTATCAAACCTCTTTTTTTTTTTTGCTTGAAAAAGACCCTGTGTTTTTTCATTTTTCCGATACGACCCTTTTAGTCATTTTTTTCCAAAAAAAAATTGTAAAATGTGAGGGTTTTTTCGAAAAAAACTAAAAAAGTTGAGGGTTTATTTGTAAGCATTTAGAAGATCAAGGGTTTTTGGAAAAAAAATACAAAGCCGAGGGCTTTGTTCGGAAAAAATACAAGGTTTTTTTTTTCATGCAAAAAAAAAAATCAGGTTTAATCCAGAACAAACACAAAATATAAGGTCTTTTATGAGATTAATTTAACCTGAAAATCATCGGCGAGTTTAACTAGGACCGATGAATGATACAAAAATTGCAATTTTTTTTTTTGTCTGTGCAAAAAGACGTGAATACCCTTTTACACCTTTTCATCCGAAACATTAAACTTCAATATAACCAATTCTTTAGCTGCTTCATAACTTCTCAACTTACTTTTTTTTTTTTTTTTTTTTGATATTGATTTAAAAATGCAACAGAGAGATATTCAAGGAGCCTGTTCTAATTAAATCAGGCGGAGGAATTCACAATTATCTTTATCAATTAAAATCATTAGATGAATTATCTACACCAACAAAGATCGAGGGTAATAATGTCCTTGGTAAACTTCAAATAACATGGCGTACAAATTTAGGTGAACCTGGGCGTTTACAAACACAACAAATTCTTGGAAATGTGAGTTGACTTTCTTGACTTTCTTCAACACATGACATTATTTTATCTATAAGTTTAAGCATTTGATTCTTTATTATTATTATTATTATTATTATTATTATTATTATTCTTTTCGTCATTGTGTAGCCCATTGCACACAAAGAGATTGAATTGAAAGCTATCAAAGTGCCACCTGTCATCATTTTGGAAAAACCCTTCACAGTAAGTACAATTTTATTCTACTTGTATTATGTTTAATTAACTTTAATGGATTATTTACTGTTCTAATTAGGGTTAATCTAAAAAAATACCTTTATAGTTTGTGTTTTTTTCCGGATTAAACCTCAACTTTATTTTTTGCCTGAAGAAGTCCTTGTATTTTTGTTTTTCCATTTTTCCGAAAAAACCCTCAACTTTGTCTTTTTTCAGAAAAAACCCTCAACTTTTTTAGTTTTTCTCAACAAAGCCCTCACATTTTACTTTTTTTTGGAAAAAAATGAAAAAAATACAAGGTCTTTTTCAGAGAAAAAATAAATTTGAGGTTTAATTTCGAAAATACACAAAATATAATGTCTTTTTTGAGATTAACCCTTGTGATTAAGTAGAACAATTAAAAAAAGAAACAACATTTAAGTTAATTCTTCCTATAATACTTGATTTCATATTTATGATTTTGAACATTTTATAAACCTCATTTATCTTTTACTGAGACAACATTTTATACATACAACGCTAATGGGGAACGAAAACAGAGGGCGTAAGTTGAGGGTAGTTTTGTCATTACAAGAGGCTATAAAAGCTTTCAGTTTTGGAGAGAAAATTAGCCAAAACTCGAGGACACAAAAATTTTCAATTCCTCTCCGTTTTTTTTTTGTTAAAGATTAAATCATTTCTATTCACATTGTTTAAACTTGAGAACAAACCATATAAGTAATTATTTTAGTTTTTCAGACTAATTTTGAACATTAATTTATATATATATTTTTTGTGGTTTTGTGTAGGTGGGGTTGAGTGTAACAAATCTTAGTGAGAAAAATGTTGGGCCATTTGAAGTTGTGTTATCTCTGACTGATAATCATGAGGAAAAAGCTGTTGTGGTTAATGGACTTAAAAGAATTGTAAATCTTTCTTTCTTTCTTATTATTATTATTATTATTATTATTTTTTTTTTGTCTTGGATTATTCACAAAATGATATGATAATTTTCAATTCAATATTTATATTTCTCAGGCTTTACCTCAGGTGGAGGCATACAAATCTTTGGATTTTCAACTGGTATGTTATGTGCACTAACTTTTATTTTTATTATATTTATATGGCTAAATCCATAAACCGGTGAAATTTTATATTTTTTCTATAACTTTTTATCAATGTTTGTCACGCACGATTTATTGTTACCTAATTTTTTTTTAAAATTTCAACAGACTTTTGTAACGACTTTTGCATTATTTGTTGCAGAATCTGATTGCTATGGAACTTGGAATGCAGAAAATCAGTGGCATTACACTCTTTAATACACATGACAAGAAAACATATGATTCTTTACCAGATATCGAGGTTAGATTTTTTACATAAATTAATACTTAATATATAAAGGAGGGAAAATTTGTAAATAGTTATGACTTAATGGGAAAAACATCGTTTATTGATGGATTATTTTTGAACATATTGCAGATCTTCGTTGATGCATATTGATAAGTTTTGTTTTAAACTATAACGAGTTCATGAGAATCATATTGTGGATCATATCAAATTCGGACTTTTGTAATTTGTAGTTTTGTATGATAGTTGATAAATGTATGTTTTGTTTGATAGTTATTGTAAAATATTGTGTTATAAATGACATTGGTCCAAAAAAATTCCCTGTTTAAAAATTATTTGGACGATTTATGTGTATTTTTGATTTGGGATTCTATTTTTGTTGTACTTTCAAATTTAATTTAAGTTTGGAACTCGTTGAGTTAGGTGTAATCTTTATTTAATTAATTAATTTGATTTATTTACATTTTTAATTTTAAACGTGTCTATTCATCAGCAACCAATTTACTATTTGGGTTGGATACTTGGATTGTCTCAACCCATTCAATTGAGATATTCAATTCAATTAGTAACCAAAACAAAAGACCATTTACCAAATGTACAAAATAATAATAATTTATAATAACATGCTTATAAGTTTATTGTTAGTATAGATCATTTGTTTCAAAATGATAAGTTTGGTTTGTGTTGTTCAATGTCACTGGTAATAACATTTAAGTGGAAAGTTATACGTTTTCTATTAATATACAAAAGTTACACTCGTTAAAAACTAACCATGTTTCTAAATATAGCCACACCACACATTTCACAAGGGAGCCAACTGAACTTAAGTGTAATAATGAGCATTGGAAATGGAAATGCTATTATATAGACGACACATTTAACCCCAAAACCCTGCCAAATAGCCACCGGGAATTGGGCCTAGATTGTTAAATGGGCTACTACGAAATGGGCCTATAGGCCCTTGTAAAAACAAACTATTCACCCATTCTTTTAGCACTACTGAGAAATTGTTTATTAAGATTACATTTTTTTTTCTGAAGTGTATATATATTTTTTTGTGTGGTAGGGATTTTTACAAACGACTTTCCTAACAAAAGAGTGCTTTATATTTCGAAAAGGAAGACTTAGTCGAGACTTGAGAGACATTTTATAAAAAAAAAATATGAGGTAAAAATAGAAAAGGTAAAAAAAAAGGCATTTAAGTAGTGAATACTGAATAGTGGTATTTCATAATGGTCATTAAATTGATGGTTATTTAAGAAATATGTGAACCATTGGGTAAAGTAAAGTAACAAAAACAGAAAAAACAAACAAATATCATTAAGAGACATAAAACAATAGAAGTAGACTTTTTTTTTTTTTTTTTTTTTTTTTTTCAAATAAGTAACAAATCTATGATGAAAGTTCTATACAATAAAAAGTCAAAAGGAAATTATCATTCCCCTTATCCCCAAGTAGCCCAATTAGCTTCACTTCCAACCCTAGGCATTGCTTGTGTGGTCTTTGAATACACATCAACTTTAAATGTAGCACCACACATCACTCCTTCACTATCAACCCTCGATATTGCCTTCATTTTGTTCTTTGGATGCTCAAAGCTCATTAATCCCCCTTCTGTATGATACATACACCCTATACAACACACAAAAATCCACAAATATCAATCTACATACCATATCAAATCATAACGAAAAGACAAAATTACCCTTTCTTCAAGTAAATCGAAAGTTTTGGAACCCTTACCGGTTGGGAAGGGAGCAAATGACTTGGAGCACCTAGACTTTATGACCATCAAGTTGTCAGAAATTACAACCGAGCCATCAGCCGCTATGCCCCAGAAAAGCTTCACTCCTCCATCGGCACCCTATGGATCATCAACACCAATTTATCATATTAAGTAAAATGTCGAACACGCCCTCTTTATAACATGATACATGAGAGAGTATAAGTAATGAGAGGACACTTACAAGTGAGACAAAGACAGTTTTAGCCTTGAGATCATAGAGTATAAACCCAAAACTACCCTCCATCTCCCTGAGGACTGAGTGGGCCGGGTATGGGCCACGATCACGAAGGGTCTTGTAAGCTTGGATCACAAACATTGGTTCATTGGCGAGCTTTGTTAGCCCATATTGCTTGTTAAGGGTGCATAAGTTGTCTAGACCTCCCAAGAATATGCAATAAATGTCATCCATGCTACTAAACAACCTACAAATACATTTCACGAAAGTTATAAACCAAAACTTAAAGGAAAAAAAATATTTTAGGGTATAATGTAATAAATAACGAATTAATGTTTAAGTATTTGACCAATTACATAAATATGTATTATCCAAAGATTAAAAAAAAAAAAAGAAAATACCTTTGTTGAGAGGAAGAGTCGAAGGCGAAAGAAGCATCATTGCCAAAAGAAAATGAGAAAGCATTGGGATTAGAATTCAAGAATTGGTTCGAAGGATGATGATTTTGATGATGATCGTGTGATGGGCTACTGAGTTCTTTTGGTGCATTAACCAAATGTTTCTTGAAAATAGCCAACATTATATTTTAAAGGATCGACACAAAAAATATGAAGATTTTGTTATGAAATGAAAGGGATTGTATTGTGGATGTTTAAGAGTTTGTGTGTGTGATGGGTATTTATATTTTATAGTCAATAGCATTTGGTGGGGAAAGGGACGTGGCAGCATTATCCAAAGCAAAAGAATGGATAAGGTAAGTGACATGACATATACGTTGAAAGGGTTCCATCTTCAACTTATTTTTCTCCAATCAGTTGTAAGGAAATATAAGACGCCTTTTTATTAGTATAATTTTTAAGGATTTGTTAATTCTATATTTTATATAAAATTTTGTTATTTATGTAACAACTTTTAGTTTTTTTTAACAATATTATATAACTTTTTTTTTTTTTTGCGAAAATCTGTATAAAATTATAAATTGTTGTATTAAGTGATTACAAATTAATTGATAGGGATAATGATCTGTAAGGTAACATAATTTAGATTTTGTTTATGTTTAATCATAAGTTTTTTTTCTCTCTCTCTCTCTCTCTCTATATATATATATATATATATATATATATATATATATATATATATATATATATATATATATATATATATATATATATATATATATGGAAGGGTTAATGCAAAAATGCAAATAAACTGTGAAAACGCAATAACAAGAAAACCTATGAGATTGTGCCACATCAACATTATATTTTAGACAATAATTCATCCCAACTTTGAAATACATTATGATAATCGATAATAGATGAGAAAATTGTTTCATATTAGCAAAGTCTGATTTTTGACATTTTTATTATGAAAACGTGAATTTAAAAATGGTTAAGGACATAAAAAAAAAGTAATTGTTAAAAACGTTTTTAAATCTATATTATCATAACACGATCCAATGTATTATTATCTTTAATTTATTGCTAATAAATTTATTTTTTTATACTATATGTGTTTGATTTTCATAAGATAAATCTGTTTTCGCGTTTTCGCAAGATATTTATGTTTTCGCATGAACCTACTTCATTTTTATTTAAAAGCCTCTTTATGAATAGAGATGCGATCTTATTGGACCGCTTTTATTTTTATTTTTTATTGTTTTTTGGTCAAGATTAGTTTCTTGGACATGTGTTACAGAAGCCAAGGTTGTAGTAGTAGCACCAAGGTTGAAGTAGTAGTAGGCTTGAATGGTGTGTTTGTCTCTACATTTTCATCTCCTCCAATAAGATTGTTCACATTGTGTGGTTCTTTTATTCAACCGGGGTCACTTTAGGGCGGTGGTATACCATCCCTACTCTATCTTTTTTTTTTTTTTTTTTTTTTTTTTTTTTTTTTTTTTTTTTTTTTAAGATGTTTCCACCGATTTGCCTCCATTGCTTTCGCTTTAATCCAACGTCTTTAGCTCATACACATTATCCATCTTCATTTTTTCGATCCTTGGAATAAACTTTCTCTACTTCTTTCGTATCTCTTGTGTGTTCATTAAACCGATCGAAGGTAACATTAAGTGTTGTATCTTACATATCCAATATTTACTTATTTATTTAAATTTTCATTTTTGATGCTATAAGGTACAATAACTTGAACCGAATAACCAAAATAAACTGAAATGACCCGAATAACCCGAATAAACCGAAATGATTTGGATAACCCAAATAAAGAAATTCTATATTTAATTCAAGAAAAAAAATATTAAAATAATATTTTTTTTCTTGAATTAGATATAGAATTTCCTTATTTGGGTTATTCGTGTCCTTTTGGATTATTTGGGTTATTTGGATCATTTCAGTTTATTTGGGTTATTCAGTTAAAAAACATAGCGTAAATGTTTATTTGGGTTATTTCGGTCCTATCGGGTTAATAATCGAGTCGAAACCTGTATTATCCGAACCGAACCGGTCTGTATTAATATTATTGGTCTAGGTTTCGATTCCTATTTTTCATCCAATTCGGGTTCGGGTCGATTCAGGTCAGTTCTGGCCCGAAGCACATCCCTACTTATATTGATGCCCAAATCATCATCTTTCTTGGACTTGAAGCTACAACAAACATTTTTACGGGTAATTGTTTCTTAGCAGGGAGGGCTTGGATGTGTAAATAGAAGAAATCAAGCTTAAATGGACATTGATGTGTGAATAACAAGACATTAGGTAATTTAAAAGCCAACTTTTAATGCATACGATGTTAGTATTATGGAATGAAGACATTATGATATAGCTTTTGGTTATAATCTGACGAGCACAATGGATTTTTTTCATTTTCAATTTGATTTATTTGGTATTGCCACAATATCCTAAGTTATATATAAACTTGAAGAAAATTTGATAAATCCAATTTAATTGAAGGTTAGAAAAGTTGGCAGCCCACCAGAGAAATAATTGGGTTCAAACATTTCAATTGGTTCAACAATTCATTTAGCCCTCACGATTGAAGCGATTTCATCGGCTGCAGCCGTATGGTGTGATTTTCCACTTCGATTTCCGAGATATTATTTGATTGACATCTACTATTTATGATGACCCATGGAAGTGGGGCTTATGGAATACCACGTTATATGTGTAGTTCTTTTGAGAGGCAACCTTATTTTTCCTGCAAATGCATACCATGACAATATAATAAAATGATATTTGATTGGAACTTATCTATGTCATAATCATCATGACAATATAAATAAGAAATACATATACCAACTTCAAAATGATGGAATTTTAGAAGCCAAATGAACTTGATTCATTTGATATATGTGAATCATATTTATATGGGAAGATGATTTACAAATATCTTTATCTATTAGTAATTAAAGAAGAAAAGACTTGACAAAGAGTTATACATAAGTGATGTATGTAATCTTTTTCAATCCATGAATATATTTGGTAATAGATACTTAATTAATTTCACTGACGACTTTTATTCGTTGTTGATGAAACCTTTTGATTTGATCAAAATTTCCCATAGTGAAGATTAAAATACAAATTAATGAGATCATCATTAACCTTTCACTATGATAAAGAAAATGAGTTTTGCAAACCAAGTCTTCTTGAAACATCTTAGGAATTATGCAATCGATTCACAACTCATTCTGATAAAAACACTCACTTGTGAGTAGTTAGTTCCTTGTGGCACAGGATTACCTAGTCACTTGAATCTATCTTTTGATATTCGAGGTAGCCTTCGTATTCTATAGTGGGATAAAGTCACCTAGCCACTAGCTGAATGTCGATAGTACAAGTTTTAAAGAGGATAAAACATAGACCTTGCAGTCTATTATATGATGTTTTAAAAGAACTATTTACTTTATAAAATTTTGGAATTATGCTCACTACAACAAATATATATATATATATATATATATATATATATATATATATATATATATATATATATATATATATATATATATATATATTTCCAACCAAACTAGTGGATTAAATACTTTCGTTAGAATAAGGATGTAATGGTTTAGGCTTATTTAAAATGTAAGAAGTTGTAAAGCTTATGTTAGACAATAAGCTTAACTACTCTAGCATCTACAAACTGCATTTATGTAGACTATCCTAAATGGTTGTTTAGGATGAAGTCTCTACTAACCCCACTAATTGTCATTCCATAAGACAAGTACTTAGAAAGTTCTTTTTCTAAGTGGGAGCTATATGGAACTTTAAGAGCTAACGAACCATAAAGTAAATGCATCATAGTTTGGAACTAGCATGTTTTCAACTGTTGTTGAATCCGCTCAATGGTTGATCAGAAACCAATAAAACACAGAGAGATGCATTCATGTATGATTATCAAGTATGGGCTTGATTGAACTTGCTCGATATATTGTGAATATAAAGAGTAAGTGAGTTTTCAAGGGAGAAAACATACATGAATGAAAATCTTCTCAGATTTAAGCTAACATCTCAAAGTAAGAATCTTATTTCTTATAAGACAATTACATAGTGTGATTTAATTATAAATCAAGATTAATCTTGTGTTTTCTATAAAGTTAGTGGGAGCGTAGTAACATTTTTAGTCTTATATGTAGTCGACATACTAACTCTTGGAATAAAGATCTATAAAGGTAGGTCATGGCAACTTAAAGGATTAAGTAAAATTGCATTAATTGTCATGGATCTTAAAGAGCTTAAGATAAAGGACTTTGAGAGAGTAATCTTCTCAAAAACCACATGACATGATTTTGAGCAAAATACTAGTGCAAATGTTTTTGAACTAGATAATATGATTGTATTTCGTATGCTGAGGCAATTGGATTAATCATATATGTCATGATTATGCATAACGACCAAATGTGTCGTATGCTTAGAGCATGTTGAATGACACCAGTATAATATGAAAACAAGTCATTGTGTGACTTATAGGAACATTCTAAAGTATTTGCGAGAACTAGAGAAATATTCCTAATTTACAGAGTATTTGAAAGAAAGCTATGTTTAAAGTTGTTACACATATGCTAAATTTTCAAATAGATTGAGACGATTCTTAATCACAATAGGGCGTGTCCTGATTATGAATGAAGAGATAGCCACTGAACATACACATTCTGAAAATTGTGTATTGTTATTATTAAAAGTGAATAAAATTGAGTGTTGAGTTCTAACAGCTAGTTTTTACTAGAAATGAAGTAAAACTATGTTTAGAATCACTCATAAAATATTGGAAGTCTTATGAGATTCCAATTAATAGCCAAATAATGAAAATTTAGCGAAAATATAAAATTTGAAATAAGTAAAATTTTATTATTTTATGTTGTAAATCATCTCGTTAGAAACTTGTAGGCGAAAACCTCGTCGAAATCCGAGTTATAACAAAGAAGTTATGACCAACCGAAGATCCGCGACAAAACCGGCACGACGCCGAATGATGTAAAAAGTGAGTTTTTGATAAACTACTTTTTAGCCTTAGAAATCTAAATGAAAGTCGTAGTATTCGTTAAACCGAAAAATTCGATAAAAAGAATGCCAAAATCTGACTTCGTATGAGGAAGTTATGATTTTTCGAAGTTTCAACTTAGCAGTAGAAAACTAAAAACTCGAATTTTAGATCGAGCAATATTTGACCGATACATACTAAATGAGAATCTAAGGTCTCGTCATTGGTAGTACAACGGTAAAAAGTCTGACGAAAACGGATGTCGGATGAAGAAGTTATGAATTTTTAACGGATTTTCCAGTCTCGGTCTGTTAAAAATAATAATATTAAAAATAAAGTCAAAACTAGCCGATGAAGTCTAAACGAAGGTTGTAGAGCGTGGTTTCAGCTACGCGTGCATATAAAGAACGTCAAAAATGGAGCTCGTATGCGAAAGTTATGGATTTTAGAAGTTCGGGGCTCAAAATCTGAGAATTTCGCATGAACAGTAACTGCCACGAAGCGGCCACGTCACCCTTATCCATCCGAGTCCGAAGCTGCTGCATGTCGTGCTTTGTTTGGACTGAACTTCGGTCAGGAGCCCTTCATACGCGTGTTTTGGTGTCCGAGAAGACGTCTAAGATGCCTCCCTAAGACGCCTCGCACCAGGCCTCCACCGAGCTGCTTGCTGCTGAGTCACCCCTCGCTGCCACCTGCCTCTTCCGGATCCGGCCACCTAGCCTTCGCAGCTGCTGACGCCTGGCTCATTCTCGGCCAAACTCTCGCATCTCCTCCCTATAACTACAAGGCCTGCGAGCCTTGCCGAGGAATTTTTAAAAATTGCCATTTTTGGCCCCTTTTTCCATATTTTCTTTATTTTGACTTTTCCCGAAGCCCCGGTATCAATTTTAGCACCCGAAACACATCCCGAGACCCCAAGAAGCCCGAAAATTTTATCTTTTCGGTTTTGAATCCCTACCTTCGCAGAGCCCGGTTTTCAATTAAGCTCCCAGTTTTCAACATAGAAAGTCATATTTAAAGCCGAAATGCTGTCCAAATTACTATTTTAACCCCCGGTTAACTTAGGCCAT
Source organism: Lactuca saligna (assembly GCF_052625555.1). NCBI lineage: Eukaryota > Viridiplantae > Streptophyta > Magnoliopsida > Asterales > Asteraceae > Lactuca > Lactuca saligna. The sequence goes on along the minus strand of NC_136417.1, from coordinate 173,391,366 downwards.
AGTGATCCGGGAGTCCCGTGTGGAAGGTGAGTTCAATATATAGGAACAATTGTATGTTATGTGTTATATGTGCTATGTGATTTTCAATGTTATTATTCTGAGTTATTTTCCCGTGTTATTTTATTCGCTATGTGTATAGAAAATATAATACCTTTGACCATGTGATCAGTGAAAGGACTTAGATTCACATTGGTACTGGTACGTAGCCTCTGGCCATGTAGAGCATGTCTCCGTAAGAGAATGACTTCTATTCTATGGTATTGGCAAATGGTTAGACAGGGCTATAAGCCTGAAATCTACCAAAATGTTAATCAGAAATTATATGTCATCTGTGCCATTTGGGCCAAAGCTTTATTGATGCATATCAAGTATTGAAATCATTATATCTCATTGATCGTAAATCTTTAACTCAAATCTTGAGTTGATATTGAAAGCCTATCATATGATACACATATGCTATTATTGTTCTTATTCCCTTCTGCTTCTGTCATATTGCTATATGTAAGGCATAAGATTATATTGTATCTATTTATTGAATTCACTAAGCGTTATCGCTTATTCCTCTCAATATTTAACAATTGCAGGTGATGAGTATTCCAATATAGCTTTATACTGCTGAAAGATTTAGAATAGTTAATACTATTTCTCTGTATTTTAATGTTCATATATGTATACGAATAGTAGATTCCTGGGTAGACATGAAATGTAATAAAACTTAATCGGTTTGTATCCAATCCTTTGTAATCACTTTATCAATATAAAATAGTGTTTTATAAATATGCATGTAGCATATTTTGAGGAAGTAACTTAAGAAATCTTTTGAAATAGTATGAAAGTTTGGGTCCTTCATAAATACGAAAGTTGGGGTCTTTCAATCATGGTTTCAAAGCAATGGTTTAAGTGAACTAAATATCACGGATTGGTATTTAGACTTAAACTGTTGGAAGCTCAATATATGAGCTGATTCATAATAAGTATATGGATACAAACCATAGGAAATATTTAAGTGGGGGATTGGGTAGTGATAAACCCTAGTATTCTAAGATATTAAGTTACTTTAGAATTTTAAGAAAATTAGTTTAAGTAAACTAGAAATTTTAAGAATTTCTAAACTTAAACAAGAATTATTAAGTAAAGATGATACGATATATTTTAGGTTGAATACCTAATGGAGGCAAGCACTAGAATATTAAGAGGAGATATGCCTTATATTCTATTATGTGCTAAATGATAAATGAATATAGAGAAGAGATATGCCTTATATTCTATTATGTGAGAAAGCTTAAGGTCTGTTGCCGACCATGGTTTAGAAAATTTTAAGAATTTTCATAATAGAATTTTTCGGAGTGATAAAGAGACTTATGATAGTTGACATCGATAAATTTATAAATAAACGACCGCGAGATATCGTAAAATAATAAATATGAATTGTTATCGTAATAAGTGTATAAATACCAATAGAGTGGTAATATACATTTAAAGTATGTTTGATATATAATAAAATCTTTGGAAGAAAGATGTGCGTTTGAAACACGTTTGGACAAGATAAATGTGTTGGTACAAATCCACGAAGTTGTTCTACCGTTGTTCAGATTGAAGCAGTGATTGTTTAGAAAGTCGTAAGAACCGAAGATGGTGATCAGTACTTCGGCAGTATCACAATGAATGTTGTGCAAGATTTAGAAGAATTAAATGAAGATCAAAAGAAGACTAATGAAGTTTTCAGACTCAATAGGCCAAGACTTTGTGATATAAAGTTCCATTGTGTGTTAAGCCGACTTTAACATACAAGATTGGGATGGTGAATTGAGTCATTTAGTGGTAAATAGTTAAGCGACTTACTTGTTTAAGTAAGATAGAATGCTTAATTGAAGAAGAAATACACCCATAGTATCGTATGAAGAGATGTTGTAGTCAGGAATGACAGAGAACCAAGTTGAAGCTAGTAAAGCTTGCTAAGATGCAAACTTCTTAGGATAGACTCCTATGAAATAGACTTAGACTTACTCAGATACAAGAATAACGATGTCAAGGAAGAATAATGAAATGAACAAATGTGCATGACGGTTTGCATGAGTTAGAAGATGATGCAGGTAGTAGAAGGCCGTTTATCTCCATGCTGCTAAAGTAAATTTTGGAATAATGTGTCTTGTAGAGTAGACACTACTCAAGAAAGAATTAATATGAAGAAATGGAAGTAAAATTTCTATCGACCTATGGAAAAGTCAGAGTGAGCGGACTATTCAGATGCTCGAGGACATGCTTCGTGCATGTGTATTGGACTTCGGAGGGAGTTGGGACACGTATCTGCCTTTGGCTAAGTTTTCCTATAACAACAACCATCATTCGACTATTGGTATGCCTCCCTTCGATCTGTTGTATGGAAGGAGGTTTCAGACTCCCATTTGTTGGGGGAAGGTAGGGCAGCGGGTGATGGGTAGTATGGAGATAGTGCTCCAGACTACTGAGCAGATTCAACAGGTCAGACAAAGGTTGCTGACGGCTCAGAGTCATCAAAAGAGGTACGCGGATAAGCGTCGCTCAGAGCTTGAGTTCCAAGTTGGTGATTTCATTCTCCTAAAGGTATCACCTTGGAAAGGTGTGATTCGGTTCAAGAAGAGGGTCAAGTTGGGGCCTCGGTATATTGGTCCATTCAGAGCGATTGCGAGGGTAGGCAGGGTAGCGTGTCGTTTGTAGTTACCTGCGGAGTTGGGTCAGATTCATGATACCTTCCACGTATCTCAGTTGAGGAAGTGTATTGCCGAAGAATCGGCATTGGTACCATTGGAGGATATTCAAGTGGATGCGAGCCTGAATTATGTTGAAAGGCCAATTGCGATACGGGATCGAAGGATCAAGATTTTGAGAAACAAGGAGGTGTCCATGGTGCAGGTTCAGTGGCAGCATCGGAAAGGGTCCGAACTAACATGGGAACCGGAGATCGAGATGCGTGAGCAGTACCTAGAGTTATTTGCAGAGCGAGACTTCGAGGGCGAAATCTGATTCTAGTGGGGGAGAATTGTAACATCCGAAGTTTGGGTATGTAATTTTATTATTTTGAAATATTATTTTTGGGGGAACTCGACGACTTGGCGCCTCAACTCGTCAAGTAGAGTCTTATCCGTTAACGAGGTTTTGCGACCGGACTCGACGAGTCGGGTATCTGACTCCCCGAGTCGGTGCTGATTAGGAAAACCCTAATCCCTGGGTTGGGAGCCTATTTAAAGACCTTTATGGCCTTCATTTGCGGCCACCCCATTCCAGATAAACCCCAGAGAGAGTAAGGAAGGCTTGAGTGCAAAGGAGGGCTTATAATCTTCATTTTTGGGATGATTTTGCTGAAGGAAGAAGAGAGGATCCATCTAGAACGCGAAGGGAGCTTGGATTGGAGCTAATCATCTTGAGATGTTGTCTTTGGAGGTATAATTATTTCCATTTCACATTCATATGGTGGATTTCATAGTTTTAGGGTTTTTCCCTCATAATTTTATGAGATCTAGTGAGTATGAGGTCCCCTTGGTATGAACAACATCATATCTGGACCATGAGAGGTCCCTAGAGCCACTATCTTCCAGCTTTTTGCAAGCAAATAAGGATTTGGAGACTAGGTTGCCATTTCTAGTGTTATTTCTCCATTTGAGGCTTGTTATGGGTTGCATGCACGTAAAGGTTGCACCTTTACATGACTTTTGAGTGTTTAAGGGTTAGATCTATGATTTGGTTAAGCAGATGTGACCTCAGGAGGTTGTTTGAGCGAGTCCATGGAGGAAACTCGCCAAGTCCATATGTGAACTCGACGAGTTGGACCAGGTTGCCCCGGGGTCTGACTTCAGTGGTACCCGCTGAGTTGGGGGGTAACTCAGTGACTCGAGTGAGGCTTAGAAAGATAAGAGTATGTGGGGGCGATGGGACTCGCCGAGTCATCGTATGCACTCGGCGAGTCTGGTCAAAATAGACAGTTGACTTTTAGGGTTTGTCAACAAGTGGGCCTTTGGGCCTGTAGAGGGGTAGAATGGTCTTTTACCCTTCTAGGGATTTTCATGAGAGAATATCTAAGTTGGTGGAGAGACATTTATTTAGTGTAATTTATTATTGTGAGTAGGCGGAGGCTAGGCCAGTATTTATGAGTTAGAGATTTTACCGAGATTCCTAAGGTGAGTCTTCTCACTATACCTATCCTAGAGTGGTAATCAGAGTTATGTGACAAAGTATTTTGTATGCTAATTATGTGATGTGATTTCTATGTGATTTGTGTTATGTATGATTCAGAGTTCATAGAGTTAGAACCGGAAGGTTCACAGAGTTAGGACCAGAGGGTCCATAGAGCTAGGACCAGAGGGTCCACCGAGTTATAGCCTTGAGTGGCTAATATGTGTTATATGTGGTATTTTGGGGAAACTCACAAAGCATTTATGCTTACAGTGTTTTGTGTATGTGTTTCAGGTACCATTGATGATCGCGGGAAGGTACCGACATGATCTGTACACACTTGTGGAGTTTTGTTTATATGATTCTGGAACATGTTTTTTTTACTATGATGACAGTGGATACCTTATGTTTGATATTAATTTATGAATGAAAATATGTTTTAAAAATGAAAATTTTATTTTGAAAAAAATCTGGTGTTACATCTTGATCAACATTGAAAATGTAATGAGCAACATGAGCATCATGTTGCTCAATTGTCTTCTAAGATGTCATCAACTTCCAGAAGTTTCGTTGATCAAGTTGTGTTGTTTCTTGAATGTTAGATTATGTCTTGAACTTGAAGATGTAGAATTAAGTGTTCATGATGGACCAAGGACAAATTTAATATGCCTTTGATCATTTGGATGTGCCTCCATTGTACATGATGAGCCATGTGTAATCTTGTTAAGCCATCAATGTGATCATGTTGATCGACCAATGTCTTGTTGAGACATAGAGTTGTGGATGAGCCAACAATGTTTCTAATGAGCCATCAGTATTACAGATGACCCACCAATATCTTGATGCTCCACATATAATCAAGATGTGTCACCTGAGATCATGATGGTCCAACTTGCTTTCTTCAAGTGCTCCATGTAATCCTCAAGTGATCCATGTAAGCTGCAAGTGCTCCATGTGTACAGCAAGTGCTCTAACATAAGATACTTCAAACACTTGTTGAGTCTTTAAAATCTTTCCCACCTGAAACATTCTAATAATGTTTGTTAGAAAATGTAAATCAATACTCAACTTATTTCAAGTGACAATCACATAAAAATATTTACAACACCATGCATGTGTATTAGCCTCTTTGGTGAAGTTGTAAAGTATGATCTTTGATTTTGGACCCATTGAGCCATGAAAAAGCTCAAAGTTAACAACTTTATGGATTGAGGCATGATTTAGATATTGATCTGAGCATTTGACGATTTGGCTTAGGGAATTAAGATCTCTTCTAAGTGGAATGTGGGCAGGGCGAGTATGTGGGGCGTACTTCCTAGTATGTGGTGTGTACTGAGTCAAGTGGGTGTACGTTGAGCATACCAATTGAGTACGTGGGGCATACTCAATCTGTTTTTCTTGATACGTTGACTTTTTGACCTTGGACCATTGACCAGAAGTTGACCAGGTTTGACCATTAGATATTACGGGCCTTTTAGGATATCAGAACCTCTCTGTTGGGCCCATGATGGGTTTTAGGCCCAATTTGGATATTTGGGCCTTATTGAGCCTTGTGGTTTCATTTAAGGTATTTGGGCTTATGATGCTATTAGATTGGTCTTTGGAGTTTGGAAAAGAAAGGAAAGGGTTAAAATGAACTTTTACCATGAAGGCTAGCTCATTGGACTAGAATTCGTGTTTGGTAGGGAATAAATTATTGATAAAATATTATCTGATGTTTTTAGTGCGAGGTTTTCCGGTAGCAGCAGTTCGAGTGCTCAGTTATCTTGTTTTGAGGTGAGTTTTCCTCATTGTACTTTTGGGTCGAAGGAACTAAGGTCGGCCCATTGGATTTTTATCCTGGTTTATCATATGTTGCCATGTTGTAGTGATCTGTTAGATCTGTATCCTGGTATATATGATGATGTTATGCTTAGTGATCGGTAGATCTGCCTGATTGTCTGTTGACTGGTGATAGTTTACCTCTTACATATGTCGACGTAGTGTGGTTGGGTTAAGACTATACTACTTTGTGTTGCCAGTCAAATAACCAGGTAATGTTATATTGATATGTTGTTATGGTTTACTGGGCTTATATATGTTTATTTGTTATATATATGTTGACATGTTATGTGTGCTTGGTTTGAGGCGGGCCAGTGGAGACGAAAGGCCAAGAAACCCAGGGCAGCCTAGATAGATTGAAGGCCCGTGAGGCAAACCAGTCAGGCCAAAGGCCCAGAGAATGGTCCAGATAGGTTGAAGACTCGGTGAGGCGGTCCAGTCATGCTGAAGGTTCTATAAGGCGGTGCTGTCAGGCTAAAGGCTTTGTATTCATGTTGTTTGTTTGTATATGTTATCTGTTGTGTAGTGGTATTTTGGGGGAACTCACTAGGCTTTATGCTTAAAGTTTCATTTTATTGTTTCAGGTGCTTCAAACGGTTGTGGCAAGGTAAAGGCGTGACCGTACATATCCTTGGTTTTACAACTGACTGGATCTTGGGAGACTCTGATTTTAAATCATGTTTTGGAAACAATGGTTTTGTAAACACTTTTATTTGTAAATGGGTTGTTTTGAAAAGTTTAAATTCGTTGAAATTTTTGGGATGTTTCAGTAGAAAGTGCAAAAAAACAAGGGCCATAACTCTAAAAGTTGCAAAGGACGAGGTGGGTCAGGTGAAAGTACAAAGAAAGGGGAAACAACCAAGAATCAGAACAACGAGAAAAATAATGGGAATGGACCAATGATCTAAGTGTTGCACATGAACTTTTTTTATGTTTAAGAATGTAAGACTGTAACATCCATAAAATTCGAGCCAATTAAAACTTTTTAATTCATATAAAACCATTCAATTATTACAATTTGTTTTCAAAATAGTTTAAACATCATAGTTTTCCCAAAAACATAAACAAATCATGAGGAGCTATACGATCACACCTTCGCCTTGCCGCGATCCCCTGATGTACCTGAAACAATAAACAGAAACTATAAGTTCGAGGCTTAGTGAGTCCCCCAAAATACCAACCTCATATAACCATCATCATATCGAATCAACAAATACAGAACAACCATGCATCTCGAGTCTATAGTGTGGTTGGTCCGCCTGCACTAGGCCTTCAGTCCACCTGGTCCACTCCCTGAGTTTACAGTATGACTGGACCGCTGCATCGGGCCTTCAGTCTATCTGGTCCACTCTCCAAGCCTCGGCACATCTGGATTGCCCTCTTGGGCCTTCAGCCTATCCAGACCGCTCGCTGGGCCTTCGGCCTGACTATGTGCCCTTCCGGGTCTACAGTCTATCTGGTTCGCCCTAGGTATGTTGGCCTACAACACAAAGAAGGACCCTCTTCAACCCAACCCCAAACAAACATCCATGTGCACATATAACACAAAAATCACATAACAATCCATATACAAACAAATCGATCTAACAGATCATACAACATAGGAACCTCCTAACTAGGATGTTGACCTAACCATTCACTAACAATATTCCATCCTAACTACCAGGATGTAGATCTACAAGATCAATAAGCCTATCAAACAAAACCTGTGTATAATCCGAGAAAGGATCGGCCTTGGTGCCTTAGACCCAGTTGATATAGTGAGGATAACTCACCTTGAAATGCCGATCTGAACCGAAGAAGCAGATTCCCGAACCACCATCTCACCGATAATCCCGAACTATCCAAAATAGCGAATAACGAGTCAATAAATGGGAATATAAATTTTGACCAAGAATCCCGTATAACAATAGCACCATTTGCCTCCCCTCTAATTTGGGTCATTGCCCAATACCAAACCCATGATCCATAAGTCTACATAACAAGGCCCATTATTGGCCCAACTATCCAAATTGGGCCTACTACCTAATTGGGACTAAATACAAGATCCATTACCAAGACTTGGCCCAAAACACCATATCCATAATGTCCAGTCAAGGCCTAAGATTAGCTAGCCCATAAACAGTCCAAAACTCAAGGCCCGGAGTCAAAAGCCCAATAGAGGACGTACGCTGGGCGTATAGCTTCCTACGCGGGGCGTATGCGAACTGGACAAAAACCTTCATAAATGCTTAATGGCTTAAGCACTTAAGCCCAAACATCAGATCCATCGACCAAATCTGCCTAGGACTCTTAAAGTATTGAACTTTATCACTTTGGACATCTAGAATGTTCTTAATCCAAGGTCTTAATCCATTAAGACCTTTCTACTACTTGCATGGGACCTCCTAATCCATTAGGACCTCATTTTTAACACTCAACACCCCTCCAAGAGTCTAGAAGGACATATTATTTTGTCCAAAACACAACATACATCATCTTGGAACTTTTGGGACAAGATATTATTCCAAAAATGCTAGAATGGCTAGATCTATGTTATACAAACATAAAGATTAAAGCTTTTTACCTTCTGGAGCTTCTAGGTTACAACATAACTTCAAATCTACAAGCCAAACTTCTTCTCCAACTCCTTGATGCAATGACTTCCACCTTCAAGAACTCAAAATACCCACCAACTCACACTCTCTCACAAGGACTAGGGTTTTGGAACATTTTCTGAAAGATGGAGGCTGAGATTGATGAAAGGGAATGGTCCATAAGGGTTTTTATATAGCCCCCCAACTTCAACTATTAGGGTTTCCATCTTTTATAAGTATGCCCAACGTACACAAGATTACGCCCAGCGTACTTGGGCGCGCCCTGGTACGCGCAACGTACCCTTTTGTACGCGCAACGTACTCCTCCTGGCCTTAAAATTACAATATAGCCCTTAGGCTCTTCATGACTTTACTCTTCCATTCCCATGTACTACAAATGACAAAACTTTGGATTTTACAAAGACAATTTTATTTGTTATTTTATTTTTTGTTGTGAGAGAACTTACAGGAAATCTTTTGATTATAGTGCTTTTTATACAATCAAAGCCATGGATTGTTAAAGAAAATTATGTGAAACTTTTGTATGTGGTTTTATAACACACTAATATATGTGCTTATTATGCCAACCAAATTTCCCATTCATTTTAGTTTTATATTGAATGACCATGAAATGGTCAATATTTGATATTTTTTCTTACTAAAGTACTTGTAAATGAACCATAATGTTGTTGCAAACAAAATACCATTTCACAAAGAACAAACACATTCCATTACATAAACCATAAACTTCTCCATTACACCAACGACATTTTCATTATAACAAAACCAAACAAAAAACGATTACAATTGTAACATCCCAAAAATCAAGGTAAACTTTTCATTTTTCAAAACAAACCACAACCATAAATGTTTACAAAACTTAGTTTCCAAAAGTCAAAATTTCAAATCAGAGTATCCCAAAATCAAATCTCATAAAAACTAAAAGAAGTGCACGATCAATCCTTCACCTTGCCCCGATCATCTGAAGTACCTGAAACATCAAACTTAAACTGTAAGCCAAAGCTTAGTGAGTTCTCCCAAATACCACACACAACCAACAATATACACGTAATACATGTTAGGTCCATAGTCTCCCGATAGGATTACCCTGGCCGACAACCTCCCAGTTGGATTTTCACTGGCTCATAATCTCCTGATTGGATTGCCACTGGCCCACAATCTCCCGATTAGATTGCCTTGTCATGTTGGCCGACATCACAAAGTAGTACATCCTCAACCCACCCACACTATGTCGATATATGTAATAGATAATCATATAACTATCAAGCACACGAAATTATACATATCTACTAATCTAACATATAATTAGAATAGCATCATTCTATATACCAGGATACATAACGTAGTGGGTCGGCATTTTTGCCTTCGACCCACGAGTACAGTAACGAGAAACTCACCTCAATGTCTGAAAATATAGTCGAAAAGAGTGTTGCTCTAAATGCCAACTCTATAGGTCACCTATACAAAAAACAGTGATCTAAACTCAAACTACAACTCAAAATATCCAAAAGCCCCTAGGTCAAACGTAGTCAAACCCTAGTTCAAAGGTCAAATTCAAAAAGTCAAAAAGTCAAGGAAAGTCAGGTTGACTGTGTATGCCCCACATACTTAGTTACTACGTTGGGCATAGTCGTTACCTAAGTAATTAACAGGGCTTCAGCCCAGTACGCGCAACATACCACTTGGTACGTCCGACGTACGCCTGTCTGGACCAACTTCGTAACATTAAGTGCTTACTGATAAAGTACTTTTCATCCAAATTCAAATCTAGACCCAAAACATCATTCTAAATCAAAAAGTTTCCACCTGTATGACTTTCCATGAATAGAAAAGGTCCAAAAGCTAAAACGCTAACTTATTATTCCATCAATACATCATAAATCTTGCATGGAAGGGATAGAAGGACCAAGATCACATTTTTATGGTTCTTAGCACATTCAAATGTCTGAGAGGACAACTCTTCTGGTTAGAGTAGACCATACTCATGAACACCGAGCTTATGGGACCAAAAATAAACAAAAACTCAAGGCTAGAAAGATCTAAGAAAATATATCATCAAGCTTCAGACTTTATTCCTCCAAAGGATGCTTGAGGGTGAAACAATTATGGATCCAAGATGCCTGGAGCCTCTAAGATGATTCCACTACCTTGTTCTTCCTTCAAGAACACCAAAAATGCACTCTCAAGCTCAAAAGGCTCACACAAAGGATTAGGGTTATCTAGGGACGAATTAGGATATGAAGGTTGATGATGGAAAGGTCTTGAGAAGATAATGATGCTTAAATAGGTTTCAAACCCTAAAAGTTAGGGTTTACTCATTTGTTAAGTACGCCCAACATACTTGTGAGTACGCCCAACATACTCACCTGAAGGCGCATTTTCATTAAGTGAGCCATGGGACCGTTTTGCAACAACTTAAATACTTAGGGTCAAAAATGAAATTACCTGAATAAAGAGTGTTACAATATTCCCCCACTTCAATTATATTTCTTCCTCAAAATCACTCCCTAGTACACCCCATGCCATTCGTACAATCCTTCCTGAATCCCAATCCGAACTAAGAAGTCAACTCATATAGATGACTTCCTTACCATACTACAATTAAACCCAATCTTAGAGAAACTCACATAACCGGACTAATAATGAATCATTTACCACTGACTTAACCAATAAGGAATAACCATCACTTCTCTGCCCGAAGTCTTAAAGTCTAATAACTTGTATGAAGCCCAAGCATACAAAACCATCTCAGAACACAGTCAACATGACTTCACTTTGCAAACCGAACCATACGGAACCCTTCTGACCCCGAATTATCTCGTTCATACCACTAGAAAAATACAACCTCTAACTATTCACTGTTTTTGAACCCTCCACATGAAACAAAGGCGACTCCCAACAAAAGTGTCGACTAAATAACCATTGAAGTGGAACATGAACAGCATCAGCATATTCCACAAACTCCCTATAACCACTTTGAAATCAAGGAAGCTTATAAGGAAAACTCGAGAGACCACACGGAGATCCACAACTTCCAACAAACAACCTAATAATCTTGAAATTACTCAATCACAACGACAACCTTTCTCTCCTTAACTGTAAGACCCAACTTCCAATGTAAACCATACAACTGGGAACTCTCAAAACTACAACCACAACTAACTTCATCAATATACTTCCCAGAACCGGAAACCCATCAGTTCTAAACTTTGGAAACCATACTCTAAGTCTGATGATCATCCATTCATCGTACCTACCCCTAGTCCCTAACTAGGAACACCGCCAAAACATGCAAAAAGAATACTCAAAACATACAGATAGTGAATTCCAACCAATCCCAAATCCAGAAGTTGTGCCCAAAAACCTTAAATACACACTTGACTTACTAATAATTCATCACCAACCCACTGCTCCCATGAGCATAATGATGGTTCATCCAAGAATTTCATATTGCATCAAAATCCCTTATCAGCTCAGATGTACATCCACCTGAAAAATCACTCGATACATTTACAATGAACTTCATAACTCGAGTCTCTATAACTGATACCCAACATTGGTAACCAAACCTTAAATAAACATCCTACAATCAAATGGGGTTCATATTGCAAACACACCGTAAGAGACTTCTGATGCACAATTATTACTCCCAACAACCTTTAACTGCCCACATGATCCAAACTAGCTGGTCACTAAGTCTCCCGACTCCCACAATGCACTAACACCCAAACATGCTAAGAAAACTAATGATTCGAGATCTAATAGTCTTAATCAAAATACTATCGGCTCCCACCCATATTAATCAAATAGCTATTGGTTCATGATACATCATGACACCAGCTAACCTAAATGACAAGCTTATAGTACTATATTGATCTTATTGTCATCCCATCAATGGTCTGAAGACTCACGACCAACACCACAAGGGCCTAAAGATACCCAACCATCAATCCACTAGGTTGCAGGAACCCAGGCAACATCCTTCTCAATTCTAACCGAACACAAATACGGGACATACTCTTCTATGACACATAATTCCTTTCACAGTACATGCGGCTACCAATGCAAAATCAAGAGAAAACATGGCCGCACACAACTAGAGAATAAGATTGGTGGTTGCACTCTTGTTCCAATTTAAGGGATACAAACCTATTAAGAACTATGCCAATAACTCGAGCCAAGCGTTCTCATGCTATCTTATTTAACCTACATAAATCCCCAAGGGAAAACACATAACCAACCCTAAATCTATTGCACTCCTTCCTCCTTACAACCCTTACCCATCGGCTGTGGTACCAGTAGATCTATCTGAAATGACAAACCTTAACTGCTAATAGAAGCATCCTCGTGAATGGCCTAAACTAAGATTCCACGCGTTGATTGAAATCAAACAGGTCCTACCAATACGTATCAAACTCGATAAAATTTTAAAGCTATCAAAAATGTTCGCAAACTCTGGTCAGGTCAATCCAGATACCAACCCTGCCGATGCGACACACCAAAATTAGATTATGCGCAAATCCCATGCCATACCTGGAAAATGAAACAACGATGCCCCAATATCCGAACTTCCAATAACGAAGGACATATACCCACCTCGAGCCTGCTATGAATAATAATTTCACAACCAAACATTGAGGATACCCATACCCAGAAACCAAAATGTACAATGTACAGATTTTGACAATAAGTTGATGCATCCATTGAACTCCAACTGATACAACTCTAAACTTCCGAAGATCCTATACTATTGATGATGAACAAAAAGACCAAAAATCGAGAGTACGTTGACAACTAATCCATTGATCCAGTACACTATTGTACAAACCCCATGAGGGACTAAACATACCAAACTCTGAAACTGATTGACCGATCAACAACTGCGCTTCCTAGACTATAGATATCAATATATACAACCAACAGTACAAATCTCTCAATAATCTATACTCAGCCTGAGCAACCCAAATGTCTCTTGACCTATTCCTCGACGTTCCCGAAAGGAACCCATGGCTATAACGAGCTCCTTGTCCAACAGCTTCTCTCCGTGAAATTGACTCTTGCATTCCTAAACACATACATCTAATGGAAACTTGCTCTGCACCCCCTTCTTGACCAAATCGTGAACCAAAGTTTCGCATACCCGAACCAAAAATCCATATGACCCATTATTCTAAAACCATAACTCGAACAGATCGTTGATCCTCTAAGCAGAATATCCAACTCTTCCTCACTTAGGCTTTGAACCACCATTGACTAACATTGGAAATAGACCAAGACCCAGATGCATAACATCCCTTAACCTTGGAATGTATAGCACAACGCAAGATGATCTTCCAGATAAAGACCAAGAAAACTCCAAGAGATTCTGAATCTCAAATAGAGACCTCAGGAACTCCCCAATCATGACCACCTCTAACATCAAGAATCTAATACACATGCACAAGCAATAATTATGGCAGTCCATTTATAACACCAACTTCTTATCTGGAAACAAATGAACTGCCACACTCCTTGCCAGCAAATCCTAAACCATCAATTCATCGCGAGAATCATTCATAAATACAAAAGGCATCATTCTCGTTGTCGGGATACATCAAAGACAACAAAGTTATTTCTCCCGATTCACTTTCTTGATCACCTGAAACCATTAGCTAGCACCTGACCTGCCTATATCCCAAGAAAGTAGACCATACCATAAAAATCAGCTTGTGCATTCCCACACTGCCATACTGCTGCCAAAAACCACAACCATCTAGCCTCATGTTGGGTTTACATCTCAACTATGAAATTATCATGCCTGCTCACTCTTTCCTCCGAACACAGAAAACTGGAGATGACATAACCTCGCTCTAGATAGCAACATTCCAATCCATTCACTAATCGATCAGCCTCTGGTTGCAATCCTCGAGTCGATCACGACAACCGCTTCCTTCTTGAGTCTCTCGACTCTACTAGAACTACCTCAAGTAAGGCCCTTGATACCTCAAAGTCAATTAACTCAAACCATACTATATACCCTCAACTGGCTCCTTAGAATCCACCTGAATTCCCTTGATTCGAGTATAGATCTAGTGATTTCAGTAGTACGGGCCCAATACTACCTTCCACACCTATCCATACTTTCCTCAAGAATCATATCGAGTCCTCTAAGTCACCTACTCATAATCATACTCCCAATGCCTGCTAGACAGCGTAGCTCCCACATTAAAGCACTTCCTAGGCTCTCCTAGGATCCCCACCTCACCCCGCCATCATCTGTTGAAAAAAACCCTATTAATGTCAGCTAACCACTTCGTGGATACAGTTACATGCAACAAAACTTAAATAGTCTTTTAACTAAAAGACCCAACCCTATAATGATTAGACTCAAACGAGAGCTACGCAATAAGGTTGAATCAATCATTCTAAAATTATTTAACCTTTGAAAATGTAACTTAATGTATTCATTTAATAATTAACTCACATCAATATAGGTCCTACAAAGCACAAAGCAAGCAACACTTGACCACTGAAACCGACTAGTACTAAGACACCATAAAATCAAGCAGATCCTTACACGAAATTACTAACCATTAGGCCCAAACATCTAGGATACACATATATCCTATGTCTACTCTCTGAAGAGTGGCTAAACAGTCCTCAATTGGCCTGTTACACCCATACTCACTCATGAAACTTCCACCAACCCTGCAGCCGCTCGTACATGCTAATCATACATAACACTGGATTCCATAGACAGTTGAATAATTTATTCTACACTAAGCCCACAACCAAACAACGAACAGGAAATAAGGCTAAACCAAACATTCTCATGCTATAGAATCTTAGTTATGTACAACTATGATGCACATACTAAGAAACTACAGTAATGATGTCATTTTCATATAACATATAAGAAGTCCTCTTATGCTATCAGACATCATTCATCAGGAATTTCTATCATGCAATTCTTGAGGATCCCTAGCCTACCACTAGCATGCAGTTCTACCATAAACATCATAAACAATAACAGTGTGGTTAACTTGGGGCGTACTTTCTTGCTCCGACTGATCATACACATCTCATCCTTCCTTGATTACTTTTGAAAATAGTTTTGAATCCATTTTGAATTTTTTTTTACAGATCCTTAGTTTGAGTCTAGATTCACACGAATGCTCATCCAGTTCTCTCAAACTAGGGCTCTGATACTAACTTGTAACATCCTAAAAATTAAGGTAAAATTTTCATTTTTCAAAACCAAACCACAATCATAAATGTTTACAAAACTTAGTTTCCAAAAGTCAAAATTGCAAATCAAGGTATCCCAAAATAAAATCTCATAAAAACTGAAGGATGTGCACGATCAAGCCTTCACCTTGCCCCGATCATCTGAAGTACCTAAAACATAAAACTTAAACTTTAAGCTAAAGCTTAATGAGTTCCCCCAAAAACCATACAGAACCAAACAAATATACATAATAAATGTTAGGTCCACAGTCTCCCGACTGGATTACCCTGGCCCACAACCTCCCGGTTGGATTTCTACTCTGTCCCACACTCTCCCAATTAGAATGCCACTCTGGCTCATAATCTCCTAATTGGATGGCTACTGGCCTATAATCTCCCAATTGGATTGCCTGGGTTTGTTGGCCAACAGCACAAGGCAGTACAACCTCAACCCACCCACACTCTGTCGATATATGTAACAAATAAACATATAACTAGCAAGTACAGGTAATCATACTGATCTACCAATCTAACATATAACCAACATAGTATCATCCTATATAGCGTAATACATAACCTATTAGTATGACATTGGTGCCTTCGACCCACGAGTATAGTGAGGAGAAACTCACCTCACAATCTGAAAAGATATCAGAAAAGAACGTTGTTCCAAATGCCAACTCTACATGTCACCTATACAACAAACAGTGACCTAAAATCAAATTGCAGCTCAAAATATCCAAAAAAAACCCTAGGTCAAACTTGGTCAAACCCAAGTCCAAGGTCAAATGCAGAAAGTCAAAAAATCAAGGAAAGTCAACATGATTAAGTATGCCCTGCTTACTCAGTTACTACATTAGGCATAGGCACAACCTAAGTAATTATTGGGGCTTTAGCCCATTACGCGCAACATACCACTTGGTACGCCCGACATACTCCGCCTGGACCAACTTCTTATCATTAAGTGCTTATTTCTTAAAGACTTTTCATCTAAATTCAGATCTAGACACAAAACATCATTGTAAGTCATAAATTTTCCACCTTTATGACTTTCCATGGATAGAAAAGGTCCAAAAGCTAAAACGCTAACTTATTATTCCATTAATACATCATAACTCTTGCATGGAAGGGATAGAAGGACCAGTATCACATTTTTATGGTTCTTAGCACCTCAAAACGTCTGAAAGGACAACTCTTCTGGTTATAGTAGACCATACTCATGAACACCATGCTTATGGGACCAAATATGAACACAAACTCAAGGCTAGCGAGATCTAAGCAAATAACTCATCAGGCTTCAGACTTTATACCTTCAAATAATGCTTGAGGGTGAAACACTTCTGGATCTAAGATTCCTTGAGCCTCTAATATGATTTCACTTCCTTCTTCTTCTTTCAAGAACACCAAAATGCACTCTAAAGTTCAAAAAGACTCACACAAAGGATTAGGATTTGCTAAGGACGAATTAGGAGATGGAGGCTGATGAGGGAAAACATCTTGAGAAGATAATGATGCCTAAATATGGTTTAAAACCTAAAAAATAGGGTTTGCTCGTTTGTTACGTATGCCCAACGTACTCACCTGAAGGCGTATTTCAATTAAGTGTGTCATGGGACCGTTTTGCAACAAATTAAATACTTATGGTCAAAAATGAAATTACTTGAACAACGGGTGTTAGAACAACCACCAACTAGCATCATAACACCAAATGCTACTAAATTCACATCTTCAAGAAAATGAAAACGAAAATTAAAACCCAAGTAAATATGCATACACTACAAATTAAACGACATTTAGTGGCATACATTTTTAATGGCATATTTTTTTATGCCACTATATTATGTTTTTAGTGGCATATTTTATGTCACTATAGAGTTAACGAATTTAGTGGCGTTTAACAAATTGTGTCAATAATATTGATATTTATTAGTGGCAAAATAATATAAAAATCCCACGAAAAATATAGATTTTGTGGCATACAATTAATTATGTACCACTAAGGATTTATTGTAATATTAATAACTGTTCTTTGTGCCACTAAAAGAAATACGAGTTTTGTTTTCCAATTAAAGAACATCGGGTTAATTTGGGCATTTGCAACTTAATTTGTAGTCGGTTATGGTATGTTGCATCACATGATTAGTAATACTAATCCTCAAACTACCTGATTATTTTAAAAATCCTCTATGAAATCTCGTTTCCCCTTTTCATCACAACCCTAAATCGATCGCCCTAACTTCATCTTGCTGCATAATCATGTCATTGTCGTCGAGTTTGTCGTTGCCACTCCACCATGTTGTCGTCGTCCAATTCGTCGTCGCCACACCATCACACCGTCATCATCCAACTCGTCGCTGCCACACCATTACGCCTCTGTCATCGAAGTCGTCATCCCTACGCCACCGATAATGTGGTATATTTGATCCACATCGGCATCACTTTCTCAACAAGTATTTGACATCTATAATCCTCTTGTATATCGAGTTAAGTTTTAATCTTATGCTTCTAGCTTTCTCTTCATACTCTTATTGCCTTTTATTGGACACGATTTAACTTATGTCATGGTTATTTATTTCCTTTTATACTTATTGAATAGAATTGTGGCTTAATTGAATAGAATTCAGCTCTTGTATACTGATTGAATACGGTTTTGGCTTAATTGAATATGGTTCAGCTCTTGTACACCGATTGTTATGGAGATTTTTTTAAAAACGATTCAACTCTTTCTAGCTTAATTGAATACAGTTTTGTTGTTTGGATGTAAAGTAAAAATCAATCACTTCATGTTGACTTGGGTGCAGTTTCATATGATCTAATTGGCTTAATACTTAAGCTTTTGTTTTGCTCTTAATCAGTAAAACTACATCAGGAGTTAACTAAAACTACATCAGGAGTTAACTAAAATCTCATCGATGTAACTTATTGTAAACCACAACACAAGATGATATGTCATTCGCAACATATATGTATAAAGCAGGATATTGAATTTATATGTATGTGTATTACTGTATGTATGTATCTAGAGATATTGGTGAGTCCCTTTTACACAAAGATTGTCCATTTCTTGAGATATAGCCGGGAATGATATCAATATATGGCAGATGGAAACAGTTGTATGGAAATCATGATTTATGGTGTATAAAATATTGACATGGTTTTGAAGAAAGAAATCACACATACTGTCATATTGAATCTGTCCAAATATGCAGCTCTAAATTTCTGTATTTTCTAAACATTTTCTTTTTTACCTATGGCCTTTTGATGTGTTAAGTATTTCATAGGGACAACTATACGTTTGTTTACTTAATCTTGAAAATGACCTTTTAAGATAAACAAAAAATCTATACATAATGTGTTAAGACAATAACCTTTACCTATTGTTTGTTGTTCATTTTTCAAGATAAAATTTTATATCATATGGGAAACACCAATGGGTTAATCATGTTCTAGCTAAGGTAAACTTTTACATCTTTTGATCACTTTTTTAAATACGAAAAAGAAAAAAAAGGATTGGTTGTCGATAATCTTTGAATAATTCATTTTCACTTTTATATTCAGAACATCAACATTACAGCTAGCAATCCTATTTCAAGATACACAGATCGTAAGGTATTGGCTTCACAAACCTACCAGGTAGCCCACAATCATTATAATATTTTGAGAATTTGATTAATTTGACTTGGGTATAACCAAAATTACATGATGGAATTGTTTTGTTAACTAAGGGCAATCTTGGAACATTGAACTTCTTTTGTTGGGCCCCGCATTGGGGATGGGAAGAACTGTTCATGGTGGATGATTGACCTTGGTCTCGATCATCAGGTTTACTTCATACTTGTATCAAATAAAAATATACATGACTCTTTATCTATATAGAAGGGTGTAATGGTCACTTTCATATTTAAACACTTCATTCGGTCCAAAATAGAAACAATCTTTGTTTATACAACACCTTTTTTTAATCTTTTTTTTTTTTGTTGATTTTAGGTTCATTACAGAGGATGCTATTGGAAGAGAGGGTGTGACTATGCAATTTGTTCCAGTGAATGCAACTGCTAGTAGAGGACTGGATGTTTTTGTTGGCAACCTTTAAGAATACTATAATGGTATCTACATTACAATTCACTTTTTCACTTATGATAGGTTTATCTTGCTTTTTGATCATGATGATGGTTTGTAAAAAAATAGAGATCAGATTGTTGTCTATATTCGATATTGCATCTCAGAAAAGAAAACTGTCCACCAATACAATGTGAAAAAGTCTTATCTTAGGTACCTATAGATTATATAATATAGCCAATAACTAATTTCTTTATCATTTTAACTTAAAGTGATAAGAAAGTAGTTAGTGGCTTATTGCGTGATTTTGAATTTTTTTTTCTTTATGTCAAGAACTTGACTTTTGTGTAAAAGTTTCTTTTGTGAATGCAATTTTTTTATTTGTTAAACATCTTTGAGCTCAATGGTGTTCCCCCATATGAAAATCCATATTTGTTTAATGGTGATTTTATTGATCAATTGTCTTTTATTATTTTAACTTTATCTCATTAGATTTGTTTTCTTTTTTGCAGTCTATTACAAAGACAATGTCTGAGAGTAACATTTATAAAGGAGATGATGAACTTAAAGGTAATCAAAATCACTTGCACTTGATATAAATTACTCTAACTAGTTTATATAATTCTTAACTTTTACTAATGTAGTTTTTGATTTAGGTTTACGGTATGCTAATGGCAATATCAACTTTTACTAACGGTAGACAACAAGTGAAGAAGTTGAATTGGACATAAAAGTTGCAAAAGATAGGCTTGATAGTGACCACTACGGCCTAAACAAAGTTAAAAAAAATTTATTAAATATCTAATAGTTTGCAATGTTGGAAAATCTATTTGTTATGTTAAAAAAAATATTTTATTAAATATCTAATAGTTTGGACATAAAAGTTGCAAAATATAGGTTTGATAGTGACCACTACGGCCTAGACAAAGTTAAAAAAAAATATTTTATTAAATATCTAATAGTTTGCATAGTTGGAAAATCTATTTGTTATGTTAAAAAAAATATTTTATTAAATATTTAATAGTTTGTAATGTTGGAAAATCTATTTGTTATGAAATGAATGGAATGGTTTATTCCTTTGTAAAAAAAAAGAAATTTTTGTTTGTTTCATCAAATGAAATGGAATTTTTATTTTCTTTGATGCTATTTAATTAATTATTTTATTTTATATTATAGATAAAAGTTATATAGATATAATAGCCTAAATTACTTAATCTCATTAGTATTTTCTAGCTTAAATGTGACACAAAATATCGTTTTGTATTGTGGCAAATAAAAAGGTGTCACTAAAAGCATAAAATGTATAACTAAAAGTAGTATGAATTTTTTAATCAAATGATCCTTCAATGGCACAGAATATGTGTCACAAAAACTTTTCTTTTACCGTGGCATCTAAAAACGTGTCACTAAAAGCTTAAAAAATTGCAGTGGCAAAAGCAAAAAGTGTCACAAAAGGGTTTTAGTGGGAGTGTTTGTAGTGACATTTATTATGTGTGCCACTAATTCTTTGAGAAACCTTTAGTGATATTTTTGGGGTTTTAGTGGTACTTTTTGTATGCCACTAAATGACATATTTTTTGTAGTGATAAAAAACTTGCATATTCTAGCATGAAGAACTTCAAGCTTGTTTCATCCCCTCAACAACTCGTTAATGATTTACATGGATCTAGGGCACATCGGTGGATCAAACCATCCAATTGATAAGAGCTTCGACCTAAACTTCGAGCAGACCCAAACCTTCTACTTGGGTTGTTGTCGGTCCACGATGTCATAATTATAGCTCCTTGACTGTATAAACAAACGACCATTTGTGAATTTGTGTGTTCTCGAAAGGAACGCTTTTTGTAACAGTTGGAGAAGAACGAGAGAGAGAGAGAGAGAGAGAGAGAGAAAGAGAGAGAGAGAGAGAGATTAGTAGGGCTAATGCTTTAAATAAGTCCACTTGAATGAGTTACATAAAAAAGATAATTTTACCTTCACATGTTATGCACGTGCGTGAAATCAAATAGCAATTGATTGACGTCGTTTGGCGGAGGAACCTTTTATGTAATATTGAAATAGACCGACTTTGACCATTTTGTTGAAGTTTGACTTTATGTGCCAATTTCACCATACTATAGGGATCATTTGTGTAATTTTGTCAAAAAAAAATTTATATATATATATATATATATATATATATATATATATATATATATATATATATATATATATATATTGTAGATTAAAGAAAAGTTTTAAAAAAACAACATTATTAACCATTAATAAAAAAGTAACAAAAAGTTGTAGAAACATAAACTTGTAAAAAAAACTAAATTTAAGAAGATTCGTAACAAAAATTTTAAGTTGAACCAAATTTTTAATAAAATTTTAAAATATGGGCAAAAAAGGTAAAATATAAAACAATGGCGGCCTATTCAATATTGAGATAGCAGGTGACCATATAGAAAACATGAGTTGAAAATAACATTTTAGTTCACATGATTTATTTGTTGTAATATTGGTCTCTCGTTCTAATTGTTGCTTATGTTGAATCGTTAAGACTCATCATGTGTCATGCACATGAATGTATTTTGATCTTTTTCTATCTTCCTCTTTGATTCGAGCACATTTCAGATTCATAAGTGTTTGATTAAACACCACCCACTTAGTATTCACCCAATTGAAATAACATATCATTATCATTGATCAACTTCCTTACGACAATGTTGAGCATGTGAAGTAAACGTTTTGAAGTAGACGATCGATTTATACAATGATCATCTTAGTTGTCTAACATGAGTTGAAAATAACATTTTAGTTTACATGATTTATTTGTTGTAATATTGGTCTCTCATTCTAATTGTTGCTTATGTTGAATCGTTAAGACCCATCATGTGTCATGCACATGAATGTATTTTGGTCTTTCTTTATTTTCCTCTTTGATTCAATCACATTTTAGATTCATAAGCGTTTTATTAAACACCACCCGCGTAGTATCCAGCCAATTGAAATAACATATCATTATCATTGATGACAATGTTGAGCAGACGTCGATTTATAATATGACCATCTTATCCATAAATAATGGCCAAACATGTAATTTAGTAAATAGTTTATAAAGAGACAAGACAATAAGAACACATTTTTTCCAAAGAGAGAAATCTATAGTGAAAGTCAACAATCTAAATTTGATTATTTTATACAATAAAAATCAAAAAATTCAAAAGGAAATTATCATGCCCCTTATCCCCAAGTAGCCCAATTAGCTTCACTTCCAACCCTAGGCATTGCTTGTGTGGTCTTTGAATACACATCAACTTTAAATGTAGCACCACACATCACTCCTTCACTATCAACCCTTGATATTGCCTTCATTTTGTTCTTTGGATGCTCAAAGCTCATTAATCCCCCTTCTGTATGATACATGCACCCTATACAACAAACAAAAATCCACAAACATCAATATACATACAATATCAAATCATAATGAAAAGACAAAATTACCCTTTCTTCAAGTAAATTGAAAGTTTTGGAACCCTTACCGGTTGGGAAGGGAGCAAATGACTTGGAGCAGCTAGACTTTATGACCATCAAGTTGTCAGAAATTACAACGGAGCCATCAGCCGCTATGCCCCAAAAAAGCTTCACTCCTCCATCGGCACCCTATTCATCACCACCAATTTGCCATATTAAGTAAAATGTCGAACATGCCCTCTTTATTATTGTAAATAACATGATACATGAGAGAGTATAACTATATAAGTATTGAAAGGACACTTACAAGTGAGACAAAGACAGTTTTAGCCTTGAGATCATAGAGTATAAACCCAAAACTACCCTCCATCTCCCTGAGGACTGAGTGGGCCGGGTATGGGCCACGATCACGAAGAGTTTTGTAAGCTTGGATCACAAACATGGGCTCATTGGCCAGCTTTGTTAGCCCATATTGCTTGTTAAGAGTGCACAAGTTGTCTAGACCTCCCAAAAACATGCAATAGATGTCATCCATGCTACTAAACAACCTGCAAATACATTTCACTAATGTCACAATCGAAAAAAAAGTCGTTCTATAACACTAGAAAGATTTCTTTTTTGTTGTGTCGTGTAGAAAATAAAGGGTTAATGCATGCGTATCTAAGCAACAACTTTTCATTTTTTGCAAATCTTTGTAACAAAATAGTCATTACAAGAAACTGTGGTAACAGGTTGAATGCTTATCTATGCAATTCAAAAATGTTTTGTTTTATTTTTATCAATTTATATGGATACTTAAGGAGTTTATACAACAATATTTCACTTTTTGACTAAGTTATATAACTCATACGAATTATACATGAATTACAACGAATTACAAATAAAATGTTACCTTTTGTCTTTAAATAAATGGCTTTGTGTATATTTAGTATATAAACCAAGTTTTACATAATTTGAATAAAAAAAGGGTACAACTTTATTACAGATAAATGTAACGATGAAAAGGTTACCTTTGTTGGGAAGAAGGATCAAACGCCAAAGAAGCATCATTTCCAAAAGAAAATGAGAGAGAATTGGGATTGGAATTCAAGAAATGGTTCGTAGGATCTTGATTTTGATGATGATATTTGCGTTGTTGATCATGTGATGGACTATTGAGTTCTTTTGGTGCACTCACCAAACTTTTCTTGAAATTGGCCAACATGTTTTTCTTGATAATAAACGAAAGAGATGTAGATTTTTGTATGAAATGAATAGATGATTGTGAATTTTAAAGTGTTTATATGTGAAGGTATTTATAGTCGTAATATTTGGTAGGGGATATGGCAATATTATCCAAAACAAAAAAAATGGATAAGACATGTGACTCGAGATATGGTGGGTCATTTCTTTGATAAAAAGGTAACTTTTTATTTATTTATTTGTTCGGAGTTAAACATAAGAAAATACAACATATTCTTTTAATTTACAGATGTTTATTAATTTCATTGTTGGGGTAATAGTTATAATGATTAAATTAATGATATATAAATATAATTAACTATAATACAAACTTGTTCTTAGTTATTTTATTAATACAAAAAATTTCAATTGAATGTTTTTTTTAAAAAACATAACAATAGAGATATTTAGTTATATAACTATAATTACTATAATTATCAAAAAATCATTTCATTTTTTAAAGAAAGGTAGTACACTTTTGTTTGAGGTGGGGCCAAAGAACAACCAATTCGTCCACGTGAAGGTGACGATGATCCAACTCAATATGTTCATCCTCGTCTTTTTCCTTTTTTTCAACAATTAGTTAATTTTTTATAATTAACAAAAAACTAATATATATGGAAACTAGCTTTTTAAAAAATTTCAATCGGTATTATATTTTAAAAGATAATCGATTTATGTTTTATCTATGGTTACATGCTATTTTAGTTAATAGATCATTTTTTTTTAAAATTTTATATTTTGGAGCTAGATTTTAAATTTTATTAAATATCTTGTTCGAATGCAAAATTTTATTATAAATTCATGCTAAATTTAAGGTTTTTTTACAGATTTATTACTTACAATCTTTTTTAGACTTTTTTATTTATAATTATAAGAGTTTTTTGTAAACTTTTTTCAACTTTTAAATGAAAAAAATATTTTACAATATTTTTGTTAATTTTTTTTCAACTTTTTCATGACCACATATACGTCAACAAACCAATTTTTCTCGACGAATGTATGGCATTTGAATTTGATAAAAGAAAATTTTTCATAAAAATCTCAATATTTTAGATCTGTTTACGAAAAATAATTTCAATTAATTTTCTTTTATAAAAAAATTCGGTAAAATGTTAGGATTTTTCATAAACTGAAAAAGTTTTTTTCCTGGTTCAACCGGTTACATATTAATTTGGAACTATTTTGTAAACTGATCCAAAATATTCGAATTTTTTCATAAACTGAACCGAAATATTAGAACTTTTTTATAAAAAAAATAATTTTTATTTTTATTTTTATTATTTTATTAAAAACACAAATAAATATATTATTTTTTAAATTCGTTATTATTAATATTATTAAATGAATATATGTATAAATACTAAATACATATCTCTCTCTCCCTCTCTTTCTCTCTCTCTCTCTCTCTATATATATATATATATATATATATATATATATATATATATATATATATATATATATATATATATATATATATATATATATATATATATATGAAAAACTCTTTTATATATTTTTACACCATAAGAAACGTTTCAAAGTATTTTTTTTCATTTAAACGTATTTATATGTATTATTAAATACATATATAAAAAATATTTATACTAAATAGATGTATTTTTGGTTACTTTATCTGATCAAATCTTTTGTATAGATCGTGTATGTTAGACATGTTGAGCATGATCGTCTGTCCACCATACTTAAGCATGATGTGATGTTGTACCTTTCTAATCTATAAACAGAAGGGTTAGGAGTTGTTCAAAACTATGTCTTGTACCCTTCATATTATCAATAATAGAAATTGTCTTCTTCACACTTATGTTGTTCATCAATCATTAACTTCAAGTCTTGCAAGCAAGCTTTGTTAAGATACAACAAAGTTGTTTTGTAATGCTTGGTTTCCGGCATGAACCTATTTTCCAATTGTTTATATTTTTTTGGAGACACGACGTGTTGGAAGCCTCAACATGAACTGTCGAGATGACTTTGGCCGCGGCGATAAATGAACAAACACGACGTGTCGAGATGTCTCAACACGGCGTGTTGGCAGCTGGGAAGGAAACCCTAACTTTTAGGGTGTTGCACCCTCTTTAAAGTCCTTAAGTCCCTTGGTTAGCCTCCTTACCAGCCTTCTCTATCCAGAAACTCAAAAATCAAGTATCACCTTCTTTTCTTGAGTGTGTGAGCTTGTGGAGAACCTTGGGTGTTCATTTTTTGGTGCATTTTGAAGGAGCTATAGAAGCTAGGAGTTGCTTGGCTTGGAGAAGAGGCCTTAAATCTAGAACCACCATTTTATTTGCCAAGTTTTTAAGGTATCAAGTTCTCACCATTTTATTTGCCAAGTTTTTAAGGCATCATTGTGTTTTTGGAACATATGATTTCTAGGAAACTCTGATAATGAAAATGTTTTGAAAACTATGTTTTAAACGATTCTAATTTTAAATAATGTTTTAGAAATGATGGTTTTGATAAATACCTCTTTAGTGAATGGGTTGTTTTGAAAGATTAAAATTTGTTGAAAATTTTGGGATGTTACATGTTTATTATTTACTTTATGTTTATGATGTAATTGTTGTTCTTATTATTTTGTTGGAATGTTCTTCATTCTGCATCTTAGAGATGTTTAAGATCTACTAAAAACTTTTATTCTACATATGCTCTATCAGTAATCATTATGCTCTATCAGTAATCATTATCCAGTTCTTTCTCCGCAACTTATAAGTACATTTAAATAAAAAAAATAAAAAAAATAAAAAAATTAATTTTTTTAAGTTCTTTTTTGATATAGATATTTTTTAGATGTATTTAATAATACGTTTAAATGAAATAGAACTTTGAAAACATTTATTAAGATGTAAAAATATATACAAATGTTTTTCATATATATTTATTATATTTATACATATCTTTTATATATAGTATTTTTTTTATATGTATTTAAAATGTATTTATACATGTATTTATTAAATAATATTAATAATAACGAATTTAAAAAAATAATATATTTATTTGCATTTTTAATATAATAATAATAATAATAATAATAATAATAATAATAATAATAATAAAGGTTTTTGCAAAAAAAATCTCAATATTTCGTGTTAGTTTACGAAATAGTCTCAATATTTTGGATCCGTTTACGAAATAGTCCCAAACTAATTTGTTACCGGCTAAACTAGAAAAAATTGTCAAAATGTAACATTTTACCAGTTTTTAGGACTTTTGTAAAAGAAAATTAATTTGTAGCTATTTTGTAAACTGGTCCTAAATAGTGAGTTTTCTGGAGATTTTCCTTTATAAAATAACCCAATATTTAACTCGTTTTATTATTTCCTTTTATTTTAAATCATCTTTGTTATTTCATCAAAGTCAAGTGCCATAAAATCATCGAGAAAATTTGGTTTGTTAATGTATATGAGACAATGCAAAAGTTGGAAAAACTAGACAAAGTTACATAAATGATCCTCGTGGGATCGTGAAATAGACACACGAAACTCAATTTTAAGAAAATGGACAAAGTCGGTCCTCATATTATGTCTATATTATATAAATGGTACCTCATATAGACAACATCAATCAATTCTTGCTTAATGTCCCTTGCGTGCATAACATGTGAGGGTAATAGCATCTTTTTACGTAGCTCATTCATTTGATGCCATTTACTTAACTTAATTACAGCGTGTCATATCACTAGTCATCCTTCACGTTTGTGTTTACCAAGAAAGTTATTTCTTCTTTTTTATTCACCTTCCCCCATGCAAGAACCATGAGTTGAAAACCCTCTCATTTTCCTCAATCTTCATTACATGGTAGCAAAACCCTAATTTTCGATTATCGAACTTAAA
Organism: Lactuca saligna; assembly: GCF_052625555.1. Lineage (NCBI taxonomy): Eukaryota > Viridiplantae > Streptophyta > Magnoliopsida > Asterales > Asteraceae > Lactuca > Lactuca saligna. Next base: position 173,363,006 of record NC_136417.1, on the reverse strand, counting down.
TGCTTCCAAAAATGTGGAGTCTACACGGTGGATCATCCTCAGATTTTGACTTGAAAGAAGTTTATAGTAAGTCGCCGTTTTTACTTTTCCCTCATATCTATACATGTTGAAAGCATGAGGATGTTGTTTTAATCCTTTTCACTTAAAAAATATAAGTGGATTTTTTAATATCACAATGAAGATCCACCATGGGGTGAGCTCACTCACCCACCATGATGCAAGTACGTGAAGGGCAAAATAGCTTCTTTTGACTATGTCGACATTGAAGAGTTTTTAGTCTATAAATTGAATTCTATGATTAAATAACTAGGGTATACTTTTCTAAAAGGAGAAGTCGTTTATTACTACTATTTGACCCTTGGGTCAAATTTAGATTTCGGGTTGCAAGCTTTAGGTAATGATCAATATGTCATAGTAATGTCAAACTTCATTTTTAACAATAAATAGATGAGTATTTATATTGAACATGATAGGACCACTAGGCACACTTTCTTCATGTTCCTTAATAATTTAATTATTGAGAATATTGTTGAGGAGGGTTTATATGGAATACTTACCAAGAGAAAACGTGAAAGGATTTGTAATAAGAATATAGACATGATGAATTTAACAATTGGTCTTGAATCGTAAGTAGATGTAAACTTGCATCTTGTTCTATTTACTCAAGTCACATAAAGCCAAATAATTTACCCTCTCATTAACATTGTCATTGACCATGTATATGAGTTACAAGATGAGCCAAATATAGGAAATATGCAAACTGATATACATGATGGCATAAACTCTAGAGAGGACTTGGAAGATGAGTATGAGGCATATTTATAGGAAATGGATAATTCAAATTATATTGAAAATCATTTGGAACCTAAAATACATGGAAGTAGTGATGATGAGGATTTATTTTTTTAAAGGTCAAATGTATGTAAAGTAAGGTGAATGTGTAGCATGAGAATTTATAGAATTGCCAGATGTTGTTCAAGAATGTAACCTAGATGTTAATTATGAGACTAGTGACCAAGAAAGTGAATTAGAAGATAATTCTGATGAAGTTCTTGAAGAAGAGCTTGGTAAAGGTATTGGTGTGCAGCAAGATGAGATTAAAGCTCAATTTCATTATGATGATGATTATTTAGTTGTCATAAAAAAGGACATATTCGAAATAGCTCCAGATGAAGATGATCTTGATGGGTTTTGAGTATTCTAACACTCTTATGGTGTACATGCAACCCTATAAACCTTGGATCTATGTTTTCTCTATTATACATGCAAATAAGAACTTTCCAAGGCTTAAATCCTAACTAGCATATTATGAAGCTTTTATACTACACATTACTAGTTAGATGACATACCTTTTGATGTAGCTTGATGTCTTCAAGCTTTAAGAGCTTAGCCCCAATAGTGTGGAAGCCTCAAGTGGAATCACAAATCACCAAAACACCTTGAAAGACTTTAGAGAATATAGATACTTGGTTCTCTCTAGTGAAATCGGTTAGCCCTTCTTAGTGTACCCACACTAGTGCTAATTTCACCAACCAATGACATCTTTATATAGTATGGAGACTAGGGTTAAACCCATGAACTTTCATTTCATATGATCCATGGGTTAAACACTCCATGGACTATCCATGAAAGCTTAGCCCAACCTAAATGAACTTGGCCCATTCCATATATATATATATATATATATATATATATATATATATATATAAGAGTCCATATTTAATTAGTTCATTTTGATCACTTAATTAATTATAAATTAATTCTTGATCAATACTAATTAAATAATATGATTATATATTAATATATTAGAACTTATAATATATTAATATAAATCGTAAATATACTATTCTCAAAAGACTATCCATATAAATTGTGCCGGTGAAGTGCAACCCAAATGGCCCATGTCGGGTCGAGTCAAGTACATACCAAATATAGTTATGGACTTAGACATTAATCCAACAGTCTCCCACTTGGATAGGTCTAAAACTATTATTGAGTATGACTTCAAAACCTAGCTGGCAATCGTAGCTCTTAAAGCCGCTATCGAACTCTGATCTTTTTCAACAAAATTGTCCATTATATAAGGGATCATATATTTCTCCATTCTAGATATCATATGGACTGAGACATGGATTATAATCATTCTCTCTGTCCATTTGTTGTTTCTCGATTTCCGATTCATGACAACTGACTGATTAAACAGATCAAATCAGTCCTGGCTTGGCCAAGCACTCACATGTGTCATCATAAATCATCAAGGGGCCCACAGATACCGCTTTTATCCCGAAGGTAAAAGGAATGGATAAACTTCGACTCATATGGCTTGTTCTACTACTTGTTGAATCATACACAAAGGCACGTTTTATAACACCGAGTTACCGAATGCGTTTTCGTGCAATCAATGTACAATCAACTCATAGTAACATCTCATATCTCTAGCTTTGAAGAATATAAGATATTATCATCCCATGATCACTCGTGATAAAATCCATGAAGTGATTCCAATGAGTGTGGGTTGAATCCAATACTCAGAACTCATGAGAACTCATGAGTTTTGTAGCCCTTTGTCCAACAAATTGGACCTCTACAAGCCAACCCATGACAGTCTTGATTCATATCTACTTCCAACATATGACCGACTGTGGATGGTTTGAATAACTTAGTCATTCCGGAAGAATAACTTAGTTTATTCTGGAAGTCAAAACATGCAAAGTGAAACACAAGAATAAATGAATAAAATATGGTATCAAACCCTATGAATATAAATAAACACGTTTATTTATCACCATACTGATTACTCATTATTCATTGTTTCGGTTTTATCAACTTTATACTTGAATTAAAAACACTAGTTGTCCCATGCTCCAAGCATGTACACTATGTTTTTCTTAAACAATAGTTTTGCCATACACCAAGTATGCACTCTATGTTTGTCTATGATCCTTACTTTGTGAACTCGATCGATTGAACATAACTCCAATGATCATCTTTTCACAGTCCCAAACCCTTACTGCAAATGCAAGAATTCCAAATTCATGCCATTTACTAAAATCTGTTAGATTCTAAACTTATATGCATTGATCCTCTTGTAATGATTATGCATAAATTCACTTGGCAACAATCATTAAAGAGTATTCCAAAGGAGATCAAATCCTTGGAAACATCCTTCTTGCATTAAGTTTTTTAATCTTACACAGATTTATTGAACAACTTCCACCTATGGGATCATTTCCATATTTCCCTTTTGACTATCACTTCTGAACAAGAGTTGCCTCTTTTCAGAATATGTCAATATGGTCCTTCCAATAATTAACACTATACTTCCAACTGTCCTTGAGCAACCAATATTTGGTAAACCTTAGATTGTCCTCGACAATTGCTTAATCATTTTATTCATATCAATTTCTATACCTTTTTCCCTTCTTAATGCCCCAGGCATTTGGAAAAACTTAGAAAGAATGAATATAGCACATGTAATCGATCCTATATCCGAAGCATATGGGACACGATTCATGATTTTTCACATAAAGACTAAACCAGTCTTTTGCTATAATATTTCCATTTCTATTTGCCAAGTTCTCATAATTCAGATTATGAAAAGGGAGGTCGTAATCATAATCGAATTTTAGAATGCAAATAATGAACCCATATATAGAATTTCCTTATGTTGAGCCATTCCAAAATGAAATTCATATATATTATTGACTAAATACGATTAAGATCTCAATCTAAGCTTTTAGATTTTAGATGAAGTATAATTTCCTCTCCCTTAATTATAGCAAAACAACTTTTTCACAATTGAGACCTTTTGTTTTCTATAATTAACATTGCTAACTTGCAACCTTTATCATAATTATCATGCTCCCACTAATGTGATGATTATTAGCATAATACTTATGCTCCCACTAGCTTTGACATGTACTCAGAAATCAGTTGGACTTCTAGGAAAAACAATACTTTATTGACTTTCTTACCAAAGTTCAGATTTCTGATACTAGATTGCCTTGATAAGACTTTATCAGAATCATACACCTCTCTTAGATAGCTCCAGGTGTGTCTAAGCAATTCCAGAACTATGAAAAGGGACGCCGTAATCATAGTCTCAATTGTTTATACCTTTTTCCATTTCTCATAAGTCAATGTTAGTGTGTCAGTTAACCACGCACGCTCCATTAACGACTTTGAGAACTGAAAATATCACAATTGCTATCTACTTAAAATCTACTTAGTGAAAGAGTTTCCTTACCATCATTTTCATGAATCGAAGAGAAACCTTATGACACTTAGATTTTATGGTGTAAGTGTTTCTATCCATGTGAATTTGTCAAAACCAAACTCACAAGACTAGGTTATTGACAACTCCTAACTCATATGGATTGAACTTGTGCAATCTTAACTTCTTGCCACCTGGCAGCTCAAGGATCTGCCATTGCTTCCAAGTAGCTATGCAAATAATTGAGAACATGTAGAACTCAAATGTATAGCCAACTTAAGTGGAATGGGCACAAAAATGTCAACACGATAGGTTATAAACCTCTAGTTGTGTGCTAGTGATGAAATATTGGTTTTATTCTTGATTACTTCTTGAGACCCTTTCAGGATCTTTTAGACTCCCACTTTCTCCTTGACATATAAGACTATCTTGCCAAATATTCAAGAGATAGTGCGGATTCTTTATCAAGACAAACACTTCACACAATTGGCCTAAGTTGGTCTTTGTTTTATTCAAAACATCACAACTTACCAATTTCAAATGTACAAGAGTAGGACACTTTTACTCTTACATTTGACAAGTGTTTTAAACCTTGTTTAAGACATGTCACTCAAGTTACAATCTAAGAGTATAACTCTATGAATTTTTTTGGAATGAAGTATGAATCATCTTCTTGATTTTACCACTTCAAAAATTCATAACTCCTCTTCTTAACTATCAGAATGTACTTAGGATGAATTGTGATAAGGTCTCAAAATCATTAAGATGATCTTAAAACATGATACTAAAGTACTCTCCCAACTTTTCAGATTTGAGAAACTTTTATCCTTCTGCCTAATTTGTTTCTTCTTATTCGTTCTGTCATACACTGAAAATTTTCCAATCCTTCAGAATTATACTTAAGCTTTTAAGTATAATCATATTTACTAAACCTTAGTAAATCATGACGAATAGTCTTATCCATCTTTTGTGGTGGACTTTGACAAGTGCACAAGAAAGTGTACTTGATCCCTTAGTCCTTCTCTTGACTCACACATCCATGTGAACAAGCAGTTAGTCTTAATTTTCCAATGCTCGAAAGTTCTCATTCATCATACTATAAAACTTGCATGATTCCAAGTTTCTATCCATATGAAACTTGGGTGATGAGAATCTTTCCTTATTTGGTAAATTTAGACACTACCACAAATGAAAGAATCAAATTCATATTTCCAATATTGCTATCAATGGAATCATATAAGCAACATCTTTTTTTTTTCAAATGCCATTGTAAGGATATTTTAAAATAAATAAAATTAAAAACTTTTCTTTTATTTTAAAACTTTGCAGAAAAACTAATCCTTACAATGCAAATGTATATGAAAATTTATTGTCATCTATTCCTAAGAAATCTATCATAACTCTTAAGCACCTGCTCAAAATTCTAATCACAGAACCATGCGATTGAAATCCATCTTCGCGATCAGAATCAACATATACTTCCTTTAAGTTTCTTTACTTTTCTTTGATTCTTAAAACATCAACATATGACCCAGCCACATCATGTAATAAGAATCTCCAAGTAGGAACTTAATAGAGTTAGACAATGGACTTTACCTGGAATAAAGTCAAACTTATTGACTTTACCATCCTTAGGTAAGTTTGGCAACTTCGTAACCAAAGACCCTTCCTTTGGCAGTAGAAACATATGGACCCTTAGGTAATAGTACATGGGACTATCTCAGAATTAGCCTTTCTTTTTACCATTTGGTCAACCAAGTTGACTATGGCCAATCCCTTTCCATTGGGAAGAGAATGCATTTCTGGATTTCATGTGTCACTATTGTCCCTGTCCATAAAGTTTTGGGAAGTTTATCTCCTAACCAAATTTGCTATACTAGTACACTAAATCATTTCTGATTTAGCAGCACCAAGAAAATAGATAAGATCATTAAGGGTCTTGTCATAGTCTATTTCATAGGAGTCCCAAAAGAACTCACTATGTGACTTAGAAAGTGATTGAACCACTAACTTTCTCAAGACTTTGACACCCAACTCTCCCAGCTCATGAGTATGTGACTTCATCTCCAAGATGTGATCACACCTAGACCTTGCCTTGCCAATAGGGCTTGAGTGACCTTGAACTTGTGGGTTAGGGAGAATAATTGGAGGAGTTGGAGGAAGTGAAGTTCCAAGATATTTGGGAAGATCATAGATGTCTGAACTAGACATCTTTTGGGAATATTCAAGATAGTTGATCTAAAGTCCTTAATATAACACCCAATATGAAATATTAAGGCTAGGACCCAACAAACTATTTAATAACTTGGAAGAGGGATGTCGTAATCCAAGCTATAGTATATTTGAAGGTAGGTGAATGACGATTCATCAATTTCCACCATGAAAAACGAACTAATTTATTAGGTTTTAATTGGATTTGAAACTCCTAGATCTTTGAGACTCATTGAACTTTCAATGGCATGTTTCAATCTCGAGTGTGCCCTTCAGGTTTTGTGACTGGGATGACGAGGATCACAAAACAGGGTGTGAAGTAACCATGCAAATTACTTGGTACCCTTAAGTGTTTACCCCTCAATCGATGTGCCGATTAACCACACACGCTCCATCGATACTATGATAAACATTAAGTTACCCTTTGCCTACCTTGTTAAATACGAGTTAGTGTGCCGGTTAACCACACACGCTCCACTAACTGACTTAAACAAAGTGCAAAGTGTAATTTCATGGATTAGCACCTTATTCACATTTTTCCTAAGTAACTAAGATTGGGTATTTATAAAAGGTTTGTTAATTAGTATTTATCATTAATACTTTTAATGAAGGGAGAATTATAGTCCTTGTCCTACCCGTTCGGCTAACGACCCTCCACCAGTCAAGGAAGCGGTGGGTGAGAGTGGACACCCATTAAACTGCCATTTTATAGGCAGTAACCTTATACCCCCCTTATAGACCGGCTTCATGAATGAGGCCTACTAACGGTAAGACTGACTTTACTCTTATACATAAATATAAATATTATTAACTTATATTATTATAAAGTATAAGGGTTGAATTTTAATTTTTAAAATTCTAAGGGCTAACTTGGAATTAAAGTATTCATAAGTGAAAACTTTTCAAATTCCAAAACTTGAGGGAAAGTTTTGAAACTATTCAAAACTAATCAATTCTATAACTTATGTGTTTAAAGTAGTTTTAATTAAAAACTCTTCAAGTTCCATAACTTGAGGACAAATTATGGAAGACTTTAAACTAATAAAAGAATGTAACTTTTCTTTATTTTGTAACTTATGAAATTAATTAAGGTTACATTTTATTACTTAATGAAGTGACTCTTGAACCTCCATAACTTGAGGACAAGACTCTTCATTTGTGTAACCATTGCCAACTTTTATGAGTTTTATGAAACTTAAATGTGACCTTTCATGTAACTTGAGGACAGGTTACACAAACACATTTTAGAATCATCTCTTAGATTAAAATGGATTGAAAAACACATGATCAATTAACTTTTCTATTAATCTAAGCAACTCATAAGAACAAGATAATTGGAATCAAACGTTTTCATGTAATTAGCATAACACTTAAACTGATACAAAACATTAATAACTATTGACAATTATCTTTGAAATTGGATTAGCGTGAACATTACCACATCAAAAACAAGTTTATAAGTCCAAAAACATCTTAGGGTAATGTTCCTAGTCCAATTCCAGCCAAAAACCACGAAATTATGCTGTTTGGAGACCAAACTCGTCGAGTTCATGCTCTAATACATGAACTCGTCGAGTTTTCTATCAGAACTCGTCGAGTTTTAGGCTCTGGCAGTTTCTTGGCTTCGAAAAATCTATTTGCATCAAGTATAAGAGAAAGCAAGCCTAGGCTCTGATACCACTGATGAGTTTTGAGCATTCTAACACTCTTATGGTGTACATGCAACCCTATAAACCTTGGATCTATGTTTTCTCTATTATACATGCAAATAAGAACCTTCCAAGGCTTAAATCCTAACTAGTATATTATGAAGCTCTTATAGTACAAAGTACTAGTTAGATGACATCCCTTTTGATGTAGCTTGATGTCTTCAAGCTTTAAGAGCTTAGCCCCAATAGTGTGGAAGCCTCAAGTGGAATCACAAATCACCAAAACACCTTGAAAGACTTTAAAGAATATGGATACTTGGCTCTCTCTAGAGAAATCGACTAGTCCTTCTTAGTGTACCCACACTAGTGCCAATTTCACCAACCAATGACATCTTTATATAGTATGGAGACTAGTGTTAAACCCATGACCTTTCTTTTCATATGATCCATGGGTTAAACACTCCATGGACTATCCATGAAAGCTTAGCCCAACCAAAATAAACTTGGACCATTCCATATATATATATATATATATATATATATATATATATATATATATATATATATATATATATATATATATATATATATATATAAAAGAGTCCATATTTAATTAGTTCATTTTGATCACTGAATTAATTATAAATTAATTCTTGATCAATACTAATTAAATAATATGATTATATATTAATATATTAGAACTTATAATACATTAATATAAATCGTAAATTTAGTATTCTCAAAAGACTATCCATATAAATTGTGTCGGTAAAGTCCAACCCAAATGGACCATGCCGGGTCGGGTCAAGTACATACCAAATATAGTTATGGATTTAGACATTAATCCAACAGATCCAAAGCAAGTAATGGTTTATGATGGTAGGCCTAAAAGGAAAATGATAATAGAATGGATGAAAGGAGTAGACAAAGTAAAAAATTCTCAAGAAAGTACGTGACAATGATTGGTAGCTATAACGCCCTATTTTGAATCGATTCCTAGTTCGAGGCTATGACCCGAAGATCGATTAGCATAAGGCTTAGGGCCGTAGGGAAGAAAAGAATTAGTCTTTTTGGATTTGGTTATTATAGATTGGATGATCCAAGAGTTCGGGCGTGTTTCAGAACCCATGGGTATAATCATAATTTTGTAGTTCGGGCCTTTCGTCACCTTTCTGTGGATATAAAGTTTGTTAGAAACAGACTTAAGACGAAGGAGTTATGTCCAAATGAAATTTAAAGGGTTTTGGAGCTTCATCGAGTACGCGGGGCGTACTCGCTGTGTATGCAGGGCGTAGTGGTTGGATGGATCGAGAAGGCCTGTTGAGTACGTCGAGCGTACTAAGGGGTACGCAAGGCATACTCCCTTCCGATGAAAACCCTTGTTTTTTTGGTCTTGAGCCTATTTAAGCCTCATTTGTTCTTGAGCCTTGTCCCTTATCAGCCTCTAAGCCTCCAAAACCCTAATATTCGACCCTTAGCCACCATCTTGGAGTTATTAAGCTTTTGTGAGGAATATTGGAGTGTTTTGTGCATTTTGAACAAATGGAAGGTTGTTGAGGGATCATAACTTGTAGTGGGGCTTGTACATACATAAGTTTCTCATCTTTTTCAATCTATTGAAGGTAAAAATCTCTCATTTTGGCATCTCTTTGGTTAGATCTTATTTGGTGTGGTTTATGGAAAATTTTGATCCTTTTGGTTTGTCTTTATGAGGTTGATCTTGTCCCAGGAGTTTGGACACTAGATGTGGACGTTTTAGGTGTCCCAAATGCATAAAAATGTGATCATGATAGTTGATATCAACCCATGCATGTGTATTAGCCTCTTTGTTGAAGTTGTCAAATAAAACCTTGGATTTGGGACCCATTGAGCCATGCAAAACCTCAAAGTTAACAACTTTATGGATTAAGGCATGATATGGATCTAGATCTGAGCATTTGATGTTTTGGCTTAAGAAATTAAAACCTTTTCTAAGTGGAATGTGGGCAGGGTGAGTACATGGGGCGTACTCAGTCTGTTCGATTTTCTTGATGCATTGACTTTTTTACCTTGGACCATTGACCAGAAGTTAACCAGGGTTAACCATTAGATATTATGGGCCTTTTAGGATATTAGGCCCTCTCAGTTGGGCCAATTATGCGTTTTTGGCCGAATTTGGATATTTGGGCCTTGTAGTGTCATTTAAGGGATTTGGGGTTATGATGATATTGGATTGGTCTTTAGAGTTTGGTAAAGTAAGGAAAGGGGTAAAATGGACTTTTACCCTGAAGGCTTGGTCATTAGACTAGAACTCGTGTTTGGTTAGGAATCAATTATTGATAAAATATTATTTGATGATCCTAGTGCGAGGTTTTCCGGTAGCAGCAGTTCGAGTGCTTGGTTATCTAAGGTTGAGGTGATTTTTCCTCATTGTGCTTTCGGGTCCAAGGCTGGCCCATTGGATTATTATCCTAGTTTATCATATGTTGGTATTTTGTAGTGATTTGTTAGATCTATATCCTGGTATATAAGATGATGCTATGCTTAGTGATTGATAAATCTGCCCGATTGTCTATTGACTGGGGATATGTTTACATGTTATATATGTCGACGTAGTGTGGTTGGGTTGAGACTGTACTGCATCGTGCTACTAGTGAAAAAAACCCAATAATGTTATATCGATATATTGTTATGGTTTACTGGGATTATATATGTTTATATGTTATGTATATGTCGACATGTTATGTGTGGTTGGTTTGAGGAGGACCAGTCAGTCTGAAGGCCCAAAGAACGGTCCAGATAGGCTGAAGGCCTGGTGAGGCGGTCTGGTCGTGCTGAATGTTTTGTGAGCTATCTGGATAGTCTGTAGGCCTATGAGGCAGTCCAGTCAAGCTGAAGGCTCTGTATTCATGATGTTTGTTTGTATGTGTTATCTATTTGTGTGGTGGTATTTCGGGGGAACTCATTTGAAAGTTCCTAAGATCAAACAAATTATCAAACAATGACTATAAACAAGAACAACGAGGATTCACAAAGATAAACTTTCACTAAGAATGATAATCTCACAAAGAGATTATCGAATGCACAAAGAGGCTATTAGGGTTTGTGAAAGATTCACCTTTTACAAACTTCTACAAAAGACTATATAGAACTAATCTAGGCAATCCCTACAAATCATGGATATACCAACTAACTAATATACGAAAACTATGGAAACTAGATAAGTACAAAATCTGTTACAAAATGCTGAATATGAAACTATACACTGAACAATTAATACGCTGACGCTAAGTGATCAGTTTCAAACATCATCATAGTATAAGGTTCGACCTTACAATCTCCCCCAATATGATGATGTTCAAAACCAGCTAGACTTGAACACCCCTAGACAAAAATTCTTCATACTCAGCTTCAGCTTCTACTTTCACTGGCCAGTAAGGACTATCTAGCAGCTCTTGTCTTCTATTCAGTAACTCCATAGCAATCAGTATATGAAACTCTCCAGAGAGATCTCGATGACTCATGCACATTTGTCTTAAACCAACAAGATGTTCTGTTGGAGCCCTTGGAATCTCTGCAGTACGCTGAAAACATATTTTCCTATTCTTATCAAGATAAAACATTCCATGTTCAGGAATAGAGATGAATTGATGTTGAACCGGCTCAACACCAATAGGAAGATAGTTGTTTATTTCTTCAGCACCAAAATTTAAAACCAATACATCTTCACCATCAACTTGAAATCTAGTTCTTCTGATTCTTGGAACTGAGGAACTTGGGCCTTGCTGCTGAGGATGCTCTGTAGGAACAAGATCAAGACGCTGAACTTTCTTGATCAGTAACTGAAGAGCACAAGTCAGTTCTGAAGAAAGAGCTGAAGTTTGCTTGGATGCCAACTCGAGCAATTCCACCCATTCAGAGTATCCGTATCTAATCATCTCATCTCTCTTTATAACTTTAGTGTACGGATGTTGAGGACCTTGACGAGTGATCAACAAAGTAAGCATTTTCTCGTCATGAGGTTTTGAGGTTTTAACTTTGATGATCTTGTAATTGCTTACTCTTCGTTTGAAAACATCTTGAAACCTTTTGCGATCGATCCTGTCAAGAACACTATCAGTCCTTGACTTACTGCTACTGGAAGGAGGCTGTGAAGATTTAGTTTTGGATTGATATTCTGGAAACCTTTGCATTTGAGCTTCAAAGGATCCCATTGCCTGAAGTTTTTGCTGAATGAGGGATTCATCAGCTTGAGCAACATTCTTTAGAAGCTGAGCTTTATTGGCTTCATCAAGGATTTGCTTAACTTGATCAGGGGTCATATTCCATTCAGCTGCTAGATTTGATATGCTGACAATGGACTTATGTTTCTTGCTAGGAGAAGTGTCAGCATGTGAATCAGATGATTCAGTATCTGCTGCCTTTCGCTTTCGAGATAAAGGAACAAGATCCTCACTAACTACATCTGAGTCTTCACCTTGAACTGGCATAGTGGGATCTATGAAGTTCATGTCGAGCATCTGACACTCATCATCATGTTCATCTTCATCATCATGTTCACATTCTTCAGTAGGCTTTTCAGTTTCTGCTAGTCTCTCAGACTCGTGCTCAGGCTGTGGTGGATCGGTCTGGTTTACAATGTTCCCCCCAGATCCATGCTCACAGGTTCTATCAACAGAATCAGTTTCTCCCCCTTTTTGATCATCATCATCATTTGGGCCAGGGGAAGGAGTTGACAGAATAACTTCCTTCAGTTGGTTGACATCAGCCTCAATACGTAGAAGACGCTGACTCATATCTCGAGTCAGTGTAAGAAGCTCATTAAACGCTGAGGCTGGAATTTGAATGAGCTGAGTACCTAGAATTTCTTGTGATCGATGCTGCTCCCCCTGAGAAGGTTGCTCCCCCTGAGATGGTTGCTCCCCCTGAGATGATGACTCCCCATGAGCTGAATGAACCCTTTCAGTGGCAGAAATGGTATGATGAGAAAGTTGAGGGGAGATATAACCACCTTCTTGACTAGGATCAGCTTGTATTTCAGCATTAGTTTCATCGTTATCAGTAGCTCCTTCATCAGTGTCAGCGTTTAGTGAAGGAATGGTATATGGATTCGCGATCCATTCTCACATCCGATCAGAGATGTCGATGTCATTGGCCAGTGGATCATCCTGATACATTCGTACTGACATGCGTGGGCATTGGATGGAGTTTCCAGCGTGTGAGTAATAGGCTTCAGCATAAAATTTATCCAGGACAAGAGCAATCCAGTGTGGAAACCGAACATGATCAGCTCTTACATTGGCTCGAAGAATTTGGACAAGCTGATCGAAGAAGAAAGCCCCATAATCAACATGCTTGTTGTGGAGAAGTGAACATACCACTTGTTGCTCAAAAGCACTCAGTTGATCACCACTGCGAGATTTGTGGCCTATACACTTACAAAGTGCCCCGGTGAAGAACTTCCATCCAAGTGTCATACATTGATGTAGAATGAGAGCTGGTTGAGCACCAGCCTTGGAGTGATCATAGCCTAGTTGGTCAAAGAGGCATCGATAGTGTTCAATTGTTGGAAGCTCAGAGAATGGTTCAAAAATTGGTAACCTGAGTGCAGTACGGAGGAGATCAGCGTTGATGAAAACTGAGCGACGGCCACGCCCAATAGTGCTGGAGATGATGTTGTTTTCATTATTGACTGTTGCGGTGTAGTAGAACTCACATACTTGTTCGGAAAAGAACTCTGATGGAACCTCACTGATAGCATATCGAAGTCTGCAAGATACTAGAAAATTGACAAAATCATCAAGTCCAAGACCGCGATGAACATCTGGTATATCGGGGTTGAAGACGACATTTGTGGCTTTGATGTATATGGGAAGAGGAGGAGAGTTTGGAGCTGGGATGACTCTTCTTAAGGTGGAGGAGAAAGTAAAAAGTGATGCCGCCATTGAAGAGAGTTTGGATTCTATGGTTTTGAAGAAAAGAGAAGGAAATTTGAATTGTGGGAGGAAAGTTTGGGAGATAGGTGGGGAATGAGGTTTAAATATGGGATTAAACAGTTTTAAAAAGGTAATGATTATCTTTTTCGAAAATAACTGTGTATCTTAACCAACTGTCAAATCCGAAAAAATAGCCGTTGGGAAAAAATAAGCCGTTGTACTAAAGAGGAAACGACAATCAGTGTCTGCATAAGCGCTGAGATCGGTGTCACTAAAAGTTACATGCTGAAAGATAATATGTCGTCAATTCAAGGTACAACTTGCTTGTTTAAGGTTAGCAAGGTGGTTGGTGCGTGTGATAGATACTGGTTTAATTATCTAACCATCAGCACAGAGTGTTGAGTCTTTATTAGTGAGTGGTGCTTCTTACTGAATCATTAGACACTGAGTGAGAATAAGGTGAAGAGAGGATTGTTGCGTGTGATAGACCTTGGTGTTTTGATCTAACCATCAGCAAAGACTGTTAGACTCTCATCAGCATGTGTTTTGTCACACTGAATCACAGAATTAGTGTGAGATTGGTAAGAAGGGATAGTTGCGTGTGATAGATCTTGGTGTTTTGTCTGACCATCGGCAAAGAGTTTCAAGTTGTTATCAGTGTATGGTTTAATACAATGAATCATTCAACTTTAGTTTAGAAGATTTGTAGAAGAGATAGAGATAAGAGATCATACAAGGTACTCAGCATGGTAAACATCATCAGCACATCATCATCAGCAAAAAAATACATCAGTTTATAAGACAATAGCAAACATTAGTAAAACATTTTTTTAATCCAGAGTGATCATTCCAAGTTCTCCAATAATGTGTGCAGTAGTTTGAGTATCCAGGGCCTTGGTGAAAATATCAGCTAGTTGATCTGAAGTCTTGACATGTTCTAGAATGACCTTGCCCTTCTCAACATTGTCTCTGATGAAGTGATGTCTGATCTCGATATGCTTTGTCTTTGATTGTTGAACAGGATTATGTGTGATCTGAATCGAACTGGTGTTATCACAGTATATAGGAGTCTTTGTGAATTTAAGCCCATAGTCTAAAAGCTTATTCTGAATCCATAAGAGTTGAGCACAACATCTCCCAGCTGCAACATACTCAGCTTCTGCAGTGGAGATAGCTACTGAGGTTTTCTTCTTGCTAGACCAACTGATTAGTCGATTTCCAAGGAAATGACATCCACCTGACGTGCTCTTCTTGTCTAAGTTGCATCCTGCATAGTCGGAATCAGTGTATCCAAAGAGTTCAAGTGCTGAGTCACGAGGGTACCACAATGCCAAGTTCTGAGTGCCCTTTAAGTATCGAAAAATGTGTTTAACTGCAATGAGATGAGACTCCTTGGGATTAGCTTGGAATCTAGCACAGAGAATGGTTCCAAACATGATATCAGGACGACTTGCAATGAGGTAGAGAAGAGATCCAATCATTCCTCAATAAAGAGAGTGATTAACATCAGTGTCAGTGGGATCAGCGTGTAGCATATCAGTCTTGGACACCAGAGTAGAGGCCGGTTTGCAGTCGCTGAGAGAGTACTTAACAAGCATGTCAGCAATATATTTACTTTGACAAATTGAGATACCTGATTTTTGTTGCTGAACCTCAAGACCTAGGAAAAAGGTCATCTTCCCCATCATGCTCATCTCGAACCTTTAAGACATGATCTCAGTGAATTCCTTGCTCAGCTTCTCATTTGGAGAGCCAAAGATGATATCATCGACATAGATTTGAACAAGAATCATGTCTGAGCCTTTTTTTTTGATGAAGAGTGTATTATCAATTTCTCCTCTTCTGTAGCCATTTTCAAGGAGATATGATGTCAGCATCTCATACCAGGCCCTGGGAGCTTGCTTCAGTCCATATACAGCTTTATCTAGTCTGTACACATAGTCAGGGTGCTCTTTGTCTTCAAAGCCTGGGGGTTGTTTGAGAAATACTTCTTCTTCTAACTGTTGGAATAGTGTCTAAGGTTGTAACTATATTAGGCAAGTATTTGACCCGATTGTGCATGGTCCTTTTGGGTTGCCTTCACCATAGCAACTTGATAGGATGATTTATTAAGAGAGAGTAAATATTATTAATATATTATGAGAATAATATAAAGAATAATATATAGTTATTTGATTAATATAAGTCATAGATTAATTAGTATTAATTTGGTGACTTAAGGAGATTAATTAAATAAGAGGGTATAAACTGTCAATTGTTTGATAGTTACACTTTAGACTGTAAATCCTTATTGGATAGAGGATGGATGAATTCTAGGGCTTGGGGTAGCCTCAAATTCGTCCAAGGGTTATCCAAACTAAGGATTAGGATCACTTAAAGTCTAAGTTATCCAATTAGGGTTTAAGCTGTAACCCTTAAGGAGTCTACAAGTATAAATAGACACTATGGGATAGAGAATTCGGTACCCCATCTAAAGTAGAGAGACTCTGGCCGAATTCCTGCCCTCTTCTCTCTCTCAAATCATCCTCCTTGCTAGTTGGTGTTTGTAAGCCATTAGAGGAGTGATAATTGTGACTCTAGAAGCTCCAAGACAACAAGATCAACAAGGAACTCAAAGGTATGATTCTAGATCTATTTCAATATTGTTATTACACCTAAATAGTCATTAGAAGTCTTGGATTCAAATCATGTCTGATGAGAAAGCCTAGATCCAAGCATTAGGGCTTTGCATGCGCACATAGGAAAGTTCTTATGGCTAAAACCCATCAGTGGTATCAGAGACTAGCATGGTTTTCATTGAATTGTTGCTTGATTGTATGAAACTAAACTAAAAAATTCGATTTTCATGTTTCTAAGTCATGGACTCGGCGAGTTCCAAAGTGGACTCGGCGAGTAGGCCTGACTCGGCGAGTCCCTTTGTGTACTCGGCGAGTCCGAGCGTCAGGATTAGCCAAAAACGGGATTTGTTCATATTTATCTTATGGAAACTTACCTTAATCATATTAGATCAACCCTAATCCGATTTTTTGATATATATGACTATATTTTTGATCTAATTGAAGATAATTGTCAATTAATAAAATATTTGATTTCCTTATATGATAATTATTAATCAAATATAGATAATTATGTGATTTTGATTATTTGTTATTTGATCCTTTATGTTTTAAATGTATAAAACTTGTCCTCAAGTTTTGAAATTTATGTTTTGTGATTAAAAGTTTAATTTAGACAATTTAAATTTCAAACCCTAGAATTTTACAAGTTTAAAATACAATCCTATACTAATATAATATTACAAGATTAATATATATATATATATATATATATATATATATATATATATATATATATAACTTAAATGCTAGTCTTACCATTAGTAGGCCTCATTCACGAAGCCGGTCTATAAGGTGGGTATAAGGTTGCGGCCTATAAAATGGCGCTTAATGGGTGTACACTCACACCCACCGCTCGCTTGATTGGTGGAGGGTCGTTAGCCGAACGGGTAGGATAGGGCATCCTCATCCTCTCATTAAAAGTATAATAAGAAATACAAAGTAACTAAATGTTTTCTTAAAATTTCCCAATCTTAGTTACTTTAGGAAAAGTGAATTGATGCAATCCCATGAAATTACACTTTGCACCTTGCTAAGAAGTTAGTGGAGCGTGTGTGGTTTACCGGCACACTAATTGGTTCTAAGCGAAGGTGGCAAAGGGTGATTCATTGTTTATCATAGTTCGATGGAGCGTGTGTGGTTTACCGACACATCGAATAGGTGATCGTTACAATGAAGGCACCACGTTAATTTGCATGGTAATTAACACCCGCTTTGTGATCCTTGGTATCCCAATCACAAACAAGAGGGGTATATCGAGATTTAAACATGCCATTGAAATGTTTCAATTAATCTCATCCGAACCTAGGAATTATCAAATACATTTAGGACTTAAAGTTATGTTTTTCATGGTGGAGAATTAGTGAATCGTCATTCACTTACCTTCAAATTGTTTGCATATTAGATTACGGCATCCCTTTTCTAATGTATAAATATTGTTGTTGGATCCTAGCCCTAATTTCTTATTGGGTGAATATTAGGGATTCATATTCTAATCTATCTTTGTCCTTTCTATTTGTAGATGTTGAACGCTAACAATGCTGCTGCGAGTTCTTTCACCTTGATGAGCCTTTGTCAAAAGGTCACTTTTGATGGAACGAACTTTAGCGAATGGATAAGATACATTCGCACGATTGCTCGCTATGAGGATAAGGAGTATGTCCTCGATGAGAAGCTCGAGAAAATCAACCCCGAAATCGCTACTCCCGCCGAAATCACCGCTTTCGAAACTCACGAGCGTGATGCAACGAAAGTGCATTGCATCATGATCGCGACTATGAACTCCGAATTCCAAAAGTCCTACGAGGACATGTATCCGTACGAAATGCATCAAGACTTATTGGAGTGATACCATCAAAACACGAGACAAGAGCGTTATGAGATTTTCACGAACATGATTCCGCTAAGATGGGTCATGGAGAATCTCTTACCGTGCACTTGCAAAAGATGCAAATGTATGTCGACCGCCTTCGCAAGTTAAATGTTGACTTTGGGGAAGACTTGGTGATCGACATGGTGCTTCACTCTTTGCCTCCGAGCTACAATCAATTTAGGATGACCTATCACATGAACAAAGAAGAGGTCACCCTAAGCAAACTCCAAGGTCTCTTGAGGGTCGCTGAGAGCAACTTCAAGGACAAGTCTGTTGCACCAACTCCCAATCCGCCCGCTGCTCCTGTCCTGGCAATTGGACAAGGAAAAGGAAAGAAGAGGAAGGCTTCTTCAAAGAACCATCACAAGGTGAAAGCCCGAGATGGTGCCTCTTCTAGTGGGACCAAAGTTGATCCCGCTAAGCCCTGCTCTAATCCGAAGGAGGCAGAGTGCCACCACTGCCACAAGATAGGACATTGGAAGAGAAGCTGCTCGGAGTACCTGCAAGCCATCAAGGAAGGAAAGATCAAGCCATCTTTTGCATGTATATATACAATTAAATCTAATGATTCCCACAATACTTCTTGGGTTCTTGATGCTGGTTGTGGTTATCACGTTTGTTCTAATGTGCAGGGACTAAGAAGAAGTAGAGACGTGGAGCATGGAAGAATAAATCTAATCATGGGGAACAGAAGATCGTCGCCTGTGACCAAGATTGGAGTGTATTCTTTAGTGCTTAGGAATAGTTTATCTTTAGATTTGAACAATTGTTGCTATTCGCCAGAAATGGCTAGAAACATCATTTCTTTTCATGGTTTGTTTAGACAAGGTTTTAGATTTTCTTTTAATAATGAGAATGGTTCTATTTTAGCTTATCTTAATGGTGTCTTTTACTTTGAAGCTATACCATGTAATGGAATTTATGAAACTATTATGATTGTTGATAACTTAGGAAATGATGTTTGTACTTGGATTCTTCCAATAGTATGGATAAAGCATCCTTATGGCATTGTCGTCTTGGACATGTCAACAAGAAACGCATAGCCCAACTCCAAAAGGATGGAGTGTTGGAGTCATTCGACCTTAGGGAAGATGACACATGCGAGTCTTGTTTACTTGGAAAGATGACTAAGTCACCCTTCGCTGGTACGTGCGAAAGGGGTGAGGGTCTATTGGACCTCATACATACCGATGTATGTGGACCGTTTAGATCTACCACGAAGGATGGTAACCGCTTCTACGTGACTTTTACCGATGACTATAGTAGATATGGGTATATCTACTTAATCAAGTAAAAGTCAGAAACTTTTGAAAAGTTCAAAGAGTTTAAGAATGAAGTGGACAATCAATTGGGCAGGAAGATCAAGATGCTTCGATCCGATCGAGGAGGAGAGTACCTAAGTCTTGAATTCCACGATTATCTCAAGGAGTGTGGAATAGTTTCACAATTGACGCCACCTAGGACACCACAATTGAATGGTGTGGCAGAAAGGCGTAATCGAACTTTGTTGGACATGGTTCACTCTATGATGAGTCGTGCTTCGCTATCTATCTCTTTTTGGGGGTATGCCTTAGAGACTGCCACCCATATCCTTAACTGAGTCCCTACTAAGAAGGTTGCCAAAACACCTCACAAGATGTGGATGGGGAAAGCTCCTTCGTTGGCACATATCAAGGTTTGGGGTTGCGAGGCTTTCGTAAGATGAGATAGTCACGACAAGCTCGAACCTCGTAGTGAGCGATGTATTTTCATCGGCTACCCGCAAAAATCCTTTGGATATCTCTTCTATATACCGAAGGACAATGTTGTCTTTGTTGCGAGGAGAGGAGTTTTCCGAGAGCGAGAAATCATAGGCCAAGGAGACAGTGGGAGGCAAATCGATCTTGAAGAGATTCAAGAGTCGATAGATGAAGGAACCTCGACCGTTGGCGCTCAACCCGAGGAGGAAACTCCGGTTGAACCAATTGACATATCATTACCTCTTAGACGTTCCGAAAGAGTTAGAGTTCAACTCCAGTTGTATGGTTTTCATATTACTACCGAAGGGGACACGTATATTAGTTATAGTACACTAATAAACCTTGATGAACCTAATAGCTATAAGGAAGCCATGGCAGGCCTGGAGTCTGCAAAATGGAAAGAGGCAATGGATAGTGAGATCCAATCCATGTATGATAACCAAGTCTGGAATTTGGTTGATAATGTGCCCGGATGTAAGACCGTTGGGTGCAAATGGATCTTCAAGAAGAAGACCGATGTGGATGGAAAGGTACACACATATAAGGCGCGATTGGTTGCGAAGGGCTTTACTCAAACTCCCGGAGTTAACTATGATGAGGCCATGTCACTAGTTGCGAAGATAAAGTCTATTAGAGTGATGCTAGCTATTGTCGCATTTCATGATTATGAGATTTGGCAAATGGATGTCAAGACCGCTTTCCTTAACGGGAAGTTGGTTGAGGATGTTTACATGGCCCAACCAGAAGGGTTTGTGGATCCGAAGCATCCGAATAGAGTGTGTAAGCTTGAGAAGTCCATTTATGGACTAAAGCAAGCATCTCGCAGATGGAATCTTTGCTTCGATGAGAAAGTCAAAGAGTTTGGATTTGTACGAAGCGAAGATGAGTCGTGTGTATCTGTCAAATCCAGTGGGAGTGTAGTAAGCTTTCTCCTTCTATATGTCGATGACATATTACTCATAGGAAACGACATCCCGACTCTACAGGAAGTTAAGTCCTGGCTCGGGAAGTGCTTCTCTATGAAGGACCTCGAAGAGGCTTCCTACATTTTGGGAATAAGGATAGTAAGAGAGAGAAGTAAGAGACTAATAGGACTTAGTCAGAACACTTACTTAGAGAAGGTACTAAAACGTTTTAGTATGGAAAACTCGAAAAAGGGTGAATTACCGAGTACCGAAGCCGAGATAGATGAAATGAGCTGAGTTCCATACGCTTCCGTAGTAGGCTCAATCATGTACACTATGACTTGTACTTGCCCTGATGTAGCTATTGCTTTGAGCATGGTTAGTAGATATCAAGGGAATCCTGGCAGAGCCTATTGGGTTGCGGTGAAAAATATCCTTAAGTACCTTTGGAGGACGAAGGAATGGTTCTTAGTCCTTGGAGGGAGTGATGACTTGAAGGTGCAAGGGTATAGTGATGCCAGGTTTCAGACCGACAGGGACAAATACGGTTCGCAGTCGGGTTGGGTCTTTACCCTGAATGGAGGAGCAGTAACTTGGAAGAGTTCCAAGCAGGAAACCGTAGCTGATTCAACGTGCGAATCAGAGTACATCGCATCGATCGAAGCGTCGAGGGAGGCAATATGGCTAAAGAACTTCATTGGAGATCTTGGAGTTGTACCTACCATAAAGGAGCCCATGGAGATTTTCTATGATAATGAAGGCGCGGTTGCCTTGACCAAGGAACTGAGAGATCATGGTAGATCACGACATATCGACAGAAAATATCACTTTATTAGACATCGTGCAGAAGAAGGAAAACTCGTAGTGAAGAGAATATCATCGGAAGATAACCTAGCAGATCCGCTTACGAAGGGACTGAGTAGGGTTAAGCACTTGCAGCATGCTAGGAGTATTGGGCTGAAGGATGATATTAGTATAGATTAGATAGTATTAGAAACATGTAATAGATAAATGTAATTAACATTTGATGATTAAATAAAGGAGTTTTATTTATAAGTAATGTCACTATCTTATGTTAATTGTTTAGCTATTGTGTCACTTTGCATGTTTTGACTTCTAGAATAATTGAGTTTATTAAGAATAATCGAATTGTTCAAATAGTCCACAATCGTTCATATGTCGGAAGTAGATATGAATGAAGATTGTCATGAATAGGTGTGTAGAGTGTCTAAATGGTGTTAGACATAGCAAAAGATTGCTGCAACGTTCATGAGTGCTTATGAACTAGGTTTGAGCATTGGAACAAACCCGCGCTTGCTGGAATCACCTTATGGAATGTGATAATAAATGGGTGATCGCAAGACGATAATATCATATAGTCTTAAAACCTAGATATATGGTTTGTTATTGGTTAATTGATTGTACATTGATAATGCGAAAACGCATTGGTAACTCGGTGTTATAAAACGCATTATTGTGTGTAGTTGGTTAATGAATAAGTAAATGCATATAAGTCGAAGTTTATCTGTAACTTTTATCCTAAGAAGGAAAAAGCGATATCTCGGCCGCTCGATGATTTGATTTGACTTATGTGTCGGGCCTGGTCAGAACTGAATTGATGTGTTCGATTAAGTTCTATGTCAAATAAATCAGAGATCGAGAAACCAAATGCTAGACTAACTATTCCATAGTATTGTCAGCATGATATCTAACAGAGGACTATACGATCCCTTATCTAAAGGACAAGATTGATTTGATCAGAGTTTGACAGCGTCATTGAGAGCTACGATTGCAAATCAGAATGTACCTGCGCATATAGTTACTAGACTTATCTAAGTGGGAGACTATTGGAATAATGTCTAAGGCTGCAACTATATTAGGCAAGTATTTGACCCGATTGTGCATGGTCCTTTTGGGTTTCCTTCACCATAGCAACTTGATAGGATGATTTATTAAGAGAGAGTAAATATTATTAGTATATTATGAGAATAATATAAAGAATAATATATAGTTATTTGATTAATATAAGTCATAGATTAATTAGTATTAATTTGGTGACTTAAGGAGATTAATTAAATAAGAGGGTATAAACTGTCAATTGTTTGATAGTTACGCTTTAGACTGTAAATCTTTATTGGATAGAGGATGGACGAATTCTAGGGCTTGGGATAGCCTCAAATTCGTCCAAGGGTTATCCAAAGTAAGGATTAGGATCACTTAAAGTCTAAGTTATCCAATTAGGGTTTAAGCTGTAACCCTTAAGGAGTCTACAAGTATAAATAGACCCTATGGGATAGAGAATTTGGTACCCCATCTAAAGTAGAGAGACTCTGGCCGAATTCCTGCCCTCTTCTCTCTCTCAAATCATCCTCCTTGCTAGTTGGTGTTTGTAAGCCATTAGAGGAGTGACAATTGTGACTCTAGAAGCTCCAAGACAACAAGATCAACAAGGAACTCAAGGGTATGATTCTAGATATGTTTCAATATTGTTATTACACCTAAATAGTCATTAGAAGTCTTGGATACAAAGCATGTTTGATTAGAAAGCCTAGATCCAAGCATTAGGGTTTTGCATGCGCACATAGGAAAGTTCTTATAGCTAAAACCCATCACTAACACACCATGAAGAAATGTTGTTTTGACATCCATCTGGTAGACAATGAAGTTCATGTATGAAGCATATGCAAGGAACAGTCTAATTGCTTCAATGCGGGCAACTGGAGAAAAAGTCTCCCCGTAATCAATAGATTCAATTTGAGTGAACCCCTGAGCAAGAAGTCTTGCTTTGTTGCGAGTAATAACACCATCTTTATCAACCTTGTTTCAATAGACCTAGCGTGTTCCTGTGATGGTCTTTCCTGATGGTCTGGGAACAAGAGTCCAAACCTTGTGCCTTTTGAACTCATTCAGCTCGTCTTGCATGGCTTTAATCCAGTCAGCGTGTTGAAGTGCTGAGTGTATCTTGTCAGGTAAGATCATTGAAACAAAGTTAACATACATGAAAAAATTATTAGATACACAAGATCTGGTTTGGACACCATCATGAAGATTCCTAATAATTTGATCAACAGGGTGATATCGATGTTCTGGAGCTGATTCAAATGATTTTGATGCTGAAGAGTTATCAATGAAAGGAACATCAGTTATAGGAGAGTCTTCAGATTCAAGGGTTTCATCAGCATCTGACAAAAGAGTTGTCGTGCTGACCGCAGTGCCTTGATTGACAGGACTTGGGTCTGGAACGATAGGATCAGGAATGATAGCTTCTTCTTTAGTATGTGAGACTTCATCAGATGGACAAGAGAGAAGCTCTTGAAAAATAGAAGGGGAATGAGCTACTTTTTCATCAGTGTAGGATTCTTCATCAAACTTTACATGAATGGATTCCTCAATGCATTGCCTGTTCACATGAAAAACACGAAAAGCCTTTGAAATAGATGAATATCCAACAAAAATACCTTTGTCAGCCTTAGGCTCAAATTTTGATCTGGGGTCGCGCTGATTAAGAATATAACAAATGCATCCAAACACGTGAAAGAAGGATACATCCGGCTTTTGACCTTTCAGCATCTCATATGGTGTCTTCTTGTGAACCTTGTGAATTAGAGAGCGATTCTGAGTGTAACATGTTGTATTAACAGCTTCAGCCCAAAACAACATAGGAAGACCAGCATGAATCATTAAGGTCCTTCCTGCCTCAATCAGTGTTCGATTTCTTCGTTCAACAACTCCATTTTGTTGAGTCGTGCGAGGAGCTGAAAAGTTCTACCCAATACCTTTAAAATCACAAAAGTCTTCAGGAGTCGAATTCTGGAACTCAGTGCCATGATCATTCCTTAGCTGCTTAACTTTGAGACTAGTCAGCGTCTCGTTTTGTTGAATAAGTGAGATAATTTCCTGTACAGCTTGACCTTTCTTCTTCAAGAAAACCACCCATGTAAATCGGGTAAACTCATCCACAACCACCAGCGTATACTTGTTTCCTCCTTGGGAACGAACAGGAATAGGTCCAAACAAGTCCATCTGTAGTAAATAAAGAGGAATAGATATGATAGAACATGACTTGGGTTTGAATGATGACTTGGTTTACTTTCCTTGTTCACACGCTGAGCACATCTTGTCTTTAACAAAGCTGAATTTTGGGAGACCTCTAACTAGATCTTGATTGGATATTTTAGATAGATTCTTAAAGTTCAAATGAGAGAACCTTTTGTGCCAAATCCAGCTGAGATTGGTTTGAGACTTGGTAAAGAAACATTGCATCAGTGCCTTGTCACTTGAGAACATGTCAAAAACATATATATATATATATATATATATATATATATATATATATATATATATCATATTTTCTACTTGTTGAGAGTGCAATGTTCTTGTTAGTCTTGATGACTCTTCCTTCCTTCTTCGTAAAATGAACTTCATAATCAGCATCACACAATTGGCTGATTGAGATAAGATTGTGTTTGAGACCCTTTACATATGAAACATTCTGAAACACCACATTATTGCACTTGATGTTCCCATATCCTTTAGTAAACCCCTTTCCATTGTCTCCGTATGTTACTGCAGGACCAGTTTTCTTGACATAGTCTTCCAGGAGAGACTTGGATCCTGTCATATGTCTTGACCAACCACTGTCTAAGTACCAAAGATGCTCTTGACCCTGCAGTGCTGAGAAACTAGTTAGAACACACTGACCCATTGTAAAATGGGTCATTCACAAAGTTATTTGACAATATATTATAGCACTCTTTAGGAAGACAGTTCAAAGAATTTGATTTAAGAGTCCATCTTTCATTTCTAACTTTGATGCTGTCAGCTCTTAAAGATGTTTTATCAAACTTGCATTCACTGATCTTGTGAGAGGTGTTACCACATCTGTAACAAACTCTAGCACCAAAGTTTTTCTTGGCGAGCAGATTTCTAGATTTAACACATTTGGATTTGTAAGATCCACCAAGTGAACTTTGAGTCCTTTTGTTTGACATTGAATTACAACTGAATTCAGTTTCAGAAGAACTATGATCAGTGATGGATAAAGAGCTAACATCAGTATCAGATTTAGACTTATGCACTGAAACACTGCAATCAGGATAATGTTTAAGTTGTTCATGAACAGCATGAAACACTCCATTTGAGATAGGAAATGCGATAATATTTTTAGTGAGAGGAGTTGGTCTCTCAAGATGTGCAGGGTAAGAAGTAGGATCAATTCCGATAATTTCAATATCTCACTCAGTAACACCATTAGAATCAGTAACACATTATTCATCAATGAGACTCTGATTAACAAAAGTGTTGCTGATAAATTTTTTTTGAAACTATCTTTCAATTCGTTCATGGAATAAAATTAAGATTCTTTTTCTTGAGATTTAAAAACTTTTTCAGCTTCAGCAAAATTTCCCCCAAGAATTTTCTCACATTAATGAGGTATTTGAGTACAAATGACATAATTAGCATTTTTGTGAGATTTAGCCCAAAGTTGTAGCACAGTTTGTTCTTTGTTCAAGAGGTCTTTAACTTTATCAATTTCAGTAGATAGCGAGGAATTTGATAAACTAGTAACTCTTAGATTTTCCTGAGTAGTGTCAATAATGTTATTTTTCAAGGATAGTTCAGTTTTAAGAAGATCAATTTGATTTTGCATATCCCTTATGATTTGATTCTTCTTAGAATTAAGAACACCCAAATACTCAAACATTTTGATTTTTTCATTCATTGAATAGGAAACAAAATTTTGAACTTGATACATTGAAGGGGAATCTGTGTTGTGCTTCCTGGAGTTTTCAACTCCATCAGACGTATCAGCATCAAACGATCTGTTGCTGACTTCACATTCATTATCATCTTGTATCTTAGCCATCAGACATTTAACTTCATCATCTGATGACTCCTCATCAGTCTTCCATTTTTCTTCTTCAGCGACAAGAACTTTATGTTCCAAGTTCTCTGCTTTCAGCTTCTCAACCAACTTGTTGTACTTTTGCTTCCAGTATTCCTCCGAGCTTTGGGTTCTTCTTTTCTTGCATTCTTTTGCAAAATGATCAGTGCTACCACAGTTAAAGCACTGAGCTTTGCCTTTCTTTTCGGTAACATGTTTCTTGTCGGCATCTAACCTTTTACAAGATTTCCCATCCATCCTCTTCTGAAACTTTGAGAAATTACGGCCTGATTTCTCAAAAATCTTCACAATGAAAGCAGCACTAGCAACTACCTTTTCCATATCATCAGTCTCACTTTTAGAAGAATTAGTGTCTGAATGGTTTTCAGTGTCTGACTCTGACACTTGCTTGTTGTTTGAAAATAATGCCACTGATGACTCACGCTGAGCATCCTTCATCAGATCCTTTCTCTGGAGCTTGGATTCCTCATAGTATCGAAGGTTTCCATAAAGACTTTGTAAATCCATTGTGCTGATCTTCTCACTATTTTTCAGCACATCAACATGATTCTCCCAACCTGCACCCAGAGAATCCAAAAACTTCTGCACTAGAGCAGTTCGATGCTTCAACTGATCTAGTCTCCGCAGATCATTAACAAAAGTATTAAACATGTTGAAGGTTTGAGTCAGGGTTTCACCTTTCTTTGCAAAGAAATGTTCATACCTTCTGTTTAGATCATTTATCTGAGTGGCCCTGACTTCCTCAGTGCCTTCAAAAGACACAGTCAGCATGTCCATCATTTCTTTTGCTGAGATGCAGTTCTGAACCAGCCCAAAGATATTATATGGCAAAGCATAGCTGATTGCAGCACGAGCACGTACATCTAGACCATTCTTTCTTTTATCATCTGTTGTCCAGTTCTCCCTAGGTGTCTTCTTCATGTCACCATCAGGAGCATTGTTTTTCAAGGGCTGATACATTGGAACATATGGACTCTCATTGACGATGTCCAACATGTCTTCATCTACAGATTCCAATGCATAGAGAGCTTTGATTTTCCACATAGCAAAATTGGTTTCATCAAATGGAGGAATTTTAGCAGAAGAATGATTTGATGAGTTTAAAGAAGAAGACGATGAAGCCATTTGTTTGATAAGAGAACACTGCTCTGATACTAATTGAAAGTTCCTAAGATCAAACAAATTATCAAATAATGACTATAAACAAGAACAACGAGGATTCACAAAGATAAACTTTCACTAAGAATGATAATCTCACAAAGAGATTATCGAATGCACAAAGCGGCTATTAGGGTTTGTGAAAGATGCACCTTTTACAAACTTGTACAAAAAACTATATAGAACTAATCTAGGCAATCCCTACAAATCATGTATATACCAACTAACTAATAGACGAAAACTATGGAAACTAGATAAGTACAAAATCTGTTACAAAATTCTAAATATGAAACTATACATTGAAAAATTAATACGCTGACGCTGAGTGATCAGTCTCAAACATCATCATATTATAAGGTTCAACCTTACATCATTAATCTTTGTGCTTACAATTTCAGTTTATTGTTTCAAGTACTCCAAATGGTTGTAGCAAGGTGAAGGTGTGACCGTACACATCCTTGGTTTTACAACTGATTGGATCTTGGGAGACTCTAATTTTAAATCATGTTTTGGAAACAATGGTATTGTAAACACTTTTATTAGTAAATGGGTTGTTTTGAAATGTTTAAATTTTTTGAAAATTTTGGGATTTTTCAATTTGGTATCAGAGCCTTGGTTTGAGTGAATTGGAGGAACACCCATGTGAATCCAGTCTCAAATTAAGGAAATGAAAAGGTCTTTAAAATGTTTTGCAAAAATGTTTTTGAAATAATCAACAAAGGATGTGATGTGTACGATCAACCGGAGCCAGTAAGTAGAACCTAAATTACTACACTGTTACTTGATATTGTGATATGTTAGAACATCATGTTGATGATAGACTAGGGGTCTTTAGGAATTTCATGATAGAATTTCCTGATTATATGATGCCTGATAGCTTAGGTTTCTTTCTTATATGAAATTGACATCATTACTATAGTTGCTTAGTGTATGCATCATAGTTGTACATAACTAAGATTCTATAGTCTAAGAATGTTTGGTTTGGTCTTATTTCCTATTCTTGTTTGTTGAAGGGCTTAGGATAGAATCAAGTATTCGGCTGTCTATAGAATCCAATGTTATGATGATTAACATACACGAGTATTGCAGGGTTGGTGGAAGTTTCATTAGGGGGTGAAGTTCATTGCCAGATAGTGTGTGGAATGATTAGCCACTCTTAAGAGAGTGAGGGCATGGCGAAGGTGCATTAAAGATGATGGGAGATAGCGATCAAGAATTTTGTATGAGGATCTACATGATTTTATAGTATCTTAGTACCATTCGTCTCCGTTGCTCGAATGTTTCTTGATTTGTGCTTTGTGGGGACCATGTTGCTGTGAGCCAACTATCAAATTAATACATTAAGTTACGTGCAATCGAGGTTGAATAATCTTAGAGTGAAGGATTTGTCCATATTTCCCAGCTCTCGATTGAGTCACATGTTGTCTAGATTGGTTGTAGTTTGCAGTATGATCATGTGCACTGTATCCCATTTTGGAGATACACTATTCAAGAATTTCATATTGAAATCATCTTATGATCTTTCTCCTTTGAGCTTCTTCACCCTGTTGACAACAATATTTTACCTATAATATGCATCAAAGAGAGTTTCATGAGGTAACATCTTGAAGTTGTTCATGTATGTCAATGCGACTTTCTTCTTGTTTGCAAGGATCTTGTTAGTTCCCTCAAACCGTTTCTTGAGCGCATTCCAGACTTTGAAGGGTGAACTCTTGTCTTCATCAGGAAGTTCCTCAGAGATGTCATGAGGAATTCCAGATAAGAGCTCTTGAAATGCCTTAGCCTCAAACTTCGTGATTTTCCTCTCACGAAATTGAGCACCAGAGGAAAAAGATCCAGAGATAACTTTAGAGGTTTTAGGAGAGACATCGGATTCAAGAACTCTAATGTCCTTCAGAAATTCTGGAGTGTGTTTCCCAGTGGAGGTGAAGGTCCATATGTCAGAGTCGTGTCCTTGCAGGTAGTACTTGATGCGATCTGCCCATGAAGTGTATTCACTAGGCACAAGGATAGGTGTACGATTTCCTACTCCAAGACTATTTGCAACTGAAACTGAATAAAGAATATTTTGGATTTGATTCATACTTGCCATTGAGAACAGGTGATACTAGTTTGAAACTTGAATAAGTGTTTTTGTGAAAAGTTTTCTAAGTCTCAAATTCAATCACTCGAGCTCTGATACCAACTCAAGAAATGAGAAAAATTCAGTAAATCTAGACTAGAATAGTCCAAGTGTTGAAAATACTGAATCAGAGTTTCAGAATCGTCAGGCGGCAAGTAATGCGGAAAATAAATAGTTTTGAATCACCAAGTTAATGATAAAAATGTTTTTTATATGTTCAATATCAATGATTCAAAAGTTTCTCGTATTCATCAAGAATCAGTTACAAGTGTTTGAACGATAGACAACCTAAAACACTCAAATGGCTCTCTAAAAACTAGTCTAAGTACCAATTATGCAGAATGATTAGGAATGAGCTAGGAAGATCAACTTTATAATGGATCCCAAGGGGCCTATCTATAGGCTTTGAAAAAGCCCATGACATGGCTTGATCAATCAGGTGTTGACACGTCATCAAGACTTAGTCATAAGTTGATACATTTTCCCTACTTAACGGAGAATGGATGGAATATTCCAATTCTGTTAGTATTTCGTTAGGGTTCCATCCAAGTTATGAGTCTTCATAATTATTGAGCCTTCTTGTGTAACAACCGGAGTTTGGGTATGTAATTTTATTATTTTGAATTATTATTTTTGGGAGAACTCGGTGAGTTGGTGCCTCAAGTCGTCTAGTAGAGTCTTATCCGTTGACGTGGTTTTGCGACCGGACTCGACGAGTCGGGTATCTGACTCCCAGAGTCGGTGCTGATTAGGAAAACCCTAATCCCCGGGTTGGGGGCCTATTTAAAGACATTTATGGCCTTCATTTGCGACCACCCTATTCCATAGAAACCCTAAAGGGAGTGAGGAAGGCTTGAGTGAAAAGGAGGGCTTGTAATCTTCATTTTTGGGGTGATTTTGCTGAAGGAAGAAGAGAGGATCCATCTAGAATGTGAAGGGAGCTTGGATTGGAGCTAATCATCTTGAGATATTGTCTTTGGAGGTATAATTCTTTCCATTTCACGTTCATATGGTGGATTTCATAGTTTTAGGGTTTTCCCCTCATAATTTTATGAGATCTAGTGAGTATGAGGTCCCCTTGGTATGAATAACCTCAGATCTGGACCATGAGAGGTCCCTAGAGCCATTATCTTCCAGCTTTTTACAAGCAAATAAGGATTTGGAGAATAGGTTGCCATTTCTAGTGTTATTTCTCCATTTGAGGCTTGTTATGGGTTGCATGCACGTAAAGGTTGCACCTTTACGTGACTTTTGAGTGTTTAAGGGTTAGATCTATGATTTGGTTAAGCAGATCTGACCTTAGGAAGTTGTTTGAGCGAGTCCATGGAGGAAACTCGCCGAGTCGGACCGAGTTTCCCCAGGCTCTGACTTCAGTGGTGACCCGGTGAGTTGGGGGGTGACTCAGTGAGTCGAGTGAGGCTTAGAAAGAGAAGTGTCTGTGGGGACGATGGTACTCGCCGAGTCATCGTATGCACTCGGCGAGTCTGGTCAAAATAGATAGTTGACTTTTAGGGTTTGTCAACAAGTGGGCTTTTGGGCCTATATAGGAGTAGAATGGTCTTTACCCTTTCTAGGGATTTTTATGAGAGAATATCCATGTTGGTGGAGAGACATTTATTTAGTGTAATTTATTATTGTGACTAGGCGGAGGCTAGGCCAGTATTTCTGAGTTCGAGATTTTACCGAGATTCACAAGGTGAGTCTTCTCACTATACCTTACCTAGAGTGGTAATCAGAGTTATGTGACGAAGTATTTTGTATGCTAATTATGTGATGTGATTTGTGTTATGTATGATTTAGAGTTCATAGAGGTAGAACCGGAAGGTTCACAAAGTTAGGACCAGAGGGTCCATAGAGCTAGGACCAGAGGGTCCACAGAGTTATAGCCTTGAGTAGCTAATATGTGTTATATGTGTTATTTTGGGGAAACTCACTAAGCATTTATTCTTACAGTGTTTTGTGTATGTGTTTCAGGTACCAGTGATGATCGCGGGAAGGCGCCGGCATGATACACACTCGTGGAGTTTTCTTTATGTGATTCTGGAACATGTTTTTTTTACTATGATGACAATGGATACATTATGTTTGATATTAATTTATGAATGAAAATATGTTTTAAAAATGAAAATTTTGTTTTGAAAAAAATCCGGTGTTACAATTTCATATCAGAGCCTTGGTTTGAGGGATTCAGATTCGCCTTCAGGTGTATTTGAACTCAAAATGAGGATTTGAGAATTTTTTCATAAAATAAATGATTTTCCCAAGAGTAAAAGGATTGAGAACGAAAAAGAGGAAAGCAATGTGTACGATCATCCAGCGCCCGAACGATGATTTCCCAAAAATACCCTTGCATTATGTGTTATGAGATATTTTATGATATGATATGCATGCTAGAGTAGGCTAAGTATTCTCATTAGGACCAGAGTTGCCTGATTTTTGATGCCTTAGCCTAGGGAGATTACTATTATGAGATGCTTGAGAGTGAGTAGTTAGCAGTGTGGAGCTTATGAGAGCCTACCGAAGGGTAGCTTGTGTGTGCAGCAAGAGATAGAGTTCTTGTGATATGGGATCCGTGGAGGGGAACTTGGAATGAATACTGATGCAGTGTGGAAGGTAGTATAGGGCCCGTACTACTGGAAACATCGGATCAGTAAACAATCCAAGTAGGAATCCTTAGGATACTAGGGAGCAAGTAGGGTTGATTTTGTTGGGTTATGAGCATTCTAACACTCCTAAGTGTACATGCAACCCTAAATACCTTGGATCTATGTTTTCTCTATTATACATGCAAATATGAACATCCAAGGTATTATCCTAATCTAGCATACAAAACTATCAATATAACAAGATAGAATACATACCTCTTTGATGTAGAATGTCTTCATGAAGCTTGAGTGCCTAGTGCCCCAAGTGTGACACCTCAAATGGTTCACACAACACCAAATACACTTGGAATAACTTGAGAGAATTCTACACTTCATGAAAATCGGCTAGCCCTCTCTAAGAATAATACTAGTCTCTCTAGTGGCCGATTTTCCTCAAGAATAAGATGCTTATATAGTTATACAATTAGGGTAAACCCTAATTGTCATGACTTTCCATTTCCTTGGATCCATGGGTTCAAATACACCATGGAGCATCCATGGAGCATCATATGGGTTTCGGCCCAACTAGATAATCCATGGAGCATTAGCCCACTATACAAGTATGGATGATTTACACAATCAACCCACCTATTTAATTAGTCTTCTTTTGATCACTCAATTAATGCTAGATTAATTCTTGATCAATACTAATTAATAATCTCATTATTCTTATTATTAATATACTAGAACTTATAATATATTAATAACCATAAGTGTCTTATTTCTCTCATTTAGTCTATCCAAGTGCATGATGGTATGCAACCCAAATGGACCATGCCGGGTTGGGTCAAGTCTTACCAATTATAGTTATGGACTTACACATTAATCCAACAGTCTCCCACTTGGATAAGTCTAAAACTATTATTGCGTATGAATTCAGGAACCAACTGGCAATCGTAGCTCTCAAAAGCTTCTGTCGAACTCTGACCTTGTAGATGAACTCTGATCTTGTCAATGACTTGTCCATTAGATAAGGGATCATATATTCCTCCATTCTAGATATCATATGGACTGAGACATGGATTATAATCATTCTCTCTGTGCATTTGTTGTTTCCCGATTTCCGATTTATGACGACTGACTAATTGAACAAATCAAATCAGTCCTGGCCCGGCCGAGCACTTCCATTTGTCATCATCAAATCATCGAGGGGCCCACAGATATCGCTTTTATCCCGAAGGTAAAAGGAATGGATAAACTTCGACTCATATGGCTTGTTATACTACTTGTTGAATCATACACAAAGACACGTTTTATAACATCGAGTTACCAATGCGTTTTCATGCAATCAATGTACTATCAACTCATAGTAACAACTCGTATCTCTAGGTTTGAAGAATATAAGATATTATCGTCTCATGATCACTCGTGATAAAATCCATGAAGTGATTCCAATGAGCGCGGGTTGAATCCAATACTCAGAACTTATGAGCACTCATGAGTGTTGTAGCCCTTTGTCCAACACCTTAGACCTCTACAAGCCAACCCATGACAATCTTAATTCATATATACTACCAACATATGACTGACTGTGGATGGTTTGAATAACTTAGTCATTCTGGAAGAATAACCTAGTTTATTCGGGAAGTCAAAACATGTAAAGTGAAACACAATAATAATTGAATCCAATATGGTATCAAAACCTATGAACATAAATAAAACATCTTTTATTTATCACCATATGATTACACATTATTCATTGTATACCGTTTCAGCTATCAACTTTATTCTTGAATTTAAAACAATAGTTGTCCCATGCTCCAAGCATGTACACTATGTTTTTCTAAACACTAGTCATGCCATACACCAAATATGCATACTATGTTTGTCTATGATATTTACTTTGTGAACTAGATCAATTGAACATAACTTCAATGATTCTCTTTTCACACTCCCAAATCCTTACTGCAAATGCAAGAATTCCAAATTCATGTCATTTACTGAAATCTGTTAGATTCTAAACTTATATGCATTGATCCTCTTGTAACGATTATGCACAAATTCACAAAGACTTGGCAACAATCATTACAGAGTATTCCAAAGGAGATCAGCTCCTTAGAAACATCCTTCTTGCATTAAGTTTCCTAATCTTAAACAAATTAAAAAATCTAACTTTGAAACATTTCCAGATTCATTTTGACTATCACTTCTGAACAAGAGTTGCCTCCATACAGATTATGTCAATATGGTCCTTCCAGAATTATTACTATACTTCCAACTGTCCTTGAGCAACCAATCTTTGGTAAGCCTTAGATTGTCCTCGACAATTGTTTAATCCTTTTAGTCATATCTAGTTCTAAACCTTTTCCCTTCTTATTGCCCTAGGCATTTGGAAAATTTTAGAAAGGATGAATATAACACATGTAATCGATCCTATATCCGAAGCATATGGGACACGATTCATGATGTCTCATATAAAGACTAAACCAGTCTTTGGCTATAACATTTCCATTTCTATTTGCCAAGTTCTCATAATTCAGATTATGAAAAGGGATGTCGTAATCATAATCGAATTTAGAACGCAAATAGTGAACCCATATACAGAATTTCCTTATGTTGAGCCATTCCAACATGAAATTCATATATATCCTTGACTAAATGATTACAACCTCACGATCTAAGCTTATAGATTTGAGATGAAGTATAATTTCCTCTCCCTTAATTATAGCAAAACAACTTTTTCCCAATTGAAACCTTTTGTTTTCTATAATTAACGTTGCTAACTTGCAATCTTTATCATAATTATCATGCTCCCACTAACATGATGATTATTAGCATAACACTTATGCTCCCACTAGCTTTGACATGTACTCAAAAATCAGCTGGACTTCTAGAAATCAATACTTTATTGACTTTCTTACCAAAGTTCAGATTTCTGATACTGGATTGTTTTGATAGAACTTTATCAAAATCATACACCTTCCCTTAGATAGCACACTTGTGTGTCTAAACAATTATGAAGAGGGATGCCGTAATCATAATGCTTAGACCTTCTTGCCACTTCTCACAAGTCCAGGTTAGTGTGCTGGTAAACCACACACGCTCCACTAACGACTTTGAGAATGCAAACATCACAATTGCTATCTAGCTAAAATCTACTTAGTGAAAGTGTTTCCTCACCATCATTTTCATGAATCGGAGAGAAACCTTATGGCACTTAGATTTATATGGTGTATGAGTTCCTACCCATATGAATTTGTCAAAACCATAATCACAAGACAAAGATAATGACAAATCCAAAACCATATGGATTGAACTCAATCTTAATTTCTTGCCACCTGGCAGCTCAAGGGCCTGCCATTGCTTCCAAGTTGTTGTGCAACCAATTGAGAACTCTAAGAACTCATATGCAAAGCCAACTTTAATTGGAATGGGCACAGAATATGTCAACACGATAGGTTATAAACCTTAAGTCGTGTGCTAGAGAAGAACTCTAGGTTCTATTCTTGATTAGTTCTTTAGACTTTCAAGACCTTTAAGACTCCCACTGTCCTCTTGACCTATAAGACTCCCTTGTCAAACATCCAAGAGATAGTGTGGATTCTAACCAAGACAACCACTTCACACAATTGGCCTAAGTTGGTCTTTGTTTTATCCAAAGCATCACAACTTACCAATTTCAAATGTACAAGAGTATAAAACTTTTACTCTTACATTTGACACGTGTTTTAAACCTTCTTAAAGACATGTCACTCAAATTACAATCTTGGAGTATGACTCTAAGACTTGTACTGGAACGAAGTATGACTCATCTTCTTGATTTAACCATTTCAACAATTCAAGATCCTTTCTTCTTAGTCATAAGAATGCACTAAGACTTCCTTAGAGAACTAATTTTGATATGGTTTCTTAATCATTAAGATGATCACAAAACTGATACTAAAGTACTCTCCCATCTTTTCAGATTTGAGAAACTTTTATCCTTCTGCCTAATTTGATTCTTCTTATCCGCTCTGCCATGCATTGGAACCTTTTCCAATGTCTCAGAGTTACACTTAAACTTGTAAGTATAATCAAATTTACTGAGCTTTAGTAAACTATGACAAATAGCCTTATATCTTTTGTGGTGGGCTTAATCAGTGCACATGACTATGTACTCGATCCCCTAGTCCATTACTTGACTCACATATCCATGTGAATAAGTAATTAGTCTTAATTTTCCAATACTTGAAAGTTCTCATTCATCATGCTATACAACTTGCATGATTCC
Source organism: Lactuca saligna (assembly GCF_052625555.1). Taxonomy (NCBI): domain Eukaryota; kingdom Viridiplantae; phylum Streptophyta; class Magnoliopsida; order Asterales; family Asteraceae; genus Lactuca; species Lactuca saligna. Next base: position 173,325,846 of record NC_136417.1, on the reverse strand, counting down.
AAGTTTCGGTCCAATTGAGACTTGGTGATGAGAATCTTTCCTCATTTGGTAAATTTAGACATTACCACAAATGAAGGAATCAATTTCATATTTCCACTCTTGCTATTAATGGAATCATATAGGCAACAATTTTTTTTTCCTCAAATGCCATTGTAAGGATCTTTTTAAAATAAATAAAATCAAAATTTTCTTTTATTTTAAAACTATGCGGAAAAACTTATCCTTACAATCCATATGAAAACTTGTTGTTATCTATTCCTTAGCAATATCTCATAACTCCTAAGAAGTAGCTCAAGAATCCGATTTTCAATCTACGCGATAGAAATCCATCTATGCGATCAGATTCAGCATATTCTTTCTTTAAGTTCCTTTACTTCTCTTTGATTCTTAAAACATTACCATGTGACCCAGTCACATCATGTATCAGGAATCTCAGAATAGAAACTTAACAGAGTTAGATAGTGGACTTTACCTGAAGTAGAGTCAAACTTATTGACTTTAACATCCTAAGGTAAGTTTGGCAGCTTCACAATTAATAACCCTTTCTTTGGCAATAGAAACATATGGACCCTTTGATAATGGTACACGGGACTATCACAGACTTAGTTTTTCTCTTTACCATCTGGTCAACCGAATTGACTATGGCCGATCCCTTTCCATTAGGAAGAGAATGCTTTTCTGGATTTCCTGTGTCACCATTGTCAATGTCCATAAAGTTTTAGGAAGTTGATCTTAGCCAATAGATAAGATTTTTAAGGGTCTTGTCATAGTCTGTTTCATAGGTGTTCCAAAGGAACTCACTATATGACTTAGAAAGTGATTAAACCACCAACTTTCTCAAGACTTTGACACCCAACTCTCCCGGCTTGTCAATATGTGACCAAATCTCCAAGATGTGATCACACCAAGACCTTTACTTGCCAATAGGGCTCGAGTGACTTTAAACTTTTAAAGAACTTGTGGGGTAGGGAGAATAATTGGAGGAGAAAGAAGTATGATTTCCATTGGAACATCATCATCATTTAGGAAAGCTAGTTTCAAGAGATTTAGGAAGATCATAAATGTCTAAACCATACATGTTTTGGGAGATATTCAAGATAGTTGATTTAAAGTCCTTAATATGACACCCAATATGAAATATTAAGGCTAGGACCCAACAGACTATTTTATAACTTAGAAGAGGTATGCCGTAATCCAAGCTATAAAACAATTTGAAGGTAGATGAATGACGATTCACCAATTTCCACCAAGATAAACGAAATGTATTATTAGGTTTTAATTGGTTTTGAAACTCCTAGATCTTTTGAGATTCATTGAACTGTTCAATGGCATGTTTCAATCTCGAGTGTGCCCTTCAGGTTTTGTGACTGGGATGCCGAGGATCACAAAACAAGGTGTGAAGTAACCATGCAAATTACTTGGTACCCTTAATAAATTACCCCTCAATCAATGTGCCGGTTAACCACACACGCCCCACTAACGACTTAGACAAAGTGTAAAGTGTAATTTCATGGATTAGCACCTTATTCACATTTTCCTAAGTAACTAAGATTGGGAATTATTAAGAGTTTAGTTACTTAGTATTTATCATTAATACTTTTAATGAAGGGAGAATTATAGTCCTGTCAAACCCGTTCGGCTAACGACCCTCCACCGGTCAAGCAAGCGGTGGGTGAGAGTGGACACCCATTAAGCTGCCATTTTATAGGCAACAACCTTATACCCACCTTATAGACCGGCTTCGTGAATGAGGCGTACTAGCGGTAAGACCGACTTTACTCTTATACATATATATATTATTAACTTATAATATTATAAAGTATAAGGGTTGAATTTTAACTTTTAAAATTCTAAGGGCTAACTTGGAATTAAAGTATTCATAAGTGAAAACTTTACAAATTCCAAAACTTGAGGGCAAGTTTTTGAAACTATTCAAAACTAATTAATTCCATAACTTATGTGTTTAAAGTAGTTTTAATCCAAAAAACTCTTCAAGTTCCATAACTTATGGAAGACTTTAAACTAATAAAAGAATTAACTTTTCTTTATTTTTATAACTTATGGAATTAATTAAGGTTACATTTTTTTTATTATTATTTTTTTTAATTTATTTAATGAAGAGACTCTTGGTCCTCCATAACTTGAGGACAAATTATGGAGTCATAACTCCAATTAATTAGAACTAGACTCTTCATTTTTTGTAACCTTTGCCAATTTTATGAGTTTTATGAGTCTTTAATGTGACTCTTCATGTAACTTGAGGACAAGTTACACAAACACATTTTATACTCAACTCTTAGATTATAATGGATTGAAAACAACTATTTCAATTAACTTTTCTATTAATCTAAGCAACTCATAAGAACAAGATAATTCAAATCAAACTTTTTCATGTAATTAGTCTAACCTTTAAACTAATACAAAACATGAATCTATTGACAATCATCTTTGAAAATGGATTAGCATGAACATTACCACATCAAAAACAAGTTTATAAGTTCAAAAACAACTTAGGGTAATGTTCGTAGTCCATTTCTAGCCAAAAACCTCGAAGATATGCTGTCTGGGGTCCAACTCGTCGAGTGCATGAACAAAACTCGGCGAGTTGGATGCATTTTGCCTTGGACTCGTCGAGTCCTTTCATGGACTCGGTGAGTCTGCTGGGTAGACAGCAACAAAACTTGATTTTTCAGCTTCTATTGCAAGTATAACAAGAAAACAAGCCTAGGCTCTGATACCACTGTTGAGTTATGAGCATTCTAACACTCCTAAGTGTACATGCAACCCTAAATACCTTGGATCTATGTTTTCTCTATTATACATGCAAATATGAACATCCAAGGTATTATCCTAATCTAGCATACAAAACTATCAATATAACAAGATAGAATACATACCTCTTTGATGTAGAATGTCTTCATGAAGCTTGAGTGCCTAGTGCCCCAAGTGTGACACCTCAAATGGTTCACACAACACCAAATACACTTGGAATAACTTGAGAGAATTCTACACTTCATGAAAATCGGCTAGCCCTCTCTAAGAATAATACTAGTCTCTCTAGTGGCTGATTTTCCTCAAGAATAAGATGCTTATATAGTTATACAATTAGGGTAAACCCTAATTGTCATGACTTTCCATTTCCTTGGATCCATGGGTTCAAATACACCATGGAGCATCCATGTAGCATCATATGGGTTTTGGCCCAACTAGATAATCCATGGAGCATTAGCCCACTATACAAGTATGGATGATTTACAAAATCAACCCACCTATTTAATTAGTCTTCTTTTGATCACTCAATTAATGCTAGATTAATTCTTGATCAATACTAATTAAATAATCTCATTATTCTTATTATTAATATACTAGAACTTATAATATATTAATAACCATAAGTGTCTTATTTCTCTCATTTAGTCTATCCAAGTGCATGATGGTATGCAACCCAAATGGACCATGACGGGTCGGGTCAAGTCTTACCAATTATAGTTATGGACTTACACATTAATCCAACAGATTTATAAAGTGCGAGTATGCTCGAGTGAGTCTCTGATAATTTTTATGTTGTATTTCAGAGACATCATGGTTGGGACATGCCACAGGCCGGGGACTAGTGAGGGGGTGCGAGCGATGAGGAGCTCCGCCAGATGATTCATGATGACGTGGTTGTTGTCATCCGAGTTAAGATTCCATAGATGTTCGGGTCTATCAAGACCACTCAGATTGAGACTTTTGATGAGCGGTACGATGCTCTTATTGATGCTACTGTTGCTGCTGCTAGGCCATAGGGGGGTGACACGTTGTTGTACCGGGAGTTCAGCAACACGAAGCCACTAGAGTTTGATGGGACTCAGGATCCGATAGCCTCTATAAGGTGGATCACTGACATTGAGGGGTGCTTCTACACATGTTCATGTCCGGAGCATTTGAGGGTACGGTTCACTTTGAACCAGCTTCGCTTAGGAGCGAAGGATTGGTGGAAGTTCGCGATAACACACTTCACTTCTGTAGATCTTGTTGCGGTGACCTGGGAGAGGTTTACCGCTATGTTTTGAGATGAGCACGTTCCCCCGGTGGAAAGGGAACGGTTGGCCTAAAAGTTCTTGACCCTCAAGCAGGGTACTGAGTTTGTTACCATGATTACCAGGATGTTTCACGATAGGGAGATGTTTTGCCCTGAGCAGGTGTCGACGGAGCAGGCATGCATGAGTCGATATCTGAGTATTCTGAGGAGGGACATTCGAAAGTTCGTGGCGAACTCAACGTAACAAAAATTTGCCGAGCTTCAGGAAAATGCCCGGAAGAAGGAGATCGAGCTTGAGACACGGGCCAGGGAGGAGGCCGAGTCTGAGAGGATGGAGAGGCGACCGGCTCAATCTCAGCCGGCAGCCAAGCGGGCAAAGCCTGCTAATGCGAGGTCGGGGAGCCATAAGGTCCACACTTGTAGTAAGTGTGGCAAGGGTCATGAGGGGGTATGCAGATCTGCATCTGGCTACAAGTCTGGCAAGGAGGGGCATATGGCGAAGGACTGCCCTAAGGGATTTGCAGTGTGTTTCCACTGCAACCAGACTGGCCATCGGAAGGTCGAGTACCCACAGCTACGGGGGTCGGCGCGGGGAGCATCACAGGGATCTACCCCTCCTACGGTGCAAGCTACAGAGAGTCGGTCAGTGAAGGCCGAGGCGCCTAAGGATCGTGGGAGAGCCTTTCAGTTGACAGTAGAGGCGGTCCGCGCAACACCTGATGTTGTAGCTAGTATGTATCCTTCCATTTGTTTATGCTATACTTGAGATATTGTATTTATATTATGATATATGTAGGTACTTTTCTTGTGAATTATGTACCTGCTTTGGTGTTATTTGACTCGGGTGCGAGTCGGTTATATATGTCTTTAGAGTTCAGTCAGCACATCAATATTCAGCGGGAGGCGATGAGTCGACCTCTGCGGGTTTCTATAGCCGTCGAGAAAGCGGTGTATGCCAGAGATGTGATTTGGGGATGTGTTCTTGAGATCTTCGGTGTTAAGTTTCCGATAGATCTAGTTCCGATTGCGATGGGGGACGTGTGCATTATAGTGGACATGGATTGGTTGAGCTGCTTCGGGGCTGTTATTGACTGCGAGCGACAGTTGCTGATGATACGAGACCCTAGTGGGGGAGTTTTGATGGTATATGGAGAGGGTACCCGAAGTGAGTCAGCATTTTGTTCAGCCGCCAGAGCCAGACAGAGTCTTCACCAGGGTTGCAAGGGGTTTGTAGCCTATGTGTTGGATACCCAAGCAGCCGCGGGTAGGCTGAGTTCAGTTGATGATGTTCCAGTAGTTCGCGAGTTTCCGGATGTTTTTCCTAAGGAATTGTCGGGTGTGCCTCCCAAAAGGCAGGTGGAGTTTCACATTGATTTGGTTCCGGGAGCAGCGCCTATCACCAAGGTGCCTTATCGTCTTGCGCCGCCAGAGATGCAAGAGTTATCCTCGCACCTTCAGGAGCTGTTGGGGAAAGGGTTCATTCAACCAAGTTGCTCACCTTAGGAAGATCCGATCCTTTTCGTCAAGAAAAAGGATGGTCCGCACCTGATGTACATTGATTACCGGGAGCTGAACAAGCTGATGGTCACGAACTGTTATCCGTTGCCGAGGATCGATGATCTGTTTGATCAGCTGCAAGGGCGTCTTGGTTTTCCAAAATAAACTTGAGGTCTGGATATCACCAGATGAGGGTACGTGATGAGGATATCCAGAAGACAGCGTTCAGGACGCGTTATGGGCATTATGAGTTCGTGGTGATGCCCTTCGGGCTCACCAATGCACCAGCAGTATTCATGGATCTCATGAACAGGGTATGCAGGCCGATGTTGGATCGGTCGGTGATTGTGTTTATTGATGATATTCTAGTGTATTCTAGATCCCAAGAGCAGCATGAGGAGCATTGGAGGGAGGTCCTCGGGGTGTTGAGATCGGAGAGGCTTTATGCCAAATTCTCCAAGTGCGATTTCTGGTTACAAGAGGTCCAGTTCTTAGGGTATCTTGTTAATTAGAGTGGTATATTGGTCGACCCAGCCAAGATTGAGGCGGTGATGAGTTGGAAGGTGCCAAAATCCTTTACCGAGATCAGAAGTTTCTGGGATTGGTTGGTTATTATCGGAGATTCATCAAGGATTTCTCTAAGATTGCAGTGCCACCTACCCGGTTGACCCGGAAGGAGGTTGTTTTCTCATGGGGTCCAGAGCATCAGACCTCGTTTGAGACTCTTCGCCAAAGATTGTGCGAAGCCCCGGTGTTATCTCTTCCAGAGGGAGTGGAGGATTTTGTGGTATACTGCGATGCATCGATATCAAGGTTAGGCGCGGTGCTTATGCAGAGAGGACATGTGATAGCATATGCATCAAGGAAGCTGAAGCCTCATGAGGCAAGGTATCCCACTCATTATCTGGAGTTGGGGGCAGTGGTGTTCGCTCTCAAGATATGGCATCACTACCTGTATGGGGTTCGGTGTACTATATACACGGACCACAAGAGTTTCAAGTACTTAATCGATCAGCCCAACCTGAACATGCGCCATAGAAGATGGTTGGATGTAGTGAAGGATTATGATTGTGAGATCCTATACCACCCAGGAAAAACGAATGTACTAGCCGATGCACTGAGTCGTAGGGTGGAAAGTGACCCGATTCAAAATATGTGTATGAGGATGATGGTGATGACCCCGAGGTTAAATACTATCTGAGGGGCTCAAGCAGAGGAGGCGAGACCAGAGAACTACAAGAAGGAGCGAGTGATTGGGCAGATATCTAAGTTTGTGACCGATAGTGGGGGGGCTTATGACTTATCACGGTCGGATCTGGGTGCCTTATATAGGTGGGGCACGTGGTGTTTTGATGGAGGAGGCGCATAGATCAAGATTTTCGATCCATCCCGGGGGCACTAAGATGTATTTGGATTTGAAGAGAGATTATTAGTGGCCTTGCATGAAGAGGGATGTTGCGTGGGTCGTAGAGAGGTGTTTGACCTTTTGTCGGGTTAAGGCCGAGCACCAACGGCTGCATGGAAAGTTGCAGCCACTTGAGGTTCCCCAGTGGAAGTGAGAACATATTACTATGGATTTTATCACCAAGTTACCAAGAACCTCAAGAGGTGTCGATGCAATCTCGTTGATTGTAGATCGGTTGACGAAGAGCGCTCACTTCCTTGCTATCCGTGAGAGTTCTTCTGCAGAGAAGTTGGCAGAGGTATACGTGAGAGAGGTGGTGTCACGGCTTGAGGTGCTGATCTCGATTGTGTCCGATAGAGATGTGCATTTGACTTCCAGGTTTTGGAAGCAGTTTCACGAGGAGCTGGGTACAAGATTGCATTTTATCACTGCTTACCACCCTCAGACCGACGGTCAGAGTGAGCGGACTATTCAGACGCTCGAGGACATGCTTCGTGCATGTGTATTGGACTTCGGAGGGAGTTGGGACACAAGTCTGCCTTTGGCTAAGTTTTCCTATAACAACAACCATCATTCGAGTATTGGTATACCTCCCTTCGATCTGTTGTATGGAAGGAGGTTTCGGACTCCCATTTGTTGGGGAGAGGTAGGGCAGCGGGTGATGGGTAGTATGGAGACAGTGCTCCAGACTACTGAGCATATTCAACAGGTCAAACAAAGGTTGCTGACGGCTCAGAGTCGTCAGAAGAGCTAGCGGATAAGAGTCGCTCAGAGCTTGAGTTCCAAGTTAGTGATTTCATTCTCCTGAAGGTATCACCTTGGAAAGGTGTGATTCGGTTCAGGAAGATAGGCAAGTCGGGGCCTCGGTATATTAGTCCATTCAGAGTGATCGCGAGGGTAGGCAGGGTAGCGTATCGTTTGGAGTTACCTGCGGAGTTGGGTCAGATTCATGATACCTTCCACGTATCTCAGTTGAGGAAGTGTATTGTCGAAGAATCGGCATTGGTACCATTGGAGGATATTCAAGTGGATGCGAGCCTAAATTATGTTGAAAGGCCAATTGCGATACAGGATCGAAGGATCAAGGTTTTGGGAAACAAGGAGGTGTCCTTGGTGCAGGTTCAGTGGTAGCATCGGAAAGGGTCCGAACTAACATGGGAACTGGAGATCGAGATGCGTGAGCACTACCCAGAGTTATTTGCAGAGCGAGACTTCGAGGGTGAAATCTGATTCTAGTGGGGGAGAATTGTAACAGTCAGAGTTTGGGTATGTAATTTTATTATTTTGAATTATTATTTTTGGGGGAACTCGACGAGTTGGTGCCTCAACTCGTTGAGTAGAGTCTTATCCGTTGACGCGGTTTTGCGACCGGACTCGACGAGTCGGGTATCTGACTCCCCGAGTCGGTGCTGATTAGGAAAACCCTAATCCCCGGGTTGGGAGCCTCTTTAAAGACCTTTATGGCCTTCATTTGTGGCCACCTCATTCCAGATAAACCCTAGAGAGAGTGAGGAAGGCTTGAGTGCAAAGGAGGGCTTATAATCTTCATTTTTAGGGTGATTTTGCTGAAGGAAGAAGAGAGGATCCATCTAGAATGCGAAGGGAGCTTGGATTGGAGCTAATCATCTTGAGATGTTGTCTTTGGAGGTATAATTCTTTCCATTTCACGTTCATATGGTGGATTTCATAGTTTTAGGGTTTTTCCCTCATAATTTTATGAGATCTAGTGAGTATGAGGTCCCCTTGGTATGAATAACATCATATTTGGACCATGAGAGGTCCCTAGAGCCATTATCTTCCAACTTTTTGCAAGCAAATAAGGATTTGGAGACTAGGTTGCCATTTCTAGTGTTATTTCTCCATTTGAAGCTTGTTATGGGTTGCATGCAAGTAAAGTTTGCACCTTTGAGTGACTTTTGAGTGTTTAAGGGTTAGATCTATTATTTGGTTAAGCAGATCTGACCTTAGGAGGTTGTTTGAGCGAGTCCATGGAGGAAACTCATCGAGTCCATATGTGAACTCAACGAGTCGGACCAGGTTGCCCCGGGGTCTGACTTCAGTGGTGACCCGCTGAGTTGGGGGTAACTCAGTGACTCAAGTGAGGCTTAGAAAGAGAAGTGTAAGTGGGCCTTTAGGCCTGTAGAGGGGTAGAATGGTATTTTACCCTTCTAGGGATTTTTATGAGAGAATATCCAAGTTGATGGAGAGACATTTATTTAGTGTAATTTATTATTGTGACTAGGCGGAGGCTAGGCCAGTATTTCTGAGTTAGAGATTTTACCAAGATTCCTGAGGTGAGTCTTCTCACTATACGTTACCTAGAGTGGTAATCAGAGTTATGTGACAAAGTATTTTGAATGCTAATTATGTGATGTGATTTCTATGTGATTTGTGTTATGTATGATTCAGAGTTCATAGAGTTAGAACCGGAAGGTTCACAGAGTTAGGACCAGAGGGTCCATAGAGCTAGGACCAGAGGGTCCACCGAGTTATAGCCTTGAGTGGATAATATGTGTTATATGTGGTATTTTGGGGAAACTCACAAAGCATTTATGCTTACATGTTTTTTTATTGGAGAGTGTTTTGTGTATGTGTTTCAGGTACCAGTGATGATCGCGGGAAGGTACCAGCATGATCTGTACACACTTGTGGAGTTTTGTTTATGTGATTCTAGAACATGTTTTTTTACTATGATGACAGTGGATACATTATGTTTGATAATAATTTATGAATGAAAATATGTTTTAAAAATGAAAATTTTATTTTGAGAAAAATCCGGTGTTACATTTTGATCAACATTGAAAATGTAATGAGCAACATGAGCATCATGTTGCTCAATTGTCTTCTAAGATGTCATCAACTTCTAGAAGTTTCGTTGATCAAGTTGTGTTGTTTCTTGAATGTTAGATTATGTCTTGAACTTGAAGATGTAGAATTAATTGTTCATGATTGACCAAGGACGAATTTAATATGCCTTTGAGCATTTGGATGTGTTCATAATTGTTCAGTATTGCAGATGACCCACCAATATCTTGATGCTCCATATATAATCTAGATGTGTCATCTGAGATCATGATGGTCCAACTTGCTTTCTTCAAGTGCTCCATGTAATCCTCAAGTGATCCATGTAAGCTGCAAGTGCTCCATGTGTACAACAAGTGCTCCATGTGTACAGCAAGTGCTCTAACATAAGATACTTCAAACACTTGTTGAGTCTTTAAAATCTTTCCCACCTGAAACATTCTAATAATGTTTGTTAGAAAATGTAAATCAATACTCAACTTATTTCAAGTGACAATCACATAAAAATATTTACAACACCATGCATGTGTATTAGCCTCTTTGGTGAAGTTGTAAAGTATGGTCTTTGATTTTAGACCCACTGAGCCATGAAAAAGCTCAAAGTTAACAACTTTATGGATTAAGGCATGATTTAGATATTGATCCGAGCATTTGACGATTTGGCTTAGGGGATTAAGATCTCTTCTAAGTGGAATGTGGGCAGGGCGAGTATGTGGGGCGTACTTCCTAGTATGTGGCGCGTACTGAGTCAAGTGGGTGTACGTTGAGCATACCAATTGAGTACATGGGGCATACTCAGTCTCTTTTTCTTGATACGTTGACTTTTTGACCTTGGACCATTAACCAAAAGTTGACCAGGTTTGAACATTAGATATTACGGGCCTTTTAGGATATCAGACCCTCTTTGTTGGGCCCATGATGGGTTTTAGGCCCAATTTGGATATTTGGGCCTTATTGAGCCTTGTGGTTTTATTTAAGGTATTTGGGCTTATGATGCTATTAGATTAGTCTTTGGAGTTTGGAAAAGTAAGGAAAGGGTTAAAATGAACTTTTACCATGAAGGCTTGGTTATTGAACTAGAATTCGTGTTTGGTAGGGAATCAATTATTGATAAAATATTATCTGATGTTTTCAGTGCGAGGTTTTCCGGTAGCAGCAGTTCGAGTGCTCAGTTATCTTGTTTTGAGGTGAGTTTTCCTCATTGTACATTTGGGTCGAAGGGACTAAGGTCGGCTCATTGGATTGTTATCCTGGTTTATCATATGTTGCCATGTTGTAGTGATCTGTTAGATCTATATCCTGGTATATATGATGATGTTATGCTTAGTGATCGGTAGATCTGCCTGATTGTCTGTTGACTGGTGATATGTTTACCTCTTACATATGTCGACGTAGTGTGGTTGGGTTAAGACTGTACTACTTCGTGTTGCCAGTCAAATAACCCGGTAATGCTATATTGATATGTTGTTATGGTTTACTGGGCTTATATATGTTTATTTGTTATATATATGTTGACATGTTATGTGTGCTTAGATTGAGGCAGGCCAGTGGAGACGAAAGGCCAGGAAACCCAGGGCGTCCTAGATAGATTGAAGGCCCGTGAGGCGAACCAGTCAGGCCAAAGGCCCGTAGAATGGTCTAGATAGGTTGAAGGCTCGGTGAGGCGGTCCAATCATGCTGAAGGTTCTATAAGGCGGTGCTGCCATGCTAAAGGCTTTGTATGCATGTTGTTTGTTTGTATATGTTATCTGTTGTGTAGTGGTATTTTGGGGGAACTCACTAGGCTTTATGCTTAAAGTTTCATTTTATTGTTTCAGGTGCTTCAAACGGTTGTGGCAAGGTGAAGGCATGACCGTACACATCCTTAGTTTTACAACTAACTGGATCTTGGGAGACTCTGATTTTAAATCATGTTTTGGAAACAATGGTTTTGTAAACACTTTTATTTGTAAATGGGTTGTTTTGAAAAGTTTAAATTCGTTGAAAATTTTGGGATGTTTCAGTAGAAAGTGCAACAAAACAAGGGCCATAACTCTAAAAGTTGCAAAGGATGAGGTGGGTAAGGTGAAAGTACAAAGAAAGGGGAAACAACCAAGAATAAGAACAACGAGAAAAATAATGGGAAGGGACCAATGATCAAAGTGTTACACATGAACTTTTTTTATGTTTAAGAATGTAAGACTGTAACATCCATAAAATTTGAGCCAATTAAAACTTTAATTCATATAAAACCATTTAATTATTACAATTTGTTTTCAAAATAGTTTAAACATCATAGTTTTCCCAAAAACATAAACAAATCATGAGGAGCTATACGATCACACCTTCGCCTTGCCGCGATCCCCTGATGTACCTGAAACAATAAACAGAAACTGTAAGCCCGAGGCTTAGTGAGTCCCCCAAAATACCAACCTCATATAACCATCATCCTATTGAATCAACAAATACAGAACAACCATGCATCTCGAGTCTATAGTGTGGCTGGTCCGCCTGCACTAGGCCTTCAGTCCACCTGGTCCACTCCCTGAGTTTACAGTATGACTGGACCGCTGCATCGGGACTTCAGTCTATCTGGTCCACTCTCCAAGCCTCGGCACATCTGGATTGCCCTCTTGGGCCTTCAGCCTATCCGGACCGCTCGCTGGGCCTTCGGCCTGACTATGTGCCCTTCCGGGTCTACAGTCTATCTGGTTCGCCCTAGGTATGTTGGCCTACAGCACAAAGAAGGACCCTCCTCAACCCAACCCCAAACAAACATCCATGTGCACATATAACACAAAAATCACATAACAATCCATATACAAACAAATCAATCTAACAGATCATACAACATAGGAACCTCCTAACTAGGATGTTGATCTAACCATTCACTAACAATATTCCATCCTAACTACCAGGATGTAGATCTACAAGATCAATAAGCCTATCAAACAAAACCTGTGTATAATCCGAGAAAGGATCGGCCTTGGTGCCTTAGACCCAGTTGATATAGTGAGGATAACTCACCTTGAAATGCCGATCTGAACCGAAGAAGCAGATTCCCGAACCACCATCTCACCGATAATCCCGAACTATCCAAAATAGCGAATAACGAGTCAATAAATGGGAATATAAATTTTGACCAAGAATCCCGTATAACAATAGCACCATTTGCCTCCCCTCTAATTTGGGTCATTGCCCAATACCAAACCCATGATCCATAAGTCTACATAACAAGGCCCATTATTGGCCCAACTATCCAAATTGGGCCTACTACCTAATTGGGCCTAAATACAAGATCCATTACCAAGACTTGGCCCAAAACACCATATCCATAATGTCCAGTCAAGGCCCAAGATTAGCTAGCCCATAAACAGTCCAAAACTCAAGGCCCGGAGTCAAAAGCCCAATAGAGGACGTACGCTGGGCGTATAGCTTCCTACGCAGGGCGTATGCGAACTGGACAAAAACCTTCATAAGTGCTTAATGGCTTAAGCACTTAAGCCCAAACATCAGATCCATCGACCAAATCTGCCTAGGACTCTTAAAGTATTGAACTTTATCACTTTGGACATCTAGAATGTTCTTAATCCAAGGTCTTAATCCATTAAGACCTTTCTACTACTTGCATGGGACCTCCTAATCCATTAGGACCTCATTTTTAACACTCAACACCCCTCCAAGAGTCTAGAAGGACAGATTATTTTGTCCAAAACACAACATACATCATCTTGGAACTTTTGGGACAAGATATTATTCCAAAAATGCTAGAATGGCTAGATCTATGTTATACAAACATAAAGATTAAAGCTTTTTACCTTCTGGAGCTTCTAGGTTACAACATAACTTCAAATCTACAAGCCAAACTTCTTCTCCAACTCCTTGATGCAATGACTTCCACCGTCAAGAACTCAAAATACCCACCAACTCACACTCTCTCACAAGGACTAGGGTTTTGGAACATTTTCTGAAAGATGGAGGCTGAGATTGATGAAAGGGAATGGTCCATAAGGATGTTTATATAGCCCCCAACTTCAACTATTAGGGTTTCGATCTTTTATAAGTACGCCCAGCGTACACAAGATTATGCCCAGCGTACTCGGGCGCGCCCTGGTACGCGCAGCGTACCCTTATGTACGCGCAACGTACTCCTCCTGGCCCTAAAATTACAATATAGCCCTTAGGCTCTTCATGACTTTACTCTTCCATTCCCAGGTACTACAAATGACAAAACTTTGGATTTTACAAAGACAATTTTATTTGTTATTTTATTTTTGGTTGTGAGAGAACTTATAGGAAATCTTTTGATTATAGTGCTTTTTATACAATCAAAGCCATGGATTGTTAAAGAAAATTATGTGAAACTTTTGTATGTGGTTTTATAACACACTAATATACGTGCTTATTATGCCAACCAAATTTCCCATTCATTTTAGTTGTATATTGAATGACCATGAAATGGTCAATATTTGATCTTTTTTCTTACTAAAGTACTTGTAAATGAACCATAATGTTGTTGCAAACAAAATACCATTTCACAAAGAACAAACACATTCTGTTACATAAACTATAAACTTCTCCATTACACCAACGACATTTTCATTATAACAAAACCAAACAAAAAACGATTACAATTGTAACATCCCAAAAATCAAGGTAAACTTTTCATTTTTCAAAACAAACCACAACCATAAATGTTTACAAAACTTAGTTTCCAAAAGTCAAAATTTCAAATCAGAGTATCCCAAGAAGTGCACGATCAAGCCTTCGCCTTGCCCCGGTCATCTGAAGTACCTGAAACATCAAACTTAAACTGTAAGCCAAAGATTAGTGAGTTCTTCCAAATACCACACACAGCCAAAAAAATACACATAATACATGTTGGGTCCATAGTCTCCCGACAGGATTACCCTGGCCGACAACCTCCCAGTTAGATTTTCATTGGCTCATAATCTCCTGATTGGATTGCTACTGGCCCACAATCTCCCGATTAGATTGCCTTGTCATGTTGGCCGACATCACAAAGTAGTACAGCCTCAACCCACCCACACTATGTCGATATATGTAATAGATAATCATATAACTATCAAGCACACGAAATCATACATATATACTATTCTAACATATAATTAGCATAGCGTCATTCTATATACCAGGATACATAACGTAGGGGGTTGGCATTTTTGCCTTCGACCCACGAGTACAGTAACGAGAAACTCACCTTAATGTCTGAAAATATAGGCGAAAAGAGTGTTGCTCTAAATGCCAACTCTATAGGTCACATATACAACAAACAGTGATCTAAACTCAAACTACAACTCAAAATATCCAAAAAGTCCCTAGGTCAAACTTAGTCAAACCCCAGTTCAAAGGTCAAATTCAAAAAGTCAAAAAGTCAAGGAAAGTCAGGTTGACTGAGTATGCCCCACATACTTAGTTACTATGTTGGGCGTAGTCGTTACCTAAGTAATTAACAGGGCTTCAGCCCAGTACGCGCAACATACCACTTGGTACGTCCGACGTACTCCTGCCTGGACCAACTTCTTAACATTAAGTGCTTATTTATAAATTACTTTTCATCCAAATTCAAATCTAGATCCAAAACATCATTCTAAGTCAAAAAGTTTCCACCTGTATGACTTTCCATGAATAGAAAAGGTCCAAAAGCTAAAACGCTAACTTATTATTCCATCAATACATCATAAATCTTGCATGGAAGGGATAGAAGGACCAAGATCACATTTTTATGGTTCTTAGCACATTCAAATGTCTGAAAGGACAGCTCTTCTAGTTAGAGTAGACCATACTCACGAACACCGAGCTTATGGGACCAAAGATAAACAAAAACTCAAGGCTAGAAAGATCTAAGAAAATATATCATCAAGCTTCAGACTTTATTCCTCCAAAGGATGCTTGAGGGTGAAACAATTATGGATCCAAGATGCCTGGAGCCTCCAAGATGATTCCACTTCCTTATTCTTCCTTCAAGAACACCAAAAATGCACTCTCAAGCTCAAAAGGCTCACACAAAGGATTAGGGTTATCTAGGGACGAATTGGGATATGAAGGTTGATGATGGAAAGGTCTTGAGAAGATAATGATGCTTAAATAGGTTTCAAACCCTAAAAGTTAGGGTTTACTCATTTGTTAAGTACGCCCAACATACTTGTTAGTACGCCTAGCGTACTCACCTGAAGGCGCATTTTCATTAAGTGAGCCATGGGACCGTTTTGCAACAACTTAAATACTTAGGGTCAAAAATGAAATTACCTGAATAAAGAGTGTTACAATATTCCCCCACTTCAATTATATTTCTTCCTCAAAATCACTCCCTAGTACACCCCATGCCATTCGTACAATCCTTCCTGAATCCCAATCCGAACTAAGAAGTCAACTCATATAGATGACTTCCTTACCATACTACAATTAAACCCAATCTTAGAGAAACTCACATAACCGGACTAATAATGAATCATTTACCACTGACTTAACCAATAAGGAATAACCATCACTTCTCTGCCCGAAGTCTTAAAGTCTAATAACTTGTATGAAGCCCAAGCATACAAAACCATCTCAGAACACAGTCAACATGACTTCACTTTGCAAACCGAACCATACGGAACCCTTCTGACCCCGAATTATCTCGTTCATACCACTAGAAAAATACAACCTCTAACTATTCACTGTTTTTTAACCCTCCACATGAAACAAAGGAGACTCCCAACACAAGTCTCGACTAAATAACCATTGAAGTGGAACATGGACCGCATCAACATATTCCACAAACTCCCTATAACCACTTCGAAATCAAGGAAGCTTATAAGGAAAACTCGAGAGACCACACGGAGACCCACAACTTCCAACAAACAACCTAATAATCTTGAAATTACTCAATCACAACGACTACCTTTCTCTCCTTAACTGTAAGACCCAACTTCCAATGTAAACCATACAACCGGGAACTCTCAAAACTACAACCACAACTAACTTCATCAATATAACTTCCCAGAACCGGAAACCCATCAGTTCTAAACTTTGGAAACCATACTCTAAGTCGGATGATCATCCATTTATCGTACCTACCCCTAGTCCCTAACTAGGAACACCGCCAAAACATGCAGAAAGAATACTCAAAACATACAGATAGTGAATTCCAACCAATCCCAAATCCAAAAGTTGTGCCCAAAAACCTTAAATACACACTTGACTTACTGATAATTCATCACCAACCCACTGCTCCCATGAGCATAATGATGGTTCATCCAAGAATTTCATATTGCATCAAAATCCCTTATCAGCTCAGATGTACATCCACCTGAAAAATCACTCGATACATTTACAGCTAACATCATAACTCTAGTCTCTATAACTGATACCCAACATTGGTAACCAAACCTTAAATAAACATCCTACAATCAAATGGGGTTCATATTGCAAACACTCCGTAAGAGACTTCCGATGCACAATTATTACTCCCAACAACCTTTAACTGCCCACATGATCCAAACTAGCTGGCCACTGAGTCTCCCGACTCCCACAATGCACTAACACCCAAACATGCTAAGAAAACTAATGATCCGAGATCTAATAGTCTTAATCAAAAGACTATTGGCTCCCACCCATATTAATCAAATAGCTATTGGTACATGATACATCATGACACCAGCTAACCTAAACGACAAGCTTATAGTACTATGTTGATCTTATCGTCATCCCATCAATGGTCTGAAGACTCAATACCAACACCACAAGGGCCAAAAGATACCCAACCATCAATCCACTAGCTTGCAGGAACCTAATCAATATCCTTCTCAATTCTAACCAAACACAAATACAGGACATACTCTTCTATGACACATAATTCCTTTCACAGTACATGCGGCTACCAATGCAAAATCAGGCGAAAACATGGTCGCACACAACTAGAGAATAAGATAGGTAGTTGCACTCTTGTTCCAATTTAAGGGATACAAACCTATTAAGAACCATGCCAATAACTCGAGCCAAGCGTTCTCATTCTATCTTATTTAACCTACATAAATCCCCAAGGAAAAACACATAACCAACCCTAAATCTATTGCACTCCTTCCTCCTTACAACCCTTACCCATCAGCTGTGGTACCAGTAGATCTATCTGAAATGACAAACCTTAACTGCTAATAGAAGCATCCTCATGAATGGCCAAAACTAAGATTCCACGCATTGATTGAAATCAAATAGGTCCTACCAATACGTATCAAACTCAATAAAATTATAAAGCTATCAAAAATGTTGTCAAATTCTGGTCAGGTCAATCCAGATACCAACCCTGCCGATGCGACACACCAAAATTAGATTATGCGCAAATCCCATGCCATACCTGGAAAATGAAACAACGATGCCCCAATATCCGAACTTCCAATAACCAAGGACATCTACCAACCTCGAGCCTGCTATGAATAATAATTTCACAACCAAACATTGAGGATACCCATACCCAGAAACCAAAATGTACAATGTACAGATTTTGACAATAATTTGATGCATCCATTGAAATCCAACTGATACAACTCTAAACTTCCGAAGAACCTATACTATTGATGATGAACAAAAAGACCAACAATCGAGAGTACATTGACAACTAATCCATTGATCCAATACACTATTGGACAAACCCCATGAGGGACTAAACATACCAAACTCTGAAACTGATTGACTGATCAACAACTGCCCAACCAAGACTATAGATATCAATATATACAACCAACAATACAAATCTCTCAATAATCTATACTCAGCCTGAGCAACCCAAATGTCTCTTGACCTATTCCTCGACGTTCCCGAAAGCAACCCATGGCTATAACGAGCTCCTTGTCCAACAGCTTCTCTCCGCGAAAATGACTCTTGCATTCCTAAACACATACATCTAATGGAAACTTGCTCTGCACCCCCTTCTTGACCAAATCCTGAACCAAAGTTTCGCATACCCAAACCAAAAATCCCTATGCCCATTATTCTAAAACCATAACTCGAACAGATCGTTGATCCTCTAAGCAGAATATCCAACTCTTCCTCGCTTAGGCTTCGAACCACCATTGACTAACATTGGAAATAGACCAAGACTCAAACCTGAAAATAGACCAAGACTCAAACCAACACACACAGATGCATAACATCCCTTAACCTTGGAATGTATAGCACAACGCAAGATGATCTTCCAGATAAAGACCAAACTCCAAGAGATTCCGAATCTCAAATGGAGACCTCAGGAACACCCCAATCATGACCACCTCTAACATCAAGAATCTAATGCACATGCACAAGCAATAACTACGGCAGTCCATTTATAACACAAACTTCTTATCTGGAAACAAATGAACTGCCACACTCCTTGCCAGCAAATCCTAAACCATCAATTCATCGCAAGAATCATTCATAAATACAAAAGGCATCATTCTTATAGTCGGGATACATCAAAGACAACAAAGTTATTGCTCCTGATTCACTTTCTTGATCACCTGAAACCATTAACTAGCACCCGACCTGCCTATATCCCAAGAAAGTAGACCATACCATAAAAATCAGCTTGTGCATTCCCACACTGCCATACTGCCGCCAAAAACCACAACCATCTAGCCTCATGTTGGGTTTACATCTCAACTATGAAATTATCATGCATGCTCACTCTTTCCTCCGAACACAGAAAACTGGAAATGACATAACCTCGCTCTAGATAGCAACATTCCAATCCATTCACTAATCGATCAGCCTCTGGCTGCAATCCTCGAGCCATTCACAACAATCGCTTCCTTCTTGAGTCTCTCGACTCTACTAGAACTACCTCAAGTAAGTCCCTTGATACGTCAAAGTCAATTAACTCAAACCATACTATCTACCCTCAACTAGCTCCTTAGAATCCACCTGAATTCCCTTGATTCGAGTATGGATCTTGTGATTTCAGTAGTACGGGCCCAATACTACCTTCCACACCTATCCATACTTTCCTCAAGAATCATATCGAGTCCTCTAAGTCACCTACTCATAATCATACTCCCAATGCCTGCTAGACAGTGTAGCTCCCACATTAAAGCACTTCCTAGGCTCTCCTAGGATCCCCACATCACCCCGCCATCATCTGTTGAAAAAAACCCTATTAATGTCAGCTAACCACTTCGTGGATACAGTTACATGCAACAAAACTTAAATATCTTTCGACTAAAAGACCCAACCCTATAACGATTAGACTCAAACGAGAGCTACGCAATAAGGTTGAATCAATCGTTCTAAAATTATTTAACCTTTGAAAATGTAACTTAATATATTCATTTAATAATTAACTCACATCAATATAGGTCCTACAAAGCACAAAGCAAGCAACACTCGACCAGTGAAACCGACTGGCACTAAGACACCATAAAATCAAGAAGATCCTTACACGAAATTTCTAACCATTAGTCCCAAACATCTAGGATACACATATATCCTATGTCTACTCTCTGAAGAGTGGCTAAACAATCCTCAATTGGCCTGTTACACCCATACTCACTCATGAAACTTCCACCAACCCTGCAGCCGCTCATACATGCTAATCATACATAACACTGGATTCCATAGACAGTTGAATAATTTATTCTACACTAAGCCCACAACCAAACAACGAATAGGAAATAAGGCTAAACCAAACATTCTCATGCTATAGAATCTTAGTTATGTACAACTATGATGCACATACTAAGAAACTACAGTAATGATGTCATTTTCATATAACATATAAGAATTCCTCTTAGGCTATCAGACATCATTCATCAGGAATTTCTATCATGCAATTCTTGAGGATCCCTAGCCTACCACTAGCATGCAGTTCTACCATAAACATCATAAACAATAACAGTGTGGGTAACTTGGGGCGTACTTTCTTGCTCCGACTGATCATACACATCTCATCCTTCCTTGATTACTTTTCAAAAATAGTTTTGAATCCATTTTGAAATTTTTTTTTTACAGATCCTTAGTTTGAGTCTAGATTCACACGAATGCTCATCCAGTTCTCTCAAACTAGGGCTCTGATACTAACTTGTAACATCCTAAAAATTAAGGTAAAATTTTCATTTTTCAAAACCAAACCACAATCATAAATGTTTACAAAACTTACTTTCCAAAAGTCAAAATTGCAAATCAAGGTATCCCAAAATCAAATCTCATAAAAACTGAAGGATGTGCACGATCAAGCCTTCACCTTGCCCCGATCATCTGAAGTACCTAAAACATAAAACTTAAACTATAAGCTAAAGCTTAATGAGTTCCCCCAAATACCATAAACAACCAAACAAATATACATAATAAATGTTAGGTCCACAGTCTCCCGACTGGATTACCCTGGACCACAACCTCCCGGTTGGATTTCTACTCTGTCCCACAATCTCCCAATTAGAACGCCACTTTGGCTCATAATCTCCTAATTGGATTGCCACTGGCCTATAATCTCCCAATTGGATTGCCTGGGTTTGTTGGCCAACAGCACAAGGCAGTACAACCTCAACCCACCCACACTATGTCGATATATGTAACAAATAAACATATAACTAGCAAGTACAGGTAATCATACCGATCTACCAATCTAACATATAATCAGCGTAGTATCATCCTATATAGCGTAATACATAGCCTATTAGTCTGACATTGGTGCCTTCAACCCACGAGTATAGTGAGGAGAAACTCACCTCACAATCTGAAAAGATATCAGAAAAGAACGTTGTTCCAAATGCCAAATCTACATGTCACCTATACAACAAACAATGACCTAAAATCAAATTGCAGCTCAAAATACCCAAAAAAAAACCCCTAGGTCAAACTTAGTCAAACCCAAGTCCAAGGTCAAATGCAGAAAGTCAAAAAATCAAGGAAAGTCAACATGATTAAGTATGCCCCGCTTACTCAGTTACTACATTAGGCATAGGCATGACCTAAGTAATTATTGGGGCTTTAGCCCATTACGCGCAACATACCACTTGGTACGCCCGACATACTCCGCCTAGACCAACTTCTTATCATTAAGTGCTTATTTCTTAAAGACTTTTCATCTAAATTCAGATCTAGACACAAAACATCATTGTAAGTCATAAATTTTCCACCTTTATGACTTTCCATGGATAGAAAAGGTCCAAAAGCTAAAACGCTAACTTATTATTCCATTAATACATCATAACTCTTGCATGGAAGGAATAGAAGGAACAGTATCACATTTTTATGGTTCTTAGCGCCTCAAAACGTCTGAAAGGACAACTCTTCTGGTTATAGTAGACCATACTCATGAACACCATGCTTATGGGACCAAATATGAACACAAACTCAAGGCTAGCGAGATCTAAGCAAATAACTCATCAGGCTTCAGACTCTATACCTTCAAATGATGCTTGAGGGTGAAACACTTCTGGATCTAAGATTCCTTGAGCCTCTAATATGATTTCACTTCCTTCTTCTTCTTTCAAGAACACCAAAATGCACTCTAAAGCTCAAAAAGACTCACACAAAGGATTAGGATTTGCTAAGGACGAATTAGGAGATGGAGGCTGATGAGGGAAAACATCTTGAAGAGATGATGATGCCTAAATACGATTTAAAACCTAAAAAATAGGGTTTGCTCGTTTGTTAAGTATGCCCAACGTACTCACCTGAAGGCGTGTTTCCATTAAATGTGTCATGGGACCGTTTTGCAACAAATTATATACTTATGGTCAAAAATGAAATTACTTAAACAAAGGGTGTTAGAACAACCACCAAACTAGCATCATAACACCAAATGCTACTAAATTCACATGTTCAAGAAAATGAAAACGAAAATTAAAACCCAAGTAAATATTCATACACTACAAATTAAACGACATTTAGTGGCATACGTTTTTAGTGGCATATTTTTTTATGCCACTATATTATGTTTTTAGTGGCATATTTTATATGTCACTATAGAGTTAACGAATTTAGTGGCGTTTAACAAATTGTGTCAATAATATTGATATTTATTAGTGGCAAAATAATATAAAAATTCCACGAAAAATATAGATTTTGTGGCATACAATTAATTATGTACCACTAAGGATTTACTGTAATATTAATAATTGTTCTTTGTGCCACTAAAAGAAATACGAGTTTTGTTTTCCTATTAAAGAACATGGGGTTAATTTGGGCATTTGCAACTTAATTTGTAGCCGGTTATGGTATGTTGCATCACATGATTAGTAATACTAATCCTTAAACTACCTGATTATTTTAAATTTCCTCTATGAGATCTCGTTTCCCCTTTTCATCACAACCCTAAATCGATCGCCCTAACTTCATCTCGCTGCATAATCATGCCGTTGTCGTCGAGTTTGTCGTTGCCACACCACCATGTCGTCGTCGTCCAATTCGTCATCGCCACACCATCACACCGTCATCGTCCAACTCGTCGCTGCCACACCATTACGCCTCTGTCATCGAAGTCGTCATCCCTACACCACCGATAATGTGGTATATTTGATCCACATCGGCATCACTTTCTCAATAGGTATTTGACGTCTATAATCCTCTTGTATATCGAGTTAAGTTTTAATCTTATGCTTCTAGCTTTCTCTTCATACTCTTATTGCCTTTTATTGGACACGATTTAAGCTTATGTCATGGTTATTTATTTCCTTTTATACTGATTGAATATGATTGTGGCTTAATTGAATAGAATTCAGCTCTTGTATACTGATTGAATAAGGTTTTGGCTTAATTGAATATGGTTCAGCTCTTGTACACCGATTATTATGGAGATTTTTTTAAAAACGATTCAACTCTTTCTAGCTTAATTGAATACAATTTTGTTGTTTGGATGTAAAGTAGAAATCAATCACTTCATGTTGACTTGGGTGCAGTTTCATATGATCTAATTGGCTTAATACTTAAGCTTTTGTTTTGCTCTTAATCAGTAAAACTACATCAGGAGTTAACTAAAACTACATCAGGAGTTAACTAAAATCTCATCGGTGTAACTTATTGTAAACCACAACACAAGATGATATGTCATTCGCAACATATACGTATAAAGCAGGATATTGAATTTATATGTATGTGTATTACTGTATGTATGTATCAAGAGATATTGGTGAGTCCCTTTTACACAAAGATTATCCATTTCTTGAGATATAGCCGGGAATGATATCAATATATGGCAGATGGAAACAGTTGTATGGAAATCATGATTTATGGTGTATAAAATATTGACATGGTTTTGAAGAAAGAAATCACACATACTGTCATATTGAATCTGTCCAAACATGTAGCTCTAACTTTCTGTATTTTCTAAACATTTTCTTTTTTACCTATGGCCTTTTGATGTGTTAAGTATTTCATAGGGACAACTATACGTTTGTTTACTTAATCTTGAAAATGACCTTTTAAGATAAGCAAAAAATCTATACATAATGTGTTAAGACAATAACCTTTACCTATTGTTTGTTGTTCATTTTTCAAGATAAAATTTTATATCATATGGGAAACACCCATGGGTTAATCATGTTCTAGCTAAGGTAAACTTTTACATCTTTTGATCACTTTTTTAAATACAAAAAAGAAAAAAAAGGATTGGTTGTCGATAATCTTTGAATAATTCATTTTCACTTTTATATTCAGAACATCAACATTACAGCTAGCAATCCTATTTCAAGATACACGGATCATAAGGTATTGGCTTCACAAACCTACCAGGTAGCCCACAATTATTATAATATTTTGAGAACTTGATTAATTTGACGTGGGTATAACCAAAATTACATGATGGAATTGTTTTGTTAACTAAGGGAATCTTGGAACATTGAACTTCTTTTGTTGGGCCTCGCATTGAGGATGGGAAGAACTGTTCATGGTGGATGATTGACCTTGGTCTCGATCATCAGGTTTACTTCATACTTGTATCAAATAAAAATATACATGACTCTTTATCTATATAGAAGGGTGTAATGGTCACTTTCATATTCAAACACTTCATTCGGTCCAAAACAGAAACAATCTTTGTTTATACAACACCTTTTTTTAATCTTTGTTTTTTGTTGATTTTAGGTTCATTTACAGAAGATGCTATTGGAAGGGAGGGTGTGACTATGCAATTTGTTCCAGTGAATGCAACTGCTAGTAGAGGACTGGAGGTTGTTGTTGGCAACCTTCAAGAATACTATAATGGTATCTACATTACAATTCACTTTTTCACTTATGATAGGTTTATCTTGCTTTTTGATCATGATGATGGTTTGTAAAAAAATAGAGAACAAATTGTTGTCTATATTTGATATTGCATCTCAGAAAAGAAAATTGTCCACCAATACAATGTGAAAAAGTCTTATCTTAGGTACCTAAAGATTATATAATATAGTCAATAACTAATTTCTTTATCATTTTAACTTAAAGTGATAAAGAAAGTAGTTAGTGGTTTATTGCGTGATTTTGAACTTTTTTTTTCTTTATGTCAAGAACTTGACTTTTGTGTAAAAGTTTCTTTTGTGAATGCAATTTTTTTATTTGTTAAACATCTTTGAGCTCAATGGTGTTCCCCCATATGAAAATCCATATTTGTTTAATGGTGATTTTATTGATCAAGAGTCTTTTATTATTTTAACTTTATCTCATTAGATTTGTTTTTTTTTTTGCAGTCTATTACAAAGACAATGTCTGAGAGTAACATTCATAAAGGAGATGATGAACTTAGAGGTAATCAAAATCACTTGCACTTGATATAAGTTACTCTAACTAGTTTATATAATTCTTAACTTTTACTAATGTAGATTTTGATTTAGGTTTACGGTATGCTAATGGCAATATCAACTTTTACTAACGGTAGACAACAAGTGAAGAAGTTGAATTGGACATAAAAGTTGCAAAAGATAGGCTTGATAGTGACCACTACGGCCTAGACAAAGTTAAAAAAAATATTTTATTAAATATCTAATAGTTTGCAATGTTGGAAAATCTATTTGTTATGTTAAAAAAAATATTTTATTAAATATCTAATAGTTTGCAATGTTGGAAAATCTATTTGTTATGAAATGAATGGAATGGTTTATTCCTTCGTAAAGAAAAAGAAATTTTTGTTTGTTTCATCAAATGAAATGGAATTTTTATTTTCTTCGATGCAATTTAATTAATTATTTTATTTTATATTATAGATAAAAGTTATATAGATATAATAGCCTAAATTACTTAATCTCATTAGTATTTTCTAGTTTAAATGTGCCACAAAATATTGTTTTGTATTGTGGCAAATAAAAAGGTACCACTAAAAGCATAAAATGTATAACTAAATGTAGCATGACTGTTCTTCATTTCCTTCTTATCGAAAAAAAGGACCGACCTTTCAAAATGGATCTAAGATAGCACTTGCAATCAACAAGGCTATCATCCCCAGGCAATACACCGATTCCGGCTTTTTCGGTGTGATCTTTTCGCTTCCATCGTTTTTTAATCAAATGATCCTTCAATGGCACAAAATATGTGCCACAAAAACTTTTCTTTTACCGTGGCATCTAAAAAAGTGTCACTAAAAGCTTAAAAAATTGCAGCGGCAAAAGCAAAAAGTGTCACAAAATGGTTTTAGTGGGAGCGTTTGTACTGGCATTTATTATGTGTGCCACTAATTCTTTGAGAAACCTTTAGTGATATTTTTTGGGGTTTTAGTGGCATTTTTTGTATGCCACTAAATGACATATTTTTGTAGTGATAAAAAACTTGCATATTCTGGCATGAAGAACTTCAAGCTTGTTTCATCCCCTCAATAACTCGTTAATGATTTACATGGATCTAGGGCACATCGGTGGATCAAACCATCCAATTGATAAAGAGCTTCGACCTAAACTTCGAGCAGACCCAAACCTTCTACTTGGGTTGTTGTCGGTCCACGATGTCATAATTATAGCTCCTTGACTGTATAACCAAAAGACCATTTGTGAATTTGTGTGTTCTCGAAAGGAACGCTTTTTGTAACAGTTGGAGAAGAACGTGAGAGATGGAGATATATATATATATATATATATATATATATATATATATATATATATATATATATATATATATATATATATATATATATATATATATATATATATATATATATATATATCAGTAGGGCTAATGCTTTAAATAAGTCCGCTTGAATGAGTTACATAAAAAAGATAATTTTACCCTCACATGTTATGCGCGTGCGTGAAATTAAATAGCAATTGATTGAGATCGTTTGGCGGAGGAACCTTTTATGTAATATTGAAATAACACAATGACCGACTTTGACATTTTGTTGAAGTTTGACTTTATGTGTCAATTTCACCATACCATAGGGATCATTTGTGTAATTTTGTCAAAAAAAATTTTATATATATATATATATATATATATATATATATATATATATATATATATATATATATATATATTGTAGATTAAAGAAAAGTTTTAAAAAAAACAACATTATTAACCATTATTAAAAAAATAACAAAAGGTTGTAGAAAAATAAACTTTTAAAAAAACTAAATTTGAAACAGATTCGTAACAAAAATTTTCAGTCGAACCAAATTTTTAATAAAATTTTAAAATATGGGCAAAAAAGGTAAAATATAAAACAATGGTGGCCTATTCAATATTGAGATAGCACGTGATCATATAGAAAACATGAGTTGAAAATAACATTTTAGTTCACATGATTTATTTGTTGTAATATTGGTCTCTCATTCTAAGTGTTGCTTATGTTGAATCATTAAGACCCAT
This sequence comes from Lactuca saligna, assembly GCF_052625555.1. Taxonomy (NCBI): domain Eukaryota; kingdom Viridiplantae; phylum Streptophyta; class Magnoliopsida; order Asterales; family Asteraceae; genus Lactuca; species Lactuca saligna. The sequence continues at coordinate 173,298,391 of NC_136417.1, read as the reverse complement.
CATGTGTCATGCACATGAATGTATTTTGGTCTTTTTCTATCTTCCTCTTTGATTCAAGCACATTTTAGATTCATAAGCGTTTGATTAAACACCACCCGCGTAGTATCCACCCAATTGAAATAACATATCATTATCAATTATCATCGATGAGCTTCTTTACAACAATGTCGAGCATGTGAAGTAAATGTTTTGAAGTAGACGTCGATTTATAATATGACCATCTTATCCGTAGACAATGGCCAAACATGTAATTTAGTAAATACTTTATAAAGAGACAAGACAATAAAAATACATTTTTCCAAAGAGAGAAATCTATAGTGAAAGTCAACAATCTAAATTTTGATTATTCTATACAATAAAAATCAAAAACTCAAAAGAAAAATTATCATGCCCCTTATCCCCAAGTAGCCCAATTAGCTTCACTTCCAACCCTAGGCAATGCTTGTGTGGTCTTTGAATACACATCAACTTTAAATGTAGCACCACACATCACTCCTTCACTATCAACCCTCGATATTGCCTTCATTTTGTTCTTTGGATGCTCAAAGCTCATTAATCCCCCTTCTGTATGATACATGCACCCTATACAACAAACAAAAATCCACAAACATCAATATACATACAATATCAAATCATAATGAAAAGACAAAATTACCCTTTCTGCAAGTAAATCGAAAGTTTTGGAACCCTTACCGGTTGGGAAGGGAGCAAATGACTTCGAGCAACTAGACTTTATGACCATCAAGTTGTCAGAAATTACAACGGAGCCATCAGCCGCTATGCCCCAGAAAAGCTTCACTCCTCCATCGGCACCCTATGGATCATCACCAACAATTTACCATATTAAGTAAAATGTCGAACATGCCCTCTTTATTATTGTAAATAACATGATACATGAGAGAGTATAACTATAAAGTATTGAAAGGACACTTACAAGTGAGACAAAGACGGTTTTAGCCTTGAGATCATAGAGTATAAACCCAAAACTACCCTCCATCTCCCTGAGGACTGAGTGGGCCGGGTATGGGCCACGATCACGAAGGGTCTTGTAAGCTTGGATCACAAACATGGGCTCATTGGCCAGCTTTGTTAGCCCATATTGCTTGTTAAGGGTGCATAAGTTGTCTAGACCTCCCAAAAATATGCAATAAATGTCATCCATGCTACTAAACAACCTGCAAATACATTTCATCAATGTCATACACAAAACAAAAATCCTTCTATTAACGCTAGAAGATTTTCTTTTTTAGGATGTCGTGTAGAAAATAAAGGGTTAAATGCATTTGTATCTAAGCAGCTACTTTTCATTCTTTTCAAATCTATGTAACAAAATGGTTATTAGACAAAACTATGGTACGAATTAAACAACCACTTTTCAAGGGATTACACGATTTACAAATAAAATGTTGCCATTTTTCATAAAATAAATGGCTTTGTACATATTTAGTATAAGTAGAACTTCTTTACATAAATAAACATCATCCAAAGATGAAAAGATTACCTTCGTTGGGAGGAATTAGAGGTATGAGAAGAGGGATCAAACGCCAAAGAAGCATCATTCCCAAAAGAAAATGAGAGAGAATTGGGATTGGAATTCAAGAAATGGTTCAAAGGATGTTGATTCTGTTGATGATATTTGTGTTGTGGATCATGTGATGGACTATTGAGTTCTTTTGGTGCACTAACCAAACCTTTCTTGAAATTAGCCAACATATTTTTCTTGATAATAAACGAAAGAGGTGTAGATTTTTTGTATGAAACGAATAGATGATTGTGAATGTTAAAGTGTTTGTATGTGTGATTAGTATTTATAGTCGTAATATTTGATAGTGGATGTGGCAATATTATCCAAAACAAAATAATGGATAAGACATGTGACTCGAGAATCGAGATATGGTGGGTCATTTCTTTAATAAAAAGGCACCCTTTTATTTACTTCTTTATCCGGAGTTAAACATGAAAATATAACATATTCTTATAATTTACTGCTGTTTATTAATACAAAAATATTTCAATTGAAGTTTAATTATTTTTTTAATAAAAACATAACAATGCAGATTATCGTAATATAATATAAATTATTATAAGACATTATTATAATTATCAAAAATCATTACATTTTTGAAAGAAAGTTAGTACAGTGTTGTTTGAGGTGGGGCCGAAGAACAATGAATTGGTCCACACGTGAAGGTGACGATGATCCAACTCAATATGTTCGTCCTCATCTTTTTCTTTTTTCAACAATCTATTAATTCTTTATAATTAACGAAACTAATATATACTACTACATAATTTTAAAAATATACTTCTTTCAATGTCTTGAGATTATAAATAACCATAATACAACATTTTTTTTTTAAAAAAAAAAAGTATATTCATATACCATTTTGAAAATTAAAGATATTTATTTGATAAACAATCAAAGTAGCACAGCTATTAGATACACTCACACGTACATGTTATTAACTCATTTTCAAATATAATTTCGGAGAAAATGAAGCATACAATTATGAATGATTCTTGCAAATATATTTCACCGACACCTCTTTCTAATATACTTCTATACGTATACGTCCAGTTGTCAATTCTTTTTAAACATTTTAATAACAAACAATATTACAACAAAATAGTTTTGGTGCATCTAAATTTGCATCATATAATATAGAGTAAATTACTGAAATCGTCCCTATAGTTTGTTTAAAATTGCACGTTTGGTCCCTAACTTCTTTTTGTACTCGGATCATCCCTGTAGTTTGATTTTGTTGTGTTTTTGGTCCTTGTGGTTTGTTCAAAATTACATGTGTGGTCCCTAACTTTATGTATGTAAAGGACGACAAACGCAACAAAATCAAACCACAGGGACGATCCGAATGCAAAAGCAAAGTTAGTGACCAAACGTGCAATTTTGACCAAACCATAGGGACGATTTCAGTAATTTACTCTATAATATAATGTTAATGCAAGAGTTTTACAAATTGCAAATATTAATTAAAAAGTTACAATAATTACTTAAATTGAATATAACTTTTTATGTTAGTTTAATTTTTGCTATAATAATTTCTAGAGGGAATTATAGTTGGTTTTAAGAGCATCTTGAATGGTGGGTTTTTTTTATAGCTAATTGTTATTTGCTTAAGTGGTCAAAATAATTAAATATCATTGGAGTGTATGACTTATTTGTTTATTTTTATTGATGACTCAATATATATTAGTGATCAATATAGTTTAAAGGTTTGAACAATCAACCTCTTTCTTTTTAAAACTATTTCATTTTCTTTTATTTACTTTGATTTATTTATTATTTATCTAAAATTTATAGATAAACAAATATACTATATATATATATATATATATATATATATATATATATATATATATATATATATATATGCAAATCGTTTGTACGTGAATGAATGTTTATATTAAAATAAGATGTGTTTAAAAAACGATTAGTGAAACGAAGGGTTTTATATAATATTTTAGATAGATAATGATAAAATAGTTAAATTTAAAAAAAAAAATAAATAAAAAATAAAAAATAAAAAAAAAGGTCATAAAAAGGTTTAACTATTTTAAAAACAATTTAATTAAAGATCAATAAAAAATAAAATAATGAAGTTACAATATTTTTGACCTTATATATTCAAATACCCTTTTGTCATCTTTATATTTGGCATCTAAGTTATCACTTGTTTTTACTAAATGATATTTTATAAACAACTTCATATATTATTAACGAGTTAGCAAGTGACCTACTGTTAAAAATCCAATAGTGGTTAACGGTTGCTATTTAAAACTGCAGTTCTCATAGTGGTATAACAATTTTTTATATTATATATAATTTATATTATGTAGAATTTATATATTAGAATATTAATACTATATAGAATTAACATCATAAAAAATCATATAAAAATACATAATAGAAGAAAACGATGCCACTACCTGTTAGTTACCAGGTTTACAATTAAAAATTTCAATCAATAAAAATATAAAAAGACAGTAAGGAAACAAAAAAACGTTTCGGCGATTTTTTAATTAGGTCATATCCAACACAAAACTTGATAATTTTTTTTTTAGTTTGGACTATACGAATGGTCTCTACGGTTTGGGTAATTTGCGCACTTGGTCCCTAACTTATTTTTTTAACTCGGAAGGTCCATACTAATTGTTTTTGTTACGTGCTTAGTCCCTCCTGTTTTTGTTTGCTACGCGTTTGGTCCCTGTTTTACCTAAAAAAAACTATTATTGAAATAGAAAAAATGGTGGGATAGGTAAGGTGAGGTGAGAGGGATAAGGTTTGGGTGTGTTTAAAAAAAAAAAAAAAAAAAAATCAACACTATTTTTAGGTAAGATAGGGATCAAACGTGTGACAAAAACAAACAGTATACACCTTCCAAGTTAAAAAAATAAGTTAGAGATCAAACGTGCAAATTACCCTAAACCATAGGGATCATTCATGTAATTTACTCAAAAAAAATTAGATTTATTCAAAGGATTGCCCCAAAAATCATTTTTTTTTTTCATGTAAAATAGCTCAACATGGATTTAATACAAATTGCGGTTGTAACACTGTTATACTGGTATCAAGAATCGATGTACATTGCAGCGCAAATAGTGTCCCCATTATTTCATAGGGAACCACTAAATGCTATAGCGTGTGATTAACTACATAACTAGTGACTAGCAAATAGAGAACACTTATAGGCAAATGTTCATAATAAGGTTTTGCAACCATAAATTCAAAACTATATTGCTTTTCTTGTTCCTATTCTTAAACAAATTAAACGAATGAAGCACAATATTTTGAATTATGATACTTTTGAGGAATTTACACGTATCAAAGAGCCAAAGACCACCGTATTGTAGTAGTCATGACAATAATCTCTATAGTCTTCCTCTTCGGTAGCATCTAAGTCGTATTATACTATTATCCACCCACTCGAACATTGAAGAAACAAAGTGATTGGCATCTTCCACTTCTTTTTCACAAGCTGGACAAAAAGTAAAAGGAGTATCAACTCCTTTATCCTCCAAGTTACTTTTATAGGGGCAAATCTATTCTAGACTTAGTGAGTAGTAATACTTTATACTTCCCTCCCCCACTTAACATCTCGTACAAGCAACCATGTATACTTCAGTCGGGCTCAACACATCAAAATCGAGAGCTGATTGGATTCAGCCTCCCACTTAACATCTCGTACAAACACCTTTTAGCCATATGCCCACAATCAAACAATCTTTTTGTGTCTATATGTAGATAATACAATTTATGAAACCTACCCTTAAACTCCATATATATCCCTCATCCAAGTTTCTTCCTAAAATAGGACTACGGAATTTTTTCCAACTTTTTTTTTTTTTATATTTCAGGACCAAACAATATTATTTCTTTCAGCAAATTTTGACTTAACGCTATCATTTTATCAAGTAAAGATAGCTTTTTAACGTATTTCATATAAACGGTCTTAATATCACACTTGAAAATGATTGTGTGATGAAAATCCAGTCTTCTAATTCTTTTTATCTAGTTAAGTACTTCGTCTTATTAGAAAACACCTAATGATTCAATGCTATTGAATACTCATTAGTCATTAACTCATTATACAAAATGATTAATATCCATCATAGAAAAAAAAAAAATCCTATCGAATTATATATATATTGCAATTTTCATTAATACATTAGATGCTTATGCAACCTTACGTTCAAAGAGAGTTTCATCAACTCAACTATCCTTGAATTTTGACAACTTAATTTCTCAAAATATAAAATAAAAAAAGGAGAGATTATATAATAAAATAAAAATAAGAAAACATAAAACAATAATGATTTTATCTAAGCCCCATAGTCCCCCTGCAAGTATTTATCCTCCGGATAGTAAACAGCTGTCACAACATTCCCTCCAAATTTCCGGCCACCCAAAGAATCCTTTGCCTTCGCACAATCAGAAGGCTCAGAATATTCCAGAAACACCTACCAACCAAAAGTTATAATAAGAAAAATGTTATAATAAAAAGAAATAAGAGTATGCTAGATTTTTAAAAGTATAATATGCAAATAAGAAAAAAAATTGAAAGTAATAATAACTTTTTACATACCTTTCCAAGACCATGAACATGTTCTCCATTTGGATCAGGACGTGGAATTACAACATTTGTCAAATCGCCTACAAGTTATGAGTTTATTCAAATGGAATATTTATTTAATATCCAAAAAATCTAATCCCCCAACACTAAGATTTTAGGGTTAAACAATTAAATTGTTTAGTAAAATGTTCCATAAATTATAGAAAAGGATTCGTGTATGTATTTTTTTTTTACCAAATTTTCGTCCTTCTTCCCTCATATCCTCTAATATTTCTTCATATTCTCCATCATCCATCAATTCATCAGCACTGATCACCTTCATTGCACCAAAAAAATACCATTTACAAAAATTACTCAAAAATATCATATTTTCTCAAAATGAGGTTTTCCACATTAACCAACTCCTAACATTTTCTCAAAAATATCATCTAAACATCATTTACATTTTTTTTTTTTTTTAAAAAAAAGATAAAACATACGTTACCTCAGTTAAACACAAAACTTTAGTTGGAATCTCATCAGGTAATCTAGGTAATCCAGGAAGATTAAACCCACCTACTTGTAACGCCATTTTCTACAACCAAAAACATCAAGTTCAAAAACATGAAAAGCACATAAATAATATTTAATAATAATAATTAATAATAGTAATAATAATAATAATTAATAAACTTTGTAGTACCTGCATAGCTATATGTTGTTGGGCCTGGGCCATAATGGTCTCCTGTTCAGATTTCATCTGCCCACTGCTGTAAAAAAAAGAGCACTAAAAACATCAGCATTTAAATTAATAATAATAATAATAATAATAATAATAATAAAGGATATTTTAAATAAAAACCTGATGGTTGCACGTCTGACTGTGAGTGTTTTATCCCCCATTTTTAAGCCATTAAGTGCAGCACAAGCAACGTCTGTAGCCGCTTGATCCTGAATAAAACTCCCAAATATTTTATATTTATTGGAAGAAAGAATAACTGACAATAACGCCCTTTTTTTAACTTTAGGACAAGGTGCAAAGATGTTTAAAAACTGAGAATACTTACGGATTGATATTGTTTAATTTAAAAAAGAAAAAAAAAAAAAAAAAAGGTGATAATTATTACCTCATAGACACAGAAACCATATCCTTTAGAGTTTCCAGTGTCTCTATCCTTCACAAGGTCAAACCCACGCAGTGGCCTGAATCATTAAAATTCCTTATATTTTTATTTTCTGATAATATTTATTAAAAAAAAATTATAAAATCATAAAATTATAAAACTACATACCCAAAGGATTCCAGCAGCTCTCTTATCTGTACCTCAGTGAAGTAATAAGGTAAACCCCCAACAAATATACGATCAGGTCCTTCAGCTCCACCAATACCACTAATTACACCCAAAAAAAAAAAAAAAAAAAAATCAGATTCATGATAATGAACAAGGGCAAAAACGTCTTTTTGACTCTCGCTTACCCAGGGGTAAGTCCAGCAGCAGCTAAATTGAGATTTGGATTTGGTTGACTGGGGCCAAGAGTTGCAGCTAATGAAGGATTATAGTCTGTAGGTCTTCTCACTCTCACAGAGACTCCCTATTGAGGAGTAAAAAAAAACATGTCAAATCTATGTAAGAAGGGTAATATGGTAATTTGTTTGCATGCCTCAAAGATGATCCCATCTAATGCCATGGCATTACTTGCTTCTTCAACTGTTCTCATCTCCACAAATGCAAACTTCTTTTCATGGTTAATGTACACATTAACCACCGCATCACCTGCTATTGGAATATTGAATTTAGCTACAAAATTTTTATTTTTATTTATTATTATTATTATTATTATATATGATGAATATATTTGAAGTCAAATAGTCAATGAGCTTAACTAACCTGGTCCAGCAGAGTTTCCTCCTATGGCTGTCATAATATGGCTGAAAAAGGTTGCTATAGTCTGCTCAACACATAAAAAGACAAAAATATTACAGAAATAGAAAAATTAATTTTTTTATAATGATGTATTAAAATAAAATGAAAGTAAATAAATTAATAGAGGTATGATGTAAAACCTGTTCATTGGCCAAAGGAGGCAATCCACCAACATATACCCTACGTGCATGCCTTGTAGCCTGCTGAGTCATCGCTTGAGCTGGCATCATGGGAAGACCTCCCAACTATTTAAAAAATATATAAATAAACAAAAAAGATCCACAATAAAAAAAAACATATAGTCTGCAATTGTCACACACGACACAACGGATGAATGGAAGTTCACAAGCTTTCTAGGGTTATATTCAATGATAAGAATGAGAAGGGTATTTTTGTCTTTTTCAAGATCTAAAAAACCAAAGGAAAAAAAAAAAAAACATGTTACCTGTGCTGCACCAAAAGGAAACATGTTCTGGAACATTCCAGGCATTGATTGAGGAGCATCTGTCACTTGTCCTGCATATAAAAAAAAAAAAAAAAAAAGGATTCAGTAAAAAAAGTATAGATAAGAGAGTGGTGTTGCATCTTGATTTTCAAGGCTTATTTACATATGATATAGAATGATACTGTATCAATTGTATAAGGAGAAAAAAAAGAATGAGATGTGATATGATAGACCTAGTCCTTACCTAGATGTATAATATATGGTTGATTGATTGATTGATTGATTGAGTAATAAATATGATAAGAAATAAAATTCCTTTCACTGCAGATGCTGGGAAACAATTTGCAAGCCTACCAAATAACAAGCTGTCTGAAGGCGAAGAAGAACAAGATCCAGCTGATTCCAAAAGTGGGACATCAACATTTGCCTTCTTACCCAATTCATACACAAAAACACAAACAAAACCACACACAACAGCCAACAACACAACAAAACAATTGTCCTCAGTTTTCGGTATTAAATAAACAAATCAATAATCAATAACTATAACCCATCTAATCTAACAACACATCATAATTCATTCTTTATTTATTTACCACAAATATCTAAAATACAAGACCTACAACAACAATAATGAATATTGAATATTGAATAGTGTATGTAGGATGAAGGTACTAACCAACTGCTCCAGGCATAGTTGCAGCAGAAGGTGGTGCCATGTCAAAACCACTTGTTCTCTTGCTGAAAACAAATTTTGTTTGAGGTGTTTGACCATGAATGTGTAGCATCAAAGGAACAAAAACTACATCTTTCTATGCAAAAATAACATGTCTTTTTGATCGTTATTATATATAAGGGAGATAACAGAAGTACACATAAAGATGAACTTTGACTTTGGATGAAGGGTGTAACAAATATGCTAGCTTTTTACATGACTTGGTTCTAGAATCTTGATATATTGATTATTTTAACAAATAAAAAAAAGTGGAAAGACCTTTTTGAGCGAGATCTAGATGATTCACGGGATCGATCGGGTGATGCAGAACGTGATCTGTGTCTGTGATGCCTCTCTCTTTCTCGATCATAATCATTTCTCCTGCATACGTTAATGAACTGAACATCTAAGGCCAAAGAGGAGGGGGGGTATACAGGCATAAAAGCATAAAGTATGTATACATGCAATAAAGCATACAACATAAAAGCTCAGTATCCTGACTCTAAGGTTATGTTTGGCGTACTAGCTGATAAAAAACTATGTTTGGTAAAAACTGGTTGATAAGCTAGTTGGAAGATATAAAATGACATAAAAGGGCATTTAGAAAACTATGATTTTTATAATTATTTAAGGATATATTTTGGAAAATTTTAAAAATAAACTCTTGAAACACTAGTCTAAGTAGCTTTTTAAAAAGCTAGCTTATAAGCTACGTTTTGGTTTGCCAAACATGACAGTTTAAAAAAGCTCGAAAAATAAGCTAGCTTATTAGCTAGTTGTGGTGCACCAAACACAGCCTAAGCCTCCACGCCCTCGTATCTGAGTAGTTTTATGAGTTTCTTTAAAAGGTATATAAAGTAGCAAATAAGTAGGCATATCTTTTTCTCTTAGCATCAGGTGCATCTAGATAACAAACTCAAATCAAAACAAAGAAAGAAAAAATGGGCAAAAAAGATTCCAAAATTGACCTGCTATAGTCACGATTCCTTGAACGCCCATCATCTTCATTTCTATCCCTTCCTCTCTCATCTCTGCTACTTCTTTCTGGATAATCTCTGTGTCTTCTGTCTCTACTTCCCCTATCCCTATCTCTTTCACGCTCTCTAGTCTTTGATCTCTCACTATCTTCACGCCCTTTGTGCTACAACAATCCAACATGAAATTAAGGATATAACAGTACCACTAAATATAAAATCTCACAAAGAGAGACATGAGGTATAGCCATTTCCGAGGTTTCTATGACCCATAACTTAATTTTTCATGGAATTTAATCCATTATTGACAGCCTTGATTCCATATTGGAATGGTTTTCTTGTACATTATTGGGTTTAAAGTGAAACCTATAGTTGAGAAACATGCTGAGATTGATCTCTATATTATTCTTACAGGAACCCCTTTTGTGTATATACGCATGTTACACACAATTATCTGGTGTTCCTCACTGTATAATATTGCTTTTTGTATAAAGTTCCCCACTTTATGGTCGAATTTATTGGGAGTTTACCTTTGCTCGTTTCACTTACATATTCTTACATAATAAAGTTAATTTTACATTAGAAAGTGATGGCATATAAACGGAGCTGTTACAATTTAACACCAAAAGTTTTCTAGTTTGTGGTATCTGTTATAAGATCTAACAAAAATTTCCTTTTTTGCCCCAGAAAATTGTTTGAAACATATACTCATTCCTTGCCATGAAGCTTGAGGTGTTTGATGATTGATAGCACGTAGTTTGATAAAACAAACACATTTTCAATGGTGAAATGAATAAAATGGCCTCTAGTTATGAAAGATAAAGTCATCTTGTGCACAAACATCAAAAGTATCAAGAATTCTACATTATGGAAATGAGAAAATAAGTAACTAAAGCTTGAAATATAGGAAGCAAGGGTGCCTCCTCACATTGTTGAACCCCTTTATCTATGCTTCAGGTTCATATGTGTGGAAGGATGCACTTTGTTAACCTAAACTGATATGGGCACATTAAGTGAAATGTAAAAACATGATAAGGCATTTGTTAAAAAGATGCTCACTGTTTTATGTAATTAATCCACAAACTAAGAGGATAAACACACCATCATTTCCTATTCATATGGGTCATTGAATTGATAATGCGGCAAGCAACTTCATGAGACTGAGAAAGTATCAACTTTGAAATTTAAACAACCCATTTTGACATAGAACTCCAATTTGAAATTTTTTATTTACAAGTTACTAAAAATTATATACAAACAACTAAACAAGTGAAATCTGTAGAAAAATATAAATCCTGAAAACTTTATGTACATCAAAAGTGCAAGTACAAATGCATGTGTAACATCAGTGCGATTCTGCTACAGATACATACACAGGTTACATCAACTAACCAAAATTAAGCTTAAGTCTTAACTACGACTGAAGTCATAAAATTCCATTGGATGATGCTGAACAATTATAACCCGTAATCAAATATTAGACGTAAAAGAAAAACAATATCATCAAGAGGTACCTTCTGAATTTGTGAATCCCGATCTTCAAACACATCATAAGGTGAAGAACCTCCACCTCCATCCCCATCGGCGTGTCTATTTTCGTGTCGCGAAGACATTGTAGCTCGAATTCAAAGCTCTAACTGCTCTAATTTTTTATCAACTGTCGGGAGGTTCGGTTTGGTTTTGTGCCCTAGATCAGAAAACGCTAGTAATGAGTCACATGACATGGAGGTCTTTTTCCTAAATCTCTGTTCTGAATAGTCATGGGCTTCAAACTATCGGGCCAATATTATTTTCTCATTAAAGCCCAATTAAGAGGTGGGCGGTAAACCGGTGTGGCCATATGGTTATGGGAAAAACCGGTTTGAAAAAAAGATCCAATCTAGACATATATGATTTGCCGGTTTGATATAGATATCCGGTTTTACAAAACCGGATAAAATGTTAGGGTTGAGCATGGGCCGGGTTTGATCGGTTTTAGGTTAAAACCGAACCAAACACATAAATTTCAGTTTTTGGGTTTAAGCACCTATTCAGTTCGGTTTTAAGTGGGTTTCGGTTTCTAGATTTGTGGGTCGATTTCATCGGTTTTGGGTTCAACCCATGGGTTTTGGGTTGTAACCATTTTTTAACAAATCTTTATGACTTAGAAAATAAAACAAAATTAACAACCTAAATAAAAATAAATAAATAAATAAAAACAATTACAACACCAATACAACATCAAAAGTATGTTGTTAAAAGTTTACAACAACCAAGTTTAACAAACAGTAAACTTTAAATGGTATATATATTTTCTATTTTATTAAAATATATAAGGTTGATCGGTTTTAAAGCGGGTTCAACCCAATGGGTTGGGTCGATTCCTATGGGTCAATTTTAAGTATTAAAACCGAACCCAGAACCCATTTTTCAATTTTTAAAAATTTAAACCCAAACCCAACGATTTGGGTTCGGTTTTGTTGGTTTTAGTCCGGTTTCTGTTTTTCGGTTTCGACTTTGCTTACCCCTATAAAATGCGGTTAATTTTCATAGTTGAAAAATGCAATTTAAATTTATTTTTTAATAGTTTTATAGTTGTTTCTGACCATTATTTTGCCAAGATGAGTTTTATTTGTCTCTCTCTAATCTATATATATACATTTATAATCATGTCTTCAATTGTGAAGTATTTGATATTATATTTTATATTTCATAATCTTGATTTTTCGACTTTTTGTATTTCAGGAAATGACATCTGATCATTGGTCATTCATACTCTTTAGTTGGTGAAGGAGCTTCGAAAACCAACATAAACAAAGTTAAAGCAGTGCCTTACAAAATGAAACTCTAATCTGGCAACATTATGACTTGTGTAATATGTCAAGATGTCCCGAGAAATAACATCAACACAACCTCAATCCCATAAAAATATGTTAAGGAAGATGTAAGAAGTACGCAGCGGATGTGATATTGTCATATTTATACATATATTTAGGCATTATTTTAATACATTTAAGCTATATTTTGGTTAATTACAAAGATATTTTGTACTTATTGAGTTAAATTCTATTTTGCAATCAAAAAAGACATTCCGGAAGAAAATTGACTTTTGGGGAGATTTCAAAGGTTTTTTAGATGACTTTTGGGACAGAAAAGCTGCAAAAATCAAACTTTGGAAAGAGAAGAAGATTAAAGATTAAGAGTTTTGAAGATTATTGCAAGAATTCACACAACACATTCGGTTTGCATTAGATTGATCATGTCTAATTTAAGTTCTTATGATTTTATGTGTTTATTTTCTATAATGATGAGCTAAATCATTAGGCTTTCGTTTAGTTTAGGCATTCTGCTAGCAATCTTTTTAACTCCTCCAAATTTCTTTCTGGATGAAATTTCTCCTCTTTTATCTCTAGCTCCTGTATCTCAGCTTGTTCTTCATCTAGCAAGACGTAGTCTAACCGTCTTCCAAAGTTCTTCAAATCTTCGTTTGAGTTATAACCATCATTTTCTCGTTCTAATTCCTGTCCCACTTCCTCAAGAAAAGCGTCAAAAGTATCGAGATTTGGAAAATATATAAAAAACGAACTAAAAACAAAACAAATAAAACTAGAAACCACTAAAATCACGTTGTGATAACAGTAAAATCAGAAAAATTAATTTTTGCAGAAAATTAACTTTTTGTGGTTTTTACCTCACAAAAAGGATCGATTAACCTGAAACAATTAAATTAAAAACTAAAATAGTCGTTCCTCGACAACGACGCTAAAACTTGATGCGGACGAAATGCTACACCTAATTTTACCTCCTATCCTACTAGCTATTCGACCCAAGGCAGTGTACCCTTTCGCAAATAGTATAGCACAAATAGTCAGGTATCGATCACAATGAACGAATTAGCTAAATAATTTATCTACTATGATTAATCTAAGAAAAACAAAAGTAAATTGGTTGTTATCTGATTTTGCTAGTTGAGACAAACTAAACACTCGACTATTTAAATTCAATCAATTATTAAAAACATTTCTGCTTAGTACGAATCCACTTTTCCTCAATGGTTAGTTATTAAATATGAATAATTTAAGTTGGTTACCAGTTATTAAACTATTAGCAATTCGAGTCCAAATATACTAATGTTGAATCAATTCATGTAGAGCTATGCATGATCACACATAATTTAACACATAATCAATTATTATGTATGATTGGAGCTATGTAAGATTGATTAGACAAACACAATATTATAGTCACAATATATGTTCTTTAGCACAAACAAAACTAATACTTTAATCACTTAACTAAGAATAGTTGGATCCTAGCTCTAGCAATTCAATGTTCACTAAATTACTAGGGGTGTGTTCGGCAAAAACTAGCTGGTAGCGGGTAGCTTGTAGCTTGTAGCGTTTTGTTAAACGCTACATGAAGTAGCTTTTGGATTTGGAGCGTTTTGTTTAAACTAAACACTATAATCTTGTAGTGTCAAACAAGGCTTTCTATTCAAAATGGAGCATTTTATCAAACGCTAGAAGCTAGAAACTCTCAAACGCTCCTAAACGCTCAGTGTCGAACACGTCCTAGGTGTCAAGTTCATGCAATTTAATATTCACTAAGCTACACAGAACATGAGTTTAAGCAATCTAAGTATTAAATTCTAACATGCTAAGTATTAAACATCAAACACAAGCATTCGACCAACAAGAAGAATCCATAGTCATAAATATAAACCATGAGTTCAAGCTTCATCTAGCTAAATAGAAGTAGCTAAATTTATCTACTCATAATAACAATCAAACACACAATTCTCATAAGTAAAAACATATTAATGTACCAAACTAAAAATAAGGTTATCATCTACTTCTCCTTCCTTGGATGATATTACTAGGTTTCTGATTTCGTTTCTTCTAAAACGACTTTTGGAATTTATATTCTCTCCAGCCAACCTCTAAAATCCGTAATCATCAAGAGTATTTATAGTTTTCGAATTTACCCTCCTCACGTCATGAGAAAAGGCCTCTCACGTCGTGAGTTCAGTATTAATCCGTATCGGACACATGTTCTTGCTTCCAGATGCTTATCTTCTAGAACCTTAATGCTCATGTCATGAGGCATGATTCCTCACGTCGTGAAGTCATCTTTTTGTTGAATTCTTCATATTTTAAGCTTTTGACCTCCAAAGTTCCGATCCTTGTCGCTTTTGGTCCTTATTCTTCAAGATGACTTCTTTTGGCTGCAAAATATAATTTAATCTTATAAGTACCACTTATCTATGTAAATAACCAATATATATATATATATATATATATATATATATATATATATATATATATATATATATATTCAAATATTGCCTAACAATATGTATAAATATGACAATATCAATAGATAAAAATAATTGTTCTTGTGATGATGAAACATATAATATTCAATCACAGTTTCAGGATAATTTACAAATAAACGTCTTAGATAAAATTATTTGATCTAATTTAAAAAATATAAATGATTTTGAATTAAGATCACAAATAATTGATCAAATAATAAATAATTAAAGAAATACTCGGGTTAATCAACTAATTTATTTGATAAAAGAAATCGATCAAAGATTAAAAATGAAAAATAATATTTTATTAAATACTACAATCATGGATTACACCCAATAAATCAATAATTTAAAGAGAGAAATTACTTTTCCAAAAAAATAATCATAATAAGTTAGAACACAGAGTCATCACTCTTGAAAATGAATCTAATAATACTAATACGTCAACTTCCACTCAAGAGACTAATGAATTCTTATAAGCAATAGAACTTGTCACATCTCAAAAATGGTATTTTAAAATAAAATTAATAATTGGAGAATATCATAAAACAATTATTGCTCTAGTTGATAGTGGAGCAGATATAAATTGCATACAAGAAGACTTAATTCCTATTATATATTTTGAAAAAAGTACGGCGGAGCTAGAATTTTGTTTTGAGGTAGGTCAAATAATATATAAAATATGAACGAGTGACAAAATTCTTCAAACGACAATAAAATGTAAATATATATGCATTCTTAACTAAACTGTTTATTTTAAGTTGCATATAATGTTGTCTTACATCATTAAAATAATCTAATATGAAGTCTTATTGAAATATACAATAATGTATTCTCTTCTACTAATTTCACGTTTTGAATGGAATATACCATACCACAACCCTAATTCCATTTATTTAATATATATATATATATATATATATATATATATATATATATATATATATATATATATATATATCTTTATACCATAATAAGCATTTAGCCTCAAATGCTGAATTTTAAGAGGTACAACCCCTTAAAACATTATGTACAACAAGTTTATGCAATACTTTATCTAATACGGATCTACAGGGAGAATCATTGAACAATTTACAATTCTTTGTTGGTTCTTCTCTTATCCCCTATCTTTGTGCCTATATTACATATAATTAAGGAAATATTGGTTAAAATTGACTCAGTATTCCCTCATTTTTCGCAGATTGAATTGGTCTACCTGTAAACTCTATATATTATCTCTTATCTCAGTTAATTAATAGGCATTTCTTGTGGAAGAACCCTTCTCCATGTCTTCTCTCCTTAAAATCTGATAAGAACCCTAAACCATATCCCTCCGTTTCAATTTATGGTT
This sequence comes from Lactuca saligna, assembly GCF_052625555.1. Lineage (NCBI taxonomy): Eukaryota > Viridiplantae > Streptophyta > Magnoliopsida > Asterales > Asteraceae > Lactuca > Lactuca saligna. Next base: position 173,281,620 of record NC_136417.1, on the reverse strand, counting down.
TTTGTATCCACATTTGCCTCCTCCACCAGTATCTCCTGCAATCCTTACCATGAACTGGTGTTCCCTTCTCCTCTCTACGCTACCACCACCAAACCATCGCCCATCTAAAAACCCTAGAGACCATCGTCTCCAACACCACCTAACCCTTTTTGAAACCCCTAGACACGACATTTACCATTGTCTCCTCTAACATCTCCCACCTTCGTCTCCTCTAACCAGGCATGTTCGTGATTAAAGGTTCGATTTTTTGTTTTTTTTTCCTATTTTTACATCAAATTCGAAATGGGCATTCTATTTTTGTTTATGTTATTCATTAGAATGTTGAAGGAAGTTTAACAATCGTATCAAACAATGGCAATTGAAGCGATGTCAATGGACTAAAACATTGGATCTGTTAAAGCCCTATAGGTTCAGTCAATTTGATTTCTCTTCTTCCTTACCTCTTTATTGTTAGCCACCTCATCTCCACCTACAAACCCACCACTCTTTATAGCTCTTTGATTTCCAAGGTGAAGATAAGAAAGCGGTTGCTTATGAATTCTTCATCCTCACCATCTCTTCCATATACTACCATCACCATTTTCACCCAAATTTATCACCCTAAATACCTGACGCAACACCTGCACCACCATTACAACATCTTTTCACTTCACCAACCATCATCGCTTTCCACATCGTTGCTGACCACCACCTGCTTTATCTCCATCAACCACCAATATCTCCATCTCTAGACAAACGTTGGATACAACTTTTACATGCTCCATCCGAACCCATGCACCACTAAAACCACATGCTTCCGGTAAACAAATGACAAATACACACCTCCATTGGTAGCTCTCTATCTCGATTTATGATTTTTTATGTTTCACATAATGTTTTTCTTTACATTTTTTTTTATAGATTTATGCTTATTTGATATGAAATTCTGATGATTTGCTTATAGGGTTTTGGTTTGATTTTTTGGGTTTACTTGAAGAAGACAACTTCAGTTGATCTTAAAGCAAAAGAGAAGCTTAAATTTGTTTGTATTCTTAGGTACATTCACCATGTAGAAAAATAGAAGGTTAGTTTGGTCATATTATATACGATTATCTGATATAGTTTTGGAATTTAAATCAAGATTTTTAGTAGTTGTTTTGCCAAAGTTTGATTCTATTTGGAAGGTGTTTTAACTTTTTCCTCTTTTGGAAGATGTGGATAAGATTGCCAAGGGTAAAAAGGTAATTGGATTTAGCTTTTTTGTTTTTATGATGTTTGAATATATTAAACAAAATCCATTAATTTGAGAAAAATATCAATTACCTTTTTGTTGTTTCCTCTTGCAAGAATGTATGCTCAAGTGACAATTTGTCATAAACGTTTTATGTAGAAACATAACTACACTTTCGAAAAATATAAAAATTAGTTAATTAAAATTCTTATTTGTTGTTTGTGAGATAAAATTTATTCTTTTGACCTATAAATGAGACTAAGAATAGAAATCATTTTGTTCCTATGACACTAGGATGTGTATCAACAACATAAGATTTGGCTTCATCTACATCTAGAAGAGGGAAGACAACGACTCTGCATCTCTGTTTCATTATTTCCTCTAACATGAATATCATTTCTTGATAGAAATGCATAAGTTTGTCTTATATTCTAGCTCTTCTTTCATCTCTTTCCTGTTTTCTATTTCTGAGAAGGTCTGTTGTTGTGTGTGTATGTGTGATGATAATGTATTGGATGATGTAATGTCATCTATTTGTTCTTTTACATTTCTTTCATTCCCTTTAATTTTTTAATCACACTATTTTTGGCTCAATACAAATTCCATTTTATTTTTACAATTTAAAATCTTTTACCCTGGATAACACATAGAAAATGTTACATTAAAAAATGCTTTTATGTTGCGTCTTTTTGGGCATTCCAGTTATTTGATTAATATGTTTGTAGGAGTTCAAGACGAAAAGTAAGTTGCACACGACACATATGGTATGTAAAACCTCAGATTTTCTCTATCTTTTGTTTTGGGATTTGAATGTGATTAAAACTCTTTTTTGTTTGTGATTCTTGCATTTTCAAATGCCTATTATTTTATGTGTGTGTATGGTTCTTTTTGGGTTAAAAGGAAAAAAAATCAAATACCTTTTTTTTTCTTCTTAAATTAGGTTATGTGCACCTAAATCTATCAATATTTATCTGTAGATTTGTAAATATTTACGTTGAAGAATATTCGTGGTGCTTTTGCATATGATTGCACAATATAATCTTATGCTTAACATCACAAAAGAAGCTTCCTTACATGTTCTTAACTCACAAGAGGCAATAGCTAATATTATCGTTTGGTAGATATGATAATGCCCTGTATTTTACTATTAAGAAGTTTATTTGCAAATTAATGTATGAAATTAGTAAAAACTAATAAGCCTCTCGTCTGCATCCACGAGAGTGTGTTGGGATTAATAAAGTTAGTTTATTATTTCTATAACCTATGACCCTCTTTTTTTTCTATAAATATATATAACAAAACTTCATTTTTCATAGACTTTCAGGTTCAGTGAGTGTGTTGGGTCTTCATCGGATAAGAAAGTCGGAGAGTTGCTTCAAACTGCAATGATGGTTGTCGAATACATGTATTTGTTAGTTTTATCAACCAATAGACAAAGTTCTTATGGCACATGATCATGTACTGATTTACTAAACTTTCATGTTTGGAAATAGCTTAGACTTTCTAACTTTACAATTTTCCAATTTAAAACAAAAAAGTATGTATTTTACCAAAATAACTGGTGGAGGATGATGCTCATTCTGATGGTAAATTACTTTGGTAAGGAATTGTAACATAAACCTATATATGTACATCTATAAGACTATGAACAGTTTTTATTGTGAATTCTGGGGTTAATATAAACAACTCGGATACTCACTGGTGGTAATGGCAAACCGAATGGATTTGACTAATATATACGCATCTATAACACACAAAATATCACCGAGGAAAAATATAATAAAAGACATAGTAGGAAACCAGAAAACGACCCGACCCTAACGGAAAAATGGTCAAGAAATCTGGACCATAGATAAAATGCCAGCAAGAACACCACTAGTTAGGAATTTGAGAGGGGAATGGTCTCACCAACAAGACTCCAAAGGAGAATAAAAAGAAAAGAAACTAGGCCCATATAACCTTCCAGTCAGTGCTAGGGGCAAAAAGGTCGTAAAATGAGAAGAAAAACAAGGTGGCTTGGGATGTAGAGGAAAAAAAACTCTAAGCCAACATGAAAAAGGCAATATCCATATATGGCCAAAACTCACACCAGGTAAAGAATAGTCCCAAGGGTAAAATGGCAAATCTTGAAACAAATTGTTGTGTGGGAATTGTACAAAATATTTTGTTTTTGTTTTTGTTTTTTTTTTGTTTTTGTTTTTGTTTTTTGTTTTTTGTTTTTTTTTTTGTAAGTTCTGAGTAATTATCTTTCAAATAAAATAGATAGTTTTCTAATACATTCTAATTTGTTTTGAACGAGTGTTAAACTAAAAAATTCAACTAATGTATTTTTATAAATCGTGAGCTTGAAATCATCATGTGTACTTGGATGTTCAGCAAAGATACGCCTGCCTTTAAATTTGGTTTGCTTGTATATGTTGTCCTTTTTTGAAAGATAGTTTTGATCAAATTTTAAGTTCAAAATGTCGGTTTTCTCAACATGGATGCGAATTGACAGGTTTTTGGAACAAAGCCAAATGTGTGAACTAAAAAGGGGTAATGTTATTTTGGAAATTATCCAATTTTTATTTACAGATACAATATGTAGGAAGTGTCGCAATTTTTAGAAGGGTTAAATGCTAAGAATAACAATGTAGTTTCATTGATTTATTTATTAGAACATTGTATGTTTTTTATAAATATTTTAAAATTAAAAAATTGTCAGAAATAAATTAGAACGGTGGATTTTTGTTAATGGATGTTTATTTAAATATTCACTATTATAAGCTTTGAAAGTGAAAGGGAAAATGGAAATTGGTACTAATTTTTGTTTGTTTACACTATGTTTTTCCTGTTCTGGTTTCTCTGAATCTATGGATCTTAACTCTATTTTTTGCAAGAAGTCATACAAAATTGAGTGATTGACAACTTTGGTAATTTTTACGAGTGATAGACAACTTTGGTAGTTTTTACTAGAAGATAAGTAGATCTATAATTTGGTGTATTTGTATCATATTGAATTATTAAATAAAAACCATTATTTTTTGTTTCTTATAATTGGACTGCTATTTAAAGTAAACAATTATAGTATTATGTTGTGGATGAGTCTGAATTGAATGGATTGAGTCATATATAGTTATTGTTAGTGAACATTGAATATATACCAACTGGGTTGAGTGTGAGAGTTTTAAGATTTTCTTTATCGAGTTTTTAACTACCACTAATTTCTAAAAAAATTATTCGCACCCGTCGTTTGGCGCGGGTAAACGGCTAGTGTGTGTGTGTGTGTATATATATATATATATATATATATATATATATATATATATATATATATATATATATATAACCTTAAATTTGCATGGGTGGGCCAAGTCATACTCTTGCCCTATACTGGCTACGTCCCTGCCCATGTTATTTGTACCGCCGGTGAGGAAAAACTAGATATCAATTATAAATTATCTAATGCAAAGATTTGTAATAATAAAGTTTATATTCCACTAAGTTTTACAATAATTAAGAATATTTCCTACAATGAAATTATTTTGGAAACTCCCTTATTTACAAAAAATATTACCATTCAGAGTTAATGAGAAAGACATCCCAGGAAATTTTCAAAATTCTGAAGTATTTTTTGAATTTATTACAAAACCTTTTACTCGTTGGATAGATCTTATAGATTTAAAAACAAATCAAATAATTTTTTTAAAAGAAGAGATTTTAATAATAAACATAGATGAACAATTACAAAATCCAAAATTACATGGAAAAATTAATATTTTAAAAAATAAGTTTATTATAAATACATGTTCCGATCACCCTAATGCTTTTTGGAAAAGAAACATATAATTCATCTTCCATATGAAGATGAATTTAATGAAAAAGATATTCCAACCTCGACCCATCCTTGTCAGATGAATCATATATATATATATATATATATATATATATATACACACACACACACGCACACACATACACACACATGCTCTGACGGTTTGAATGCTCTATTTTCAGTATGGTGACCCTTCGAGGAAGACCCGGTAGTTGTTCTGGTGTTGATGAGGGTTCAGGATTGGATTCTGGAGTCGGGCAGCTGGGTGATTAGATGCGGGAGTTAATTTCTTCCGAGATTACCCGTAGCATACTCGAGCAGACTCCTATGATATTTGGTACGATCAAGGAGGGTATCATGGAGGTTTTATAGGAGTGTTTGGGATAATTCCGTTATGAGATGGTAGCGATGATGGGAGCTCTCACTTTGATTTTCCGTGAGTTTTGGGCATGTGGAGCCCCAGAGTTCTTCGGGAAAAAGGACCTGACCGCGAGCAGACAGTGGTTAGCGGATGTCGCTAATGCCTTTTGCACTAGTTGTTATCCTGATGGGGAAATGTCAGACTTGCGACATGTCTTCTGAAAGATAGAGCCCAAGACTTTTAACGTCACAAAAATTACAACAATTTTAAACTTTTTAAAACAATCCATAATCATAAAAATGTTTACAAATCATTGTTTCCAAACTGTTTCGCAATATTGGAGTATCCCAAAATCATAAGGCCATGAAATAGGAGGATGTGTATGGACACGCCTTCACCTTTCCGCGATCATCAGAAGTACCTCAAACAATAAACTAAAACCGTAAGTCAATTCTTAGTGAGTTCCCCCAAAGTACTACCCCATAAATACACATATAACAAATAACAACATGCATAAATGAGCTTGCGGCCTGATTGGACCGCCTCATAGGGCCTAATACCTATCTGGATCACTCCCGAGCCTTTGACATGACTGGATCGCCTCGCAGGGCCTACAGCCTATCCGGACCACTCGCTAGGCCTTCGGCCTAACTGGACTGCCTCGTAGGGCCTACAGTCTATTTGGAGCGCCTCGAGTATCTTGGCCTTCAACACAAAGTAGGACTGCCTCAACCGAACCAGCCATAACATTTCGACATATACATAACATATAAACTATAACAAATCAACAGACAACAGGCAGATTTACAAATCATTACCACATGCTAACATTTTATATACCAGGATACCGATCTAACATATCTCTAGAATATAATCACATACTATCATATAACAAGATATCCAATCCAATAGGCTAGCCTTAGTGATTTCAACCCATAAGTATAGTGAGGAAGACTCACCTCTCAATCTGAACAATAACTGATGAGGTCCCAACTTTGAATCTCAGCTCTAACCGTCACCTATCCATCCAAATGACTAATTCTCAAAAACATTAATCCAAAATACCCATATGTTCAACTCGGATCCCAAGTGAGGGAGAGTTAGTGGTTCAGGGGGAGAGTGCTCAGTGTGGGCCCATTTTATGTTCATCAGCTAGGGCCAGAGGTTATCTTCACCATGGTTGTTCCAGATATGTTGCCTATGTTATGGATACATGGGAGAATGGTAAGGCGACTGTGGATGACATGCTGGTTGTCCGGGACTACCCGGATGTGTTCCTGTGTTGCCTGGGGAGAGGCAGGTGGGGTTTTGGATTGACTTGGTTCCAGGTGCGGCTCTAATAGACAAAGCACCGTATCGGTTACCTCTTCCAGAGATGCAAGAGTTGTCTACATAGTTCACCATAGGGAGCACCGATTTTGTTTGTGAAGAAGAAGGATAGGTCGCATCGGATGTGTATTGACTACCGGGAGCTGAATAAACAAACGATGAAGAACTGTTATCCACTCCCAAGGATTGATGATTTGTTTGAACAGCTTCAGCATGCATCTTGGTTTTAGAAGATTAATCTACGTTCGAGATATCATCAGATCAGGGTTAGAGAGGAGGATGTGCAAAAGACGACCTCTTCAGACTCGTTATGGTCTTTACAAGTTCGTTGTGATTCCCTTTAGGGCTCACCAATGCCCCAACTGCATTCGTGGACCTAATGAACCATGTATCCAATCTGATGCTGGATCATTTTGTGATTGTATTCACTAATGACATAATGGTCTATTTCAAGACCCATAAGTTGCATAAGGAGCACTTGAGGGATGTATTGGAGACTCTAGGGAGAGGGATATATATATATATATATATATATATATATATATATATATATATATATATAGAGAGAGAGAGAGAGAGCGAGAGATACTTTATGCGAAGTTCTCCAAATGTGAGTTATGGTTGTACGAGGTGTAGTTTCTGGGGCACCTTGTCAACCAGAATGGTATTATGGTTGATCTGGCCAAGGTCGAGGATGTGATGAGGTGGGAGGTTCCGAGGTCTTCATGTGAGATTTGGAGTTTTCTTGGGTTGGTACCTTACTATCGGAGGTTCGTTTAGCATTTCTCCAAGATAGCAGTTCCACTGACTCGATTGATTAAGAAGATTGTCACTTTTAGATGGGGGCCTGAGCAGCAGACAACTTTTGAAACCCTAAGGCAAAGATTGTGTGAGGCATTGGTTTTGACCTTGTCGGAGGGTGCTGAGGACAAGGAAAAGAATAATGTGGGTATTTTGATATTGTCATATTTATACATATATTTAGGCATTATTTTAATACATTTTAAGCTATATTTTAGCTAATTGCAAAGATATTTGATACTTATTAAGTTAAATTCTATTTTGCAACCAAAAAGGACATTCTGGAAGAAAAAAGACTGAAACTGAAAAAAGTTGGATACTTGGAGGACTAGAGTTGAACTTGGAGCTTAAAAGAAGAGAAGATCATGCAAAAATAAGTCCCACAACGTGGCCTTAAGAATACCACGATGAAGCATCAAGAAAGCTCTCGACTATATGTGTGAAATAGAAGCTCATGACATGAGCCATTGTTATTCACGTCGTGTGAATGAGTCCCAAAAGATTCTATGCGAAAAAGCAAGTTTCCTTGTTGAATACGGATATTACTGAATTCACGTCGTGAGACCCTTATGCTCACGACGTGAGGAGCATTTTATGGAAACTATATATATATATATATATATATATATATATATATATATATATATATATATATATATATATATATATATACTAGTGGTGGACCCACGCGATCCGGCGGCGGCGAATAATTTTTTTCGGCAAATAATTTTCAATCGGCAGTTTTGGTTTATGAGTTCTTTTGGTTTCTGTTCGGTTCGGTTTGGTTCTTCTTTTGGTACCGAACACACGTAACAGATAGTGTATGTTATAGTTGAATGGAATCGGAACTGATTAGTTGTGTCAACCCGAAATTTTCTTTTGGTCAAACCCTAAAAGTCAACCACTGTGACAATCGTCAATCTTGAGTCAAGTCAAGTCATCAAGTCAAGCCGGTCAACTCGATTAAACCTTGTGTATTAGGGTTTGTGTTATGTTCATACTGTATAACTTGCTATATTAATGGGAAAACATCACTTGAGAAAAGTCTTGTGTTAAAAAAAAAAAAAATAATTCCTAAACCCTAGTGCTAATCAATGAACTAGACTGATAAAAACCATGTTGCATACTCATTGGGAGTGTGTGGGATCCTTAACCATGACTTAACGGGGTTCAAGAAACTTGCTTAGCGGAGCCAAACACTCACAAATGCCACACTTGAAATCTCTCTCAAATATCTCTCTGTATGAGAAATCTCTCCAAGAATGTCAAATCTCTCCCAAGTCTCTCCAAGTATGTAAAATCTCTCCCAAATCTCTCTCCAAAGTTTCCGGTAACTTTTTAGAATCATTCGGGTCATTCCGACGCTTAACCGTGTCAAAAACGGCTTAAAACGGGGTAAAAACGAGAAAAATAGACATTAGGAACCGAAACCTCTCGAGAAGAGAGAAGCTTCTTAGGACCCGAAGGTCCTCTTAGGGACTGAGAGCAAGGAGGAGCCGAACACTCCTGAGCCGAACCGAACCCGAAGGTACTGTTCACCACTAACCGAAACCGAACCCTGCTCAAGAGGAACCGAACCGAACCTCGCCCTAGAAGAACCGAACCCGAAGGTACTGTTCACCACTAACCGAAACCGAACCCTGCTCAAGAGGAACCGAACCGAACCTCGCCCTAGAAGAACCGAGCCCAAAGGTACTGTTCACCACTATTCATTCGGCACCTTTCGGTCGGACGCGTCGCCTCTTATCTCCGGACCGAACCCCCTCTCTCGCCTTCACCTCTCGCTTCCTCGCCCCTTTCGCTTCCCTCTGTTCGTTTCGTTTCCGGCTACAACCCCCAGCAAGGACCGAACCTCGGCCTAGGGACCGAGAGGTCTCGCTGGGAATGCCTTTCTTCCCGGTTTTCGCATAGTTTTGCATTTAAGGCCCGTTTTTAATTATTTTAACGCGGGATTGTCACCCAAAATCATATTTTAACATAATAAACCCTAAATATTCTCAATTTAATCATATTTTCATAAAAATCCTTATTTAAATAATAAGAGCAAGTGGGTAAAGTACAAAGAGGTGGAGTGTTGACTTTGCTTTACTTTATGACGCAAGCAACCACTCCCACACCCACTCTATGACCAGCCACACCTCCCCACCTTACCTAGGTCACATCAATGTCCTTTCCACTCAATCATCACTCCTCCCCACGTTTTTGGAGAGCTGAATATTCACCCTCTCTCCTCATTTCTCTCATTTCCTCTCTTTTCACCAAAAAGAGCAAACTCTTTTCTCTCTCAATTTCCCCTCTAGAACTCGAGATTTGAGGGCTGATCTTTGGATTTTCCTCCACATTTGGTAAGAATAATCCATTCTCTTTATGATTATCTCAATTATTTCCACTCGAATCATGGATATCTTAAACAAACTCTCTCATAATTGTGTTAGATCTTCGAATCTTCAAGTGATTCTTCAAGTGTTCTTGGGTTGAACACTTCTCTTCTTCAACACTTACCTACTGAAATCACTTAAGGTGAGTTCATACCCCTACATTTTCATGTTTTCTCAAGTTTTCAGGGGGGGGGGGGATACAAGTTAAAACACTAAGAACATAACTAAAATTTTCTAACAGCCTTCATCAGAAAAGTTCAACTCCATTCACGGACTGTTTTGGGCATCTTAAACACTTTTGTTTTCAAAATTGTACAAGGTGCAAATAGTTCAAGTTTGTAGCTTTAAAATGACTACTTGCACATCTCCATACGATTTTTCTACAATTTATAGTGATTTTTACAAAACTGCCTATCATTTCAAACAACAATCCGGACCAGTCTGTGATTATGGACATTTTCACCCAAGTTGGAGGTCATTAAAAATCGTGATAAAAATTATGAGTAAACTAGACACATTTTTTGAACTCTCAGAATTTACGGATCTAGTTTTTGACTTCGTATGATTTTTCTATGATTTTTCCAAAACAGGGCAGAATTGCTAAAGTTAGCCAACAACATGTAAATATCATAACACTTTGTAATATGCTGAGCAAAGTGTATAATCATAAGTTATAATATTTGAATGTGTTTCCTTGTTAGTTTATCATTATGAACTGAAACTAAGTCATTCATATTAAATATTATTCATTCATTTAGAACACGTATTATGTAACTATAAAAAGTATAGTTGGATAAATTCACAACACTAATACATTTCCATAAAAGAATTCATACATATTATATACATTTTAGATAAACTATAATAGGTATAGTTTATGATACATCACTCAACACACTCGTACAAAAAGGGTACATTCATACAAGAAAGATTTATATCCACACACATTTCACGTAAACTTGTTAACCTATGTTGTGAGACTCTCTCTCTCTCTCTCTCCCCGTACGTCCGAGTGCGGGATATAATTCCTGGTAGTTATAATCAGAATCTCCTTGAGGGAGAACGTGATACTTGTATATAGATCTATATTGGGTTTGACACCCCACACCTTGCTGCTAGCTACAGTGGGACCTGCAGGTCTACGGGTGACAAATGTCATTTCATTTTCGCGACGCCTGAGAAACGTTGTGGCAGGTTCACATAGTCACAGTATGATTATAGCGACTCACCTAGGGAGATAACAATTCATAAAGTTTACGGGGTTTCATAAAAACCTAAGTAGGTTTTAGGTTGATAAAGAAATTTACTTTCCATATCATTTTAAACTCACGACATTTCTACTAAGAAATGATGATTTCTATACATTTTAGTCTTTGGTTATAAGGCTACATTTTCCGGATTTCAAGGAAAATATCGGATTTTTCTGAAACAAACGCGACATTTACATGTGAAAGACTTCTACTAAGTTTATTAATAAAAGCTTATGAACTCACCAACCTTTGTGTTGACACTTTCCAAACAACTTGTATTCTCAGGATAACACTAAACAGGTAAACAAGTGCTTTTGAGGATGGGACGTTAAGGCGTCAAACTTTTCATATTTTGTCAACATATTATAATTGATTTTGAAACATGTAATTCATACAAGTGATGTAACTTTTTCAATTATATATATGTTGGTTGTGTTTGCTTAAATTACTATTGAAATTGTGGTTATGATACTATACATGAAGTCCTCCACCCCCGGACGTTTCCGCCATCCTTGGTTTGGGGGTGTGACAGATTGGTATCAAAGCACGGTTTATAGTGAATTAAGTATGTCAAACCACATAAGATATACAAACTATAAACACATTTGGGACTAAAGGTTTCTGATTCTTAAAATTCTTTAACGAGTTGTACTTTTAGAAAACAAATAATTTCTTGTTTTATAGTATACTTACATGCATTCTATACTAGCATGGTGTCATATCTTAGGAGAACATAAATTGAAAGAGGAGGAGTCGAACATTATTAGTACGCCTTAGCATGTGTAATCAGTTCTGGGAGGGATATGGCCTGATCAACTATATCCGTCCAAGAAGTAACTTACGCACACTAAGGAATAGTCGTAATGAGCGATAAATCTGATAACCTAATTACACTCCATAAAGAACACGCTAAGAACCAAATATAAACATTTAAAAATACTATAGGAGTATTTGTACGTTTCTATAGTGCCAGATTATTATTTTCCGATATGTGCTTCTTAACCCCATTTCTCGTGCAGACGACATGGCAGGATTTCACATACCAGGGGACCCCTATTTTCCCAATCAGGGAAACGCGGGATGGATCGATGATGAGCCTGAAGAGGATCCCGAAGAGGATCCCGAGGAGGATCCCGAAGAGGATCCCAAGGAGGATCCTGAAGAGGATCCCGAGGAGGAGCCTGAGGAGGAAGACGAACAAGAAGAAGAAGAGGAAGACGACCAAGAAGAAGAAGAGGAAGATGACCAAGAAGAAGAGGAAGACGAAGAGGAAGAAGAGGAAGGTGATGAGATAGTCATGTTTGGGAACGAAGCGGAGGAACCACCAGAAGTATTCAACCCTCCCTACATCGCGAGGGTACCCGCGCACCGTTTTGGATACAACGGACCTGACCCCCCTTGGGTAACAACGATCGAAAGATGGAGCCGACAACAACGCCAGCGGTCACCATATGGCTACCAACGAGGTTACTATGATCTCACTCATGGTGGACCGGCTGACAGAGCTCTCCCCGTCATGATACAATGAATAACAAGTATGGATGATCGTGGTAGGACGACGACCGATCAGGTCCGAGAGTTAAGTGCCATCGTACAGTCTACTACTGATCACACCAGAGACCTGGAACGAGACTCCCACCACAGAGACCAACTCATTCAAGACCTTCTCGCAGCTCAAGCAGAAACAAGAGAGTATCGGGAAAGATACATGGCACTCGAAGAGAGAATGGTTGCAGCCGAACGCAGATTGGCGGAACTACAGGGCGCATCGACATCATCGTAGCCTCCGTCAAAGAAGGGTCGCAGTGATTAGAACTCGTTACTATTCTCACGTGTTGGTAGTAAAATTTCATGAGTACGCGTTGGTGCTACTCTTTGTATGTAGGTCGACCCCGCGACTATGTGATTACACTATTCGAAGGGCTTTTGTAATGCCAAAACTATCTTTTGTAACGATGTAATGTAGACCCTTATGAGGTCAAACTTTTCCCTCTAAACGTTATGTACTAAAAGTTATCAATGAAATTTGGCATGTGTTTTATTTATTGAATATTTGGCACTATACATCATAACCTGGTCACACAAACAGTTTACGAATAATAAAGTTTTGATAAAATACAAGAGGGATGAGACCAGTAACACTCGACTCGTTATCACTATTGAAGTCTTACCGACTGGTCATTTTTTTTTATGACAGAACCATGCCACCAAGGAAAAGACCAAGGCCTTCCAACAACACAGTGCCGCCTCCACCACCACCTCCGCAGTTTGATCCTGCAATGTTCCAGGCTGCAGTAACGGCAGTCGTGGCGGCAACAATGTCGCAAATGGGAACCAATGGTTCTGGCGGTTCTGGATCAGGAGCTACCAATTCCATTCATGAGGACAGCACGGGGCGTACAAGGGAGTGCTCTTACAAAGACTTCACGAATGGAAAACCCGACCCTTTCAATGGAAGCGGGGGCGTTATCACACTGGTGCAATGGTTCGAAAGGACCGAGGCAGTTTTTGAAATCTGCGCTTGTCCCGAAGCGAGCAAGGTCAAGTATGCGGCATTCACTTTCACTGGAAAAGCACTTACTTGGTAGAATGGCCGAGTTAAATCACTTACTCCCGCAATAGCTAACGCAATCAGCTGGGAGGATTTGAAAGCCCTAATGTTAAAGGAATACTGCCCGAGGGGCGAAATACAAAAACTTGAAGAAGAACTTTGGAACCTCAGAATGACAGGCACTGATCTTGAAACTTATACTGCCCGTTTCAACGACCTAGCACTCCTCTGCCCAACAATGGTCACTCCAGAAGAGAAGAAGGTGGAACGATATCTCTGGGGGCTGTCATCCCAGATTCAAGATAGTGTATTGGCCTCGAAACCCACTACCTTTGAGAGTGCCAAGGAATTGGCACAACAACTCATAGATCACAGGGCTAGCCGTGGTACCGTGATAACCACCACTGACCGAACAAAAGGAGGGAACAACAAGAGGAAGTTCTGGGGTAATAAAAAGAAACAACCAATTCAGGACCCCGCCAAAAAGCAACAGATTGTTGCTGTTCGTGCCGCCACTACTGCTGTCGCTCCAGCGCCGCCGAAACAGTATACGGGAACTCTTCCCAAGTGCAACAAGTGTAACTACCACCATAATGGTGCTTGTTGAGAGTTACACTGCAATAACTGTAACAAAAAGGGGCACACCGCACGATTCTGTAGAGCGACTACCCAACCCGCCGCACAAGTCGCTACGACCGCCAACACCGGAGCAAGCCAAACCTGCTATGGATGTGGTGAAACGGGACACTTCAGGAGGAACTGCCCCAAGGCACGAGCCCCTAATGTTGGGGGTGTAGGGAGAGTCCTAACTTTAGGGCAGGCAGAAGCAGTCAAGGATCCCTCTGTGGTTACTGGTACGTTCCTCCTCAATAACTCTTATGCATGCGTACTTTTCGATAGTGGGGCAGAAAGAAGTTTCATAAGTCACCAATTCAAACATATACTTAAGCAAAATTCTCAACCACTAGAATATTCTTACATCGTAGAAATGGAAAATGGAAAGGTTGAGCGCGCTAATGATATTTACATAGGGTGTACTCTCACTCTAGACAACCATTTGTTCAAAATTGACCTTATGCCGGTCACCATAAAAAGCTTCGATATAATCATTGGTATGGATTGGTTAAGCCTTTATCGTGCCGACATTCTATGTTACGAAAGGGTCGTCCGCCTCAATCTGCCGAATGGCAACGTTCTCACCGTTTATGGCAATAAACCTAGTGCGAACCTACAAATCATCTCTTGTGTGAAAACCCAAAAGTACCTCCGAAAGCAATACCATGCTTTCTTAGCCCACATCGTAGACAAGAAACAGGAGGTAAAGGACATCAAAGAAATTCCAGAAGTATGCAACTTCCCTGATGTTTTCCCAGACGATCTGCCTGGTGTACCACTCGCACGACAAGTCGAATTTCGGATCGACTTAATCCCAGGAGCTACCCCCGTCGCCAGGGCTCCATATTTTAGCACCGGCAGAAATGCAAGAACTATCCAGCCAGTTGAATGAACTATTGAGCAAAGGGTTCATCAGGCCGAGCTTCTCGCCCTGGGGAGCACCAGTCTTATTTGCAAAGAAGAAGGATGGGTCTTTTCGCATGTGCATAGACTATCGAGAACTAAACAAACTCACTATCAAGAACCGTTATCCCCTACCCCGAATAGATGACCTCTTCGACCAGCTCCAAGGAGCCAGCTACTTTTCAAAAATCGACCTGAGGTCGGGCTATCATCAACTACGAGTTCGGGAAGAGGATATCCCCAAGACGGCATTCAGAACTCGTTATGGGCACTATGAGTTTGTAGTGATGCCATTCGGGTTAACTAACGCGCCTGCGGTGTTCATGGATTTGATGAATCGAGTGTGTCGACCCTTCTTGGATAAATTCGTCATCGTATTCATCGACGATATCTTGGTCTATTCGAGGAGCGAAGAAGAGCACAGACATCATGTAACGACCCAATTTTTACGTCCGAAAATTTCAATTTTAAGGTATTACTTTAGAAAACATTAATAGATAAAAACATTGTTTGTTCACACCATAACACATCGCAGCCATGTTCTAAAAGTCAAGCCATACATCCCATCAAAATATCAGAGTACAATCCCAGTAAATCTCATAAATGCGGAAACCGAAGAGTGTGTGTATGACGTGCCGCTACCGCGCCGGCTCCTTCCCCTTCGATGCAGAGGTACCTGAAAACAAAACTGTAAACGTAAGCACAAAGCTTAGTGAGTTCCCCCAACGTACCGCATACCATACAAACACATAACATACGTACTGCCAGGCTATTCTGAGGTGCCTGACTACCCGGTACGGCCATTATGGGGTGCCGACCTACCCATACGGCCATTTTGGGGTGCCGTCTTACCCGTGTCAAGCCATTCTGGGGTGCTGACTACCCATGTCAAGCCATTCTGGGGTGCTGACTACCCATGTCAAGCCATTCTGGGGTGCTGACTACCCATCGGTCCTAACAACCGATCCTCGGGGACTATTTCACCCCCCTACTACTACGATCACATATAACATAACAAGCCAGCATGCATACATATCATCACATACTGTCAGACGTATCTGGGGTGTCTGACTACCATTCGGTCCTAACAACCAAACTCTACTACTATCACATACAACATATCATGCTAGCATATAACATGTCAGGTAATAGCAAACTTAGATGATATCACAAAGACAATCATCTATCATACATCTCCTACTGGTGGGTCGGCATTGTGGCCTTAGACCCACCGCTACTGGAAGGTAACTCACCTCAAAGTAGCTGCTGAACTGATCGGGAACTAACTGACTGCTGCTGCTCCGGGAGTCCTCCGGCTGCAATTCCCACAACATACTCAATCAAACACTGCTAACTGTCCTTTAGGTAAAATGACCATTTTACCCCTGGTTTAGCTCTAAGCCAATGCTAGGGTCAACTTTCAGTTGACCCGACTCGCCGAGTGGATCACCACTCGCCGAGTCCCTAGCAAACCAATGTCCTTGGTCCCTGGTTCTACTCGTCGAGTCGGGCTATGACTCGACGAGTTCACCTTCTAACTGTCACTCAACTCCTTCATCCTACTCGCCGAGTTGTATGAACAACTCGTCGAGTTCATCTTCATCCGATGAACACTTTATGCTAAGACTCGCCGAGTGGTATGAACAACTCGCCGAGTCTGTTCTTGATCTATGAAGATTGCCTTGGACTCGCCGAGTCAGGGCATTGACTCGCCGAGTCTTAACATGGGTGAGTTCAGCTCCCAACTCACCGAGTCACCCCCTGTGACTCATGGCTCAACTCGACACATGATGAAGGGACCAAATCGGTGACTCGCGACCAGACTCGCCGAGTCGTCGCCATGCACTCCTTAAATATACCGATTTGCTCGATTCCAGTCCATGCCATTCATAGATCTGGACTTCTAGGACACGAATCACACGTAAAGTTTCCAACTTTACGTGTGGATATTCACCAATATGGATTATAGGGCTCAAAATGTCTCAAAAGGGTAGATCTAGGGCTAACAAGCCTCATGGGGCCAAAAAGCTAACAGATCTGAGCTCCTGGAGCTCAATCTTGCATAGATCCAAAGGCCAAACGCCTTATTACGACATATAATGTACATACAAACTTGGGGAATTGACCAAGAAGGACCCAAATGAAGTTTTAAGCATAGAATCAAGGGGAAAACGGGTTATACCTCAAAGGAAATGTTGAAATGACACAAAGATGGCTGATCTCCTTCTCCTCTTCTTGATCTACTCCTCTTACTCCTCAAAACCTTCAAGGACACACCAAGAACACCTCAAACTCTCAAGGAAACAAGGGAAAACGATGTAGGGGGAGTTCTGGGGGGTGAATGGGGACGAGTTGGGGCGGAATGAGAGTTTAAATAGGGTGCAAACCCTTGAAACTTAGGGTTTCATCCAGCAGCGGTGACTCGCCGAGTCGCCTACTTAAAACGTGTCCTGAGTCTCGTCCCTACTCGGCGAGTCGGACCCTATGACTCGCCGAGTCCAAGGCTAAATTAGGGCAATGCTCAAATAAAATTCACATACCGGAAACCAGGTGCTACAAATCTCCCCTACTTATTTTAGACTTCGTCCTCGAAGTCTGCTGCTTGGTCCTGAAACAGCTCGGGGTAGTGCTCCATCATATCGTCTACCGGCTCCCAAGTCCACTCTGAACCCTTGCGGTGCTGCCATTGCACCTTCACTAGCTCCACTCTCTTGTTCCTTAAATCCTTCGACTTCCTGTCGAGGATTGCAACTGGGCGCTCAATGTAGTTCAGGCTGTCATCAACCTGAATATCCTCCAAAGGTACTACTGCAGAATCATCCACTAGGCACTTCCGCAACTGCGAAACCTGGAAAGTGCTGTGGATCTGGCTAAGCTCGGCTGGCAGATCCAGCCTATATGCTACCTTGCCCACCCGGGCTAAGACCCTGAACGGTCCGATGAATCGCGGGCCCAACTTGCCCTGCTTCCTGAATCGGATGACGCCTTTCCACGGCGACACCTTCAGGAGGACCATATCCCCGACCTGGAACTCTAAATCGGATCGACGCTTGTCGGCATAACTTTTCTGCCGACTCTGAGCAGTCTGAAGCCTGCTCCGGACCTGCTGGATCCTCTCAGTCGTCTTGAGCACCACTTCGGTGCTTCCCATAACTCTCTGGCCAACCTCACCCCAGCATATCGGGGTCCTACACCTCCGTCCGTACAACATCTCGAAGGGAGGGCGGTCGATACTCGCGTGATAGTTGTTGTTGTAGGAGAACTCAGCCAAAGGAAGATAGGTATCCCAGCTACCACCGAAATCCAGAACACACGCCCGCAACATGTCCTCCAAAGTCTGGATGGTCCGCTCACTCTGACCATCTGTCTGCGGGTGGAAGGCGGTGCTGAAATGCAGACGAGTGCCCAACTCGTCATGAAATTTCTTCCAGAATCTGGAAGTAAAACGCACATCCCTGTCCGAGATTACCGATACTGGCACCCCGTGCCGAGCCACAATCTCCCTGATATAGATGTCGGCCAATTTTTCGGCCGATATGCTCTCCTGAATCGGAATAAAGTGAGCACTCTTGGTCAATCTATCCACGATGACCCAAATCGAATCCACTCCACGTGCGGTCCTGGGAAGCTTTGTGATAAAATCCATCGTGATATCTTCCCATTTCCACAGTGGAATATCCAACGGCTGCATCTTGCCATGCGGCCTCTGATGTTCGGCCTTGACCTTCCTGCAGGTCAAGCACCGCTCGACGTACCATGCCACATCCCGCTTCATGCAAGGCCACCAATAATCCGGACGAAGATCCCTATACATCTTCGTCGCCCCGGGATGAATAGAAAATCGGGACTTGTGCGCCTCCTCCATCAAAATCTGACGCACACCACCGAGATACGGCACCCACACCCTACGGTGCAATGTCAAAAGTCCTCTGCCATCATAATCAAAGGAGGAAACCTGACCCACTACACGCTCGCTCTTCCAATGTTCCTCCTTGATAGCCTCCTGTTGAGCCTCCCGAATCTGCTCCAACAGGGGAGTCACCACAGTCATCCTCAAACAGGCGTCCCTGATCGGCGCCGTCTTGCGGCTAAGCGCATCGGCCACCACATTGGCCTTCCCCGGGTGGTAAAGGATCTCGCAATCATAATCCTTCACCACATCCAACCACCGACGCTGCCTCATGTTCAGATTCGGCTGGTCCATGAGGTACCTCAAGCTCTTGTGGTCCGTGTAGATGGTACACCGAACCCCATAGAGGTAATGTCGCCAAATCTTGAGGGCAAATACCACCGCCCCCAACTCCAAATTGTGCGTCGGGTAGTTCGCCTCGTGAGGCTTGAGCTGCCTTGAAGCGTAAGCAATGACATGCCCCCTTTGCATCAGCACTGCGCCCAACCCAGAAATGGACGCATCACAATAAACCACGAAATCCTCTACGCCCTCCGGCAGGGCTAAGATCGGCGCCTCACACAATCTCTGTCTCAGCGTCTCAAATGCAGCCTGTTGCTCGGGTCCCCACCGAAAGACCACGACTTTCTTCGTCAGCCGCGTCAGGGGCACGACTATTTTGGAGAAATCCTGGATAAATCTCCGATAGTAGCCTGCCAATCCTAGGAAGCTCCGAATCTCAGATGGAGACTTCGGAACCTCCCATCTCATCACGGCCTCGACCTTGGCCGGATCGACCAGAATCCCGTTCTGGTTGACGAGGTGTCCCAGAAATTGCACCTCGCGCAACCAAAACTCACACTTGGAGAACTTGGCATACAAGCTCTCCCTCCTCAGGGTCTCTAACACCTCTCTCAAATGCTCCTCATGTTCCTCCCGGGTCTTGGAATAAACCAAGATATCATCGATAAAGGCTATCACAGACCTGTCCAGCATCGGTCTGCATACACGGTTCATGAGGTCCATGAACGCGGCAGGAGCATTGGTGAGCCCAAACGGCATCACCACGAACTCGTAATGGCCATAGCGCATCCGAAACGCGATCTTCTGCATATCCTCCTCCCTGACCCTCATCTGTGATAACCCGAACGCAAATCAATCTTGGAGAACCAAGATGCGCCCTGAAGCTGGTCAAAGAGGTCATCAATCCTCGGAAGCGGGTAACGGTTCTTCACCGTTACCTTGTTCAGCTCCCGATAATCTATACACATCCGATGCGACCCATCCTTCTTCTTCACAAACAGAATCGGGGCTCCCCAGGGCGAACTGCTCGGCCGAATAAATCCCTTGTCCAGCAGCTCCTGCAGCTGCATAGACAACTCCTGCATCTCGGGAGGAGCCAACCGATATGGTGCTTTGGCTATCGGAGCCGCACCGGGAATGAGGTCAATCCTGAACTCCACCTGTCGCTCCGGAGGTATCCCAGGTAGTTCCTCCGGGAAAACATCAGCAAAATCTCGAACTACCGGGACCTCGCTCACGGTCGCCTTACCCGCCTCCCGGGTGTCCATCACATACGCGACATAACCCGCGCATCCCTGCTGAAGGTAGCGCCTAGCCCTCGCTGCTGAACATACAGTGGGTCCACACTGCGGCCGCTCTCCATGAATCACTAACTCTCCCCCGCTTGGGGTCCTGACTCGCACTAGCTGCTGTGCGCAATCTATCACTGCCCCATTAGGGCTCAACCAATCCATACCAATAATCACCTTGTTCCCACGCAATGGAATGGGAACCAAGTCTACCAGGTAACACTCCTCAAACAGTCGCAGAACACAATCTCGAAACACCATCGATGCTCGCACCGATCGATCGTCAACAATCTCTACCTCTAACGGGCAATCTAACTCGCCTGAAGTCTCATGAAATCTCTTGCTAAGAGCAAGAGAAACGAACGATCGGGATGCACCCGAGTCGAACAATACCTGAACCGGGATGCCGTTCACATGGAACGATCCTAATACACATGTATACACACGGAGCTCATATCAATATCATAACAACGTAAAATAAAAGATAGAAGGAAGGAATCATACCCGTCACCACATCGGGCGCGGCGCGTGCCTCCTCGGCAGTCAACTGAAATGCCCGACTCCTCACCACTGGAGCCTCTGCCTTGCCCTGACGGCCATCCGTGACCCGCAGGGTCGCTGGAGCTGGCGCCTTCACTGGCGCTGAAGCTGTCAACATGGGGCAATTGGCCTTCTTGTGGCCCCTCTGGTTGCAGTGGAAACACAGCAACTCCGATGTCTGAATAACGGTCGCAGGAGCAGTGCAATCCCTGCTGATATGCCCAAACTTGCCGCACTTGTAGCAGCTTGACGATCCCATCCTGCACGCCCCCTCGTGCGGCCTGCCGCACCTCCTGCAGCGGCTCGGTCCCGACTGGCCTTCTGGCCTCCCATCTGATCCCTTGGGCTTCTTCCCAGAAGCCCCTGATGCCTGACCATCCTCAAGTTTCCGTTTCCGGATGTGCTCCAAATCTATCTCTCTCTCTCTAGCCCTGGCAATCATGGAGTCCAGGGTAGGGCAAGCCGAAAAGCTGACATGCTCCCGAATATCAGCTCGTAGCATATCATGGTAACGAGTCCTCCTCATATCCTCGTCGCCTGCATACTGGGGCACCAATAAAGCCCTCTCCCGAAACTTGGCGGTGATCTCCGCCACGGTCTCTGTCGTCTGCCTCATGTCTAGAAACTCCCTGGCCAGCTGCTGAAGCTCGACCGCTGGCGCAAACTCTGCCCTGAACCTAGCCACAAAGTCCGACCAGGTCATTGCCTCGATAGCCGAGGCTCCCAACGAGTCACCCACTGACTCCCACCAATCTCGGGCCCGGTCCCGCAAACACCCTGCTGCGTACCTCACCTTCGACCCCTCGGGGCAGAAGCTGGTCAACTGGGCGGACTCAATATCCGCAATCCACCGCCTGGCGACAATGGGGTCCTTCACCCCATGGAAATCCGGCGCACCACTGCCCCTGAAGTCCTTGAAGGACAGTGTGCGAGATCCTGACTGGCTAGAGGCCAAGTCGCTCCTGAATGCCCGTAGGCGATCCTCCATCAACTCCACGATCCCTTCCTTGATCGACCCAAAGATGATGGGGGTCGACTCAAGGATGCCCCTAGTGATCTCCGACGTGATGAACTCACGTAGCCTCTCCTCAATCGGCTCGGTGCCAGATCCCGAACCTGACCCCTCTCCTGACCCGCCATCTGTCGGTCTCGGTCGAAGTACCACCATTCTGCAAAACATCATAATAATCATTAGTGGTACTGCTACTTTCTGAGGGATCTCAACTACTTACAGGTTCCTTGGTCTCGTCTTGGCCTTCCTCGGCTCGGGTACGGATCCTCTGCTTTCAGTAGTACGGGCCCATACTACCTTCCACATCTATCCGTACCTTCTCCGAGGAATTCCTCGACTCCACCAACTCCCCTCTACTACTGCTACTCTCTGATATTCTCATCCTAGGCTTGCCCTAGGGAAAACTCAAGTTCAACACAACTGGTCCTCAGCTGCTGTAGGTCTCCTCATAATGCCAGTTAGCCACCACCTAAACACCATCACATGTGATGAGGATTAGATAATCCTTCAAGTAAAAGGTCCGTCCCTACAACGGTTGGACTCAAACAAGAGCTGCGCAATAGGGCCAGTTCCAACACTTTGGGATTATTCAACCCTGATTACATGTGGTGTGACGTGTTTACCTAGTGGCTCACTCCCATTACTCAGAATCCCACCAAGCACGAAGCAAGCAGCATTCAGATAAGGAAAAACAGACTCAAGCCAAAACTGTTCTTAGAACAAGAAACGACACTTAACATAGGATGCTAAGCTCATACTATCAGGCATAACCTAAACAGGCTATCCTACTGCTGTCTACTCAATTCTAGCATGCAATATTCGATAAGCTGTAGCAAATAAACAGGCACATAAGGCATCACTCCTAGATCCTTAGCCTATTCTAGCATGCAATATTCATAAAGCTGATAAACATAACATAAACTTGTATGGGTACTATGGGGAATACTTACTTGAGCTCGGCCGGTCGCGCACGTCACACACTTTACTCTTTCTTGTGACTCTTTTCCGGGTTTTAAAAAAACAATTTCTTTTGGAAAAATCTTTCAATCCCTCGATTTGAGTCCAAACACTCCCGAAGGCGTGTCCGAATCCCTCAAACCAAGGCTCTGATACCATTTGTAACACCCCCCTCTGGCACGTATCACAATATTGTCCGCTTTGGGCCACTCGGCACGAGGACTTCCCAGGGGGTCACCCATCCTGGTACTACTCCCGCCCGAGCACGCTTAACTGCAGAGTTCTTATGGGATCTGCTGCCCTCACGGCTTTAAAATGCGTTGTGATAAGGAAGGTATCCACACCCCTTACAAGTAGATGTTTCGTTCTCCTTCCAAGCCGATGTAGGATCAGGTGCAACCCACCTTCACCCCCCATTATAGGGTTTGACGTCCCTGTCGAACACATCGACCCGTGCCCTAGCTCTGATACCAACTTGTAACAACCCAATTTTTACGTCCGAAAATTTCAATTTTAAGGTATTACTTTAGAAAACATTAATAGATAAAAACATTGTTTGTTCACACCATAACACATCGCAGCCATGTTCTAAAAGTCAAGCCATACATCCCATCAAAATATCAGAGTACAATCCCAGTAAATCTCATAAATGCGGAAACCGAAGAGTGTGTGTATGACGTGCCGCTACCGCGCCGGCTCCTTCCCCTTCGATGCAGAGGTACCTGAAAACAAAACTGTAAACGTAAGCACAAAGCTTAGTGAGTTCCCCCAACGTACCGCATACCATACAAACACATAACATACGTACTGCCAGGCTATTCTGGGGTGCCTGACTACCCGGTACGGCCATTCTGGGGTGCCGACCTACCCATACGGCCATTCTGGGGTGCCGTCTTACCCGTGTCAAGCCATTCTGGGGTGCTGACTACCCATGTCAAGCCATTCTGGGGTGCTGACTACCCATCGGTCCTAACAACCGATCCTCGGGGACTATTTCACCCCCTACTACTACGATCACATATAACATAACAAGCCAGCATGCATACATATCATCACATACTGTCAGACGTATCTGGGGTGTCTGACTACCCTTCGGTCCTAACAACCAAACTCTACTACTATCACATACAACATATCATGCTAGCATATAACATGTCAGGTAATAGCAAACTTAGATGATATCACAAAGACAATCATCTATCATACATCTCCTACTGGTGGGTCGGCATTGTGGCCTTAGACCCACCGCTACTGGAAGGTAACTCACCTCAAAGTAGCTGCTGAACTGATCGGGAACTAACTGACTGCTGCTGCTCCGGGAGTCCTCCGGCTGCAATTCCCACAACATACTCAATCAAACACTGCTAACTGTCCTTTAGGTAAAATGACCATTTTACCCCTGGTTTAGCTCTAAGCCAATGCTAGGGTCAACTTTCAGTTGACCCGACTCGCCGAGTGGATCACCACTCGCCGAGTCCCTAGCAAACCAATGTCCTTGGTCCCTGGTTCTACTCGTCGAGTCGGGCTATGACTCGACGAGTTCACCTTCTAACTGTCACTCAACTCCTTCATCCTACTTGCCGAGTTGTATGAACAACTCGTCGAGTTCATCTTCATCCGATGAACACTTTATGCTAAGACTCGCCGAGTGGTATGAACAACTCGCCGAGTCTGTTCTTGATCTATGAAGATTGCCTTGGACTCGCCGAGTCAGGGCATTGACTCGCCGAGTCTTAACATGGGTGAGTTCAGCTCCCAACTCACCGAGTCACCCCCTGTGACTCATGGCTCAACTCGACACATGATGAAGGGACCAAATCGGTGACTCGCGACCAGACTCGCCGAGTCGTCGCCATGCACTCCTTAAATATACCGATTTGCTCGATTCCAGTCCATGCCATTCATAGATCTGGACTTCTAGGACACGAATCACACGTAAAGTTTCCAACTTTACGTGTGGATATTCACCAATATGGATTATAGGGCTCAAAATGTCTCAAAAGGGTAGATCTAGGGCTAACAAGCCTCATGGGGCCAAAAAGCTAACAGATCTGAGCTCCTGGAGCTCAATCTTGCATAGATCCAAAGGCCAAACGCCTTATTACGACATATAATGTACATACAAACTTGGGGAATTGACCAAGAAGGACCCAAATGAAGTTTTAAGCATAGAATCAAGGGGAAAACGGGTTATACCTCAAAGGAAATGTTGAAATGACACAAAGATGGCTGATCTCCTTCTCCTCTTCTTGATCTACTCCTCTTACTCCTCAAAACCTTCAAGGACACACCAAGAACACCTCAAACTCTCAAGGAAACAAGGGAAAACGATGTAGGGGGAGTTCTGGGGGGGTGAATGGGGACGAGTTGGGGCGGAATGAGAGTTTAAATAGGGTGCAAACCCTTGAAACTTAGGGTTTCATCCAGCAGCGGTGACTCGCCGAGTCCAGGATGTGGACTCGCCGAGTCGCCTACTTAAAACGTGTCCTGAGTCTCGTCCCTACTCGGCGAGTTGGACCCTATGACTCGCCGAGTCCAAGGCTAAATTAGGGCAATGCTCAAATAAAATTCACATACCGGAAACCAGGTGCTACACATCACCTACGACTAGTTCTGGAGATTTTAAGAACAGAGAAGCTTTACGCCAAATTCTCAAAGTGTGAATTTTGGCTCCGTGAAGTAGGATTCCTTGGCCACGTAGTAAGCAAAGAAGGAATACATGTGGACCCCTCAAAGATCAAAGCAATCGAAGATTGGTCAACACCTGCAACGCCAACAGAAATCCGACAGTTTTTGGGACTCGCAGGCTACTATCGAAGATTCATACAAAATTTCTCCAAGATCGCTAAGCCTCTCACCACCTTGACTCAGAAAGGTGTGGTGTTCGAATGGGAAGATAAACAAGAAGCCGCCTTCCAGACACTAAAGCAAACCCTATGCAGCGCACCAGTCTTGTCTCTTCCAGAAGGAACCGATGATTTTGTGGTGTATTGCGATGCTTCGAATCAAGGCCTCGGCTGTGTGCTCATGCAAAGGGGAAAAGTTATCGCTTATGCATCAAGGCAATTGAAGACTCATGAAGTTAATTATACAACCCACGACCTTGAACTAGGAGCGGTGGTGTTCGCCCTGAAGATCTGGAGGCACTACCTATACGGCACCAAGTGCACCATCTTCACTGATCACAAAATTCTTCAGCACATTCTCAATCAGAAAGAACTTAACATGCGCCAAAGAAGATGGGTGGAATTACTGAATGACTACGAATGTGAAATTCGCTACCACCCGGGCAAGGCTAATGTAGTAGCCGATGCCTTAAGCAGGAAGGAATACTCGGGTCGCCGAGTAAAATCCCTAGCCATGACCATCCACTCCCAACTGGCCACCCAGATCAAGGACGCCCAATTAGAAGCCTTGAAACCAGAAAACGTGGCAAGCAAAGCACTAAGTGGGATGGATAAGAACTTGGAAGTCAAAGGGGATGGAACTCGTTATCTCATGAATCGAATCTGGACACCGAAGTTCGGTGGGTACCGAGATGTTGTAATGAACGAGGCCCACAAGACTCGATACTCCATTCACCCTAGGTCAGATAAGATGTATCTAGACCTCAAAAGGTTATACTGGTGGCCAAACATGAAGGCTGAAATTGCTACTTATGTGAGCAAGTGCCTCACTTGCGCCAAGGTCAAGGTGGAATATCAGAAGCCATCGGGACTACTTCAACAACCGGATATACCCGAGTGGAAGTGGGAGCGAATAACCATGGACTTCATAACCAAAACTGCCTAAGACATCAGGTGGGATGGATACCATATGGGTGGTTGTGGACAGATTGACCAAGTCCGCGCACTTCCTGCCAATAAAGGAAACAAACAAGATGGAGAAGTTAACCAGGACGTACATTAAAGAGATCGTGCGACTACATGGTGTACCAACATCCATTATATCTGATCGAGATAGTAGATTCACCTCGCGTTTCTGGCAGTCCCTACAGAAGTCTCTGGGAACCAGGCTAGACATGAGTACGGCCTACCATCCACAAACTGACGGACAAAGCGAGAGAACCATCCAGACGTTGGAAGACATGCTGAGAGCCTGTGTGATAGATTTTGGTAAGGCATGGGATACCCATCTACCGCTTATCGAATTCTCTTATAATAACAGCTATCACACTAGCATTGGAGTCGCTCCATTCGAAGCTCTCTACGGTCGCAAGTGTAGATCACCACTTTGTTGGGCCGAAGTTGGAGATACTCAGCTAGCCTGAGGGCAAGTCCATGATAGCACCCTTACTGGGCCTGAAATCATAAGGGAAACCACAGAAAAGATCATTCAAATTCGGGAAAGACTAAAAGCGTCTCGTGATCGACAAAAGAGTTACGCGGATAAGCGACGCAAACCTTTAGAATTCCAGGTCGGAGACCGGGTACTACTTAAAGTTTCCCCCTGGAAGGGGATGATACGTTTTGGTAAATGAGGGAAACTAAACCCAAGGTACATCGGTCCGTTCGAAATCCTTGCTAGAATTGGTCCTGTGGCGTACAAACTCCGACTACCACAAGAACTTAGTAATGTACACCCTACCTTCCACGTATCCAACTTAAAGAAGTGTCTGTCTGACGAGACACTCGTAATACCACTCGAAGAAATCGAAGTTAATGAAAATCTCCACTTTGTGGAGGAACCCGTCGAGATCATGGATCGAGAGATCAAGAGAACAAAACAAAGTCGCATTCCCATAGTGAAGGTTCGTTGGAACGCGAAACGAGGGCCTGAGTTTACCTGGGAACGTGAAGATCAAATGAAGCAAAAGTATCCACATCTTTTCCCAAACCCTTGAAGTTCCCAGCTGAATTTAAATTTCGTGACGAAATTCCCTCTAACGGGGGGATGATGTGACAATCGTCAATCTTGAGTCAAGTCAAGTCATCAAGTCAAGCCGGTCAACTCGATTAAACCTTGTGTATTAGGGTTTGTGTTATGTTCATACTGTATAACTTGCTATATTAATGGGAAAACATCACTTGAGAAAAGTCTTGTGTTAAAAAAAAAAAAAAATTTCCTAAACCCTAGTGCTAATCAATGAACTAGACTGATAAAAACCATGTTGCATACTCATTGGGAGTGTGTGGGATCCTTAACCATGACTTAACCGGGCTCAAGAAACTTGCTTAGCGGAGCCAAACACTCACAAATGCCACACTTGAAATCTCTCTCAAATATCTCTCTATATGAGAAATCTCTCCAAGAATGTCAAATCTCTCCCAAGTCTCTCCAAGTATGTAAAATCTCTCCCAAATCTCTCTCCAAAGTTTCCGGTAACTTTTTAGAATCATTCGGGTCATTCCGACGCTTAACCGTGTCAAAAACGGCTTAAAACGGGGTAAAAACGAGAAAAATAGACATTAGGAACCGAAACCTCTCGAGAAGAGAGAAGCTTCTTAGGACCCGAAGGTCCTCTTAGGGACTGAGAGCAAGGAGGAGCCGAACCCTCCTGAGCCAAACCAAACCCGAAGGTACTGTTCACCACTAACCGAAACCGAACCCTGCTCAAGAGGAACCGAACCGAACCTCGCCCTAGAAGAACCAAACCCGAAGGTACTGTTCACCACTAACCGAAACCGAACCCTGCTCAAGAGGAACCGAACCGAACCTCGCCCTAGAAGAACCGAACCCGAAGGTACTGTTCACCACTGTTCATTCGGCACCTTTCGGTCGGACGCGTCGCCTCTTATCTCCGGACCGAACCCCCTCTCTCGCCTTCACCTCTCGCTTCCTCGCCCCTTTCGCTTCCCTCTGTTCGTTTCGTTTCCGGCTACAGCCCCCAGCAAGGACCGAACCTCGGCCTAGGGACCGAGAGGTCTCGCTGGGAATGCCTTTCTTCCCGGTTTTCGCATAGTTTTGCATTTAAGGCCCGTTTTTAATTATTTTAACGCGGGATTGTCACCCAAAATCATATTTTAACATAATAAACCCTAAATATTCTCAATTTAATCATATTTTCATAAAAATCCTTATTTAAATAATAAGAGCAAGTGGGTAAAGTACAAAGAGGTGGAGTGTTGACTTTGCTTTACTTTATGACGCAAGCAACCACTCCCACACCCACTCTATGACCAGCCACACCTCCCCACCTTACCTAGGTCACATCAATGTCCTTTCCACTCAATCATCACTCCTCCCCACGTTTTTGGAGAGCTGAATATTCACCCTCTCTCCTCATTTCTCTCATTTCCTCTCTTTTCACCAAAAAGAGCAAACTCTTTTCTCTCTCAATTTCCCCTCTAGAACTCGAGATTTGAGGGCTGATCTTTGGATTTTCCTCCACATTTGGTAAGAATAATCCATTCTCTTTATGATTATCTCAA
Source organism: Lactuca saligna (assembly GCF_052625555.1). Classification (NCBI taxonomy): domain Eukaryota; kingdom Viridiplantae; phylum Streptophyta; class Magnoliopsida; order Asterales; family Asteraceae; genus Lactuca; species Lactuca saligna. The sequence continues at coordinate 173,252,047 of NC_136417.1, read as the reverse complement.
TTATTTCCACTCGAATCATGGATATCTTAAACAAACTCTCTCATAATTGTGTTAGATCTTCGAATCTTCAAGTGATTCTTCAAGTGTTCTTGGGTTGAACACTTCTCTTCTTCAACACTTACCTACTGAAATCACTTAAGGTGAGTTCATACCCCTACATTTTCATGTTTTCTCAAGTTTTCAGGGGGGGGGGGGGGGATACAAGTTAAAACACTAAGAACATAACTAAATTTTTCTAACAGCCTTCATCAGAAAAGTTCAACTCCATTCACGGACTGTTTTGGGCATCTTAAACACTTTTGTTTTCAAAACTGTACAAGGTGCAAATAGTTCAAGTTTGTAGCTTTAAAATGACTACTTGCACATCTCCATACGATTTTTCTACAATTTATAGTGATTTTTACAAAACTGCCTATCATTTCAAACAACAATCCGGACCAGTCTGGGATTATGGACATTTTCACCCAAGTTGGAGGTCATTAAAAATCGTGATAAAAATTATGAGTAAACTAGACACATTTTTTGAACTCTCAGAATTTACGGATCTAGTTTTCGACTTCGTATGATTTTTCTATGATTTTTCCAAAACAGGGCAGAATTGCTAAAGTTAGCCAACAACATGTAAATATCATAACACTTTGTAATATGCTGAGCAAAGTGTATAATCATAAGTTATAATATTTGAATGTGTTTCCTTGTTAGTTTATCATTATGAACTGAAACTAAGTCATTCATATTAAATATTATTCATTCATTTAGAACACGTATTATGTAACTATAAAAAGTATAGTTGGATAAATTCACAACACTAATACATTTCCATAAAAGAATTCATACATATTATATACATTTTAGATAAACTATAATAGGTATAGTTTATGATACATCACTCAACACACTCGTACAAAAAGGGTACATTCATACAAGAAAGATTTATATCCACACACATTTCACGTAAACTTGTTAACCTATGTTGTGAGACTCTCTCTCTCTCTCTCTCTCCCCGTACGTCCGAGTGCGGGATATAATTCCTGGTAGTTATAATCAGAATCTCCTTGAGGGAGAACGTGATACTTGTATATAGATCTATATTGGGTTTGACACCCCACACCTTGCTGCTAGCTACAGTGGGACCTGCAGGTCTACGGGTGACAAATGTCATTTCATTTTCGCGATGCCTGAGAAACGTTGTCGCAGGTTCACATAGTCACAGTATGATTATAGCGACTCACCTAGGGAGATAACAATTCATAAAGTTTACGGGGTTTCATAAAAACCTAAGTAGGTTTTAGGTTGATAAAGAAATTTACTTTCCATATCATTTTAAACTCACGACATTTCTACTAAGAAATGATGATTTCTATACATTTTAGTCTTTGGTTATAAGGCTACATTTTCCGGATTTGAAGGAAAATATCGGATTTTTCTGAAACAAACGTGACATTTACATGTGAAAGACTTCTACTAAGTTTATTAATAAAAGCTTATGAACTCACCAACCTTTGTGTTGACACTTTCCAAACAACTTGTATTCTCAGGATAACACTAAACAGGTAAACAAGTGCTTTTGAGGATGGGACGTTAAGGCGTCAAACTTTTCACATTTTGTCAACATATTGTAATTGATTTTGAAACATGTAATTCATACAAGTGATGTAACTTTTTCAATTATATATATGTTGGTTGTGTTTGCTTAAATTACTATTGAAATTGTGGTTATGATACTATACATGAAGTCCTCCACCCCCGGACGTTTCCGCCATCCTTGGTTTGGGGGTGTGACAACCACTTCGTATCATAAATTGATATCATTATTTCTTATTTTTAAGAAATATAAAGTTCATTTGATTATTTTAATATTATTTTTAAACGAACGGGTGAAAGAAAGTGTCGTCTCGGGTTTTGATTTTTGAAGACCACAAACACTTCACGTATTAGAAACAACCGACCAAAACTTTTATGTTTTGGGTTTAGAATTCACCCAAAAACCGTTAACTCATACATATGTATGAGTTTACTACCCAAAAACTAGTCATTTGTGTTTACTCCCCAATAGTCAAAAGAGTAAACTCCAAAAACTCTCTCAAGTATCATCCAAGATTTAATTCCAAATCTTCAATCGTTTAAGTGTTCTAACCATTTCAAGTTAGTAAAACACTTAATCTAGTGTTTGTGCATCTATTCATCCATTCATTTCCGGGTTTTGTTTAGATTTTTCCAAAACACCAAGAACACCAAGAATACACACTAAGTGTTCTTGGCCTTTTAGCTCAAATCAAGCCTTCTACTAGTAAGTGCTTCCATCCTTGAGTAATTCTAAGCTAGTATTACATTTAAACACCAAGGAAATATGTCAAGAACACAAGGCAAGAGGTGTTCACGGTCCAAGAAGATGCTTGGGCTGTAAACACCCTAAAATGCACCAAAGTGTGCCTAAGTCCTTATCTAAGCCCTAGTTTGATGTATAAACCATCCTTGACATGTTTAAACCTTCCTTTGTTGTGTTTAATCCTTGAAAAACATCAAATTCCCACAAATATAGGTGTTTACGGTTTGGGGATCTCCCAAAACCGTGAACACCCAAAAGCATGTCAAAAAGGGTTATTTTCCTTCCTTAGGCTTATAAACTAGCTTATACACTTACCTAATTGTGTTAGGGACTTTAAAACATGGCTATACACTCTTCCATACGGGTTTACGGTTTTTAAACCCAAAGGACAAAGCCATGAGGCTGTAAACTCCTCAAATGAGGTGTTTTGTTGCCCTAGTCCATTCCAAAGGCCAAACCACTTAATAGAAATGCTTCAATGGCTTGCTAAACCACAAAACAACACTTGGACTTTAAGACTAGAGCTTATGACCGTAAATTCTAGCGTTTACTACCGTAAAATCTCTAAGTATTGACCACAAAATCGTAAACTCCAAGGGAGTTTACCCTTGGACTCCAAACACACTAGTTTTGCCCTACCAACACTCGGATGCAATCCTTGTGATCCTTAACACTTGAAACAAAGTGTTTTCATGTTATAGGGTGTCCTAAGTTAAATTATTAGTTATAATTTGGCTAATTAGTTATATATATGTTCATTATTTGATAACTAGGCTCGTGCGTGTGTACAAGTCTTCATTTGTCACCTAGCACCATACCCGACATTTCAATCCAATCCACTCACCACAGGTGAGTTCATACCCCTTTAATTAACCTTTGAAATACTTTTAAATGTTTTAAATGCTTTTATGTGGGGGGGGGGGAATACAAGTTGAATACTTATATTTATTACATCAATCACATGTGATTAATAACTACAAAACCAATGATTTTACTACTATTCAAACTGTTTATCAAAGTTGTTTTAGTTCCTAGTGTTTTACAAACTCTTTTACTTATCAAATACTTTTACTTAAACTTTGTTACACTTATTATAAATTGCATGCCCATATATGTATAGTTATATAAGAAATGTTAAAAAGGCTTAGGAAGGCCGCACGCCCTATTTCCTTTTCCTCGATTTGGATGTGGTCTGGTGGGATACCGGGTAGCCATCCGAAGGTCGTTTCAATATTAATTATATATCATGTGTACATATATAGACATAAAAGTTCTTCCATGTTCATACATACTAGTTACATCATTTGTAAGTTACCATCGGGGTAACACAGGATCATACTTATACTATTGTTAGATCAATGAGTCAGTTCTTTCATGAGTCAATACTTATTACTATGAGAACATATACAACTATACTAGAAAGAGATGATATACAACTATACTAGAAAGAGAACATATACAACTATACTAGAAAGAGAACATATACAACTATACTAGAAAGAGAACATATACAACTATACTAGAAAGAGAACATATACAACCATACTAGAAAGAGAACATATACAACGATACTAGAACGAGTAACAATACATTACATATACATATATACATTGACATAATTGTGATCCACTGTATCGGAGCATGACTTAAATGTCATGGCCCGAGTTGTAGCCAGAGTCTCTTGGAGGGAGAGTGTGAGTTTGCATATAGATCTATACTGGATTGACTATCCTACACCTTGCTGATAGCTACAGCCGGACCTGCAGGTCTGCGGGTGCCAAACGTCATTTCTTTTTACGACTTACATTTGTCGTTGTTTATCCAGTCGATAGTATGGTACAATTAATCACATGATACCTTAATATAAATCCAATTTAAGGTAGTTAGTACAACAATAGTTCCTATAATACAACACTACAATACTACATAAATTTACCCTTTACATATTTAGTGATCTCTTCACTTAAACATTAATGTACAAACTATATTTTGAGAATGATAGTTATACTGGGGAAAATTACACACTTTTACAGGAAACGAACATACAAAACAGTTACGCCTTGGTAGAAGGCTACTTTTAATAGAAAATATAGGTTTTTCTAAGAGATTCAAACTTTTACAAACACTTACAAACATTCACGTACTTATATTTCCAATGTTTACAAACTCGTGTTTATAACTACGTTCAAACATTTTGATACAACCACCGACACTAAAATACTTTGAACTCACCAGCTTAATGCTGATAAAATCTTTCAAAATAACTTGTATTCTCAGGTCATCAGTAGACAGGTACCGAGGCCAGCTTTTGAGAAGATGGAGTGCATTCAAGACTCATCTTATTATTTTGATGTACAATTTTTGGTGTCTATAACTGTATGGAACACGCTTGTATTAAAATTATATATGTAATGCAATGGATGATGTTGTTTGCTTGTTTATTGTTATACTGTGTTGTGATACTATACATGACGTCCTCCGCCCCAGAACGTTTCCGTCGTTCTTGGTTTTGGGGTGTGACAGATTGGTATCAGAGCATTGTTTATAGTGAATTGAGTATATCAACCCATAAAAGATATACTAACTATAAATACATGGGAGTAAAATACTCTGACCAAGACTTTATACTTATAAATACTAAAATATTTAATTAAGTATACAAGTCTGCATTCATACTAAAATCAGTGTCACTAGGACAGTACAAAAGAATTACGATTGTTGAACAACACAGGTGGACTTAGAGACATATAGTCAAAACTGGGAAGATATATCCTGATCAACTATATTATCCGAGGGTTGACTAGCATGTGCCTAAGTATAGTTGTGTGGTTGCAACAAGTCTACAATCTTACCAACAATACCACAATGAGGACACTAGAACGTAACATTAAACTTAAAATACTATAGCAGTATTTTGTGCTACTACAAACTATTGATACACTTGATTCTTATACCTCTCTTCTCGCGTAGATTAAATGTAACACCCAAAGTTTGGAAGGCCAAGAAAGGAAAGAAAATCCTAATTTTAAAGGGCGACTCGGCGAGTCCAAGGATGAACTCGGCGAGTCCGTGTGGGATCCGAGTCGAGGAGTAAGTGACCGACTCGGCGAGTCGGCCAAGGGGGACTCGGCGAGTCTGGTCTGTGTGAGGGAAACCCTAAAATCGGGACTTGGAGCCTATTTAAATGCGTCATTCTCTCCCCTAGGGTTCCTTTACTGCCTCTTTCACCCAGAACATCAAACCCTAGCCGCCATATCTTCTATTTGAGCCATTTGTTGCCTTGAAGGGTGCATTAAAGCTTGGAGAAGGAAGAAGGAACTTGGAGGAGCAAGAAAGGACTATAGATCTGGGATTGTGAGTACGTTTCTGAACATGTGGAGGTAATAATGTAGTTCTTGGACCCTTTGTGCACCTAGATCTATGTGTGGTTGTTGGGGCTTTTGCCATAATGTCATTCATTTGAAGTTGCTACTTCAGATCTAAGCATTTTATGGTCTTGAGAAGCATAAAGTATCAACCCTTGAGTTGTTTATGGAGCCTCCTTGCCTTAAACCCTAGTTTATGGTGTATTTTGCTTAGATCTCCTTCTCTACACGTAAAGTTTGCAAATTTACGTGAGGAATAGGCTTGGGAAGGGTAGATCTACAGTTTGGAGTCCATGCATGACTTAAAATCCCTCTGCATGTAAGGGGATTTGAATGGACTCGGCGAGTCCTTTGAGTGGATTCGACGAGTAGCATGAAGGTGAGGAGCAACTCGATGAGTGGGATGAACAACTCGTCGAGTCAGATGAAGATTGCCTTGTACTCGGCGAGTCTATTCTTGGACTCGGCGAGTCAGGTTGCGAAATTCCAAACCCTTCGAGTGAGACTCGAATCAGTGAGTCGGGTGGAGACTCGGTGAGTTGGTTAGGTCAGGACTTAGAAATCGGTAGACTCGGCGAGTCGAGACGTGAAAGGAAGGATTCTGAATATATGAACTCGGCGAGTCAGTAGGGTGACTCGGCGAGTAGGGTTGACCTTGACCAGGACTTTGACTTGGACCAGGGTGACTTGGTTGTCTTTCGGGGGTCAGTTAGACTCAGTGTTGCATTGATATTGGTAGCTCGGGAAGTAAGGGGAACAGGAGTTCAGTGAGTTGTCGGGCAGCAGCTAGTGAGATCATCAGCAAGTTCAGCCAATGCAGGTGAGTTTCCCTTTGTGTGAATGGGTCTAAGGCCAGAATGCCGGCCCATCTAGTTATGAGTAGAAGACCCGGGGGTTAGCCCTAGGCACAGTATGCTTGTATGATATTCAGGACGAGGTCCATTAATAGCGGGCGGGTGCCCAAGGATTTGTTTATATGATAGTTTATACTTGTTATATGTGTGATACATGTATGTGTCTGGTAGGGAGGTGAGTATGGGCGAGGTCCCGTATCTCACCAATAGTAGAGTGTGGATGGGGTTCCATATCTCATTAGTAGCAGAACAGGGGCGAGGCCCAAGTTAGGGAAAGAGTGAGAGTGGGCTAGGACCGTATCTCACTACCAGTAGGAGGGTGGACGGGGTTCCATGGCTCATCAGTAGCAGGACAATGGCGAGGCCCAGGATAGGCGAGGCCTTAGGACAGAACCAGTTGTATGTGTTTAATTTATGTGTTGTGATATGTTTATGTGTTATTATTCGTTGGAAGGCGAGGCCCTGTGACAGACGAGGCCTAAGTGAAACAGATCTGTATCCGAGCGGGGTTTGAAGCCAGGCGAGGCCTGGAGCGGCAGGGCCGTTATAGCGGACGAGGCCCGAGGCAGGGGGAGAGGCCCAAGATAGTGGGTGTGGCCCAGTATGTGCAGTATGTGATTATGCATGGTATGTGGTAGGGTGGGGAACTCACTAAGCTTCGTGCTTACAGTTTTCAGTTTTGCTTTCAGGTACTTCCAGTAGTGGAGGGAAGAGCTCGAGGTGATCGCATGACACACACCATTGAATAGACAGCCTGGGAATGTTTACTCTGATAATGAACATGTGTTTTGAAAACTTATACTCTGATTATGTTTAGGAATGATGACTTTGCTTAAAGTAATGTTTTATTAAAATAAATTTTTGGTCTTGAATTTTGGGTCGTTACATTAAATGGCTGGATTCCATCATGGCGACCCATACTTTCCACCCAACGGAAATGCTGGATGGCTTGAGGCAGAGTCTGATGATGAGCACCAAATCCCTTTAGATGATCATCAAGCAGAAGGCTTTTCTGATGGATCTGACTCTGAGCCTGAAGTCAACAACCTACCGCTAGTAGGCCAAGCCCCAAACAACAACCCCTGACCAGCTTTTCCAGGTCCTACACCCTCATGGGCAACCAACTTGAATTGCTGGAGCGATGAACAGGGTCAACCCTTACCATACTTTGGGGACCAAAGCTTTTACAACCTCAGCGAAGGTGGCTCTGCGGATCGAGCTCTACCCGTCATCATCCGCAGAATAGCCCGAAATGATGAACAAGGTTGAGCAGCCATCGACCGAGTCATGGAGATTGATGCCAATTCTGGTGTCAACACGGTCCGCATCCGCCGTCTCGAAGAAGAAATGGAAAGGACCAGGAGAACCAATGAGACCCTGCAGCAACAGCTGGCTGCCTCTCACACCGAAGTCATGGAACTTCGAGCTTGTCAAAGGGCTCATGAATGACACCTCCAAGAGGTGGTCCGTCAAGTGGGAGACCTCAGGGTTCGCCCTAGGAATTCCCATCGCCGTTAGAAGATGTCTAGTACATCTTTATCTTTTGGGTTAAGGATTAGCCTTTAGTATCTGTGCTCTAAGTAGCACTTGTCTGTAAATATTCCTAACTTTCAGTACTCTAACTAGGAATCTAGGAACTGTCAAACTTTTCGTATGGTATGATGTAAGACCTACTGTTAGGTCGATTTTCCTTGAACTCATTACATCAGTAATACCAGTATTATTGACAACTACCTACTCTGTGGGAAAAATCTATACACTTGTGTTTTCCTACTAATCTTCCTTGTTGTGATCTCAAACACTCATTCAACTGTTGGGCTATGATTAGTTAGTTCATGTGTCACTCTCACCTCTTTTACAATTGATTCTTACCATTGCGTTTATCTTTATAAACTTATAGCTGAAAGATGCCTCCTCGCAAATCTCCCAGGAATAATCCTGGACCACCACTACCTCCTCCTCCGGTCATCGATATTGCAGTCCTGAATGCTGCCGTAGCTGCAGCAGTGGCAACTGCCATGGCACAGTATCACTCTACTGATGCCAGCAGAAGTGGAACCCCTGTTAACTCTATTCCTGTTGAAACCCCTGTGCGCTCGAGAGAGTGCTCCTACAAGGATTTCACCAACTGTAAGCCGATGTCATTCCATGGCACCGACGGAGTCATTGCCCTCTCCCAATGGTTCGAGAATACTGAATCAGTCTTCGAAATCTATTCATGCCCTGCTGCGAGCAAAGTCAAATATGCCGCATGCACCTTTGAAGGAAAGGCCCTAACGTGGTGGAACGGCCACGTTAAATCGCTGACTCTCGTACTGGCGAATGATATGGGTTGGGAAACCATGAAGGACCTCATGATTGAGGAATACTGCCCGAGGGGTGAAATCCAGAAATTGGAACAGGAACTTTGGAGCCTAACCATGAAGGGCACCAACGTAGTCGCTTATACTGCCAGATTCAGCGAACTGGTGGCCCTCTGCCCCAATATGGTTCCCACTGAAGGGAAAAAGATCGAAATGTACTTATGGGGGCTAGTGCCTCCGTATCAGGGGAATGTCCTATCATCAATCCCTGCTACCTTCGATAGTGCCAAGCGATTGGAACAACGACTCATTGAACATGGAGTCAAAACCCCTGCAACAACAACCACCCTAGCCATCCCGGAACCCTCCAAACCCGCTGACACTAAGCGGAAGTTTTGGGAAGAGAAGAAGAGACAACGAGCTGCCAAAAAGCAGCAAGTTATGGCTGTGCATGCCGCAATAACCCATGCTACTACTACTGCTCCGATGAGGTAGTATGCTGGAAGTTTGCCTAAGTGCAACAAATGTAACTTCCACCACAACGGCCCCTGCCGTGAAATGCAGGGCTCTAACTGCATCAGGAAAGGACACACCGTCCGTTTCTGTAAATCCCCGGCGAGGACGATCACCCAAGTCCCCAGCTCTGGCGCGAGCCCGACCTGCTATGGATGTGGTGAAGTAGGCCACTATAAGAGGGACTGCCCCAAAGCGAAGAATGCTGGCGGAGCAGGGAGGGTACTAGCAATAGGCCATGGGGAAGCAGTTGTTGACCCGACGGTGGTGACTGGTACGTTCCTCCTTGATAACTCCTATGCATGCATTCTGTTCGATAGTGGAGCGGAGCGAAGCTTCGTGAACCATAAATTTGCTCGCATGCTTAAACAACAACCACACGCACTTAAGGAACTGTTCACAGTAGAAATGGCTAATGGAAAAACAGAAAGTACAAATAGCATATACATAGGATGTACCCTAACTTTAGATAACCATTCATTTCCAATCGACCTTATGCCGGTCTCGATCAAAAGCTTCGACGTTATCATCGGCATGGATTGGTTGAGTCTTCATCGCGCCAACATCATGTGCTACGAGAAATCAGTCCGTCTAAACCTCTCGTCTAATGAAACTCTTATCGTCTACGGCGACAAACCCGGTGCGAGTCTTCGTATTATATCAAGTATTCAAGCACAGAAGTATCTACATAAAGACTACCATGCATTCCTTGCTCACGTTGTCGATACGAGCCTCGAAACTAAAGAACTAAAGAACATTCCAGTAGTGAGCGACTTTCCCGACATCTTCCCAGAAGAGCTACCTGGATTACCTCCGCAATGACAAGTTGAGTTCAGAATCAACTTAGTCCCAAGAGATTCCCCAGTAGCCAAGTCGCCCTACCGATTAGCACCAGAAGAGATGCAGGAACTATCTGGTCAACTTAACGAACTGCTCAACAAGGGCTTTATAAGACCAAGTTTCTTGCCTTGGGGAGCACCAGTCTTATTCGTTAAGAAGAAAGACGGATCATTCCGTATGTGTATCGACTACAGAGAACTCAACAAACTGACGGTCAAGAATCGTTACCCTCTGCCTCGCATAGACGATCTATTTGACCAACTGCAAGGGGCGAACTACTTTTCCAAAATTGATCTAAGATCCGGATATCACCAGTTACGAGTGCTAGAGAAGGATGTTCCAAAGACAGCCTTCCGAACTCGTTACGGACACTACGAGTTTCTGGTGATGCCGTTCGGATTGACCAATGCGCCCGCAGTTTTCATGGATCTGATGAATAGAGTATGCCGACCTTACTTGGATAAGTTCGTCATTGTCTTCATAGATGACATCCTGATCTACTCCCGAAGTAAGGAAGAGCATGGCGATCACCTGCGATAGGTTCTAGGAACTGTACGACTGGAGAAGCTCTATGCGAAGTTCTCTAAATGCAAATTTTGGATCCGAAGACTCAAATTCTCAGGACACGTGGTAAGAAAAGAAGGAATCCATGTGGACCGATCCAAAATTAAGGCCATTGAGAACTGGTCAGCACCGAAGACGCTTACAGAAATTCGTCAATTTCTAGGTCTCGCTGGCTACTACCGCAGATTCATACAGAACTTCTCCCGAATTGAAAAACATCTTACAACACTGACCCAGAAAGGCGTGGCCTTTGACTGGGAAGAGAAACAGGAGAGAGTGTTCCAAACGCTCAAACGAGCCTTGTGCACCGCACCAGTACTATCCCTCCCCGAAGGGATAGAAGACTTCGTAGTCTATTGCGATGCATCGAATCAAGGGCTCGGGTATGTTCTGATGCAGCGAGGTAAAGTCATCGCCTATGCCTCGAGACAGTTGAGGACACATGAGGCCAACTACACGACCCACGATCTTGAACTAGGAGCAGTGGTGTTTTCTCTGAAGATCTGGAGACATTACTTATACGGAACGAAAAGCACTATCTTTACTAACCACAAGAGTTTACAACACATATTCGATCAGAAGGAGCTCAACATAAGACAACGACGGTGGGTCTAGCTACTCAGTGACTATGAATGCGAAATCCGTTATCATTCGGGTAAAGCCAATGTAGTAGCTGATGCCCTAAGTCGGAAAGAATATTCTGGTTGAAGAGTCAAATATTTGACTATAACTATCCATTCACACTTGTCCACACAAATTAAGGCTGCACAACTCAACGCTTTGAAGCCTGAAAACGTGGTAGGTGAATCCTTGAGAGGAATGGATAAGAAGTTAGAACTTAAGGGTGGCGGAGCTTACTATTTCATGGACCGGATCTGGACACCGAAACACGGTGGTTTCCGAGACTTGGTCAAGAACGAGGCGCACAATACTCGATATTCCGTCCACCCAGGTTCAGATAAGATGTATTTGGATCTCAAAAAGCTATACTGGTGGCCTAATATGAAAGCAGAGATTGCTACCTTCGTAAGTAAATGCCTTACTTGCGCAAAGGTTAAGGTCGAATACTAGAAGCCCTCCGGTTTACTACAACAACCAGAAATTCCAGAATGGAAGTGGGAGCGGATCACTATGGATTTCATAACCAAGTTGCCCAAGACAACGGGTGGACTTCATACCATATGGGTCATCATCGATAGATTGACCAAGTCTGCACACTTCCTGCCTATCAAAGAAACTGACAAGATGGAGAAACTTACAAGAACTTACATCAGGGAGATTGTAAGACTGCACGGTGTTCCATTATCTATTATCTCGGACAGAGATAGTAGATTCACTTCAAGGTTCTGGCAGTCGTTACAAAGTTCCCTAGGAACTAGGCTGGACATGAGTACGACCTATCATCCCAAAACCGACGGGCAAAGTGAGAGAACCATCCAAACACTGGAAGATATGTTGAGAGCTGGTGTGATTGACTTTGGAAAGGCATGGGATACTCATTTACCCCTTGTTGAGTTTTCCTACAATAACAGTTATCACACGAGCATCAAGGCTGCTCCATACGAAGCCCTCTACGGCCGAAAGTGCAAATCCCCTTTGTTCTGGGCTGAAGTGGGGGATACCCAAATAGCTAGGGGCAAACTTCTGACAGTACTCTCACCGGCCCAGAAATCATTTGGGAAACGACAGAGAAGATCGTTCAAAACTGTGAACGATTGAAAGCCTCTTGAGATCGACAGAAGAGCTACGCTGATAAGCGAAGGAAACCTTTGGGATTCCAGGTGGGAGACCGAGTCCTTCTCAAAGTCTCACCTTGGAAGGTCTTGATACACTTCGGTAAGCGTGGAAAGCTTAATCCAAGATACATAGGGCCCTTCGAGATTCTCGGAAGAATCAACCATGTAGCATACAAACTCAATCTACCCGACGAACTTCGCAACGTACATTCTACATTCCACGTATCTAACTTAAAAAAGTGTCTGTCCGACGAGACTCTTGTAATCCCACTCAACAAGGTCGAGATCAACGAGAGCCTCAATTTCGTGGAAGAACCAGTAGAAGTCGTGGACCGAGAAGTCAAGCAGACAAAGCAAAACCGTATTCCGATTGTGAAGGTTCACTGGAACGCCAAGCGAGGACCGGAATTCACTTGGGAGCGTGAGGATTAGATGAAACTGAAATACCCTCATCTCTTTGCTTAGTTAATTGTAACTACTTTATTTGTTTAGACTTTAATTTCGGGACAAAATTCCCTTAATAGGGGGATGATGTGACAACCCAAAATTTTCTTTTGGTCAAACCCTAAAAGTCAACCACTTCGTATCATAAATTGATATCATTATTTCTTATTTTTAAGAAATATAAAGTTCATTTGATTATTTTAATATTATTTTTAAACGAACGGGTGAAAGAAAGTGTCGTCTTGGGTTTTGATTTTTGAAAACCGCAAACACTTCACGTATTAGAAACAACCGACCAAAATTTTATGTTTTGGGTTTAGAATTCACCCAAAAACCGTGAACTCATACATATGTATGAGTTTACTCCCCAAAAACTAGTCATTTGTGTTTACTCCCCAATAGTCAAAAGAGTAAACTCCAAAAACTCTCTCAAGTATCATCCAAGAGTTAATTCCAAATCTTCAATCTTGTAAGTGTTCTAACCATTTCAAGTTAGTAAAACACTTAATCTAGTGTTTGTGCATCTATTCATCCATTCATTTCCGGTTTTTGTTTAGATTTTTCCAAAACACCAAGAACACCAATAATACACACTAAGTGTTCTTGGCCTTTTAGCTCAAATCAAGCCTTCTACTAGTAAGTGCTTCCATCCTTGAGTAATTCTAAGCTAGTATTACATTTAAACACCAAGGAAATATGTCAAGAACACAAGGCAAGAGGTGTTCACGGTCCAAGAAGATGCTTGGGCCGTAAACACCCTAAAATGCACCAAAGTGTGCCTAAGTCCTTATCTAAGCCCTAGTTTGATATATATGTTGGATTAATGTCGAAGTCCATAACTATATTTGGTATGTACTTGACCCGAATAGGCATGGTCCATTTGGGTTGCACTTCACCGACACAATTTATATAGATAGTCTTTTGAGAATAGTATATTTATGATTTATATTAGTATATTATAAGTTCTAATATATTAATAAGGAATCATATTATTTAATTAGTATTGATCAAGAATTAATTTAGAATTAATTAAGTGATCAAAATGAACTAATTATATATGGACTCTTATATATATGGAATGGACCAAGTTCATTTAGGTTGGGCTAAGCTTTCATGGATAGTCCATGGAGTCTTTAACCCATGGATCATATGAAATGAAAGGTCATGGGTTTAACCCTAGTCTGCATACTATATAAAGATGTCCTTGGTTGGTGAAATGGGCACTAGTGTGGGTACACTAAGAAGGCCTAACCGATTTTACTAAAGAGAACCAAGTATTCATATTCTCTAAAGTCTTCCAAGGTGTTTTGGTGATTTGTGATTCCACTTGAGGCTTCCACACTATTGGGTCTAAGCTCTTAAAGCTTGAAGACATCAAGCTACATCAAAAGGTATGTTATCTAACTAGTACTTTGTAGTATAAGAACTTCATAATATGCTAGTTAGGATTAAAGCCTTGGAAATATCTTATTTGCATGTATAATAGAGAAAACATGGATCCAAGGTATTTAGGGTTGCATGTACACTTAGGAGTGTTAGAAGGCTCAAAACCCAACAGTGGTATCAGAGTCAGGTTTGTTTTCTTGTTATACTTGCAAAACTGCTTAAAAAATCGAAGTTGTTGCTGTCTGATCATCAAACTCGGTGAGTCCATTAGGAGACTCGGCGAGTCCATGCCTAAAAAGTGATCAAATCGATCCAACTCGCCAATTTGGTTCATGCACTCGACGAGTTGGACCCCCAAACAGCATAAATTTCAACTTTTTTGGCTGGAATTAGACTAGGAACATTACCCTAAGATGTTTTTGGACTTATAAACTTGATTTTGATGTGGTAATGTTCATGCTAATCCCATTTCAAAGATAATTGTCAATAGATTCATGTTTTGTATTAGTTTAAAGATTAGACTAATTACATGAAAAAGTTTGATTTGAATTATCTTGTTCTTATGAGTTGCTTAGATTAATAGAAAAGTTAATTGATTATGTGTTTGATCCATTTTAATCTAAGAGTTGATGCTAAAATGTGTTTTTGTAACTTGTCCTCAAGTTATATTAAAAGATACATTTAAGATTCATAAAACTCATAAAAGTTGGTAATGGTTACAAAAAATGAAGAGTCTTGTCATCATTAATTGTATTTATGACTCCATAACTTGTCCTCAAGTTATGGAGGTTCAAAAGTCACTTCATTAAAGAATAAAGTGTGTAACCTTAAAAATTTCATAAGTTATAAAATAAAGAAAAGTTACATTCTTTTATTAAGTTTAAAGTCTTCCATAACTTGTCTTCAAGTTATGGAACTTGAAGAGTTTTTGATTAAAACTACTTTAAACACATAAGTTATGGAATTAATTAGTTTTGAATATTTTCAAAACTTGCCTTCAAGTTTTGGAATTTAAAAAGTGTTCACTTATGAATACTTTAATTCCAAGTTAGCCCTTAGAATTTTAAAAGTTAAAATTCAACACTTATACTTTATAATATTATAAGTTAATAATATTTATATATATGTATAAGAGTAAAGTCAGTCTTACTGTTAGTAGGCCTCATTCACGAAGCCGGTCTATAAGGGGGGTATAAGGTTACTGCCTATAAAATGGCAGTTTAATGGGTGTCCACTCTCACCCACCGCTTCTTTGACCGGTGGAGGGTCGTTAGTCGAACGGGTTTGACAGGACTAGAATTCTCCCTTCCTTAAAAATATTAATTATAAATACTAAGTAACTAAACTCTTAATAAATACCCAATCTTAGTTACTTAGGAAAATGTGAATAAGGTGCTAATCCATGAAATTACACTTTGCACTTTGTTTAAGTCGGTTAGTGGAGCGTGTGTGGTTAACCGACACACTAACTCGTATTTAACAAGGTAGGCAAAGGGTAACTTAGTGTTTATCATAGTATCAATGGAGCGTGTGTGGTTAACCGGCACATCCATTAAGGGATAAACACTTAAGGGTACCAAGTAATTTGCATGGTTACTTTACACCTTTTTTTGTGATCCTCGGCATCCCAGTCACAAAACCTGAAGGGCACACTCGAGATTGAAACATGCCATTGAATAGTTCAATGAATCTCAAAAGAATCTAGGAGTTTCAAAACCAATTAAAATCTAATAATACATTTCGTTTATCTTGGTGGAAATTGGTGAATCGTCATTCACCTACCTTCAAATATTTTATAGCTTGGATTACGGCATCCATCTTCTGAGTTATAAAATAGTTTGTAGGGTCCTAGCCTTAATATCTCATATTGGGTGTTATATTAAGGACTTTTAATCAACTATCTTGAATATCTCCCAAAAGATGTCTTGTTTAGACATCTATGATCTTCCCAAATCTCTTAAAACAAGCTTTCCTAAATGAAGATGATGTCCTTTGGAAATCATACTTCTTTAACCTCCTCAAATTATTCTCCCTAACCCATAAGTTCAAGGTCACTCAAGCTCTACTGGCAATGTAAGGTCTTGGTGTGATCACTTCTTGGAGATGTAGTCACACATTGACAAGCCGGGAGAGTTGGGTGTCAAAGTCTTGAGAAAGTTGGTGGTTCAACTACTTTCTAAGTCACATAGTGAGTTCTTTTGGAACACCTATGAAACAAGACTATGACAAGACCCTTAATGATCTTATCTATTTGCTATGATCAACTTCCTAAAACTTTATGGATATTGACAATGATGGCATTGGATATCTAGTAAAGCTCTCTCTTCCCAGTGGAAAGAGATAGGCCATAGTCAACTCGGTTGACCAAATGGTAAAGAGAAAGGCCAAGTCTGAGATAGTCCCGTGTACCATTATCAAAGGGTCCATATGTTTATATTGCCAAAGAAAGGGGCATTAGTTGCAAAGCTGCCAAACATACCTAAGGATGTTAAAGTCAATAAGTTTGACTCTACTTCAGGTAAAGTCCGCTATCTAACTATGCTAAGTTTCTATTCTGAGATTCTTGATACATGATGTGACTGGGTCACATGGTGATGTTTTAAGAATCAAAGAAAAGTGAAGAAACTTAAAGAAAGAATATGTTGAATCTGATCACGTAGATGGATTTCTATCGCATAGTTTGAAGATTGGATTATTGAGCTACTTCTTAGGAGTTATGAGATATTGCTTAGGAATAGATAACAACAAGTTTTCATATGGATTGTAAGGATAAGTTTTTCCGCAAAGCTTTAAAATAAAAGAAAATTTTTTGATTTTATTTATTTAAAATATCCTTACAATGGCATTTGAGGAAAAATTGTTGCTTATATGATTCCATTAATAGCAAGAGTGGAAATATAAAATTGATTCTTTCATTTGTGGTAATGTCTAAATTTACCAAATAAGGAAAGATTCTCATCACCCAAGTTTCAATTGGATCGGAACTTGGAATCATGCAAGTTGTATAGCATGATGAATGAGAACTTTCAAGTATTGGAAAATTAAGAATAATTACTTGTTCACATGGAAGTGTGAGTCAAGTAATGGACTAAGGGATCAAGTACACATTCTTGTGCACTGATTAAGTCCACCATAAAAGATTGATAAGATTATTCGTCATAGTTTACTAAAGCTCAGTAAATATGGTTATACTTACAAGCTTAAATGTAACTCTGAGACATTGGAAAAGGTTCCAATGTAAGGCCGAGCGAATAAGAAGAATCAACTTAGGCAGAAAGATAAAAGTTTCTCAGATCTGAAAAGATGGGAGAGTACTTTAGTATCAGTTTTGTGATCATCTTAATGATTAAGAAACCATAGAACAATTATTTCTCTAATGGAATCTTAGTGCATTCTTATGACTAAGAATAGGAATCTTGAATTGTTGAAATGGTTAAGTAAAGAAGATGAGTCATACTGCGTTCCAATATAAGTATTAGAGTCATACTCCAAGATTGTAATTTGTGTGACATGTCTTAAAGAAGGTTTAAAAGACTTGTCAAATGTAAGAGTAAAAGTTTCCTACTCTTGTATATTTAAAAGTGGTAGGTTGTGATGTTTTGGATAAAACAAAGACCAACTAAGGCCAATTGTGTAAAGTGTTTGTCTTGATTAGAATCCGCACTATCTCTTGGATGTTTGACAAGGAAGTCTTATATGTCAAGACGAAAGGGGGAGTCTTAAAGGTATTGAAAGTCTCAAGAACTAATCAAGAATAAAACCTGAAGTTCTTCACTAGCACACGATTTGAGGTTTATAACCTATTGTGTTGACATATTCTGTGCCCATTCCAGTTAAAGTTTGCTTTGCATACGAGTTCTTAGAGTTCTCAATTGGTTGCACAACAACTTGGAAGCAATGACAGGCCCTTGCGCTGCCAGGTGGCAAGAAATCAAGATTGAGTTTAGTCCATATGAGTTTGGATTTGTCATTATCCTTGTCTTGTGACTATGGTTTTGACAATTCACATGGATAAGAACACATACACTAGTAAATCTAAGTGTCATAAGGTTTCTCTCCGATTCCTGAAAATGATGGTGAGGAACTCTTTCACTAAGTAGATTCTAGCTATATAGCAATTGTAATATTTGCATTCTCAAAGTCGTTAGTGGAGCATGTGTGGTTTACCAGCACACTAACCTGGACTTGTGAGAAGTGGCAAAGGTCTAAACAATCGAGGCTATGATTACGGCATCCCTTTTCATAGTTCTTAAAATTGTTCAGACACACAAGTGTGCTATCTAAGGCAAGGTGTATGATTTTGATAAAGTTTTATCAAAACAATCTAGTATCAGAAATCTGATCTTTGGTAAGAAAGTCAGCTGATTTCTGAGTACATGTCAAAGCTAGTGGGAGCATAAGTGTTATGCTCATAATCATCATGTTAGTGGGAGCATGATAATTATGATAAAGATTGCAAGTTAGCAATGTTAATTATAGAAAACAAAGTTTCAATTGGGAAAGAGTTGTTTTTCTATAATTAAGGGAGAGGAAATTATACTTCATCTCAAATCTAAAAGCTTAGATTGAGGTTTTAATCGTATTTAGTCAAGGATATATATATATATATATATATATATATATATATATATATATATATATATATATATATATATATATATATATATATATATATATATGAATTTCATGTTGGAATGGCTCAACATAAGGAAATTCTATATATGGGTCCATTATTTGCTTCTAAAATTCGATTATGATTACGGCATCCCTTTTCATAATCTGAATTATGAGAGCTTGGCAAATTGAAATGGAAATAGTGTCCATTATTTGCGTTCTAAAATTCGATTATGATTACGACATCCCTTTTCATTATCTGAATTATGAGAACTTGGCAAATTGAAATGGAAATAGTATAGCAAAAGACTGGTGTAGTCTTTATGTGAGACATCATGAATCATGTCCCATATGCTTCGAATATAGGATCGATTACATGTGCTATATTCATCCGTTCTAAAATTTTCCAAATGACTGGGGCATTAAGAAGGGAAAAGGTCTAGAATTGGATATGACTAAAAGGATTAAACAATTGTAGAGGACGATCTAAGGTTTACCAAAGATTGGGTGCTCAAGGACAGTTGGAAGTATAGTATTAATTCTGGAAGGACCATGTTGACATAATCTGTAAGGAGGCAACTCTTGTTCAGAAGTGATAGTCAAAATGAATCTGGAAATGTTTCAAAGTTAGAAATTATTCAATCTGTGTGAGATTAGGAAACTTAATGCAAGAAGGATGTTTCTAAGGAGCTGGTCTCCTTTGGAATACTCTGTAATGATTGGTGCCAAGTCTTTGTGAATTTGTGCATAATCATTACAAGAAGATCAATGCATATAAGTTTAGAATCTAACAGATTTCAGTAAATGGCATGAGTTTGGAATTCTTGCATTTGCAGTAAGGATTTGGGATTGTGAAAAAGGATCATTGGAGTTATGTTCAGTTAATCTATTTCACAAAGTAAAGATCATAGACAAACATAGTATGCATACTTGGTGTATGACATGACTAGTGTTTAGAAAACATAGTGCACATGCTTGGAGCATGGGACAACTATTGTTTTAAATTCAAGAATAAAGTTGATAGCTGAAATAGTATACAATGAATAATGTGTAATCATATGGTGATAAATAAAAGGTGTTTTATTTATATTCATAAGTGCTGAGACCATATTGGATTCGATTATTATTGTGTTTCATTTTGCATGTTTTGACTTCAAGAATAAACTAGGTTATTCTTCCGGAATGACTAAGTTATTCAAACCATCCACATTCGGTCATATATTGGAAGTAGATATGTATTAAGACTGTCATGGGTTAGCTTGTAGAGGTCTAAGGTGTTGGACAAAGGGCTATAACACTCATGAGTGCTCATAAGTTCTGAGTATTAGATTCAACCCGCGCTCATTGGAATCACTTCATGGATTTTATCACAAGTGATCATGAGACGATAATATCTTATATTCTTCAAACCTAGAGATATGAGTTGTTACTATGAGTTGGTTGTACATTGATTGCACGAAAACGCATTCGGTAACTCGGTGTTATAAAACATGCCTTTGTGTATGATTCAACAAGTAGTAGAACAAGCCATATGAGTCAAAGATTATCCATTCCTTTTACATTCGGGATAAAAGCGATATCTGTGGTCCCCTCGATGATTTGATGATGACAAATGGAAGTGCTCGGCCGGGCCAGGACTGATTTGATTTGTTCAATTAGTCAGTCGTCATAAATTGGAAATCGGGAAGCAACAAATGGACAGAGAGAATGATTATAATCCATGTCTCAGTCCATATGATATCTAGAATGGAGGAATATATGATCCCTTATCTAATGGACAAGTTCGTTGACAAGATCAGAGTTCGACAGCGGCTTTAAGAGATACGATTTCCAGTTAGGTTTTGAAGTCATACTCAATAATAGTTTTAGACTTATCCAAGTGGGAGACTGTTGGATTAATGTCTAAGTCCATAACTATATTTGGTATGTACTTGACCCGACTCGGCATGGTCCATTTGGGTTGCACTTCACCGACACAATTTATATGGATAGTTTTTTGAGAATAGTATATTTATGATTTATATTAGTATATTATAAGTTATAATATATTAATAAGGAATCATATTATTTAATTAGTATTGATCAATAATTAATTAAGTGATCAAAATGAACTAATTAAATATGGACTCTTATATATATGGAATGGGCCAAGTTCATTTAGGTTGGGCTAAGCTTTCATGGATAGTCCATGGAGTCTTTAACCCATGGATCATATGAAATGAAAGGTCATGGGTTTAACCTTAGTGTCCATACTATATAAAGATGTCCTTGGTTGGTGAAATGGGCACTAGTGTGGGTACACTAAGAAGGGCTAGCCGATTTCACTAAAGAGAACCAAGTATTCATATTCTCTAAAGTCTTCCAAGGTGTTTTGGTGATTTGTGATTCCACTTGAGGCTTCCACACTATTGGGGCTAAGCTCTTAAAGCTTGAAGACATCAAGCTACATCAAAAGGTATGTTATCCAACTATTAATTTGTAGTATAAGAACTTCATAATATGCTAGTTAGGATTAAAGCCTTGGAAAGATCTTATTTGCATGTATAATAGAGAAAACATAGATCCAAGGTATTTAGGGTTGCATGTACACTTAGGAGTGTTAGAATGCTCAAAACCCAACAGTATAAACCATCCTTGACATGTTTAAACCTTCCTTTGTTGTGTTTAAGCCTTGAAAAACATCAAATGCCCACAAATATAGGTGTTTACGGTTTGGGGATCTCCCAAAACCGTGAACACCCAAAAGCATGTCAAAAAGGGTTATTTTCCTTCCTTAGGCTTATAAACTAGCTTATACACTTACCTAATTGTGTTAAGGACTTGAAAACATGGTTATACACTCTTCCATACGGGTTTACGGTTTTTAACCCCAAAGGAAAAAGCCATGAGGCCGTAAACTCCTCAAATGAGGTGTTTTGTTGCCCTAGTCCATTCCAAAGGCCAAACCACTTAGTAGAAATGCTTCAATGGCTTGCTAAACCACAAAACAACACTTGGACTTTAAGACTAGAGCTTATGACCGTAAACTCTAGAGTTTACTGCCGTAAACTCTCTAAGTCTTGACCACAAAACCGTAAACTCCAAGGGAGTTTACCCTTGGACTCCAAACACACTAGTTTTGCCCTACCAGCACTCGGATGCAATCCTTGTGATCCTTAACACTTGAAACAAAGTGTTTTCATGTTCTAGGGTGTCCTAACTTAAATTATCAGTTATAATTTGGCTAATTAGCTATATATATATGTTCATTATATGATAACTAGGCTCATGCGTGTGTACAAGTCTTCATTTGTCACCTAGCACCATACCCGACATTTCAATCCAATCCACTCACCACAGGTGAGTTCATACCCCTTTAATTAACCTTTGAAATACTTTTAAATGTTTTAAATGCTTTTATGGGGGGGGGGGGGGGGATACAAGTTGAATACTTATAGTTATTACATCAATCACATGTGATTAATAACTACAAAAACCAATGATTTTATTACTATTCAAACTGTTTATCAAAGTTGTTTTACTTCCTACTGTTTTACAAACTCTTTTACTTATCAAATACTTTTACTTAAACTTTGTTACACTTATTATAAATTGCATGCCCATATATGTATAGTTATATAAGAAATGTTAAAAAGGCTTAGGAAGGCCGCACACCCTATTTCCTTTTCCTCGATTTGGATGTGGTCTGGTGGGATATCGGGTAGCCGTCCGAAGGTCGTTTCAATATTAATTATATATCATGTGTACATATATAGACATAAAAGTTCTCCCATGTTCATACATACTAGTTACATCATTTGTAAGTTACCATCGGGGTAACACATGATCATACTTATACTATTGTTAGATCAATGAGTTAGTTCATTCATGAGTCAATACTTATTACTGTGAGAACATATACAACTATACTAGAAAGAGAACATATACAACTATACTAGAAAGAGAACATATACAACTATACTAGAAAGAGAACATATACAACCATACTAGAAAGAGAACATATACAACGATACTAGAACGAGTAACAATACATTACATATACATATATACATTGACATAATTGTGATCCACTGTATCGGAGCATGACTTAAATGTCATGGCCTGAGTTGTAGCTAGAGTCTCTTGGAGGGAGAGTGTGAGTTTGTGTATAGATCTATACTGGATTGACTATCCTACACCTTGCTGATAGCTACAGCCGGACCTGCAGGTCTGCGGGTGCCAAACGTCATTTCTTTTTATGACTTACATTTGTCGTTGTTTATCCAGTTGATAGTATGGTACAATTAATCACATGATACCTTAATATAAATCCGGTTTAAGGTAGTTAGTACAACAGTAGTTCCTATAATAATACACTACAGTACTACATAAATTTACCCTTTACATATTTTGTGATCTCTTCACTTAAACATTAATGTACAAACTATATTTTGAGAATGATAGTTATACTGGGGAAAATTACACACTTTTACAGGAAACGAACATACAAAACAGTTACGCCTTGGTAGAAGGCTACTTTTAATAGAAAATATAGGTTTTTCTAAGAGATTCAAACTTTTACAAACACTTACAAACATTCACGTACTTATATTTCCAATGTTTACAAACTCGTGTTTATAACTATGTTCAAACATTTTGATACAACCACCGACACTAAAATACTTATGAACTCACCAGCTTAATGCTGATAAAATCTTTCAAAATAACTTGTATTCTCAGGTCATCAGTAGACAGGTACCGAGGCCAGCTTTTGAGAAGATGGAGCCCATTCAAGACGCATCTTATTATTTTGATTTACAATTTTTGGTGTCTATAACTGTACGGAACACTCTTGTATTAAAATTATATATGTAATGCAATGAATGATATTGTTTGCTTGTTTACTATTATACTTTGTTGCGATACTATACATGACGTCCTCCGCCCCAGAACGTTTCCGCCGTTATTTGTTTTGGGGTGTGACATTAGTTGTATTTGGTCTAGTTCTCGGTTCCCCGTTCATTTTTTATCTTTTGTCGATTTTCGGTTATATCAGTTTCGATATGTTTTTTGATCCGGTTAAATTACAAAGAACATGTAATGTATTGATAAATATTAATTATTATGAAAATATACTTATATCTAACATTGTTGTTCTGAATTAAAAATAAATATATATATATATATATATATATATATATATATATATATATATATATATATATATATATATATATATATATATATATATATATATATATATATATATATATATATATATATATATATATATATATATAAAGCAAGTTTTAAACGAAGCAATTTCACTGGTCTTGTTGTAGGCGTGTAAATGTACGTGTACATATCTTTGGTAAATTGGTAATCATGATTTGGATAAAAAAAATTGTTAAAATAGTTAAAACCTTGCATGACAATTGCCTCCATTTTCTTTTTCAAACGCCTGAAAGATTAAAAAAGATTTGATAGTTCTTATTTTGTATTATCTAAAAAAGTTATCATCCAATAGCACATCATGGAAAGTACACATTTAAAGAAAAAAGCAAAAAAATAGAACATAAATGTGACTACAGAATACTAAATATCTCACTATAAATATGAATTTAACCAATATCTTGGAAAATTTTATCGTTGAATAAAAAAACAAAACGTAGAAACCATCTGAAAATGTGCAACACCACCAATAAATGGAGAAACTCAGCAACATAGAAACCATTTTATGTATTTTGGGGCATATACAACACTCAATGATCTTTCCAATTCTAGTAAAAAGTTGATATGTAGATTTTCCACAATATAAAAGTCAGTGTAATTGACCTTGCACCAACATGTTAATCGAATTTAAGAGTTCATCCATCGCTAAGAATATGATTTATGTTTCAGCTACAACAATGCTCTAATACCCACTGTTACATCAAATACTTCAAGAGTTCAAAATGAATGTGATCAAAATCTCTCAAGGGCAAAAGTGTCAATTCCAAAAAAGATGACTTTCTTCAATAATTACATATATTAGATTGCTAACCAAAGAGAGGACCAGAAATATCAAGGTCCCCATCAAGAGTAATTTTGTCAACTCTGAAAAAAGTAGGTTTTCCGTATAGTTAGATAAGACATCATCTTCAACAATAAGAAAAAGCTCAGGAGCATAAAAAAAACCATTAGCAGATTTACCATACCTCGCCGTCTGAGAAATCGATAAATAGCAACACTAACAAAAAAAAAGAATAATTTGCAATGAAAAATTCACAACTTGGCAACCTCATTTCAACAACATATGCTTGTATTTCTACACAATATTACTATTTGTTCTATTTAAAAAATATAATTATAAAGATATAGAACTCGAAATATACCTATTGTGAGTTGTTAATTTTGTCTGAACCTGGATGACATAAAATAAACCAAAATCAAGAACCATAATAAACACAAATTATTAAACAAAAAGTACATGTTTAATGGTTACTTCTCGTTTCTACAGCAGAAAGAGTGAGAGAGAGGAGATCTGATTACATATTTATCCATAGAGTGTATGTGAGAGACAAAGAGAAACCATGGTTAAATATGAAATAATTAACCCAAAACTACCATTTATATGAACGTGTGTGTTTGAAAAGCAAGTCTGAATGAAAAAGCATACTTGATTACATACAAACCTTGGACTGAGGCAGACCTTAAAGATGGTGGTTGTTAAGAGTGACAAGTTAGGGATTGATGGATGGGTTATTGGAAGCAGCAAAGGTGGGTTGTGATGCTGATGAGCGACGATAGAGGTGACATCGGCTGATAGAAACAACCTGCAATTCATCAGGAGGAAAAAAACTTTTCAAATCGACCAATAAAACAAAAAAAGCATTAAAAATCGCTAAAATTAACATGAAATTTTAACAAATGCTTGTAAATATGTATTGTTTGATCTTGTTTCTGCAAGAGAGAGAGAGAGAGAGAGAGAGAGAGAGAGAGAGAGCGCTAGATGAAGACATGTGAGGCAGGTGAGTATGGATAGATTGAGTAGGGGAGGCAATGGCGATTGTCGTTTAGGGTTTTCAGGCGAGGCAAGGGATAGGGTTTTTGGTAGTGGTGAAGTGGTGGTACGATTGCGGAGCCCTGGTGGTCCAGTGGTTCGTTAGTGACAGGCGGTTGTGCCAAGTGACGTGTGAAGTAGTTTTTTTTAACAATTAGTTTTATGAAGGCGATTGGTTATTTTGTGTAAATAGTTTACTAGATCAAAGAAATTATCAACAAAAATCATGCTAGAAAAAACGAATTTAATTAATTCTTGGCAATAAAACCATCTTTCCAGCATGTTGACCAACAATTATTTTACCATCAATAAAATTGTACTGACAACTTTTACATATCAATCGAGTGCCGTTACACAATCCATTTGATGGGTGGACATTAGGAAACAATATTATCGGACATCCAATTTTCAGTTATAGGTAATGAGGGGTTAAACCACTAACATCGAGCATGTTCAAGAATTCCACATGATAAAAGTTATTTATTTAATCTATTGTTTCATCAAAACTATAGTAAATTATTTCTTCTCCAGTAAATCCGTCGATAAAAAAACAATTATCTCATCGATACTATTATTTATTGTGGATAATATTGAATGACTTTTCTTTTTTAATGAAGGGAATTACCATATCATCTGGGATGCGAATAAAGTTTATGTGCACTGTTTCTTCAACTCCATCACCGACACGTAATAGAAGGCCTGTGAACCATGGATCAGTTAGTGCTCTCATATATATAGTTAACCGCAAATTGATAATTGAAGACCAAAGAGGCAACATTGGTATGCTATAATCCACACTCTATGCTCATGTTCCCCACATAACGATCGAGAACACTTGTCTGAATTCATCTATCAAAACCCTTATCTTTCCATCAAATAGGAACATAACCCCAATGTTATCTTTCATTGTATGGTCAACCTCCTCTTACACATGTCTTCTCGAAATTTAAGAGAATTGTTTTACCTTTCTATTCCTTTTTTATCAGAGAGTGTGGTTCATAATTATAATTTCATTGTAATATGAAACTTAATTGCCTAAATATGGTTAATTTAGGCATGGTTAATTACTTTTTTTTTGGTGTTAATGACTATTTTTTTGGACGCTAACGAATCGTTTCATTTTACTGAATAATTTTTTTTGGTGAATATATCATTTTAACATTAGAATATACCTATAATATACATATTCTGTAAAACGATGACGTTAATGGGTTAAGACATTGGTTTATTTACTATAATTATGTGATTTATGTCGAAAACATTCATTTATTAATTTCCATCTCATATGTTAGAGTCTTGACATTTTGATATCATACCAAATCTGGCCTTGAAAATAAGGGAATTGGTTTAATACTTTTGCAAAATAATTGGTGAGTTACATAGTGGAGAAATTATAGTTATTTTTCTCAAGAAGTTTTTATTGCATTAAGTTACGATGTTTTAAGAATCTGCTTTCAAATGATATAGAATTATAACTGGAGTTTGTTTTTTAGCCGGTTACCTTGTTGGTGACATTTTAACATACCTAAGAACACGTTTGGTTTGAAATATTTTTTTATGTGTCTTCATGGAAAAAGTTAGGAGACTTCCTATTTATTAAGTGAGCTTTCATTCACTCTATAAACAAAAACAAAAATGCCTAAATGTTCATCAATTGAAATGTCAAGTGTTTCGATAGACATCATTTTACATGAATTCAATATATATGTTCTATTACGTGATATGTTTAAGAAAATAAACTTTTATTTCGAACCCTATTAAACCAAAAAAAAAAAAAAAAAAAAACATTGTTACTCAAATTTGAAATAATATCTAAGTGTTAGTCAATCACATTCAAGCTACATTGTGTTATAGAAGATCAAGTTACATAATGGGGACCATATTTTGTAAATTGCTTTACATATCCTAATATTATTTTCTAATTGGGTTAAATGTATGAAAGTAAGTTATTATTTCTAGCATTTAACCCAAGAAGAAAAGATTAAATGCATCTTTAATTTATTATAATTCTTACCCAACAAACATAAGATAGATTTCAATTCATTCAAAGTGTGAATCCCATGTTGCCCTAGTCTTACCTAAAATCCATGACATTGACCAACTCATACTTAAGTTAACCAGGAAAGGATCATCGTCCCTTTTTTTTTTACCCTACATTAGCTTCCTCTGTCTATTTGTCCCACCACAAACCTCATTGGTCTTATACACATTTTGATTTTACATTGAACAGAGTTACAATGTAGATTTCATCAACTCCTCTGCACCATGACAATCCAAAATAATTCTCAAAAACTTGAAATTACACAATGTTATTATCACTTACAATAATCTTAGTAGTAACCGATATATAATCCAAATAGTTAATGAAAATTACCTTGATTTTTCCTTGGAGCATTTACAAATATCTCGTCATTTAAAGCATAATTCCTTTGGGTGGATGATTTTTGCAAAAGAACCAAATTACAAAGAAAATTATCATTAAATTAACCATCTATTTAACACTAAACATAATTAACCATAAAGAAGCTTAAATCAAACATGATGGCTTACAAGTTTGAGAAGAGACCGAAGCGAAAGTAAAGTTGTAATTCTTTAAATTTTGAAGAACATGTAACTGTTTTTTAGTTCAAAAACTATACCATTTTACTAAAAAAGTAAAAGCATACCATCAAACTTTCTTATTTAGGACATTAACATTGATGTTTTTCTGCAATGTAAATACTGATAAAGATAAGGACAAATATTGAGGTGATCAACACAAAGGTAGATGATGTCTTACCATTACATAGCCCTTCTAGTCCACTGCAACAAAAAAAAAATTTATGTTAGACACAAAAGACGTGAGTTTGAAAATTTCTTATTTTGAATCATATTTGTAGAGTGAACATGCACAAAGAGCTTCACAAAGAAGAAAACTCAATAAATGTAAAAATTAAGACTACTCTTGTATACATGAATAGAAGAAGATGTTTTGTTAACTTTATTACCCTTACCTATAAATTCCATTATATAAATAAACCATTCAAGCAAGTATAAATATAAATTTTCAATGCAAAGTGTAACCCATAATTAACGGCGTATGTTCACTTTTGCTTTAAACATATAGAGGTATCAGGATTCTGAAATAAAGCAAAAAAGGATAGGGTATCTGTCAAACCCATTAAAATTACATGAAAATATGAAATGATCAATTGGACATCTTCAACAAAATGTTAATAAAAGCTAAATAATAAATTGAAAACGATAAATCATTTTTATCACATACTTAATTATCCAAATGATACTTGTGACAACCCAAAATTTCATCAGTTATTTTTAACCCATCTCTGTTAATAAAAATTTAATTTTTAGTAAAATTTTCGTCAACTTCTTGGGTTAAGTAAATTAACTAAGGTTATTGTGATAATTACATACGAGTCAGAAAACCAAAAATCGCGTGAAAAACCTTCACCTCCTCGAAAAACGACGAGTTCACGGCCAAGGCGAGTTTACGACCTTAAACTCGTGTACGGCCGTAAACCCTGTTTACGGTCGGTGCCAGGTGGACCCCACCACCGACTATACACCTGACCTATAAATACAGGACCCCCACCCTCATTTGAACATTCTTGGCCAGAAACACCCGCTTTCTCTCTCTAAACCTCTTGACCGTAAACTCCATAAAGCCCTCCTTTCACCTGAAAAACGTCGGAAATCGTCATGTGGGGTCGTTTGGGAGCCTCTGGAACACTATTTTGTCAAAAACCAGCACTCTTGTTTTTGAGTTTACGGCCATAATCCCCCAGATCTTCAAAAGCCGCGAACTTAGTTCACGGTCGTAAACCCTATTCACGGCTGTAAACCCGGTTCTCGACCGTAAACTCCATTCATAGCCGTAAACTCCATATACGGCCGTAAACAGTTCTTTCGTGGGGAAAAGTCTGTTTTCCTCGATCCAACCAAGTCCTGGTAACATTCCTTAACCAAAGCCAAGTGTTTATCTAACACTATATCTAACGAAATCACTAATTTAGATACATATATGTATTTATGTGATATTAGGATTCCGTTAAGTGCAACGTACATCAACTCAAGGATCACCCAGTTTAATCCTTCGCATCCAACCAACTGTGAGTTCATACCCCTACACTTTTATGAGTTTTTATATCGTTTTCGGGGGGGGGGGGGGGGGGGGGGGTGGGGGATACAAGCCACACATAAAGGTTTTCACAAATTAAAAAACTGATGCAATTACAACGGTTTTACATAGAACTTTTAGATAATTTATCCCTTTTCTATTATGCGGAGCATGAGGGACGCTTTCTAAATATAATTGCATAGTTTTCAGAACAATTCATGAAAATAACATACTAGTCAAACTATAATAGGTATAGTTTGGGGAATTCTTTACCGGTTTTACAGATTCAAACACATAAACTATGACATATTTACTTTATCCATTGTTATCTACAAATAACAAGAGTATCTTACTAAATAATTATTTTGTGTATAATTATTTATACCCTACACTGTTTACCAACAATTTCGAACTCGAGAATAACCAAACTACATGTAAACTAGTTAATACAGGATTGTGAGACCTATCTTCGTTATGCCCTTCGGGGTACCAGTAAATCCTCACCTTTAATATAACCAGAGTCTCCTGGAGCGAGAGCGTGAAATTTGTGAATAGATATATTCAAGACTAACAATCCCATATCTGAACTGTTAGCATCATTTAGGTGGGCACACCTAGGGTGACAAATTTTGTAATCGTACGATGCCTGAAGAAACGTCAAGGAGGTCATCGGTCATATTAGCATGGTTATACGAACTCATAATAGTATCAACTAACCTTTGTATACGGGATTTCCTTCTTCAATAGTTTTATTTTAATTAATAAGACTACCTACTTACTACACTGGAGGGTATTCCAGGGATCCAACCTTTTGTTTTATTTTAAGTAATAAAACCACCTTTCATACTGGCAGAAGCCAGGGTTTTCGAATAAAACTTACATCACTTACTGGTGGTAGCCATGGTTTTCAAACGGAACGTACCTCACTTACTGGTAGTAGCCAGGGTTTTCGAATGAAATATATTCTACTTAATGGTGATAACCATGATTTCGATACAAATTATATTTACTTATAATGAAAAGAAATCATTTGTACAAATTCAGTGACTAGTTTCCAATACAAAAACATGCTTATGAACTCACCAGCTTTATGCTGATACGATTTCAAAACCGCTTGTATTCTCAGGGTAACGATAGACAGGTACCTTCGCCAGCTTTTAGAGAAGACGAAGCATTTTGGAGTCTCATCTTTATCTTTTGTTACTTTTGATGTATACAAAGTATGTTTTCAAACAGATGTAGATATTCATATAGTAATGTAATGGTTGTGCTTACTTTATTTTCTATGATACGATTGTTATAATACTACGCATGACATCGCCTGCCCCCGGACGTTTCCGCCATTCGTACCGACGGTGCGGGGGTGTGACAGATTGGTATCAGAGCTATTGTTTACAGTGAACTAAGTATACCAAAGCTTACATGATATACAACTATAAACACTAAAGGGGCTGAAGTGCTATGAACTAAAATTATACTTTTAAAATATAAGTATTTTACAAAAAGTATACAAGTATCCCTACATACCAGAAATAGTATCATACGTAGAACAAAACAAAAGTACTTGGATGTTGGACACTGCGGTTAAATCTGGGTAGTTGTGTAATCATGTCTAGGGTTAATATAGCCTGATCAACTATATTCATTCGAGACACGACCAACATGTGCTTGGGAGTGACTGTGGTGTTGCAGCAGGCCTAAAACTTACCAAGTATTCCTACAACAAGATGTCGATAGAACAAAACAAACAACTTAAAATACAATAGGATTATTTTTGTCAGAGCCGAATAGATTGTAAAGATTCGTTCCAAGTGTTGCTACTCATTCTTTCTTAGCGGTACTTTACTTGTATTAGTAATTTTTCCTTATTTATCGCTTAGTAGCACACTTTACCTATCAGATAGAGATATACCTTGATTCATATCGCTTAATTCGAAAGTATAGGGGACTTACCATCTTATTCTTCCTGATATAGAACAAGATGCCTCCAAAGAAAAGACCCAGCAAAAAGAACAACAATTCCTCGACGGATCCAACACCACCACCACCTCCTCAGTTCGATCCCGCTATGTTCCAAGAAGCTGTTACTGCCGCTTTGTCATATATTAACCTTGGCGGCTCTAGTGGTTCTAGGAGTGGTGTTCATTCCCAAAATCATGAAGGTATTCAAGGGCACCAAAAGGAGTGCTCCTATAACGACTTCATGTATGCAAAACCCACGTCCTTCGATGGCAATGGAGGTGTTATTTCCCTGAATTGATGGTTTGAGAAGATCGAGTCCATCTTCGAAATTTACTCCTATTCTGTAGCCAACAAGGTGAATTTCGTTGCCTACACCTTCACAGACAAAGCACTGACCTGGTGGAATAGCCGGGTCAAATCCCTAACTCTTCCAGTAGCGAATGCTATGGGTTGGGAGAGCTTGAAAGAGCTCATGCTTGCTGAGTACTGCCCACGGGGCGAGATGCAGAAACTGGAGCACGAGCTATGCAACTTGAAGATGAAGGGTTCTGACATTGCTGCCTACACTTCTAGGTTTGAAGACCTAGAACTTCTTTGCTCGAGAATGGTCACCCCGAAAAGAAAGAAGATAGAGAGATACATTTGGGGATTGATGCCCCCAATGCAAGGAAATGTCATGGCCGCTAGGCCAGCCAATTTTGACAGCGCCAAGTGCCTGGCGCAAACCCTTATAGATCACAGGGTTGATCTTGATAAAGTGACAACCGCTCCCGAACCAGCTAAGGGAAGTGGCGAGAAGGGAAAGTTCTGGAAACATTGAAAGGGCCAGTCTTCGTAGGAGCCCTCCAAGAAACAACATACGATGGCAGTCCACACTGCTACTACTCTTACCGCTACTCCTACAACTCAAGCTCCTACCAGTGGATATGTAACAACCCAAAAATCACGACTAAAAACTTCTTTTAAAACATTACTAAAACCATATTTATAAAACCGCATCATAAGTCATAACATAATTTTTGAGTATTAATTCAAAACATAATCTCATTATCAGAGTAAAACATTCCCAGGCAAACTGACTATGGTGTGTGCACTGCAACCTCTCCGAGCTCCTCTATTGAAAACTGAGTACCTGAAACTAAAATTGAAAACCGTAAGCACGGAGCTTAGTAAGCTCCCCCAAACTACCACATACCATACAATAACATATAAAGCACATATTGGGCCTTGCCCACTGCATCGGACCGAGGTCCGGACTAACTGGGGCCTTGCCCCCTGCATCGAACCGAAGTCTGGAAACTGACTGGGACCTTGTCCCCTACATCAGAACGAAGTCCGAAAACTGACTGGGACCTTGTCCCCTGCATCAGACCGAAGTCCGGACTATATGGGGCCTTGCCCCCTGCATCGGACCGACGTCCGGAAACTGACCAGGACCTTGTCCCCTGCATTGGACCGAAGTCCGGACTAATTGGGGCTTTTCCCCTTTCATCTGACTAAAGTTCGGAAACTGACTGAACAAATCATAACATAAACATATCAACTAGCATGAATACACATATACTGCATACTGCATCGAGCCGTAGCCCGGAACACATAACACATAAATCCTGTCTGAGCCACGAAGGCATCAAACATACTAAAAACTGCATCAAACCGAAGTCCGGAATCTAGTACTAGCTAAACAGGTCGGCATTATGGCCTTAGACCCGTCGCTACTGGAAGGAAACTCACCTAACTGCTGAGCTCTATTGATACCCTCTGGTTGCTAACCGACAACCTTATGAGCCGCTGCTCCTCTAGCTCTCTGAACTACCAATATCAAAATGATACTTAGTCTTACAGCCCTTCAAAAGTCAACTAAGTCAACTCTGTTCAAAGTCAAATTCCTGGTCACCGTCAACCTTCCAGGTTGACCCTACTCGCTGAGTCAGCCTACTGACTCGCTGAGTTCATAAGCTTAGAAATCCCTTTCATTCGTGACTCGACTCGTCGAGTCAGACGATGACTCGCCAAGTCTACTGATTTCCGAGTCCTGATCTATCCACTCACCGGGTCCCTACTCAACTCACTGATCCGAGTCTTAACTCGAAGGGTTTGGGGTTTCGCGACTTAACTCGCCGAGTCCAAGAACAGACTCGCCGAGTCCAAGGCAATCTTCAACAGACTCGCCGAGTTGTTCTTCCAACTCGTCGAGTTGCTGACTAACTTCATCCAACTCGCCGAGTACACCCATATGACTCGCCGAGTCTCTTCAGTTCTTAATCCATACAGTGGCTTTTCGAGCCATGCAGGGGCTCAAATCCATAGATCCATTCCTCTAGAGCCTAACCCCCACGTAAAGTGGCAAACATTACGTGTAACCAAGGAGTTATAGGCTTAGAACACTTTAGGGATAGGGTTTGTAACAAAGGGGCTTCACCAACAACTTATTGGCCTAAACTTTATGACTTTCTGGGTTATTACCAACCTAGATCTGAGGTAGCAACCTCAGATCTACTCCAAACTTGAAATACTTCTCATCCATACTCAAAATGCCCAAAACTCCAACATAAGATAGATCTAAATTCACATAAGCCCAACAACAGACTATTACCTCAAATGAAAGCTCCAACTGAAGTAAATCCCAGATCTACACCACTCCTTTGCAGCAAAGCCCTTGATCTTCAAACCCCTCTCCAAGATTCTCTCCTCCAAGGCTCTATTCTCTCAAATAATGAAGACTCACTCAATTCAAGGGTTTATGGAACTCAAAAGGGGAGCAAAGAGGTTGAGGGTGGGTTATAATGTGCTTTATATAGGGAACAACCTCTGGGATTAGGGTTTTTCTCGCCCAGACCAGACTCGTCGAGTCCACTCGCTAACTCACCAAGTCGGTCACTTACTCTATGACCCGGATCCCGCTCCGACTCGTCGAGTTCCTCCATGGACTCGACGAGTTGACTCCTGATTTAGAGCTTAACCTTTCTTTTCTTGGTCTTCCTGATTCTGGGTGTTATAACTCTCCCCCACTTAAACTAGACTTCATCCTCGAAGTCCACCATGACCAACTATTTCACAACCCACTTACTGCTTACCATTAGCTATGCACTGGACACTTTTCACTACTTAGTAATGAGTACCCATCAATCAACTAATCGAATTCTACCATAGTCTGCTTTCCATTACTGCCACTGACTGAAAATTTTTGTTGTCCCTTATCCACCTTCCGAATGAACTGAGACCACCCTGGTCCCTACTGATGTCTCCATATCTGGGTTACTGGACTCCTACCGGTTACTACACCCCATCGCAATCTCCTAGTCGCTTTCAGTGACTTCTAAAGATACCTCGACTATCTATAACTGTTCTACCCACTCTGTCACTCATACTGAATCGATGCTGATGGAACTAGCCTGCTTATCTCTCATCTGACTACTCAACTTTCAATAACTCGAGCCTTCCATACAGAAAGAAAGGCTACCTACCTAATTATCCTTGCAGATCACTTATACTTGGCAGAAGACTCAACTGATCCTGCTGAGAGGGACTTTCCATTTCAAATCGATCAACTATATCGTCAGCACTTGCATTCCAACACAAATACTAGTACTGGTCATCACACTGAAACTATCCGAAACACTAAACTGCCTGCAATACTGAACTGCCTGAAACACTGAACTGGCTGAATCACTGAACTGGCTGAAACATTGAACTGACTGAAACACTGAAGTGGCTATATGGCTGCTTCCCACATTATATGAGTTCCAACTCAACTATGGAGCCCAAGTACTCCTTACTTAGTCGCTCCCACAACTTCTGAACGAAATCTTTCTCTGGAAATAGTTTCCACTAGTCATCCTGATACTGTGACTCTAACAACCTCCCGATCCAACCGGCCGGGTCCATACGTCGAAGCCCTTAACATACACGAACCCAAGCGGTCCACTGTTTCCCTGATCTCATAACTGAGGTGACGATCTAATGACAAATCGTCGACTTAACCATAACTGAACCATTTGGGAAATCCGAAATCTAACCTGTGGATTCCCATATCCTCACTGCTGCACCCGGACTTGTGGGCACTACTGCTTCCCTTACGTCCAACAATGCGCTCATGCTGCCTATCAACCTGATAAAGGCCATGGCTACACCCGCGGACTTACAACTCTCTAATACTATCTGGTTGCTAGTGAATGCTACGGCTACCCCCCCCCCCCCCCCCCCCCCGTAGACTTACAACACTCTAATACTATCTAACTGCTAGTGAATGCTACGACTACCCCCGTAGACTTACAACACTCTACTACTATCTGACTGCTAGTGAATACTATGGCTACCCCCGCAGACTTACAACACTCTACTACTATCTGACTGCTAGTGAATGCTACGGCTACCCCTGCATACTTACAACACTCTACTACTATTTGACTGCTAGTGAATGCTACGACTACCCCCACAGACTTACAACACTCTACTACTATTCTGAGGACATCCTGACTATCCCTAGTCCTGCTAGTGATTCCTCATCCTGATTTCTCAAAACCAGTCCTCAGTCATCGAATGCTGCATCAACCTCAACATCTTATATCCTTGATACACTTAGCGGTCCGTCGAGGAATTCTTCGGCTTGGTTCCCAAACCAACCATCTATTAATCCGGATACATGAAACTATCGTTGGGAAGTTTCCAAAACCCCCAAATCCTGAATCCACACAACCATGCATGTAGTCTCTACCACTGACTACTAACACGAAATCATCTCTTGCTAACCATTCTCAAGATCCTCATTCCGACTCACTAGAGTCCTACATGCGGTCCTCCAACCACGAATTTCCAACCAGCTACTAACCAGATCGATCACATGAACTCATTGTTGGGAAGTTCCTTAAACTCCCAACTCTGAACTCCTCAATCCATCAATCGCTGCACTACTATCTTTTCTTCTCAGAGGTCGTGTACTCATTCTGGAACTGCGTGCTCTTACCCTTGTATACTCGGAGGGTTCTCCCCCACTTGGATCCGGCTAACTCCTTACTGCTCACTGGTCGAAAGGATTTCCCAATCTTCCTTCCATTAAAAGGGAGATCTACTGTCCGCTAACGTTTACCTCTGTCGGCGCTCCAACTAACTTTTACCATATCCAAACCATTCTTGCTATCTAACTGAGCACCCTTCAATCCTTAACTATATTTGCTTTAGGGATTGCATCCTGAGAACCTGCGTTTTGGGTGCACATCCCTAACCCACTTCCTTATTGTCCGCTGGCTACCTCACTGGAAGCTCTAAATTGTCACTACTAAGGATTTAACTGATTAATCCCGAATGATACCTTTCGAAAGTAGTGAGGCATTACTGATTCTTACACATACATGCTACAGTCACCGCATCTGAAGTAACCTGATCTAGAGGGGATGACCTCCAATTTACCATTCTAATTCTAAGGTATGCAGATGGCATAAAACTCAGTCACAAGCAGGTAATATAATACCCCAACACTTATGCTTATTGATAACAATGCAACAACATAACAATAATATCATGAATAATAATTAACAGGAAGGTAAAAGATATGTACCCCCATCATTCAGTGCTGCTCGAATCCTTGTTGAAATCAACCGGAAAACTCGACTCTGAGCCGTGGGCTCCCTTTCCCGACCCTGATGTATGCTGGTGGTTCTAGAAGTCCCAGGGGCAGGAGCTGGCACCTATCCTGCTGTATACAAACTTGGACAGTGGATCTTCTTGTGGCCCCTCTGACTAGAACAGAAACATATCGGATCAAGCCCCTGAGAAATGGTAACAATACAATCTCTGCTAAAATGGCCAATCCGGCCGTACTTGAAACATCCAGCATCACCACCACTTCTACGCCTACACGCACCCTCGTGTGTCATAACACACTTCCCACATCGACTGCGGCTCCGATAGTCCCTCGATCTCGAATCCGACCCTTTAGGCCTCTTTCCCGAACCGGCGGCTACATGAGTCTCATCCGTTTTCCTCTTCCTTTTCGACTCCCTGCCCGACTCTCGCTCATGCGTTACCTCATCGACCCCATCCATCAACTAAACAACTGCTGTCTGATCCTGGAGTTTCGTGGTC
Organism: Lactuca saligna; assembly: GCF_052625555.1. Lineage (NCBI taxonomy): Eukaryota > Viridiplantae > Streptophyta > Magnoliopsida > Asterales > Asteraceae > Lactuca > Lactuca saligna. The sequence continues at coordinate 173,213,915 of NC_136417.1, read as the reverse complement.
AACCTACCAGTGACCCGTCCAACGATGTTAGGTAGCTCCTCGTGAGTGGCTTGCGCAACCTCCTTGACTATCTAATCATGCAGAGGTCTCTCCTGGATATAGGTTCCCCACTCACTCTCGTCCCCTGATGGCAAGAGCTAAAAAAATGGGATCTCCCTCCTTGATGGATCTCTGAAATCCATAAGAATCGGGCTCTAAACGAGCCCCAATCTGCCCTGAAACTATCCCGACCCTAAAGGCCTCAAGATGACTATCCAAAAGCTCCATAATGGCCTCTCTAACTGAACCAAATATCATGGGATTCTGATCAATGATGTTGTGCATAATCTCTGCTGAAATAACATCTCTCATCTGATCATCAAACTGTCCAGCTCAAGAGCCTGAGCCAGATCCTTCCCCGGCACCTGAACTGCCAGCTGATGTCTCACGTAACTTCACCATGCTGGAAACACATCATAAATCTGATCAATATACATACCGCTGCTGAGGGATCTTTCACACACTTTACTAGTTCCCTGGTTTTGCCTCGGCCCCTCTTGAATCGAGTACGGATCCTCTACTTTCAGTAGTACGGGCCCATACTACCTTCCACATCTATCCATACTTTCCTCAAGAGTTACCTCAACTCCACCAAGTCCCTTTTCTCTACTGCTAATCTTTGCTACTCTCATCCTAGGCTTGCCCTAGGGAACCTTTGACTCCACCCAAACCAGTCCTCAGCTGCTGAAGGCCTCCTTGTAACGCCAATTAGCCATGACCTGAATACCATCACATGCAACGAGGCTCGGATAATCCTTTGAGTACAAGAGTCATCCCTACAACGGTTAGACTCAAACGAGAGTTTCGCAATAGGGTCAAATCCGACACTCTGAGTTTATTCAATCCTGACCACATGTGACGTGATGTATTCACCTAATGGCTAACTCCCATCACTCAGAGTCCCACTAAGCACAGAGCGAGCATCATTCAGATAAAGGAAACATACTCATGCAAACTATTCTCAAGAAACTGTACTAGCATACATTGTTGAACTCATACTATCAGGCATAACCTAAACATGTTATCCTACTGTTGTCTACTCAATACTAGCATGCAATTCTCATAAGGTTGAAACACATAAGTAGGCACATAAGGCATCCTCCTAGATCCTTAGTCCTATACTAGCATGCTGTTCTACTGAAACTGAAACTGGAACTAAAACTGAAACTGATAATCATAAACTTGTATGGCTAATTTGGGAGTACTTACTTGAGCTCGGCTAATTGTATGCACCACACCCTTTTTCTCTTTTCAAGTTATTTCCTTTCTAAATATTCCTTTCGCTTTTTCTAAAACTCTTTTCCTTTCTCAAACTCCTTTTTACCAAAAATTACTTTCGAAAATGTTTTTCTTTTGAAAACCCTTTTACCGTTTCCTTAGTTTGAGTCTAGACACACTCTCAAGTATGTCTGAATCCCTCAAACCAAGGCTCTGATACCAAATTGTAACGATCCAAATTCCTGGTCACCGTCAACCTTCCAGGTTGACCCTACTCGCTGAGTCAGCCTACTGACTCGCTGAGTTCATAAGATTAGAAATCCCTTTCATTCGCGACTCGACTCGCCGAGTCAGACGATGACTCGCCAAGTCTACTGATTTCCGAGTCCTGATCTATCCACTCACCGGGTCCCTACTCAACTCACTGATCCGAGTCTTAACTCGAAGGGTTTGGGGTTTCGCGACTTAACTCGCCGAGTCCAAGAACAGACTCGCCGAGTCCAAGGCAATCTTCAACAGACTCGCCGAGTTGTTCTTCCAACTCGTCGAGTTGCTGACTAACTTCATCCAACTCGCCGAGTACACCCATATGACTCGCCGAGTCTCTTCAGTTCTTAATCCATACAGTGGCTTTTCGAGCCATGCAGGGTCTCAAATCCATAGATCCATTCCTCTAGAGCCTAACCCCCACGTAAAGTGGCAAACTTTACGTGTCACCAAGGAGTTATAGGCTTAGAACACTCTAGGGCTAGGGTTTGTAACAAAGGGGCTTCACTAACAACTTATTGGCCTAAACTTTATGACTTTCTGGGTTATTACCAACCTAGATCTGAGGTAGCAACCTCAGATCTACTCCAAACTTGAAATACTTCTCATCCATACTCAAAATGCCCAAAACTCCAACATAAGATAGATCTAAATTCACATAAGCCCAACAACAGACTATTACCTCAAATGAAAGCTCCAACTGAAGTAAATCCCAGATCTACACCACTCCTTTGCAGCAAAGCCCTTGATCTTCAAACCCCTCTCCAAGATTCTCTCCTCCAAGGCTCTATTCTCTCAAATAATGAAGACTCACTCAATTCAAGGGTTTATGGAACTCAAAAGGGGAGCAAAGAGGTTGAGGGTGGGTTATAATGTGCTTTATATAGGGAACAACCTCTGGGATTAGGGTTTTTCTCGCCCAGACCAGACTCGTCGAGTCCACTCGCTAACTCACCAAGTCGGTCACTTACTCTATGACCCGGATCCCGCTCTGACTCGTCGAGTTCCTCCATGGACTCGATGAGTTGACTCTTGATTTAGAGTTTAACCTTTCTTTTCTTGGTCTTCCTGATTCTGGGTGTTACAGGATATATTGGTACCCTCCCTTTGTGCAGTAAGTGCAGTTACCATCACCGCATCCCCGACCCATGTCGTGAAATGCTTTGCAACAACTGTGGCAAGAAGGGTCACACGGCTCGAGGCTGCAAAACACCAGTCCAACTAGCCAATTAGGCCTCTGGAGCAGGTGTTGGTCAAGCTTGTTATGGCTGTGGGGAAGTCGGGCATTATAGGAAAAACTGCCCCAAGTCAACAATATCTAGCAACACAGGGAGAGTACTAGCGATGGGACAAGAGGAGGCAGTTGTTGGCCCTACCATTGTTACGGGTACGTTCCTCCTTGACAACTCTTATGCATGTATTTTATTCGATTCTGGTGCGGAGAGAAGTTTTTTTAGCCATGCATTCAAACATCTTCTCAAACATAAACTCCAACCTTTAATCGAAACATTTACCGTCGAGATGGCTAATGGTGAGAAAGAGAGCACTAACGACATATTCGTAAGCTGTAGCCTTACCCCAAATGATCATTCCTTTCCCATCGACCTTATGCCAGTTTCCATAAAAAGCTTCGATGTCATCATCGGCATGGATTGGTTGAGCCCCGATCGTGCTGATATCTTTTGTTACGAAAAAGCTATCCGCCTCAATCTTCCCTCTGGAGAAACCCTCATGATCTATGGTGATAAACTCAACTCAAACCTTCGTATTATTTTGTGTATCAAAGCCCAAAAATTTCTGTGAAAGGAGTGTCACGCATTCCTAGATCATATCGTTAACAAGAAACAGGAAGTTAAAAATCTCGAGAGTATCCCCGAAGTCTGTAACTTTCTCGATGTCTTTCCCAAAGAGCTTCTGAGAATTCCTCCCGAGCGCCAAGTCGAGTTCCGCATCGACCTAATCCCCGGAGCTACCCCCGTACCTAAGCCCCCATACAGCTTAGCGCCAGCAGAAATGCAGGAGTTATCCAGTCAGCTCAATGAGCTGCTCATCAAAGGATTCATCAGACCGAGTGCCTCACCCTGGGGAGCCCCGATCTTATTCATGAAAAAAGAAGGATGGATCTTTTCGGATGTGCATTGACTATCGCGAACTGAACAAGCTCACCGTCAAAAACCGTTACATCTTCCTCAGATTGACGACCTTTTCGACCAACTTCAAGGAGCCAACTACTTCTCTAAGATAGACCTAAGATCAGGGTACCATCAGCTACGAGTCCATGAGTGTGATGTTCCTAAGACAACATTCCAGACTCGATATGGTCACTACGAGTTCGTAGTAATGCCTTTCGGTCTAACCAACGCACCGACGATATTCATGGACCTGATGAATAAGGTGTTCCATCCTTTCCTGGATAAGTTCGTTATCATATTCATTGATGATATACTTGTCTATTCCAAAAGCGAGGAAGATCACAGAGAACACTTGAGATTGGTGTTGGAAACTCTAAGGACGGAGAAGCTATACACTAAATTCTCCAAGTGCGAATTCTGGATTTGAAAAGTAACTTTCTTGGGTCACATGGTAAGCGAGGAAGGTATACACGTGGACGCGTCCAAAATCAAAGCAATAGAGACCTGGTCAGCACCGAAGACGCCCACAGAAATCTGACAGTTCTTGGGTCTCGCTGGCTATTATCGTAGGTTTATCTAGAATTTCTCTAGAATTGCCAAACCCTTAACCACTCTGACTCAGAAAGGTGTACCCTTTTGTTGGAGTGAAAAGAAAAACACTGCATTCCAAACATTGAAGCATGCCTTATGTAGTGCACCTATCCTGTCTCTACCCGAAGGGACGGAGGACTTCGTTGTCTACTGTGATGCATGCAATCAGGGCTTAGGTTGTGTGCTAATGCAACGAGGAAAGGTTATTGCTTATATTTTGTCACACCCCCGAACCAGACGGCGGAAACGTTCGGGGGCTGTCGTGACTCAATTGAATACCATCACAATGCATATACATGAAACATAACATTATACATCACCAACATTTGGAATGATACAACTGGTAGCGTTTGCATTCATTACATTGTTTCAAAACATTACATTCTCAAAAATAACTGTTTGATACTAAATTAGACCACAGCGAAACGTCTTAGAGTACAATTCATCCTCCACTTTATCTGTTACCTGAGAATACAAGTATTTTGAAAAAAAACGTCAACATATGAAATGTTGGTGAGTTCATAAGTAATGTTTGAAATCCAATGTTTGTATTGTTTCGAAAACCTCCAGAAAATCCGATATTTTCTGGAAATAGTATGGTAAAAAAATGCGAAGATCCGTAAGTATGCTTGTTTGTTTTCTAGAGATGTAAGCGAACGAGTTGTAAAATTCGGCATGTAATTCGTAAGTGTATTAGTTGAAAACCCTAGGAAAACCCGACGTTTTCCTATTACTTTGCTTTACTTAGTTTGTGTACTATTATTTCGTTGCGTTAGAGATATTCGTTGAGCTCCGGAGGCATTGAGTATACAGTGGGTGGTGAATTGTTGTGACGTCTGCTGATGAAAACGTCCAGTCGACAACCTTACAAGCGATCCCTTAGGCGTCACTCGCAGTTATTCACACAACTCAATCCTCCCGGACTTGTGTAGTCCCACGACCGGAGGGAAGGAGAGAAGGTGCGAAACCCTCGGTATTTCCCCGCGTCGTTCAAGACCATTGCAATTGCGAAGGGCCCGAAGCCCAACCCGCAATCGTGAGTTACAGACTTTACTAGCAGCACTGAAGGACCCTTGGGGACCAGCAGTATGTTTGCCATTGAAAGTCCTTTTACGTTATGTCGGATCGGTAAAACCCAACACTTCGTAAGAGAGAGGTCTTCGGGCCTTAAGATCAGGTCATTGGGCTAGTTAGGCTCAACAAACAAGATTTTACACTTTTGGGGCCCAAAGATGGTGCGTAGACGTCTGTGCACACTCGTATGTAGAGTGACTTCCCAATCGTTATTAGTTATGAATCGTAGTGTCGTAATGTCATAGTGTCGCCGTGTTAGTAGTTTCGGATTTTTATTGGTTCGAGACCGAACCAATTCGTTTGACAACGACTTTTGGTGTTGTAATGTATTGTATTTCGTCGATAGTCGTGGTACCATCATTTGGTCAAATTGCATGTATTGAACTAGCCTTGAGAATTTTCTGTTTTCAGTCCCTCCTTGTTTGTAAAATTTACTTTTTCAACCCCTTTATTTAAATACTTTACGGTTTGGTACTTAAATCAATTTTTCTTGACATTTTAATACCAAAAATTATTGAAATAAATATTTTCCAGCATATTTTTCATAGAAAACAGCTTAAGCCCCTAAAATTTCAGTTTTCTCGGTTGTAACCCATCTTTTCGCAAGTTTGACAATTTTGGCCCAAATTGTAAAATTTTTGCAACTTTAGTCCCCTTTAAATTTAAAAAGCATTTTAAACCTTTGAAAAGGACTTGGAACACTTATAGTCCACTGTTTTACAGAAAAATACAGTTTTTGGCCCTTCAAAACAGATAATTTCGCATAATGGGCCCTATTGGGCCGAAATTGTCATTTTTAGCCCATTAAGCTTGAAATTTATGTTTTTGATCTTCCATAAGGGTATATTTTCAGAAAATACATTATGGAATATGTTTTGACTCATCTCACCCATCAGATTTCGAAATATTTCATTTTGGGCCCTTTAACTTTGTATTTTTAACACTTATGTCAAAAAAATGAGTTTTTAGCCCAAAGTATGTATTGTTAAGCCACATAGCTATTTTTTCTTGGCATACTTTGTATGTAGTAGTATATTTCATGCTAGTATAAGGTATATCTCGGTTTTTAGCAAGTCATAATTAGATCTAGCATCAAAATCATACAAAACATACATATAAGCATAGAAATCAACCAAAACATACACATAATGATGGATCTACACCTTTGCTTGTATTCTCCCCCACAAAAACTTATAAAAACCGAAAATAAGGGGGTATGAAACTCACCTTGGGTTTGTTGTTTCAATTTTTAAGGAAGAAATGGAGGGATCTTAGCCTTTAGCAAGCTTTCTTGAATGGATTTGAACTTAAGAAGTTCTTGGTGGCTAAATCACGAAATTTTGGTGGTAAGAGGAGTGAATTAATGTAGAAAGAAGATATGTTACATAGGTTTGTGAGATCTTACCTCTAGAATGAAACTTGAAGTGATTTTTGGATGAAAAATTCCTTGGAATGCTTCTAATTCTCGAAATTTTTGGATGAAAAGAAGAGAGTATCCTTGAATGTTTTGAAGAATATTTTTGAGATAATATGGGTGGTGTGGGTGTGTGGTCTCGGCCAAGAAGAAGAAAAAGGGGAGGAAAGGAAAGTTTGCATGGAAACATGAGACTAGGCATTGTTATACGTTGAACAATGTTCAATTATCCATTAAACCATGTTGAGGTGTCTAACTCTCAATTATCCTCCTTAAGCTTTTCCTTTTTTTTTTTTTTTTTTTTTTTTTTTAGATGGGCCGAGACTCTTGGGCCAAGAAGAAAAAGGGGTGGAGTAGCTTGGGTCCATTAAGTGTAGTGAGGTTCTTTGGATTCTAATCATAAAAATTTTGGCCCATTGGGCCCTTGGAAGCATTCACGACCCAAAAAAAATAAAAGAGATTAGTTTAGGGCCCATTAGGGCTAATTAAATCCTTTATGGCCCATCATGGCCCAAAAAGTTATAGATTTATGAATTGGGTCCAATTAGAACATAATTAGGGGTTTTAGGCCCAAAGTAGTTAACTTGGATACTTATTGGTCCATTTGGCCCAACAAGAGAATCCTAGAACACATTAGACTTGAATCGGGCTTTCTAGGGTTTCCAACCCTTATTTGAACATATGAGATGTATTTGAATGAGAATAGAGTATAGACTTTTACAATGGATGATGTTTATATGAGAATAAAATTTGCTAGCTAAAATGCTAGTTGTGACATCATCCCCCCGTTAGAGGGAATTTCGTCCCGAAATTCCTTCGAAAGTTAGGTTCATAAATGAGAGATAGGTGAGGGTACTTCTGCTTAATCCAGCATTCACGTTCACTTGTGAATTCCGATCTACGTTTCGCGCTCCATTGAACCTTCACAATCGGAATGAGGTTTTGTTTTGTATGCTTTACTTCCCTATCCAATGCCTTGGCTAGTTTTTCTAAACACATGAGATTCTTGTTTATTTCGATCCCTTATAAAGGAATGATAAGAGTTTTGCCTGATTGACACTTTTTCAGATTCGATACATTGAACATAGGGTGTACGTTGCTGAGCTCTACAGGCAGCTGCAACCCATAAGTCTTTGGACCAATCTGAGCAAGAATCTCGAACAACCCGGTGTATCGTGGGTTTAGTTTTCTCGTTTCCTAAAGCAAATCATTCCTTTCCAAGGAGATTCTTTTAATAACACGCGATCCCCGACTTGACATCCTAATGGCTTACGCCGCTTGTCAGAATAGCTCTTCTGTCGGTCTCGCGATGCTTGAAGTCAAGCTTTGATTTGGATTATCTTCTCTGTTGTTTCGCAAATCGTTTCTGGGCTCATAAGAATACTGGCGAGTGATCTGCATTTATGACTATAAAGAGTTTCGAAACGAGCAATCTTGACGCTCGTGCGATAACTGTCATTGCGTGAGAATTCATCCAAGGGCAAGCGGGTATCCCCTGACTTATTGAACTCAAACACCCAGACTTGTCGCGTGAATTCGAATGGTTGAATGGTTCGTTTGTTTTGGCTTGTGGGTTGAGAGTAGCAAACAATGCTCATATTTAGCTATGTTCCCACAGCCTTCTGGAATGACTGTCAAAGTCTTGAAGTAATCATGTCTCTCGGTCCAAGATAACAGATACTGATATTCTATGGAGTCTCACGATCTCTTTGATATAGATCCATGTAAATCTCTCTGTTTTGTTTGGTTTTAGTATTAGCAGGAAATAGGCAGTTTGGGTTAACTTATCGATGATCACCTAGATAACGCCCAATTCAACTTGCGTACCTATAAGCTTCGTCTTTCAACTCCGAGAGTTTTATCCATCCATGCAGTGCTTTCATTGCGATATTCCCCAACTTTGATGCTTTCAAGGCTGGTAGTAGGTGTTGACAGTGTTTCGTTCTCGCTTCGTGGGCAGACGAGTACGTTATTGATGAAAATGATGAAAAGGCTACTAGGAATGGTTGGGAAGACTTGGTTCGTAGGGTCCATGAATAGTGTGGGAGCATTCGTTAGACCGAAGGGTATCACGATGAATTTGAAATGGACGTGACGAGTTCGGAATGCAGTTTTGGAATGTCGCCTTCTCGGACTCAGAGTTGATGATAACCGATTCTTAGATCTATTTTAAAGAAGTAACGAGCTCCTTGGAGATGGCCAAATAGATCGTCAGTCCGTGGAAGTAGGTATCGATTTTTAATGGGGAGATTATTCAATTTCCTAAAATCGATGTACGTTCTGAAGGATCCGATTTCTTGAAGAACAAGATCGGAGCTCTTTAGGAAGAGAAGTTTGGTCTGATGAATCCTTTACGCAACAATTCTACTCAGCTAACTAGATAAATTGTGAATTTTCGGCAAGAGTCATCCTATAGGGTGAATTAGCGATTGATGTGGTTCCCGATATGAGGTTGATTCGAAATTCGACCTGTCTCTCTGGGATACTCCTAAAAGTTCCTCGGGAATCACATCTGGAAAAATCACATGCTACTGGAATCCCATGTATGCCTACCTCTTCTTCGGTCTTGTCCACAACATGAGTGAGGAGAACGTAGTTCTTCTGGTGCAGGCACTTCTGCACCTTGATGCACGAGATAGGAAGAGGATTGGCGCCAGGTTTATCACCATGGATTATTAGAGTTTTTGTGATTAGGAAGGTGAAGGTAAACGGCCTTCTCGCGACACATAGTATCAGCACGGTGGGGGCTTAACCCAACCATGACGATTATCACATTAAAACTCCTAATATTTATTGGCATGAAACCTACTTGTAATGAATGGTTGTCTAGTGTTAAGGTGTACTTCACATAAATACCCTAAGTTAAATCGGTTTTCCTTATTGGCCATATTCATTGAAAAGGCTTAGCTTAGCTTTGGGGATGTTGTTTTAGTAAGTGTTTGAATTTGATACTAATCGGAACTTCGCTCGGATTTACCATTGAATGAGAGGTAAGCGAAAGAGTTGTCAAGTGGGAACGTACCAGTAACAACCATTGGGTTTTGGGTTGCTTCGCCTTGACCCAAGGTCAGGACCATTTCTGATCCTTCTGCTCCTCGTTTGTTATCCCTGGGGCAATTGCGCCTGATGTGACCAGTTCTTCCACACCTATAGCAGGTGCGACTGGTCTCATCATTGGTGTTGTTGTTAGGGTTGTTGCGTTTGTTGTCGTTTTCATTTGGCTGACGATTCTGGTATGGATAAGTTCTACAGAATTTGGCGGTGTGATTCTTTCGGTTGCATTTGTTACAATACATCTCCCGGCAGGCTCCATTCTGATGGAATTTGCACTGATTGCATTTTGGAAGGATTCCAACGTATGGTCTGGTTGTTGGTGTAATAGGGGTCATGGTCGCATGAACAACAACAACATGTTGCTCCCTTGAGAACCCTTGAGTGAGTTGTCCCATTCTCTTACCTCCAGACCTCAGCTTCATGCTCTTAAGTTTGGGGTTTGGGGTTCCTTGACAGGTTGTCACTTGTTGGTTTCCATGTTTGTTCCTTTGGCTGGAGTTGTCAATGCTATTCATGCCTCCATTAGGGTTGTTTGCCTTGATCTGTGCCGTAGCAGCGGCTACTGCTGACATTACAGCAGCTTGAAATGTAGCAGAGTCCATTTGCAGGAGTGGTGTCTCGCGGGTGCGCTTGTTATTTTTACGGGATGGCATTTTTCTTGATGCACATTGATAATCCAGATCGTAAGTAATGATCGTCATACCTGGTTGTACTCTATAAGTTTTGCATCTTGTTGTATAATTCTTACTGCCTCCATCTACATCCCTATGATGTATCTGCGGTAGTAGGTAATCACAGATTTGGCACGATTGTTACATCTATCCTTAGATTATATGGGTTGTTTTAGTTTCGAGATCCTTAAGTATCTAGTGGTTTCGAGGGTTCTCTTGTGCATATAATTGAGTCTTTGCAGTAATATGAAATCAATATAGCACATAATTATTTCAGGGGTAAGTACCATCTCAGTACACGAAAGGGAGTCATGTCGGATAGTAGGGGAAAAAGAAAAGGCTGATCCTAATCGTGGCAGGAAGTGTCTGGTGGTGGTGCTGATGAAGTGGATGCACCTCGGAGACGAGCTACTTGTTGTTCGGTAGCTTGTAATTGTACTTCCAAACTAACTGTCTCGCTTGAGAGTCTCCATTCACTTCTCGAGTTTGCCTTTCATCCCTCCTATTAGCAAACCACATTTGTTTCGTTCGATTTGGGGTGTCCTGAGCTTGATTATCAATACCTCGGGTGCGTCAGACCAAGACTGGGAGGGCCTGGTCAACGGGTCCTTTATGGCCGATGGTCGGAGAGACCTCGGTTCCTGCCCTAGTGTGGTCGTATCCCCTGCTGGTGACTCTATTTCCAAATTTCGTATGCCCAAGGGGGCATGGAGCCACTGGGGCCCACACGATAAGTCGGTACTCTGGCTTTTCATGGATGGTTAATGACATCAGATTATGCATCCGAGTCATCATCATCTCTGCCCTTGGGCTCCTCCTCCTCGAGGTCCACTTATTGACTTGGCGGGTTCACCGGCGAGTTCTACTTCGTGTTCCTCCTGCGGTTCTTCCTCTGGATCGAGCCACCCTACCGTTCCTTGACTAGGGAGATAGGGTTTTCCTGACTAATGATACTTGTCTATAGTGTATTGCACGAAGGACTATGAATACTAAAATCAAATAGCATACCTATTCCTCCTATAATTCTACAACTATTGCATAGATTTAGTTGAGGTTCCTTTCTTGGAGATTAAGGGGTATGTTTTTAGATTCCCTAGCTATCACGATTTCTTCAAGACATGTGATGGTTGTACCTTGGAGGGAATGTAGTTGATCAGGCTACATCCGCTCCTTGATACAACTAAGAACAGTCCTGGATTAACCGAGATACTAGCATTATCGTGTTTGGTTCAGTGTTAGCTTCTCGTTCCTAATACAAGCAAGGGTGTTTTATTGTTATGTTTTACTTGTTTTGTTCAGAGTTATGTTAGTCCCTCTTTTGGTTTATAGTTGCATATCAATGTATGGTTAGATATGCTAGTTCACTATAAACAGAGCTCTGATACCAACCTGTCACACCCCCGAACCAGACGGCGGAAACGTCCGGGGGCTGTCGTGACTCAATTGAATACCATCACAATGCATATACATGAAACATAACATTATACATCACCAACATTTGGAATGATACAACTGGTAGCGTTTGCATTCGTTACATTGTTTCAAAACATTACATTCTCAAAAATAACTGTTTGATACTAAATTAGACCACAGCGAAACGTCTTAGAGTACAATTCATCCTCCACTTTATCTGTTACCTGAGAATACAAGTATTTTGAAAAAAAACGTCAACATATGAAATGTTGGTGAGTTGATAAGTAGTGTTTGAAATCCAATGTTTGTATTGTTTCGAAAACCTCCAGAAAATCCGATATTTTCTGGAAATAGTATGGTAAAAAAATGCGAAGATCCGTAAGTATGCTTGTTTGTTTTCTATAGATGTAAGCGTACGAGTTGTAAAATTCGGCATGTAATTCGTAAGTGTATTAGTTGAAAACCCTAGGAAAACCCGACATTTTCCTATTACTTTGCTTTACTTAGTTTGTGTACTGTTATTTCGTTGCGTTAGAGATATTCGTTGAGCTCCAGAGGCATTGAGTATACAGTGGATGGTGAATTGTTGTGACGTCCGCTGATGAAAACGTCCAGTCGACAACCTTGAAAGCGATCCCTTAGGCGTCACTCGCAGTTATTCACACAACTCAATCCTCCCGGACTTGTGTAGTCCCACGACCGGATGGAAGGAGAGAAGGTGCGAAACCCTCGGTATTTCCCCGCGTCGTTCAAGACCATTGCAATTGCGAAGGGCCCGAAGCCCAACCCGCAATCGTGAGTTACAGACTTTACTAGCAGCAGTGAAGGACCCTTGGGGACCAGTAGCATGTTTGCCATTGAAAGTCCTTTTACGTTATGTCGGATCGGTAAAACCCAACACTTTGTAAGAGAGAGGTCTTCGAGCCTTAAGATCAGGTCATTGGGCTAGCTAGGCTCAACAAACAAGATTTTACACTTTTGGGGCCCAAAGATGGTGCGTAGATGTCTGTGCACACTCATATGTATAGTGACTTCCCAATCGTTATTAGTTATGAATCGTAATGTCGTAATGTCATAGTGTCGTCGTGTTAGTAGTTTCAGATTTTTATTGGTTCGAGACCGAACCAATTCGTTTGACAACGACTTTTGGTGTTGTAATGTATTGTATTTCGTCGATAGTCGTGGTACTATCATTTGGTCAAATTGCATGTATTGAACTAGCCTTGAGAATTTTCTGTTTTCAGTCCCTCCTTGTTTGTAAAATTTACTTTTTCAACCCCTTTATTTAAATACTTTACGGTTTGGTACTTAAATCAATTTTCTTGACATTTTAATACTAAAAATTATTGAAATAAATATTTTCCAGCATATTTTTCATAGAAAACAGCTTAAGCCCCTGAAATTTCAGTTTTCTCGGTTGTAACCCATCTTTTTCGCAAGTTTGACAATTTTGGCCCAAATTGTAAATTTTTTGCAACTTTAGTCCCCTTTAAATTTAAAAAGCATTTTAAACCTTTGAAAAGGACTTGGAACACTTATAGTCCACTGTTTTACAGAAAACTACAGTTTTTGGCCCTTCAAAACAGATAATTTCGCATAATGGGCCCTATTGGGCCGAAATTGTCATTTTTAGCCCATTAAGCTTGAAATTTATGTTTTTGATCTTCCATAAGGGTATATTTTCAGAAAATACATTATGGAATATGTTTTGACTCATCTCACCCATCAGATATCGAAATATTTCATTTTAGGCCCTTTAACTTTGTATTTTTAACACTTATGTCAAAAAAATGAGTTTTTAGCCCAAAGTATGTATTGTTAAGCCACATAGCTATTTTTTCTTGGCATACTTTGTATGTAGTAGTATATTTCATGCTAGTATAAGGTATATCTCGGTTTTTAGCAAGTCATAATTAGATCTAGCATCAAAATCATACAAAACATACATATAAGCATAGAAATCAACCAAAACATACACATAATGATGGATCTACACCTTTGCTTGTATTCTCCCCCACAAAAACTTATAAAAACCGAAAATAAGGGGGTATGAAACTCACCTTGGGTTTGTTGTTTCAATTTTTAAGGAAGAAATGGAGGGATCTTAGCCTTTAGCAAGCTTTCTTGAATGGATTTGAACTTAAGAAGTTCTTGGTGGCTAAATCACGAAATTTTGGTGGTAAGAGGAGTGAATTAATGTAGAAAGAAGATATGTTACATAGGTTTGTGAGATCTTACCTCTAGAATGAAACTTGAAGTGATTTTTGGATGAAAAATTCCTTGGAATGCTTCTAATTCTCGAAATTTTTGGATGAAAAGAAGAGAGTATCCTTGAATGTTTTGAAGAATATTTTTGAGATAATATGGGTGGTGTGGGTGTGTGGTCTCGGCCAAGAAGAAGAAAAAGGGGAGGAAAGGAAAGTTTGCATGGAAACATGAGACTAGGCATTGTTATACGTTGAACAATGTTCAATTATCCATTAAACCATGTTGAGGTGTCTAACTCTCAATTATCCTCCTTAAGCTTTTCCTTTTTTTTTTTTTTTTTTTTTTTTTTTTAGATGGGCCGAGACTCTTGGGCCAAGAAGAAAAAGGGGTGGAGTAGCTTGGGTCCATTAAGTGTAGTGAGGTTCTTTGGATTCTAATCATAAAAATTTTGGCCCATTGGGCCCTTGGAAGCATTCACGACCCAAAAAAAATAAAAGAGATTAGTTTAGGGCCCATTAGGGCTAATTAAATCCTTTATGGCCCATCATGGCCCAAAAAGTTATAGATTTATGAATTGGGTCCAATTAGAACATAATTAGGGTTTTTAGGCCCAAAGTAGTTAACTTGGATACTTATTGGTCCATTAGGCCCAACAAGAGAATCCTAGAACACATTAGACTTGAATCGGGCTTTCTAGGGTTTCCAACCCTTATTTGAACATATGAGATGTATTTGAATGAGAATAGAGTATAGACTTTTACAATGGATGATGTTTATATGAGAATAAAATTTCCTAGCTAAAATGCTAGTTGTGACATGCTTCAAGGCAACTGAAGGCACACGAAGTCAATTATACAACTCACGACCTGGAGTTGGGAGCAATGGTCTTAGCATTGAAAATATGGTGACATTATCTCTATGGAACCAAGTGCACTATCTTCACTGACCATAAAAGCCTGCAACATATTTTTGACCAGAAGGAGTTGAACATGAGACAACAACGATGGGTAGAGCTACTCAACGATTACGAGTGCGAAATACGCTACCATCCCGGCAAGGCCAATGTGGTAGAAGATGCCCTCACCCGGAAAGAGTACTCGGTTCACGGTATGAAAGCATTAACTCTGACCATCCATTCCCACTTATCCGCGCAAATTAGAGAGGCTCAGATGGAAGCCTTAAAACTAGAGAACATGATAGGTGAAGCCTTGAGAGGAATGGAAAAGAACTTAGAGATCAAGGATGACGGAGTCTATTATTTCATGAACCGAATGTGGACCCCAAAGTTCGGTGGTTATAGAGAGGTTGTCATGAACGAAGCTCACAAAACCAAATAGTCCGTTCATCCAGGTTTGGATAAGATGTACCTTGATCTCAAGAAACTATATTGGTGGCCCAACATGAAAGTAGAAATTGCTACCTTTGTGGGCAAGTGTATGACTTGCACCAAGGTGAAAGTTGAATATCAGAAGCCCTCAGGTTTGCTTCAACAACCAGAGATACCTGAGTGGAAGTGGGAGAGGATTACCATGGATTTTATCACCAAATTACCCAAATCTCCGAGTGGGTACGACACCATCTGGGTAATAATCGCTCGATTGACTAAATCTGCCCACTTCCTGCCAATCAAAGAAACATTCAAAATGGAGAGACTCACACGAATCTACATCCAATAAATAGTTCGACTGTAGAGTGTGCCTGTATCCATTATCTCCGATCGAGATAGCAGGTTTACCTTATTATTTTGGCAATCGCTACAGAAAGCTCTTAGGACAACGCTGTATATGAGCACAACTTACCATCCTTAGAAAAATGGACAGAGTGAGAGAATAATCCAGACCTTGGAAGACATGTTGAGAGCATGTGTTATCGATTTTGGTAAGTCGTGGGACACCCATTTGTCCATGGTCGAGTTCTCATACAACAACAATTATCATACCAACATTAAGGCTGCACCGTTCGAATCCCTATATGGCTGTAAGTGTAGATCCCCCCGGTGCTGGACTGAGGTGGGCGACACTTAGCTAGCCAAGGGACAAGTCCCCAACAACACTCTCATTGGTCCAAAAATCAACCACGAAATGATAGAAAAGATCATACAAATCCGGGAACGACTGAAAGCTTCGGAGATCGACCAAAGAGCTACGCTGATAAACGATGAAAACCCTTGGATTTCCAGGTTAGAATCCGTGTTTTGTTGAAGGTCTCACCCTGGAAGGGCATGATACGCTTTGGAAAGTGTGGAAAGCTAAATCCAAGATACATAGGACCCTTCGAAATCCTTGCTAGGATCGGTCCCGTAGCCTACAAACTTTGTTTACCACATGAACTTAGCAACATTCACCCTGTCTTCTATGTTTCAAAACTTAAAAAGTGCTTATCTGACGAAACCCTTGTAATCCCTCTTGATGAGATTGAAATCAATGAGAACCTCAACTTCGTGGAAGAACCAATCGAAATCATGGATAGAGAGATCAAACGAACGAAACAAAGTCACATCTCGATAGTGAAGGTTCGCTGGAATGCCAATCGGGGAACCGAATTCACTTGGGAGTGCGAAGATCAGATGAAAGAGAAGTATCCGCATCTCTTTCCAAATCCATGATTTGTATTAATGTTCGAATTTCGGGACGAAATTCCCTCTAACGGGGGAATGATGTGACAACCCGAAATTTCTTCCGTTATTTTTAACTCACCTCTGTTAATAAGAATTTAATTTTTAGTAAATTTTCCATCAACTTCTTGGGTTAAGTAAATTAACTAAGGTTATTGTTATAATTACATACGAGTCGGAAAACCAAAAATCTCGCAAAAAACCTTCAACTCCTCGAAAACTAACGAGTTCACGGCCAACCATACCCATGGCATATAAATACAGGACCCCCACCTCATTTGAACCTTCTTGGCCAAAAACACCGACTTTCTCTCTCTAAAACTCTTGACTGTAAACTACATCAAGCCCTCCTTTCACCCGAAAAACATCGGAAATCGTCATTTGGGGTCGTTTGGGAGCCTCTGGAACACTTTTTAGTCAAAAACTAGCACTCTTGTTCTTGAGTTTACGACCGTAATCCCCCAAATCTTCAAAAGCCGTGAACTTAGTTCATGGTCGTAAACCCTGTTCACGATCGTAAACCCGGTTCTCGACCATAAATTCCATTCATGGCCATAAACTCCATATACAGCCTTAAACAATTCTTCCGTGGGGAAAAGTCTGTTTTCCTCGATCTAACCAAGTCTTGGTAACATTCCTTAACCAAAACCAAGTGTTTATCTAACACTTTATCTAACGAAATAAATAATTTAGATACATATATATGTATTTATGTAATATTAGGATTCCGGTAAGTGCAACGTACATCAACTCAAGGATCGTCGAGTTCAATCCTTTGCATCCAACCAACTGTGAGTTCATACCCCTACGTTTTTATGAATTTTTATATCGTTTTCAGGGGGGGGGGGGGGAATACAAGCCACAGATAAAGGTTTTCACAAATTAAAAAATGATGCAATTACAACGGTTTTACATCGATCTTTTAGATAATTTATCCCTTTTGTATTATGCAGAGCATGAGGGATGCTTTCCACACATAATTGCATAATTTTCAGAACAATTCATGAACATAACATACCAGTCAAACTATAATAAGTATAGTGTGGGGAATTCTTTACCGGTTTTACAGATTCAAACACATAAACTATGATAGATTTAGTTTATCAATTATTATCTACAGATAACAAGAGTATCTTACTAAATAATTATTTTGTGTATAATTATTTATACCCTACACTGTTTACCAATAATTTCAAACTCGAGAATAACCGAACCACACGTAAACTAGTTAATATAGGTTTGTGAGACCTATCTTTGTTATGCCCTTCGGGGTATCTGTAAATTGTCACCTTTAGTGTAACAACAGTCTCCTGGAGGGAGAGCGTGAAATTTGTGAATAGATCTATTCAGGATCGACAATCCCACACTTGAACTATTAGCTACAATTAGGCGGGCACACCTGGGGTGACAAATTTTGTAATCGTACGACGCCTGAAGAAACGTCAAGGAGGTCGTCAGTCATATTAGCATGGTTATACGAACTCACAATAGTATCAACTAACCTTTGTTTACGAGATTTCCTTCTTCAATATTTTTATTTTAATTAATAAGACTACCTACTTACTATACTGGAGGGTATTCCAGGGATCCAGCCTTTGGTTTTATTTTAAGTTATAAAACTACCTTTCATACCGGTGGAAGCCATGGTTTTCGAACAGAACTTACATCACTTACTGGTGGTAGCCAGGGTTTTCAAACGGAACATACCTCACTTACTGGAAGTAGCCAGGGTTTTCGAAAGTAATATATTCTACTTACTGGTGATAACCAGGGTTTCGATACAAATGATATTTACTTATAATGAAAAGAAATCATTAGTACAAATTCAGTGACTAGTTTCCAATACAAAAACATGCTTATGAACTCACCAGCTTTATGTTGATACGCTTTCAAAATCGCTTGTATTCTTAGGGCAACGATAGACAAGTACCTTTGCCAGCTTTTGGAGAAGACGGAGCATTTTGGAGTCTCGTCTTTATCTTTTGCTACTTTTTAAGTATACAAACTATGTTTTCAAATAGATGTAAATATTCGTATTATAATGTAGTGATTGTGTTTACTTTATTTTCTATAATATTATTGTTGTGATATTACGCATGACATCGCCCGCTCCCAGACATTTTTGTCGTCCGTACTGATGGTTCGAGGGTGTGACAACACTTGATGGGAAAAATAAGAAAATGCGTTAAGTAAAAATTCAGGAAACCTAGAACACTTAAAAATATGGGGAAATCATTACCATAGGTAGCAACGATCATATAGTTATTTGGATTCTTAGCCATAATGTGAAGACATGCCAAGGTATCAATGATACTTGAATCCAATTTGTTAGATCCTTTTTCCGGTGTGTCTGTATGTATGGAAACTTGGTTTATGTGTTTTTTTCGAACATCTCATTCCCTAAAACACATTTTCAAGAACACAAGCATACATATATAAACAAAATTTACCTTTTACTAGAAGATTATTAAAAAACAAAATATGGAGTTACTTGGATGAGAAAATGAAGAAGAAGGTTGTGTTTTCCAAATTTGTTCGCATCCCCTGTTGACCACAAAAAAACTAACTATGTTGGGTCTTTATCTTCGATCGATCGATCGATCGATCGAGAGAGAGAATCCAAAACAACAAACAGAGGTGGTGAGGGATGTATGGTTGTTCAGTAAAGTATAAGGTTTTTGAGGAGCGCCGAAATATTATATGGTGGCACAATGAAGGCCTACTGGGCACATCATTTTGACTGATGGGAGTGCAACAGGTGTTGCCAGAAAAAGAAGCAACAGGCCATAGTCGAGCACATTCACTCCAAATGAGTTTTAGGGTAGATCTCTAGGGTGGTGTTGGGGGTGGGTGGTTGTAATGGCTTGTTGGTAATTTGTCTTATCATAGATAATTATCTTAGATATATCTTGCATAGCCCAATAATTTTAAATAATCAATTATGTGTTCACTTGTGTATGATCATTGCATAGTAGTTCATAAATTAGTGAAAAACATTAGGAGATCAGATCAAGATTCTTAATAGTATTTATATTGGTAACCAACTGAATTAATCCATGTATTAAAACTAACCATAAGAAAAAAGGGGATTCAAAGCTAAACGAATGTGTCTTCATTATCTTGATTACAATCGTCTTTAGTTAAGTTGTTTGCTTAGTTTTGAGTTAGTTAAGTAGTTAAATTAATTTGAACTTGCAAAATCAGATAAAACCCCCCATTTTAGTTATTGTTTCTAAATTAATTTTTAGTAGTTATTTTATTATCTAAATACCGTTCCCTGTGATCGATACTCGACTTACTTTTCTATATTATAAAATGACTAGGTACACCGCCTATAAGTGCATCCATAGTTAAGTCAGGTTAGGTTTATAAATTTAAAGTTGGTAGTATATAAATTGCACATCATGAGGACTACTTTCGATGATGATCCCTGACTTGAAAAAAGTCTTTTTAGTTCACCCTCACTCCTAATGTTATTCCAATATCCTAATTATACGCATCCATCCCTCATATATAAGGACATCTCCTTTGTAAGAGCTAACATATTTAGTTCTATCGTTACACTATCTTCTCATTTCCCCCATACTGTGACATCCCCATTTTCACGGTTCAAAAAGATAGATTTTGTTTATGCTTTATAAAGTTCATAGAACCTCTTTTAATAAAAATGTTGAGGAATTTGTTCCCAGTAAAACATGATAAATACGTTATCAAAGTATTTCTGAAGAAAAGTGTTTTTATTCAATTTAAAACATTTGGGATGTCATCGTCAATACAAAAATATAAGAATAAACAAAACTTACATTCATTATCACTAGTAATTTATATCTCCTTAATCTCTATTTTTAATGTGACTTCATATCAACACCTGTGATATAAATTAACTGAGTGGGTCAGGTTGGGAAACCTGTTGAGTACATAGGGTTTTCAACCCACAATAATATAATTATTATGTTTAATCATCAAACAATTAACCCAATTACCCATCCCCAATATCTTCTTTGTTCTTAAGGGTCAACCCTAAGAATCATTTATCCTACATTCCTTCAATCCGAAGTCCATTTCTTCCAGGGTTTATACACTAGGCACTAAGTCCATAGCTGCCAATGCTTATTCGTAAAGCACTAATTCCATAGCTGCTAAAGTTCATTTTATCAGGTACTAAATCCATAGCTACCAGTGTTTATCTAACATGTACTAAATCCATAGCTACAAATGTTTATCTAACAGGTACTAAGTCCATGGCTACCAGCGGTTATCCAATAGGTACTAAGTCCATAGCTACCAACGTTTATCTAACAGGTGTAAGTCCATAGCTACTAGCATTTATCCAATAGGCACTAAGTCCATAGTTGCCAATGTTATTTATTAGACAATAAGTCTATAGCTGCCAATGTTCACTCATATCATCTTTCATCTCTCATCATTCATCTACCCATGTTTTACCCATTATATTCGTAGATATAAATTACGTATACAATTTAAATTATTTAAAACATGTATAAAATCTTTCATCCAGCATAGATAGCAAGTATACAGGTTATATGCACACATAGCACGTAATTTATATAAAATACTTCATATGTATGTGTAAGATGAAAGTAACTATGCACTCACCTGATAAGGTGGTGACTCGGTACTCAGATAACACTTCATTACTCTTAAAACAATTTTCCCTTGACAAAACCTAGTATCATTACCACTAGAGTTTAGTCTAAGGTTCGACGAGACTAATTAATAGTCTAGCTATTATTACTATTATATAAGCGTTAAATAACACCCTTCACCCACTATGTACAGACAAGGGCTAGACATGGAACACCGGAGGGCAGGATCATTTTGGCATAAAGCACTTTTTAAATCTAGAAACCCAAGTGGCCCTCCAAACCAGATTCCCCGTACCGTGAGTGGTTAAAAACATATTATAACGACACTTATATAACTCACAATAATATCCCAAATATTTATTATAAGGACCTAATAACATTACTATATTTAAATAAAAACTATATTTAAAATCGCGTAGGCGTATCTTACCTACGAGGGAGTTTGGCTAGAAGTCGGGCTCTGCAGTGGTAGAAGTTTCGAGCTGAAAGCTTTTCTTCTCGGAGTCGTCGAGCGCTCCAGGGCTTTCTTCTAGCGCTATGAGAGTTTTGGGAGGTTTTGAGAGAGTGTAGAGAGAAAAAAGAATGGGAAAGGTGTAAAGAAAATGAGGGTGGGAGAGGTTCTATTTATAGGGTGAAATATGGCTGAACCTGTGCCACATGTCACCATCTGGTGGTAAGACTTGGGGAGAAAGCAATGGCCAAGATTGTGCCACGTCACCCATTTTCGCACAACACACTTCCGACTTCTAAAATCTGAAACTTTCGCATACGAGCTCCGTTTTTACGTTCTTTATATCCACACATAGGTAAAAATAAGTTCTACAACTTTCATTTTGACTTCGTCAGCTAATTCTCGACCGATCTTAAATTTAACAATAGGAGGAGATTATACTGTTAAATGACTGCGAAAAATTCGTAACTCCTTCATACGGACTCCGTTTTCGTCTATCTTTTTATCGTTGAGCTCCTATTAATGAGATCTTCAACTCTCATTTAGGTTGTGTAGGCCAAAAGCTGCTCGATCTAAAATTCGAGTTTCGGATCGTGCACTGCTATATGTCTAATCTTAGAAAATTCATAACTTCCTTATGCAAGGTCAGATTTGGGCGTTCTTCTTATGCACGATCTCAGTTTAACGTATACTACAATTTTTTTAGATCACTAAGGCCAAAAAGTACTCTATTCTAAATTCACTATTTTCGTCTCCTGGTGTAGTGCCGGTTTTGCTGTAAAACTTCGACGAGCCATAACTTCTTTGTTTTAACTCGGATTTCAGCATTTTTTATATGTACGGAACCCCATGCACTCGGCGAGTACAGTCGTCAGAATGCAGAATTTTCGTTTTTCAAGCAGTTTTGCATCAAGTATACAGAAAACAATCCTAGGCTCTGATACCACTAATGGGTTTTGAGCATTCTAACACTTCCTAAGTGTACATGCAACCCTAATAACCTTGAATCTATGTTTTCTCTATGTACATGCAAATTTCTTTTTCAAGGTTATTTCCTAACTAGCAAGGCATGGGGATTACATAAAACATAAAGAACTAGTAGAAATACATACCTTGTTGTTGCTTGGATTCCTTCAAGACTTTGTGAGCCTAGCACCCCAAATGTTGTGCCTCAAATGCTTCACACAACACCACAAAACTTGGAATAACTTGAGAGAATACTTCTAGCACTCAAAATCGGTTATGCCCTCTCTAGTAACCTTACTAGCATCAATTTCATTAGCCAAAGGGTTCCTTTTATAGTGGTGTCACAATTAGGGTTTCATTAAGAAGACCCATAATTATCATGACTCTTCATTTCTCATGACCCATGGGTTTGTAACTCGCATGGACTATCCATGGAGCTCCAAATGGTTACATCCATAACCCATAAATCATGGATCATTAATCCACCATAAAAGAATTGATGATTGTCATAATCAACCCTTATATATTTAATTAGTCTCACTTTGATCACCAAATTAATACTAGATTAATACTCGATCAAATACTAATTAAATAATACTATTATTAATATATTAGAACTTATATTATATTAATAATCATAAGTACCTTATTCTCTCATTTAGTCTATCCAAGTATTGCAATGCCATGCAACCCAAATGGATCATGCCGGGTCGGGTCAAGTTCATACCAAATAAAGTTATGGACTTAGACACTATATCCAATAGTATCCCCCCTATAAAAGCATTTAAAAACATTCAAAACATTGATTAAGGGGTATGAACTCACCTGTAGTTGATGGTTTGGATGTATTGACTGATGTAGGGTTGCTAATTGTCAAGTGGAGACATGTACACACACAAGGACCCTAGTTAACATATAGTGGTACATATATGTATCCAATTAGTATTTAAAAAACTAATTAACAAATTTAAGACATCCTAGGACTTAATAAACACTTTATATAAGTGTTATAAGTGCTAAGGAGTGCATCTAAGTGTTGTAGGGCAAGGCCATTGAGTTTAGGGTTCAATAGAACCCCTTTCATGAGTTTACGCCTTAAAGACCATAACCCATTGAGTTTACGGTCGTAAACCCTTGATTTTACGGTCGTAAGCTCATAATATTTTGATCATTTGTTTGTTTGAAGCCTTGTAAGTCCTTAGAAGTGTTTCCACTTGATGTATAAGCATAAGGAAGACGTTAGGGCACCATTTACAGCCGTAAGACCATTTCCCTTCGGGTTTATGGCTGTAAACCCTTATGGAACATGGTATTTTTGTGTTTTTAAGTCCTATACACTCTAAGGTATGAGTCTAGACTAGTTTCACAAGGGAAGGAATGGTCTAGGGCACACTTTTGGTCCTTAAAGAAGGGTTTACGATCCAAGGCGTTCTTGGGACGTAATCACATTTGATCTTGGTGTTTCCTCGTGATTTCTACATGTATAGACATATAATAAGCTCTATGATACCCTAAGATAGAAGCACTTACAATATAAAAGCTTGAAATGAGCCAAAAGTCCAAGAACACTAGTATGTGTTCTTGGTGTAACTTGAAGAATGAACCTTTTGGAACATTTTCACGGATGGATGTGTGTTAAAACACTAGATTAGGTGATATACCTACTTGAAAGGGCTAGAAACACTTACTAGATTGAAGATCTGGAAGAAAAATTGGGATGATACTTGAGAGAGTTTGGGGTTTGCTCTTGGAAAGGTGGAAAAATGATTTAAAATACTAAGTGTCACTTATATACCCCCTTCCTTGGGGTTTGCGGCCATAAACACCATTCTTTAGGCTGTAAACTCCAATTTTCTAATGTGTTAGGACTTTATTGTTGCACAATAAACCCTAAGGCATCCTCTCTCCTGATATCTCCTAAGATGTTAATCCTAAAATACTCAAACCTAAACCATAAAGTTTGAAAATTAGCAGTACTGTTGTGACTTCTATTGACTTGATATGTTGTACAGAATGGAAATTTCGTGTTGTCACATCATCCCCTCTTTAGAAGGAATTTCATCCCGAAATTAGCTCTCTTAGCATTACTACTGGGGTTGCGCTCTTCTGATTGGCAGAATACCCCTTCGTAGACTTGGCAACTTTGCCCTTCTGTTCATGATAGGATTCACACTCTGTCCATCTATCATTGCCTTGTGTATACAAGCCGTATATAATTAGGGTTAGTAAGATGTTCGGATGTGCGACTCTACCCCAGGTCCACAACCCAACGAGGAACAGGAGAAAGGGCGTAAACACACATACTAAGTCTGCGTAATCATAATCATATACCACCCTTGCGTATACAGTAAATAGTAGTAGGTGGGCTGTATTCATCCATAGCTTCTGTGCTTGGACTTGGTCTGCTGGACGAGTGCTATTTCATGGAGGTTTACTGAGCTTCCTTCGAAAAGGATTAGAAATATGAGGTACTCTACGCCTGAGTACTTCAGAGCTTTGAAGGGACGGTTTTGCTAAAAGGATGATTTCGGAGAAAAAGATTTACGCACAAACCTGGTATCCTGAGGATCGAATGGACTCTAGTCGTATAATGAAATCGGAATCACTTGGAAATAAACGCACTATATTTTATCATAATGGCATTACAGACAAAACACAACAGTGTAACTTTTAACAGAGTTACAGTACTATAGATTTACTACAAGACTATTGTTGTGGACTAGGTATACTACAAAAGACAAGTATACGCAGCACGGGGATCCCTTAACTGGCGGGACCTCGCAAAAGATAAGACTCTAGTTGCACTAGTTCTAAATAGTTTATGAGTATGTTACAATGCATGCCGTAGATACTCTAACATGGGTCCGGAGTAGTCTCTCTTGCGGCGGTGATCGTTAGCATCCTTCCATCTGTGCCAGCATTCGCTGCCTCTGGGCAGTTTCTTTTGTAGTGACCCACTTTGCAACAACCATAGCAAGCCTGGCTCATACCAGCATTGGGTACTTGGTTGATCAGTCTTGTTGGATTCTTGCAGTAATGTATGGTGTGTCCCTTTTTATCGCAGTTTAAGCACTGCATCTCTCGACAAGGTTTGTGGTGGTGATAGTTGCATTTGTTGCACTTTGGGAGATTACCCGCATATGGCTTTGCTGGTAATGGGTTAGTAGAGACTATTGTAGGTACTGTAGCAGCATTGACTATAACTTGTTGTTGTTTCCTTGAGGATCCTTTTGCAGAATCATCTTTCCTCTTGGTCTTGTTGTTGTTTCCTTCTTGTTGATCTTGTACAGAAATTTTGAGTTCCGATGGCTTCCGTGGTCAATCAGAGATTGTGCTAGTTCTTTGGAACTATCGAAAGTATCGGGCCTTGATGCTAACACACTTGACTGAATTTGGGGAGACAGTCCCCAAATATACCTCTCTAATTTCTTGCTCTCAGGAGCAACCATATCTGGGCACAGGTTTTCCAGATCACAGAATCTACCCGTATAGGTTGATATATTGGTACCAACCATTTCCAGACTCCAAAGTTCCTGTTCGAGCTTTTGAACTTCCCCTCGAGGACAATACTCTCTCACCAGCATGGCTTTCAAGTTTTCCCAGCTTCTAGAATTTTCCACTACAATAGTCAGAGACTTAACATGACCATTCCACCAAGTTAACACTCTATTAGAAAAGGTACAAGTAGAAAACTTGACCTTGTTGCCCTCCGGGCAGACACAAATCTCAAAGACTACTTTTTTCTTTTCAATCCACTGCCTTAGGACCATAACCCCACAAGTTCCATTGAATTTTCGGGGTTTAGCTTTTGTAAAGTCCTTGTAGGTGCATTCCCTGGGATGCCCATGGCTCTCGCCATGGTGAGAAGGAGGTGTGCCCGTTCCTGATCCACTAAGGACAGGAGTATTGATGGCTGACACGGTAGCTGCTACTGATGCCGTGAAGACTGCTTGGAACATGGCAGTGTCGAAAGGAGGAGGTGGTGGTATTGGTGTTTCGTTATTAGGGTTACACCTTGGATTTCTGCGAGGCGGCATCTTTTGATTGTACGATTAAAAGATGATAATACGGTAAGAATAAATGAATAAGGAGAGTGACTCATGGACTAACTCTCCATAGTCCAACAACACAATTTAATAATACGTTTGAATGAGGATCTAGTATCGAAAGGTGAAAGCATTTGGACAATAATGTCCATACGATTTGTTATCTGTCAAAAATACTAGAATTATAGATGTAACATGTTTTTGGAAAAGTGGCCTAGGAGTAGGCCTTACATCAACCATTGATGGGAAAGTTTTGACAGGACAACGACTTAATCAAGACCTAATATATCCAAGATTTACAACGATAGGAAATTAGACCAGAGTTTTACATAAACTAGGTTTTATCCAAAGGAGGATTCGATGAGATTCTATCAGCGACGAAAACTACTAGAAAAGTCTTTAGTTGAGTGATCATTCGAAGGGATTGGGTGATCATTCTCTGGATCCTCTCCAAGCCATCCAACATTGTCGTGGTTAGGGTAATACGATTTGTCATGGTGATGGAATCCAACCATGATATCTATGCGAGAAAAGGGATATAAGAAATAACTAAATAGACGAACTAAATAAGATAATTATAAGATGACCTTTATCATTTGCTTCAATACTTGTTTAGTGCATACCAGTTATCTGTAGTTAGGATAGGATAGACCTTCGAATAAGTGATCCTAACCCTAAGCCCCCAACCCAACGAGGACAGGACATAAGGCAAAGATTCACAGATTCTAAGTCTATGACATCCTAGTACATATAACCTTAGTGTATCCACTAAACAACTGTTGACATATTAATAAAGATCTATTTAGTTCTCAAATAAGTAATTATAGTAAGACCAAATACCCCTATGGTATTTCTTTGTGGTTATGTTAGTAAGTTTTTAGACTTGTTGCCACATCACAACCATTCTTGGGCACATGCTAATCACTCCTCTGACCAACATAGTTGATCAGGCTTGCCACTCCCAAGACTGACCATACATCCCCAAGCTTACTTGTGATATCCAACAATCGTAATACCTTTGTTCTTGTCATTGTGTCACTGATTTTAGTATGAATGCAGGCACGTATACTTACTTCAATATTTTATTATTTAAAAGTATAAACTCTTAGTCAGAGTGTTTTAATCCCAATGTATTTATAGTTAGCATATCTTTTATGGGTTGATTTACTATATTCACTATAAACAATGCTCCGATACCAATCTGTCACACCCCAAAACCGGAACGGCGGAAATGTTTAGGGGCAGAGGACGTCATGTACAGTATCACAACAATGCAAAGTAGTAAACAAGCAACAACATCATCCATTGCATTATTAGTATAATTTTACTTACAAGTGTATTCTTTCATAGTAATAACAACACAATGAATACTCAAAATAAAAGACGAGTCTTGACTGCTCTGTCTCTAAACCTTGCATCGGTACCTGTCTATTTGTGACCTGAGAATACAAGTTATTTTGAAAGCAAGTATCAACTTTACAGCTGGTCAATTCATAAGTATTTAATGTCGTTATCCAAATAAGTATAAATGAAAAGTCTTATAAGTAAAAGTGTAAACGTTTGAATTTCCTAGAAAATCCCATATTTCCTAATAGTATAAAGAGTAGTCTTCTACCAAAACTTGAATGTTTTGAAAATAACAAAGATGGCTTTTTCCTTGTATGACTACTATTAACAATATATATAGTCTACCTCATCGTTTATGTGAATGTATCACAAAATAAAAGTAATAGGGAAAATATAGCCATGTAAGTATTATCCTTTTGTATTAGGATAAACCCGACATCGCAACTGCCGAATAGTATTAACCTTGAACATCCATAGATGTTCATTGTCCTCTGTAGCTAACAACAGGGTGTAGGAATGGTTAGTCCCGTAAAGGTACCCTAGTATAAGTATTAACCGTAGGCATCCGTAAATGTTCATTACCTCTGTTGCTAACAGTTGGGTGCCATAATGGTTAGTCCCGTATAGTCTCCTTTTGTACTAGGATAGACAGAACTAATCTACACATATAATATGTAATAGTATCTCATCATATAGTATCTAGGTACAAGTGTCCATGTAAGTGTATCCAAGTAAGTGTATCCATGTAAGTGTATCCATGTAAGTGTATCCAAGTAAATGTATATCTTCAT
This sequence comes from Lactuca saligna, assembly GCF_052625555.1. Taxonomy (NCBI): domain Eukaryota; kingdom Viridiplantae; phylum Streptophyta; class Magnoliopsida; order Asterales; family Asteraceae; genus Lactuca; species Lactuca saligna. The sequence goes on along the minus strand of NC_136417.1, from coordinate 173,185,012 downwards.
TTAACATTTAGTATAGACTCATGTATGAACTGACTCTGGTGTAATTCCTTGTAATAGGAATAGCAAGTAGTATCTCCTAACTATACCTATAATAGTTACTAGTAGTGTACATGTATCAACGGAGGTATACCTTTGCTAGCCAAAGGTACTGAACTAACTGAGGCCACTTTTATGTCTATATATGTATACATGATATATAACTGATAGTTGAACGACCTTCGTAAGGATAACCGATACCCTAAAGCCACATCCCAACGAGGAAAAGGAAATAAGGCGAGCTAGCCTTCCTAAGTCCTTCAAACATTACTTATATAACTATACATATATAGTCACGCTTTTAACAATTTAAAAGTATAAAATAAGCTTTGTAAAACATTTAAGGGTTTTAAACAATAAATAAATATTAATGACTTGATGTCATTCTATAAAGCATTTCAAAAGTAATTCCTTCAATAACAAAGTATAACATAGTTTGGAAGAAAACATACAGAACGTAGTACAGTTTAATAAAAAGTTGTTAAACAAGTAAAACATTTTGGAAAGCCATTTGAAGTAATCAGTTTGATAAAACAGCTAAAAGTGTAGTAAATCCGTTTGTAGGTTGGTTATTAATCACATGTGATTGATATAATAACTAGCATGAATTAACTTGTATCCCCCCCCCCCATAAAATCATTTAAAAACATTTAAAACACTGATTAAGGGGTATGAACTCAACTGTAGTTGATGGTTTGGATGTATTGATTGATGTAGGGTTGCTAAGTGTCAAGTGAAGACTTGTGCACACACAAGGATCCTAGTTAACATATAGTGGTACATATATGTATCCAATTAGTCTTTAAACAACTAATTAACAAAGTTAAGACATCCTAGGACTTGATAAACACGTTATATAAGTGTTATAAGTGCTAAGGAGTGCATCTAAGTGTTGTAGGGCAAGGCCATTGAGTTTAGGGTTCAATAGAACCCTTTTCATGAGTTTACGCCTTAAAGACCATAACCCATTGAGTTTACGGTCGTAAACCCTTGATTTTATGGTCATAAGCTCATAATATTTTGATCATTTGTTTGTTTGAAGCCTTGTAAGTCCTTAGAAGTGTTTCCACTTGATGTATAAGCCTAAGGAAGAAGTTAGGGCACCATTTCCCTCCTTTGAGGGGTTTACAGCCGTAAGACCATTTCCCTTCGGGTTTACGGATGTAAACCCTTATGGACCATGGTATTTTTGTGTTTTCAAGTCCTATACACTATAAGGTATGAGTCTAGACTAGTTTCACAAGGGAAGGAATGGTTTAGGGCACACTTTTGGCCCCTCAAGAAGGGTTTACGTTCCAAGGCGTTCTTGGGCCGTAAACACCTTTGATCTTGGTGTGTCCTCGTCTATTCTTGATGTATAGACGTATAATAAGCTCTATGATACCCTAAGATAGAAACACTTACAATATAGAAGCTTGAAATGAGCCAAAAGTCCAAAAACACTAGTGTGTGTTCTTGGTGTTCTTGGTGTAACTTGAAGAATCAACCTTTTGGAACATTTTCATGGATGGATGTGTGTTAAAACACTAGATTAGGTGATATACCTACTTGAAAGGGCTAGAAACACTGACTAGATTGAAGATCTCGAAGAAAAACTAGGATGATACTTGAGAGAGTTTGGGGTTTGCTCTTGGAAAGGTGGAAAATGATTTAAAAGACTAAGTGTCACTTATATACCCCCTTCCTTGGGGTTTGCGGCCATAAACACCATTATTTAGGCCGTAAACTCCAATTTTCTGATGTATCGGGACTTTATTGTTGCACAATAAACCCTAGGGCATCCTCTCTCCTGATATCTCCTAAGATGTTAATCATAAAATACTCAAACTTAAACCATAAAGTTTGAAAATTAGCAGTACTGTTCTGACTTCTATTGACTTGATATGTTGTACAGAATGGAAATTTCGGTTTGTCACAGTTGCGTCTTGCATCAGCTTGGGTAAGTGTACCTCTGGTTTATTTCTTTGATTATGTCTAGGTTATATCTTCATGTAATATCATATTCCATTTGCATACTGTGAATTAATAGTGGTTAGTGAAGGGTTGTTTTTGTTGGAATAGTGTCTAAGGCTGCAACTATATTTGGTAAATACTTGACCCAATTGAGCATGGTCCTTTTGGGTTGCCTTCACCATAGCAACTTGATAGGATGATTTATAATGAGAGTTAAAATATTATATGAAATAATAATATTATTTGATTAATATAAGTCATAAATTAATTAGGAATTAATTTGGTGACTTAAAGAGATTAATTAAATAGAACGGCTTAAACTGTCAAATGTGTGATAGTTATACTTTAGGCTATAATTCCTTATGGATAATATGGTGGACGATTTTATGGATTAGGATGGACCTAAAATCGTCCAAGGGTTATCATGAAGGGATTAGGATTGCTTAGGGCTTAAGTTATCCAATTAGGGTTTAAAGGTAAAACCCTAGGAGCCTTACAAGTATAAATAGACCCTAGGGGTCATGGAAATCGGCACCCTTGTGTCTAAGGAAACCCTGGCCGATTTCTAAGTCCCTCCCCACTCTCTTAAATCATCCTCTTGCTAGTTGGTGTTTCTAAGCCATTAGAGGAATGACAATTGTGACTCTAAAGCTCCAAGAACAAGAAGATCAAACAAGTGATTCAAGGTAAACTTATAACTCTGATTTCTCTTTGTTATTATGCTAGAATAACCATTATAAGTCTTGGATTCATGCATGTTCAATTAGAGAAACCTAGATCCAAGCATTAGGGTTTGTATGTGCACATAGGAATGTTCATATGGCCAAAACCCATCAGTGGTATCAGAGACCTGATTGGTTTCTATTAAATTGATGCATTGGTTGCTTGTTTGATGCTTGCAAAATTCGAATTTTGTGTTTATGCCTGATGAACTCGGTGATTCCCACAGTGCAATCGGCGAGTAGGCTAGGCTCGGCGAGTCCATTGGGGTACTCGGCGAGCCCAAATGTCAGGAAGTGATAACTTCAGGATTTCTTGCTGTTTATCTTTACGATACTTGCCTTTATCATATTAGATCAATATAAATCCGATTTTATGATATATTTGAGTATATTCTTGACCTAATTGAATATATTTATCAATTAATTAAATATTAGTTTCTTTATATGATAATTGATTAATTATTTTAATTAAATTGGTAAATTGTTTTGCAAGAAATAACTAAATAAATCAAATATGGATAATTATGTGATTAAATGTGAATTTAGATTATTTGTTATTTGATCCTCTATGTTTTGAAAAGTTTAAAACCTGCCCTCAAGTTTTGAAATTTATGTTTTGTGATTAAAAGTTTAATTTGGACAATTTAAATTTCGAACCCTAGAATTTTACAAGTTTAAAATTCAACCCTGTACTAATATGATATTACAAGATTAATATATATATATATATATATATATATATATATATATATATGTATATGTATAATTAAAATGCTAGTCTTACCGTTAGTAGGCCTCATTCACGAAGCCGGTCTATAAGGTGGGTATAAGGTTGTTGCCTATAAAATGGCGCTTAATGGGTGTACACTCACACCCACCGCTTGCTTGATCGGTGGAGGGTCGTTAGCCGAACGGGTAGGATAGGGCAACCTCATCTCCTCATTAAAAGTATAATATGAAATACAAAGTAACTACATGTTTTTCAAAATTCCCAATCCTAGTTACTTTAGGAAAAGTGAATTGATGCAATCCCATGAAATTACACTTTGCACCCTTGCTAGGTGATCGTTACAATGAAGGCACCATGTGAATTTGCATGGTAATTCACACCCACTTTGTGATCCTCGGTATCCCAGTCACAAACGAGAGGGGCATATCTAGATTTAAACATGCCATTGAAAAGTTTTAATGAATTTCATCCAAACCTAGGAATTCTCATACATTTAGAACTTAAAGTTATGTTTTCATGGTGGAGAATTCGGGAATCGTCATTCACTTACCTTCAAATTGTTTGCATGTTAGATTACGGCATCCCTTTTCTAATATGTAAATATTGTTGTTGGATCCTAGCCCTAAATTTCTTATTGGGTGATAATTAGGGATCCAAATTCTAATCTATCTTTGTCCTTTCTATTTGTAGATGTCGAATGCGAACAACGCTGCTGCAAGCTCGTTCACATTGATGAGCCTTTACCAAAAGGTGACGTTTGATGGAACGAACTTTAGCGAATGGATAAGATACATTCGTACGATTGCTCGCTACGAGGACAAGGAGTATGTCCTCGATGCGCAGCTCGAGAAAATCAATCCTGAAATCGCTACTCCGGCTGAAATCACCGCTTTTGAAACTCATGAGCGTGATGTAACGAAGGTTCATTGCATCATGATAGCCACTATGAACTCCGAATTCCAAAAGTCCTACGAGGACATGTATCCGTACGAAATGCACCAAGACTTGTTGGAGAGATACCACCAAAATGCGAGGCAACAGCGTTACGAGATTTTCACTAACGTGATCTCCACTAAGATGGGTCATGGTGAATCTCTAACCGTGCACCTGCAAAAGATGCAAAGGTATGTCGATCGTCTTCGCAAGTTAAATGTTGACTTTGGGGAAGACTTAGCAATCGACATGGTGCTTCACTCATTGCCTTCGTGTTACAACCAATTTAGGATGACCTACCACATGAACAAGGAAGAGGTCACCCTAAGCAAACTCCAAGGTCTCCTAAGGGTTACTGAGAGCAACCATAAGGACAAGTCCGTTGCACCAACTTCCAATCCGCCCACTGCTCCTGTTTAGGCCATTGGGCAATGAAGAGGCAAGAAGAGGAAGGCTCCGTCTAAGAGCCACCGCAAGGGAAAATCCCGAGATGGTTCCTCCTCTAGTGGGAAAAAAGTTGATCCCGCTAAGCCTACTTCTAACCCAAAGGAGGCAGAGTGCCACCATTGCCACACAATAGGGCATTGGAAAAGAAGTTGCCCAAAGTACCTGCAAGCCATCAAGGAAGGAAAGATCAAGCCGTCTTTCGCAGGTATATATACAATTAAATCTAATGATTCATCTCATGCTATTTCTTGGGTCCTCGATACCGGGTGTGGTTACCACATTTGTTCTGAATTGCAGGGACTAAGAAGAAATAGGGATGTGGAGCATGAAAGAATAAATCTAATCATGGGGAACAGAAGATCGTCGCCTGTGACCAAGATTGGAGTGTATTCTCTAGTGCTTAGGAATGGTTTATCTTTAGATTTGAACAATTGTTGCTATTCGTCAGGAATGGAAAGAAACATCATTTCATTTCATGTTTTGTTTAGACAAGGATTTAGATTTTCGTTTAATAATGAGAATGATTCTATTTGTGCTTATCTAAATGGTGTCTTATATTTTGAAGCAATACCATGTAATGGAATTTATGAAACTGTTATGATTGTAGATAACCTAGGAAATGATGTTTTATGCATGGATTCTTCCAATAGTATGGATAGAGCATCCTTGTGGCATTATCGTCTTAGACATGTCAACAAGAAACACATAGCCCAACTCCAAAAGAATGGAGTGTTGGAGTCATTCGACCTTAGGGAAGATGACACGTGCGAATCTTGTTTACTTGGAAAGATGAATAAGTCACCCTTCACTAGCACATGTAAAAGTGGTGAGGGTCTATTGGACCTAATACATACCGATATATGCGGACCGTTTAGATCAACCACAAAGGATGGGAACTGCTTCTATGTGACTTTTACCGACGACTATAGTAGATATGGGTATATCTACTTAATCAAGCAAAAGTCAGAAACATTTGAAAAGTTCAAAGAGTTCAAGAATGAAGTGGAGAATCAATTGGGCAGGAAAATCAAGATGCTTCGATCCGATCGAGGAGGAGAGTACCTAAGTCTTGAATTCCACGACTATCTAAAAGAGTGTGGAATAGTTTCACAATTGACGCCACCTAGGACACCACAATTGAATGGTGTGGCAGAAAGGCGTAATCGAACCTTGTTGGACATGGTTTTCTCTATGATGAGTCGTGCTTCACTATCTATCTCATTCTGGGGGTATGCCTTAGAGACTGCCGCCCATATCCTTAACCGAGTCCCTACTAAGAAGGTTGCCAAAACACCTCACAAGATGTGGACAGGGAAAGCTCCCTCGTTAGCACATATCAAGGTTTGGGGTTGTGAGGCTTTTGTAAGACGAGACACTCACAACAAACTCGAACCTCGTAGTGAGCGATGTATTTTCATCGGCTACCCGCAGAAATCCTTTGGATATCTCTTCTATAGACCGAAGGACAATGTTGTCTTTGTTGCAAGGAGAGGAGTTTTCCGAGTGAGAGAACTCATAAGCCAAGGAGACAGTGGGAGGTAGATCGAGCTTGAAGAGATTCAAGAGTCAATAGATGAAGGAACCTCTACCACTGGCCCTCAACCCGAGGAGGAAACTCCAGTTGAACCAATTGACGAGTCCATACCTCTTAGACGTTCCAAAAGAGTTAGAGTTCAACCCTAGTTATATGGTTTTCATATTACTACCGAAGGGGATATGTATATTAGTGATAGTACACTAATAAATCTAGATGAACCTAATAGCTATAAGGAAGCTATGGCAGGCCCAGAGTCTGCGAAATGGAAAGAGGCAATGGACAACGAGATCCAGTCCATGTATGACAACCATGTTTGGAATTTGGTTGATAACGTGCCCGGACATAAGACCATTGGGTGCAAATGGATCTTCAAGAAGAAGACCGACGTGGATGGAAACGTACACACATATAAGGCGCGATTGGTTGCGAAGGGTTTCACTCAAACTCCCGGAGTTGACTATGATGAGACCTTCTCACCAGTTGCGAAGATAAAATCTATTAGAGTGATGCTGGCAATTGCCGCATTTCATGATTATGAGATTTAGCAAATGGATTTCAAAACCACTTTCCTTAATGGAAAGTTGGCTGAGGATGTTTACATGGCTCAGCCAGAGGGTTTTGTCGATCCGAAGCATCCGAATAGAGTTTGTAAGCTTGAGAAGTCCATTTATGGACTTAAGCAAGCATCTTGCAGATGAAATCTTTGCTTCGATGAGAAAGTCAAAGAGTTTGGATTTGTACGAAGTGAAGATGAATCATGTGTATATGTCAAAGCCATTGGGAGTATAGTTAGCTTTCTCGTTTTATATGTCATTGACATACTAATCATTGGAAACGACATCCCGACACTGCAGGAGATTAAGTCCTGGCTCGGGAAGTGCTTCGCTATGAATGACCTAGGAGAGGCTTCCTATATTCTGGGAATAAGGATAGTGAGAGAACAAAGTAAGAGACTAATAGGACTTAGTCAGAACACTTACTTAGATAAGGTACTAAAATGTTTTAGTGTGGAAAACTCGAAGAAGGGAGAATTACCGATACAATATAATGCAAAGTTGAGTAAGACTCAAAGAGACTAATAGGACTTAGAGAGAGAACGAAGTAAGAGACTGTGACAACCCGAAATTTCCATTTGTACGAACATTATCTATTCAATAAAAGCTAGTCCAGTTTCTGTAAATTTCAGACTTGTCCGAACAAGTTTGTGTACATTAGGGTTTACGTTTCTGGACGTATCAGGAGAGTGGATGCTCCTGTATTTGTGAAACTTGAACATTTTAAGTTTCATAATATTATAGTCCGACTTCCGGAATAAAAATATTTTTTGTCAAAATATTCCAGGACTATAAATAGATTTCTGAATTTAATTAATTCATTATTCACAATTCCAACTAGAGAAAAGCCATCTCTCTCTGACGGATCTTCGGGTTTTCATCCCGGATTGTGAGTCTACTTTCCTAAACGTGTTTTAATACTTGTTATATGCTTTATAACATCATTTATATGTCTAAACTGCAAGATACGAGAGTTTACCGCCCAAGAACGTTCTTGGGGAGTAAACTCCAAAACGAAGCCTAAAGGCTTCCTAGTCCCGATTCCTTGTTAGACAACTTGTTTAGGGGTTAGTGTATAAACATTTGGGACTAAAAAGCAACCAAGAAACACAAGTTATTGGAGTTTATGGCCAAGGAACTTTCTTGGGCCGTAAACCCCTTTTTATGGGTCAAAAATGCCCTAACTTGCCTCCTTGAGCCTAAGGACTTTAACCACTAATGCTTGTGACTATTTTGGACACCAAAACACTTCAAGATCTTAAGGTTTTAGGAGTTTACGGCCAAGGAAAGATCTTGGGCCGTAAACCCCTTTTTCTTGTGTTAAACATACCACAAACACCCCTAAGGCCTTAAGACCATTTACCTTGAACACATGGGACTTGAATGGGGATCAAAAGACTTCATAATCACTCCTTAAAAGGAGTTTACGGCCAAGGAACATATCTTGGGCCGTAAACTCCAAGTGATGACCTAAATGTGTGCATCTTGTCCCTATTAGCCTTAGATAAAATCATGGAAGCCATCCTTGATGTGCAAGTGCCTCAAATGAATTAAAATCCATCACCCATAGGAGTTTACGGCCGTAAACTCTAGGGTATATGGACTATAGGCCGTAAACTCCCCTATGGAGCATTCTAAGGCCTTAAACTACTTCATGTATTATTCCAAACAAAGCTAGAAGTGTTCTTGGATCAAGATAACACTTTAAAACACCCAAAACCACAATGTGAGGAGTTCACGGCCATAAACCCATGAGTTTACGGCCGTAAACTCCAAAGGGTGGGGTTTGTTGGGTGGTGAACTCTTATGCAAGGCCATTTGATGTTTCAAACCCTTTTGCCTTGTCCCGTATCAACTTAGATGCAACCATTAGGACCTATAGCACTTATACAAAGTGTATACATGTTCCTAATTGTGTTAACTTACTTTGTTAAGTTATTATGTGGCTAATTAGTTATATATATGCTTATTATATGATAACTAGGCTCGAACGTGTGAACAAGTCTCCGTTTGACACTTAGCACGGTACCCGATACATCAATTCAATCTACTCACCACAAGTGAGTTTATACCCCTTTAATCAACCTTTGAAATACTTTTAAATGTTTTAAATACTTTATGGGGGGGAATACAAGTCAAATACTTATAGTTATTACATCAATCACATGTGATTGCATTAATCACATGTGATTAATAACTAGAAATCCAATGATTTTATCACTGTTCAACTGTTTATCAAACTGTTTCACTTCAAATGTTTTACAAACTCTTTTTACTTATCAAATGCTTTTATTAAACTTTGTTTTATTTCTTATAAATTGCATGCCCATATATGTATATATATATATATATATATATATATATATATATATATATATAAGTAATGTTTAAAGGGCTTAGGAAGGCCATCCACCCTATTTCCTTTTCGCGCACTGAGATGTGGTCTGGTGGGATTTTGGGTGACCATCCGAAGGTCGTTTCAACATTAGTTACATATCATATATACATGTATAGACATAAAAGTACTTCCATATTCATATTTATCAGTACATCAATAGTTAGTTACCATCGGGGTAACACAATACATATACATATACTAGAAACAATACATATACAATGATGCTAGAAACAATACATATACATATACTAGAAACAATACATATACAGTGATACTAGAACGAGAAATAGTACATATACATGAATACTTTATTATTGTGATTTAAATCGGAGCATGACTTAACTGTCATGGCTCGAGTTGTAGCCAGAATTCTCTTGAAGGGAGAGCGTGAGTTTGCGTATAGATCTATACTGGATTGACAATCCTACACCTTGCTGCTAGCTACAGCCGGACCTGCAGGTCTGCGGGTGCCAAACGTCATTCTGTTATTACAACCATTCATTTGTCGTTGTTACTAGTCGATAGTATGGTGCAATTTATCACGTAATGCCTTAATATAAATCCGATTTAAGGTAGTTAGTACAACAGTAGTTCTTATAATACAAGGCTACAGTACTACAATAATTTACCCATTACATATTTTTAGTGATAACCTCACTTAAACATTTATGTACAAACTATATTTTGTTAAATGATAGTTACATTTGGGAAATTACACACTTTTACATCAAACGAGCATACAAAACAGTTAAGCCTTGGTAGAAGGCTACTTTAATAGAAAATATAGGTTTTTCTGAGAGATTCAAACTTTTACAAACAATTGCAAAACTTTACATACATTTTACAAACTTATACTTTATACATGTTCAAACATTTTTGGATGACAAATACCGACACTAAAATACTTATGAACTCACCAGCTTAATGCTGATAAACTCTTTCAAAATAACTTGTATTCTCAGGTCATCAGTAGACAGGTACCGAGGCCAGCTTTTGAGAAGATGGAGCGCATTCAAGACTCATCTTATTATTTTGATATACGTTATTTTTGGTGTCTATAATGTACAGAACACGCTTGTATTAAAATTATATATTTAATGCAATGGATGATGTTGTTTGCTTATTTACATTTACTGTGTTGTGATACTTACATGACGTCCTTCGCCCCAGAACGTTTCCGCCGTTCTTGGTTTTGGGGTGTGACAGTGACTAATAGGACTTAGTCAGAACACTTACTTAGATAAGGTACTAAAACGTTTTAGTATGGAAAACTCAAAGAAGGGAGAATTACCGATACAATATAATGCCAAGTTGAGTAAGACTCAAAGTCCGAGTACCGAAGCCGAAATAGCAGAAATGAGTCGAGTACCATACGCTTCCTCAGTTGGCTCAATCATGTATGCTATGACTTGTACTCGTCGTGATGTAGCCTTTGCTTTGAGCATGGTTAGTAGATATCAAGGGAACCCTGGCAGAGCCCATTGGATTGCGGTGAAGATTATCCTTAAGTACCTTCAGAGGACCAAAGAATGGTTTTTAGTCCTCGGAGGGAGTGATGACTTGAAGGTGCGAGGGTATAGTGACGCCAGCTTTCAGACCGACAGGGACAACTACCGTTCGCAGTCGGGCTGGGTCTTTACCCTGAATAGAGGAGCAGTAACTTGGAAAGTCTGATTCAACGTGCGAATCAGAGTACATCGCAGTGAGCGAAGCGTCGAAAGAGGCAATATGGTTAAAGAACTTCATTGGTGATCTTGGAGTTGTACCTACCATAAAGGAGCCCATGGAGATTTTCTGTGATAGTGAAGGAGCGGTTGTATTGACCAAGGAACCAAGGGATCATGGTAGATCTCGACATATCAACATAAAATATCATTTTATAAGACATCGTGTAGAAGAAGGACAACTCGTGGTGAAGAGGATATCATCAGAAGATAACCCAGCAGATTTGCTTACGAAGGGACTGAGTAGGGTTAAGCACTTGCAGCATGCTAGGAGCATTGGGCTGACGGATGATATTAGTATAGATTAGATAGTGTTAGAAACGCGTGATAGATAAATGTAATTAACATTTGATGATTAAATAAAGGAGTATTATTTATGAGTAATGTTACTGTCTTATGTTAACTATTTAACTATCGTTTCACTTTGCATGTTTTGACTTCAAGAATAATTGAGTTTATTAAGAATAATCGAATTATTCAAATTGTCCACAATCGTTCATATGTTGGCAGTAGGTATGAATGAAGATTTTCATGAATTGGTGTGTAGATTGTCTAAATGCTATTAGACATAGCAAAAGTTTGCTGCAACGTTCATGAGTGCTTATGAACTAGTTTTGAGTATTGGAACAAACCCGCGCTTGCTGGAATCACCTTATGGAATATGACAAAAAGGGATGATCGCAAGACGATAATATCATATGGTATTAAAACCTAGATATATGATTTGTTATTTGTTAATTGGTTGTACACTGATGGTGCAAAACCGCATCAGTAAGTTGATGTTATAAAATGCATTGTTGTGTATAGTTGGTTAATGAATAAGTAAATGCATATAAGTCGAAGTTTATCTGTTACTTTTATCCTAAGAAGGTAAAAGCGATATCTCGGCCGCTCGATGATTTGATTTGACTTATGTGTCGGGCCCGGTCAGAACTGAATTGATGTGTTCGATTAAGTTTTATGTCAAATAAATCTGAAATCAAGAAACCAAATGCTAGACAATTGTTTCCATGAGAATGTATGCATGATATCTATACAGAGGACTGTACGATCCCTTATCTAAAGGACAAGATTTATTAGATCAGAGTTTGACAACGTCTTTGAGAGCTACGATTGCTAATCGGTGTATATAGTTACTAGACTTATCCAAGTGGCAGACTGTTGGAATACTGTCTAAGGCTGCAACTATATTTGGTAAATACTTGACCTGATTGAGCATGGTCCTTTTGGGTTGCCTTCACCATAGTAACTAGATAAGATGAATTATAATGAGAGTTGAAATATTATATGGAATAATAATATTATTTGATTAATATAAGTCATAAATTAATTAGGAATTAATTTGGTGACTTAAAGAGATTAATTAAATAGAAGGGCTTAAACTGTCAAATGTGTGATAATTATACTTTAGGCTATAATTCCTTATGGATAATATGGTGGACGGTTTTATGGCTTAGGATAGACCTAAAATCATCCAAGGGTTATCATGAAGGGATTAGGATTTATTAGGGATTAAGTTATCCAATTAGGGTTTAAAGGTAAAACCCTAGGAGCCTTACATGTATAAATAGACCCTAGGGGTCATGGAAATCGGCACCCTTGTGTCTAAGGAAACGCTGGCCGATTTTTAAGTCCCTCCCCACTCTCTCAAATCATCCTCTTGCTAGTTGGTGTTTGTAAGCCATTAGAGTAGTGACAATTGTGACTCTAAAGCTCCAAGAACAAGAAGATCAAACAAGTGATTCATTGTAAACTTATAACTCTGATATCTCTTTGTTATTATGCTAGAATAACCATTAAAAGTCTTGGATTCATGCATGTTCAATTAGAAAAACCTAGATCCAAGCATTAGGGTTTGTATGTGCACATAGGAATGTTCATATGGCCAAAACCCATTAGTGGTATCAGAGATTAGATTGGTTTCTATTGAATTGATGCATTGGTTGCTTGTTTGATGCTTGCAAAATTCGAATTTTGTGTTTCTGCCTGATCAACTCGGTGAGTCCCATAGTGCACTCGGCGAGTAGGCTAGACTCAGCGAGTCCATTGGGGTACTCGGCGAGCCCAAGCGTCAGGAAGTGATAACTTCAGGATTTCTTGTTGTTTATCTTTAAGATACTTGCCTTTTTCATATTAGATCAATATAAATCCGATTTTATGATATATTTGAGTATATCCTTGACCTAATTGAATATATTTATCAATTAATTAAATATTAGTTTCCTTATATGATAATTGATTAATTATTTTAATTAAATTGGTAAATTGTTTTGCAAGAAATAACTAAATAAATTAAATATGGATAATTATGTGATTAAATGTGAATTTAGATTATTTGTTATTTGATCCTCTATGTTTTGAAAAGTTTAAAACCTGCCCTCAAGTAGGGGAGAATCATCTAGGGATTCAGATTATTCGTTATTTGATCCTCTATGTGATTAAATATGAATTTAGATTATTTGTTATTTGTTATTTGATCCTCTATGAGAATTTAGATGATTCAAAGTGGGGGAGAATCGTCCAGGGATTCAGAAACAAGAGCGGGTTTGAAATTGGGATAAGTTTCGCATCCTCGTCAGGAAGAAAGATGGCCCAAGTGGCTGTTTGGATTGAGTATTGTGTGAGTTGGTAGTTCGGGAAACTTGCCAAGATTAAAATTGCATTCTCATGGTGTTTGATAACAGACTTTGGGAATAGGTTAAGGTTCCAGTCAGAATTCAAGTTTGGCTTAGGCGTTCGGTCGAGTGGATGCTCGAATTTGGGTGTATTTGAGTTAATAGATTAGGGGTAAGGCTTTGGGTCACGATTATGGTTAGTGGAAGTGTTGTAAGACTGTGGGGTGGCCCGTAGCATTCAGTAGTTAGTGGTTAGTGTGGAAGCATTGTAAGACTGTGGGGTCGTCCAGGGATTCAGATTATTCGTTATTTGATCCTCTATGTGATTAAATGTGAATTTAGATTATTTGTTATTTGTTATTTGATCCTCTATGAGAATTTAGATGATTCAAAGTGGGGGAGAATCGTCTAGGGATTCAGAAACAAGAGCGGGTTTGAAATTGGGATAAGTTTCGCATCCTCGTCAGGAAGAAAGATGGCCCAAGTGTAACAACCCGAAGTTTTCCATCGTCGAAAACTTGTTCTACCCGTGAGACTTCGCCGTCAATCGATTCGTTTCGTTCTCGCTTCGGGTTAATTTATTAAATTTATATGTTATTATAATTTAATGAGTGTTCAAATCCCTTAGGAACTCATGAAATTAACCCAAGAGTATTTATTTCAAAAAGTTAGAAACATTCCCGCCGGGTGACGGTAACTTAATCGGGTGCGACCGAAAGCCGCGTTTAATGCCGGTATCGGGTAGAATTCCACCGTGTCCAAAACCTAGACACTATTTAAAGTTATCTAAGCACTCATTTGAAGCTTTTCCTTCCTCTCTCTACTCTCTCTCTAACCTCTCTCCTAAATCCAAGTTTAAAGGTCCAAATCATCAATTTTAAGCTCCAAATCTTTGAGGTACTTCCCTTAGCTTGTTATGTAACATTCCTAGCCTTCAAATTCGAGTTCAAAGCATGAAATATGACCATAATCATGAGTTTACGGCCATGGAACCATCCTAGGCCGTAAACTCATATATCATGGGTTTTGGAGCTTAAAAACCCTTCCTAAGCACAATTGGACCTTAGATATGGCTAGATGGCTTTATGAATTGGACTTATAACATTTTAAACTTGGATTTTGAGTCATTTGAAGGAGTTTACGGCCAAGGATCATTCTTGGGCCGTAAACTCATATATCTAGGGTTTTCATGCCCTTAAACCCTTCCAAATCACTCATATGTCTTAGTTATGAATTATAGAACATAGATCTTTGCATTTGGACACTTGAAACACAATTTTTGGGGGACTAACATGAGTTTACGGCCAAGGCTTGTGCTTGGGCTGTAAACTCCATGAAACATGGTGCAAATCCAAATCTAGGGTGTTTGAAAGCCATCCAACACCACCAAAAGCCTTGGAATAAATCAAAGGACCAACCAAAAATAGTTTTAAGGCTTCACAAACAACAAAACCCCACATTTTAGAGTTTACGGCCATAGAACATGTCTCATGGCCGTAAACTCATAATAAGGTGTCAAATGGTGCCTTAAACTCATTTCTAGGCTTGTGGGAATTTTTAGAATCACATGTGATTGATTTTAACACCTTAAAAACACTAAATCTTGGAGATTTGAGAGTTTACGGCCAAAGACCCCATGCCTAGGCCGTAAACTCCCTTATGTATTGTAAATGATGTTTTTAATTCAATCCAAGCCTTAAGAAAAATTAATCCAAGCATTTCCAAGTGTCCATACCCATTTATGACCTAAATTTGCACCATAAACCACCCACCCTGAGTTTACGGCCGTAAAATCATGGGGAATGGGTGTTTTGGACCAAAAACTCTTGTATAAGTTTATTCATGGGGAGTAAACTCAAGTCCCAAGTCCCTCGCTTCAATTTTCGTCCTTAAACGCCACCCGGGTCCCTCCAAACACTTGTATCGGAGTGTTTTCGTAACTTGAAGCAATTGTCCCTATCCAACAATCAATCTAAGTCCTAATTAGATACAAATGTGTATCTTTACATAATAATTAGGAACCTCGCGTGTTTACGAATCCCGGACCAACACTTAGCATCCGAATTCGCCACATTTCTTGTCCGGTGAGTTCATACCCATACCCTTTTTCAACTGTTTTCACTGTTTTCAGGGGGGGAATACAAGCAAAAGTACAAGGAAATCTTGTACTCAAACTCATTGTTTTCAGTTTAATCGTTTTCATTCTGTATGTTCTAATATCAATAACTGTGTTTATCAAATAGTTCGAATTACGAATTTAGCTTTCAAACGAATCATAGATATCTCGATGAAATGTTCTAATCTAAACTATGTTTCATAATCTACAAATAACTTACTAATTTACAATGATAACTAATTACGAAAACGAAAACGAATATGAAGCTATAACTAGGAATAGAACGAATAAAGAATCAATAACTAGAAATAGAACGGATAACACATCTATAACTAGGAACAGAATGGATAACGAAACAATAATTAGGAACAGAACGAATACAAATGCGAATACGACTGCGAATACGAATACGAATACGAATACAACTGCGAATAGTATTAGGAGTAGGATTAGGGATAGGAATACGACTACGAATACGAATACGACTGCGAATACGAATACGAATACGAATACGACTGCGAATAGTATTAGGAGTAGGATTAGGAATAGGAATGCGACTGCGAATACGAATACGAATACGACTGCGAATACGAATACGAATACGAATACGAAAAGTAATAAGAGTAGGAATAGAGAAACGAATACAGTAACGAATACGAATACTAGGACGAATAAGTACGCGAATATGTTTAAGAATAAGAATACTGAACATCCGTAACCAGTAAGGACACACACACACACAGTCAGGAAAACATGGGGTTTTCCTGGAGAAAACAAAACATTACCTAATCACTGGTATATCTTTTACATCTTTAACATCTTTCACATTAGAAACCAACATGCAGGAAAGCATGGGGCTTTCCTGGGTAACACTTATATAACTAGAAAGAGTAGTAAACCGAATAACATTACATATTTCACAACTAGTAATGTACAATTAGGAAAGTATGGGACTTTCCTGGGTTCATAGTTAAACATAACCAGAATCGTGTAACCTAACAATCAATTAACCGTATCTCTTAAGAAAATATGGGATTTTCTTGGCTAACAACTTTTCGATAAACAAAAGGAAACTCGTACATTTTCACAAAACAAACATCTTATGAACTCACCAGCTTTATGCTGATTTTCAAACTGCTTGTATTCTCAGGTCCACATTAGACAGGTACTTAGCTAATCTTTTGGAGAAGACAGAGCATACAGAAGACTCGTCTCTACTTTTGTTCATATATACTATGTATTACAAATGTACAATTTTACTTTTGAACAAATGTAAACCTTGATATGTAATGTAATGGTTGTTTACTTTGCTTACTATGTACATTGGATTTGATACTCAACTTGGAGTTAACCACGGAGACGTTTCCGCCTTTGGTTTTCGGGGTGTGACACCAAGTGGCTATTTGGATTGAGTATTATGTGAGTTGGTAGTTCGGGAAACTTGCCAAGATTAAGACTGCGTTCTCATGGTGTTTGATAGAAGACTTTGGGAACAGGTTAAGGTTCCAGTCAGAATTCAAGTTTGGCTTAGGCGTTCGGTCGAGTGAATGCTCAAATCTGGGTGTATTCGAGTTAATAGATTAGGGGTAAGGCTTTGGGTCACGATTATGGTTAGTGGAAGTGTTGTAAGACTGTAGGGTGGCCCGTAGCATTCAGTAGTTAGTGGTTAGTGTGGAAGCATTGTAAGACTGTGGGGTGGCCCGTAGCATTCCCTAGTGGTTAGTTTGTGTGGGAGTGTTGTTGGACTATGGGGTGGCCTGTGACCTTTACATGTCCCTGTTTGGTGGGGAGATTACGTTGGATCTGTGACCTGTTCACGGATTTCTTCGGATAGTTTAGGCCAAGGCGGGTCTTTTCCCAAGGCTCTTCAAGGGACACTACATGTTTGGAATCGAGGATTGGTAGGTCGTGCCAGGCGGATATGAGGTGAGACCACGGTTGGTCCTGTAGCGTTTAGCTCATAGAGTTTGGTGTTGAGATGGTTTGGGTAGCTACTACATTTTGAAGTCTTCTTTTGGAAGTTGTGTAGGGCGACTATGAGGGTGTTCTTTGTCTCAACAACCGAACATGAATATGGTATTCCATATAGTTGGTAGATACGTTGGGACCATGAAGGTCTCTGCTCATTTGGGAAGTAGATAAGAGGCAACATGATGTTTCTGGCAAAAGTAGTGATTTGAGGATTCATGTGTGTAGAGTAGCTTGTTAGTCAAAATTGCTAAGTCACTTGCAATTGGATTAAATAATCTCAGAGTAATTGATTTGACCCTGTTGTACAACTCTCGTTTATGGATGAATCTTCTACTCGAAGGATTATTAAAGCCTTCTATTAAGTATAAGGATTTTGCATCTAGTTTCGGTTAGGGGATTTGTTTTGTAGGCTGCATCAAGATAAACAGGGTTGGAAGTATTATGGTTGGTCATTTATTCGATGAGGATTTGGCCTAATAATATTTCAGCATGGGCGATCTATCGGGGAGACAGACCATTATCGATTTCAGACTTCAGATGGGCAAAAGTGGTTTTGTGGGAGTTTAAGGTTTGCTTTCTTCGAGATACAATTTCAGTTGGGTTTCGGTTATCTTAGGGAGTTTGTGTTATGCACTGAATATTCGGTTATGTTCCTCATATTGTTTGTTTTGATATGGGTGTTAGGAAGGAGCGATTTCGAGGACGAAATATAATTTAGGTGGGGGAGAGTTGTAACACTCGCTTTCGGATTTGCTCCGTTTCTTGGGGATGCGGTCTAGTCATCAGTTGTTATGACGCATAGGGCTTCGAGAAGGAAGCATTTGGCCTATTTGGGATGTGGGTTTCATGGCATAAGTGATCCAAATAATCGATTATGTCTTTGGAAGCCAAGTGTATAATCATAATTTGATATCTCGGTCTTTTATGGATTTAGTGTCTTGTTCGGGAGGTTTTAAGGCTTGGGTGTGTTGTTAGGAGCATAAGGATTATCTACACCTTTTCATGGATATAAGGTTCGTTGGAAACGGGCCTAGCTTGAGGGAGTTATGGTATTTTGAAGTTATTGGCAATTTTGGTCCCTAATGGAAATAATTGGCAAGGCAATCCCATCCATGCAAGGTGGCATGCGCGTGAGTACACCCAGCATAATCTGGGGTACGCTAAGCATACATGTGGGGAAATGGACGTGGGTTTGGGAGATGTATGCTTAGCGTACAAGAAGTACGCTGAATGCACATTTAGGATCCCTAAAACCCTAATTTTTAGGGTTGGCTCACTATTTAAGCTCCTTAAGTCCATGGTGTGAGCCTCTTTTTCATCCTCCAATGTCTTAAACCCTAAATCTCGAGCTTGTATGTGCATTTCTGGTGGATTTTAGTGTATTTCAAGAAATGGTGTTTTGGTGCAATGTGGTGGTTCAAGGAAAGGCTTGTGGATCTGGATTCCTTGCTGCATTTTCAGCTCATTGAAGGTAAAAAGTTCCTATCCTAATCATTAGAAGTTGACTTCTATGATTTTATGTTTTTTGGTCCCATTTTGACCTCATGAGGAAGATCTAGTGGTTGGACACCACTTCAGAAGCTTTGAGTTGCCACTATGGGTAGATATAAGGTTATAAGTTTATAAAAATGCTTGCTTGATGCTTGGATATGGTACATGCATGTTCTTGTTGGGTTTTAATGGATTAAAGTGGTTATTGGGTCTCTTTGAGTCGTGTAAATGCATTAAGGTGCTGACTTTATGCTTTAGGAGCTTAGATGGAAGGTATTATGAGGTTATTATGGAAGGAATTAACGGATTAAGTCATGAAATAAGTCTTGGAAATTTTGAGGATTAAACCCCGCGTAAAAGTAAGTACTCCCCACGTACTAAGCTCATCATGGTACGCCCTGTGTACCAATGTGTATGCCCTGCGTAATTGGCCTACTATTATTTTGGGCTTGGTTGTCGCCTTGGGCCTTGGAGTTGGGCCTTGGGATTTGAGAGTTGGACTTCTGAATAAGGGAATTGTTTTTGGAATTGGTCTTCTTCTTGGACTAGTTTATGGGGTTTTCCTTATTGGGCCTTGTGGGCCTAATGGATTTGGGCGTTTATGGGTCCAATCGGCTTGAGTCTTGTGACATCTATGGGTTTTCTGAGAATCATTATTTGGACCAGGATTTGTTGGGCTGTTGGGAGAGGCCCACATGGTGTTGGGCTCAATTTGGAAAATTAGGCCATTAATGGGCTTTATGGATCTTATAGTTTTGGGCTTGGGCCTTGGTTATGAGTCTTGATGGACTAGGGGTAAAATGGTCATTTTACCGCAAGCTTGGTTTATGGATCATGGTTTGGAATTCAGATGCTAATTGAATATTGTTTTGGTAATTGTTAGTTTGGGAAGTCATCAGGGTAGCAACTAGGGATCTCTTGCAGTGAGCTTCAACACTCGAGGTGAGTTTCCTCATTGTTAATATGGGTCGAAGGTACCAACGCCGACCCATTTGGTTTATGTATTATAGGAAGACCCGGAGGTGGCTCTTGGCACATGTATGCTAGTTAAGTAATTGTAGATTGTATGCTAGTTGTCTTTGTGATACTTGCATAGAAGACCAAGAGGTTGCTCCTAGCACACTGTATGCAAGACCAGAGTCTGAGCTCTGGCAAGTAATTAGTTACATAGTATTGATTGTATGCTAGTTGTCTTTGTGATGCTTGCATGGAAGACCAGGGTGGCTCCTGACACTTGTCTATCAGACCCAGGGTTTTGGCCCCCGGCTTGGCAAGAAAGACCACGAGGTGGCTCGTGGCATAATGGAAAGACTATGCGCGTCACATAGAACCTTTATTGATTATGATATATGTATGGATCGTGGTTATGTATGGCTTGTACGAATCATTGGATATGTATGGCATGTGGTATTTGGGGAACTCACTGAGCTTTGTGCTTACGGTTTTCAGTTTTGGTTTCAGGGACTTTTGTTTTAAATGAAAGAGCTTGGGGCAATCGCAGTGCATACACCCATATTTTCCGCAATATGTGATCTTTTGTTTTTGTTGGGGGGGGGGGGGGTCTGATAGGCGTTTTATTTGAAACTCTTTTCAATGTTTTTATCAAACTTACATTAGTGTTTTAATTATAATAAAATTAAAATTTTTATCTTGGATTTTTTGGTTGTTTCAAAATATGAGTTGAGATCACTTGATAAGAACCAAGCTTGGCCATTGGTAAAGTTACCATCATAAAAGAAAGCATTGTAGAACAAGTGGATGTTTTAGGTCAAAGATAAGATTAATGAAACAAGAGGTAGAAATATCAACTGGTGCTTAAAGGTTTTCAACATATAAAGGGGTTGCTTATAAGGAGATCTTTTTTTTCTGGATGTATAAATAATCATTATCAGACTAGTCTTAGGTATAGTGGTTGCATAAAATCTCTATATAGAGGAACTAGATAAAAAAAACATATTTTATATATGGTGATTTAGAAGAAGACATTTATATGTTATAACTAGAGGGTTTTTTCATAGTTGGCAAGGAAAATCTAGTATGCAAGTTGAAGAAAAGTCTATATATGCTGAACCAAACTCCAAGGCAGTGGTACTTGAAGTTTGATAGCTTCATGCATAAGTTCAGATACCAAAAGATGTTAAATGGAACATTTTTGTAACCTGAAGAAATTTGGTTCCTTATATATCATCCTGTTATTATATTTTGATAGCATGTTGATTAGTGGATCAGAGATGCATGAGATCAACAGACTAAAAAGGCAGTTGTCCAGAGAGATCATAAAGAATGACCTAGGAGATCTGTAACACCCCGTTCTTTAAGTGTTTAATTATGAGTCCCTAAGATTTAAGAGGAAGGGCAATTATGGTCCTTTTATGAGAAATGAGTTTCATCTGAGAAGGTTTCAGGCTGGTGTATGTGTTAGAATCATTAGGCTTCTCGTCACCCTCGTATGAATGTAAAGTTATTTGGGAGCGGGTTTAGATTAGAGGAGTTGCGGTGTTTTGAAGTTGATCATTGTTTACAGCTCTTTGTGGTATAAGTGGAAAAAGGGTCCCATGCATGCATGGCATGCATGTGTTTTGAAGTCTGGCTGGGAACGCGCAGCGTAAGCTGGACGTATGCCCAACGTAATGGTGTGATGTATGCGGGATGGCCGGATGAGTACGCCCAGCGTACTCTCATAAACTCCAAACCCTAATTTAGGGTCAGCCACTATATAAGGAACATGTTGGTTCACCCCTTAGCCTCCTTATGCTCATCCTTAACCTCAGAAAACCCTAGAACTCGTATTTCCTCCATTATTGGGTGTGTTTGACCTTGGAAAGCTTATTTTGACAAAAGAAAGGATTGAAGGAGAAAAGAGAAGTTGTCAAGGAAGAAGAGGAACGATTGGAGCTTGTAGATCTGAAGACATACCATCCTTTGGAGCTTGTTTGAGGTATAAAGCTTCTTGCTTGACATTCATATTGTATAGATCTATGTATTTTGAAGCTTTGACACCATTCTTGTCCCAAAAGTCCTCACCTTGTTGCATGTATCGAATTAGTCAAGATTATTTGTCCTTTCAGACCTTTGGAGAGGTCTTGAGTGGGAAAAACGAGGTCCCAAGGGTTGTACTTGTTCCATGTGTGAGATATATAGGTCTTTTTGGATTAAGACCTTGGATTAAGAGCTTATGGACGTCCCAAGTGATAAAGTTTGAGACTTTATGGATTCTAATCATATTTGGCCTAGGGATATAAAGTTTGGGCTTAAGAGCTTAAACCATTAAGTCATTATGTGGAATTGTTGAGCATCAGGTTTACGCCCCGCGTAGCCTTAGAGTACGCCCCGCATAACGGGCCAGTGCCCCTTTTTATTTTTGTGAACATTGCAGTACGCCCAACGTACCAAGGAGGGTACGCCCAACATACTCCTCCTGTTGGACTTTCATTTCGGGCTTTTGAGTTTGGGCCATTGGTGGGGAGTTGGTTATTGGGCCAAGTCTGGGAATTTATGGATAAAGTATTTTGGGCCCAATTAATGTTATGGACATTGGTTCTAGGCCCATTTGGTGAAGTCGGCCCAATTTGGTAAATTGGGCCAATGTTGGACTTTGTATGAGATTTGGACTTTGGTCTTGGCCCGATAAGTGGAAGTATGATTGACCTAATGTTTATTTTGTTATGATGGTTAGGTCGGGATTTGCGGTGAGTTGGTGATTCGAGAGTCTGCTTCTTCAGTTCAGAGTATCGGCATTTGCGAGGTGAGTTATCCTCACTATATCGATAGGGTCTAAGGCACCAAGGCCGGCCCTTTATCGGATTAAGATTCGGATATTGTTGTTATGTTATTGCTTTGATATGTCTGCATCCTGGTAGCTAGGATGGTATATGCTAGAGACCTGGTTAAGGTCGGTTTCCCGATATGTAGAGTGATGCTATGCTAGTGACCGGTTAGGTCGGTATCCTGGTTAGGGTAATGATATGTTATGTGATCTTCTTGATCGGCTTGTTGACTATGAACTGTTATATGATAATGTTATGTGCACATGGTTGTTTGGACTGGAGTTGGGTTGAGGCAGGTCCTGCTTTGTGCTGTAGGCCAAGATACCCAGGGCGGATCGGTTGTTCCGAAGGCCCACCGAGCGGTCCGGATATGCTGTAGGCCCCACGAGGGCGGACCAGACGTGCCGAGGCTCGGAGAGTGGACCAAGCCGACTGAAGGCCCGATGCGGGCGGACCAGTCATACTGTAGACTCAGAGAGTGGACCAGGTGGGTTGAAGGCCCGGTGCGGGTGGACCAACCACACTGCAGACTTGAAGGACATGACTAGACACGGAGGGTGGACTGAAGGCCGATACGGCGGACCAGTCACACAGTAGACCTGATATGCATGGCTGTTCTATGTTCTGTTATGTTATGTATGCTATTTATGTTATGGGCTGGAAGACACTATGCTATAGGCCGGAAGGCAATATGTTTTGGACCGGAAGGTCATAGCCTGGAAGGGCGTATATGTGGTTGGTATTTTGGGGGTATCTCACTAAGCTTTCGGGCTTACAGTTGTAGTTTAAATGTTTTTCAGGTTCTTCAGGAGACCGTGGCAAGGCGAAGGCGTGATTGTACCGCTACTCGTGTTTATGTTTATGACATGGTTCTGGGAATACTCTGATAATAAATGTATTGCAAACCTTTTTGTAATAACATCATTAAAATGGGTTGTTTTTGAAAAGTTTAAATTTTGTTGAAAATTTTGGTCGTTACAAGATCATAAGTAGATATTTGGCATGAGCATAACTAGAGACAAAGTTGCAGACACTCTAAAACTTTTATAAGCAAAGTATCAAGAAAGGTCTAGAAAAAATCAACATAGAAGATACTGAAACTTGAAGTACACCTTTGGTAAGTTAGTTAAGACTCTCAAAGAAACAGTCCCCAAAGAAGGAAATGCAAAAAAAAGATGGGTAAAGTTTCCTACGTCTTAGAAATTGGTAGCTATATGTATATTATGGTGCACACCAGAATAGATATTGCTTATGTTGTGATAATAGTGAGCCGGATTATGTATAATCAAGGAAGAGAACATTGGGAAGGAGTCAAGTGTCAGCTATGTTATTTGAAAGGTATTTTTGAGGCCGCCTTATGTTTTAGAAGAAAATAAGTATCCTGGAAATTTTGTTGATGCTTATTTGAGGACTATATGGATTTGGAAAAGAGCACAACCAATTATGTGTTCATAATTAGAGGTACTACAATCAAATGGATGTCCAAGTTACGAAAGGGTGTTGTTCTTTCAACCACATAAGCAAAGTACATGACAATAAGAAAAGCAAGCAAGTAGATTATATGGTTGGAAAACTTCCTATCAGAGATGGGTATGCAGTAGGAAGGTTGTCTACTCTATTATGAAAACCAAAGTGCAACTAATTTGGAAACGAATCTATTGTTTCATAGAAGGACAAAACATATTCAGATGAGGTACCACTTTATTCGAGAATTGATGAGTGATAAGATTATAAACTTGAAAACAATCATTGGTATAAAGAATCTAACATACATATTTACCAAAGTGGTGACAACAAGGATGTTAAAGATGTGTATGACTTCAACTGGCCTTCCAGGTACTTGAAGAGAATGCAAGACTAAAGAATGATGGGGGTTATAAAATTCTAGATTTGATCACAGTAGTTAGCTGATCAAACCCCAAGTAAGAGATTGTTAAGTTGTAGAGCCTGATTCATATTTTGACCCTATAGTTGTTGGTTAGACCAAGCATGCAATCCCTCTTTGGGCAAGTTCCTTTATAAGATTCGACATCAACTTAGTCATGGACCAGATTTGTTAGAGTGTTCGAGGATAACTTTATGTACAAATTTTAGGTCAATTTATTAGCATAAATATATCCGTTGAATTTGTGTAACCTAAGTTATTAAACAGTAAACAACTAAATGTGAGACCCGTGTACTACAAGGGTTTATTAAAATAAAGTAGGTTATAACCCGTGGTTTTCACGGTTGGTATGTAAAATTATTATATAGACAAAAAATAATACTAAATGTTAGGGTGTTCAAAATATCCAAACACCGAAAATCGAACCGAAAAACCTAAAAACCGTACCGATTTTCAGGTTAACCAAACCGATATTTTTGAATTTTTCGGTTTGGTTAACCGAATCAGTAAAATCTTCGGCTTTTAGGTCCAGTTAAGGTTTATGGTTTTTGCTACAGACGGTTAACCAAAAAATCAAAATTTTATTTTCTATTTTTTAAAATATTGTTTATATTTTGTCATTTAAGTTAACATCAAATTATTCTTAGAAATTTTCAATTATAATTAGTAATCGGTCATATTATTTATATTTTCCATTATAAACCAATAATGGTCATCATTATTCATTAACATTTGACATAAATATACATAGGTTGATATATATTAAAATTATCATTTCATTTCATTACCATTTCATATAAATAACTAAATATTTAACTATCTTTTATCTATTACTTAAAAAAAAAATTGTATTAGTCGGTATTATTTTCTATATTCCATGGATATTTGATAATTCACCCTAATTCCATTATTAATAACGGCAACAACATAATTAAAGAAATTATACAGATTATTCATTGACATTCATTCTTTTTTAGGAAATTTGGTATGGGGTTTAGTAATCTTATCAATTTTTTATTAATTAGTAATGGTTAATTGGTTAACCGGATAACCTAACCGAGAAAATAGGTTAACCGAATACTGGTAACCTGATTTTTCAGTTTAGAAATGAACAAATCGATAGTATCTGTTAACCTTCCAAAATATATTTTCGGTTCAGTTAACCATTCATGGACACCAATGTCAACAAAAAAATATAGCTTATTTTGGATTGTAAGTAAACCTGAATTAATGTGATAAATAAAATAAACGTAATAATTTACATAGATTTCGAAACATTTCTTTTATTACAATATTGTAAGTTTTATAGGTCAACTTACTATTTTTTAACTAAAATCAATAACTTTTATAAAAATAACGTTATTTTTATTACACGGTTGATAAATAAAAATAAGAGTAAATTACTGAAATTGTCCCTATTGTTTGGTTAAAATTACACGTTTGGTCCTTAACTTTTTTTTTTGCACTCGGATCGTCCCTGTGGTTTGATTTTATTGCGCTTTTTCGTCCCTATGGTTTGGTCAAAATTACACGTTTGGTCCCTAACTTTATGTATGTAAGGAACGAAAAACGCAACAAAATCAAACCACAGGGACGATCCGAGTGCAAAAAAAAAGTTAGGGACCAAACGTGAAATTTCGACCAAACCATAAGAACGATTTCAGTAATTTACTCTAAAAATAATGTTGATAATTACAAAAATAAAGTCATTGATAATAAATTTGTAAATACTACAAATTCTATAAAATTTGATGTTAATATTTTGCCTTTTAGTTACAGGTTTTTGTTTCTATACTTGGTATTAATAAAGTTGGCTCATATTTTTTCATTATAATGTGTTAGTAGTATTTTGTAAAATCAAAAATCAAAATAATGACATGTTAATAAATGTAAAATAATGCAGATATACCTCTCATCCTTTATGTTTCACTTTCTAATGTGTTTAAAATCTCTTCTAATAAAAAACTCCTAAACATGCCACATGGCATCTTCTTAGACCATCTATTTGCCACTTGGCCTTCAACCCACCTGGTCCACTCTCTGAGTCTACAGTATGACCGGTCCGCCCGCATCGGGCCTTCAGTCGTCGTGGTCCACTCTCCGAGCCTCGGCACGTCTGGTCCGCCCTCGTGGGGCCTACAGCATATCCGGACCGCTCGGTGGGCCTTCGGAACAACCGGTCCGCCCTGGGTATCTTGGCCTACAGCACAAAGCAGAACCCGCCTCAACCCAACTCCAGTCGAAACAACCATGTGCACATAACATAATCATATAACAATTCATAGTCAACAAGCCGATCAAGCAGATCACATAACATATCATTACCCTAACCAGGATACCGACCTAACCGGTCACTAGCATAACATCACTCTACATATCGGGAAACCGATCTTAACCAGGTCTCTAGCATATACCATCCTAGCTACTAGGATGCAGACATATCAAAGCAATAACATAACAACGGTATCCGAATCTCAATCCGATAAAGGGCCGGCCTTGGTGCCTTAGACCCTATTGATATAGTGAGGATAACTCACTTCGCGAATGTCGATACTCTGAACTGAAGAAGCAGACTCTCGAATCAACAACTCATCGCAAATCCTGAACTAACCATCATAACAAAATAAACATTAGGTCAATCATACTTCCACTTATCGGGCCAAGACCAAAGTCCAAATCTCATACAAAGTCCAACATTGGCCCAATTTACTAAATTGGGCCCACTTCACCAAATGGGCCTAGAACCAATATCCATAACAATAATTGGGCCCAAAGTACTTTATCCATAAATTCCCAGACTTGGCCTAATAACCAACTACCCACCAACGGCCCAAACTCAAAAGCCCAAAATGAAAGTCCAACAGGAGGAGTATGTTGGGTGTACCCTCCTTGGTACGTAGGGCGTACTGCAATGTTCACAAAAATAAAATGGGGCACTGGCCCGCTACGCGGGGCGTAAACCTGATGCTCAACAATTCCACATAATGACTTAATGGTTTAAGCTCTTAAGCCCAAACTTCATATCCCTAGGCTAAATATGATTAGAATCCATAAAGTCTCAAACTTTATCACTTGGGACGTCCATAAGCTCTTAATCCAAAAAGACCTATATATCTTACACATGGAACAACTACAGCCCTTGGGACCTCGTTATTCCCACTCAAGACCTCTCCAAAGGTCTGAAAGGACATATAATCTTGACTAATTCGTTACATGCAACAAGGTGAGGACTTTTGGGACAAGAATGGTGTCAAAGCTTCAAAATACATAGATCTACACAATATGAATGTCAAGCAAGAAGCTTTATACCTCAAACAAGCTCCAAAGGATGGTATCTCTTTAGATCTACAAGCTCCAATCGTTCCTCTTCTTCCTTGACAACTTCTCTTTTCTCCTTCAAGCCTTTCTTTTGTCAAAATAAGCTTTCCAAGGTCAAACACACCCAATAATGGAGGGAATACGAGTTCTAGGGTTTTTTGAGGTTAAGGATGAGCATAAGGAGGCTAAGGGGTGAACCAACATGTTCCTTATATAGTGGCTGACCCTAAATTAGGGTTTGGAGTTTATGAGAGTACGCTGGGCGTACTCATCCGGCCATCCCGCATACATCACACCATTACGTTGGGCATACGTCCAGCTTACGCTGCGCGTACCCAGCCAGACTTCAAAACACATGCATGCCATGCATGCATGGGACCCTTTTTCCACTTATACCACAAAGAGCTGTAAACAATGATCAACTTCAAAACACCGCAACTCCTCTAATCTAAACCCGCTCCCAAATAACTTTACATTCATACGAGGGTGACGAGAAGCCTAATGATTCTAACACATACACCAGCCTGAAACCTTCTCAGATGAAACTCATTTCTCATAAAAGGACCATAATTGCCCTTCCTCTTAAATCTTAGGGACTCATAATTAAACACTTAAAGAACGGGGTGTTACAGATCTCCTAGGTCATTCTTTATGATCTCTCTGGACAACTGCCTTTTTAGTCTGTTGATCTCATGCATCTCTGATCCACTAATCAACATGCTATCAAAATATAATAACAGGATGATATATAAGGAACCAAATTTCTCCAGGTTACAAAAATGTTCCATTTAACATCTTTTGGTACCTGAACTTATGCATGAAGCTATCAAACTTCAAGTACCACTGCCTTGGAGTTTGGTTCAGCATATATAGAATTTTCTTCAACTTGCATACTAGATTTTCCTTGCCAACTATGAAAAAACCCTCTAGTTATAACATATAAATGTCTTCTTCTAAATCACCATATATAAAATATGTTTTTTATCTAGTTCCTCTATATAGAGATTTTATGCAACCACTATACCTAAGACTAGTCTGATAATGATTATTTATACATCCAGAAAAAAAGATCTCCTTATAAGCAACCCCTTTTTATGTTGAAAACCTTTAAGCACCAGTTGATATATCTACCTCTTGTTTCATTAATCTTATCTTTGACCTAAAACATCCACTTGTTCTACAATGCTTTCTTTTATGATGGTAACTTTACCAATGACCAAGATTGGTTCTTATCAAGTGATCTTAACTCATATTTTGAAACAACCAAAAAATCCAAGATAAAAATTTTAATTTTATTATAATTAAAACACTAATGTAAGTTTGTTAAAAACATTGAAAAGAGTTTCAAATAAACCACTTATCAGAGCCCCCCCCCCCCCCCCCCCCCCCAAACAAAAACAAAAGATCACATATTGCGGAAAATATGGGTGTATGCACTGCGATTGCCCCAAGCTCTTTCATTTAAAACAAAAGTACCTGAAACCAAAACTGAAAACCGTAAGCACAAAGCTCAGTGAGTTCCCCAAATACCACATGCCATATATATCCAATCATCCATACAAGCCATACATAACCACGTTCCATACATATATCATAATCAATAAAGGTTCTATGTGACGCGCATAGTCTTTCCATTATGCCACGAGCCACCTCGTGGTCTTTCTTGGCAGGCCGGGGGCCAAAACCCTGGGTCTTACAGACAAGTGTCAGGAGCCACCCACTGGTCTTCCATGCAACCATCACAAAGACAACTAGCATACAATCAATACTACATAACTAATTACTTGCCAGAGCTCAGACTATGGTCTTGCATACAGTGTGCTAGGAGCAACCTCTTGGTCTTTTATGCAAGTATCATAAAGACAACTAGCATACAATCTACAATTACTTAACTAGCATACATGTGCCAAGAGCCACCTCCGGGTCTTCCTATAATACATAAACCAAATAGGTCGGCATTGGTACCTTCGACCCATATGAACAGTGAGGAAACTCACCTCGAGTGTTGAAGCTCATTGAAAGAGATCCCTAATTGCTGCCCTGATGACTTCCTAAACTAACAATTACCAAAACAATATTCAATTAGCATCTGAATTCCAAACCATGATCCATAAACCAAGCTTGCGGTAAAATAACCATTTTACCCCTAATCCATCAAGACTCATAACCAAGGCCCAAGCCCAAAACCAATCAGGCCCAAAACTATAAGATCCATAAAGCCCATTAATGGCCTAATTTTCCAAATTGAGCCCAACACCATGTAGGCCTCTCCCAACAGCCCAACAAATCCTGGTCCAAATAATGATTCTCAGAAAACCCATAGATGTCACAAGAATCAAGCCTATTGGGACCACAAACGCCCAAATTCATTAGGCCCACAAGGCCCAATAAAGAAAACCCCATAACCTAGTCCAAGAAGAAGACCAATTCCAAAAAAAATTCCCCTATTCAGAAGTCTAACTCTCAAATCCCAAGGCCCAACTCCAAGGCCCAAGGCGACAACCAAGCCCAAAATAATAGTAGGCCAATTACGCAGGGCATACACACTGGTATGCAGGGCGCACCATGATGAGCTCAGTACATGGGGAGTACTTACTTTTACGCGGGGCTTAATCCTCAAAATTTCCAAGACTTATTTCATGACTTAATCCGTTATTTCCTTCCATAATAACCTCATAATACCTTCCATCTAAGCTCCTAAAGCATAAAGTCAGCACCTTTATGCATTTACACGACTCAAAGAGACCCAATAACCACTTTAATCCATTAAAACCCAACAAGAACATGCATGTACCATATCCAAGCATCAAGCAAGCATTTTTATAAACTTATAACCTTATATCTACCCATAGTGGCAACTCAAAGCTTCTGAAGTGGTGTCCAACCACTAGATCTTCCTCATGAGGTCAAAATGGGACCAAAAACCATAAAATCATAGAAGTCAACTTCTAATGATCAAGATAGGAACTTTTTACCTTCAATGAGCTGAAAATGCAGCAAGGAATCCAGATCCACAAGCCTTTCCTTGAACCACCACATTGCACCAAACCACCACTTCTTGAAATACACTAAAATCCACTAGAAATGCACATACAACCGCGAGATTTAGGGTTTAAGACATTGGCGGATGAAAGAGAGGCTCACACCATGGACTTAAGGAGCTTAAATAGTGAGCCAACCCTAAAAATTAGGGTTTCAGGGATCCTGAACGTGCATTCGGCGTACTTCTTGTACGCTAAGCATACATCTCCCAAACCTACGTCCATTTCCCCACATGTATGCTTAGCGTACCCTAGATTATGCTAGGCGTACTCACGCGCATGCCACCTTGCATGGATGGGATTGCCTTGCCAATTATTTCCATTAGGGACCGAAATTGCCAATAACTTCAAAATACCATAACTCCCTCATGCTAGGCTCGTTTCCAACGAACCTTATATCCATGAAAAGTTGTAGGCCCCACGAGGGCGGACCAAACGTGCCGAGGCTCGGAGAGTGGACCAGGCCGACTGAATGCCTGATGCGGGCGGACCAGTCGTACTGTAGACTCAGAGAGTGGACCAGGTGGGTTGAAGGCTCGGTGCGGGCGGACCAACCACACTGCAGACTTCAAGGACATGACTAGACACGGAGGGTGGACTGAAGGCCGATACGGCGGACCAGTCACACAGTAGACCCGATATGCATGACTGTTCTATGTTCTGTTATGTTATGTATGCTATTTATGTTATGGGCCGGAAGGCACTATGTTATAGGACGGAAGGCAATATGTTTTGGACCGGAAGGTCGTAGCCTGGAAGGGCATATATGTGGTTGGTATTTTGGGGGTATCTCACAAAGCTTTCGGGCTTACATTTGTGGTTTAAATGTTTTTCAGGTTCTTCAGGAGACCGTGGCAAGGCGAAGGCGTGATCGTACCGCTCCTCGCGTTTATGTTTATGACATGGTTCTAGCAATACTCTGATAATAAATGTATTGAAAACCTTTTTGTAATAACATCATTAAAATGGGTTGTTTTTGAAAAGTTTAAATTTTGTGAAAATTTTGGTCGTTACAAGATCATAAGTAGATATTTGGCATGAGCATAGCTAGAGACAGAGTTGCAGAAACTCTAAAACTTTTATAAGCAAAGTATCAAGAAAGGTCTTGAAAAAATCAACATAGAAGATACTGAAACTTGAAGTACACCTTTGGTAAGTTAGTTAAGACTCTCAAAGAAACAGTCCCCAAAGAAGGAAAGGCAAAAAAAAGATGGGTAAAGTTTCCTACGTCTTAGAAATTGGTAGCTATATGTATATTATGGTGCACACCAGACTAGATATTGCTTATGTTGTGATAATAGTGAGCCGGATTATGTATAATCAAGGAAGAGAACATTGGGAAGGAGTCAAGTGTCAGCTATGTTATTTGAAAGGTATTTCCGAGGCCGCTTTATGTTTTAGAAGAAAATAAGTATCCTGGAAATTTTGTTGATGCTTATTTGAGGACTATATGGATTTGGAAAAGAGCACAACCAATTATGTGTTCATAATTAGAGGTACTACAATCAAATGGATGTCCAAGTTACGAAAGGGTGTTGTTCTTTCAACCACATAAGCAAAGTACATGACAATAAGAAAAGAAAGCAAGTAGATTATATGGTTGGAAAACTTCCTATCAGAGATGGGTATGCAGTAGGAAGGTTGTCTACTCTATTATGAAAACCAAAGTGCAACTAATTTGGAAACGAATCTATTGTTTCATAGAAGGACAAAACATATTCAGATGAGGTACCACTTTATTCGAGAATTGATGAGTGATAAGATTATAAACTTGAAAACAATCATTGGTAGAAAGAATCTAACATACATATTTACCAAAGTGGTGACAACATGGATGTTAAAGATGTGTATGACTTCAACTGGCCTTCCAGGTACTTGAAGAGAATGCAAGACTAAAGAATGATGGGGGTTATAAAATTCTAGATTTGATCACAATAGTTAGCTAATCAAACCCCAAGTAAGAGATTGTTAAGTTGTAGAGCCTGATTCATCTTTTGACTCTATAGTTGTTGGTTAGACCAAGCATGCAATCCCTCTTTGGGCAAGTTCCTTTATAAGATTCGACATCAACTTAGTCATGGACCAGATTTGTTAGAGTGTTCGAGGATAACTTTATGTACAAATTTTAGGTCAATTTACTAGCATAAATATATCCGTTGAATTTGTGTAACCTAAGGTATTAAATAGTAAACAACTAAATGTGAGACCCGTGTACTACAAGGGTTTATTAAAATAAAGTAGGTTATAACCCGTGGTTTTCACGGTTGGTATGTAAAATTATTATATAGACAAAAAATAATACTAAATGTTAGGGTGTTCAAAATATCCAAACACC
Source organism: Lactuca saligna (assembly GCF_052625555.1). Classification (NCBI taxonomy): domain Eukaryota; kingdom Viridiplantae; phylum Streptophyta; class Magnoliopsida; order Asterales; family Asteraceae; genus Lactuca; species Lactuca saligna. Next base: position 173,151,439 of record NC_136417.1, on the reverse strand, counting down.
GAAAATCGACAACAAAAGACTTTTTACAGCATCCTACATTGTCTTGTTGCCACTGTTGAAAATTATGATGATTTTATCTTTTTTTTTTCTTTGACAATTTTGCCTTGTTGTTTCTCATGAGGGCATTTAAGTAATTCAACAGATGAAAAATTAATTCCATGATATAGAAAGAACTCCACATTTTGCTCATGTCCTTTTTTTCATGTGCTAATGAGTCGAAACAACAAAAAATCCAGTTAGTTATAGCAATGTTCTTTTTATTCAAATCACTAAAAAGCTAAAAGAAAAGAGTTTTGTTTAGTACAAGGGTGTAATAGAAAATAATGAAATTATGATGCTTTACCTTGTTTGTTGCCATGTCACCTATGGAAGTCTTGCATCTAGTTATGTTTTTCATAACCATTAAAAAATAAGGCATAATTTAACAATATTAACGACAAAGGAAACATGTTTAACTCCAAAAAAAAAAAAAACATTACCATAAGCAAAATCTGCAAAACTTTCAAACAAAAAAGAATTTACTGATTTGAGCAGAAGTTTTATTAGAACACCACCTGTCATCCTCGTGGGAAAAATACATTAAATATTTCAAGCATAGCTACATATATCTAGTACAAATTCAGAAAAGAATCTATGTAAATATTTCAAAAGTGTACCTTTAGAAAAAGTATGATTATCTTTATGAAACTTGTAGAAACAATGTTGAGCAAACGTAAAGTAGAACTGCACTGCAAATTCATGTAGACATTTTATCAAATGGTTGTTGTGCACATTAAAATCTATTAAACCAAGTTAATCGATTACATGAGTGGTGGTGGTTATAGATAGTATTGAGAATATTCTGCCAAACAATGGAAAACATGGTGAGTGGTGGTGGTTATAGATAGTATTGATATTGACGGAAGATAACCAAATCAGCCGTAATTAAACTCAAAATCAAAACCCATATATTTCCAATACCGTCGAGTGGAGAGAAAGAAACCTGGGAGAATTAGGATTAAACAAACTCTACAAATTAAAAGTGTTCATATATTCACATAGTGGTTATCAAATTACAAAAAGAAATGTTGAATTAGTTCCTGATTTCTAGGGTATTCAACTAAAGAAAGCACCATTCAAATTTAAAAATTCATTGATATCACTAATTAAATGGCTGATTTTTCGGGTTCAGCATGGAAAGTGATATAATTTTTATATGATTTTGAAATTTAAAATTGATTTGGATATGGATTGACGAACTAAAGGAACGTGTACATGTACATAGGCAGGAAAGTTTTTAGTGTATTGCCTCTTGTATTGCCACGTGGCAGATTTGTAGTCTAAGAGTTTGACAAGTGGATTCTAGGAGAGGTTTTTATTAGGATTAGAGATTTTTAATGCCTACTTCATTTTGAAGTTTAACAAAATATATTTTATTATATCTCAGTTTTGACAATATTGTTTTATAATATTTCATTATTTTAATTATGTAACAAAAAAACGTAATAAATGTTTTTAATGGTAGAAAAAACAAACTATTTATTATTATATTCATTAGAAAAAGATAAATTAAATATCCTCCTACTTTTATTCCTACACATCTTCCTACCTAATTAAATGATAACATGTGTCATATTAGTATATAAAATATCATTAAATGAGAATTAAATGTTACACATGTTACTATTTAACTGGTTAGGAGGATTTGTAGAAACAAAAAGTAGGAGGATATTTAATTTCTCTTAGAAAAATATATTTAGCTTAATTAAAATAAATGTTTCATTAATTATACGGTTGATCTACACATTTAATATAATAAATATTTTACATATATAATAATAGAGGTGTTAATTAGTAGAATTCATTAATTTTTTATTAACAAAAAAAAATGAAAATACCACATAATGACATGTAGAATTTAAGCAATTTAAAAAAAAAAATCTTACATAATGACATGTGGTGAAAATATTGAGGAAATGACAAACGACAAAAAAAAAACCCATTCATTTACTAGAGATGATAATATATATATATATATATATATATATATATATATATATATATATATATATATATATATATCTCATTCGTCCTTGAATATAATCAATCATTCTGATTGTGTGAACCACATTAAATATTGGGTTGTTGTTTTTAGTTTGCATTATTACTATGTCTGTGAAATCGTCTAAACAAATGATTTGCTTAAACACTAATAGTGAGCTTCTAATGATATATATTAAGTTCTACTTGTCCAACTAAGTGACATATGGAAGTGTTTATGAACATCGTGGGGGATCAATTACAACAGGAGAACGAATATGTATACATGTATTCTCTTTCGGTGGAAGACACATAATAACTAGGATTACAATAAGAAACTGGCTTGTTCAGTTTTTGTTATCATTTGAGATCTTAGTGATATGTATAGTTACAGTTTTTGTATGTACGGTCTTGGGAGAGAATTTGTTCATCTTTGTAATTGTGAGATAAAGAAGAATGGTCGTATGTTGAAGACATAAAAGAGATTGTTATGGATGTAGATCATATTTGAGTTTACTTTGATTGAACCATGTAAAATTCAGGTATTGTGTGATTGTATAAATATGCAATTCTACATGACTAAACTATTTCAAGTCATTAGTTAAAAGTGAATTGATACCAATTATTCGTACAAAGACCCCTACATATATTCATAGTTATTTAAAAAGTTACTATAAGATTTCCAATATAATGCTATAGGTATATCTTTTGGTTATGCTTGCAATATAAATTGACATTTTTGTTCATTATAGAAAACTACATGCTATTAGCTTTAATTCACACGATTATATACTCTAACCATAAACCAAAGACAAACTTTTTGAGATTTTACTTAGTAAAACATGCATGATTTTGTATGGTTTTTTGTTTCAATTTTACGAGATAAACCTTTTAAGACTAAGGAATTGGAATCATATGCAAGTCAAGCATTTCTTAAACTTTTCATATTAAATATCACAAACCAATTCTTAAAATGATCCCATCGGAAATGTAACCTTCATCACTAAAAAAATGTAAGGAAAACACTAAAAAGAATGCAATTTTCCTACTTGTTCTTTGTGGAGAGGGTTCTCTTCATCCTGCTAAATGGTCCCAAAGAATTATCTGCTATGTAAGAGTATATCACATGGCTCCAAGACCTATAAGAATCTAAGTTTTCATAGTATTCGGGTGCGATTTCCCTTACTTTATGAAGCCTACAACCTGGGATTCTTGGAAAATCATGGTGCTCGTTATGGTACCCTACGTGCCATGACATTATATTTAACGGACCATAATACGAATACGTCTCCTGGCTTTCTTTCTTGTCGAATATGTAGTGCTCGGAGATGAAATGCCCCGCCATCGGGTGCATTCCACCTCCAACAAACGTTGAAAGGATCATGTAACAGAAAGATCTCCACCCCGAGAAGCAAATCATACAAGCATCAAGGCCGATTTGGATGATAAGATTCAAGAATTCCCATTTTCCAGGGCATTTAGGGTTGACTAGTAATGGTCTAAGGGCGTAAAAGAATAGTTGTAAGAGTACCCATATGCATTTAGTGACCATGTTTTTTACCAGGCGTGCTTCTATTATGGTAGGGATGTCTGTGTCAACCCCGTCAACACCTTGGTAACGGTGGTGTTCAAGGTGGTATTTTTGGAAAGTGACTGACATTGGTACCCCAATAGGGAGGTTAGCGAAGATCCCAAGGCAACGGTTATAGAGCGGATTAGAGAAAGCAAGATTGTGACTTAGTTCATGAATGGCTAAGAAAAGATTGTGGTTGAGAAAAGATCCAAAAAAGTAGGCCACCGTGAGTATCTTCGTCCACCCAACGTCGTGGAGGTATACGGCAGTGCATAGTTGAAGCGAAACAACAAGAGTTACCTATGAAAAAACATCAAGAAAGATTCTTTAATTACGTATGGATATACTTAATTTAAAGAGTGTAAGACTAAACAAAACACAAACAAAATCAAGAAACCCTAACTTCAGAAACCCAGATTCATTAAGAAAGTCAAGAAACTGAATCAATCACGTAGAGAACGATTACAAACAAAAAACCTGATACAAAAAGTGTTGCCAAACTGTAAATCATTGTCAAAAAGTAGTTGAAGAAACCTTAAATGCAGATACGCATATTCATGAGACCGCATCAAGAAATCATTAGAAACTCTTTCGATAAATAAAAGAACGACCATGCAAACTTTACTGTGGTTAATTTCTTGAATAAAGATCATAATGATCTCATCTGATCATAGGGCTTAAAACTCGTATGATAAGAAGAAAGTGAATGAATGGATAGAGATGAATACCTTGAGGAGAGCCCATGGATCAGGACCAAAGAGTTGTCTGATTTGGGGATATCGGGCGAGGATCTGACGACGGCGAGAAGCATGTGGTTCATCTGAATACGACCAGAAAAACTCATTCGCCACCATCGTTGTGGCTTTTGTGTCCTCTACTTTCTTTTTCCGGCAATAGTGATCCGTCTCTCCTGAATCTTAGTCCAATGAGCTGTGTACATTGAATGTTTTAAGTTTTTGTGCAGACTTATTTATGATGATCCTCATTTCCTCACCGTTTTTTTAGTGTGGCATGTTGATCCTTTGGTTCGTTACTTTCAAGTGCCTATATTATAGCAACCCAAAAAATTAAAATTAAAATAAATAAATAAATAAACAAATAAACAATAAATTAATTGTTATTTTAACTTGATAGATTTTAAGAGTTGAAGGTAAGAATATTAATAACTAGTTTAAACTCTTTATCTTAGACATCTACTTTAATAAATAAAAAATAAAAAATTAATTGATGTTTTTATTTATTTTGTTATATGATATTTTGTGGTTATTTTTAATTAGTTTTTTCTATATGGTGTTTTGTTGTTTTTTCTTTTTATTAATATATATATATATATATATATATATATATATATATATATATATATATATATATATATATATATATATATATAACAATTGCAATATTGAATTGATATTAATTTCTTTAATGTTAATTTTTCTTCTAATTTTAAAATTTCTAAATTAAAACCGAACTAAAAGTAAGATTTCAATCGTTCGTTGTACTACTTATCCATATAGAAATTTTAACCAAAAAAAATTCTTTTCTTTGTGTTCTTTTCTACGTGAGGAAACAATAATCAAAGCAAAAAGTTTTTTTTCATTTTGTTTTGAAACCATGTTAGGAACAAACTAAACCTCTATATTTTTTTGTTTCTTTTGTAAATGTCGATAAACCCAAAGAAAAAAAGTCCAAGATATTTTTTGCTTTATCTGTTCGATAGCACAACCAAAGACCAAAAAATTAGTTTACAATTTTCTCCCGTTAATATACGTATCAATCAAAATTAAACATTTTACTAAAAACTAGAGGGGTTTCCTGCCCGTTGTGCGGGGCCAAACGTGTCGTTTTGTGAGACAAATAATGAAGTACAATGCGTAAATTGGTATCCACATTAAAGTATGTTGCTATTCTGTGTAATTTGCCAGAAAAACGCTATAAACATTGATCCAAAACGTAAGCTTTTGTTGGCGTTTAATTTTCAAAGGATCAACTCATGGACTCCTCCTGAAGAGTTTCGACCAAAGCCAACCTATATACACGATTCTAAAAATTCTTATTAAAGTCGGTCAGCAACGGTACAAACTCAGGCAACAGTTTTATGTCATGGGAAAACATCATTAGGTGCAAAATCGTCCATATTGGATAATTTGCATACAATGGGATGTAATTTTTTATTTTTATTACAAAACCTTTAGTGGAAGTAACCAACATCTAACAGAAACCAGGAAGTGTGGAAATGAAGATCAAGATTCATACGAACAAATTCAGATGGAGATGTATCAATATTACATTTGATTTTGTGTTGAGGTGGGTGGTTCCGAACTCCAGTCGCTTGAAGAAGTTCCAAAAAGGGAAGAAACATCTAGGAACAATATTGAAGCTCTGTAAAAAAAACACAATACAAATCATCAGAATACACAAAAAAGAGGACGAGGTGGAGAAGTTGTAGGTGGAACTTACTGGTTTCTTTAAAGTTGTCAAATTTTTTATCGGCATGAATCAGTGTATAAATGCGACAAAAAAAACATTCCTATAAAATAATGTGTACAAACATCAAAATTACATTAGAATAGAAGTCAATAAAACATTTTCACATTATAAACCCCTATAACTAGTTAAAACAAAAATGAATATGTAGAAAGCAAATAATGGTACCTTATTTAGTGTTTAAGAGGAGATTGAAGATGTTTTCCAAAACAACATACATGTACTTTGTAGCTTCCATAAATCTAATGCAAACCACTGAATTTAGTTGTACAACACTCCTTTATATTAAATTTGATCCCTGGGTTTATATGTACAAAAACACTAATTAAAAGGATGTGCACAATAAAAGAATCCAAAAGTAATTGTGTGAGTACACATCTGGAATCAACTAAAACATAAAATCGAGAAAAGAATAGCCTAAAAGTTATAGAAAGTTAGTTATATAAAATATGAATATGACATATCCTAACTAAACATATAGTAATGAGTAGCGGGTCATGGATTTGATAGATCTAACGTGACCAATGGTGGTTAACAATCGGAAGCAAATGGCTAAGAATGAGAGAAAAAGATGAAATGACTTTTCAGTTAAGGTCATCGTGATCATAAACTTACTTCATGAAGCCTTGATCACCAAAAGGGAAAAATAGTGTTTATGAACCTATAATCATGCAATCTAAATTTCAAAAAAAAAGGGAAATTGAAACATAATAGGAAAGAAAACTGAACAATGTGTCTTAAATTTTTTTATTGCCATTCAAAACACACTATAACCTGGAATTCATTTGTTGGGTTGATTTTTTTTATTAAATTTCATTTAATGAAAATAATTGAAAGTACATTGCTATTTGTTGTAATTGTGTTTGTTCCAAGTAAAATGACATTTTTTTGTCCTTGCGTACATCTGATATTTACGATTTTGGTCCCAATAACAGTCATTTTTCCTTGGAATATGGACCAAAAATCATAAAGAAAGGATCACATTTGGTCCAAATTCCAAGGTTTCATAATGTTTTACTCCCTTTGTTTAATAATTTTTATTGCAAGCCAATGAAACATGTATACAATTTTTGAAATTAAATGTATAAAAGTTTAATTCTTACCATATTGGGTTGTTTCTGTAACTTACAACTTACAGAGGCAAGTTCTTGAGGAGCCATTGATAGCTGATGATTTCTTTTAGGTTGATTCTCTGCAAGTAAACTGATGCATACATTAACTGGCATTGTTATTCTTAACAAATAAGAAAGGTGCGTTATAAGGGTTGTTTCGTTTATAGAATGTTTTCAAAGGAGCTAAAATCTAAGGAAACAAAATTTTGTTGCCAGAAAATAGAATGGAAGGCTGAAGGAGAGACGGGCAGAGTTTACTTTTGAAATATTAAGTACTTTTAGGAGAAAGGAAAGGTTGTATAAACACTTTCCGAATAGAACTACAGCCCCTTCATCATTGATTCCTGATGGTGCAACAAATCTCTTTTATATAACCAGATCAAATCATTACTCCCTGAACTTCTATTTCATACTATAATTTTCAATATCACATTATTCATTGTCAACTCATGAAGCTTTAGATGTATTTTCACAGTAAAATTGTTTAAAAGAGACTTATGGTTATAATAATTGTCTCAAAAGAGTTTTTTTCTTGGGCTTCTGATCCTTATGTCTGCATCTATTATATTCTCTTGGAACTACAAAATCACAATCAAAATCAAATATCCAAAGTAATCACAGCTGAATAAACTCCACACTTAATAAAAAAAAAGATTTTTAGTTATTACCTATGGTGAAGTACTGAACATAAACCACCTACATTGTGAACAGGGGATTTAAAAACCGAAATCAATATAAACCAAAATTGGTAACCGTAACTCTATAAAACAAAATAGACGTGAAGTGCAGTTACTAATTGCAGAGAGGGTTGATGTGGTCATTTGTAATTTGAATTAAATCCCCAATTCAATTAAAACATAAATCAAAAATTACAACTGCAAATATAATGAATGTTAGTTTCAACTCTGCACATGTTTATTACTATAGATTTAGTAACTAGAAAAGACAACGAAAATAAATTAAAATTTAATAATGTGCTCACATGTCACAATGATTTCAAACTTTTCAATTGATATATTATAGCCATAACGGGTGTTTCCATTGGCTTTCCATGCAAATTACTACGAAATAAATTATATATGATTAAAACTTACAACTCCCAACAAAAAAAGAAGTAAAAAAAATACTTGGTCTGAACAAAATAACACATTTACCATATTATTCCACTAAAGAAGAATCAAAAAGAGTGATTTGATAATATTAGTAGTTCGTTGATGTTATTGCTTATTAAGTGTTTACCTGAGCTCTTTGTTTTGCTAACCATTGCTCTAAGTACTTTATTTATCATTTGACTAAGTGCATCTCATCATTACTGATATGAAAATCCAAATAGACATAGATACTCTGTTTGCAATTATATGTTGTCAAGCATGGTTTCTCATGCCTTTGAGACCATGTATTGTACTCTTGTTATGGTACCTCCATCTCCATAATTTTGTCATTAATTCTTTGCAGCCAACAACTATTGATAAGCATTTTGCATTAGATCACAAATTTAGAATAGACAACAAAAACAAATTGCAGACATGTGTGGAAAGGAACATAAAAAATAAAATACATGTTGATAAGAAAACATGGAAAATAAAATATTGGTCATGATGTTATTGAATCCAAGACGATTTAATTTTAAAACTATTTAGTTTCTAATGTTTAGGAGTTCACATGTGTAAAGTCCACACCTTTAACCATAATTGACCTTTTCAATTTAATTGTTTCAAATGTTCTATTTTAATATCATAACCACTTTCACATCTGCTGAAATGCAAATAATAATAATAATAATAATAATAATAATAATAATAATAATAATAATAATAATAATAATAATAAAAAATAAATAAATAAATAAATAAATACATAAATAAATAAAATTAAAAAATGTTAGAATTCACATATCTACGATTGTAGGTCAGTTGAAAAAAAAAATAAGGCTTGTGAAAACTAATCGTTAGAAACTTGTAAACTAAATACTTACTCTTCTTCTCCATCTAAGGAAGTTTGGTCTTTGTATATCCTTCCACTACCAACAGACAATCTAAGGTATGTCAGCTTCAACATTACTCCCAAATCGTGTTTCGCTCCTCAATCTATTCATAATGTTCTTTTTCTTCTTAGCAGACCTTCAATCAGTGGCAAGTGATGCCCTGAATAGACTTACAATAACCCTCGTCTTCAGATATAGAGTGGATTGATATCTAACCATTAATACGTTGATTCTCCATTCCTTAACCACTATTAACACATACGATGATTAATATCAGAAACATACAAATCATGTGTAGAAACCTATAAAATTGATTCTTTTAAACATTTCATTGAACACATAGCATGCCAAATTGACCTAAAAATATACTGGGATGAAATTGCAATACCTGTGCAAGTAGCTTTTAGATTTCTGGTCCTAAGAATGGGGGAATCATATTGAAATCATCTGCAAATTAATAAAATACATGACTTAATAGGAGGAATAACCATTAATATGTTAATTCTTCATTCCCGAACCATTATTGTCATATAATTGTTGGATTAGTGTCTAAGTCCATAACTATTTTGGTATGTACTTGACCCGATGGTGCATGGTCATTTTGGGTTGCCTTCACCAAAGCAACTTGATTGGAGAAATAAATAGAGAGAGAGGTTATTATGATTTATTAATATGTTATAAGAATAATATATTAAAGGAGAAATCATATATGTTTAATTAATATTGGTCAATAATTAATTGGGAATTAATTTTGTGATCAAGTGTAATTAATTAAACTAGAGGGGCTGAATTGTAATTATGTGATAGTTACAAAATAAGGTAAGAATTATCTTATTATTAGGGTGAACGAATTTGAGGTTATAAGGCCTTAGAATTCGACTATGATAGGGATTCAAGGATTATCTTATGGGTTGCTTTGTGGATAAGCAACTAGATAAGGATAATCTCTACACCTATATAAACACCCCTTGGGTCATGAATTCGTGTATCCATTCCCAAGAAGTCCTAAGGATGAATTCTAACCTCTCTCCTCTTTCTTTATACCTTCTCCATTTGCTCTTGGTGTTTGTAAGCCATTAGAGGAGTGACACTTGTGACTCTAAGCATTCCAAAGTCAATTCAAGGAGGAATTGGGATTGTTATTACTACATAACAATCAAGGTAATATATTAAACCTAATTATATGTTAATATCGATTTCCATATGCTAGAATTAGGGTTTATAGTCTTGGATTCAAAGCATGTACAATAGTGAAACCTAGATCCAAGCATTAGGGTTTGTATGAGCACATAGGATGTCTTATGACCAAAACCCATAAGTGGTATCAAAGCCTAGGATGGTTTCAATTGTATTGATGCATTGTATATCTGAAAAATTCGATTTTTGGTGTTCTAGAGGCTGGACTCGCCGAGTCCATAGCTAAACTCGCCGAGTCCAGGGTGACTCGACGAGTCCAGACTTGACTCGACGAGTCAACTCGTCAGATAATGCTTATCTCGGGATTTCTTGCTGTTTTTGCATATGGATAGTTACCTTATCATGTTAGATCAATTAATAAGATAATTGTTTCCTTATAAGATAATTGATTAATTATTTTGAGTAAATTGATAAATTGTTTTGCAAGAAATCATTAAATAAATCAAATATGGATAATTATGTGATTAAATGTTAATTTAAAATTATTTGTTATTTGATCCTTGTTGTTATGAAAAGTTTCATATTTTCCCCTTTAGGTTTTATAGTTTAAATTTGAAGCCAAAAGTTTTGAAGTTTTGAAATTTAAATAGTTAAAACCCTAATGTTTTGAAAAAGGTTTCAAAACTTGCCCTCAAGTTTTGGAATTTAAAAGTTGATTAAAAGTTTAATTAGGAATGTTAAATTGTAAAACCCTAGTAATGTTTTGAAAAGTTCAATTTACACCCTTATGGTTTTATTAATTAATTAAGGTGTATAATTAAAAGAAGTTTAATAAATCCATAAAAGTTTAGGTTCGCAATTTAATTGAATTAAAAGTATAATTGTTAAATTTGACCACCTAACATTTTAAAAGTGTAAAATGCACCCTATACTATATATAACATTAAAAGTCTAACATTATATATATATATATATATATATATATATATATATATATATATATATATATATATATATATATGTATGAGTAAAAGTAAGTTTTACCGTTAGTAGGCCTCATTCACGAAGCTGGTCTATAAGGGGTGTTTAAGGAAATTGCCTATAATATGGCGATTGAATGGGTATCCACTCTTACCCACCGCACTCTTGACTAGTGGAGGGTCGTTAGACGAATGGGTAGGATAGAACGAAACCTTCCATTATAAGTATAATGAAATACAAAGTAACGAAATGTTTTTCAAATTCCCAATCTTAGTTACTTAGGAAAAAGTGAATTGATGCAATTCTATGAAATTACACTTTTTGCCCTTGCGAAGACGTTAGTGGAGCGTGTGTGGTTTAACGGCACACTAAATGGTTCTAAACAAAGGTAGCAAAGGGTGACTCAATGTTTGTCATAGTTCGGTGGAGCGTGTGTGGTTTACCGGCACATCGAATAGGTGACTGTAACATGTGAGGACACCATGTAAGTTTGCATGGTTATTCACACCCGCTTTGTGATCCTCGGCATCCCAGTCACAAACAAGAGGGGCATATCGAGATTTAAACATGCCATTGAAAGTTCAATGAATCTCAAAGGATCTAGGAGTTTTCATAGATTTAAAACTTAAATTTCTTTTTCGTTTTTCATGGTGGAAATTAGTGAATCGTCATTCACTTACCTTCAAATATTCTGCAACTAGATTACGGCATCCCTTTTCTAGGTTGTAGCGTATTGTGTTGGGTCCTAGCCTTGGTATCTCATTTGGGTGATTTACAAAGGACTCAATCGATCAACTAACTTGAATTTGTTTTCTCCCGTTTTGTAGATGTTAAAGTTCGACAACTATGGTCTTCCCAAATCACGTGGAACAAGCATTCCACATGAAGATGATATTCCACGATTTGATCGAGGAACAAGAAATCATGCTTCACTTCCTCCTCCTCCTCCAATTATTCTCCCTAACCCACAAGATTGTAAAATTGAAAGGTTCAATATCACTAACGCCCTATTGGAAATGAAACATGAAGATGGTAAATCCGTGTGTGCCCACGTTCTAGGAATGAAATCACACATTGATAGGTTGATTATGTTGGGTGTGTCATTTCCCGATGAGTTGGCTGTGAACTGGGTTCTGCAATCACTCCCTGAATCATATAATGACTTCAAAATAAAGTATTATATGATGGATCATGACGACAACCTCATTGACCTAACTTACATGCTCATTGCTGCTGAATCAGAAATGATTTGGCGAAGCAATGGAGCATATTTGTTGGGAAAGTCAACCGACCATGCTTCCGAGGACGTTCTAGGAGAACCGACCTGCGTTTTCTGCCAAAAGAAAGGGCGTTGGATACAAGTCTGCCCAAAGAGCCTGAAGAGTCCAGAAAATGGGAGAGTCAAAGTGTATGGCTGCGCTTCAGGTAAAATCCACTATCTAACTCTGTTAAGTTCCTATTCATTGATCCTTAATACATGATGTGATAAGATTGCATTTGAATGTTTTGCAGGATCGGTGAAAAGAAAGGAAGCTTGATAAGAGAGCAAGATGAATCTAATCACAAGAGATGGATCTTGATCGCATGGACTTGAAGATTGGATTTTGAGCTTAGAGAGTTATGATAGAGTTGTTAGAATTTTTCCTTTTACATAGTTTTCAATAGGTTTTGCATTGTAAGGACAAATGTTTTTCCGCTGCTTTTATAAATAAAATAAATTTTGTTTGACTTATTTATTTATTTGTTTACTTCCTTGCAATGAAATCGTTATGAAAATTGATGTTTGCATATTTCTACAACGAATGGATATGATTCTTAGTTATGTTATTTATGGAAATGTCGAGAATTTACCAAATAGGGAGAGTTTCGCATCGCCCAAGTTTCAATTGGACAAAAACTTGGAATCATGCAACTTGGTTGCACGATGAATGAGAAATTTCATATTTGGAAATTAGACAAATTCCTTGACAAAGTGTCAAGTAAAGGACTAGGAGATCGTGTACACAAAGTTGTGTGTTGATCAAGTTCACCATAAGAGTAACAAAGATATTCGTCATGATTTACTAAAGGCTTAGTAAATATGATTACACTTACAATATTAAGTGTAATTCTGAATTGATTAAAGGGTTTAGATCAATAGTAGAACGAATAAGAAGAATCAAGTAGGCAGAAAGATAAAAGTTTCTCCATTCTAAGAAGAAGGGAGAGTAGCTTTTATGCTTTATAATGGGTCTTAATGATTAAGAACCATATCTCAATTGATCCTCTAAGTAAGTCTTAGTACAATTGTATATTTAAGAAGAGGAATCAAGGATTGAAGAAATGGTTAAATCAAGAAGTCTATCATACTTCGTTCCAATAACAAGTCTTAAAGGTAAGATTGTGACAATGAGTAAAAGGTATTAAAGGTTTATAACATTCATCAAATGTGGAGAGTTGTGATATCTTGGATAAGACAAAGACCAACTAGGACCAATTTATGAAGTGTTTTGATAAAAGCTACACTAACTCTTGAATATTTGTTTGTCAAGAAATAGTTAATGACAAGAGAATCTTATATGTCAAGGAGTCAATGGGAGTCTTAATGGTCTTGAAAGGTTTCAACAACAAATCAAAGAAACCTTATCGATCATCACTAGCACACAAGTTAAGGTTTACAACCTATCGTGTTGACAATATTTTGATTCTGTGTTGTTCCAATTGAGTTAATTATGCATATGAGTCCTATGAGTTCTCATTTTGAATGCATAAAAGGCAAGACACCTTGATCAATGAAAGGTACATTGATAGGAAAAAGGTGAGATGCTTAACTACTTGGAAGACGTGGTGGGCAGCTGTGCTACCATAAGGCAAGAAATGAAGATTAAGAAAGTTCGGTCCATATGAGTTTGAATTTGTCATAAACTTTGTTTTTAACAAATTCACATGGATACGAACAAATACACCGCTTTAAATCTAAGTGTCATAAGATTTCCTTCTTCATGAAAATGATTGTGAGAAAATGCTTTCACTAAGAAAGATTTTAAGAAGATAGTGATTGTAAAATTGCATTCTCGAATTCGATCATGGTTACGGTATCCCTTTCCATAATTTGAATTGTGAGGTTTGGCAATTAGTCTTAATTGTTTAGACACACATACGAACTATCGAAGGCAAAGGTGTACAAGTTCAAGAAGCCTTGATAAAAGATTATCAAAGCATTAAGTATTAGAAACATGGACTTAAGAAATTCAATAGGTATTGTTTTTCTGAAAGTTAAGATGTTTATGAATACATGTCGAAGCTAGTGGGAGCATAAGTGTTATGTTTTATAGTAATCATCATGATAGTGGGAGCATAAATGTTATGATTGTATGTTTTTTAAGGCACGTATTGCAAGGTTGGCAATATTAATTATAGAAAACAAGAGTTAAACCTTGCAAAGTGGTAAGGGTTATAATGTTGTTTTGCTATAATTAAGGGAGAGAATATTATGCTTCATTTCAAATCTAAAGTATTAGGTTGTGGAGTGTTAATAAATTTAGTCAAAGGTACATTGTGTGTTCTTAAAATTTCGATTATGATTACGACATTCCTCTTCACAATTCGAATTTTGAGAACATAGCAAATAAAACATTATGCGTCGTGTCCCATACGCTTCGGGTATAGGATCGATTGAAAATGCTTTAATGTTTGACCATTCTAAAATTTTCCAAATGTCTAGCGCATTTAGAGGGAAAAGGGACTAGAATTGGTTTTGACTAAAATAATTAAACAACTATCAAAGGACAATCCAAAGTTCGACGATGATTGGTCGCTTGTGAGTAGTTGGAAGTATAGTATTGGAAAATATGGAAATGTTTCCATATTGGATGGACCATATCGACATCATCACAAATAGAAAAGATTCTATTAAGAATGAGTTGTCATGAGGAAAATATGGAAGCGTGTTCATATTAGGAAGTAAAATTTGAAAATCTATGCCTAGATTAGAAACTTTTATGCAAAAGGATGTTCAAAGGAATGTACTTTGAGAGAGAGACATCATATCTAAGGAATTGTCTTGTAACAATCTACGATAGAGGACTTTGTAATATCATTGGCAATAGTCTTTGTGACTTTGATGCAGTGACATTACGAAAGGATCGTTGCATAAAGTGTTAGAATCTGGCATATTCTATAAGTAGCGAGAATTTGATATTCTCACACTTATGAAAAAGGATTTGGAGTTGTGAAATGAGAATGATTGGAAATGTATTCTATTTGGTCTATTTCTCTAAGTAAGAACCATAGGTAAACATTGTGTGCATGCTAGGAGCATGGGACAAGTGTAATAATTCAAGTAAGAAGTTGATTACCCGAAACGACAAATAATGAGTAATCGGTATGGTGATAAATAAAAGGAGTTTCATTTATACTCAAAGGTTTGAGGCCATATGGGATTAGTATTATTCTTGTGTTTCACCTTGCATGTTTTGACTTCCAGAATAATTGAGCTTATTAATCGAATTATTCGAACGGGCCACAGTCGCTCATATGTTGGAAGTAGATATGAATGAAGACTATCATGAATTGGTGTGTGGATTGTCTAGAAAAGTATTAGACATAAGCAAATGTTTGCTACAACGTTCATGAGTGCTTACGAATATGATTTGAGCGTTAGATTAAACCCATGCTCACTTGGATCACTCCATGAATTGTATCACGAGTGATTGGTGAGACGATAACATCTTATATTCTTGAAACCGAGATGTGTGAGTTGTATCTTGCTAATCGGTTACACATTGATAATATGTAAACGCACTAGGAACTTGGTGTTATAAAACATATTGTTGTGTGTGATTTGGTTAGTAAGTGCAAGCAAGCATTGTATCAAAGTTTATATGTTCCTTTTATCCAAAGTAGGATAAAAGTGATATCTTTTGGGCCCCTTGATGGTTTAGTGATGACAAACGTAAATGCTCGGCCGGACTAGGGCTAATTTGATTTGTTCAATTAGTCTGTCGTCATAAATCAGAAATCGAGAAGTAGTACAAAGAGAATGATTAGAAATCATATCTCATATGGTATCTAGAATGGAGGAATATATGATTCCTTATCTAAGGACACGCGTATCTGATAGGATCAGAGTTGACAGCGGCTTTGGAAAGCTACGATTGCAGATCAGGATCTGAAGTCATACGCAGAATAGTTATTAGACTTATACAAGTGGGAGACTGTTGGATTAGTGTCTAAGTCCATAACTATTTTGGTATGTACTTGACCGGATGGTGCATGGTCATTTTGGGTTGCCTTCACCAAAGCAACTTGATTGGAGAAATAAATAGAGAGAGGGAGGTTATTATGATTTATTAATATGTTATAAGAATAATATATTAAAGGAGAAATCATATATGTTTAATTAATATTGGTCAATAATTAATTGGGAATTAATTTTGTGATCAAGTGTAATTAATTAAACTAGAGGGGCTGAATTGTAATTATGTGATAGTTACAAAATAAGGTAAGGATTATCTTTTTATTAGGGTGAACGAATTTGAGGTTATAAGGCCTTAGAATTTGACTATGATAGGGATTCAAGGATTATCTTATGGGTTGCTTTGTGGATAAGCAACTAGATAAGGATAATGACTGAAACCCTATCTCTACACCTATATAAACACCCCTTGGCTCATGAATTCGTGTATCCATTCCCAAGAAGTCCTAAGGACGAATTCTAACCTCTCTCTCCTCTCTCTTTATACCTTCTCCATTTGCTCTTGGTGTTTGTAAGCCATTAGAGGAGTGACACTTGTGACTCTAAGCATTCCAAAGTCAATTCAAGGAGGAATTGGGATTGTTATTACTACATAACAATCAAGGTAATATCTTAAACCTAATTATATGTTAATATCGATTTCCATATGCTAGAATTAGGGTTTATAGTCTTGGATTCAAAGCATGTACAATAGTGAAACCTAGATCCAAGCATTAGGGTTTGTATGAGCACATAGGATGTCTTATGACTAAAACCCATCAATAATTGATATCAGAAACCCATAAATCATGTGTGGAAACTTATAAAAATGATCACAGAAAGCTCAAAATCGTGTGTTCAGAACTTGAAAACCATCTATACATACTTTCAAAATCAAGGCAAGCAGGAATTAAGCTTGGTTCTCTTCATGTTGTTGTTTATCCTTTCCAGGAAACTACTTGCCTTCACTATTCCTCTTCCCCACAAATAAATCCCCAAACATTACTTCTCAATTGCAGACGAAACAGTAGTTTCTCATGGTTAGCAATAATCGTCGATTGACTGGAGGAAGACAAACAACGAAATCGATAGAAGTACCTGTAACGTCCGGTGGCAGCATGTGATAATCTCTAATGGAAGATTGAGGATTTGTTGATGAATCCTCTTTGGGAAATTAAGGGATGGTGGCGGAAAATTTGATAGAAACAGTAATAGTTTGGACGGTTATATTAATTACGTGTAGAAGAGAAGATGATGATGGTTGTGCTATTTCAAGAAGTTGCATACCCATTTAATTAGATATTTGGAGGAAAACAAAATCTCCATTGACCACAATGCCTTCAGTTACCGCCACCGGCAACCCACACCGTCGCACCATGTTTCTTCTTCCCTGTTAAACTAAAGTGGATAAATCGATGGTGGTTTGGAGTAGCAGGGGTGAGATGACCGAAGTTATTAACAGAGAAAGACAAAAAGAAAATATGAGATGGTGGAGGGGCGAAAACCAAATCAAAATTTTTTAATATTTTAAAAGTTGTAAATCATTTAAATGATTCAATATTAATATAGTTTTCAAATTGGTTTTATTTTTAGACTACCTTCATTGTTTTAAATGAAAACAAACTAGTAGCTTAAGATGTACATAAAATGGAAAAAAAAAAATTAAATACCATTTTAACCACCTTAATATTCCATTTGTTATATTTTAAAGGGGATATCAAGTAAATTAACAATTATAAATGAGTTTCTAAATAAAATAGTCTTTTATTGTTTGTTTTTGAAAAGTAACCCGTTAGTCCCCAATGTATTATTTTTTATTTGAACTTCAAATTTCGGACTTCTTTTTGTTTTTTTATAGAAATTTATCACTTTTGTTATTCAATCTAATGTCTTATTTCGTACAATAAATTGTATATACTTCTCATTTACAATATGTGTTTAACTTTTTTGTTAGATTTAAGTAAAAAAATACTTGAAATTTCGAAATTGTTCATCATATTTCAGATTTGTTCTTGAAATTTCGAAGTTTTTGAGATAAACAATGTTTACAAATAGACAATTATATGTTGCATTGTTTAGAGTTAAAATGAACGATGAATTTCAAATATTAATTTTAGATAATGACGATAAACTTATAAATAGGATATCTAATGGTATATTTAAAGAAGTCTTTGAAAATTGTGATTAATGATAATTCTTTGAGATATGTCAATAGTTTTCTTTTATTAGTATAGAGTGATTTACTTACTTATTCATTATTTTTTTTCGTATTTATTTCGAAATTTTACTTTAAAAATGTTGATTGTTTATACATTTATATTTAAGGTCTCGGCTCATTTGGGAAGTAGATAAGAGGCAACATGATGTTTCGGGCAAAAGTAGTGATTTGAGGATTCGCGTGTGTGGAGTAGCTTGTTGGTCGAAAGTGCTAAGTCACTTGCAGTTGGATTAAATAATCTCAGAGTAATTGATTTGACCATGTTGCATAACTCTCGTTTGAGTCTAACCATTGTAGGGATGAATCTTCTAGTCTGAGGATTATTTGAGCCTTCTGTCAAGTATAAGGATTCTACAGCTGGTTATGGTAAGGGGCTTCGTTTTTGTAGGTTGCATCAAGATAATAAGGGTTGGAAGTATTTGATGGGTTTTGAGCATTCTAACACTTCCAAAGTATACATGCAACCCTAATAACCTTGAATCAATGTTTTCTCTATATACATGCAAATTTCTTTTCAAGGTTATTTCCTAACTAACATGGCATGGGGATTACATAAATCATAAAGAACTAGTAGAAATACATACCTTGTTGTTGCTTGGATTCCTTCAAGACTTTGTGAGCCTAGCACCCCAAATGTTGTGCCTCAAATGCTTCACACAACACCACAAAACTTGGAATAACTTGAGAGAATACTTCTAGCACTCAAAAAATCGGTTATGCCCTCTCTAGTAACCTTACTAGCACCAATTTCATTACCCAAAGGGTTCCTTTTATAGTGGTGTCACAATTAGGGTTTCATTAAGAAGACCCATAATTATCATGACTCTTCATTTCTCATGACCCATGGGTTTGTAACTCCCATGGACTATCCATGGAGCTCCAAATGGTTACATCCATAACCCATAAACCATGGATCATTAATCCACCATAAAAGAATTGATCAAGGTTGTCAAGATCGGGATCCTACCTAGGATCGTTTTTGGGTTCTCAAGATCAAAATCGTAAGATCGGGATCGAGATCCTAAGATCCCACAAAATAGAATACAATTTTAATTTATAATATTTAATTATGAAAAATATTTCAAACATTTATTTTTTTCGTTCAAAAGTTATAAAAACTTCGAAATATTAGTCATAAGTCACAATAAAAAATGATAAATGGTAAATTGGTAAAGAATAAAAGACATAAAATGGTAAAAAAAATTCATTTGCAAAAAAAAAAAATCAAAGGAAGGTAGGATCGGATCGGATCTCCATCCTACGATCCTACATGCGATTTTACCCCAAATACGATCCTTTTACGATTCATATCGTTTTTCATGCATAGGATCGTAGGATCGTACGATCCTACGATCAGGATCGCGATTTTGACAACCATGGAATTGATGATTGTCATAATCAACCCTTATATATTTAATTAGTCTCACTTTGATCACCAAATTAATACTATATTAATACTCGATCAAATACTAATTAAATAATACTATTATTAATATATTATAACTTATAATATATTAATAATCATAAGTACCTTATTCTCTCATTTAGTCTATCCAAGTATTGCAATGCCATGCAACCCAAATGGACTATGCCGGGTCGAGTCAAGTTCATACCAAATAAAGTTATGGACTTAGACACTATATCCAACAGTCTCCCACTTGGATAAGTCTAATAACTATATTTGCAAATATGACTTCAAAAACCTGACTAGCAATCGTAGCTCTTTCAAAGTCTCTCGGAACTGAGATGATGATGATACGCCATTTAAGATAAGTGATCATATAATCCTCTGCTCTCATGATATCAGCCGGACAAACACATGGAACATGGTCTTACTTATTGTCTAGCATTTGTTTCTCGATATCCGATTTGTTTCGACATAGAACTAAATTAAACACATCAATTAGGTTCTGACCGGGCCCGGTACATGGGTCAAAACCAAATCATCGAGGGGCCCAGATATCGCTTCTAATTCTAGAAGGAACAGATAAACTTCGACTGATATGCTTGTACTAACTACTTGTTGAATTACTCACAAAGGCATGTTTTATAACATCGAGTTACCAATGCGTTTTCGTACAATCAATGAATAACCAATTCATAGTCAACAACTCATATCTCTAGGTTTGAAGATTTATATGATATTACCGTCTCACGATCACTCGAGATAAATTCCATGAAGTGATACAAGTGAGCGTGGGTTGAATCCAATACTCAGCCCTTATGAGTACTCATGAATGTTGTAGCAACCATTGCATTGTCCAAAGCACTTTAGACAAATCATACAAGCCAAATTCATGACAGTGTTAAATCAATACCTACTTCCAAAGTTTGACTGACTGTGGATGGTTTGAATAATATGATATAAACCATAACATAATTATTCTGGAAGTAAAAACATGCAAATTTGAAACATAGTAAACAATCAACATAAGATAGTAACACCTTACTCATAAAGAAATAACAACTTTTATTTATCATCAAATGTCAATTACATTTTACAAGTTTCAGGAATCAAATTATTGAAACTAATATCATGCTTCAGCCCAATGCACCTTGCATGCTGTAAATGCTTAACCCTGCTCAGTCCCTTCGTGAGGGGATCCGCCGTGTTCTCATTTGATGATACCCTCTTTGCCACGAGGAGTCCTTCTTCTATTCTATGTCTGATGAAATGATATTTTCTGTCAATGTGCCTAGATCTCCCGTGATCTCTTGGTTCTTTCGCCAAAGCAACCGCACTTTCACTGTCATAGAAAATTTCCATTGGCTCCTTTATAGCTGGTACAACTCCAAGGTCTCCGATGAAGTTCTTTAGCCATATCGCCTCTTTTGCTGCCTCGCTTGCTGCTATGTACTCTGATTCACAAGTCAAATTAGCTACTGTCTCCTGCTTGGAACTTTTCCAAGTAATTGCTCCTCCATTTAGGATAAAGACCCAGCCTAACTGAGAGCGAAAATTATCCCTATCAGTTTGAAAGCTAGCATCACTATATCCTTCCACTCTCAAGTCATCACTGCCTCCGAGGGTAAGGACCCAGTCCTTAGTCCTCCGCAAATACTTAAGAATGTTCTTTACCGCTGTCCAGTGTGCCTTGCCAGGGTTCCCTTGATATCTACTGACCATGCTCAAAGCAAAGGCCACATCAGGGCGAGTACAAGTCATAGCATACATGATCGAGCCCACAGCGGAAGCATATGGTATCTGACTCATTTCAGCTATCTCAGCCTCTGTACTCGGACTCTGAGTCTTACTTAGTTTGACGTTACTCTGGATTGGTAACTCTCCTTTCTTGGAATCTTGCATACTGAACCTCTTCAGTACCTTATCCACATAAGTACTTTGACTAAGTCCAATTAGTCTCTTACTCCTATCTCTCAATATCCTTATCCCTAGGATATAGGCAGCTTCCCCAAGGTCCTTCATAGCAAAACACTTCCCAAGCCAGGCCTTAACCTCCTGCAAAGTTGGGATGTCGTTTCCTATGAGAAGTATGTCATCCACATACAACACCAAGAAGCTAACTATGCTCCCACTAGCCCTGACATATACACAAGACTCATCCTCACTCCTAGAAAAGCCAAACTCTTTGACTTTCTCATCAAAGCAAAGATTCCACCTACGAGATGCTTGTTTCAATCCATAAATGGATTTTTCAAGCTTACACACTCTATTAGGGTACTTTATATTGACAAAACCCTCTGGCTGATCCATGTAAACATCCTCAGCCAACTTCCCATTAAGGAAAGCGGTTTTGACATCTATTTTCCATATTTCATAGTCATGAAATGCAGCTATGGCTAACAACACTCTAATAGACTTAATCTTGGCCACTGGTGAGAAGGTCTCATCATAGTCAACTCCCAGAGTTTGAGTAAAGCCCTTCGCAACCAGTCGTGCTTTATAAGTGTGTACTTTCCCATCCATGTCGGTCTTCTTCTTGAAGATCCATTTGCACCCAACTGTCTTACGATCTGGTACATTGTCAACCAAGTTCCAAACTTGATTGTCATACATGGACTGAATCTCGCTGTCCATAGCCTCCTTCCATCTCGCTGTCCATAGCCTCCTTCATCCAAATCTATCAGTGTACTATCACTGATAAATGTATCACCTTCAGTGGTGATGTGATAACCATAATAAAATTTAGGTGTGTTCCTCACCCTAGTGGAACGTCTTGGAGGTACAGACTCGTCTATCGGCTCAACAGGAGTTTCCTTCTCAGGTTGGCTGACAGTATTTGACGTTCCTTCACCACTTGACTCTTGAAGCTCTTCAAGGTCAATTTTCCTCCCACTGTCCCCTTGGCTTATGAATTCTCTCTCACGAAAGACTCCTCTTCTTGCTACAGAGACCACATTATCACTGGGTCTGTAGAAGAGGTAACCAAAGGATCTTTGTGGGTAGCCGATGAAAATACACCTCTCGCTTCGGGGCTCAAGCTTTTCATGAGTCTCATGCCTCACAAAAGCTTCACAACCCCAAATCTTGATGTGGTCCAAATTGGGCACTTTCCCAGTCCACATCTCGTGAGGTGTTTTGGCAACCTTTTTAGTAGGGACTAGATTAAGGATATGGGCGGTAGTCTCTAAGGCATACCCGCAGAAAGAGATTGGTAACAAAGCTCGACTCATCATGGAACGAACCATATCTAGCACGGTTCGATTGCGCCTCTCAGCCACACCATTCAACTGTGGTGTCCTGGGAGGTGTCAATTGTGAGACAATCCCACATTCCTTAAGATAGTTAAGGAACTCAATGCTAAGATACTCTCCTCCCCGATCGGATCGGAGCATCTTGATGTTCCTGCCCAATTGATTCTCAACTTCCTGCTTAAACTCTTTGAACTTTTCAAAGGTTTCTGACTTATGCTTGATTAAGTAAATATATCCATATCTACTGTAATCATCAGTAAAAGTCACATAATAATAATTAGCATCTCTTGTAGCAACTCTAAAGGGCCCACACACATCCGTGTGTACAAGGTCCAACAAACCTTCACCCCTATCACATGTACCTGTGAAGGGTGACTTTGTCATTTTTCCAAGTAAACAAGACTCGCAACTATCATCTGACTTGAGGTCAAACAATTCCAAGACTCCAGCCTTTTGGAGTTGGCCTATGCGCTTCTTGGTAACATGTCCAAGGTGACAATGCCACAAAGATGCTTTATCCAAGCTATCAGAAGAATCAATATACAACACATTATTTCCTAGATTGTCTACAACATTCACGGCTTCATATACACCATCACAAGGTATTGCTTTAAAGTAAATACATCATTGTAATAAACATTAATAGCACCATTTTTATTATCAAATGAAAATGTAAAACCTTGTTTGTACAAGCCATGAAAGGAAATAATATTTCTCGCCATTTCGGGTGAGTAACAACACTTATTCAAATCTAACATTAACACATTATTAAGCAATAAAGAATAAACTCCTATCTTGGTAACAGGTGATGCTTTCCTGTTGCCCATAACTATGTTTATCTTCACATGCTCCACTTGCTCACTTCTTCTTAGTGCCTGCAAATCAGTACAAATGTGAATACCACACCCTGTATCAAGCACCCAAGAATTGTCATTAGATGAGTTGTTAGACAATATTGTGTAAATACCTACATGGGTGGGTTTAACCTTCCCATCCTTTACATCTTGCAGATATTTGGTGCAGCTTCGCTTGAAGTGTCCCTTATCTTGGCAATGGAAGCACTGTGCTTCCTTTGGGTTCGAAGAAGGAGTAATGGGACCTTTCTTTGTCCCACTTGAAGAGGAACCATCAAGAGTCTTACCCTTGGTACCCTTTCAAGGGCTTTCCCTCTTCTTACTCTTCCCTTGCCCAATTGCAAGAACATGGGCTGTTAAAGGAGTAGAAGTAGCAACCGCTTTACCCTTAAGGCCATTTTCAGCTGTCCTTAAGAGTCCTTGAAGTTTGCTAAGTGTGAATTCTTCCTTATTCATATGATAAGTCATACGAAACTGATCATAACTTGAAGGTAAGGAATGGAGAATGATGTCAATCGCCAATTCCTCAGGGAAGTCAATATTGAGCTTTAGCAACCGGTCAACGAACCTCTGCATCTTCTGCAAGTGACCGGTGATGGGTTCACCATCCTTCATCCTTGCGGTTATCGTGGAGGAAATGATTTCATACCTCTCTTGACGCGCGCTCTGATGGTACCTTTCCATCAGATCTTGGTGCATCTCATAGGGGTAGAAATCTTCATAAGATTTTTGGAGTTCCGGAGTCATTGTGGCCATCATGATGCAGGAAACCTTGGTGGCATCCTTCTCATGTGCAATGAACTCCGCAAGCTCTTCTGGAGTAGCAGTGGATTCATTAATTACCTTAAGCTCCCTATCAAGGACATATTCTTTGTACTCATAGCGGGTAATCATCCTGATGTTTCTGATCCACTCATTGAAGTTGGATCCATCAAAGATGATCTTACCACACAAGTTCATTAGGGAAAAGGAGCCTGTAGGGTTGGAGCCAGCAGCGTTATTGGAAGTCATCTGGAATAGAAGGAAGATAACTTTCATTAGATTAAGAGTCCTTAATAAGTCACCCAAATGAGATATTAAGGCTAGGATCCAACAAACTATTTATAGGTGGAAGAGGGATGCCGTAATCCACACTATAAAATATTTGAAGGTAGGTAAATGACGATTTACCAATTTCCACCATAAGAATGAAATATTTTATTATTAGGTTTTATTGGTTTTTGAAACTCCTAGATCTTTTGAGATACATTGAACTTTTCAATGGCATGTTTGAATCTCGAATGTGCCCTCTCAAGTTTGTGACTGGGATGTCGAGGATCACAAACAAGGTGTGAATAACCATACAAATTGACTTGGTACCCTTAACAATATTACCTAATCGATGTGCCGGTTAACCACACACGCTCCACCGATCTATAATAAAGTTAAGTTACCCTTTGCCACTCTTACTAGTCCATGTTAGTGTGCCGGTTAACCACGCACGCTCCGCTAACGACTTGGTAAGGTACAAAGTGTAATTTTATGGGCTAGCACCAATTTCACATTTTCCTAAAGTAACTAAGATTGGGAATTTATAATGTATAGTTACTTTATAATTCATTATACTTTTAATGAGAATTTAAAGTCGTATCCTACTTGTTCGGCTAACGACCCTCCACCGATCAAGGAAGCGGTGGGTGAGAGTGGACACCCATTAAGTCACCATTTTATAGGCAACAACCTTATACCCCCCTTATAGACCGGCTTCGTGAATGAGGCCTACTAACGGTAAGAACGACATATTCTTATACATATCTATATAATAAAATTATAATAATAGTATAAGGGTTGATTTTTTAAACCTTTTAAAAAAACTAAGGTTTAATTTGGAATTAAAGTGTAAGACTTTTCAAATTCCAAAACCTGAGGGCAAGAATTGAAACTATTCCAAGTCTCTTCAATTTTGTAACTTATGAGTTTTATTGGTTCATAAAAATGAAGACTCTTCATTTTATGAAACCTCTTTAGTTCTTTAAACACAAATTAAAGAAGTGACGTTTGGTTATCCATAACTTGAGGACAAGTTATGGACACCATTAATACAATTAAGATCAAGAATTAAACACACATGGTGGTTACACATAATTCCTATGATCTTCTAAAAACTCATAAGAACACAAATTCATGTCAAGCAATTTCAAGAAATCATATAAACATATATAATACTTTGAAATTGTTAAAAGTCATGTAAAATGGATTAACATAATCATTATCATTTTGAAAAACAGATTTTACAAGTCCAAAACAGATTGGGATAATGATTCTAATCCATTTCCAGAAACAAAAACTTGAAAAATCTGCCCAGCTCGATCCTACTCGGCGAGTGCATTATTCTACTCGGCGAGTAGGATGAATTTGTTCATGGACTCGGCGAGTTCTCCCCATGGACTCGGCGAGTACAGTCGTCAGAATGCAGAATTTTCGTTTTTCAAGCAGTTTTGTATCAAGTATACAGAAAACAATCCTAGGCTCTGATACCACTGATGGGTTTTGAGCATTCTAACACTTCCTAGGTGTACATGCAACCCTAATAACCTTGAATCTATGTTTTCTCTATATACATGAAAATTTCTTTTCAAGGTTATTTCCGAACTAGCATGGCATGGGGATTACATAAAACATAAAGAACTAGTAGAAATACATACCTTGTTGTTGCTTCGATTCCTTCAAGACTTTGTGAGCCTAGCACCCCAAATGTTGTGCCTCAAATGCTTCACACAACACCACAAAACTTGGAATAACTTGAGAGAATACTTCTAGCACTCAAAAAATTGGTTATGCCCTCTCTAGTAACCTTACTAGCACCAATTTCATTAGCCAAAGGGTTCCTTTTATAGTGGTGTCACAATTAAGGTTTCATTAAGAAGACCCATAATTATCATGACTCTTCATTTCTCATGACCCATGGGTTTGTAACTCCCATGGACTATCCATGGAACTCCAAATGGTTACATCCATAACCCATAAACCATGGATCATTAATCCACCATAAAAGAATTGATGATTGTCATAATCAACCCTTATATATTTAATTAGTCTCACTTTGATCACCAAATTAATACTAGATTAATACTCGATCAAATACTAATTAAATAATACTATTAGTAATATATTAGAACTTATAATATATTAATAATCATAATTACCTTATTCTCTCATTTAGTCTATCCAAGTATTGCAATGCCATGCAACCCAAATGGACCATGCCGGGTCGGGTCAACTTCATACCAAATAAAGTTATGGACTTAGACACTATATCCAACAGTATTATGGTTGGTCATTTATTCAATGAGGATTTGGCCTGATAATATTTCAGCATGGGCGGTCTATCGGGGAGACAGACCATTATCGATTTTAGACTTCGGATGGACATAAGTGGTTTTGCGGGAGTTTAAGGGTTGTTTTCTTTGAGATGGAATTTAAGTTTGGGTTTCAGTATCTCAAGGAGTTTGTCTTATGCACTGAATATTCATTTGCGTTCCTCAGATTGTTAGTTTTGATATGGGTGTTAGGAAGGAGAGATTTGGAGGAAGAAATCTAATTTAAGTGGGGGAGAGTTGTAACGCTCGATTTCGGATTTGCTCCGTTGCTTGGGGATGCGGTCTAGTCATCAGTTGTTATGAGGCTTAGGGCTTCAAGAAGGAAGGATTTGGCCCATTTGTGTCACAACGGTAAATTTTGAGCCGTGTAATCTATGCATTCAACCTAATGTGAATCAAAAACTTCAATCAAATACAAGTACTATAAGTAGTCATCAAACAATTGGAGACTCTAGAAGCTCTTGTTAAGTCCATTTTGGACTAAGACTTCCTTATTGGATCCAAATGGACCAATGACCTTCCAATTGGACTATCATGGGTTTAGGACCCTAATTGGGCTCTAATTAGACCCACACTCGTTTATTTCAATAATTTGGGCTAGGTAGAACCTAGGATGAAATAAAACACAAGTTTTGATCCATAATTTAACCTAACCTAGCTTAATAAAGCATAAAAATCACAATTTTATTTTATAAGTCCAATAAATACCCTAAACTACCTCTAATGTTGGGCTTAGGGGCAAAAGCCCAAATTTTTCCTTCTCCTCTCTCCATTCTCGGCCCAAGCCCAAGGAAAAAGGGGGAGTTGACCTTGGGTTGACACCTCACTTTTACATGTTGGATTCCCATGCATGCCACACATGTTTCCAAGCAAACATCATATCAAAATCACTTCTTCTCCCTCTTCTCTCCTTGTTCGGCCGAGAGCATCACCACACACACACAAAATATTCTCATTTCTCTCTAGACTCACTCAAGAAGCTCTCTCCTTCCCCTCTCCAAAGATCTCGAAATTTAGAGGCTTTCCAAAGGGATTTTACAAGTAAATCATCTCCTAAGGTAAGATTATGCATAGACCTATGGTTTAAATTCTTTTATTATCAAAATCCTTCCCTAATCTATGCAAAAATCGTGATCTAGCATCCTAGAACCATCTCAAACTCGAGATCTTCTTCAAAGGGAACCAAGGCCAAAAGCACTTCATTTTTCCTTCCATTCCCTTGCAAAAACCGAACCAACACCCCAAGGTGAGCTTCATACCCCCTCTTTTCTGTTTTCACTTGTTTTTGGGGGGAGAATACAAGTCATATGTGTAGATCTATATGTATTTGTGTGCCTTGTATGATTTTTTTATGCTTATATGTATGCTTTTATGTGTTTTTATGTTGGATCTAGCCTCAAAACTCATCAAAACCGAGATGTAACTTGTGCTACATGATTTTAACTTCAAATATATTTCTAAACACTAAGTGCTTCAAGAAAAATTGACTAAGTAGTTAATGATAATTTCTTTGGGTTAAAAACACAAATTTTGGGCCTAAAATGTGAAAAATGCAAAAAAATAAGGGTCCAAAACGACATTTCACAGATTCTGATGGATGAAGTGTGCTAAAACAGTTTTCATAAGTAAATTTCTGGAAATATACTCATTTAGTGGACTAAAATCATAAATTTTAAGCTTAATGGGCTAAAATTGTAATTTTCGGCCCAATAAGGCCCATTATGCGAATTTTTCTGTTTTGGAGGGCCAAAACTGTAACTTTCTGTAAAACAGTGGACTATAAGTGTTCCAACTCCTTTTCAAAGGTTTAAAATGCTTTTTAAATTTAAAAAGGACCAAAGTTGCAAAAATTTTCCAAATTGGGCCAAAATTGTAAAAATTGCGAAAAGAAGGGGTTAAAACCGTGAAAACTGCATTTTCAAGGACTTAAACTGTTTTTATGAAAAATATGTTGAAAAATATTAATTTCAATAATTTTTGGTGTTAAAATGTCAAGAAAAATAGTTTAAGGACTAAACCGGGAAGTATTTAATATGAAGGGTTGAAAATGTAAATTTTACAAATGATGAGGGGCTGAAAACAGGAATATTTCAAGGCTAGTTCAATATACACAATTTGATCAAATAATGGCATCGCGACTATCAACGAAATACAAAACATTACAATACCAAAAGTCGTTGTTAAACGAATTGGCTCGGTCTCGAGCCAATAAAAATCTACAACTACTAACACTACAACTCATACAAGTAACGTTTGGTTATACATACACATACGAGTGTGCGCAGACGTCTATGCACCATCTTTGGGCCCCACAAGTGTAAAATCTTGTTCGTTGAGCCTAGCTAGCTCAATGACCTGATCTTAAGGCCCGAAGACATTTTTTTTTACGGAGTGTTGGGTTTTACCGATCCGACACAACGTAAATGGACTTTCAATGGCTTGTTTACCACCGGTCCCCAAGGGTCCTTTGGTCTTGCTAGTAAGGTCTACATTTTATGCGAGGCGGGTCTGGGACCCCTCGTACATTTTATCCCCAACCGGCTAATGGAGTTACCGGGGTCTTCGTGATCTCTTTCTCTTCGGATGTGGGACCACTCATAGTCAGGGCGATTGGATAACGTGATTAGTACTGACGACACCTTCGGAGTCGTTAGTATAACTACAAACTGGGTGTTTGTGTAACGCGGGTTTGTAGTAAATAATCAATGCTCGAGAACCTTCCAACGTCGCCCGGGACTGACACTCTACGCTATGCAATGGTTTCAATGTAACATCACGTAATTCAAGGAACTAGGAGAACATCGGGTTTTCCTAGGGTTTTCAATACACACAAATTTGAAAAGGCATACAACTTCAATGAACAATTTTTTTAAGTATAGAAACAAACAAAGCATACCTATGGGTCTTCACAAACCTTTTTAAAAGCTTTTCTTTTCAGAAAATATCGGATTTTCTGGTGGTTTTTCAAACAATACAAACATTCGATTTTAAACACTACTTATGAACTCACCAACATTTCATATGTTGACGTTTTTCAAAATACTTGTATTCTCAGGGAACCAGTGAATCAAAGGAAATCACATTCAGTGACGGTTGCAGTTTATTTATGTACGAATCAAACAATTTAATTTTTGGGAATGTAATGTTTAAACAATGTTTGATATGTAAACACTACTGGTTGTACTATGTTGATGAATGGTAACGAATGTTGTTATGTTTCATATATATTCAATGTTATGGTATACAATTGAGTCACGGCAAGCCCCCGGACGTTTCCGCCGTCTGGTTCGGGGGTGTGACAGGTTGGTATCAGAGCTTTGTTTATAGTGAACTAGCATGTCGAGCCATACATCGATATGCAACTATAAACCAAAAAGAGGGGCTAACATAACCCTGAACAGAACAAGTAAATAAAACACTCTCGCTTGCATTAGGAATAAAGATCCAACGCTGAATCAAACACAATAATACTGGTATCTTGGTTAAATCGGGACTGTTCTTAGGGATACCGAGGAGTGAATGTAACCTGATCAACTACATTCTCTCCAAGGTAAAACTAACACACGTCTTGATGAGATCGGGATAGTCAGGTAACCAAAAGCTATACCCTTATCACCCAAAAAGAGAATATTGCTTAGTATGGATGATAGATAGGGCATCCTAGGATAACGAAGTATATTTACGTACTCGCGCAGACAGCATGGCTGGCTTTCATCACTCGGGAGACCCCTACTTCCCTAATCAGGGAAACAACGGGTGGCTAGAAGAGTCCGAGGAGGAACCCGAGGAGGAACCTGAGGAGGAACCTGAGGAAGAGCCTGAAGAGGAACCCGAGGAGGACTCCGAAGAGGAACCTGACGGGGAACCAGAGGCAGAAGTCGAGGGCGAGCCTGTCGAACCCGAAGAAGACGAAGAACCTTTCGAAGAGGAGCTCGATGACAGCGAAGGGGGTGATTCGGATGCAGAGTCCGAGGTCATCGACCCCCCTTACCCGATCCGAGTGCCTGCATATCGTGTGGGTCCCACTGGCCCTACCCCTCCCTGGGGTATGGACCTCTGGAGATGGAGCAGACAGCAGGGACAACGACCCCCGTATGGCATGTCACGCGAGTTCTTTGACCTGAGGGATGGAGGACCGGCTGATCGAGCCCTCCCAGTCATGGTGAAACGGTTACGGAATACGGGCGATCTTGCCCAGGACACTGCGGATCAGGTACACCAATTGAGGACTAGGGTCGAACGTGCGGAACAGGAGACGCGTGACGTCCTTCGAGAATTTCACATGAGACAGGTTCGGTGGGAGTCTCGACTCCGGGACGCGGAACGCTGGATTGCTCGTCTTCAGGGAGCATCCACATCTTCGGCACCACCTCCTGACGCAGCTCATCGCGGTTAGAAATAGACTTATCATAGTAGGTTATTAGGAACTATGTTATGTACTCCGGCTCTATGATTAAGTGACTACACTACTCATGGAGCCGTTATGCTGTCGGATTAGCGTTATCTATGTATGCTCCTACGAGCAAATTTTCTTGTACTAAATGCGGATAATATTAATGAACTTTTGTGTGTTTTGCTAAATTATTCTTAGTTGCTATGTGTTGAGACATTATGATTGCATGCTTGATGATAGTAATGTTTAGGTTCGCACCATACACCTAGATAGTAGGGTCGCAATCTCTCAGAAACCACGAACACTCAACATCTTTCCGTTTCATGACAGAAAGATGCCTCGCCCAACTACTCGCGGAAACCCAGGACCAACCCCGCCCGAAGCTGATTCCACTGCTTTCCAGGCAGCTGTGTCTGCTGCAGTCACAGCAGCGATGGCACAACTCCACCGAGGGAACAACAGAGGAGGTAACGGGCAAGGATCTGGAAGTTCGAACAACGGGACGAACCAAGGACTCACTAGAGCATGCACCTACAAGGATTTTGCGAACGCTAAACCCCGAACTTTCAACGGTACCGGAGGAGTGATCGCCCTAAAGCGATGGATCGAGAAGGTAGAATCGGTATTCGAGATATGCGAGTGCCCCGAGCAGATGAAAGTGAAGTTCGCGGCCTGCACTTTGGTGGACCAAGCACTCACTTGGTGGAATGGTCATGTGGAAGCTATGACACTCCCTATAGCCAACTCTATTCCCTGGGCAGAGATGAAAGAGATGCTGACGGCTGAGTACTGCCCCCGAGGCGAAATACAGAAGATGGAGCAGGAACTATGGAATCTCACGGTGCAAAATGGGAACATCGATGCTTACATATCGAGATTCAGCGAACTATCTCTTTTGTGCCCGGGTATGATCACATCAGAGGGAAAGAAGATTGAACGATTCAATTGGGGACTGACATCCCCCATCCAAGGAAATGTGATAGCTGCGAATCCTGAAACTTTTGACAGTGCGAAGAGACTGGCAAAGAGGCTATATGATCATAACCACAAGAAGGGCGAGAAACCGGTAGAGACTGAGAAGAAAAAGGAGGGTGATGGTAAGAAAGGATGGAACAACAAGAGAAAGGGGCGTCAGGGCCCCGAGGCCTCTAAAAAGCAGCAAACAGTGGCAGTTAACGCTGTCACTGCACCGGTTCCAGCCACACCACATGCTCCAGCCTCAGCTGCTACAAATGCTTCAAGACCCTATTCCGGTACTCATCCCAAATGCAACAAGTGCGGTTTCCATCACCAAGGAGAATGTAGGGAGTTCCATTGCACCAGTTGCAACCGAAGGGGACACACTGCAAAGTACTGCAGGACTTATCCTTCTCAGAACCAGAGCCAAGGAAACAACCAGAACAACAATAACCCTCGCCACAACAACAACCCTCATGCCAGCGGCAACAGCGCAGGACCTAGTTACACCTGCTACGGATGCGGGAAAACTGGACACGTCCGCCGAGATTGCCCTAACAACAACAACTCAGGAAACAGAGGAGCAGGAAGAATGTTGACTATGGGTCAGAGTGATGCAGTTCAGGACCCCGCAGTTGTGACCGGTACGTTCCTCCTAAACCACACTTATGCATGCATCTTATTTGATACCGGAGCGGAGCGGAGTTTCGTAAGCGATAAGTTTAAACACTTATTAAAACAACAACCCCAAAAGTTAAATGAAACCTATACGGTGGAAATGGCCAATGGGAAGACCGAATCCACTAGGGAAATCTACACTGGATGTACCCTAACCCTTAACCAACACGTCTTACGAGTAGATCTGATGCCAGTGTCAATTAGGAGTTTCGATGTGATTATCGGCATGGATTGGTTAAGTCCCCACCATGCTGAGGTTTTGTGCCACGAGAAGGCCGTTCGCCTTCGTCTCCCGAATCACGAAACCCTAGTAATTTACGGAGACAAACCTAGCACGAATCTTCGTCTTATCTCGTGCATCAAAGCACAAAAACAACTGCGAAAGAACAACCTAGCGTTCTTGGCCCACATAGTGGACAAGGCCAAAGAAGAAATTAACATCCAAGACATTCCGGTGGCGTGCGAATTCCCGGACGTGTTTCCTGAAGATCTTCCAGGAGTACCCCCAGAGAGACAGGTTGAGTTCCGAATAGACCTCGTCCCAGGAGCAACTCCTCTCGCTAAGTCACCATATCGATTGGCACCTGCTGAAATGCAGGAATTGTCCAGCCAACTCAGTGAGCTTCTGGACAAGGGATTTATCCGACCTAGTTACTCGCCATGGGGAGCTCCGGTGCTCTTTGTCAAAAAGAAGGACGGATCTTTCAGAATGTGCATCGATTACAGAGAGTTGAATAAACTCACTGTTAAAAACCGCTACCCACTCCCACGAATCGATGATCTATTCGACCAGCTCCAAGGAGCTAGCTATTTTTCTAAAATTGATCTACGGTCCGGATACCATCAACTCAAGGTCCGAGAAGAAGATATCCCAAAAACCGCTTTCCGAACCCGCTATGGACATTATGAATTCGTCGTAATGCCCTTCGGTCTAACAAATGCACCCGCCGCATTTATGGACCTAATGAATCGAATCTGTAGACCGTTCTTGGACAACTTCGTCATTGTGTTTATCGATGACATCCTCGTCTACTCTCGAAGCAAAGAGGAGCATGGCCAACATCTCCGACAAATCCTAGAGACCCTGCGAATGGAAAAGCTGTACGCCAAACTCTCCAAGTGCGAGTTCTGGCTCCGGAGTGTGAATTTCCTAGGCCACGTAGTAAGCCAAGACGGAATTCATGTGGATCCTTCTAAGGTCAAAGCGGTGGAAGGATGGGCAACTCCGACTACGCCCACAGAGATTCGTCAGTTCTTAGGCCTAGCAGGCTACTATAGGAGATTCATCCAAAACTTCTCAAAAATCGCCAAGCCACTTACCTTGCTTACGCAAAGGAGTGTGCCATTCAAGTGGACAGACCGGCAAGAGTTTGCGTTTCAAGCCCTGAAGCAAGCTCTTTGTAGCGCTCCTGTATTATCTCTACCCGAAGGAACGGAAGATTTTGTAGTTTACTGCGACGCGTCGAACCAAGGCTTAGGTTGCGTTCTCATGCAACGTGGAAAAGTGATAGCATATGCGTCCCGCCAACTAAAGACGCACGAAGTAAACTACACCACCCACGACCTAGAACTGGGAGCTGTGGTCTTCGCTCTAAAAATTTGGAGGCACTACCTGTACGGTACAAAGTGCACCATCTTCACGGACCACAAAAGTCTCCAGCACATCTTGAATCAGAAGGAGCTGAACATGAGACAACGAAGATGGGTGGAGTTGTTAAACGACTACGAATGCGAGATCAAGTACCATCCAGGCAAGGCCAACGTGGTAGCTGACGCATTAAGTCGGAAGGAGTACACAAATCGCCGTACGAAAACGCACTCGATAACCATCCAGTCTCATCTGACCGCTCAAATTGCATCAGTCCAGGCAGAGGCTATGGAAACGGAAAATAGAACTAGCGAGGCATTACGCGGAATGGAGAAGAACCTGGAAGTCAGAGAGAATGGGGTATACTACTTCATGAACCGTATTTGGGTTCCAAAAATCGGAGGATTCAGGGAGATCGTTATGAAGGAAGCCCACAAGACACGATACTCCATTCATCCTGGTTCGGACAAGATGTATTTGGACATTAAGCAGCACTATTGGTGGCCTAACATGAAGGCGGAAATCGCAACTTATGTTAGTAAGTGCCTTACGTGTGCCAAAGTAAAAGTGGAATACCAGAAACCTTCCGGATTGTTACAACAACCGGAAATCCCTGAGTGGAAATGGGAGGGGATTTCTATGGACTTCGTGACCAAGCTGCCTAAGACGTCGGACGGTTTGGACACCATATGGGTAATAATCGACCGACTGACGAAATCTGCCCATTTCCTGCCAATCAAAGAGTCTTTCAAGATGGAAAGGCTGACGCGGTTGTACCTACGAGAGATTGTAAGACTTCATGGAGTACCAAAATCTATCATCTCGGATAGGGACAGTAGGTTCACGTCACGCTTTTGGCAGTCGCTCCACAAGGCAATGGGAACTCATCTCGATATGAGTACGGCGTATCACCCACAAACGGACGGGCAAAGCGAACGAACCATTCAGACGCTTGAAGACATGCTTCGTGCATGTGTGATAGACTTCGGAAAGTCTTGGGATACCCACCTACCGTTGATCGAGTTTTCATATAACAATAGTTATCATTCGAGCATTAAGGTGGCCCCTTTCGAAGCACTGTACGGGCGTAAATGTAGATCACCGTTATGTTGGGCCGAAGTAGGTGACACCCAGCTGGCAGGAACACATACGTCGAACGGAGCATTAACGGGACCGGAAATCATTCGCGAGACTACAGAAAAGATTGTCCAGATCAAAGCTCGACTACAGGCATCGCGTGACCGGCAAAAGAGCTACGCTGATAAACGGCGAAAGCCCTTAGAGTTCCAGGTCGGTGATCGAGTAATGTTGAAGGTCTCACCCTGGAAAGGGGTTATACGTTTCGGAAAACGGGGAAAGCTGAACCCGCGATACGTTGGACCTTTCGAAATCGTCGCCCGAGTAGGTCCAGTAGCATACAGACTACAACTACCCCCAGAGCTAAATGGTGTGCACCCCGTGTTTCATGTTTCTAATCTGAAAAAGTGCCTGTCGGATGAAACCCTTGTCATCCCTCTCGACGAAATCGAAATCAATGAGAATCTCCTGTTCGTCGAAGAACCAATCGAGGTTATGGACAGGGAGGTGAAGCGTACTAAGCAGAGTCGCATCCCGATTGTGAAGGTACGGTGGAACGCAAAGCGTGGGCCAGAATTCACGTGGGAACGCGAAGATCAAATGAAGCAAAAGTACCCTCACCTATTCTAGTTTTCTCAAATCTAGCTTTCAAACAGAATTTCGGGACGAAATTCCCTCTAACGGGGGGATGATGTCACAACGGTAAATTTTGAGCCGTGTAATCTATGCATTCAACCTAATGTGAATCAAAAACTTCAATCAAATACAAGTACTATAAGTAGTCATCAAACAATTGGAGACTCTAGAAGCTCTTGTTAAGTCCATTTTGGACTAAGACTTCCTTATTGGATCCAAATGGACCAATGACCTTCCAATTGGACTATCATGGGTTTAGGACCCTAATTGGGCTCTAATTAGACCCACACTCGTTTATTTCAATAATTTGGGCTAGGTAGAACCTAGGATGAAATAAAACACAAGTTTTGATCCATAATTTAACCTAACCTAGCTTAATAAAGCATAAAAATCACAATTTTATTTTATAAGTCCAATAAATACCCTAAACTACCTCTAATGTTGGGCTTAGGGGCAAAAGCCCAAATTTTTCCTTCTCCTCTCTCCATTCTCGGCCCAAGCCCAAGGAAAAAGGGGGAGTTGACCTTGGGTTGACACCTCACTTTTACATGTTGGATTCCCATGCATGCCACACATGTTTCCAAGCAAACATCATATCAAAATCACTTCTTCTCCCTCTTCTCTCCTTGTTCGGCCGAGAGCATCACCACACACACACAAAATATTCTCATTTCTCTCTAGACTCACTCAAGAAGCTCTCTCCTTCCCCTCTCCAAAGATCTCGAAATTTAGAGGCTTTCCAAAGGGATTTTACAAGTAAATCATCTCCTAAGGTAAGATTATGCATAGACCTATGGTTTAAATTCTTTTATTATCAAAATCCTTCCCTAATCTATGCAAAAATCGTGATCTAGCATCCTAGAACCATCTCAAACTCGAGATCTTCTTCAAAGGGAACCAAGGCCAAAAGCACTTCATTTTTCCTTCCATTCCCTTGCAAAAACCGAACCAACACCCCAAGGTGAGCTTCATACCCCCTCTTTTCTGTTTTCACTTGTTTTTGGGGGGAGAATACAAGTCATATGTGTAGATCTATATGTATTTGTGTGCCTTGTATGATTTTTTTATGCTTATATGTATGCTTTTATGTGTTTTTATGTTGGATCTAGCCTCAAAACTCATCAAAACCGAGATGTAACTTGTGCTACATGATTTTAACTTCAAATATATTTCTAAACACTAAGTGCTTCAAGAAAAATTGACTAAGTAGTTAATGATAATTTCTTTGGGTTAAAAACACAAATTTTGGGCCTAAAATGTGAAAAATGCAAAAAAATAAGGGTCCAAAACGACATTTCACAGATTCTGATGGATGAAGTGTGCTAAAACAGTTTTCATAAGTAAATTTCTGGAAATATACTCATTTAGTGGACTAAAATCATAAATTTTAAGCTTAATGGGCTAAAATTGTAATTTTCGGCCCAATAAGGCCCATTATGCGAATTTTTCTGTTTTGGAGGGCCAAAACTGTAACTTTCTGTAAAACAGTGGACTATAAGTGTTCCAACTCCTTTTCAAAGGTTTAAAATGCTTTTTAAATTTAAAAAGGACCAAAGTTGCAAAAATTTTCCAAATTGGGCCAAAATTGTAAAAATTGCGAAAAGAAGGGGTTAAAACCGTGAAAACTGCATTTTCAAGGACTTAAACTGTTTTTATGAAAAATATGTTGAAAAATATTAATTTCAATAATTTTTGGTGTTAAAATGTCAAGAAAAATAGTTTAAGGACTAAACCGGGAAGTATTTAATATGAAGGGTTGAAAATGTAAATTTTACAAATGATGAGGGGCTGAAAACAGGAATATTTCAAGGCTAGTTCAATATACACAATTTGATCAAATAATGGCATCGCGACTATCAACGAAATACAAAACATTACAATACCAAAAGTCGTTGTTAAACGAATTGGCTCGGTCTCGAGCCAATAAAAATCTACAACTACTAACACTACAACTCATACAAGTAACGTTTGGTTATACATACACATACGAGTGTGCGCAGACGTCTATGCACCATCTTTGGGCCCCACAAGTGTAAAATCTTGTTCGTTGAGCCTAGCTAGCTCAATGACCTGATCTTAAGGCCCGAAGACATTTTTTTTTACGGAGTGTTGGGTTTTACCGATCCGACACAACGTAAATGGACTTTCAATGGCTTGTTTACCACCGGTCCCCAAGGGTCCTTTGGTCTTGCTAGTAAGGTCTACATTTTATGCGAGGCGGGTCTGGGACCCCTCGTACATTTTATCCCCAACCGGCTAATGGAGTTACCGGGGTCTTCGTGATCTCTTTCTCTTCGGATGTGGGACCACTCATAGTCAGGGCGATTGGATAACGTGATTAGTACTGACGACACCTTCGGAGTCGTTAGTATAACTACAAACTGGGTGTTTGTGTAACGCGGGTTTGTAGTAAATAATCAATGCTCGAGAACCTTCCAACGTCGCCCGGGACTGACACTCTACGCTATGCAATGGTTTCAATGTAACATCACGTAATTCAAGGAACTAGGAGAACATCGGGTTTTCCTAGGGTTTTCAATACACACAAATTTGAAAAGGCATACAACTTCAATGAACAATTTTTTTAAGTATAGAAACAAACAAAGCATACCTATGGGTCTTCACAAACCTTTTTAAAAGCTTTTCTTTTCAGAAAATATCGGATTTTCTGGTGGTTTTTCAAACAATACAAACATTCGATTTTAAACACTACTTATGAACTCACCAACATTTCATATGTTGACGTTTTTCAAAATACTTGTATTCTCAGGGAACCAGTGAATCAAAGGAAATCACATTCAGTGACGGTTGCAGTTTATTTATGTACGAATCAAACAATTTAATTTTTGGGAATGTAATGTTTAAACAATGTTTGATATGTAAACACTACTGGTTGTACTATGTTGATGAATGGTAACGAATGTTGTTATGTTTCATATATATTCAATGTTATGGTATACAATTGAGTCACGGCAAGCCCCCGGACGTTTCCGCCGTCTGGTTCGGGGGTGTGACAATTTGGGATGTGGGTTTCATGGTATAAGTGATCCAAGTACTTGATTGTATCTTCGAAAGCCAATTGTATACTCGTAATTTGATATATCAGTCGTTTATGAATTTAGGGTCTTGTTCCGGAGGTTTTAAGGCTTTGGTGTGTTGTTAGGAGCGCAGGGATTCTTTCCTCCTTTTTGTGGAAATAAGGTTCATTGGAAATGGGCCTAGGATGAGGGAATTATGGTATTTTGAAGTTATTGGCAATTTTGGTCCCTAATGGAAATAATTGGCGAGGAAATCCCATGCATGCAAGGTGGCATGCACATGAGTATGCCCAACGAAATTTGGGGTATGCCAAACATACGTGTGGGGAAATGGACGCAGGTTTGGGAGACGTACGCTTAGCGTACAAGAAGTACGCTAAACGCATATTTAGGATCCCCAAAACCCTAACTTTTAGGGTTGGCTCACTATTTAAACTCCTTAAGTCCATGGTGTGAGCCTCTCTTTCATCCTCCACTATCTTAAACCCTAAATCTCGAGTTATAGCTTCATCGAAGGGGGTTGTGTGCCTTGTATGTGCATTTCTGGTGGATTTCGTGTATTTCAAGTAGTAATGGCTTGGTGTAATGTGGTGTTTCAAGGAAAGGATTGTGGATCTGGATTCCTTGCTGCATATTCAGCTCTTTAAAGGTAAAACGTTCCTAGCTTGATCATTAGAAGTTGATGCTGGATGAGGTGTCTAAGTCCATAACTATTCCTGGTATGTACTTGACCCGGTTTGGCATGGTCCATTTGGGTTGCATGACATCATGCATTTGGATAGACTAAAATGAGAGAATTAACACTTGTGGTTTATTAATATGTTATAAGTTATAATATATTAATAATAATCTTATTTAATTAGTATTGATCAAGAGTTAATCTAGAATTAGTTAAATGATCAAAAGGTGACTAATTAAATATATGATTTGATTATGTAAATCACTCATACTTGTATAGTGGGCTTAATGATCCATGGATTATCAAGTTGGGCTAAGGTTCATAAGATGCTTCATGGGAGTTAGAAACCTATAGGTCATGGAAATGAAGAGTCATGTCACATTAGGGTTTACATGGTGTAACCCTAGATGTAACAAACTATATAAAGAATATGATGCACACCAAAATCGGCCACTAGAAGAACACGTGAGGGCTAGCCGATTTTAGAAGTGTTATACATTCTCTCTAAGTCTTTCCAAGTGTACTTGGTGTTGTGTGAGAGATTTGAGGCATCAAACTTGGGGTGCTAGGCTCACAAGGTTTCCAAGGAATCAAATCAATTACAAAGTATGTAATTATAGTCATCTTTTATATTTAAAGTTCCCCATGTATGCTAGATAGGTTTATGAACCATGGAAATCATATTTTGCATGTATTTAGACAAACATAGATCCAAGGTTTTCTAGGGTTAAATGTACACTTAGGAAGTGTTAGAAGGCTCAAAACACTTTATTGGTATCATAACCTAGGCTTGCTTGCTAATACTTGATGCAAAATAGTGAGAAAAATCGAATTTTGAGTTATCTGCCCAGGGGAATTGCTGAGTCCATGGGGGGACTCGATGAGTCCAAGTGAAAATGCAACCAACTCGGCGAGTCAGTTCATGCACTTGACGAGTTGGTCATGCAGATTGCAGTTTTTCGATTTTTGCTGCTGGAAATGGACTAGAAACATTACCCTAAACTGTTTTGGTGTAGTAAAACTTGTTTTAGATGGTGTAATGATTGTTTTAATCCATTTACAATGGCTAATATCAATTTTTTCATGATGATATGTGTTCATATGTTCTTGAAACTTTGATATGAATATTCATGTTCTTATGAATTTTTGGTAGATCATAGGAATTACTTGTTTAATTGTTTAATCCGTGATCTTTATGTGCTTTAATGGAGTCAATAACTTGTCCACAATTTATGGATAACCAAAAGTCTTTTTGTGTTAAAAACCATTAAAAGTACACATAAGTTATAAAATGAAGAGTCTTCATTTTAATAACTCACAATTTATGAATGTGAAAGGTTTCGTAAAGTTACAAAACTTGCCCTCAAGTTTTGGAACATTTAAAGTCACTTAATAAACTTTAGTTCCAACCCCTAGACTTTTAAAAGTTAAAAATCAACCCTTATACTTTATAATATGATAAGTTAGTAATATATATATATATATATATATATATATGTGTGTGTGTGTGTGTGTGTGTGTGTATATATATATATATATGTATGTATAAGATCGAGTCGTTTTTACCGTTAGTAGGCCTCATTCACGAAGCCGATTTATAAGGGGGTATAAGGTTGTTGCCTATAAAATGGCGACTTAATGCGTGTCTACTCTCACCAACCACTTCCTTGATCGGTGGAGGGTCGTTAGCCGAATGGGTAGGACAATGACATTTAATTTCTCATTAAAAGTATAATGATAATTATAAACTAACTAAATGTTTTATTAAATTCTCAATCTTAGTTACTTTAGGAAAATGTGAATAAAGTGCTAATCCATGGAATTACACTTTACACTTTGATTAAGTCATTAGTGGAGCGTGTGTGGTTAACCGGCACACTAACCTGTACTTAACAAGGTAGGTAAAGGGCGACTTAACGTTTATTAAAGGTCGGTGGAGCGCGTGTGGTTAACCGGCACATCAATTGAGTGATAAACTTAAAGTGTACCAAGTGATTTGCATGGTTACTTCACACCTCGTTTTCTGATCCTCGGTATCCCAGTCACAAAACTTGGAGGGCACACTCGAGATTGAAACATGACTTTGAAAAGTTCATTGAATCTAGAAAGAATCTAGGAATTTCTAAGAACCAATTAAAAACCTAATATTTATATTTCGTTTTTCATGGTGGAAATTGGTGAATCGTCATTCACCTACCTTTTAAATATGTTATAACATAGATTACGACATACCTCATCTAAGGTATGATATATTGTGATTGGATCCTAGCCTTAATACTACATTTGGGTGTTTTATTAAGGACTCTCTTTATATCTAAACTAATCTTGTTCTCTTCCTTTCAGATGTCTTCCAATAACACTGATTCTGGCTCAAACCCTACCGGCTCCTTTTCCCTCATGAACCTATGTGGGAGGTTCATCTTCAATGGTTCCAACTTTATGGATTGGATCCGGAACATCAGAATGGTGACTCGCTACAAGGACAAGGAATATGTCCTTGATAAGGATCTGAAGGAGATCGATGAGTCCACTGCTACTCCTTAGGAGACCGCTAACTTCTGGACTCATGAGAGAGATGCCACCAAAGTAACATGTATCATGATGGCCACCATAACAGCTGAACTCCAAAAGTCCTATGAGGACTTCTACCCTTTTGAAATGCACCAAG
This sequence comes from Lactuca saligna, assembly GCF_052625555.1. Taxonomy (NCBI): domain Eukaryota; kingdom Viridiplantae; phylum Streptophyta; class Magnoliopsida; order Asterales; family Asteraceae; genus Lactuca; species Lactuca saligna. Next base: position 173,108,130 of record NC_136417.1, on the reverse strand, counting down.
ACTTAATGGAAAGATACCATCAAAGTGCTCGTCAAGAGAGGTATAAATTCATCTCCTCCATGATAACTACCAGGATGAAGGATAGAGAATCCGTCACGGGCCACATGCAGAAAGTGAAAAGGTATGTAGATTGTTTGATGAAGCTTAATGTGAAATTCCCTGAGGAGCTTGCAATAGATATCATTTTGCACTCCTTACCTTCATGTTATGATCATTTCCGCATGATATACCACATGAATAAGGAAGAGGTCACACTCAGTAAACTTCAAGGACTCCTTAAGACCGCTGAAACTGGTCTTAAAGGTAAGTCGGTTGTTAACATTCCTACTCCTACTTCAAACTCCGCCTCTGTCTTGGCAATCAGGAAAGGTAGAGGGAAGAAGAGGAAGAGCTCTTCGAAGGGTACCAAGGCTAGGACCCTTGATGGCTCTTCTTCAAGTGGAACCAAGAAAGATTTCGTCACTCCTTCTAACTAAAAAGAGGCTGAGTGCTTCTATTACCATGAAAAGTCGCATTGGAAGCAGAACTGCCCAAAGTACCAGCAAGATGTGAAGGATGGGAAAAGTTAAAGCCAACCATGAAGGTATTTAAACTATTCTATCTAATAACTCACTATATTCTAACTCTTGGGTCCTTGATACAGGTTGTGGTATTCATATTTGTTCTGATTTGCAGGGACTAAGAAGAAGTGAGAATATGGAGCAAGGAAAGATAAACTTGACCATGGGGAATAGGAAAGCTTCACCTCTCACCAAGATTGGAGATATTCTTTGTTGCTAAGTAGTTAGTTTACTTTAGATTTGAATAAATGTTGTTATTCGCCAAAAATGGCAAGAAATATTATTTCCTTTCATGCTTTGTACAAACAACGGTTTACATTTTCTTTTGATATTGAAATTGGTGGAATAAATGCTTTCTTTAATAATGTTCTTTATTTTAAAGCATTACCTTGTGATGGTGTGTATGAAGTTGTATATGTTGTAGATAATCTAGGAAATAATGTGTTGTGTATTGATTCTTCGAGTAATAATAACTTGGATAAAGCATCATTATGGCATTGTTGTCTTCTACATGTGAGCAAGAAACGCATAGGCCAACTCCAAAAGGATGGAGTCTTGGAGTCATTTGACCTAAAGTTAGATGATAGTTGTGAATCATGCTTACTTGGAAAAATAACAAGGTCACCCTTCACGGGTTCTTGTGAAAGGGGTGAAGGTTTGTTGGATCTCGTACACATGGATGTGTGTGGAGCCTTCAAAACTACCACAAGGGATGCTAATCATTATTATTTGACTATTACTGATGATTATAGTAGATATGGATATGTCTACTTAATCAACCATAAGTCAGAGACTTTCGAGAGGTTTAAAGAGTTTAAACAGGAAGTCGAGAATCAATTGGGCAGGAACATTAAGATTCTTCGATCTGATCGAGGTGGTAAGTATCTTAGTATACAATTCATCGACTATCTTAAAGAATGTGGGATTATCTCACAATTGACACCTCCCAGGACACCGCAGTTGAATGGTGTGGCTGAGAGGGACATTCGAACCTTGTTGAATATGGTTCGTTCCATGATGAGTCGAGCTTCGCTACCAATCTCATTTTGGGGGTATGCCTTAGAGACTGCCACCCATATCCTTAATCTGGTCCCTACAAAGAAAGTTGCCAAAACTCCTCATGAGATGTGGAATGGTAAAGTTCCCAAACTAAACCACATCAAGATTTGGGGTTGCGAGGCTTTCGTGAGACACGAGACCTACGATAAGCTCGAACCTCGATGCGAGAGGTGTATTTTCATTGGCTACCCACATAAATCCTTTGGTTACCTCTTCTACAGACCTAGTGAGAATGTGGTCTTTGTAGTAAGGAGGGGTGTCTTGAGAGAGAGAGAGAGAGAGAGAGAGAGAGAGAGAGTTCATAAGACAAAGAAATAGTGGGAGGCAAATTGACCTTGAAGAAATTCAAGAGTCAAGTGGTTAAGGAACTTAAAACCCTAGCACTCAACCTGAGGAGGAAACTCCTGTTGAGCCAATTGACAAGTCTGAACCTCTGAGGCGTTCCACTAGGGTTAGGAATGCACCTGAGCATTATTATGGTTTCCATATTACTGCGGAAGGTGAGACACTTATCAGTGATGAGACATTGGTAAGTCTGGATGAACCTAACAGTGACATGGAAGCCATGGCAGGCCCCGAGTCTGCCAAATTGATAGAGGCAATGAACAACGAGATACAATTCATGTATGAAAATCAAGTTTGGAACTTGGTTGACAATGTACCAGGTCGTAAGACGGTTAGGTACAAATGGATCTTCAAGAAGAAGATCGACATGGATGGTAATGTACACACTTATAAGACGCGACTAGTTGCAAAGGGGTTTCTCAAACCTCGGGAGTTGATTATGATGAGACCTTTTCACCAGTAGCAATGATTAAGTCCATTAGGGTCCTGTTAGCCATCGCTGCATTTCATGATTATGAAATATGGGAAATGGATGTCAAAACCACATTCCTTAATGGAAGTTTGGCTGAGGATGTTTACATGAGTCAGCTAGAGGGTTTTGTCAGTAACGAGTACCCTAATAGAGTGTGTAAGCTAGAGAAATCCATTTATGGATTAAAACAAGCACCTCGCAGATGGAATCTTTCCTTTTATGAGAAAGTCAAAGAGTTTGGATTTTCGAAGAGTGAAGATGAATCTTGTGTATATGTCAAGGCTAGTGGGAGTATAGTTAGTTTTTTCGTATTGTATGTGGATGACATACTACTTATAGGAAATGACATCCTAACTCTACAGGAAGTGAAGTCCTGGCTTTGGAAGTGTTTCTCTATGAAGGACCTTTGAGAAGCTGCCTATATCCTAGGGATAAGGATTCTGAGAGACCGGAGTAAAAGACTAATTGGACTTAGTCAAAGTACCTACTTGGATAAGGTGCTGAAGAGGTTCAGCATGTAGGACTCCAAGAAAGGGGAGTTACCTATTCAATGTAATGCCAAATTGAGTAAGACTCAAAGCCCGAGTACTAAGGCTGTAATAGTAGAAATGAGTCGAGTACCTTATGCTTCGGCTGTAGGCTCGATCATGCATGCTATGACTTGTACTCAACCTGACGTAGCCTTTACCTTGAGCATGGTTAACTAATATCATGGGAACCCTGGCAAGGATGTAACGCCCGTAGATCCGGGCAAGTCAATTTAGAGACAATATGCATAAAAAAAAATAAGTTTTTGATGAAATATTATTTAGAAGAAATAATATTAACCAAGTTGTAGAATATTTCTCAAGGGTTCCGTACATATAAAGAACGCCGAAATCCGAGTTATAACGAAGAAAGTCTGGCCCGTCGAAGTTTTATAGCAAAACCGACACGACACCAGGAGACGTAAATAGTGAATTTATGATGGAGGACTTTTTAGCCTTATTAATCTAAACCAAAGTTGTAGTATATGTTAAACCAAGAACATCCATAAAAAGAACGCCCAAATGTGACTTCATATGAGGAAGTTATGATTTTTCTAAGATTCGGCTTAGCAGTGCACGGCCCGAAACTCGAATTTTAGTTTGAGCAGTTTTTGGCTTATGCGACCTAAATGAGAGTGGAATATCACATTAATAGAAACTCAACGGTAAAAAGAAAGACGAAACAGAGTCCGTATGAAGGAGTTACGAATTCTTCGCGGTCATTTAACAGTCTAAATTCCTCCTACTATTAAATTTAATATAGGTCGAGAGTTAGCCGACGGAGTCTAAATGAAAGTTGTAGATCTTGTTTCTACCTACGCGTGGATATAAAGAACGTCAAAAATGGAGATTGTATGCGATAGTTACGAGGTTTAGAAGTCAGCAGGATGCTGCTGCAATAGGGGTGACGTCGCTGAATAAGGGCCAAGGCTTTCTCCCCAAGGCAAGCCACCAGAGGGTGACACGTGGCATGAACTCGATGAGTAGGAGGACCTACTAGATGATTAGAGCTATTTTCCAGCCTATAAATTGAGGTGTCGGGTTCCCTCATTCTTCACACCTTCCCAAACTATTCTTTCTCTCTCTAGACTCTCTCTCTAGCCCCCTAACCACCCAAAAAGCCTAGGGAACCTCCCTAGCACCCGAAGGAAGCTACGAGGCTCCCGGAGTCCCAAAAAAAGAGTCTTTTGGCTCGGGAACGCTACTCCAACAAATCCCGATTTTCGAGAAAACCCGTTGTAAGTGAGCTACGCCTACCCTATCTTTAGTATAGCTTATGTTTCAATATAGTAATGTTATTAGGACCTTATGATAAGTACTTGGGCTATTATTATGGGTTATATAAGTATTGTTTAACACTTATATAATAGTAATAATAGCTAGACTATTAATTAGTCTCGGTGAATATTAGACTAAACTCTAGTGGTAATGAAACTAGGTTTTGTCCGAGGAAAATTGTGTTAAGAGTAACGAAGTGTTGTCCGAGTGCCGAGTCGCCACCTTTAACGTGAGTGCATAGTTACTTTCATTTTACACATAGATATGAAGTATTTTATATAAACTATGTGCTATGTGTGCATATTATCTGAATACTAGTTGTCTATGCTGGATGAACGTTTTTATACATGTTTTAAATGTTGTAAACTATATACGTATTTTATATATACAAATGTGTTGGGTATGACATGGGTAGATGAATGATGAGAGATAAAAGATGATGTGAGTAAACATAGGCAGCTATAGACTTAGTGCCTAATAAATAACATCGGAAACTATGGACTTAGTGCCTATTGGACAAACACTGGTAGCTATGGACTTAGTACCTATTAGGAATTGGTAGCTATGGACATAGTACCCACTAGATAAACACTGGTAGCTATGGACTTAGTACCTGTTAGGAATTGGTAGCTATTGACTTAGTACCTATTAGATAAACACTGGTAGCTAAGGTTTTAGTACCCGATGAATAAACTATAGCAGATATGGAATTAGTGTTTTATGAACAAGCATTGGCATCTATGGATTTAGTGCCAATCCTATAACCTTGGAAGCAAGGGACTTCGGAATAAATGAATCCAGGACAGATTGTAACATCCTAAAATTCGACCAAAAATTTTTGTTTAATCATTACTAAAATCATCATGCAATAACATAAAATAAAACCCATACATCAATATCTCAAAGCCATAACACGTATCACAAGAAAACTGTATCAAGACTGAAATAAAACATAACAATGAAGAACTAAATCAACTCCCAGGACAAATTGAAACTGTGGTGTGTGCGATGCCATCAACGCCAGCTCTTCCCTTTACTTGTGGAAGCACCTAAACCCAAAACTGAAATTGTAAGCATGAAGCTTAGTGAGCTCCCCCAAACTACCACATACCATACAATAACATATAAACATATACTGCGCCTTACCTATTGCATCGAACCAAAGTCTGGAAACTGCATCAGACCGAAGTCCGGAACTAACCAGGCCTTGCCCTCTGCATCGGACCAGAGTCCGGGAACTGCATCGAACCAAAATGCGAAACTGACTGGGACCTTATCCCTTGCATCGGACCGAGTTCCGGAACTAATTGCATCGGACTGAAATCCGGAAACTACATCAGACCGAAGTCCGAAACTAACTGCATCGAACCGAAGTCCGGAAACTGCATCGGACCGAAGTCCGGAACTAACCAGAGCCTTGCCCTCTGCATCGGACCAGAGTTTGGGAACTGCATCGGACTGAAATCCGGAACTGACTGGGACCTTGTCCCCTACATCGGACTGAAGTCCGGAACTAACTGCATCTGACCGAAATCCGGAACTGACTGAGACCTTTTCCCCTGCATCAGACCAAAGTCCGGAAACCGACTGGGCATAACATATCATAGCATAACATATCAACTAGCATAAACACATATATTGCATACTGCATCAAACCGAAGTCCGGAACAAATAACACAAAACATGCTTGAATCACAAAGACATCAAAGCAATCTAACTACTGCATCAGACCGAGATCCGGAACTATTGTTAACTAACGGGTCAACATTGTGGCCGTAGACCCGTTCCTACTGGAAGGAAAACTCACCTCGTGATGCTAACTGTTGAACTCCTTAATGAGAAATCCCTGACTGCTACTCTGGCTACTTCCCAGCTATCATGGGAAATAAAATACTAAATCATAATAGGGATTCCTCTATGGGTAAAATGACCATTTTACCCCTACTATGGTGTGGGTCACAAACATGGCCCAAACCCTTAATTCCTTCTAAGTCCCCCAATGGCCCACTAAGAGTCCACTAATGGTCCAATTTTTTCTACATTGGGCCCAAATCTCATTATTAGGCCTTACACTAGACCCACACCCATACTTGGCCCATATCCACTGACTTCTGATGGCCCCTCCGGTCCAAAAGGCTTTAAGTCCAAAGCACAGCCCACACCGAGGCCCAAATTCATGAAGCCCAAACTGACCAGGTACGCGGGGCATACCTCTAGGTATGTTGAGCGTACTGGCTAATGGCTGGTACGCCGTGTGTACCTCCTCGTACACCCAACGTATAGACTTGCTAAGCCAACTTTCTATTAAGATCTTATTCCTTCGATTTAGAAGCTATAATTTCAGATCCACGACTTATTCTCTGTCCTAAGCCATAAAGTTGCTTACTTGATGGCTAGAATGACTCACAAGTGCTCAAATCTCAAAAAGTAATGTCCTAACTCCAAAGAAATGGCTAGATCTCTTGCATGGCCACATACAAACCTCCAAGATCAAAACTTTACTGCTTAAAAGGTGCTTTGAGCCCAAAGGGTGGAAATCCCAAGCTCAAAAACGGATTTACATGATAAAGGTCCAACCTTTGGACCCAAAATGTACCAAAACTTCCATAACTCTAGATCTACCATATGAAGAAGAAAGTTCAGTGCTTTATACCTCTATTGGATGACAAATGAAGAAATAATCGCAGATCCTTGAGCTGAAGGTACTCAAGTTCTTTTTCTTCAACTTCTCTTCTTCTCCTTCTTCACAAAAATAACCTCAAAGATTAAACACACACAAGCAAGGAGCAACGGGGACGAAATAGGGTTTCTCTAGGGTGAATGATAAGTGAGGAGGCCAAATGGGAGGCTATAATGGGGTTTAAATACGTCTCAACCCTTAAAATTAGGGTTTGCCACCTAGTCGCGTACGCTGGGCGTACACTACTAGAAAAACAGCCTTTTACGACGCTCATTGCGCGTCATAAAAGGCTCAGACGACGCACAAATGCGCGTCAAGGAAGGCCCTGTCATAAAGAGAGACGATGCGCTTTTGCGCGTCGTCTATAGACGACGCACATTTACGACGCTCATTTACGACACGCAATTACGACGCGCGTTTACGACACCCAATGCGTATCAAGGAAGGCCCTGTCATAAAGGAAGACGAGACACATTGGCGTGTCGTAACCTTACGACGCGCGTGTTAATGACACGCAATGCGTATCAAGAAAGCCCCTGTCAAGAAAGGCCATGTCATAAATGAAGATGACACACATTTTTGCGTATCATAATTTTAAATGTTTAAAAAAAGTATTATTTATAGATTTACTAATTTTTAAATTAAATAATACATTAAAATTCTCACAATACAAAATAAAATACCATAAATAACAAAGATAATTCATTTCACTAATATGTCATACAAATAATTATTCCAAAAGTGAGTAAATGTTATAAAAAAATGAACTCATTTATATACAATTGCATCATTTAGCTTACTATGTGCCAACAACTCTCTATGTGTTTACTTTTGCTTGAGTCTCGTCATCTAGAGTTAGATGGATATCAGATATGGATAGTCCTTTACTAGAAACAGGCTTCACAAAGTCGCTAAGACTGTGCCTGCAAATTGCAAATCAGACATCCATCAGGTTCATATTAACTGTCTATCTATGCAAAAGTCTTATAAATGAAATAATGCCCTCTCAGCCTAAAAGATTAGAATGTCCAATGAAGTACTTATCTACCTACTTGATGGGCTATGCTGAAAATCTACTTTCGACTGTAGAAGTACCAATAAGTGATTGTATCACAAACATATAAACTTCTTAAGCCTGCCTGCTACTGCTAACAAAATAACTGTTTAGGGTTTAAGATTTTATTGTTTATAATTATACATGCGCAAGATAAGACCTATTACCATTGTTTCTCCACTTCGTGACTAATCTACAACCTAAATGTCATGTGTTGTTATTGTAGAGATGTAACTTCTAACTTTTTTTTCTTTAAGGGAAGAGGAAATGGAAAATAACAGACATACAGGGAAGCCATTGTGACTGTTAGTCCCCATAATAGCGGCTACATCAGCAAATTTCACCACACGAGTGAAGTGACAAAGTTACAAACCTGTCAACTTTCACCAACAGCCTAAGGAAGGTAAATGGTCAAAACTAAAACTTGTTGTACTCATCAATTTAATTCTAATTGTAACTTGTAAGCAAAATAAAAGAAAAAACTTACTTTTGATATGAGGAGAAAAAGCATGATAAGAGGTAAGAGATTTAAATTATTTGTAATTTCAACCATAATAACACAAAGTGAGACTGCCATTCTCATTGAACCTCCTAGAAACGAGGCAGCTCCAAGCAAAGCATATCTGTCAGGTGTCAATTATAAATTATCAACTGGAAATATATATATATATATATATATATATATATATATATATATATATATATATATATATATATATATATATATATATATATATATAAAGAAAAGATAAAAGATGAGTGTGAAGTGAACTCACATTCCTTTTTCAATGTTGAGCTTTTCATAGAGTCTATGAAACAACCCAAAAACACGACCCAAAAATTTTGGTTTTTCAATATAATCTAAACCGTAATATAAGTATCATAACATAAAACATACGCGATGTATCCCAAAACATAGTAAAATATTGTGCGGAAAACTGTATCATACAACATCAATCCAAAACATCAAAAGACATCCCCAGGATAAAACTATGTTGTTGTGTGTGCGATGCTGTCACCCAGAGCTCTTCCCCTTGCTTGCGGAAGTACCTGAAACCAAACTGAAACTGTAAGCACGAAGCTTAGTGAGCTCCCCCAAACTACCACATACCATACAATAACATATAAACACATATTGGGCCTTGCCCACTGCATCGGGCCGAAGCCCGGAAACTGCATCGGACCGAAGTCCGGAACTGACTGGGACCTTGTCCCCTGCATCGGACCGAAGTCCGGAACTAACTGCATCGGACCGAAGTCCGGAACTGACTGGGACCTTGTCCCCTGCATCGGACCGAAGTCTGGAACTGACTGGGACCCTGTCCCCTGCATCGGACCGAAGTCCGGAACTAACTGCATCGGACCGAAGTCCGGAACTAACTGGGACCTTGTCCCCTGCATCGGACCGAAGTCCGGAACTAACTGCATCGGACCGAAGTCCGGAACTGTCTGACTGAACATGGCATCGCATAACACATCAACTAGCATAACACATATACGACATGCTACATCGAGCCGTGGCCCGGAACACATAGTACTTAACACATAAAACATAGCACACAAATCCTGTTCGAACCACGAAGGCATCGAACATACCAACTACTGCATCGGACCTAAATCCGGAAACTACTGCTAACTGAACGGGCCGGCATTGTGGCCTTAGACCCGTTCCTACTGGAAGGAAACTCACCTCGTAAGCTGGATGCTGAGTGTGTGGCTCGGGAAGCTAACGGCGGCTGCTCCTGAATCTCCTCGGCTACAAGTCCATAAACACACTCAATCAAATACTAAACACTGCGCTTGGGGTAAAATGACTCTTTTACCCTCGGTCAAAGTCAATTATCTTCTGGGCTGACTCGCCGAGTTGGGCCACCCAACTCGCCGAGTCCCACTCTTACTTTTCACTCTTACTCACTGCTACTCGTCGAGTCTGGCATCGACTCGACGAGTACCCTCTTGATCCAAGAACTCAGACAATCTTCATCCGACTCGCCGAGTCGTATGAACAGACTCGACGAGTTGTTCTTGATCCCAAGAAGATTGCCTTGGACTCGCCGAGTTGTATGAACAAACTCGTCGAGTCCCTCCATCACTGAGTCTACTCTCAATTCGCTGAGTCCACTTCCTGACTCACCTCGTCCACTCGACACTGATAAAAATGAAGGACTCGGGACTCGCGACCCGACTCGCCGAGTCGTTCTTCCGACTCGCCGAGTCGTTCTTCCGACTCGCCGAGTCGTTCTTCCGACTCGCCGAGTCGCCGCCATGCAACTAATTTTTACTTGATTTTGTTTGAATCCAATGCATACAATTGATAGATCTGAGTCCAATAAGCTGTTTTACCACGTAAAGTTTCCAACTTTACGTGCACAACCTCATGAATAAGGGAAATAAGGCTAAAAGATGCATAAAATGGGTAGATCTATGGTTATCATGCAATATAACTCCAAAAAGACAGTAGATCTGGGCTCTACAGCACCCCAACATTCAGATCCATAGATATATCGACTTAATAAGACGTTCATGCAAGTGTAAGGCTTGAAACAAGCACTAACTAGCTCTTAGGAGAGCTCTAATGGAAGTTTAAAGCATATAATAAGATGGAACTCCGAAAATACCTCAATAAACTCTGATTTGGCCTTGGATCTTTGCACTACAACCCTTCTCCTTGCTTCTTTCTTCTTCTCCTTCTTCACACCTTCACAAAGAGGGCACCAAAACACATATAAGCTCTTCAATGGAGGTTTGGGGCTCTATCACTGCGTTCTCAGGGTGAGGGAGGCGAGAATGGGGGCTATAAGGTGGTATAAATAGAGGGAAACCCGGGGATTTTAGGGTTTCACCCAGACAGATGGACTCGCCGAGTCGGGGATATGGACTCGTCGAGTCCCTGGCTCACGCGTGCCCTCAGACGCGACCCTACTCGGCGAGTCAGGCTAGAACTTGCCGAGTCCCTCTTGAAAAACTCACTATAATTACCAATAAATCAACATACCGGGAACGGGTCGTTACAATTCTCCCCCACTTGTCTCAGACTTCGTCCTCGAAGTCTGCTACGGCTTGATCTACAAATAACTCCGGGTAGTGCGCTCTCATCTCCTCCTCAGCCTCCCACGTCCATTCAGACCCCTTCCGGTGCTGCCACTGCACCTTTACTAGCTGAATTACCTTGTTCCTCAAGGTCTTGGTCTTCCGTTCCAGAATCGCGACCGGCTTCTCGATATAATTTAGGCCGCTATCAACCTGAATGTCCTCTAAGGGAACGACTACTGTCTCATCCACCAAACACTTCCTCAACTGCGACACGTGGAAGGTGTTGTGTATCAGACTAAGCTCCTCAGGAAGATCTAACCGATAAGCAACCCGACCAACCCGGGCCAAAACCCTGAAGGGACCAATAAATCTGGGGCCCAATTTGCCCCTCTTCCGGAACCTGATGACACCTTTCCAAGGTGAGACTTTCAGAAGAACCATATCTCCCACCTGGAACTCCAAGTCCGAACGCCTCCTGTCGGCGTAGCTCTTTTGCCGACTCTGCGCAGTCTGCAGCCTACTACGGACCTGCTGGATCAATTCCGTCGTCTTGAGCACCACTTCGGTGCTCCCTATGACTCGCTGACCGACCTCGCCCTAACAAATCGTGGTCCTGCACTTCCTGCCGTATAACATCTCAAAAGGAGGTCGATCAATGCTCGCATGATAACTGTTGTTATACGAGAATTCCGCTAACGGAAGATACGTATCCCAACTGCCCCCAAAATCTAGAACATATGCCCTAAGCATGTCCTCGAGAGTCTGAATCGTCCTCTCGCTCTACCCGTCAGTCTGAGGATGAAAAGCGGTGCTGAAATGGAGACGAGTACCCATCTCGTCGTGGAATCGCTTCCAGAATCTGGACGTGAAACGAACATCTCGGTCCGACACCACCGATACCGGCAGTCCATGACGTGCCACAATCTCTCGCACATAGATATCGGCTAACTTTTCCGCTGATATACTCTCCTGAATTGGAATAAAATGGGCACTCTTCGTCAACCGATCCACTACTACCCATATCGAGTCCACCCCGCGTGCGGTCCTAGGGAGTTTGGTGACAAAATCCATGGTGATGTCCTCCCATTTCCACACGGGAATGTCTAACGGCTGCATCTTGCCGTGAGGTCTCTGGTGCTCTGCCTTGACCTTCCGACAGGTCAAACATCTCTCCACATACCAAGCGACATCTCGCTTCATGCAGGGCCACCAATAATCAGATCGAAGATCTCGATACATCTTCGTCGCTCCTGGGTGGATAGAAAACCGAGACTTATGAGCCTCGTCAATCAATACTTGTCGTACCCCACCCCAGTACGGTACCCATATCCTACCATGAAGTGTCAAAAAACCCCGACTGTCGTAATCAAATGAAGCTACTCGGCCCACTATCCTCTCACACTTCTACCTCTCCTCCTTGAGGCCCTCCATCTGAGCCTCCTTGATCCGCTCCAACAACGGAGTGATCACTGTCATCCTCATACACAGATCTCTGATAGGGGCCGTCGACACCTTGCGGCTCAGGGCGTCGGCCACCACATTGGCCTTCCCTGGATGATAAAGGATCTCACAGTCATAGTCCTTCAGCACGTCTAACCATCTCCTCTGTCTCATGTTCAAACTCGGCTGATCCATAAGATATCGCAAACTCTTGTGATCCGTGTAAATGGTACAGTGGACCCCATAAAGGTAATGTCTCCAAATCTTGAGGGCAAACACAACCGCCCCCAGCTCCAAATCGTGGGTAGGATAATTAGCCTCGTGAGGCTTCAACTGTCTTGAGGCATAAGCTACTACATGGCCTCGCTGCATCAATACTGCTCCCATACCTATGATCGAAGCATCACAATAGACTACGAAATCCTCTACTCCCTCTGGCAAGGTAAGGATCGGAGCCTCGCACAATCTCTGCCTGAGAGTCTCGAATGCCGCCTGCTGCTCAGGCCCCCAACAAAAAACCACCGACTTCTTGGTTAGTCGGGTGAGCGGCACTGCTATCTTGGAGAAGTCCTGAATAAATCTCCGATAATACCCTGCCAACCCCAGGAAGCTCCGAATCTCAGATGGAGACCTCGGGACCTCCCACTGCATCACGGCCTCAATCTTGGCCGGATCTACCAAAATACCCTTCTGGTTGACGAGATGACCAAGAAACTGCACCTCGCGCAACCAGAACTCACACTTGGAGAACTTTGCGAAAAGTCTCTCCCTCCTCAAAGTCTCCAACACCTCCCGCAGGTGCTCCTCGTGCTGCCCCTGTGTCTTGGAATACACCAAGATGTCATCTATAAACACTATCACCGACCGATCCAACATCGGTCTGCACACGCGGTTCATGAGATCCATGAATGCGGCTGGGGCATTGGTGAGCCCAAATGGCATCACCACGAACTCATAATGACCATACCGGGTCCTGAAAGCAGTCTTCTGTACATCCTCATCTCTAACCCTCATCTGATGATAACCGGAGCGTAGATCGATCTTGGAGAACCAAGATGCTCCCTGAAGCTGATCAAAAAAGTCATCTATCCTCAGAAGTGGGTAACGGTTCTTCACCGTTACTTTGTTCAACTCCCGATAATCAATGCACATACGATGCGACCCATCCTTCTTCCTCACAAATAAGATCGGCGCTCCCCAAGGAGAACTGCTCGGCCGAATGAAACCCTTGTCTAACAGCTCCTGAAGTTGTGTAGACAACTCCTGCATCTCAGGGGGAGCAAGTCGATACGGTGCTTTGGCTATCGGAGCCGCACCAGGAACTAGGTCGATCCTGAACTCAACCTGCCTCTCTGGAGGTATCCCCGGCAAATCCTCGGGAAACACATCCGGGTAGTCACGAACAACAGGAGCATCATCAATCGCCGTCTTGCCTTTCTCCCGGGCATCCAAGACGTAAGCTACAAAACCGGCGCAACCCTGCTGAACATAGCGCCTCGCCCTCGCGGCGGAACAAAAGATCGGTCCTCGCTGGTGCCTCTCGCCCTGAATCACTATCTCTCCCCCACTAGGAGTGCGAACCCTCACTAACTGTAGCTCACAATCAATCACCGCCCCATTGGGGCTTAGCCAATCCATGCCCACAATAACTTTATTCCCACGCAGGGGAATAGGAACCAGGTCCACTGAAAACTGCTCATCAAATATCTGAAGGGAACACCCTCTATGTACTCTGACGACCCTCACGGTCCTATCATCTGCTATCTCAACCTCTAGTGGACAATCCAGCTCCCCTGGAGCTCTGCTAAATCTCTTGCTAAGCGCAAGCGATACAAATGATCGGGTAGCCCCCGAATCGAACAATACCAAAGCAGGGATGCCGTTCACCGAGAACGACCCTAAATAAAACATATCATCAAGTAATATTCAAACGATATAATAAAAATTAAAGATGAAGGAAAGATTCATACCCGTCACCACATCAGGAGTCGCTCGCGCCTCCTCTGCTGTCATCTGAAATGCCCTGCTCTTCGCCACCGGCGCATCAGCTCGGCCCTGCCGGCCATCCGTAATCCTCAGGGTGGCAGGGGCAGGTGCAACCACCTTCCCTGCTGCAGCTAAACTGGGACACTGGGACCTTTTATGTCCCCTCTGATTGCACTGAAAGCAAATCAGATCTGATGCTGTAACCGTAGTAGCAGGGGCCGTACAATCCCTACTCAAATGCCCAGTCCGACCGCACTTGTAGCAGCCGGAACTCCCTGCCTTGCACGCCCCCTCGTGCAACCTCCCACACTTGCCACACCGACCGTGGCTCTGCTGACCCCTGGACCTGTGATCTGAAACCTTGGGCTTTTTGCCCACATTGCCTAAACCCGAAACCGCCTCCGGTTTCCTCTTCTTCTCCATCTCGAGATCAATCTCCCTCTCTCTGGCTCTAGCAATCATGTCGTCCAGCGTTTTACAACTGGACCGGCTCACAAACATGCGAATGTCACTCCGCAGCATCTCATGATAACGGGCCTTCTTCATCTCCTCATCGGCTGCATACTGAGGAACAAGAAGGGCCCTCTCCCTGAACTTGGCGGTGATCTCCGCCACTGTCTCGGTAGTCTGGGTAAGATCCTGGAACTCCCTAGCTAACTGTTGCACCTCGACGACCAGTGCAAACTCCGCTCTGAACCTGGTAGAGAAATCAGCCCAGTTCATGGCATCCAGTGCCGCATCATCCCCGATGGCATGTCCGACCTCCTCCCACCAATCTCGTGCCCTGTCCTTCAGAAGACAGGACGCTAATCTGACCTTGTCCCCCTCGGGACATCTGCTAGTGCGGAATGCGTTGGCCACATCCGCCAACCACCTGGTACTCGCTATGGGGTCTCGTGCCCCATGATAGTCAGGAGCCCCGCATGCCCTGAACTCCCTGAACGTAAGTATGCGCGACCCCATCACGGCCGCCATCTCGGCACGGAAAGTACTCAATCTCTCATCCATCAGCTCTAAAATACCCTCCTTGATCGAACCGAAGATCACAGGAGTCTGCTCTAGTATGATGCGGGTAACCTCAGAAGAAAGGAACTCCCTAGTCTGCTCATCCATCTGCCCGGTCTCCGGGCCTGATCCCGATCCTGATCCCCCTCCGGCATCTGAACTGCCGGCTGCTGGCCTCGGACGCAAAACTACCATTCTGAAACATATCATAACAACATCAGAACACTGAAATATCTCAAGGGATCATGATACTACTACTAGCTTCCTGGTCTTGTCTTGGCCTTCCTTAATTCGAGTACGAATCCTCTGCTTTCAGTAGTATGGGCCCCTACTACCTTCCACATCTATCCGTACTTTCCTCAAGAACTGCCTTGACTCCACTAAGTCACTTCTACTACTGCCATTCTCTGTTACTCTCATCCTAGGCTTGCCCTAGGGAAACTTCAAGCTCAACGCGACTGGTCCTCAGCTGCTGTAGGTCTCCTCATAATGCCAGTTAGCCACCACCTAAACACCATCACATGTGATGAGGATCAGATAATCCTTCAAGTAAAAGATCCGTCCCTACAACGGTTGGACTCAAACAAGAGCTGCGCAGTAGAGCCAGTTCCAGCACTCTGGGATTATTCAAACCTGATCACATGTGGTGTGACGTGTTCACCTAATGGCTAACTCCTACTACTCAGAACCCCACTAAGCACGAAGCAAGCAACATTCGGACACGGGAAATAGACTCAGGCAAAACTATTCTTATAACAAGAAACTGCACTAGCATAGGATGCTAAGCTCATACTATCAGGCATAACCTAAACAGGCTATCCTACTGCTGTCTACTCAATTCTAGCATGCAATACTCATAAAGCTGTAACACATAACCAGGCACATAAGGCATTCTCCTAGATCCTTAGCCCTATACTAGCATGTTGTTCTACTGAAACTGAAACTAAACAAATAACTTGTATGGGTAATTTGGGAGTACTTACTTGAGCTCGGCTGACCGCATGCACACACCTCTATCTTGTTAAAAACAATTCTTTCTTTCCAAGTGCTTTCAAAATTCTTTTTGTAAAACATTTTTATTTTACTAAAATCTTTTATTTCCCTTAGTTTGAGTTCAGATACACCCGGAAGTGTATCTGAATCCCTCAAACCAGGGCTCTGATACCAACTTGAAATGACCCAAAAACACGACCCAAAAATTTTCGTTTTTCAATATAATCTAAACCGTAATATAAGTATCATAACATAAAACATACGCGGTGTATCCCAAAACATAGTAAAATATTGTGCGGAAAATTGTATCATACAACATCAATCCAAAACATCAAAAGACATCCCCACGATAAAACTATGCTGTGGTGTGTCCGATGCTGTCACCCCGAGCTCTTCCCCTTGCTTGCGGAAGTACCTGAAACCAAACTGAAACTGTAAGCACGAAGCTTAGTGAGCTCCCCCAAACTACCACATACCATACAATAACATATAAACACATATTGGGCCTTGCCCACTGCATCGGGCCGAAGCCCGGAAACTGCATCGGACCGAAGTCCGGAACTGACTGGGACCTTGTCCCCTGCATCGGACCGAAGTCCGGAACTAACTGCATCGGACCGAAGTCCGGAACTGACTGGGACCTTGTCCCCTGCATCGGACCAAAGTCCGGAACTAACTGCATCGGACCGAAGTCCGGAACTGACTGGGACCCTGTCCCCTGCATCGGACCGAAGTCCGGAACTAACTGCATCGGACCGAAGTCCGGAACTGACTGGAACCTTGTCCCCTGCATCGGACCGAAGTCCGAAACTAACTGCATCGGACCGAAGTCCGAAACTGTCTGACTGAACATGGCATCGCATAACACATCAACTAGCATAACACATATACGACATGCTACATCGGGACGTGGCCCGGAACACATAGTACTTAACACATAAAACATAGCACACAAATCCTGTTCGAACCACGAAGGCATCGAACATACCAACTACTGCATCGGACCTAAATCCGGAAACAACTGCTAACTGAACGGGCCGGCATTGTGGCCTTAGACCCGTTCCTACTGGAAGGAAACTCACCTCGTAAGCTGGCTGCTGAGTGTGTGGCTCGGGAAGCTAACGGCGGCTGCTCCTGAATCTCCTCGGCTACAAGTCCATAAACACACTCAATAAATTACTAAACACTGCGCTTGGGATAAAATGACTCTTTTACCCTCGGTCAAAGTCAATTATCTTCTGGGCTGACTCGCCGAGTTGGGCCACCCAACTCGCCGAGTCCCACTCTTACTTTTCACTCTTACTCACTGCTACTCGTCGAGTCTGGCATCAACTCGACGAGTACCCTCTTGATCCAAGAACTCAGATAATCTTCATCCGACTCGCCGAGTCGTATGAACAGACTCGACGAGTTGTTCTTGATCCCAAGAAGATTGCCTTGGACTCACCGAGTTGTATGAACAAACTCGTCGAGTCCCTCCATCACTGAGTCTACTCTCAACTCGCTGAGTCCACTTCCTGACTCACCTCATCCACTCGACACTGATAAAACTGAAGGACTCGGGACTCGCAACCCGACTCGCCGAGTCGTTCTTCCGACTCGCCGAGTCGCCGCCATGCAACTGATTTTTACTTGATTTTGTTTGAATCCAATGCATACAATTGATAGATCTGAGTCCAATAAGCTGTTTTACCACGTAAAGTTTCCAACTTTACGTGCACAACCTCATGAATAAGGGAAATAAGGCTAAAAGATGCATAAAATGGGTAGATCTATGGTTATCATGCAATATAACTCCAAAAAGACAGTAGATCTGGGCTCTACAACACCCCAACATTCAGATCCATAGATATATCGACTTAATAAGACGTTCATGCAAGTGTAAGGCTTGAAACAAGCACCAACTAGCTCTTAGGAGAGTTCTAATGGAAGTTTAAAGCATATAATAAGATGGAACTCTGAAAATACCTCAATAAACTCTGATTTGGCCTTGGATCTTTGCACTACAACCCTTCTCCTTGCTTCTTTCTTCTTCTCCTTCTTCACACCTTCACAAAGAGGGCACCAAAACACATATAAGCTCTTCAATGGAGGTTTGGGGCTCTATCACTGCGTTCTCAGGGTGAGGGAGGCGAGAATGGGGGCTATGAGGTGGTATAAATAGTGGGCAACCCGGGGATTTTAGGGTTTCACCCAGACAGATGGACTCGCCGAGTCGGGGATATGGACTCGTCGAGTCCCCGGCTCACGCGTGCCCTCAGACGCGACCCTACTCGGCGAGTCAGGCTAGAACTCGCCGAGTCCCTCTTGAAAAACTCACTATAATTACCAATAAATCAACATACCGGGAACGGGTCGTTACAGTCTAACAACAAACCTGCCAACAAGGTGTCCATATGTAGATCCAATCATTATACCTGGAACAAATTGGCCAGCTGGAACAGCAGTACCAAATGTCACCACAGCTAAACCATACTGAGGAGGAGCAACACACATGCAAAACAATAACAGATTTAACACTCTCATCTTTTAATTTAGTTAGCATTGTATTTTTATATTATCAATTTTAGATTTGTAATTTCTTTGTTTGGTTACTTTTTCTCTTTTACTTAAAATTCAATACTTTTCATTCAAACTTATTTTTTAAATGTTAAAACTACAAAACAAATAGAAACTGTCTTTCACAATACCAAATACAACAAGAGCATAGAAAGGACATCCTTCATACAAGTTGAGAGTGTGGCAACCATTCACGAATAGTAGGGTAGCAGTTCCAGAGATGTTCTGGGCACGTTGAACAACGTGCGTACGAGTTTTTTGCGGGAAGCTTTTGAGTTTAAATAACAAAATTCCACCTGATTTTTTTTAAAAAAAGTAATTATAATTAAAAAAACAGTTAAAAGAATGGAAGTAGAGAGAGTCTGTAAGGAAAATTTATGTTATGGAGGGAAGAGGACTTAAAGTCAATTGGTCAATTAAGTCACGACTCACACAGCCAGGAAGCCTCTGTATTAAGCCATCGAAGTTGGTTCCTTCAGGACCACAAAGCTTCTCTTTTTCAATTTTAGTTTTTATTTCACCATCTTTTTCTTTTTCTTTTTCTTTTCCTTTATCTTTTTCGTCATCATCTTTCTTTTTCTCACTTACAGATGTCTCTGCAGTATCTTGGGCAGCAATCTGATCTTGATCAGACTCAGGTGTTGTTGAGTCCTGCATAATATATTTATTTCATGTCAATTAAAAACTTTGTTACTATTTTTTTGTTAAAAGAACTTACACTTGGTTGATCTGATGCTTTTGATCACTGATCATTCCCTTTTTGCTCTGCTTCTCCCAATAACACAGCAGGAACAAATGCCCTAGAAACAAAAAAAAAATGTGTTTTTTTCTCATTATTACAATTTGTGGTTTTGAAATGTATTATAGTAAACACTTGCATACCTGAGATCAGGTAAACATTCATAAAAACTTTTTTGTATCTTCATCATCCCACAAAGCTTGAGCAACAGAAGCCTCTTTTCCAGTACCAGGAGATGAGACATCATCACCTGTTGTGAGCCTCGTGTGACCATCCTCTGCCATCATAGGTGGTTACATATCAAGTGCTTCTGCTAACCTAATCTCACCAAAAATTTGAACAAAATTAAATATGTATCTGTAAAAAAAAAAGATATATAAATAGTAAATATTTTATTTTTTTACTTACAGAGAAACACCTCGATAAAGTTGGTCGTAATGGATATCATCAACTATAGCATCTTATGCAAAAACTTATCCACAAGTTAAATGCATGAAACAGCAACACTGCATTTTTAATTCATTTAATTGTGTATTATAACAAAACATCATACTTTCAATTATTTTCTAATCAAGGCAATGTGATTGAAAAGTACATGTAATCATAGCATTATTTTTTTTATTAGGGCATCATATATTGAAGTCCTCAACCACACATAGGGACTTTCATTTATTTTTCCTTCTTGGGTAACACAAAAAGTTACAATTTTTTTCCCTAATACATGATGCGTCTTCAGTCTTCACACATACCAAAGTGATAGAGATTTTAGTTAGAATAGAATCTCACAGTTGTATATGCAATAAGGTAATGAAATGCAGTCCAGGCAGGCATCATAGGGACATTACACTAGTTGAATGGAGCTTCACAGAACCTGAATCATTATTGGCCTGCTGCATATAAAAAGTTGTAATTTCTCATAAAAAAAACTCAATGGCATAATAAATATATTACATATACAAAAGTTAGATTGAGATACCTCAAATATCAAGTCCTTTCTGGTGATCATGCTAATCACATGAGAAGTACGTGGATTGTAAGGATTTTGTAAACCAATAGCAGGAGGTGGGGAGGCTGCTGATCGGGAGTGGTTCTTCAGTACGTGGGTTATAAGAGAACCCAATTCACGGGTTGTCAAGTCGAAAACTGCTACTGGTAGTGGTTCTTCAGTATCTAGACCACTTGGATTACAGACCATGGAACTTTCAAGATTCAGCTGAAGCTGCAGATGTGATACCCAAAGAACTTGTGTTCTAAAATAACACATATTAAGAAAAAAATCAGAATTTCTATATATATAATATAGAAATATAATACACACAACAATTTATAACCTAATTAGATTCTCATTTAGCCTTTGGACTAGAGACTTGAGCATTAGCATTGGCCACCTCATTAGCAAACATGTCCTCTTAAATATTCTTCATATTGATAATCATAGTTTTTTTAGTTAATCCAGAGCTTTTTTAGAAAATCGATTCCATGGTGGAATTAGAGACATTTCCTTGTCCATCTCCTTCAATGCCTAGAGTGACCATACCCCAGCTTCAATAACATGACAAATAGAGTTCCTGCTTTGGTTGTCAAACCTACAGCAACAACAAAGAAAGATGTCAAACTTAATAACTAAGGGTATCCTTAATTAAAACAAAATACATTTCACCATCTTTGATGAGCTTGTTAACAAGTTGAATAGCTGCTAACCAGCCATCACAAATAAACATTGATTTAGTAGTAAAACTGAACCTAAATTCCAAGTCTTGTAGTTCAATTATCTTATTCTCGAGTCCTTTTGGTGCATATCGACATGAAAGGTAGCCAAAAGTAGTCTCATCTGGGTGAAAAGCTAACATAGACATTATGTCAAACACCTTGTGGGCGTGCATCAGTAACTGACCTAACAGAGACTGATTCGTGTTCACGGCGATACCCTCCAAATCAGCTTTAAGAGTAGACAAATTAAGTGTGTGATATATCACCAATAGTTCTGATATTACATAAGAAAATGATAAAGTAAGAGAATGAAACCTAGAGTACATACATGGAGAAGAAGAGAATGATATTCAAACCTGGGGCCTCTTCCATTTTTGCTTCCTAATTTCTGATGCTTCCAATCTGACCATGAACCTCCGACTTCTAATCCCAAATCTAAACTTCAACCTTCGATTTATGATCTTCAACCTCTAACTTAATCATATAATCTAATGCTACCATGAAGCCTGATTCCATCTGATCAACTTGTTTTCCAATCATGCTTTGTGAAGCCAACAGCACCCTAACTCCTCAGATTCTTCATCCATTTGGTCATATTCCAACTGTTGTATTAATAAACATTGGGTTGAATTTCAATTAGGATGGTTATGAAATGAAATGGTCTCCAAATCAATTCTACGAAGTCAAATGCTTGACGATTTGGGTAAAATCGAAATATAAGTATATTTTTTTCATGTGCCCACCAAATGACTGATGAAATGCCACAACGAGAGAAATTCAATAAAGTAAGGAATTTGAAGTTGGAGTTAAAGCATGTCTTAGAAGGTTAGCCATCTCTTCAAGAACAGACGTAACTTGTTCACCTCCTTTAAGGAGAGCTTCATACTGAGCAGGAGTCCAAGTACTCCAAGTACACGTTTTTAGCTTAAGACCTGATGCAACAAAACGGATTACACAGTTTATCGGATTACATCGGATGCAGCAAAACGGAGTAACATATAGAACTATGTTTCGTGGATCTGGGATTCAAAAACACAAACCCAATGTTTCGTTCTTTAATCTTGTGGTATAATGGGGCTTTATTGGTGGTGGTGGTGAACCAGAGAGAAGACGAAGGGTGGTGGGTGCCTAGGTTGTTGTCGAACAGTAGGGGGTAGAGAGAGAGAGAGAGAGA
This sequence comes from Lactuca saligna, assembly GCF_052625555.1. Taxonomy (NCBI): domain Eukaryota; kingdom Viridiplantae; phylum Streptophyta; class Magnoliopsida; order Asterales; family Asteraceae; genus Lactuca; species Lactuca saligna. Next base: position 173,085,516 of record NC_136417.1, on the reverse strand, counting down.
GAGAGAGAGACTTGTAGTTGGTCGTGTATTACCTGCATCAAATTGAAATTAAGGGAATGTTGATTTTATAAGATAACTTTGAATCGACCTAGGTTTTCCCTGACTTGTGTTCGAAAAACCATTTGTTGTGGTTAATGGAAGAGAGAGAGAGAGAGAGAGAGAGAGAGAGAGAGCGAGATAGAGAGAGAGAGAGAGAGAGAGAGATTTGTTACAGATATGGCGAAGGCGGTGAACGAGATGTTTGATGATACTGATAAGAAGGAGATCAAGTAGATGTTTGATGATATTGAAGATGAAGATGAAGGACCTAGGTATTTTTCTTGCTAAGTATAAGAGGTGGGGGATTAATTTTTGGGATTCAATAGGCGGGGGTAATTTTTGTCGATTTTATTTCCCGCCTAAAACGCGTGTTTCACTTAAAAATTATAAAGCGACACATTTACATGACGCACACTTTATGAAAGGCGCCTTCTGCATTTCTTTTTTTTCTTTTCTGACACTAATTTTAGGGCGCGCACAAATGCGTGCCCTCTATTCTTCAAATTTTGCAAAACTGACATTATCTTTTAGGGCACTTACAAATGCACGTCGTCTATCAGCGAGTGTCATTGTTTGTGCGTCATTAAAGGGCTATTTTCTTGTAGTGGTACCATAAGGTACACTGCGCGTACTCTCATCCTCCCTGCATTTCATTTAAGCATTACGCCCAGCGTACAAGGGGTTACGCCCCGTGTACGGCTTACGGGCTGCTTACACCTCGGCCCAAAGTAAAAAGTCCCGTTCACAAGTACAGTTCTATTATAGCCCAAAAAAAATAAAATTGAGAATTAAATAAATGTATACCTCGGAAGACGATCGTTACAAATCTCCCCTACTTGAATCAGACTTCGTCCTCGAAGTCCGCCGCTACTGAATCTGAAAACAATTCTGGATAACGCTCCTGCATCTCCTCCTCTGATTTCCACGTCCACTCTAAACTCTTCCGGTGCTGCCACATCACCTTCACTAGCTGAATTACCTTGTTCCTCAAGGTCTTTGTCTTCCGGTCCAAAATCACGATCGGTATCTCAATATAATTCAGGCTGCCATCAACCTGAATGTCCTCTAAGGGCATAACTACTGACTCGTCCACCAAACACTTCCTCAACTGGGAAACATGGAAAGTGTTGTGGATCTGGCTAAGCTCTTCTGGAAGATCCAACCGATAAGCGACCCGACCCACCCAAGCCAAAACCCTAAAAGGACCGATGAACCTGGGGCCCAGGTTGCCCCTCTTCCAAAACCTTATGAAACCCTTCCAGGGTGATACCTTCAGGAGGACCATGTCGCCTACCTGAAATTCCAGGTCTGATCGCCTCCAATCAGATAACTCTTCTATCGACTTTGCGTTGTCTACAGTCTACTGCATGCCTGCTGGATCAACTCTGTCGTCTTGAGCACCACATCGGTGCTCCCAATGACACGCTGACCGACCTCGCCCCAATAAATCGGGGTCCTACACTTCCTCCCATAGAGCTGTTGGATAAAGTGTCTAAGTCCATAACTATTTCTGGTATGTACTTGACCCGACCCGGCATGGTCCATTTGGGTTGCATGGCACCGTGCAATTGGATAGACTAAATGAGAGAAATAACACTTGGAGATTATTAATATATTATAAGTTCTAATATATTAATAATATTATTTGATTAGTTTGATCAAGAATTAATTTAGAATTAATTATGTGATCAAAAGATAACTAATTAAATATATGGGTTGATTATGTAAATCATCCATATCTTGTATAGTGGGCTAAGAGGCTCCATGGATTATCAAGTTGGGTTCCACCCATAGGATGCTCCATGGATGCTCCATGGGAGTTACAAACCCATGGGTCATGGAAATGAAGAGTCATGACACATTAGGATTTAACCCTAGATGTGTCAACGCTATATAAGAAACATGTTCTCCACCTAAAATCGGCTACATTAAGAAACAAGAGGGCTTGGCCGATTTTGAGAAGTGTGTGTTCTCTCATAAGTTCTTCCAAGAGCATTTGGTGTTGTGTGAAGCATTTGAGGCATCACACTTGGGGTGCTAGGCTCACAAGGTTTCAAGAAACACAAACAACAACAAGGTAAGTTATTCTATCTATACTTTAAGTTAAAATTGTTCCCCATGTATGCTAGATAGGAATATAACCTTGGAATTCAACTTTGCATGATAATTAGACAAACATAGATCCAAGGTTATTAGGGTAGCATGTACACTTAGGAAGTGTTAGAATTCTCAAAACCCATCAGTGGTATCAGAGCCTAGGCTTGTTTGCTTTTTATTTGTGCTTAAAAGTTGAAAATAAGTCGAAAATCTTGTTGTCTACGAGTGGAATCGTCGAGTCTATAGGGGGGACTCGGCGAGTTCACGTGTATCTTCAACCAACTCGGCGAGTAAATTCATGCACTCAGCGAGTAGGATCGACTGATTGCAGAATTTCGATTTTAGTTGCTGGAAATGGACTAGAAACATTACCCTAAACTGTTTTGGTACTTGAAAACTTGTTTTGATGGTGTAATGTTCTTTCTAATTCATTCACAACAACTAGTTATCAAAATTACAAAGTTTTAAATGTAATTTTTGATTGTGTTCATATTCATGTTCTTGTTCTTATGATGTTTTAGATGATCATAGGAATTATTTGTAACCTATGTGGTAGATTAATTCTTGATCATAATGTGTTTTAATGGAGTCCATAACTTGTCCTCAAGTTATGGAAAACCAAGAGTCACACTTGAATTAAAACCATTAAAACAAACATAAGAGTTAGAAAAATGAAGAGTCTTCATTTTATTACTCTATTGAACTCATAAGTTACAAGAAATGAAAAGTTTTGAAAGTTACAAAACTTGCCTTCAAGTTTTGGAACAAGAAAAGTTAAGTTAAAACTTTAAGTTCCAACCCCTAGAATTTTAAAAGTTAAAAATTCAATCCTTATACTTATATTATGATGATTTAATAATTATATATATATATGTATAAGAATAAAGTCGTCTTACCGCTAGTACGCCTCATTCACGAAGCCGGTCTATAAGGTGGGTATAAGGTTGTTGCCTATAAAATGGTGACTTAATGGGTGTCTACTCTCACCCACCGCTTGCTTGACTGGTGGAGGGTCGTTAGCCGAACGGGTAAGACAAGGACTTATAAACTCTCATTCAAAGTATGATGAATATTATAAAGTAACTAAATGTTTTATTAAATTCCCAATATTAGTTACTTTAGGAAAATGTGAATAAGGTGCTAATCCATGAAATTACACTTTACACTTTGTCTAAGTCGTTGGTGGAGCGTGTGTGGTTAACCGGCACACTAACTTGGACTTAACAATGTAGGTAAAGGGTGACTTAAGGTTTATTATAGTATCGGTGGAGCGTGTGTGGTTTACCGGCACATCGATTGAGTGATAAACGTTAAGGGTACCAAGTGATTTGCATGGTTACTTCACACCTCGTTTTGTGATCCTCGGTATCCCAGTCACAAAACTTGGAGGGCACTCTCGAGATTGAAACATGCCTTTGAAAAGTTCATTGAATCTCAAAGAATCTAGGAATTTCTAAAAAAACCAATAAAACCTAATATCTAATATTTCGGTTTTCGTGGTGGAAATTGGTGAATCGTCATTCACCTACCTTTCAAATATGGTATAGCTTAGATTACGGCATACCTCTTCTAAGTTATATTATATTGTGATTGGATCCTAGCCTTAATATTACATTTGGGTGTTTTATTAAGGACTCTCTTAAATCTATACTAAACTTGTTCTCCTCTTTCAGATGTCTTCAAATAATGCTTCTGGCTCGAATCCTAATGGCTCCTTTACTCTTATGAGTTTGTGTGGGAAAGTCACCTTTGATGGATCCAACTTCAATGAATGGATCAGAAACATCAGGATGATTACCCGCTACGAGGACAAAGAATATGTCCTTGACAAGGAGCTTAAGGAGATTGATGAGACCACTGCAACTCCTCAGGAGATCGCTGACTTTCAGGCACATGAAAGGGATGCTACGAAAGTAGCATGCATCATGATGGCCACAATGACAGCAGAACTCCAAAAGTCCTATGAGGATTTCTACCCTTATGAAATGCACCAAGATTTGATGGAAAGATACCATCAAAGTGCACGACAAGAGAGGTACGAAATCATCTGCTCCATGATAACAACCATGATGAAGGACGGGGATTCCGTCACGAGCCACATGCAGAAAATGCAAAGGTATGTGGATCGATTGCTGAAACTTAATGTGAACCTCCCTGAGGAGCTAGCAATAGATATAATTTTGCGCTCCCTACCATCGTGCTATGATCAATTCCGCATGACATATCATATGAATAAGGAAGAGGTCACTCTCAGCAAACTTCAGGGACTTCTCAAGATTGCAGAAACAGGTCTTAAGGGGAAGTCGGTTGCTATCACTCCTACTCCAAACTCAACTCCGGTTTTGGCAATCGGGAAAAATCGAGGGAGGAAGAGAAAGAGATCTTTGAAGGGTACCAAGGCTCGGACCCTTGATGGCTCTTCTTCAAGTGGAACCAAGGAAGGTTTCATTACTCCTTCTTCTGACCCAAAAGAGGCTGAATGCTTCTATTGCCATGAAAAAGCTCATTGGAAGCGGAACTGCCCAAAGTACCAGCAGGATGTGAAGGATGGGAAAGTCAAACCCAACCATGCAGGTATTTACACTATCATTTCTAATAACTTACCCCATTCGAAATCTTGGGTCCTTGATACCGGTTGTGGTATTCATATTTGTTGTGACTTGCAGGGACTAAGAAGAAGTGAGGATGTGGAGCAAGGAAGAATAAACTTGATCATGGGGAACAGGAAAGCTTCACTTGTCACCAAGATTGGAGTTTATACTTTATCGCTAAGTAGTGGGTTTAGTTTAGATTTGAATAAGTGTTGTTACTCGCCAGGAATGGCAAGAAATATTATTTCCTTTCATGCTTTGTACAAACAAGGGTTTACCTTTTCGTTTAATAATGAAGTTGGTTCTATTGATGCTTTCTTTAATAATGTTCTTTATTTTAAAGCATTACCTTGTGACGGTGTGTATAAAGCTGTGTCTGTTGTAGATAACTTAGGAAATAATGTTTTGTGTATTGATTCTACTAATAATAATAACTTGGATAAAGCATCATTATGGCATTGTCGTCTTGGACATATAAGCAAGAAACGCATAGGCCAACTCCAAAAGGATGGAGTCTTGGAGTCGTTTGACCTAAAGTCAAATGATAGTTGCGAATCATGCTTACTTGGAAAAATGACATAGTCACCCTTCACAGGCTCGTGTGAAAGGGGTGAAGGTTTGTTGGACCTTATACACACGGATGTGTGTGAACCATTCAAACATGCCACAAGGGATGCTAATCGTTATTATTTGACTTTTACTGATGATTACAGTAGATATGGATATGTCTACTTAATCAAGCATAAGTCAGAGACTTTCAAGAAGTTTAAGGAATTTAAACAGGAAGTCGAGAATCAATTGGGCAGGAACATTAAGATGCTTCGATCCGATCTGGGTGGTGAGTATCTTAGTTCAGAGTTCCTCGACTATCTAAGGGAATGTGTGATTGTCTCACAATTGACACCTCCCAGGACACCGCAGTTGAATGGTGTGGTTGAGAGGCGTAATCGAACCTTGTTGGACATGGTTCGTTCCATGATGAGTCGAGCTTCGCTACCAATCTCATTCTGGGGGTATGCCTTAGAGACTGCCGCCCATATCCTTAATCTAGTCCCTACAAAGAAAGTTGCCAAAATTCCTCACGAGATGTGGAATGGTAAAGTACCTAAACTAGACCACATCAAGATTTAGGGTTGCGAGGCTTTCGTGAGACGCGAGACTCATGATAAGCTCAAACCCCGAAGCGAGAGGTGTATTTTCATCGGCTACCCACAGCAATCCTTTGGTTACCTCTTCTACAGACCTAGTGACAATGTGGTCTTTGTAGCAAGAAGAGGAGTCTTTCGAGAAAGAGAGTTTATAAGCCAAGGAGACAGTGGGAGGCAAATTGATCTTGAAGAAATTCAAGAGTCAAGTGGTGATGGAACTTCAAACTCTAGCCCTCAACTTGAGGAGGAAACTCCTGTTGAGCCAATTGACGAATCTGTACCTCTAAGGCGTTCCACGAGAGTTAGGAGTGCACCTGAGCATTACTATGGATTCCATATTACTGCAGAAGGTGAGACACTTATTAGTGATGGAACACTAGTAAGTCAAGATGACCCTAACAGCTACGAGGAAGCCATGGCAGGCCCCAAGTCTGCTAAATGGAAAGAGGCTATGGATAGCGAGATACAATCCATGTATGACAATCAAGTTTGGAACTTGGTTGAGAATGTACCAGGTCGAAAGACTGTAGGGTGCAAATAGGTCTTCAAGAAGAAGACCGACATGGATGGTAAAGTACACACTTATAAGGCTAGACTAGTTGCAAAGGGCTTCTCTTAGATTCCTGGAGTGGATTATGATGAGACCTTTTCTCCGGTAGCCAAGATTAAGTCTATTCGGGTTCTGTTAGCCATACCCGCATTTCATGACTATGAAATTTGGCAAATGGATGTCAAAACCGCTTTCCTTAATGGAAAGTTGGCTGAAGATGTTTACATGAGTCAGCCAGAGGGTTTTGTCAGCAACAAGTACCCCAATAGAGTGTGTAAGCTTGAGAAATCCATTTATGGGTTAAAGCAAGCACCTCGCAGATGGAATCTTTGCTTTGATGAAAAGGTCAAGGAATTTGGCTTTTCTAGGAGTGAAGATGAATCTTGTGTGTATGTCAAGGCTAGTGGGAGTATAGTTAGCTTCTTGGTATTGTATGTGGATGACATACTACTCATAGGAAACGACATTCCAACCCTGCAGGAAGTAAAGTCCTGGCTTGGAAAGTGTTTCGCTATGAAGGATCTTGGTGAAGCTGCCTATATTTTAGGGATAAGGATCTTGAGAGATCGGAGTAAAAGACTAATTGGACTTAGTCAAAGTACCTACTTGGATAAGGTGCTGAAGAGATTCAGAATGCAAGACTCCAAGAAAGGAGAGTTGCCCATCCAGAGTAACGCCAAACTGAGTAAGACACAAAGCCCTAGCACTGAGGCTGAGATAGCACAAATGAGTCGAGTACCTTATGCTTCGGCTGTAGGATCGATCATATATGCTATGACGTGTACTCGACCTGATGTAGCTTTTGCCCTGAGCATGGTTAGCAGGTTTCAGGGGAACCCTGGCAAGGCACACTGGACTGCGGTAAAGAATATTCTCAAGTACCTACGAAGGACTAAGGACTGGGTCCTTACCCTCGGTGGGAGTGATGACTTGAGAGTTGTAGGGTATAGTGATGCTAGCTTCTAGACTGATAGGGATAATTTCCGCTCTCAGTCGGGCTGGGTCTTTACCCTAAATGGAGGAGCAATTTCTTGGAAGAGTTGCAAGCAAGAGACAGTGGCAGATTCTACTTGTGAATCAGAGTATATTGCAGCTAGCGAGGCGGCAAAGGAGGCGTTATGGCTGAGGAACTTCATTGAGACCTTGGAGTTGTACCAGCTATTAAAGAGCCAATGGAAATTTTCTGTGATAGTGAAAGTGCTGTTGCCTTAGCCAAGGAACCAAGGGATCACGGGAGATCCAGACACATCGACAGAAAATACCATTTCATCAGACATCGGATCGAAGAAGGACTCCTCGTGGCAAAGAGGGTATCATCAGATGAGAATCCGGCAGATCCCCTCACGAAGGGACTGACTCGGGTTAAGCATCTCTAGCATGCTCGGAGCATAGGGCTGAAGGATGATATTAGATTTAGTAGTTAGATAACCTCGAAATTTGTAAAGTGTAATTGACATTTGATGATGAATAAAAATGTTTTATTTATGAGTAAAGTGTTGCTATCTCTTGTCGATCGTTTACTATATTTCTTTTGCATGTTTTGACTTCCAGAATAATTTTGTTTGGTATAACATATTATTCAAACCTCCACAGTCAGTCATATGTCGGAAGTAGGTATGAATCAAGACTGTCATGTTTGGTTGTAGAGGTCTTGAACAAGGCTACAACAATCATGAGTGCTCATAAGTTCTGAGCATTGGACTCAACCCACGCTCACTGGAATCACTTCATGGAATTCTATCTCGAGTGATCGTGAGAAGGTAATATCGTATAAGTCTTCAAACCTAGATATATGATTTGTTACTTACAAGTTGGTTATGCATTGATTTTACGAAAAACGCATTGGTAACTCGATGTTATAAATCGCGCTCTTGTGTGTAATTCAATGAGTGGTAGAACAAACATACGAGTCGAATTTTATCTGTTCCTTCTTGGATTAGAAGCTGATATCTGGGCCCTTCGATGATTTTGTTTTGACCTATGTACCGGTCCCGGTCAGAACTAAATTGATGTGTTCAATGAAGTTCTTTGTCAAACAAATCGGAAATCGGGAAACAAACTGTTGGACAATAAGTAAGACATTGTTCCATGTATTTGTCCGACTGATATCTAGAACAGAGGATTTTATGATCACTTATCTTAAATGGCGTACCATCATCTTCTCAGTTCCGAGAAACCTTGTAAAGAGCTACGATTGCCGATCGGTTCCTGAAGTCATACTTGCAGTAATAGTTATTAGACTTATCCAAGTGGGAGACTGTTGGATAAAGTGTCTAAGTCCATAACTATTTCTGGTATGTACTTGACTCGACCCGGCATGGTCCATTTGGGTTGCATGGCACCGTGAAATTGGATAGACTAAATGAGAGAAATAACACTTGGAGATTATTAATATATTATAAGTTCTAATATATTAATAATATTATTTGATTAGTTTGATCAAGAATTAATTTAGAATTAATTATGTGATCAAAAGATAACTAATTAAATATATGGGTTGATTATGTAAATCATCCATATCTTGTATAGTGGGCTAAGAGGCTCCATGGATTATCAAGTTGGGTTCCACCCATAGGATGCTCCATGGATGCTCCATGGGAGTTACAAACCCATGGGTCATGGAAATGAAGAGTCATGACACATTAGGGTTTAACCCTAGATGTGTCAACACTATATAAGAAACATGTTCTCCACCTAAAATCGGATACACTAAGAAACAAGAGGGCTTGGCCGATTTTGAGAAGTGTGTGTTCTCTCATAAGTTCTTCCAAGAGCATTTGGTGTTGTGTGAAGCATTTGAGGCATCACACTTGGGGTGCTAGGCTCACAAGGTTTCAAGGAACACAAACAACAACAAGGTAAGTTATTATATCTATACTTTAAGTTAAAATTGTTCCCCATGTATGCTAGATAGGAATATAACCTTGGAATTCAACTTTGCATGATAATTAAACAAACATAGATCCAAGGTTATTAGGGTTGCATGTACACTTAGGAAGTGTTAGAATGCTCAAAACCCATCAAGAGCATCTCGAAGGGAGGGCGGTCAATACTCGCATGATAACTGTTGTTATATGAAAATTCCGCTAACGGAAGATACGTATCCCAACTGCCACCGAAATGTAAGACACATGTCCAGAGCATGTCCTCAAGAGTCTGAATCGTCCTCTCGCTCTTCCCTTCCATCTGAGGGTGGAAAGCAGTGCTGAAATGGAGACGAGTACCCATCTCTTCATGAAACCGCTTCCAAAATCTGGAAGTAAAACAGACATTTTGGTCTGACACCACTGAACCAGGCACCCCATGCTATGCCACGACCTCTCGTACATAAATATTGGCTAGCTTCTCAACCGATATGCTCTCCTGGATCGGTATAAAATGAGCACTCTTCATCTACCGATCCACTATAACCCAAATCGCATCCACTCCTCGTGCAGTCCTAGGAAGCTTAGTGATGAAATCCATGGTGATATCCTCCCATTTCCACACTGGAATGTCTAACGGATGCATCTTTCCGTGAGGTCTCTGGTGCTCCGCTTTAACCTTCCTGCAAGTCAGGCACCTTTCCACGTACCAGGCAACATCCCTCTTCATGCAGGGCCACCAATAATCGGGTCTAAGATCTCTATACATCTTTGTTGCCCCTGGATGGATGGAGAATCGAGACTTATGAGCCTCGTCCATCAGCACTTACCGTACCCCGCCCTAGTACGGTACCCAGACCCTCCCATGAAGGGTCAACAATCCTCGACTATCATAGTCAAAGGAAGCTACTCGGCCCACAATCCTCTCACACTTCTGCCTCTCCTCCTTGAGGCCCTCGGCCTACGCCTCTTTGATTTGCTCTAGCAATGGAGTAATCACTATCATCCTCAAACAAATATCCCTGATCGGGGTTGCTGCTGCCTTGCGGCTCAGCGCTTCGGCCACTACATTGGCCTTCCTTGGGTGATAAAGGATCTCACAGTCGTAATCCTTCAGCACATTTAACCATCGCCTCTGCCTCATGTTCAGATTCGGCTAATCCATGAGGTACCTCAAGCTCTTGTGATCCATGTAAATGGTAGAACGGACCCCACTAGAGGTAATGTCTCCAAATCTTGAGGACAAACACCACTGCCCCCAACTCTAAGTCATGCGTAGGATAGTTAGCCTCGTGAGGCTTCAACTGTCTCAAGGCGTAAGTTATCACACGGCTTCGCTGCAACAACACTACTCCCATACCTGTGATCGAAGCATCACAGTACAATACAAAACCCTCTACACTCTCTGGCAGGGTAAGAATCGGTGCCTCGCACAATTTCTGCCTGAGGGTCTCGAATGCTACCTGCTGCTCAAGCCCCCAGCAAAACACCACCGACTTCTTAGTCAGTCGGGTGAGCAGTATAGCTATCTTGGAGATATCCTGGATGAATCTCCTATAGTACCCTGCCAAACCTAGGAAGCTCCTAATCTCAGATGGAGATCTCGGGACATCCCACTGCATCACGGCCTCTATCTTGGCCGGATCTACCAAAATACCCTTCTGGTTGACAAGATGTCCAAGGAACTGTACCTCGCGCAACCAGAACTCGCACTTGGGGAACTTTGCGAAAAGTCTCTCCCTCCTCAAAATCTCTAGCACCTCCCTCAGCTGCTCCTCATGTTGCTCCAAAGTCTTGGAATACACCAAGATATCATCTATGAATACTATCACAGACCGATCCAGCATCAGCCTGTACACGCGGTTCGTGAGATCCATGAACACGGCTGGAGCGTTGGTGAGCCCAAATGGCATCACCACAAACTCATAATGACCATACCGGGTCCTGAAAGTAGTTGTCTGCACATCCTTGCCTCTGACTTGCATCTGATGATACCAGGAGTGTAAATCGATCTTGGAAAACCAAGACGCTCCCTGCAGTTGATCAAACAAATCATCAATCCTCAGAAGTGGGTAACGGCTCTTCACCGTTACCTTATTCAACTCCCGGTAATCTATACACATACGGTGCATCCCGTCCTTCTTATTTACGAACAAAATCGGTGCTCCCCAGGGCGAACTACTCGGCCTGATAAAACCCTTGTCTAGCAGCTCTTGCAGCTGCGTAGACAACTCCTGCATCTCTGGGGGAGCCAATCGATACGGTGCCTTGGCTATCGAAGCCGCACCAGGGATCAGGTCAATCCTAAACTTGACCTGCCTCTCGGGAGGTATTCCAGGCAATTCCTCTGGAAATACATCCGGGTAGTCTCGCACTACCGGAACATCATCATCTGCCATCTTGCCCTTCTCCCATGCATGTATAACATAGGCAACATAACTGACATAACTCTGCTGGAAATAGCGCCTCGCTCTCGTCGCTGAACACAAAACTGGTCCGCGCTGTAGTCTCTCGCCCTGAATCACTAACTCTCCCCCACTGGGAGTGCGAACCCTCACCAACTGTAGCTCACAATCTATCACCGCCCCATTAGGGCTCAGCCAATCCATGCCTACTATGACTTTATTCCCTCGCAGGGGAATAGGGACCAAGCACACAGGAAACTGCTCATCGAACAACTATAGAGAACATCCTCTGTGTACTCTTGCCACCCTAACGGTCCTGTCGGCTGCTATCTCAACCTCAAGTATACAATCTAGCTCCCCCGAAGCTCTACTAAACCTCTTGCTAAGCGTAAGTGAAACAAACGATCGGGTAGCCCCCGAATCGAACAATACTGTAGCTGATGTGCCGTTCACTGAGAACGACCCTATACAAAACATATAACCATAAGTAACAACCAATAATAAAAGCAGAGATAAGGAAAAATATACATACCCGTCACCACATCAGGCGTCGCTCGCGCCTCCTCTGCTGTCAGCTAAAAAGCCCTACTATTTGCCACTAGCGCCTCACCACGGCCCTGAAGGCCGCCTGCAATCCTCAAAGTAGCAGAAGCAGGTGCTGACACCTTTCCTGCAGCGGCTAAACTTGGACACTGGGACTTTTTTATGTCCCTTCTGATTGCATTGGAAGCAAATCAGATATGTTACCGCAATGGTGGTAGTAGTGGCTGTACAATCTCTGCTCATATGCCCAGGCCGACCGCACTCGTAGCAGCCAGAACTCCCTGCCTTGCACACCCCGTCGTGCAATGTCCCGCACCTGCCACACCGACTGTAGCTCTACCGACTCCTGGATCTGTGATCTGAAACCTTGGGCTTTTTTCCCGAACTCCCTGGACCCGAAGCTGCCTCCGACTTCCTTTTTCTCTCCATCTCAAGGTCAATCTCTCTCTCTCTCTCTCTCTCTCTCTCTCTCTCTCTCGAGCCCTAGCAATCATGTCATCCAGCGTTTTACAGCTGGACCGGCTCACAAACTAGCGGATATCACTCTGCAGCATCTCATGATAACGAGCCTTCTTCATTTCCTTGTCAGTCGCATACTGAGGAACAAGAAGACCCCTCTCCCTGAAATTGGCAGTAATCTCCGCCACTGTCTCTATAGTTTGGGTAAGATCCTGAAACTCTCTGGCTAACTGTTGCACCTCAATAACTGGTGCGAACTCAGCTCTGAACCTGGTATTAAAATCAGCCCAGTTCATAGCATCTAAAGCTGCATCATCTCCAATGGCATGTCCAACCTCCTCCCACCAATCACGTGCCCTATCCTTCAGAAGACAGGACGCCAATATGACCTTGTCCCCCTCGGGACATCTGCTCGTGCGGAATGTGTTGGCCACATCCGCCAACCATCTAGTACTTACTATGGGGTCCTGTGCCCCGTGATAATCTGGAGCTCCGCATGCCCAAAACTCCCTAAAAGTAAGCGTGCGCGACTCCATCATGGCCGCCACCTCAGCACGAAAAGTGCTCAACCTCTCGTCCATCAACTCTAATATACCCTCCTTGATCCAACCGAAGATCACAGGAGTCTGCTCAAGTATGGTGCAAGTAATCTCTAAAGATAGAAACTCCCTAGTCTGCTCATCCAACTGCCCGGCCTCCGGGCCTGATCCTGATCCCCCTCCGGCACCTGAATTGTTGACTGCTGGTCTAGGGCGTAATACCACCATTATGAAACACAACATAATAAATGTCAGGAACACTGATATATCTCGATGAATCACTACTACCACAAGTTCCATGGTCTCATCTTAGCTTTCCTTGATTCGAGTACGGATCCTCTGCTTTCAGTAGTACGGGCCCATACTACCTTCCACATATATTCGGACTTTCCTCAAGTATTGCCTTGACTCCACCAAGTCACTACTACTGCTAATAATCTCTGCTACTCCCATCCTAGGCTTGACCTAGGGAAATCTCTGACTTTACCCGATCCAGTCCTCAGCTGTTGAAGGCCTCCTTGTAATGCCAATTAGCCATTACCTGATTACCATCACATGTGGCGAGGCTCAGATAATCCTTCGAGTAAAAGACTCGTCCCTACAACGGTTAGACTCAAACAAGAGCTGCATAATAGGGCCAAATCTAGCACTCTGAGATTATTCAATCTTGTTCACATGTGACGTGACATATTCACCTAATGGCTAACTCCCATCACTCAGAGCTCCACAAAGCACAGAGCAAGAAACATTCAGACACAGGAGACTACTCAAGCAATTCTATCCTCTTAACAAGAAACTGTACTAGCATACAATGCTAAGCTCATACTATCAAGCATAATCTATACAGGCTATCGTTTTGGTGTATACTTAAAACTAGCATGCAATTCTCATAAAGCTTAAACACATATAGCAGGCACATAAGGCATCCTCCTAGATCCTTAGTCCTATTCTAGCATGTTGTTCTACTAAAACAGAAGTGGATAATAATAATATAACTTGTATGGTAATTTGGGAGTACTTAATTAAGCTCGGATGATCGCATGCACCACACCCTTTTTCTTTTATAAAAACTCTTCTTCTTTCTAAGTTCTTTTTCAAAAATTCTTTTCGAAAACATTTTTCTTTGGAAAATCTTTACCGTTTCTTTAGTTTGAGTTCAGACACACCCGAAAGTGTATCCAAATCCCTCAAACCAAGGCTCTGATACCAACTTGTAACATCCCAAAATTCAACCCAAAATTTTTTGTTTAATCATTACTAAAATCATCATGCAATAACATAAAATAAAACCCATACGTCAATATCTCAAAGCCATAACATGTATCACAAGAAAACTGTATCATGACTGAATCAAAACATAACAATGAAAAACTAAATCAACTCCCGGGAAAAACTGAAACTGTGGTGTGTGCGATGTCATCAACCCGAGCTCTTCCCTTTCCTTTCGGAAGTACCTAAAACCAAAACTGAAACTGTAAGCACGAAGCTTAGTGACCTCCCCCAAACTACAACATATCATACAATAACATATAAACATATACTGCACCTTGCCCACTGCATCGAACCGAAGTCTGGAAACTGCATTAGACCGAAGTCTGGAACTAACCAGGCCTTGCCCTCTGCATCGGACCAGAGTCCGGGAACTGCATCGGACCGAAATGCAGAACTGACTGGGACCTTGTCCCTTGCATCGGACCGAGGTCCGGAACTAACTGCATCGGACCGAAATCCGGAACTGACTGGGACCTTATTCCCTGCATCGGATCGAAGTCCGGAAACTAACTGAGCATAACATATCATAGTATGACATATCAACTAGCATAAACACATATACTGCATACTGCATCAGACCGAAGTCCGGAACACATGACACAAAACATGCTTGAATCACAAAGACATCAAAGCAATCTAACTACTGCATCAGACCAAGATCTGGAACTACTGCTAACTAACGGGCTGGCATTGTGGTCGTAGACCCGATCCTACTGGAAGGAAAACTAACCTCGTGATGCTGACTGCTTAACTCCTAAATGAGAAATCCTTGACTGCTGCTCCGGCTACTTCCCAACTATCATGGGAAATAAAATACTAAATCAGAATAGGGATTCCTCTATGGGTAAAGTGACCATTTTACCCTTACTATGGTGTGGGTCACAAACATGGCCCAAACCCTTAATTCCTTCTAAGTCCCCCAATGGCCCACTAAGAGTCCACTAATGGTCCAATATTTTCTACATTGGGCCCAAATCTCATTATTTGGCCTTACATTAGGCCCACATCCATACTTGGCCCATATCCATTGAATTTGATGGCCCCTATGGCCCAAAAGGCTCTAAGTCCAAAGCACAGCCCACACCGAGGCCCAAATACTCGAAGCCCAAACTGACCAGGTACACGTGGAGTACCTCTAGGTACGCTGAGCATACTGGCTGATGGCTGGTACGCTGTGCGTACCTCCTCGTACGCCCAGCGTACAGACCTGCTAAGCCAACTTTCTATTAAGAGCTTATTCCTTCGATTCAGAATCTATAATTTCAGATCCAAGACTTATTCTCTATCCTAAGCCATAAAGTTGCTTACTTGATGGCTTGAATGACTCACATGGGCTCAAATCTCAAAAAGTAATGTCCTAACTCCAAAGAAATGGCTAGATCTCTTGCATGGCCACATGCAAACCTCCAAGATCAAAACTTTACTGCTTAAAAGGTGCTTTGAGCCCAAAGGGTGGAAATCCCTAGCTCAAAAACGGATTTCCATGATAAAGGTCCAACCTTTGGACCCAAAATGTACCAAAACTTCCATAACTCTAGATCTAGCATATGAAGAAGAAAGTTCAGTGCTTTATACCTCTTTTAGATGACAAATGAAGAAATAATCCCAGATCCTTGAGCTCAAGGTACTCAAGTTCTTCTTCTTCCACTTCTCTTCTTCTCCTTCTTCACAAAAATAAGCTCAAAGATCAAACACACAAAAGCAAGGAGCAAAGGGGATGAACTAGGGTTTCTCTGGGGTGAATGATAAGTGAGGAGGCCAAATGGGATGCTATAATGGGGTTTAAATACATCTCAACCCTTAAAATTAGGGTTTGTCACCTGGTCGTGTATGTTGGGCGTACCATAAGGTACGATGCGTGTACGCTCATCCTCCTAGTTTTTCATTTAAGCATTACGCCCAGCGTACAAGGGGTTACGCCCAGCGTACGGCTTATGGGCTGCTTACACCTCGACCCAAAATAAAAAGGCCCACTCACAAGTATAATTCTATTATAGCCCAAAAAAATAAACTTGAGAATTAAATAAATTTATACCTCGGAAGACGATCATTACATAGATGACTCTTAGGATAGATCCTTAAGAGTAAAGAAGATAATAGGGATGGGTAATTGGGTTGATTGTTTGATTGTTTGATTGTTTAAACATAATAATTATATTATTGTAGGTTGAAAACCCTATGTACTCACCAGGTTTCCCAACCTGACCCACTTAGTTTATTTATATCACAGGTGTTGATATGAAGTCACATTACACTAAGAGATTAAGGAGATATAAATCACTAGTGATACTGAATGTAAGTTATGTTTATGCTTATGTTTATGTATTGACGATGATATCCCAAATGTTTTAAAATGAATAAAAATACTTTTCTTAGGAAATGCTTTGATAATGTATTTATCATGTTTTACTGGGAACAAATTCCGCAACATTTTTATTAAAAGATGTACTCTGATTTTTATAAAGCATAAACAAAATCGATCTTTTCTGGCCGTGAAAATGGAGACGTCACAAAGGCTCACTGGACTGCAGTAAAGAATATCCTCAAGTACCTGCGTAGGACTAAGGACTGGGTCCTTACCCTCGGTGGGAGTGATGACTTGAGGGTTGTGAGGTATAGTAAATCTAACTTTCAGATTGATAGGGATAATTTATGCTCTCAATCAGGCTGGTTCTTTACCTTAAACGGAGGATCAATTACTTGGAAAAGTTCCAAGCAAGAGATAGTGGCTGATTTAACTTGCGAATTAGAGTATATAGCAGTGAGCAAGGTAGCAAAGAAGGTGATATGGCTAAAGAACTTCATTGGAGACCTTGGAGTTGTACCAGCTATAATCGAGCCTATGGAAAGTTTCTGTGATAGTGAAAGTGTAGTTGCCTTACCAAAAGAACCAAGGGATCATGGAAGATCCAGATACATCGACAGAAAATACCATTTCATCATACATTGAATAGAAGAAGGACTCCTCATGGCAAATAGGGTATCATTGGATGAGAACCCAGTAGATCCCCTCACGAAAGGGACTGGGTAGGGTTAAGCATCTCCAACATATACGGAGCATAGGGCTGAAGGATGATATTAGTTTTAGTAGTTAGATAATTTTGAAATTTGTAAAGTGTAATTAACATTTGATGATGAACAAAAGTTGTTTTTGTTTATGTGTAAAGTGTTGCTATCTTTTGTCAATCGTTTACTATACTTTCTTTTTCATGTTTTGACTTCCAGAATATTCATGTTGTGTATTACATAGTATTCAAATTTTCCACAGTCGGTCATATGTTGGAAGTAGATATGAATTAAGGTTGTCATGAGTTGGTTGTAGAGGTCTAAGATGTTGGATATGGCCTCAACACTCATGAGTGCTCATAAGTTCTGAGGATTGGATTCAACCCATGCTCGCTGGTATCACTTCATAGAATTTATCTCGAGTGATCGTGATACGGTAATATCATATAATTCTTCAAACCTAGAGATATGAGTTTTTGCCTATGAGTTGGTTATGAATTTATTGTACGAAAACGCATTGGTAACTCGATGTTATAAAATGTGCTTTTATGTATGATTCAACAAGTAGTAGAACAAGCATATGAGTCGAAGTTTATCTGTTCCTTCTTGGATTATAAGCGATATCTGGACCCCTCGATGATTTTGTTTTGACCTATGTACCGGGCCCGGTCAGAACTAAATTGATGTGTTCGATTATGTTCTTTTTCAAACAAATCAGAAATCGAGAAACAAACTGTCGGATAATAAGTAAGACATTGTTCCATGTATTTGTCCGGTTGATATCTTGAATAGAGGATTATATGATCACTTATCTTAAATGGCGTATCATCATCATCTCAGTTCCACTAGACCTTGAAAAGAGCTACGATTGCTGATCGGTTCCTGAAGTCATACTTACAGATATAGTTATTAGACGTATCCAAGTGGGATACTGTTGGATAAGGTGTTTAATCCATAACTATTTTTGGTATGTACTTGATCCGGTTTGGCATGGTTCATTTGGGTTGCATGGCATCATGCATTTGGATAGACTAAAATGAAAGAATTAGAACTTGTGGTTTAATAATATGTTATAAGTTATAATATATTAATAATAATCTTATTTAATTAGTATTGATCAAGAATTAATCTAGAATTAATTATATGATCAAAAGGTGACTAATTAAATATATCGGTTGATTATGTAAATCACTCATACTTGTATAGTGGGCTTAATGCTCCATGGATTATCAGGTTGGGCTAAGGTTCATAAGATGCTCCATGGGAGTTACAAACCCATGGGTCATGGAAATGAAGAGTCATGTCACATTAGGGTTTACATGTTGTAACCCTAGATGTAACACACTATATAAAGAATATGATGTACACCAAAATCCGCCACTAGAAGAACAAGTGAGGGCGAGCCGATTTTAAAAGTGTTATACATTCTCTTTAAGTCTTTCCAAGTGTACTTGGTGTTGTGTGAGACATTTGAGGCATTACACTTGGGGTGCTAGGCTTACAAGGTTTCCAAGGAATCAAATCAACTACAAGGTATGTAATTCTAGCCATTTTTTATATTTAAAGTTCCCCATGTATGCTAGATAGGTATATGAACCTTGGAAATCATATTTTGCATGTATTTAGACAAACATAGATCCAAGGTTTTCTAGGGTTGCATGTACACTTAGGAAGTGTTAGAATGCTCAAAACCCTTCAGTTGATATCTATGGTTTTATGGTTTTTGGTCCCATTTTGACCTCATGAGGAAGATCTAGTGGTTGGACACCACTTCAGAAGCTTTGAGTTGCCACTCTAGGCAGATATAAGGTTATAAGTTTATAAAAATGCTTGCTTGATGCTTGGATATGGTCCATGCATGTTCTTGTTGGGTTTTAATGGATTAAAGTGGTTACTAGGTCTCTTTGAGTCGTGTAAATGCATAAAGGGGTCGACTTTATGCTTTTGGAGCTTAGATGGAAGGTATTATGAGGTTATTATGGAAGGACTTAACAAATTAAGTCATGAAATAAGTCTTAGAAAGTTTGAGGATTATGCCCCGCATAAAAGCAAGAGGCCCACATGGTGGTCCCAATGGGCTTGAGTCTTGTGGCACCTTTGGGTTTTCTGAGAATCATTATGTGGACCAGGATTTGTTGGGCTGCTGGAAGAGGGCCACATGGTGTTGGGACAAATTTGGAAAATTAGGCCATTAATGGGCTTTTATGGATATTATAGTTTTGGGCCTAGTTGGTTTTGGGCTTGGGCCTTGGTTATGAGTCTTGATGGACCAGGGGTAAAATCGTCATTTTACCGCAAGCTTGGTTTATGGATCATGGTTTGGAATTCAGATGCTAATTGGATATTGTTTTGGTAATTGTTAGGATGGGAAATCATCAGGGCAGCAACTAGGGATTTCTTGCAGTGAGCTTCAACACTCGAGGTGAGTTTCCTCACTGTTCGTATAGGTTGAAGGCACCAATGCCGACCCATTTGGTTTTGTAGTATAGGAAGACCCAGAGGTGGCTCCTGGAACATGTATGCTAGTTAAGTAACTGTAGATTGTATGCTACTTGTCTTTGTGATACTTACATAAAAGACCAAGAGGTTGTTCCTAGCATACTGTATGCAAGACCAGAGTCTAAGCTCTGGCAAGTAATTAGTTAAGTAGTAATGATTGTATGCTACTTGTCTTTGTGATGCTTGCATGGAAGACCGGGAGGTGGCTCCAGGCACTCGTCTATAAGACCCAAGGTTTTTGCCCCCGGCCTAGCAAGAAAGACCACGAGGTGGCTCGTGGCATATTGGAAAGACTATGTGCGTCACATAGCACCTTTATTGATTATGATATATCTATGGATCGCGGTTATGTATGGCTTGTATGGATCATTGGATATGTATGGTATGTGGTATTTGGGGAACTCACTAAAGTTTGTGCTTATGGTTTTCAATTTTGGTTTCATGTACTTTTGTTTTAAATGAAAGAGCTTGGGGCGATTGTAGTACATACACCTATATTTTTCGCAGGGGGGGGGGGGGGGCAGACTCTGATAAGTGTTTTATTTGAAACACTTTTCAATTTTTTTTAACAAACTTACATTAATTTTTTAATTATAATAAAAATAAAAGTTTTACCTTGGATTTTTTGGTTGTTTCAAAAGATGAGTTGAGATCACATGATAAGAACCAGACTTGGTCATTGGTAAAGTCACCATCAGAAAAGAAATCATTGTAGAACAAGTGGATGTTTAAGGTCAAAGATAAGATATATGAAACCAAAGGTAGAAATATGAACCGGTGCTTAAAGGTTTGCAACATAAAAAGAGGTCGATTATAATGAGAGCTTTTTTTTGGTTGTAAAAATAATCATTATCAGACTAGTTTTAGGTATAGTGGTTGCATAAAATCTCTATATAGGGGAACTAGATCAAAAAACATATTTTATATATGGTGATTTAGAAGAAGACATTTATATGTTATAACTAGAGGGTTTTTTCATAGTCGGAAAGGAAAATCTAGTATGCAAGTTGAAGAAAAGTCTATATATGTTGAAGCAAACTCCAAGGCAGTAGTACTTGAATTTTGATAGCTTCATGCATAGGTTTAGGTACCAAAAGATATTAAATGGAACATTTTTGTAACCTGAAGAAATTTGGTTCCATATATATCATCCTTTTATTATATTTTGATAACATGTTGATTAATGGATCAGAGATTCATAAGATCAATAGGCTAAAAAAGTAGGTGTCCAGAGAGATCATAATGAATGACCTAGGAGATCATAAGTACATATTTGGCATGAGCATAGCTAGAGACAGAGTTGTAGACACTCTAAAAATTTTCTAAGCAAAGTATCAAGAAAGTTATAGAAAAATTGAACATAGAAGATACTGAAACCAGAAGTACACCTTTGGTAAGTCAGTTAAGACTCTCGAAGAAACAGTCCCCAAAGAAGGAAAGACAAAAAAATATGGGTAAAGTTCCCTACGTCTTAGAAATTGGTAGCTCTATGTATATTATGGTGCACACCAGACTAGATATTGATTATGTTGTCATAGTAGTGAGTCGGATTATGTATAATCAAGGAAGAGCGCATTGGGAAGGACTCACGTGTTTGCTATGTTATTTGAAATGTATTTCTGAGGCTGCTTTATGTTTTAGAAGAAAATAAGTATCCTAGAAATTTTGTTGATGCTTATTTGAGGACTATATGGATTTGGAAAAGAGCACAACCAATTATGTGTTCACAATTAGAGGTATAACAATCAAATGGATGTCTAGGTTACGAAAGAGTGTTGTTCTTTCAACCGTATAAGCAAAGTACATGACAATTATAAAAGCAAGCAAGGAGATTATATGGTTGGAAAACTTCCTATCAGAGATGGGTATGCAGTAGGAAGGTTTTCTACTCTATTATGAAAACCAAAGTGCAACTAATTTGGAAACGAATCTAGTGTTTCATAGAAGGACAAAACATATTCAGATGAGGTACCACTTTATTCGAGAATTGATGAGTGATAAGATTATAAACTTGAAAAAAATCATTGGTACAAAGAATCTAACATACATATTTACCAAAGTTATGACAACAGGGATGTTAAAGATGTGTATGACTTCAACTGGTCTTCCAGGTACTTGAAGAGAATGCGAGACTAAAGAATGATGGGGGTTATAAAATTCTAGATTTTATCGCAGTAGTTGGCTAATTAAACCCCAAGTAATAGATTGTTAAGTTGTAGAGCCTAATTCATCTTTTGACCGTTTAGTTGTTGGTTGGACCAAGCATGTAGTCCCTCTTTGGGCAAGTTCCTTTATAAAATTCGACATCAACTTAGTCATGGACCAGATTTGTTAGACAGTTCGAGGATAACTTTATGTACAAATTTTTGGTCAACTTACTAGCATAAATATATCCGTTGAAATTGTGTAACCTAAGTTATTAAACAGGAAACAACTAGGTGTGAGATCCGTGTACTACACGAGTTTATTAAAAATAAAAGTTTTATATTAAGGTGTAAATATTAAATATTTTTAATGCCTAATTCATTTCGAAGTTTAACAAAATATATTTTATTATATCTTAATTTTGACAATATTGTTTTATAATATTTCATTATTTTAATTATATAACAAAAAAATCCTAATAAATGTTTTTAATGGTAGAAAAAACAAACTATTTATTATTATGTTCATTAGAAAAATATATTTACATTAATTAGAATAAATGTTTCATTAATTATACTTATGATCTGCACATTTAATATAATAAATATTTTAGATATATAATAATAGAGGTGTTAATTAGTAGAATTGATTAATTTTTTATTAACAAAAAAATGAAAATACCACATAATGACATGTAGAATTTAAGCAATTAAAAAAAAATATCTCACATAATGACATGAGGCGAAAATATTGAGGAAATGACAAACGATAAAAAAAAACCCTTCTTTTACTAGAGTTGATAAAATCTCTCTCTCTATCACACACACACTCTCTCTCTTTCTCTCTCTCTCTCTCTCTCTCTCTCTCTCTTATTCGTCCTTAAATATAGTCAATCATTCTGATCCTCTGAACCACATTAAATATTGGGTTCTTGTTTTTAGTTTGGATTATTACTATATGTGTGAAATCGTCTAAACTAAGTGAGCTTTAATTCATAATATTATAGTGAGCTTCTAATGATATATATTAAGTTCCATTTGTCTAACTAAGTGACATATGGAAGTCTTTATGAAGATCGTGGGGGATCAATTACAACAGGAGAACAGATATGTATACATGTATTCTCTTTCGGTGGAAGACACATAATAACGAGGATTACAATAAGAAACCAGTTTGTTCAATTTTTGTTATCATTTGAGATCTTAGTGATATGTATAGTTACAGTTTTTGTATGTATGGTCTGGAGAGAGCATTTGTTTATCTTTGTAATTGTGA
Organism: Lactuca saligna; assembly: GCF_052625555.1. Taxonomy (NCBI): domain Eukaryota; kingdom Viridiplantae; phylum Streptophyta; class Magnoliopsida; order Asterales; family Asteraceae; genus Lactuca; species Lactuca saligna. The sequence goes on along the minus strand of NC_136417.1, from coordinate 173,062,084 downwards.
GATAAAGAAGAATGGCTGTATATTGAAGAAATAAAAGAGGTTGTTATGGATGTAGATCATATTTGAGTTTACTTTGATTGAACCATATAAAATTTAGGTGTTGTGTGATTGTATAAATATGCAATTCTACATGACTAAACTATTTCATGTCATTAGTTAAAGGTGAATTGATACCAATTATTCGTACAAAGACCCCTATATATATTCATAGTTATTTAAAAAGTTACTATAAGATTTCCAATATAATGCTATAGGTATATCTGTTGGTTATGCCTACAATATAAATTGACATTTTTGTTCATTCTAGAAAACTACATGCTATTAGCTTTAATTCATAATATTATATTCTCTAACCATAAACCAAAGACAAACTTTTTGAGATTTTTCTTAATAAAACATGCATGATTTTGTATGGTTTTTTATTTCAATTTTACGAGATAAACCTTTTAAGACTAACGAATTGGAATCATATGCAAGTCAAACATTTCTTAAACTTTTCATATTAAATATCACAAACCAATGCTTGAAATGATCATATCGGAAATGTAACCTTCATCACTAAAAAAATGTAAGGAAAACACTAAAAAGAATGCAATTTTCATACTTGTTCTTTGTGGAGAGGTTTTTCTTCATCCTGCTAAATGGTCCCAAAGAATTATCTGCTATGTAAGAGTATATCACATGGCTCCAAGACCAATAAGAATCTAAGTTTTCGTAGTATTCGGGTGCGATTTCCCTTACTTTATGAAGCCTACAACCTAGGATTCTTGGAATATCATGGTGCTTGTTATGGTGTCCTACGTGCCATGACATTATATTTAACGGACGATAATATGAATACGTCTCCTGGCCTTCTTTCTTGTTGAATACGTAGTGCTCGAAGATGAAATGCCCCGCCATCGGGTGCATTCCACCTCTAACAAACGTTGAAACGATCATGTAACTGAAAGATCTCCACCCCGAGAAGCAAATCATACATGCATCAAGGCCGATTTGGATGATAAGATTCAAGAATTCCCATTTTCCACGGCGTTTAAGGTTGACTAGTATTGGTCTAAGGGTATAAAATAATAATTGTAAGAGTACCCATATACATTTAGTGACGATGTTTTTTACCAGGCGTGCTTCTATTAGGGTAGGGATGTCTGTGTCAACCCCGTCAACACCTTGGTAACGGTGGTGTTCAAGGTGGTATTTTTGGAAAGTGACTGACATTGGTACCCCAATAGGGAGGTTAGCGAATATCCCAAGGCAACGGTTATAGGGCGGATTAGAGAAAGCAAGATTGTGACTTAGTTCATGAATGGCTAAGAAAAGATTGTGGTTGAGAAAATATCCAAAAAAGTAGGCCACCATGAGTATCTTCGTCCACCCAACGTTGTGGAGGTATACGGCGGTGCATAGTTGAAGCGAAACGACAAGAGTTACCTATGAAAAAACATCAAGAAAGATTCTTCAATTACGTATGGATATACTTAATTTAAAGAGTGTAAGACTAAACATAACACAAACAAAATCAAGAAACCCTAACTTCAGAAACCCAGATTCATTAAGAAAGTCAAGAAACTGATTCAATCACGTAGAGAACGACTACAAACAAAAAACCTAATACAAAAAAACTCTTGCGATAAATAAAAGAAAGACCATCATGAGACACTAAATGCAGACCATCATGTCGCCAAACTGTAAATCATTGTCAAAAAGTAGTTGAAGAAACACTAAATGTAGATACACATATTCATGAGATCGCATCAAGAAATTATTAAAAACTCTTGCGATAAATAAAATAAAGACCATGCGAACCTTATTGTGGTTGATTTCTTGAATAAAGATCATAATGATCTCATCTGTGTTGGATTAGGTGCCTAAGTTCATAACTATTTTTGGGATGTACTTGACCCGATTAGCATGGTTCATTTGGGTTGCATGGTATTGCAACACTTTGATAGACTAAATGAGAGAAATGACACTTAAGGATTATTAATATATTATAAGTTCTAATATATTAATAACTTTATTTAATTATTATTGATCAAATAATTAATTTGGAAATTAATTAAATTATCAAAAAGAAACTAATTAAATATATGAGGTTGATTGTGTAAATAATCTATTCTTATATAGTGGGCTAATGATCCATGGTTTGTATGGATTGGGGTAAAACCCATAAGATGCTCCATGGATAATCCATTGAGGTTACAAACACATGGATCATAGAATATGAAAAGCCATGAAAATTAGGGTTTACATGGTGTAATCCTAATTGTGCTACAACTATATAAAGAACCCCATGCAACCAAAATCGGCACTACTACTTGTACAAGATAGAGGGCTAGCCGATTTTAAGGTTAAGTGAACTTCTCTCAAGTCTATTCTAAGAGTTGTAGTATTGTGTGAGACATTTGAGGCATCACACTTAAGGTGCTAGGCTCACAAGGTTCTCAAGGAATCCAAACTACAAAAGGTATGTTCTTCTTCTAGCATTTATCTTTAAAAGTTCCCCATGGTATGCTAGATAGGTTAAGAACCTTGGAAAATCAAATTTTCATGTATCATACTAAAACATAGATCCAAGGTTTCTAGGGTTGCATGTACACCTTAGGAGTGTTAGAATGCTCAAAACCCAACAGTGGTATCAGAGCCTAGGCTTGTTTTCTTAATATTTGATGCAAACTTGCTGAAAAACTCGAAAAATTGGTTATCTAGACAGTGGACTCGCCGAGCACTACGTATTCGAAATAACCTAGAGATGATACTAGGAGAGAGAGAAAAATGATTTTTTTAATATATTAGATTATTAATATATATATATATATATATATATATATATAATTGATTTGTTAATTTATATGATTAATAAATTAATATGAAATCAATAAGAATTAATTTAGAGTTGATTAGAATTAATTGGAATTAATTTATAGATTAATTAGAATTAATTAATGGTTCAATGGTTGAATTGTAATCGTTCATAATTGATTAAGGAAGGAAAATTCTAGAACCCATAGGGTGGTTGATGATTTTTAGGAGGATTCTAGGGTTTATAGAATATTCTAAAGCTTATAAAGCTTATCATATTTAAATAGATAAAATATTATTATTTTGTTATTCAAATCTACGGTTTATCTTATGTCATCCACACTATAAATCAATGTTATAAAAATCGTTTGGCGGTAGCTCGACGATCGAATGATGTTAGCGATTAATCGAACTAGGCGGCGATTAATCGGAAACCCTAAACTATTAATAAAATTATTTAAAAAATTAATATATCCTAAAAAAATAAGTATTTGAAAATTTTAAATTTTAAAAATTTTAGTATAATGTTTTAAAATTTAAAAGTTAAAATTTTGAATATTTAAACTTTTGGTGTAATATTTGAAAATTAAAGAATTTAATTCTTTTAAATATTTACCGTCTATGACCGCCAAGGGCCGTTAAGCCCGATATTAACCGATTTCCGTCAAGCAACATACAATGACATAAAAGTCAAGTATTGTAACCTATTTTTGAAATAATAAGAATAGCATCAAAATTGAAGTGTTCAAAAATCTCAATTGAGATATTTAAAGTGATAGATAACGTAACAAAGTTTTCAGAAATATAAAGAACGCTAAAATCCGAGTTATAACGAAGAAGATATGACCAATCGAAGATACGCAACAAATCCGATAAAACAATGTTAAACATAAAACGTGAAATTTCAATAAAATACTCTTTAGCCTTAGGTGTCTAAATGAAAGTTGTAGATACCACTAGACCGTAAACGTATATAAAAAAGATGTCCAAATCTGACTTTGTATGAGGAAGTTACGATTTTTTTAAATGTCGGATTTAACAGTAGACAGCTAAAAACTCGAAATAGAGATCGAACGAATTTTAGTCGGCACAACCTAAAAGAGAATCGAAGATCTCGAAAATAGTAGTACAACGGTAAAAAGACAGATGAAAATGGACATTGGATGAATAAGTTATGGATTTTAACGGACTTTTCCAGTCTCGGCCTGTTAAAAATTATAATATGAAAAATAAATTCAAAATTAGCCGACGGAGTCTAAACGAGAATTGTAGAGCATAATCTTACCTACACGTGGGTATAAAGAACGTCAAAAATGGAACTCGTATGTGAGAGTTATGAATTTATGAAGTTCAAGGCACAAAATTCGATATATGTCAGAGTTCACGTCGTGAGTACAGTGTTCACGATGTTAACAGTATGATTGACCCTTCCAGAGCAAGTAGATGGATGACGCACACCATGAGCTCTTCCGGACCAGACTCACGACGTGAGTCATGCATACTCACGATGTGAAAGTCGAAAATTCACCCTATATATCGAAATTGAGGCCTTCCGGCTTTGGTTGCTCATTTCCATCCTCTCTCCTATACTTTCGCACTTTTAAGCACCTCTAAACCACCCCGAAGCCCTAGTAACACATCTAACACACGACGCAAGTCCCGACACCCCGAAGTTCCCGAGAAAATCTTCTTTTCAATTGAAGTGTTGTTCGCACGAAGCCCGGTTCTTCACCAGAAACTCGGGGTGACATCAAGAAAGCACGTTTCTAGAAACGAAACACTGTCCAAATCACCGATTATCAAGTGAGTTCATACCCCTAAACTTATCTCTTAATGATTTTAAATATTTTTAGGGGGGAATACAAGTAGAAAACATTATAGTTATATAATCAATCAAATGTGATTTATAACTATCAAACCAAGGATGTTATTTTTTATATACTTCATGTTGTGTTATCAAACAAACTATTTTAAATCACTTTATAAACTAAAATCAAGTCATCAAAATTTAGTCAAATAGTTAAACTCTTTAAATGTTATACTCAACTCTTTTAACCTTATAATTTTCAAATCATGTTTATACGTATAAATATATATAAAAATAATATTTGAAGGGTTGAGGACTAATGAATTACCTTAATTCCTATTTCTTGTTTAGATGTGGGATTAAGTTGGTGTTATTTGTCCGAATGTCGTTTCCTTATTATATGTATATATATATATATATATATATATATATATATATATATATATATATATATATATATATATATATATATATATAATGGTCTCTATAGTTTAGGGTAATTTACACGTTTGGTCCCTAACTTATTTTTCTAGCTCGAAAGGTCCCTACTGTTTGTTTTTGTTACACGCTTGGTCCCTGTCTTATATAAATAGTCTATTTTTCCTTTGATTTTTTAATTTATTTAAATAAACACACCCCCAACCCCACCCCCTCACCTTACCTTACCTACCCTACCATTTTTCTCTATTTAAATAATTGTATTTTTACGTAAGATAAGGACCAAATACGTAACGAAAACAAACAATAGGGGCCAAACGTGTAACAATAACAAATAGTAGGGACCTTCCGAATTAAAAAATTAAGTAAGGGACCAAATTTGTAAATTACCCCAAACCATAGGGACCATTCGTGTAATTTACTATATATATATATATATATATATATATATATATATATATATATATATATATATATATATATATATATATATATATATATTATACCTATATGAACATAAAATGTTACTTCATTCGGTATCATTACCTTTGTATCATGCTGAACAAAGGTGTTCACCCATGAGAAATAATACTAATCAGATAGAACATATGTCACACCCCTAAACCGGAACGGTGGAAACGTTCGGGGGCAGAGGACGTCATGCTCAATATCATAACCATAGTGAAGAAAGTAAACACAACCATCATAAATATCATTTAAAAGGTTACATTGTTGCAAACATATATGTTTCCAAATAAATTACATATGATGTCAAAATAGTTAAAAATAAATTTGTGCCTTAGCGTCTTGCCTTCAAAAATCTTTTGGTTACCTGTAATACTGAATACTTGAGAATACAAGTTGTTTTTGAAAGAGTATCAGTATAAGCAGTTTATGAATGAAAAATGAATGTTGTTCCTTAAAGTTTGTTACAAGTTTGTTACCAAAAAATCCAATATTTTCTAAAACCTTTGTTGTAGTCTTAACTGGACCAAGACGTAGTATATGTAAGTAAATCGTCATACTTATGTGTGTGGTTTTATATTTAAATAAAACTCCTTAACTCCCCATGAACTGTGTGTTTTGTTAATTCCCCATGTGAGATGTTATAACCATGCTAAGAATCGAAGACCTCGTACTCGACGTTCTTCAAGCGTCGGAATGTTATGACACTTGTCACCCCAGACCTGTCGGTCTAGCTGTTACAAGCAACTTAGGTGCGAGTTTGTCAGACCCAATATAGATCTATACACAACTATCACGCTCTCCCTCCAAGAGATTCTGATTATAACTACAGGACTTTTATGTGGTACTTAAGAGTACCCCGAAGGTGATTGTCTCACAAATTTATTCATTAACAAGTTCACGTAGCTTGTAAGAAAATACCCGTTTTGTAAATCGATTGTGTTAGTGTTTCTTTGTTAAACGAAGTGTTCAAACTATACATAGTATAGTTTATCTTGAGTGTTTTATGTTTAATGAAACCTTGTTATTCATGACTTTGTATTTCAATAAAATGGCATCGAAAATACTAAGTGTAAATCTTACACACCTTGCTCAGCATGTGAAAAGGTGTGAATAACTCTTAAACTTGTGTTTGACAGTTTTACCCTTAACTGTTACTATTTTAGAATATTTATAGAAAAATCATCATAAGTCAAAAACTGAATCCATAAACTCGGAGAGTTTGGAAAACGAGTCTACTATGTTCATAAATTTTCCTATAATTTTTGGTGGTCTCAAACTAGCGTGAAAATGTTCATCTTCACGACTTGGTCTGATTCCGTTGCTGCAGTGATAGGCAGTTTTGTAAAAATCATCATAAATTGAAGAAAAATCATATGGAGATGTGAAAGTAGTCATTTTAAAGGTATAACCTGAAATATTTGCATATTAAACAGTTTTGAAAAATATTAAGTTTAAGTTGGGTAAAACAGTTCGTAAACAGGTCACAACTTTTCTGTTGTAAGCTATCAAGTTAAGTTTTAAATATGTTTGGGTGTTTTAACTTGTATTCCACCCCCCCCCCCTTGAAAATTAAATAAAATTAGAAAATTTAGGGGTATGAACTCACCTTGGGTGATTTCTTGAATAGTGGAAGGTCGAAGAAGAAGAGTATCAAGTCAAGAACACTTGATGAACACTTGAAGTGTTGGATGATCCTAAGAACAATTTTTGGTGTTAAATGTCTCTAGATGATTCAAGGGTGTTATGAAAACATGGAATAACACTTGATTTTAGATGGAATACTTACCAACAAGTGATGTAATAGCTCAAGAACACCTCCAAAAAGTGGCTGGAAGTAGAGAGAAAAAGAGGCTCTCTGGATGGTTTGAGAAATGTATAAGTGTTTGAGAATGATCAAAGTGAACCAAGAAATCCTCCAGGGATTTCTTTATATAGATATTGCTCAAGCAACTTGAAAAGTTGAAAGGATGTGTGCCTTGGTTTGTGTGATGTGGATAAGGTTGGACTAATGAGGAAGTGACACATGGAAGGCAAGTGGGCACACTTGACCCACTTGTGGGGTAGAATATCCTTAGATATTTCTATTAATGAAATAATGATTTTTAATTAATAAACCCTTTAAAAGTGAATAAAATATGAGTTTAGGGGGTTTAAAATGGTAAAAATATGAATTTGGTGAAAAATTCCCGTAAAAAACAGGCTTAGGAAGCGAAAGTAGTCGAAAACCGGGCATTAAGGAGCGAACCTACGAGGTTCGGCTCTTAGGAGGTGAGAACCAAGAGTGGGAGAAGGAGGAACCAAAAGTGGGAGAAGGAACCGAAGGTGCGAGAGGAGCGAAATGGACCGAAGGCTCAGTTCATTTCGGTTGCTGAGGAGGTTCGGTCCGAGGAGGCTAGTTCGGTTCTTAAGCATGGTTCGGCTCTAAGAGGTTCCCTCTAAGAGGGTTTGGTTCCTAAGAAGGGTTTCAGCCCTAACTAGCTGTTTTTCTATATAAATCCCCGATTCAAGCGGTTTTTGGCCAATTTAAGGGTCGGGATGACCCGGATGACTATAAAAAGTTGAGAGAAATTTGGGAGAGATTTAAATTTAGCCATTATTATTGTATAACCTCGTAATGCAAGGTTTGTAAACCTCGTTATGCTTCGTTTATGATTGTTTTAAGTCCCTGAAAGGGTCCATAGTCGTGTTTTGATGCGTTTAACTCCCTTTTTAGGGTTTTACATTGCTCAACACATAAATTCTCCGAGACACTTGATTCTTGACATACAATTACACATTTTTATACATAGAATAACTTTTATCATAGAAGTACAAGTTAAGTTTGACCGGTTCGACTTGTTGACTTTGACTTTGACTTGTTGACTTTGACTTTGACTTGAATTTGAAGGTTGTAACAACATATGAATTATATTAAGTATAATTTAAGATTCAATCCATGCTTTTATCGTAAACAGATATAATTAAAGACTTGTATTTTTATTTACTAAAAAGTTTTTCACTGTAATACTCGTGAACTCGTTGTTAGCATTACATTTTATGATACAATGGCTTTGCGTAGTACCCAACGAAAGTCCCCACTTATAACCATAATCACTTGGAGGGAGAGCGTGATACTTGTGTATAGATCTATACGGGATTGACGATTCGCCACCCTGACTGTTAGCTACAGTCCCCGGGGTGACAAATGTCAACATCAGTACTGACGTCTAGTATGGTTATAAGAACTCACTGCTGAGACAATGACTCATACACATAGTAATATGTTTCTCAAATGAACTTAAGGAGTAGAATCTTTATGGTTATTTTTTTTATATATAAATCGTTTGTATTATGTAATCCTAATAAGGTATTATTAATACGTTCATAATCTAGATTGAGCACATGTTCAACTAGTTTTATTTTATAATAAAACTATAAGTTGTTCAAGCTAAGTATGACATATTTACTTACACTTTTCGGTCTCAGTTCATATTAAACTACAACTCAACTCATGGAAAATATAGGATTTTTCGGGACAAACATTATCATTTTACAAGTGAGTGATTTACAAATTCACGTTCTGGAAATAAATAAGGTTATCTATTCAAAGCTTCATTCTTTAAGTAAAAGAACTTATACAAGTTTTGTCTTAAGGTTCTAAGACTACATTCCATCCAACTAATACGAAAATATAGAATTTTCTGGAGAAACACCGTAGCACTTTCAAAGAATAAAGAATGTATCATTTTTAACACAAAAATGCTTATAAACTCACCAACTTAAATGTTGATACACTTTCAAAAGCGTTTGTATTCTTAGGATAAACGGTAGGCAGGTACATGGACAGATTCTGTGAAGGCGGAGCATTGTAGCATTAAGTCTTTGTTTTGTTATTTACTTTTGGAGTCTATCATGTGTAATTTGAATAAAATGTAAACACTTTAATATTAATGTAATGGATATTGTTGCTTGTTTTACTATTTTACATTTGTTGTGATACTGTACATGACGTCCTCCACCCCCGAACCTTTCCGCCGTTCTGGTTTGGGGGTGTGACGGTTTTAGACGTTCTTTATATTTTCGGAAACATGGGAACATGTACTATAATATTTTAATGTTTGTTTTGTTCAAAACTGCTTAATGTAAAATTTTAGTTTTTCTAATGCATTAATTAACGTTGTCGTTTAAGCGGTTTGATTCGGTTTACAGTTTACACATTTGGATGTAAGGTATCATCTAACATCATATATTATTTAAGATAAACTTATTTATTTTACTTAAGATACACTAAAACTCAGTAATTCGGATTAACACTAGATTCACGAATAGATTGACGGTTATAATAATATCCCTAAATTCCGAGTTGTCACACTTGTAGATTTCGATTTTACTGGGGTTTTGTAGTTCATTGTATGTTGCTTTCAATGTGTGAAGACATAGATCCTTATATGTTGCATGTACCCTTAATTGTTAAGTGTGTTCCGCAAGTACATGATTTTCGCAACCTATAAATTCCTTCAACAAGTTGGTATCAAAGTCATGGTTTAAGTAAATTAGGTCCTTATATTAGATTCCAATACTTAAATTGTAAAGTAAAAAATAATAATTGACTAGATCTCTAAGGTTAAAATAATATATTTTCACCTTCATTTAAACATCTTGATTTCCAAGTATTCCATTTATGCCCTTAGTATGAGAATTGTTTGGAAATTGGTCCACAACGAAATTTTCATAATTTTGGGAATTTATTAAGTATGTTGGGTGTAGCCAAAGAGTATTTTGGGCGTACGTGCTATGGAGCCAAAACCCTAATATTTAGGGTTTTGTGAACTATTTAATCAACTTTATAGCCTTATTGACCTTTCCTTCATCAGCCTCGAGCCCCATGAGGTTTGTTATCCGACTCATGAGGTTATGGAGCAGTGCTTATACAGCAAGGGAGGGTTATTGCTTATGATTCTGGGAAGCTGAAGCCGCATGGGGTTCATTATCCGACTCATGATTTGGAGTTGGGAGAAGTGTTGTTTTCTCTTAACATTTGGCGGCATTATTTGTATGGGGTCCACCGTACTATCTACACGGATCATAAGAGTTTGAGATATCTTATAGATCAGCCAAATCTGAAGATGAGATAATGTAGGTGGCTTGATGTGATCAAGGATTATGATTGTGAGATTCTGTATCACCTAAGGAAAGAGAATGTGGTCACTAATGCTTTGATCCGCAAGACGACTAATTCTGCTATCGAGAGCCTATGTATGAGGATTTCTATTGATTCACCATTGTTAGATTTGATTGGGGAGGATCAGACTGAGGGAGTCAAGAAAGAGAACTAGAAACAGGATTGAATCAGAGGTGAGATTGACAGGTTTTCCACCAACAACCTAGGATTGTTGATCCAGTGTGGTCGGGTTTGGGTACCATATTTGGTGGGATTAGGCAGACTGTGCTGGAGGAGGCACACAAGTCTAGATTTTTTATACACCCTGGAGCCACCAAGATGTATCGGGACTTGATACTTTGTTACTGGTGGTCATGCATGAAGAGGGAGATAGCATGGTATGTCAAGAGATTCTTGACTTGTTAGATGGCTAAGGTCGAGGACCAGAGGCCGCATGGCAAGTTGCATCCATCGGAGGTTCCCATGTGGAAATGGGAACATATTACTATGTATTTCACCACCAAGTTACCTTAGAAGGCTAAGGGATTTGACACAATATGGGCCATAGTGGACCATCTGACCAACAACGCCCCTTTTCTAACTATTCAAGAAAGCTCATCAGCCAAGAAATTGGCCAATTTATATGTGTGTAATATTGTTGCTCAACATAGTATTCCAGTCTCCATTGTATCCGATCGAGATGTTCAGTTCACTTCTCATTTTTAGCAGAAGTTCTAAAAGGAATTGGGTACAAGGTTGCATTTTAGCACTACTTATCATCCACAGACTGCCAGTCAGAGTGAGTGGACCATTCAGACACTTGAGGACATGTTGAGATCTTGTGGCATAGATTTCAGTGGGAGTTGGGACTCATAGATTCCTTTAGCTGAATTTCATACAACAACTATCACTCTAGTATTGGTACACTACCATTTGAGCTCCTCTATGTGAGGAAATGTCGTACCCCAATTTGTTAGGGAGAGATTGGTCATAAAGTCATCAGAAGGACTGAGGTAGTCCTTCAAACGACAGAGCTTATTCGGTAGATTATGCAGAGACTATAGACAACTTAGATTTAGCAGAAGAGTTATGTCGAAAAGTGTCGATCTGAGCTGAAGTTCTAGGTAGACAACATGGTTTTGCTAAAGGTATCACCATGGAAGGGTGTAATATGCTTCAGGAAGATGGGTAAGTTAGGTCCCCTGTATATTCGACCATTTCGAGTGATTTTGAGGGTTAGGAAGGTAGCTTATAGGATGGATTTGCTCGAGGAGCTCAGTCAGATTCACAACACCTTCCATGTTTCTCAAATTCGGAAGTGTGTGGTTGATGCTTCAGCGATTGTTCCTCTGGAGGATATTCAGGTTGATGATCGCCTAAATTATGTCAAGAGACTAATGACAATTTTGTATCGAAAAATGAAGGCCTTGGGTAACAAGGCGATGTCTTTGGTCAAAGTCTAGTGGAAGCATCAGAAGGGTTCCAAATGGACTAGGGAACCTGAGACAAAGATGCAGGAGCATTACCCTAAGTTTTCACAACAATTGACTTTGAGGACGAATCTAGTTCAAGTGGGAGAAAACTGTAACATCTTGATTTCCAGGTATTCCGTTTATGCCCTTAGTATGAGAATTGTTTGCAAATCTGGCCATAGTGGATTTTTCATAATTTTTGGAATTTCGTAAGTACGTTGGGTGTACCCGAAGTGTACGTTGGACGTACGTGTTCTGGACCTAAAACCCTAATATTTAGGGTCTTTGCACTATTTAAACACCTTTATAGCCTCATTAAAATTTCCTTCGCCAGCCTACAACCCCATTTTGACCCCCTTAGCAAACCCAAATCCATTTAAGAGCATTGTTTATCCTTGTATGTGCATTTTGGTGTTCTTGAAGGAGAAAGAAGGAAGAAGAAACCATCTTAGAAGAGTGGATCATTTTGGATCTAAAATCACATCATCATTTGACACCATTTGGAGTTAAAAAGCTCTAATCTTGATAAGTATTGATTAGATCTTGTTTAGCCATAAGTTTGTTTTCATTTTGATCCCATAAGCTTGTTATTATGATGGGTTACTCTAATTCATATAAGTTGTCCTTTCAGATGTTTTGGAGTGTTTAGAAGTATAAAAATGTAATCTCGGACCTTAGTTTCTTTCCATGCATGAACTAGGATGTCTTAATGAGATAAGGAATTGGGGTTTTATGTATTAAGGACTTAATAGCCATGCAAGACCATAAAGTTGGAAACTTTATGGTTAAGAACATCATTTCGGGGTTAGATCTGCATTTAGACAAAAGGACTTAATGATTTAAGAACTTAAAAAGGGAAATGTCTTTTGGTCGAGTATGTTGGCCCTACTTCTGAGTATGCTGGGAGTACTCCCTTGGAAGCACGATTTAGACCTTGAGTATACTAAGTGTACATGCTGAGTACACTAGGCATACTTAGTCGATTCAACTCAGTGGAGTTCTGATTTTCGACTTTGACCAGGTTTTGACCAAGTTTGACCTAGGGGTATTTTAGGTATATTGAATTGTAGTTGAGTTTGGTCATTTTTCATGAATAGGTGATCGGTTGAGCTGATATTCTGAGCAATGTCCTATTTAGATATCTTTTCAGACCGAGATGTGAGTTTTCCTCATTGTACTTGTGGTTCGAAGGCACCAATACCGGCCCACTACGTTATGTGCCTTGATATACATGATGTTATTATGATGTAATGATCTGTTAGATATGTATCCTGGTATATAGGATGTATGTGGTAATAATCTGTAGATATGCTTGTTCCCTGTTGCCTGTTGATTGTTATATGATTATTTATTACATATGTCGACATAGTACGGTTTGGGGTTGAGGCTTTACTGCTATATGCATGAGCCAACAGGCCGGGGGTAATCCAGCCCAATGGTTGTGGACCCGAGGGTATAGTAGTCCGATGACTAATTGGGCTCGTTGTATAGTGGTATTCCAGTCTGATGACTGATTAGGCTGGGGGTAATCCAACCCGATGGTTGTGGACCTGAAGGCATTCCAGTCTGATAACTAATTGGTCCTAACATACATGATTGTATGTATTATCTGTTGTGTGGTGCTACTTTAGAGGAACTCGCTAAACTTTGACTTATGGTTTCAGTTTTATGTTTCAGGTAAGCAAATGCATGACCGTGCACATCCTCTTAGTTTTGATGATACTAATTTGGGACACTCTGATATATGATTTCTACTTTTGAGAACAATGTTTTGTAAACGTTTGGTTTGATTTGTGTTTTATCTGAAAACAATGATTTCTTTTGATTTAAAAATGAAAATTTTTTCTTTGATTTTTTAGATGTTACATATATAAACAAAGTTAGTCAACTATTAGACATTTATTTAATAATTAAACCGTAAAATCTAGGTGTACTTATAACTTTTATTTAGATCCCTTTGACCAAAATAATATGTTTTCACTTTCATTTATATAAAAAAAAAAGGTTTATATTGTTATATCTTTAAAAGTGAAAATTAGGTGTTACAACTGTGCACCTTAGTAGCTTTTAGAACCCTCATAACCTTACATAGATGTGTCACAAATATTGAAAATTCCCTTTATACATTTTTTTCTTACTATTTTGCCCTTCTTAACCCATTAAGTCCTTAATACAAAATATCATACATTCCAACCTAATATGTTACCAAAACCACATATAATCACTTATATTACATTTATGAATTGTGGTGTTATAGTTATAAGTCCGATTTGCTTATTTTTTTTTTTTTTTCTATAATGTATTTTAATGTGATCTCTTAATTTAACACTCCAGAAACACCTTATTTAGATATGTATTGACCGACTTACAGGAGGAGGCATCAAATTCGATTTGTTGATGTTTCTGCATGGTTGACAATTTTTACTTAAGTTTAATTTGTCATAATCGATGCGTTATAAGTCCCTTGTGTCTGATTTGTTTACCAGAATGTGGTTCAATGTTCTCTTAATATTAGTCTTTGGGGACACTTTATTTAAACAGATGGTATCAAATTTAAACATGCGTGAAGATTTATGGTTGCAGAGTAATGATCACTTTTCTTGAGAAGTTCAAGATCAAAACAGCCCTATATAAGTCGAGAGTACCAAATTTTCTGGGTTTTTGGGTTCTAAAACTCGGTTCCACCTATGTATAAGTTGAGGGGGGAAACAATGTACAAGTGAAGTTTTTTATTATTTAATTAAATTTGCTTTTAAAGAAAGAATACAATAGCTTTAAGTACACAAACTTTTAAGAAACTCCAACTAACATAACTAACTTAACCGTTTTGAGCATGTACATGGCACATGAAGATTATTAAAGTGATTTAAAGAACATAAAGCATCGACATCTTTTACACAAATAAAAGAGTCTCAATCCCACCTTTTTAGATTTCGTTACAGATTTAAAAAGTCCAGAGAAACTTAGTATCATAAAATAAACACAATTCAATTATATATAAACAAATCTTCCCACGTCACCAAAGTTTACAAGGCAATGGTATCATAAAAACCTACATAACGTCTTTTTTTTTTAGGGTTTTTTTACCATTTACAGGTAAAAAGATGTCAAAAGTCGTTTATACCCCCGGGTGAGGGGAAAAAACAAAAAACTTAAGTAACCAGTATGTAATCATCTGATTCCTTGGGTTAAATAACTTGAGACAAAATTGACACATTTTACATGTGTCATAAAAACTGTGGTTATGCTGAAGTGCTGGGTACATCTTCAGTGATAGAGCCGGATTTTCGGGGTGGTGGTGGGTTGGTTTTGGCGGCAGGTGGTGGTGGTGGTGGTGGTAATGGCCGGTTTGGATGAACTTCAGTAACTTTTTCAGATGGAATATCAAACTGCAATAAATTGTATTTACGTAGCCATTTCATTCCTCACAAAAGCTAAGAAATTCCAACATAAAACTATGACAAAAGTGCAAAATTGGTCCCTGTGGTTTGCATTTTTTCCGGGTTTTGGTCCAAAAAGTAACAAATAATGGGAAAAAGAAATTAAAAGGGTAAAATAGACTTTTCAATTTTGACAGGGACCAAATCTATAAAGAAACATGGTCAAAAGGATCATTAATTATAAATTTTCACTGTTTGGACCAAAACCCGGAAAAAAAAATGCAAACCACAGGGACCATTTTTGCATTTTTGTCTAAAATTAATCAAAAAAGAAAAGAAAAACAAAAACAAAACTGACCTTATAACCACAGCCCGAGACACAAGCATGAAAGCAATCCTGAAGACAAAGTATTAGAAAATGCAAATTTTCTTTTTTATTTTTTTTTTAATCAGAAAAACTATTTAAATAATAAAAAAAACTGAAAAAGAAAAAAGAAATAAGGGCAAAATAGTCATTATGAAAAAGTTTATAGAAAACTTGACCAAACTCGCAACAAAATGAAAGTCCAAACCTTTTTGGACCAAAGTGGCAATTTTCAGCTAACCACAGGGACCATTTGTGCAGTTTTGTCATTATATAATTGTTTATTTATTTTTTACTTAAACGACTTAAAACAGAAAATCAATAATTGAGGTTTTCCCCATTAAGTCCATATTTTTTACAAATTTGCCCTCATTCCCTAAAACTCATTATTATTAATATGGTAAAATCTTGGGCATATTACTTATCTCCTAAAATCCCAAATTGTTCATATGGGGCTATTTTTTGATGAAATGTGGATGAGGGCATTCACGTCTTTTTACACACACAGAGTTGAAGAAACGAAAAAACCTGTGAGTAAGTAGCAGAACCAGGAGAGCGATCAATGTAAGCACTCCATTGTTGGTCTTTCAAGACTGGATCTTTGTAGCATATCTCATCACACTCACTCAAGCCTAAATATATTTACACTTACACAAAATAAGACCATTGGTGATTTACATTTTAGGTCCCTGAGTTTGGCTGATTTTTTCAGTTTTGATACCAAAAAGTTGTCTCTTGTTCCTTATTGAGGTTCTTGTAACGTTTTTATTCCCTTTTTCAAGTAAAATGACTATTTTTTTTTTCTCCAAATATAGCTGATGTTTGCAATTAGACTAAATTACACGAATGGTCCCTATGGTTTAGGGTAATTTGCATGTTTGGTCCCTAACTGTTTGTTTTTGTTACGCGCTTGGTCCCTATCTTACCTAAAAAGACTATTTTTCCCTTCATTTTTTAATCTATTTAGATATACACACCCCCAACCCCAACCCCACTCACCTTACCTTACCTACCCCGCCAATTTTCCCTATTTAAATAATGTAGTAGTTTTTTTAGGTAATACAGGGACCAAACGCGTAACGAAAATAAACATTAGGGACCAAGCGCGTAACAAAAACAAACAGTAAGGACCAAGGACGTAACAAAAACAAACAGTTAGGGACCAAGCACGCAAATTACCCCAAACCATAGGGACCATTCGTGTAATTTACTCTTGCAATTATGTTCCCAAGAATATTATAGTCAACTTACTTGGAATAGGGACCAAAAAAAAACTCATATAAGGACCAAAACTGCAAGAGAACACTTTTTGGGATGGAAATTTTATAAATCAGCTTAACTCAGGGACGAAAAACGTAATAAACATATTTATTTTAATAAAGAAAACCAATGAAGATTGACAAAAGAAAGAAGCATTACATTCCTCCCATGTATCACCATCAGCATTACACCCTTTCTTACAGAATACCCTCCCTGAAATATTCAGCCACAGGACAGCTCCCAAAGGTTATTATGAATTTATATGTCAAAGGACAATAATCAAATTCAAATATGATATTTTATATGTATTCGGATCAACACATCGATTACGTGTGTTAATACTTAATAATAATAATAGGTCAAAAATGTCCGAAAAGTTGAAAACTATAACAGCAATTAGTGGAAATAGTAATAACAAAAACAGAAAGCATATGCTCAAAAAGTAACAAACAAATAAGCAAATTAGATTCAGTTGGATTTATAGGACATAATGACTATTATGTGTAAATTGTTTTTAGTAAAACAACACTTGTTTTGTAATAACTTGGTCAAACTAATGTTAGTATTAATTTTTTTTTCTTCTCAGAGAAAACCCGTGTCAAGAATTAAGAATCATAAATGTCACCAAAAAATTACAACCTTGTGAATAATAATAATACAATAATAAGAAGGAATTCAAAATGATGTGAACACAGATGGAAACAACAAACGATCATAATGTCGCATCCTACACAGCATCTAATAAAGAAACTTGAAGACAATATCATAAATACATGTAAAGCAGCATTCAGGGAAGATTGTTTTAAAGGAATTTAAGCATATAAATTTCCAATATCATTTCACAAATATTTGACAGAATCAGGAAGTTTCTTTTTGAGGTTCAATATATTCGTTGAAATTAACATTTCTGTGACTCCTTTTTTTTCTCCATTCTACCAGATAATCCATTGAATAACATGATGTTACAAATGCAACACAAAAAATACCAATACTGAAATTGTTAATGCAAGTTGGTGTATGTGTAGAAACATGGAGTTACATACAGAAGTACCATCTTTTTAACAATCTTCATGAAAACAACATAAGTTTGGATATGAATTCCAACAAAAATTTTCAAAATCGAACTTCAGTCAAGATTCTAAGGAAACAAATGCTTAACTGCGTCATAACCTATAACAAGTAACCCATGAAAAAACATCCTTGCAACATCTGCGACAAAATTCCTATCAATTTCGCACAAAAATGAAAATGTAGCTAATTTATGGAAACAAGGGAGCACCGATTTCAATTCATAATCCCCCGATTATATTGGGGAAAACAAACACTGTTACAAAGCAGATATAGCACCGATTAAACTAAATATACAATGTTGCAAACATAAATACACACAGAAACCATCAATTCATGGTGTTAATCCAGAAATGGTAACGCGAATCAAGAAATATACAGGGGAAAACAGAAAACTTACAAGGAATCTGCATCAACGCTGCGTATTTATTGGTGCATTGGTTTCCGCATGGCGGTGTCCATTGTTGAGGAATCATCTTTCTCTCTAGATTCTAGAATTTTGGTCTCCTTGATTTCGAGAGGAAGACGATGGTGGTAAATATGAGGGAGAAATTTTTGGGGGAAAGAGGTGGAAGAACATTGTATGCGGCATGGGTATTTCTGTCATTTCAGTATAAAAGATGACGTCATGTGCACCTTCGGTATCACGACCTGGACCAAACCCTTAGTACAGCGCATTGAACAGTTGTACCATTTGCATAATCGTTTGTACAGTTTGTTACAGGTCAAATAAATAGGTCAACATGGACATCAAATGTACTTCAACAGTTCAACTCGTCCATACTTTCCAAAGTTATTTCTAATTTTAATTTTTATTTCTTCTAAAACCTAGATGGACGTGTAATACACGAGTTTAGAGTAAATTACAGTTTTGATCCATATGGTTTATTCTAATTCGTAGGTTTAGTCCAACCTTTTAAATTTTCATAGGACTCATCCTTGTAGTTTTAAAAAATTACAGTGGCCAGGCATACGACGTTTATTTAAGCCGTCAAGCATCATCATGCGCCCCTCATATGAGGGGCATTTTTATCAATTTGTTTGTGCGTTTTATGTTACTGTCGCCCTCTTAATTACATTAGTATCAATCATTATCCTACTCTAACGTACCTGCTCAAGCATCCCAAGAAACCCCATTATCCTTCCTTCTTCCTCGTCTGTTTGTTAGGGTTACATCATCTGAAGATTGAGAATGGGTCCAACGTTATGGAGTATACGACCTAGAAATTCTCCCACTGATGTCGACAAAATGTACGGTAAGGATTCATATTTCTTCAAATTACCAGTCATGATTGTTTTTTTTCTTTGTTTAGGTTTTAATATGAGGTTATTTTGCCATTATACAGAAGGTTTGCCCCATATTTTCACAATGCGTATTTCACATGGGGGGATGTTCTCAAAATCACCTGGAAGAAGATACGTGCTTGGTAAGGTTAGTTATGTTGACTTTATTGACATCGACGAGTTCTTAGTGCACGAACTCGATGTGATGTTCGAGGAGTTAGGATTATAGTAGACAGGATTATATTTGCTACCATTATTACATTCCTGGGATTGACTTAGATTGTGGACTTCTACCTTTAGGTAATGACCAAGATGTCATCAGGTTGTCAACATATGTATGAAAGTATAAGGAAATTCGAGTTTATTCATAACATGAGTGAAGTAATCTGAATACGTATTTGATGTCTCTTACAAAAGTGGTTATTGAGGAGATTAAGGATAACCCTTCACCAGAATTACATAGAGGAAAGAAAAAGATGAAAGAGAGTGGGTCATGTAGTAAGAAGATTTTGACCTCAATATTACAAATCCAAGCTTATTGGCATTGGTTGTCTATTTAACCAAGAGAAACAAAAAGCCAATACTTCTGACCTATTTGAAAATTCCCCACATGTACAACTATAGAAGAGGACTATAACATTGAGTTTGGAGCGAATGTGGAAGAACATTTAGACAACCAAGATGAACCTGAATTAGTGGAACAAGACGAAGGAATTGGTAACATTGAAAAGGATTTCCTTGATCCAATGTTTGATATTGGGAAAGAATACGAGCCTCACAATTGTAATATAGAAGAGTACTATGACATTGATTTTGGAGCAAATGTGGAAGAACATTTGGACATCCAAGATGATATGGAAGTGAATGATGGTTCTAATTCTGATAAGGATGATGGATCTAGCAGTTATAGTGATTTTCTTATGGATGAAGAAGACCTAGTGGTTGACTAAGAGGTTGACATGTTAGAGTTTCATAGTGTGGTTGATACAAATGTCGAATGGATAGAAAAGAAGAAAAGAAAAAGCCAATGGGTGTAGATCATGAGGAAGAAGAGAAGGAAGTAACTGATGACGACAAATTTGAGTTTTCTGGGTATGAACAGGATAAGAGAGCAAGGTTGTTGAAAGACTTGACTAGGCCAAAATATTTGTAACATCCAAAAATTTTACGCCAAATTTAAACTTTTCAATCATAGATAATACCAAATAGTATTTGTTTACAAAATATTTTCAAATCATTATTCATCAGAGTGTCCCAATAACTAGATCAAAAGGATGAGGAGCAGTACGATCACACCTTCGCCTTGCCATGATCTCCTGAAGTACCTGAAACAATAAACTGAAACTGTAAGCCCAAGGGCTTAGTGAGCTACCCACAACATACCAATACCACACCGATAATACCATATCAATAACAGACAATCAAAAACATGCATACTGGGCCATCGGCCTAACTGGACCGCCCTGCAGGGCCTACAGTCTAACTGAATCTATCCAGAGCCTTTGTGACAACTGTCAATTCAGGTCATTCTCGGACTCATGCATCTTTATAAAAACCATTCATGCACAACATGCCATGACCTAGGAGTATAAATTAGGTCAAAAATCTTGTATAAACTAGGATCCAACTAAGGTCTAGGACTAATATACTTGATACTTACAATTCTAGTAAGTTACTTAGCTACAATAGGAAATGCCAATACTATAATTAGAATAAAGCTTCAAGCTTTGTTATAATTGAAATAGGGTATAAAACTCTAAAAAAATAAATTAAAACATTCTAATTATACTTCAACATGTTGTTGAATATCAAACAATATTCCAAAAACCCTAAAGAGCCAAAAATCCAAATTTATAAATCTTAAAGCTTAAAAACTTTATAAAATTTGGCTATAAACTTCCTAGTATCAAATTTTATTAATCAAATTATGGATTATACCAGTGAAATAGAAATATAAATTACAAGTATTAATCATAATTTATGTGTTGAAAACAAGATTTTTAAATAAATCAAATTGCTTAATAAACATTTTATAAAAATGAATGTTTTTATATAAAATATAGGAGGGAAGTTTATAAAGTTAAAATTTAGGAGAGAGGAGGCCTAAATGCATGCAAGATCCGGCCATCCCCTCTCCCCATCTCCTCCCAAAACTCATGATTAAACTCAAACCCACACTCCACCTCTTCTCTCTTCACTCTTCTCACTTCACTCTCTTCACACACTTCACTCTCTTCTTCCCTCTCTCTAAACTCACGAAAATCCTCTCAATCCTCTGCAAAATTTCCAGATTTTGAAGCCCTTGAAGTGTTCTTACTTCTCTCAAGGTCAAAACCAAGGTAAACAACATCTTCTTCCATAGTTTCATGGTTAAACCTCTTTTTCTTCTTAGTCTTCTCTACTTTTCGGATTCTATGCCTTTCCATGGCTAGAAATCTTTATTCTTCCCTTGTGGTTTGTAGATTCTCACCATAAAACAATGCATGTGTTTGAAATGGTGAAAATCCGGGATCAAACCCATGCAAGGAGTGAAAAAGATGCACATATGATCATGTGACATCAAAATCTAATATTTCATGTTCTTCTCCATTTCTTTTATGTTCATGCATGACCAAAAGAATTTAAACCATTTCTAGTACATCTTGGATGCTCATTCATTCCATGCATGTGTTAGAAATTGAATCTTACCAAAGGCATGCATGATGTTCTTGTTGAAATACCCTAATAATGCATACAAACAAACATGCAATCTGCCAGATTACTTTGTTCGACTTTGAACGGCCATAACTCAGTCATTTATTAACCAAATTATGATATTATTTTTGTATTGGTTAGTTCCACGAGTTAACTTTCAAACCCAACTGATCTCACTGTAAAATATTAAATATCCGATTTTTGGCAGATTTTACAAAAAGGTTGCGCATACAGCTCTTTTTCTATGATCACTATTTTTATCTTGCTTAAACAATGGCCTTAAACCCAACCATAAATCTGAGGAAAAATACCTTAGATACTTAACATATCTAGTGAATTATGGTTGAAATTTCATGGCTTAAAACCTCACTGAATGGAATACACAAATTCATGAACTTCAGCCACATTTACACTTCATGCATTATTGCATGCAACTTTTCTTAAATTGTTTGGAATCATTACCCTAATTTCTCTTCTGAATACATTCTTAACATTTTTACTTTTGAAAGCCCTTGCATGCATGAGATAATCTGGAAATTTTCAAGAGCTTTTGTTATTTCTTTGATTTATTAGAATTATTGCTAAAACCAAGGGCATAAATCATATAAAATACTTCCAGAGGTCAATAAATCCTAAATAAATTCATGGATGATCCTTATGGGTAATAATGACCCCTCAACAAATTTCAGCAATTTTTGTTACTGTTTCATATGATTTCTAATTTTATTTTGTTTAGGGCATGATAAATTACAAAACCACCTTAGAGGATGTGAAAATTGTATCTAACAATTTTCGCATACCTTAACTGTGATGGGTGACTCCAGAAAATAATTTAAAGATTTTTAATCATGTCTAGCTATTTTTCCCAATTTTTGGTAATTATAATGGTCTAAAAATAGGAAAAATAGTTCTGATTATCCAAAATTCATGAAAATTTACCAGGATATCATATTATACAGTAGGAGGTTACATAAAACGTTTTAGGATTTTTCTCTACTGTAAACTATTTTTCTCTTATTTTCTAAAGTTAATTGCATTAAAATACACTTAAATACACATAAATACCCAAAACCAGTTTATACATTATGGAAACCACTTTTGATATTTTTCCCATGTTATTTACACAGTAAATGATGTTACAAAAGTTTATGGTGATTTATTTTAACTGTTTAATATTATTTCTTTAATTTATGACTATTTAAAGGAATAAAACAAGGAAAAATAGAAATACCTACTGAAAAATATCTTTTATATTTTTCCCAGCCTAGTTATGTATAATAACAATTAAATAAAAAGTTTGGGTAATTTTGGAAACTGTTTTCTATTTATTTCAATTTTTATTGGAATAAATGCCCATAAATCATAAAATATAATTAAACAGCTTGAAAATTCATTTTTATATTTTTTCCAGCTTAGTATTGTGCAATAACAGTTAAATAAAAAGTTTGAGAATTTTTATCCCTCGAATGCTATTTTTCGTGAATTTATGTTTTTATAGAGACTTAAAATTTGGAAAATTAACCTTCCAAGGTTGTAATTAATCGCACGACTTGTAAAATTTCAATATTTCAGAAAAAGTGTAATCAATTGATATAAAATCCAATACTAAAACATAAATTGACATTTCCCTATATGTAGAGTTTAGTATATTAGCATTAGATTTCGACATGGAAACTCACTAGTGTGTGTGTTTGATGTCGTAGGATCCCGGTAGTAAGACGTTGGTGCATCCCGAAGTACCGCTTGTGCCTACACGAAACATCGTGAGTATTCACCAATCCCCTATTTTCGATTTTTAAATGTTTTGGGGTGGAAAAGCATGTCCTAAACTATTTATATCCGTTGTATTTATCTAACTCGTATAAACTTGGTTGCTATATTTAGCATACTGTGAGTATTCACCAATCCCCTATTTTCGGTTTTTAAATGTTTTGGGGTGGAAAAGTATGTCCTAAACTATTTATATCCGTTGTATTTATCTAACTCGTATAAACTTAGTTGCTATATTTAGCATACTGTGAGTATTCACCAATCCCCTATTTTCGGTTTTTAAATGTTTTGGGGTGGAAAAGCATGTCCTAAACTATTTATATCCGTTGTATTTATCTAACTCGTATAAACTTGGTTGCTATATTTAGCATACTGTGAGTATTCACCAATCCCCTATTTTCGGTTTTTAAATGTTTTGGGGTGGAAAAGCATGTCCTAAACTATTTATATCCGTTGTATTTATCTAACTCATATAAACTTGGTTGCTATATTTAGCATACTGTGAGTATTCACTAATCCCCTATTTTCGGTTTTTAAATGTTTTGGGGTGGAAAAGCATGTCCTAAACTATTTATATATGTTGTATTTATCTAACTCGTATAAACTTGGTTGCTATATTTAGCATACTGTGAGTATTCACACACTCCCCTATTTTTGGTTTTTATGTTTTGGGGTGGAAAAGCATGTCCAGAAAAACTATTGTTTGCATGATGTATTTAAATTGTTTATTATCAAACTTGATTGCTATTGTATTGCTATGTATCTTTATGTATGTTTATGCAACACGGAACATGAGAACTTATCGTACTAAGGCCCTTCCCTTATCTCTAACCATTAACTCTTTGAGCCAATGGTCATTATGGATAGCGTTATTAGGAATTGACAACTCCTCACTCGCCCGAATCGTTGGAGTGCATGATACCATATTCATCTATGGAACGATAAGCATAGATCTCGATAGGGCTTCAGTCATAGGTTTGGTTGAGACTCATTGTTTGCTCATACACATACAAACTCGTTTCTCGTTATAGCAATAAACTTGTATTCATTAATAGCAATCAACTTGTTTACCATTAAAGCAATGTACTTGTATTTACGAAAAGCCTTGTTGTACGTTCGATTTTATAGACTTGTGAACTCACCAACTATTTTCATAGTTGACGCTCGTTTTACATGCTTTTTCAGGAAATAATTAGTAAGTGGATGTAAAGATTCATCATCATAGAGCATGCTGCATCGTGTTGAAGCTATTATGAAGTTATATTTTGAACAATGTTATTTTGAAAAACTTGTATTTTGTTTCTTTTGAAGCTATGGGTTGCAAACTTTAAATACTGCTATGGTGATGTATCTTTATCTTTTGCAATGAAACCGTTATCGCTGTCATACCTTGCGTTTCCGCTTTAGCGGGGTGTGACAGCCTTTAGCATAACTGGACCGCCACATGGGCCTATAGTCTCCCGGGACCGCTCATAGGGTGTGTTGGCTTTCAGCATAAAGCAGGATTGCCTCAACCCAAACAACAAGCAAATAACCATGTGCACATAACTAGCATGTACTGGCATATATAAACACAGACATATCTATCTCACTGATCATCAATCATAGCAATCTCTCATAACTAGAACATCGACCTAGTAGGTCACTATCACACCAATCCTTGCGGATCATAAGAGCATAACATACTATCTATCTTGATTTTTATATAACTATTCATAACCATAGGTAGCATACCATAACAATAGCAACTAAAGGGCCGGTCTTGGTGCCTTAGACCCTATTGATATAGTGAGGATAACTCACCTTGCAGATGTCGACTCAGTAGATGAACTCCAACACTCGGATCACTGACATACTCCACCACCTATTACCATAATATAATTATACCCATAAGTTCCCAACTTTTCAAGGTATCCCGAAAGCCACTAATTGAACCCTGGTCAAAATCTAGGTCATCAGTCAAGGTCAACAGTCCATGTTAACCTTAACTCGCCGAGTCCCTTGAAGTACTTGCCCACTAGCCGAGTCACGGAGTGACTCATCGAGTTCCTTTGGTTTACAATTGAACTTTAAGGCTACTCGTTGAGTTTCCCTCTTGGAACTCAACGGTTACACTCGCATATATAAATTGGGGAAAACTCATCCGACTCGCCGAGTGGTTCATACCACTCGTCCAGTTCCTTGGCAATCTTCATCAGACTTGTCAAGTTGTTCATCCAACTCGTCGAGTCCAGGTCTATCTTCATATGACTCGCCAAGTCGACCTTGCGACTCGCCAAGCTCCTTCAGTCCATAAGCCATACAGACTCTTTTTAAGCCATGTAGTGGCTCCAAATTACATATCCAAGCTTCTAAGGCATGCATTTCACGTAAAGTTGCAAACTTTACGTGCATGCATGGCTAGAAAGGCTTTAAATGACAAATCCAAGCCTACAATGGGGTTTCATTCTCAAGGAAGGTTTCATACACGGCCAAGTCCATAGATTTCTGACTCTAGAACCCAAGAAAGGTCCAGATCTGAAGTTACAATTTCAGATCTAGCTCATACTCCACATTATCATCTCAAATATGCCATAAAAGCCCTAAATCTCAACCAAATGAGGTCTAGGAGGAAAATGAAGTAAGGGTGGCGACTTGATACCTTCAAATGATGCCAACTGAGGTAGATTTCTAATTCCCGCACCTTCCTTTCTCCTAGTCTCTTGTCCTCCAAGCTCTTCCTTCCCAAAAACTCCTCTCTAAAGCTCAAGACACACAAGGATGAACACCACACAAATTAGGGTTTCTCAATGGACTACAAAAGAGGCTAAAAGGGGCTTATGCTTCTTTAAATAGGGTGCAAAACCCCAGGATTTAGGGTTTCATCTGCCAGCTCCTACTTTTCGAGCCCCTTTATGGACTCGATGAGTAGGCCACTAAATACTCGATCCCACCTTGCTGCTACATGACGAGTAGGGCAACAAACTCGTCGAGTAGGTCTCAAAACCAAATAACTTTTATTTAAACCCATACCTGGGAATCTGGACGTTACAATTCTCCCCCACTTGTACTAGACTTTTCCCTCGAAGTCTGCTAGGAGCAAACAATGTCGGGTATTACTCGCGTATCTCCGCCTTCGGCTCCCATGTCTACTCAGATCCCTTCCGATGTTCCCACTGCACCTTCACCAAAGGTATTTCTTTGTTCCGTAAAATCTTCTTATTCTTCTCCAAGATAACCACAGGCCTCTGTACATAATTCAGGTGCTCATCGACCTGAATATCATCCAATGATATTATCGCCTCTTGGTCCATAACGCACTTTCGCAATTGCGAAACATGGAACGTGCTGTGAATTCGGCTGAGCTCCTTCGGTAGCTCTAGCCTATAAGCCACATTTCCAACCCTGGCAATGATCCTGAATGGCCCAATATAACTGGGACCCAATTTTCCCCTCTTCCTGAAACGGATCACGCCCTTCCAGGGCGAGACCTTCAGAAGTACCATGTTACCAACCTGAAACTCCAAATCTGATCGACGTCTAACAGCGTAACTGTTTTGGCGACTCTGAGCAGTCTGCAGCCGCTGTCTGATCTGATGGATCTTTTCAGTAGTCTGCAAGACTACCTCTGTCCGACCCATCACTCTGTGTCCAATCTCGCCCTAACAAACTGGGGTTCTACATCTTCTACCATACAACAGCTCAAAAGGCGGGGTGCCAATACTGGAATGATAGCTGTTATTGTAGGCAAACTCTACAAGCGGCAGGTGGGAATCCTAACTTCCTATGAAATCAATGACGCACGCCCTCAACATATCTTTGAGGGTCTAAATGGTTCACTCACTCTGTCCATCGGTCTGCGGATGGAACGATGTACTAAAGTGCAACCGCATACCCATTTCCTCATGGAACTTCTGCCAAAAACGGGAAGTAAACCTGACATCCTGATCGAAAACGATGGAGACCGGAACTCCATGGCGAGATACATTCTCGCTGACGTACATGTCGGCCAATTTCTCAGGCGAGGAACTCTCCCGTATGGCCAAGAAATAGGCACTCTTGTTCAACCGATCCACGATGACCTATATGGCATCGAACCCCTTTGATGTCCTCGGCAACTTCGTAATGAAGTCCATCGTGATCTGCTCCCATTTCCAAATGGGAATCTCCAGAGGCTGTAACTTACCATGCGGCCTATGATGCTCAGACATCTCTCAACAAACCAAGCGAATTCTAGCTTCATACCGGGCCACCAGTAACTCAAACTCAGATCGCGGTACATCTTGGTGGCCCCCGGGTGTATAGAAAAGTGAGACTTATGAGCCTCCTCCATCACTGTCAACCGGACCCCTCCGGTCACCGGAACCCAAACCCAACCGTTTCGGGTTAATAACCCGTGGCTATCTTGAACAAACTGGGTGCTCTTGCCCTTAATCCTCTCTAACTTCCAGCTCTATGGTCTCATACCCTCAACCTGAACATCCCTAATCAAGCTCGCAAGAGGGGAATCCACCGCTATCCTCAAACACCTCGTCGGGGTAGAAGATCCAACTGACTTGCGGCGCAAAGCGTCCGCAACCACATTCGCTTTACCAGGATGGTAAAGGATCTCACAATCATAGTCCCTAACAACATCCATCCACCTGCAATGCCTCATGTTCAGATTCGGTTGATCCATAATGTGTCTCAAACTCTTGTGATCCATGTATATAGTACATCGGACCTCGTACAGATAATGCCTCCAAATCTTGAGAGCGAATACCACCGCTCCCAACTCAAGATCGTGCGTAGGGTATCTCGTCACATGCAGCTTTAGTTTCCGCGATGCGTAGGCTATTACTCGTCCCCTTTGCATGAGGACTGCCCCCAAACCCGTGATGGATGTATAACAAAATACTACAAAATCCTCGACTCCCTTGGGGAGTGTCAATACTGGCGCCTCGCATAAACTCTGCTGGAGGGTCTCAAACACCTTCTGCTACTCAGGGCCCCACTAAAAATCCACCCCTCCCTCGTCAGATGAGTGAGGGGTACTGCAATCTTGGAGAAATCTCGAATGAATCTCCGGTAGTACCCTACTAATCCCAAGAAACTCCTGATGTCTGAGGGAGATTTTGGAATCTCCCACTGCATAACCGCCTCTACTTTGGCTGGGTCGACCAAAATCCCCTCCTGGTTAACGAGATGTCTGAGGAACTGGACCTCTCGAAACCAAAACTCACACTTTGAGAACTTGGCATATAGCCGTTCTCGCCGTATAACCTCCAGCAACTCCCTAAGGTGCTCCTTGTGCTGCTCTCGAGTCTTGGAATATACCAAGATATCATCTATGAACACAATGATCGAGCGATCGAGCTCTGGTCTGCAGACTCGGTTCATCAAATCCATGAACACTGGCGGTCCGTTGGTGAGCCCAAACGGCATCACCACGAACTCATAATGACCATAACCAGTCCGAAACGTGGTCTTCTCCACGTCTTCCTCCCTCACCCTGACCAGGTGATATCCGGATCGCAAATCGATCTTGGAAAACCAAGATGCACCCTGAAAATGATCAAAAAGATCATCTATCCTCAGAAGTGGATAACGGTTCTTCACCATTAACTTATTCAACTCCCTATAGTCAACGCACATCCTGTGCGAACCGTCATTCTTCCTGACGAAGAGGATTGGTGCTCCCCAAGGAGAACTACTCGGGCGAATGAACTACTTACCCAGCAACTCCTGTAATTAAGATGCCAACTCCTGAATCTCTAGCGGTACCAGATGGTACGACGCCTTAGCGATAGGGGCCACACTCGGCACTAGATCAATCCTGAACTCTACCTGCCTCTCCGGAGGCACTCCAGGTAACTCCTATGGAAACACATCAGTAAATTTTCTAACCACCGAAACCTCTTAAACTGAAGCATGATCTCCAATCCGCGTATCCATCACATATGCTAGATAACCGGCACACCTGTGCTGAATAAACTGTCGAGCCCTAGCGGCTGAACAAAACCCTGCTCCCACTTTAGTGCCCTCACCATACACCACCACTTCTCCCCCACTTGGGGTTCTAACTACCACTCGCTGTCCCTCACAGTCGATCATAGTGCCAAACCGGCTGAGCCAATCCATCCCTACGATCACACATACTTCCCCCATGGGAATAGGAATCAAATCTATCGGGAAGGATATCACGAAAATCTCCAACTCACATCCCCGGTACACCAAAGAAGCAGAAACCCCGTGTTCATTGGCGATCGAAACTCGCAATGGACACTCAAGCTCATCTACCAACACCCTGAATTCTCTACTGAAAGCCTGAGATACAAACGACCGACTCGCCGCCGAGTCGAATAGAACCAAAGCAGGCAAGGAGTTTACTAGAAACGTACCTAACCATAAGTACAACTGATAAGCTTACCACAGATATAATAACTGAAATAAAAAATAGAAACATACCAGCAACCACATCTGGTGCTGCCTTGGCCTCCTCGGCCGTAAGCTGGAAGGCACGCCCCTGAGCTTTCGGAGGCTCCACCTTGACTGGCCTCCCATTCCCAGTCCTCAACGTAGCCGATGCGGATCCCTGCATCGGCTTGACGGAGAGCTGCGGACAGTTGGTCTTCACGTGACCAACCTGATGACAATGGTAACAAATCCTCATATCTGCTGGAGGGGTGGACTGTCAACAGTCACTGGCATAATACCCATCCTTGCCACATTTGTAGCAACCACCTCCTGCTCGACAAACCCCAGAATGACCCCTGCCACACTTTCCACAAGTGCGGCTCTGCTGACCCCCGGTCCAAGTATCAGCAGTCTTGGACCGCTTAGGTGCCGGCTGAGACTGTACCGGAACCTGACACTGCTCCCTCAACTGTAGCTCTATCTCTAACTCATGCCACCTTGCGGCTTCCTGAAGATCCAAAAGTGTCTCACAACGTTGCGTAGCAACAAACTGTCGAATATCCGTCTTGAGCATACTCAGATAATGAGTCATATGAGACTGCTCTGAAGCAAACTCCAGGCAAAACACATCCCTCTCTGTGAACATACGAGTTGTGACAACCCGATATTTCAACTACATGTAAACGACCTGAAAAGTCAAGTATTGTAACCACGTTAGTTGTAATAAAATTAACTTCGAAAATAAAATATCCAAAAATCACTAATTAAATTACCTATTATGTTAGATGTCATTAAACCGTGATCGTACGTAAAAAGAACGCCCAAATCCGACTTCGTATAAGAAAGTTAGGAATTTTTCAAGTTCGGCTTAACGGCAGACAGCTAAAAACTCGAATCAGAGATCGAGCAACATTTGACCGGAATGACCTAAACAAGAATCGAAGGTCTCAACAATGGTATTTCAGCGGTAAAAAGTCTGGCAAAAACCAACGTCAGATAAAGAAGTTATGAATTTCTAAAGAAATTTTCTTACCGCGACCGTTTAAAAATAAATAATAAAAATAATTTCGGAATTTGCCGACGGGATCTAAACGAAAGTTGTAGAGTATGGTCTCACCTTCGCGTGGATATAAAGAATGTCGAAAACAGAGTTTGTATGAAGAAAATATGAATTTTTGAAGTATATTAAATAATTAATATATAAATTTAATTAAAAACCCTTGGTATTATCCGAAGGGGAGTCACCAGATAGGGCTGAGTTACGCCCAGCGTAACCCCCGTACGCCCAGCGTACGCGAGGC
The DNA here is from genome assembly GCF_052625555.1 of Lactuca saligna. Classification (NCBI taxonomy): domain Eukaryota; kingdom Viridiplantae; phylum Streptophyta; class Magnoliopsida; order Asterales; family Asteraceae; genus Lactuca; species Lactuca saligna. The sequence goes on along the minus strand of NC_136417.1, from coordinate 173,030,464 downwards.
CTTGGCCTCGGATCTTCCACGTTGCGCCTGTGCGAGGCTATGCCCCGTCCCATCCGAGCTCCGAGGCAGTCGAGGACTCGGTCACGCATGACGCACACGTACGCCCCGCGTACGTCCAGCGTACGAGCTCGGTTCCCAGCCCCTATAAAAGGGATGCGAGGGTTCTGGGAAAATCACACCATTTCTCTCATTTCTCTTACGTTCTTGCCTCGTTTTCCATGCCCGTGCAACCCGAAGCCCTGATCACTTTGCTCAAGTCCCGAAGGTCGTTTGTGCTCCCGAGAATCCCAAGGAAATCCACTTTCTCGAGCCGAAATTCTATCCGGTTTTCATCCCGCAACCTCCGATCTTACAAGTGAGTTCATACCCCTATAGTTCACACTTTTAAATGTTTTATGAGTACTTTTACATGCTTTTAGGGGGGGGGGGGGAATACAAGTAAAACACTCGATTATTATCGTGTGTTATATAAACTTTCACTATACGCTTTTTATCAAAGGAATCATATGTGATTTAAAACTATTATAAGGAAACTTTCATATGCAAATTATACCATGACAACATTTTATCTTTTGAAATGAGAAGCAATTTATGTATTTATATAAATCAGATACTTTGCTTATACTACATTTCTGTGTGTCGGTTTTGGCACTACAAAAACTACGCTTTTCATAACAAGTGAACATTTTCACTAAGGGTTTATTATACTAACGAAACACACTTTTAGGAAACTATAATAGGTATAGTTTTACGAGAATACTACGAACTTTTACATACATGGAAATACTATTTCAAGAAGCTACTTTCATATACAATAACGAACGAACGTTTGCACACGTAAAGCTGTTTTATACTAAGTTTTGTGAGACATTAACTTCAAGTACGTTCGAGTACACATTTCAAGTCCTGTATTATATACCAGAATCCCTTGGAGGGGGAGCATGGTGTTTGTGTATAGATCTATACGGGCTTGACAACCCGCGCCCTGACTGTTAGCTACAGTCCACCATTTGGGGTGACAAACGTCAGAACATTCCAACGCCTGAAGAACGTTGTGTATAGGCATTCCTTGTCAATAGTATGGTTATAAAACTCACATAGAGTATTAAAAACACAATGATTTACGGGGTTTTTCAGATATATTGGAAATTTTATACGTACATACATTTACTAGAAACAAACATTGGTCTTGAAAGAAGGCTACATTTATACTAGTAGAAAATATAGGATTTTCTAGGAACAAGTAAACAAAGAACAAAAACATTTCATTTCATACAAACATTGTCATTAAATACTTATGAAACTCACCAGCTTAAATGCTGATCTACTCTTTCAAAACTACTTGTATGTCCCAGGGATTCAATAATTACAGGTAACAAACAGGTTTTGGAGAAGGGATGCTGCGGCGCCAGTTTAATGTCATATTTTGACATCATATTGTAATTGGTTTTGAACATGTACTCTTTTAAACAATGTAAACTTTCAATTATATATATGATGATTGTATTGCTTTCTTTACTATGTATTCATTTGTTACATTACCACATGAAGGCATCCGCCCCCGAACGTTTCCGCCGTTCCGGTTTGGGGGTGTGACAGATTGGTATCAGAGCAATGTTTATAGTGAACTAAGTATATCGAACCTCATAAGATATAAAAACTATAAATGCTTAGGGACTCAATGTCACACCCCGCTAAAGCGGAAACGCAAGGTATGACAGCGATAACGGTTTCATTGCAAAAGATAAAGATACATCACCATAGCAGTATTTAAAGTTTACAACCCATGACTTCAAAAGAAACAAAATACAAGTTTTTCAAAATAACATTGTTCAAAATGTAACTTCATAATAGCTTCAACACGATGCAGCATGCTCTATGATGATGAATCTTTACATCCACTTACTAATTATTTCCTGAAAAAGCATGTAAAACGAGCGTCAACTATGAAAATAGTTGGTGAGTTCACAAGTTTATAAAATCGAGCGTACAGTAAGGCTTTTCGTAAATACAAGTACACTGCTTCAATGATAAACAAGTTGATTGCTATTAATGAATACAAGTTTATTGCTATAACGAGAAACGAGTTTGTATGTGTATGAGCAAACAATGAGTCTCAACCGAACCTATGACTGAAGCCCTATCGAGATCTATGCTTATCGTTCCATAGATGAATATGGTATCATGCACTCCAGCGATCCGGGCGAGTGAGGAGTTGTCAATTCCTAATAGCGCTATCCATAATGACCATTGGCTCAAAGAGTTAATGGTTAGAGATAAGGGAAGGGCCTTAGTACGGTAAGTTCTCATGTTCCGTGTTGCATAGACATACATAAGGAAACATAGCAATACAATAGCAATCATGTTTGATACAATTCAATTTAAATACAACATGCAAACAGTAGTTTTTCTGGACATGCTTTTCCACCCTAAAACATAAAAACTGAAAATAGGGGAGTGCGTGAATACTCACGATTTTTCGTGTAGGCACAAGCGGTACTTCGGGATGCACCAACGTCTTACTACCGGGATCCTACGACATCAAACACACACACTAGTGAGTTTCCATGTCGAAATCTAATGCTAATATACTAAACTCTACATATAGGGAAATGCCAATTTATGTTTTAGTATTGGATTTTATATCAATTGGTTACACTTTGCTGAAATATTGAAATTTTACAAGTCGTGCGATTAATTACAACCTTGGAAGGTTAATTTTCCAAATTTTAAGTCCATATAACAACATAAATTCACGAAAAATAGCATTCGAGGGATAAAAATTCTTAAACTTTTTATTTAACTGATATTACACAATACTAAGCTGGGAAAAATATAAAAATGAATTTCCAAGCTGTTTAATTATATTTTATGATTTATGGGCATTTATTCCAATAAAAATTGAAATAAATAGATAACTAGGCTGGGAAAAATATAAAAGATATTTTTCAGTGGGTATTTCTATTTTTCCTTGTTTTATTCTTTTAAATAGTCATAAATTAAAGAAATAATATTAAACAGTTAAAATAAATCACCATAAATTTTTGTAACATCATTTACAGTATGAATAACCTGGGAAAAATATCAAAAGTGGTTTTCATAATGTATAAACTGGTTTTGGGTATTTATGTGTATTTGAGTGTATTTTAGTGCAATTAACTTTAGAAAATAAGAGAAAAATAGTTTACAGTAGAGAAAAATCCTCAAAATTTTTATGTAACCTCCTACTATATAATATGATACCCTGGTAAATTTTCATGAATTTTAGATAATCAAAACTATTTTCCCATTTTTAGACAATTATAATTACCAAAAGTTAGGAAAAATAGTAAGCATGATGAAAATCTTGAAATTATTATCTGGAGTCACCATTCACAGGTAAGGTATAAGAAAATTGTTAGATACAATTTTCACATTATCTAAAGTGGATTTGTGATTTATTATGCCCTAAACAAAAGAAAATAGGAAATCATATTAAACAGTAATAAAAATTGATGAAACTTGGTGAGGTGTCATTATTCTCCATAAGGATCATCCATGAATTTATTCAGGATTTATTGACCTCTGGAAGTATTTTATGTGATTTATGCCCTTGGTTTTAGCAATACTTTTAATAAATCAAGGAAATAATAAAAGCTCTTGAAATTTTCCAGATTATCTCATGCATGTGAGGACTTTCAAAAGGAAAAATGTTAAAAATGTATTCAGAAGATAAATGAGGGTAATGAATCTAAACAAATTAAGAAAGGTTGCATGCAATGATGCATGAAATGTAGATGTGGCTGAGGTTCATGAATTTGTGTAGCCCATTCAGTGAGGTTTTAAGCCACGAAATTTCAGCCATCATTCACTAGATATGTTAAGTTTCTAAGGTATTTTTCCTCAGATTTATGGTTGAGTTTAAGGCCATTGATCATGCAAGACAAAAATAGTGATCACAGAAAAAGAGCTGTATGCGGAACCATTTTGTAAAAATTGCCAAAAATCGGATATTTAATATTTTACAGTGAGACCAGTTGGGTTTGAAAGTTAACTCGTGGAACTATCCAATACAAGAAGAATATCATGATTTGGTTAATAAATGACCGATTTATGGCCGTTCAAAGTCGAACAAAGTAATCTGGGAGATTGCATGTTTGTTTTTGTGCATTATTAGTGGTATTTTGACAAGAACATCATGCATGCCTTTGGTAAGATCCGATTTCTAACACATGCATGGAGTGAATGAGAATCCAAGATGTACTAGAAATGGTTTAAATGATTTTGGTCATGCAAGAACACAAAAGAGATGGAGAAGAAGATGAAACATTCGGTTTTGATGTCACATGATCATATGTGCATCTTTTCACTCCTTGCATGGGTTTGATCCCGGATTTTCACCATCTCAAACACATGCATTGTGTTATGGTGAGAGTCTACAAACCACAAGGGAAGAATAAAGATTTCTAGCCATGGAAAGGCATAGAATCCAAAAAGTAGAGAAAACTATGAAGAAGAAGAAGTTTAACCATGAAACTATGGGAGAAGATGTTGTTGTTTACCTTGGTTTTGACCTTGAGAGAAGTAAAAACACTTCAAAGTCTTCAAAATCTAGAAATTTGGCAGAGGAATGGGGAGAATTTCGTGGGTTAGAGAGAGAGAAAGGAGAAGAGTTTGTGTGAGAAGAGTGGAGTGTAAGAGAGTGAAGAGGGAAGAGGTTGTGTGAGGGTTTTAGCTTAATGATTGTTTTGGGAAGAGAGAGGGCATGGGGAGAGAAGATGGCCGGTTTTTTTTGTATGCATTAAGCCTCCTCTCTCCAAATTTTCAAATTTTATAAAATTCCCTCCTATATTTTATAAAAACCCTAATTTTATAAAAGTGTTTATTAAGCAAATTTGGATTTATTTAAAATCTTGTTTTTAACTAATAAATTATGATTAATGCTTGATAATTTAATTTCTATTTCATTGATTATAATTCACAATTTGATTAATAAAAATTTGATATTAGAAAGTTTATAGCCAAATTTTATAAAGTTTTTAAGCTTTATAATTTATAACTTTGGATTTTTTTGGCTCTTTAGGGTTTTTGGAATATTGTTTGATATTCAACAACATGTTGAAGTATAATTAGAATGTTTTAATTTATTTTTAGGGTTTTATACCCTATTTCAATTATAACAAAGCTTGAAGCTTTATTCTAATTATAGTATTGGCATTTCCTATTCTAGCTAAGCAACTTACTAGAATTGTAAGTATCAAGTATATTAGTCCTAGACCTTAGTTGGATCCTAGTTTATGCAAGATTTTGACCTAATCTATACTACTAGGCCATGGAATGTTGTGCATGAATGGTTTTTATAAAGATGCATGAGTCCGAAACTGATCTGAATTGACAGTTGTCACACTCAAAGTCTCTGACAAAAGTTTTCGTACGTAAAATCCTTATTTCATATAAATAGATTATTTTAGGTTATGAAAATCCAAAATACATGCATACAACGACATATTTTCATGATGAGAACTATACAAAAGTATTAAGAAAAGTTGGACACTACGATTAGTTCTCGAGATATGTAATCAAATTTGGGACAAATATAGCCTGATTAACTATGTTTATCCGAAATTAGACTAACATATATCGAGGAATGATCGTAGTGAGCAACAAGTCAAAACTTAACAAAATAGACACTAGTATCAAACGTACAATTTAAATACTATAGGAGTATTTGGTGCATACAATAGATTAATTAGTATTAGATGTCTCAAGTTTTGTTCAAATCTTATAACCCTATTCTCGTATAGTCAAATGGTTGGATTTCACCCGCATGGGGACCCCTACTACCCGAACCAAGGCAACAGAGGATGGATAGAGGAGGATCCAGAAGAGGACGAAGAGCCTATCGAGTTGGATGGAGGGGACAACTCTGGTACAGACTCGGAACCAGAGATAATCAACCCTCCAGCCATTAGGAGGAACTTCCAAGGACCGACTCCCATTTGGGGAAGTCACCTCGTCCACTGGAGCCAACAACAAGGGATACGCTCTCCCTACGGTATGTGTCGAGACTTCTACGACATTAGGGACGGAGGTTCAGCCGACCGAGCACTTCCGGCGACGGTAGGTAAACTGGCCAACTAGTCCTACCAATCGGGGGTTCAAGCAAACCGAATTCGAGAAGTCAACGTGGAAGTACAAGTCCACACGGCCGATATCCGCCGCCTGGATATGTTGCAGAATGACATCCACCTCTGCGCCGAAGCATTCCAAGCATAAACGAATGAAGCCCTTGCAGAGTTAAGGGAACAATAAGCCGCCTTCGATATGCGTCTTATGGAGTCGAAGCAATCGGATGCGGAGTCGAGCTCCAAGCGCAACACACGTCGCAAGTAGTACTTGCGAAAACCTCAAATTTTGTTATAAGATAGGACTTCAGCTAAAAGTTTTTACTTCCTTTAAATTCTTGTAATCGGAGACCCTTTTAAGGGTCAAATTTTCGTGATCGTTGTATCATCTATCATATTAATATAATTTGCACGCTATTACTACTACGTTGAGTATCGCGTTCAATCTTTAAAATATTAGGGAAAAACCATACGCTTGTTCATATATTCAGATTTACGAATAACCTTCGCTCTTCTATCTGTGAGACTCATACTATCATCTATTATTGAACTATAGCAATTTGGTTCATGAGACACATTCATTATTCATTTATTCTTATCCATATCGTCATCTTTTAAACGTATAGTTAAAGATGCCGCCACACAGGAATCCCAAGCGTAACCCTAAAAACGAAACATCGATACCACCACCACCTCCACCTCCTCAATTTGATGCTGTCATGTTCCAGGCAGCAGTCACTGCAGCTGTGGCAACTGCCATGTCACAGATCAATACCCCTGTTACTACGTGTTCAGGAATTAGCATACATCCTTCCAACCATGGAGATAGTCATGGGCAACCCCGTGAGTGCACCTATAAAGACTTTACGAATGCTAAGCCCCGGATGTTTAATGGAACGGGTGATGTGATGGTTTTAAGGCAGTGGATTGAAAGAACGGAATCAATATTTGAAATCTGCTCACGCCCCGAGCACAGCAAAGTCAAGTTTGCAACTTACACATTTACTGATAGGGCTTTAACTTGGTGGAATGGCCATGTTAAGGTACTTACCCTGATAGTGGCAAACTCGATAAGCTGGGAGAGCTTGAAGATCATGTTGATGAGAGAGTACTGTCCACGAGGAGAGATTCAAAAACTCGAGCACAAACTCTGGACTCTGGGAATGATTGGTACCGACATAGCAACTTATACCAACAGATTCTACGAGCTGGCAATCCTTTGCCCAGATATGATTGCTCCCGAGAGCAAGAAAATAGAGCGATACATTTGGGGACTGTCGCTTCAAATTCAGTCAAGCGTGTTAGCTTCAAAACCTGACACTTTTGAAAGTGCCAAGGAGCTGACACAATCTGTAACGCCTGTGTTTCTGGGCTTGCCATTTTTAGCAATGTGATTATCTAGGTTAACCTTTGTAACCCGTTTTGAAATAATATAAGAGTATTATTTGAGTATTATGTGTTTTGTGCTTAATTGCTTAATTATGTGGTTTGATTAATTAAGAATAAAAATAAGCGTCAAAATTTAAGTGTAAAATAAACTCAATATCTTTAGATAATGTTGTAGTAGTTGAAACAAGGTTTCCGAAGATATAAAGAATGCCGGAATCCGAGTTATAACGAGGAAGTTATGATCTGTCGAAGTTTCGCGACAGAACCGGCAACGCTGATTAACGTAAAAACTGAAATTTACGTTAGAGCGATATTTAGCCTTAGTGATATAAACAAAAATCTAAGATCTCGTTGTTAGTATCAAAGCGATATAAAAAGTTAGGCGAGAACGGACGTCAAATGAAGAAGTTATGAATTTATAACGAAATTTTCTGTCCCGGCCTATTAAAAATAAATAATAAAAATAAAGTCAAAATTTGCCGACGGAGTCTAAACAAAATTTGTAGAGCGTAGTCTCACCTTCGCGTGGATATAAAGAACGTCGAAAACGGAGTTTGTATGAAGGAGATATGAATTTTTGAAGTTTACTAAATAATTAATAATTAAATTTAATTATTAAACACCGACCTTATTCGAAGACGAGTCACCGGACTCATCCGGAGTACGCCCAGCGTACTCGAGTACGCCCCGCGTACAGCCAGAGTGTTGACACTTCGGATGACGCATGCAGTGACGCATTTCGGAGCCCGTACGCCCCGCGTACTCCGAGGCATCAGCCTCTTATAAATAGGATGCGAGGGCTCCGAGTATTCTTGCTAATTTCTTCTCCTCTTTGTGCCGAAGCTCTGCGTTTTTACCCCCGAAGCCCCGGTATTATTCCCAAGTCCTGAAGCAAGTCCCGAGATCCCGAAGATCCCGAGAAGTGCAGTTTCCGAGCCGAAGCTCTGCCCGCGAGAAGTTCGATTTTTGTAGAGATCTTCCAGATCTGTTGAGGATTACGACTTCTGCAAGCCGTAGTGCTGTCCGATCATCTTCTGATCAAGTGAGTGTGTAGTTACTTTCTTCTAACGCATAATTATGAAGTATTTTATACGAAATACGTGTTATGTGTATAGTTTTGTTGTTATGTACGTGAATGTATATTCACTCTCTTTAATCTCATAGATCCGATTTGTTTTCTATGAAATATGTGTTATGTGGGTATGCCTCATCTGTTATGTGGAATATATATTGAATGAAAATGATATACAGGTTTTAAACTATGTATAAAAATGTATATTTTTATCTACTAATATGTTGGGTAGAACATGGGTAGATAGTTGGTGTGTAATAAACAGATGAGAGGCCTCGATGTTGTTGTTGTTGTTGACCTAGTTATTCAGCGGAGTATGGATAACGACCACAGACTCCTTCTAGACAGTCTCGTGGAACGCTAGCAGGTTCATAACCTGTAGGTGTTGTGAACGATGTGTTCACCTGTGTACTCTATCCCCCTCATGGTTGCCTTAGGATATCTATTGTTGAGGAAACCCCTTGGCTGTAATGTCCGTCCCAATGAAAATCCTAGATTAGGTCCCTTGAGATAGATGTTGTTTTAGGGACGTAAAGTGAGGATAACAGGAATGGGTAATCGGGATAGTGATTGGTTGGTGAAATTAAATATAATTTATTTATTGTGGGTTGAAAACCCTATATGCTCACCAGGCTCCCAAGCCTGACCCACTCAGTTTTATTTGTATTACAGGAAGTGGCGCAAGGGCGTAAGATGGATGAACCATCAAGTTGTTTTCTTTACAAGTCTGTATATGTATATATTTGTTGAATGACTTGTAATGTTATTGTTTATGCTTAATGGTCTGTATCGGAACATGACACCCCGAGTTTTAATTATATAATGAAAATGCATCTCTTGATGAAATGCTTTGATAAATATTATTTTATCATGTTTTGTTTTGGGAACAAATTCCGCAACTCTTTCAAATCAAAAGGATATACTCTGAATTTATTTTAAAAGCATAAATGAAAATCGGTCTTTTTTGGCCTTGATTTTGGGGATGTCACAGTTGGTATCAGAGCATTAGTTTAAGCGAACTATTAATTTGTAGGATTCCTAAACTTAAACTTAGAATGCTAAGTGGAATTTGAGATGTGTGTCTGTTGGATTTTAGACACAAGCACTAGTTTATTTTAGGGACGTTGCCTAAAATGCTTTTATGTGCTAAATGTTATATGTTGACATATATGATATTATTTGTTCGGATATATGGTTTGTTGCCAACCGGATCTGAAGGTTTATGTGTTTAGGATTCTAAGCGTATGTATACGATATTAGAACTAGCTTGTAATCGTTTGGAGTAATAAGGTGAAATTATTCGGTGTGTAGATCAAAAATGGTGAGAACAAGGAGTGGCGTTGGAAACGCGGATGAAAACAGGAATCAACCGCCAGTTATTGAGCAAATACCTGTTGTAGCAGCAACACCAGAACAAATCACCATGGCTGGAGTACAAGCCATGATTAGGCTATGTTAGTCGAACAAAGGGAGGAGATGCGACAAATGTTGCATAATAATAGGGACGAACCTATCATACCTATTGAGGAACCTGAATTGATTCCCGAGAAATCGGAGGAAGGGAACAATAGTCGCATTTTGAGTCAAGTTGGGACTCAAGAAGAATGAAGGAACAATCCGGAAAAGAGAAACAACAATGATGGGCGAATGTACAAGAATTTCTTGGGCGCCAAACCGCCAAGTCTTTCTGGGAGCCCAAAGCCTGTTGAAATAATGGATTGGATCTCCGAAATGGAGATGGTATTTGAAAGTTGCGACTGTAGCAACAAACAAAAGACTGTCTTTGCAGTCAGACAACTGAAGACTGGAGTATTAAGTTGGTGGAAGTTGTTGGCAGATACTATGCCACAAGGGAAAGCCCTGAAAATGTCATGGGAAGAGTTCTTGGAACAGTTAAGGGTGCAATATTGTTCAGAGATAGATCTGATTGATCTGAACAATGAGTTCCAAAACTTGAAGAAGGGGAGGATGAGTGTAGACGACTATGCTATGGCATTCACTGAGAAAATGAAATTATTTCCGTACCTAGTGCCAACAGAACTCTCCAAGATTGAGAGGTTTGCTAATGGACTGCCTACCGACTTTGGTCCAACAGTCAAGATGGCAACTACTCTGAAAACGGCTGTTCGTGCAGCTAAGAATGTGGAGGCCCAGCAGAAGGAAAAGGGTCTTGAAAGGATAGAAGTTGGTGAGAAGAGGACGTTCGATGGAACTTCAGGGTCTAATAAGAAAAACAAGTTCTCGAAGTCTGGTTCGAGGAGAAGTGGAGGCAAAGGGAAATGGTGCGACAAATGTAAGAAGAAGCATCATGGAAAATGTGAGGTAGTGGCCACATGCTACAAGTGTGGAAAGCCAGGTCACTATGCCAATGAATATACCCTCACTAAGAAAGTTTGTTATGGTTGTGGTGAGGAGGGACACATGTCGAGGGACTGCCCGAAGAAGAAGGAGGTAGCTAGACCTAACATTCCGCCAAAGCCAAAGGCGAGAGCATTCCAGATTACACTGGAAGCTGCTAAAGATGAAGCTGATGTCACTTTAGGTACCTTTCTCGTTAACAATTTGCCTCCCCAAATTTTATTTGATTCTGGAGCCAACTACTCCTTTATATCGCATGAATTTGGTAGAAAACTAGCCTTGCCTGTTGATAGACTAGATGATGCTTTATTAGTCGAAGTTGCTAGTGGCAAGTTTGTACCTGTTAGCCATCGTATGAAAAACATCTTAATCGATCTAAATGGGAATAAGTTCCACGAGGAATTATTGCCTATCGAACTTAATGGTTTCGACATCGTGTTGGGAATGGATTGGCTTAGTGCCAATGATGCCGAGATATTATGCAAGACGAAGATAGTGAAGGTAAACCCGCCTGGAAAGGAATCGTTTATGGTGTATGGGGACAAACGCTGAGTTAATTCTGGAATCATTTCCCTAATGAAAGCCAGAAACTGTTTGACCAAGGGATGTACATCATATTCAGCATTCGTGATTGATGCTAAGAAGGAGAAGAAGGTGATGCAGAGTATTCCTGTGGTGTGTGATTATCCGGAAGTATTTCCCGAAGATCTTCCTGGATTACCACCTGATAGACAAGTAGAGTTCAAAATAGACTTGTTACCAGGAACAACGCCAATTGCAAAAGCACCTTATCGATTAGCACCGACGGAGATGAAGGAGCTGATGATGCAACTTCAGGAGTTGTTGGACAAAGGTTTCATAAGACCTACTTCATCACCCTGGGGAGCTACGGTGTTATTCGTGAAGAAGAAAGATGGAAGTATGAGAATGTGCATCGATTACAGAGAGCTGAATAAGGCAACAATAAAGAATAGATATCCGTTGCCAAGGATTGATGACCTATTTGATCAATTGCAAGGTTCGAGCTATTTCTCGAAGATAAATCTAAGGTCAGGATATCATCAGCTGAAAGTAAGAGAGCAGGATATAGAGAAGACTGTGTTCAGAACTAGATATGGACACTACGAGTTCTTAGTTATGTCGTTTGGACTAACCAATGCTCCGACAGCATTCATGCATTTAATGAATAGGGTTTGTAATCCGTTCCTTGATAAATCCGTGATAGTGTTCATAGACGACATTCCGATTTACTCAAAAAGCCAGGAGGAGCATGGCAGACACTTGCGAGAAGTGTTAGAAGTCTTGAAGAAGGAGAAGTTGTATGCTAAGTTCTCCAAATGTGATTTTTGGATTCGTGAAGTCCAATTCTTGGGTCACGTGGTCAACCAAGAAGGGATAATGGTTGATCCAGCGAAGATCGAAGCTGTAATGAAGTGGGAACAACCGAAAAGTCCCACGAAGATCCAAAGCTTTTTAGGATTAGCTGGATATTACCGAAGGTTTATCCAAGGCTTTTCTTCGATCGCTACTCCGTTGACAGCTTTGACCCACAAAGGAGCTACTTATGCTTGGAGTGAGAAGCATAAAGAAGCATTCGAGAAGCTAAAGAAGAAACTATGCGAGGCACCGATACTTTCTCTACCCGATGGAGTCGAAGACTTCGCTGTTTATAGCGATGCGTCTGGGGTTGGATTGGGTTGTGTTTTAACCCAAAGAGAAAAGGTGATAGCATATGCGTCTCGACAACTGAAAGAGCATGAAAAGAACTACCCGACTCATGATTTGGAGTTGGCAGCGGTAGTTTTCCTTCTGAAAATATGGAGGCATTACCTCTATGGCACAAAGTGCAAAGTTTTCACTGATCATAAGAGTCTCCAATATCTCTTTAATCAGAAGGAATTGAATATGAGGCAACGACGCTGGCTAGAGTTACTTAAGGACTACGACTGTGAGATACTTTACCATCCCGGTAAAGCTAATGTTGTTGCTGATGCCCTCAGTCGAAAAGTCAATCTTGAAAGGAAAAGGCCAAGAGCATTGAGAATTGAAGTTGTCTCGACTATTTTAGAAAGTATAAAGAAAGCTCAAAGAGAAGCTTCTGAGAAGAATGACCGGAAGGAGGAACGTTTGGGCAAAACGTTGGTGTTTGGTACAAACAGTCATGGACTGAAGGTATTCCAAGATCGTATTTGGGTACCTAAGTTAGGGGGAATCAGAGATCTTCTGATGGAAGAAGCTCACAAGACCATGTACTCGATTCATCCCGGTAGCACTAAAATGTATAGGGACCTAAAACCCTACTACTGGTGGCCGACGATGAAGCTGGATGTTGCAAAGTATGTGGTCGAGTGTGTGACTTGTGCGAGAGTCAAAACACAACATCAGAAACCGTACGGGAGTTTAGAACCATTGCCTGTGCCTATGGGTAAGTGGGAAGACATTGCCATGGATTTTGTCACTAAACTACCCAGAACAAAGAATAGTCACGACATGATTTGGGTGGTCGTTGATCGATTCACTAAGAGTGCACATTTCATAGCAGCCAGGGAGAAATGGTCTATGGAAAAGCTTGCGAATTCCTATGTGAAGGAAATTGTGAGACTTCACGGTGTTCCGCTAACAATTGTGTCGGATCGTGATAGTCATTTCACCTCAAGGTTTTGGAAATGTCTACAAGAGGAAATGGGTACCAAGTTATGTTTAAGTACAGCTTACCATCCGCAGGCTGATGGTCAGAGTGAAAGAACGATACAAACACTTGAAGATATGCTGAGAGCATGTACCTTGGAATTCCTAGGTAATTGGGATGAACAGTTACCATTAGTAGAATTTTCCTATAACAATAGTTTTCACTCGAGCATTAAGATGGCACCTTACCAAGCTTTGTATGGACAAAAGTGTCGTACACCGTCTTGTTGGCTTGAGGCTGGGGAAAAACAGTTTATGGGACCGGAGATGGTTCATCAAACTGCTGAAAAGTTGAAAATAATTAGGGAAAGAATGTTAGCGGCGCAGGATCGTCAAAAGAGCTACGCTGACAAATAGTGAAGACCGATGACTTTTGAAGTTGGGGATTCGGTTTTGCTTAAAGTCTCGCCGTGGAAGGGACTTATAAGATTTGGTAAAAGGGGAAAGTTGAGTCCAAGGTTTATTGGACCGTTTAAAGTTCTTCAGAGGATTGGGAACCAAGCTTACATGCTCGAACTACCAAAAGAACTGAATGGAATTCATAACACTTTTCATGTGTGTTATTTACGAAAGTTCACGGGGGAAGTTCTCGACATGATTCCACTTTCGGAGTTGAGAATCGATGAGAACAAAAGGTTGATTGAAGAACCAGAGGCAATTGTTGATCGAAAGACTAAGAAGTTGCGACGCAAGATGGTCGAGTTAGTGCTTGTCCGATGGAAACACACGAATGGTCCGAATCTCACCTGGGAGACGGAGAGTGATATGATGGGTCGCTATCCGCATTTGTTTGTTGATGTGTGATTCCGGGGACGGAATCATTCTAAGGTGGAGAGAATTGTAATGCCTGTGTTTCTGGGCTTGCTATTTTTAGCAATGTGATTGTCTAGGTTAACCTTTGTAACCCGTTTTGAAATAATATAAGAGTATTATTTGAGTATTATGTGTTTTGTGCTTAATTGCTTAATTATGTGGTTTGATTAATTAAGAATAAAAATAAGCGTCAAAATTTAAGTGTAAAATAAACTCAATATCTTTAGATAATGTTGTAGTAGTTGAAACAAGGTTTCCGAAGATATAAAGAATGCCGAAATCCGAGTTATAACGAGGAAGTTATGACCTGTCGAAGTTTCGCGACAGAACCGGCAACGCTGATTAATGTAAAAAGTGAAATTTACGTTCGAGCGATATTTAGCCTTAGTGATCTAAACAAGAATCGAAGATCTCGTTGTTAGTATCAAAGCGATAAAAAGTTAGGCGAGAACGGACGTCAAATGAAGAAGTTATGAATTTATAACGAAATTTTCTGTCCCAACATATTAAAAATAAATAATAAAAATAAATTCAAAATTAGCCGACGGAGTCTAAACGAAAGTTGTAGAGCGTAGTCTCACCTTCGTGTGGATATAAAGAACGTCAAAAACGGAGTTCATATGAAGGAGATATGAATTTTCGAAGTTTACTAAATAATCAATAATTAAATTAAATTATTAAATACCGGCCTTATCCGAAGACGAGTCACCGGACTCATCCGGAGTACGCCCAGCGTACTCGAGTACGCCCCACGTACAGCCAGAGTGTCGAAACTTCGGATGACGCATGCAGTGACGCATTTCGGAGCCCGTACGCCCCGCGTACTCCGAGGCATCAGCCTCCTATAAATAGGATGCGAGGGGTCCGAGTATTCTTGCTAATTTCTTCTCCTCTTTGTGCCGAAGCTCTGCGTTTTTACCCCCGAAGCCACCCCGAAGCCCTGGTATCATTCCCGAGTCCCGAAGCAATTCCCGAGATCCCGAAGATCCCAAGAAGTGCGGTTTCCGAGCCGAAGCTCTGCCCACGAGAAGTTCGATTTTTGTAGAGATCTTCCAGATCTGCTGAGGATTACGACTTCTGCAAGCCGTAGTGCTGTCCGATCATCTTCTGATCAAGTGAGTGTGTAGTTAATTTCTTCTAACGCATAATTATGAAGTATTTTATACGAAATACGTGTTATGTGTATAGTTTTGTTGTTATGTACGTGAATGTATATTCACTCTCTTTAATCTCATAGATCCGATTTGTTTTCTATGAAATACGTGTTATGTGGGTATGCCTCATCTGTTATGTGGAATATATATTGAATGAAAATGATATACAGTTTTAAACTATGTATAAAAATGTATATTTTTATCTACTAATATGTTGGGTTGAACATGGGTAGATAGTTAGTGTGTAATAAACAGATGAGAGGCCTCGATGTTGTTGTTGTTGTTGACCTAGTTATTCAGCGGAGTTTGGATAACGACCACAGACTCCTTCTAGACAGTCTCGTGGAACGCTAGCAGGTTCATAACATGTAGGTGTTGTGAACGAGGTGTTCACTGGTGTACTCTATCCCCCTCATGGTTGCCTTAGGATATCTATTGTTGAGGAAACCCTTGGCTGTAATGTCCGTCCCGATGAAAATCCTAGATTAGGTCCCTTGAGATAGATGTTGTTTTCGGGACGTAAAGTGAGGATAACGGGAATGGGTAATCGGGATAGTGATTGGTTGGTGAAATTAAATATAATTTATTTATTGTGGGTTGAAAACCCTATATGCTCACCAGGCTCCCAAGCCTGACCCACTCAGTTTTATTTGTATTACAGGAAGTGGCGCAAGGGCGTAAGATGGACGAACCATCAAGTTGTTTTCTTTACAAGTCTGTATATGTATATATTTGTTGAATGACTTGTAATGTTATTGTTTATGCTTAATGGTCTGTATCGGAACATGACACCCCGAGTTTTAATTATATAATGAAAATACATCTCTTGATGAAATGCTTTGATAAATATTATTTTATCATGTTTTGTTTTGGGAACAAATTCCGCAACTCTTTCAAATCAAAAGGATATACTCTGAATTTATTTTAAAAGCATAAATGAAAATCGGTCTTTTCTGGCCGTGATTTTGGGGATGTCACACAATCACTTATTGATCACAAAAATCATCAAAACTCAACAACTTTTGCACCAGAACCACACAAAGGAAACAACAACAACAACAACAACAACAACAAGAGAGGGTGGAATAAGGGGAAGGGTGGGTTTTCCCAAGAATCCTCGAAGAAACAACAACTGGTTGCCATAAACACTGCGATGGTACCTACTACCGTTCCTGCAAATCTCTACCCAACAAAGCCTTATGTGGGCAACCTCCCAAAGTGCACCAAGTGCAATTACCACCACCATGGACCGTGTCGGGAAATGCAGTGCTCCTACTGCAACAGAAAGGGACACATTGTCCGTTTCTGCAAGGCCCCCGCAAAACCGATCACTCAAGTTCCCGGTGCTGGTGTAGGCCAAGAATGCTACGGTTGTGGCGAGGTGGGCCACTACAAAAGAAACTGCCCAAAGGCAGCAAATACCGGCGGAGTGGGACGAGTATTAGCTATTGGTCACGAGGAAGCCGTAGCTGATCCTATAGTAGTTGCTGGTACGTTTCTTCTTGATAATTCATATGCATGCATCCTATTCGATAGCGGAGCAGAGAGAAGCTTTGTGAGCCAAAACTTTATTCACTTACTTAAACGTAAACCTAGCATGTTAGAAGAATCATTCACTGTAGAAATGGAAAATGGGAAAACGGAAAACACTAAGTGCATATACATGGGTTGTGCATTAACTTTAGGAGGTCACTCTTTCCTAATCAACCTTATGCCAGTCCAAATAAAAAGTTCCGACGTTATAGTTGGCATGGATTGGTTAAGTCCTCTTCGCGCCGACATCATGTGCTTTGAAAAAGCCATTCGTCTAAATCTCCCTAACCATGAAACATTAGTGATCTACGGTGACAAATCAAGTACAAACCTTCGCATCATTTCGTGCATCCAAGCTCGAAAGTGTTTGCGGAAGGATTATCAGGCATTTCTTGCACACATCGTCGATACCAGTCGGGAGGTAAAGGATATAAACAACATCCCAGAGGTACGGGATTTCCCCGATATCTTCCCAGAAGAACTACCGGGATTACCACCACAACGCCAAATCGAGTTCAGAATCGACTTAATCCTAGGGGCTACCCCTGTAGCAAAATCGCCTTATCGTTTGGCACCAGCAGAGATGCAAGAACTTTCCAGTCGGCTTAACGAACTTCACCAAAAAGGATTCATTAGACCAACTTTCTCACCTTGGGGACCACCAGTCTTGTTTGTAAAGAAGAAAGACGGATCGTTACCTTCATTAGACCAACTTTCACCAAAAAGGATGTGCATCGACTATCGAGAGCTGAACAAACTCATTGTCAAGAATCGTTACCTTCTACCCCGCATTGACGACCTATTTGATCAACTTCAAGGAGCGAGCTACTTCTCGAAGATAAACTTACGATCCGGATATCACCAATTACGAGTGATGGAGGAAGATGTTCCCAAGACAGCCTTCCGAACCCGTTATGGACACTACGAATTTGTAGTGATGCTGTTCGGATTAATCAACGCACCAACATTATTCATGGACCTAATGAATAGAGTATGCCGTCCTTACTTGGATCATTCGTCATCGTATTCATCGATGATATACTTATCTACTCCCGAAGTAAAGAAGAACATAGTCAACACCTACGGAGGGTCTTAGAAACACTACGATCAGAGAAGCTCTATGCGAAGTTCTCTAAATGTGAATTTTGGATTTGAAGAGTCGAATTTTTGGGCCACGTTGTTAGCGAAAAAGGGATACACGTGGACCCCTCCAAAATTAAGGCCATTAAGAACTGGTCGTCACCAAAGACATTTATAGATATTCGTCAATTTCTAGGCCTAGCTGGCTACTATTGCAGATTCATAAAGAACTTCTCTAGCATTGCGAAACCTCTTACTACATTAACCCAGAAAGGCGTGGTTTTTGACTGGGAAGCAAAACAAGAGAAGGCATTCCAAACTCTGAAACAAGCCTTATGCACAGCACCAATACTATCCCTCCCCGAAGGAATAGAAGATTTTGTAGTGTATTGCGATGCATCGAATCAAGGGCTTGGTTGTGTTCTTATGCAACGAGGGAAGGTTATTGCTTATGCCTCCTATCAGCTTAAGACACACGAAGTAAACTATACGACACACGATCTCGAGTTAGGAGCAGTGGTATTTGCTTTAAAGATCTGGAGACACTACCTGTACAGAACAAAGAGTACTATTTACACCGACCACAAGAGCCTTCAACACATTTTCGATTAGAAGGAGCTCAACATGCGACAACGACGATGGGTCGAGTTACTCAATGATTACGAATGCGAGATTCGTTATCATCCTGGCAAGGCTAATGTAGTAGCTGACGCCCTCAGTCAAAAAGAATACACTGGTCGAAGAGTCAAATCTCTGAATATGACCATCCATTCCCACTTATGCACACAAATTAAAGAGGCTCAACTGGAAGCTTTACAACCCGAGCGTGTGACGGGTGAATCCCTTAGGGGAATGGAAAAGAATCTAGAAATCAAGGGTGGCGGAGCCTATTATCTCATGGACCGTATCTGGACACCAAGACATGGTGGTTTCAGGGATGTGGTCATGACGGAAGCGCACAACACGAGGTATTTCGTTCACCCAGGTTCAGATAAAATGTATTTGGATCTTAAGAAACTGTACTGGTGGCCTAACATGAAAGTAGAGATTGCTACCTTTGTAAGTAAATGTCTTACTTGCGCTAAGGTTAAGGTTGAGTACCAGAAACCTTCAGGATTACTACAACAACCAGAGATACCGGAATGGAAATGGGAACGGATCACTATGGATTTCATAACCAAGTTTCCCAAGACAACGGGTGGACTTGATACCATATGGGTCATCATCGACAGATTGACCAAATCCGAGCATTTTCTACCAATCAAGGAGACTGACAAGATGGAAAGGCTTACAAGAACTTACATAAGGGAAATAGTACGATTGCATGGGGTTCTGATGTCCATTATCTCCAATAGAGATAGTAGATTTACATCAAGGTTCTGGCAGTCACTACAAAGTTCCTTAGGGACTAGATTAGACATGAGTACAGCCTACCATCCACAAACAGACGGGCAAAGTGAGAGAACAATACAACCTTTGGAAGATATGCTGAGAGCCTGTGTGATTGACTTTGGAAAGGCATGGGATATCCATTTACCTCTTGTCGAATTTTCTTACAACAATAGTTATCATACGAGCATAAAGGCTGCTACATTTAAAGCCCTCTATGGCCGCAAGTGCAGATCCCCTCTGTGCTGGACCGAAGTTAGCGACACACAACTAGCTAAAGGACGAGATACTGAAAACACTCTCACCATTCCGGAAATCATACGAGAAACGACAGAGAAGATCGTTCAGATTCGTGAACGGTTGAAAGCATCTAGAGACCGACAGAAATGCTACGCTGACCAATGGAGAAAACCATTGGAATTCCAAGTAGGAGACCGTGTTCTATTGAAAGTCTCGCCATGTAAAGGCTTAATACGCTTTGGAAAGTGTGGAAAGCTAAATCCAAGGTACATAGGGCCTTTCGAGATTCTCGCCAGAATCGGCCCTGTAGCTTACAAACTTAATCTACCATGTGAACTTAGTAACATACACCCAACCTTCCACGTATCGAATTTGAAAAAGTGTCTGTCCGATGAGACTCTTGTTATCCCACTCGAAGAGATTGAGATCAATGAGAGCCTCAACTTCGTGGAAGAACCGGTAGAAGTCGTGGACCGAGAGGTCAAACAAACGAAACAAAGTCGCATACCCATCGTGAAAGTCCGCTGGAACGCCAAGCAAGGACCTGAATTCACATGGGAACGCGAAGATCAGATGAAACAAAAGTGCCCGCATCTTTTTCTTTGATTCAATTGTATCTTTCTTGCTTTAAATTTCGGGATGAAATTCCCTCTAACGGGGGGATGATGTGACAACCCGATATTTCAACTACATGTAAACGACCTAAAAAGTCAAGTATTGTAACCACGTTAGTTGTAATAAAATTAACTTCGAAAATAAAATATCCAAAAGTCACTAATTAAATTACCTATTATGTTAGATGTCATTAAACCGTGATCGTACGTAAAAAGAACACCCAAATCCGACTTCGTATAAGAAAGTTAGGAATTTTTCAAGTACGGCTTAACGGCAGACGGCTAAAAACTCGAATCAGAGATCGAGCGACTTTTGACCGGAATGACCTAAACGAGAATCGAAGGTCTCAACAATGGTATTTCAACGGTAAAAAGTCTGGCAAAAACCGATGTCAGATAAAGAAGTTATGAATTTCTAAAGAAATTTTCTTACCGCGACCTTTTAAAAATAAATAAAATAAATAATTCCGGAATTTGCCGACGGGATCTAAACGAAAGTTGTAGAGTATGGTCTCACCTTCGTGTGGATATAAATAACATCGAAAATAGAGTTCGTATGAAGAAGATTTGAATTTTTGAAGTTTATTAAATAATTAATATATAAATTTAATTAAAAACCCTTGGTATTATCCGAAGGGTAGTCACCAGATAGGGTCGAGTTACACCCAGAGTAACCCCCGTACGCCCAGCGTACGCGAGGCATTGACCTCGGATCGTCCACGTCGCACCTGTGCGAGGCTATGCCCCGTCCCATCCGAGCTCCGAAGCAGTCGAGGACTCGGTCACGCATGACGTACGCGTACACCCAACGTATGAGGTCGGTTCCCAGCCCCTATAAAAGGGGTGCGAGGGTTCCGGGAAAATCACACCATTTCTCTCATTTCTCTTACGTTCTTGCCTCGTTTTCCGTGCCCGTGCTACCCCGAATCCCCGATCACTTTGCTCAAGTCCCGAAGGTCGTTTGTGCTCCCGAGATTCCCGAGAATCCCAAGGAAATCCACTTTCTCGAGCCGAAATTTTGTCCGGTTTTCATCCCGCAACCTCCGATCTTACAAGTGAGTTCATACCCCTATAATTCACACTTTTAAATGTTTTATGAGTACTTTTACATGCTTTTAAGGGGGGGGGGGCGGGGGAATACAAGTAAAGCACTCGATTATTATCGTGTGTTATATAAACTTTGACTATACGCTTTTTATCAAAGGAATCATATGTGATTTAAAACTATTATAAGGAAACTTTCATATGCAAATTATACCAAGACAACATTTTATCTTTTGAAATGAGAAACGATTTATGTATTTATATAAATCAGATACTTTGCTTATACTTCATTTTTGTGTGTCGGTTTTGGCACTACAAAAACTACGCTTTTCATAACAAGTGAACATTTTCACTAAGGGTTTATTATACAAACGAAACACACTTTTAGGAAACTATAATAGGTATAGTTTTACGAGAATACTACAAAATTTTACATACATGGAAATACTATTTCAAGAAGCTACTTTCATATACTATAACGAACGAACGTTTGCACACGTAAAGCTGTTTTATACTAAGTTTTGTGAGACATTAACTTCAAGTACGTTCGAGTACACATTTCAAGTCCTGTATTATATACCAGAATCCCTTGGAGGGGGAGCATGGTGTTTGTGTATAGATCTATACGGGCTTGACAACCCGCGCCCTGACTGTTAGCTACAGTCCACCATTTGGGGTGACAAACGTCAGAACATTCCAACGCCTGAAGAACGTTGTGTATAGGCATTCCTTGTCAATAGTATGGTTATAAAACTCACATAGAGTATTAAAAACACAATGATTTACGGGGTTTTTCAGATATATTGGAAATTTTATACGTACATACATTTACTAGAAACAAACATTGGTCTTGAAAGAAGGCTACATTTATACTAGTAGAAAATATAGGATTTTCTAGGAACAAGTAAACAAAGAACAAAAACATTTCATTTCATACAAACATTGTCATTAAATACTTATGAAACTCACCAGCTTAAATGCTGATCTACACTTTCAAAACTACTTGTATGTCCCAGGGATTCAGTAATTACAGGTAACAAACAGGTTTTGGAGAAGGGACGTTGCGGCGCCAGTTTAATGTCATATTTTGACATCATATTGTAATTGGTTTTGAACATGTACTCTTTTAAACAATGTAAACTTTCAATTATATATATGATGATTGTATTGCTTTCTTTACTATGTATTCATTTGTTACATTACCACATGAAGGCATCCGCCCCCGAACGTTTCCGCCGTTCCGGTTTGGGGGTGTGACAGATTGGTATCAGAGCAATGTTTATAGTGAACTAAGTATATCGAACCTCATAAGATATAAAAACTATAAATGCTTAGGGACTCAATGTCACACCCCGCTAAAGCGGAAACGCAAGGTATGACAGCGATAACGGTTTCATTGCAAAAGATAAAGATACATCACCATAGCAGTATTTAAAGTTTACAACCCATGACTTCAAAAGAAACAAAATACAAGTTTTTCAAAATAACATTGTTCAAAATGTAACTTCATAATAGCTTCAACACGATGCAGCATGCTCTATGATGATGAATCTTTACATCCACTTACTAATTATTTCCTGAAAAAGCATGTAAAACGAGCGTCAACTATGAAAATAGTTGGTGAGTTCACAAGTTTATAAAATTGAGCGTACAGTAAGGCTTTTCGTAAATACAAGTACATTGCTTCAATGATAAACAAGTTGATTGCTATTAATGAATACAAGTTTATTGCTATAACGAGAAACGAGTTTGTATGTGTATGAAAACAACTTCATCTTTTCCGTAAATGCAGTAGCATAGTCATCGATGCTCATTCTCCCCTTCTTCAAATTTTGGAACTCATTGTTCAGATCAATCAGGTCTATCTCTGAACAGTACTGCGCCTTCAGTTGTTCCAAGAACTCATCCCATGACATTTTCAGAGCTTCTCCTCGTGGCATTGTATCTACCAACAGCTTCCACCAGATCAAGACTCCAGTTTTCAATTGTCTCACAGCGAAGACAGTCTTCTGCTTCTCGCTGCAGTCGCAGGTCGCAAACACCATCTCCATCTCGGAGATCCAGTCCATAATCTCAATAGGCTTTGGGCTTCCTTTGAGACTTGGTGGTTTTGCACCCAAGAAATTTTTGTACATCCACCCATCCTTGTTGTTTCTCCCTTCTGGGCCATCCCTTTGCTCACCTTGAGTCCCTATTTGACTCACTTGATGGCTATAGTTCCCTTCCTCAGATGGCTCAGGAACTGGCTCCGTCGGTTCAACATGTATGGTAGGTTCGTCCCTATTCTTGTGGAGCATCCGTCTCATTTCTTCCCTTTGTTCAGCTAGCATAGCCTGAATCATGGCTTGAACTCCAGCCATGGTAACTGGCTCAGGTGCAACTTCTTCAACAATAGGTATTTGTTGAACCACTGGGGGTTGGTTCCTACCTCCATTCGTGTTCACGTTTCTGCTACAGGTCCTTGCCATCTTGATCTATACACCGAATAAGGTGAATTTAGATCTTTATTTAGGATAGACGTTTAAATCGTCCTTATCACTCCGAAACGTTTACATGCTAGTTCTAATATTGTAGTCGTACGTTTAGAATCCTAAACACATAAGGTTTCCAGATCCGGTCGGCAACAGACCATAGATCCGAACAAAATAACAACATATCATGCATAAAGCATTTAGCACATAAAAGTATTTTAGGCACAATTCCTAAAATAAGATAGTGCTCACACCTCACAATCATCGCTTAGCATTCTAAGTTTAGGTATAGAAATCCTACAAATTCCTAGTTCGCTTAAACTAATGCTCTGATACCAACTGTGACATCCCCAAAATCACTGCCAGAAAAGACCGGTTTTGTTTATACTTTATTTCAAAATCAGAGTTATCTTTTAATAAAAGGGTTGCAGAATTTGTCCCAAAACAATAATATGATAAAGATTTATCAAAAGCATTTCCTTAGAAATGTATTTCATTAAAAGACTTGGGATGTCATGTTTGATATAGTACATAAGTATAAACTATACAATATAAGCCTTACTACATTATTTCATATCTACAGGCCTATATCTGTAATCCCTCGTCAAAAACATCACACCTATGCTCATGCACCACTACCTGTAATACATAAAACTGAGTGGGTCAGGCTTGGGAGCCTGGTGAGCACATAGGGTTTTCAACCCACAATAAATAAGTTTATTAATTTCATCAATCAACAATAACCCGATTACCCGTTCCCGTTATCCTCACTTTACGTCCCTAAACACCTATCATAAGGGACCTATCCTAAGGATCATCATCGGAACGGACACTACTGCTAAGGGGGTTCCTCAACAATAAATGTCCTAAAGGCAACCATGTGGGGGATGGAGTACACCGGTGAACACATCGTTCACAACACCTACAGGTTGCGAGCCTGCCAGCGTTCCACTGGACTGTCTAGAAGAGTCCGTGGTCGTCATCTATACTCCGCTAGATGACTGGATCAACAACAACAACATTGAGGCCTCTCATCATTTTATCACACATCATCTTATTACATCTACCCATGTTTACCCCAACATTTTTTGTACATATAAAATACATATACAGTTTAAATCATTTAAAACATGTATAAAAACATTCATCCAACATAGATAACAAGTATACAGATAATATGCACACGTAGCACGTTATATATAAAATACTTCATATCTATGTGTAAGATGAAAGTAACTATGCACTCACCTGAAAAGGTGGTGATTCCGAACTCAGACAACGCTTCGCTTCTTTAAAAAGAATTTTCTTCGACGAAACCTAGTATTATTACCACTAGAGTTTAGTCTATTATTCGCCGAGACTAATTAATAGTCTAGCTATTATTATTATTATTATTATATAAGCGTTAAAAAATACTTATATAACCCATAATAATAGCCCAAGTATTTATTATAAGTTCCTAATAACGTTACTATAATTAAATAAAAGTTATATTAAAATAGCGTAGGCGTAGCTCACTTACAGCGGGTTTTATAGAAAACCGGGCTTTGCTTGGAGCAACGTTCCCAAGCCGAAAAGCTCTTCTTCTCGGAGCCTTCGAGCACTCCGGGGCTTCCGCCTCGTGCTAGGGAGGTTCCCTAGGCTTTTCGGGGGATTTCGGGGCTAGAGAGAGGTTCTAGAGAGAGAGAGAGAGAGAGAGAGAGTAAAGAGAAGAAAGAATGGGAAAGGTGTGAAGAAAATGAGGGTGGAAGAGGTGGTATTTATAGGGTGAAATGTGGCTGAACTTGGTGCCACATGTCACCATCTGGTGGCAAGCCTGGGGGAGAAAGCAATGGCCAAGATTGTGCCACATCACCCATTTTCGCATAGCACACTTCCGACTTCTAAAATCCGTAACTTTCACATACGACCTCCGTTTTTGAAATTCTTTATATACACGCGTAGGTAATAATAAGATCTACAACTTTCATTTTGACTCCGTCGGCTAATTCTCGACCGATCTTAAATTTAACAGTACAAGGAGATTATACTGTTAAACGTCCGCGTAAAATTCATAACTTCTACATACGGACTCTATTTTCGTCTGTCTTTTTACCGTTGATTTCCTATTAATGAGATCTTCAACTCTCATTTAGGTTGCGTAATCCAAAAACCACTCAAACTAAAATTCGAGTTTCGGGCCGTGCACTGCTAAGCCGAATCTTAGAAAAATCATAACTTCCTCATACGAAGTCAGATTTGGGCGTTGTTTTTATGGATGTTCTTGGTTTAACATATACTACAACTTTGGTTTAGATTACTAAGGCTAAAAATCCCTTCATCGTAAATTTACTATTTACGTCTCCGGGTGCCGTGTCGGTTTTGCCGTAAAACTTCGGCGAGCCATAACTTCTCCGTTATAACTCGGATTTTGGCATTCTCTATATCCTCGAAATCCTTGTTTCGACCACTACAACTTTATATAAAGATATCGGGCTTATCCCATACTTTAATTTTGACGCTTATTTTTATTCTTTATTAATTATACATTTATAATTAAATAATAAGCACATAAATACACATAATTCACATAATACTCAAATATTTCATCTTTATTACTTCAAAAAGAGTTACAAGAGTTGACCTAGACTATTACATTGACAAATATGCTTAGCCCTGAAACCCGGGCGTTACAATTGTAATTGGTTTTGAACATGTACTCTTTTAAACAATGTAAACTTTCAATTATATATATGATGGTTGTATTGCTTTCTTTACTATGTATTCATTTGTTATGTTACCACATGAAGTCATCCGCCCCCGAACGTTTCCGCCGTTCCGATTTGGGGGTGTGACACGAGTGATCTCCATCACTGACTCGCCATCCTGCCTTAATGTCAAAAACTCCCGAGCAAGCCACTTGCGCTTAACGCGTGGAACGTAGCATGTGCGGAACATATCCTGGAACTGCTCCCATGTAACATCAGCTCGCTGATAATCACTGTACGACCCTGTCTTCAATCTCCACCAGTCCTTTGCCCCAAGCCTTAGCAGATTCAGGGCACACTTGACCTACTGGTCAGCAGGACATGAACACGTGAAAAAACAACCCTCCACGTTAGATAACCACCTCATAGCCCTGATCGCATCCTACGCACCATCAAACATCGGGGGCTTCGTCTTATCGAAGTCCCGATATTGGAAAGCCCTGACGGCTCTTCCTCCAATCCCTGATGCGGTTACAGCAGATGTGGCTGCAACGGTAGCTGTCTCTGCTAGAGCTGCATACCGCTCATCAAAGTACTTAACCGTTGCGGTCTTAATCGACCTAAAAATCTTTGGCAGTTGCGCTCGGAACGCAGCAACAATCTCATCGTGTAGAATCTCCCGGATCCTGGCATCCAACTCCTTATCCCTATCTGTACTACGGGCTCAGGTGCTACCAGCACCTCCGACCCTCCGTCTCCCAATCCTGATCCCGATCCTGACCCTGAACCAGATCCAGTAGCAAAACGTATCGTCACCACCATACTGAAAATATAACCAAGATGTCAGTTAAATGACATAATATCGGAAGACCAATTCCGACATCCCTATGGGTTGTGACTTCCTTGCTACACGTATGGGTCCTGTGCTTTCAGTAGTACGGGCCCATACTACCTTCCACACCTACCCATATTTGTCTCAAATATCATCATAACGACCTAACACTATCGTCAACATAATATGCACTCAACCCTCAGTTCTAGGGAAATATCAACTATCTCGCAACTGATCTCACAGCTCCTCACAGCTCACATACCCATGAAACTTTCACCAACCCTGCAGCACTAGTGTATGCTAGCCACACATAACACTGGAACCGATAGACTTTCGAATATCCAATCCTACACTGAGGTCGAATCAGACATTCTCAGGCTATAAGATCTTGATTATACACAATCGTGATGCATACACTAAACATCTACAGTTATGATGTCAATTCCATATACAAGAAACCCTAGGCTAGTAGGCATCATATAATCAGGCAAATCTTATCATGCGATTCCTGAAGACTCCTAGCCTAACACTTGCATGTTGTTCTATCATATCATAATATCAAATAATTGTATGGTATTTTGGGGTTTACTTACAGTCTCCGGCTGATCGTACTCTCTACATCCTCCATCCTTATTTTGAAAACCATTTTAGTATTTATTCCGAAAATTCCCTTGATTTGAGATTGGATTCACACGAGTGTTCCTCCAATTCACTCAAACTAAGGCTCTGATACCAACTTGTAACATCCAAAACATTTACGCCAAATTTAAACTTTTCAATCATAGATAAAACCAAATAGTATTTGTTTACAAAATGTTTTCAAATCATTATTCATCAGAGTGTTCCAATAACTAGATCAAAATGATGAGGAGCGGTACGCTCACGCCTTCGCCTTGCCATGATCTCCTGAAGTACCTGAAACAATAAACTGAAACTGTAAGCCCAACGGCTTAGTGAGCTACCCCCAAAATACCAACATTACACCAATAATACCATATCAATTACAGACAACCAACAACATGCATACTGGGCCATCGACCAGACTAGACCACCCTGCAGGGCCTACAGTCTGACTAAATCTGTCCCGAGCCTTCGGTATAACTTGACCGCCACGTAGGCCTACAGTCTCCCGGGACCACTCATAGGGTGTGTTGGCCTTCAGCACAAAGCAGGACCGCCTAAACCCAAACAACAAGAAAATAACCATGTGCACATAACTAGCATGTACTGGCATATATAAACATAGAAATATCTATCTCACTTATCATGAATCAAAGCAATCTCTCATAACTAGAGCATCGACCTAGTAGGTCACTATCACACCAATCCCTGCTGATCATAAGAGCATAACATACTATCTATCCTGATTTTGATATAACAGATAACAACCATAGGTTGCATACTATAACAATAACAACTAAAGGGCCGGTATTGGTGCCTTAGACCCTATTGATATAGTGATGATAACTCACCTTGTAGATGTCGACTTGGTAGATAAACTCCAACACTCGGATCACTGACAAACTCCACCACCTATTACCATAATATAATTAAACCCAGAAGTTCCCAACCTTTCAAGGTATCCCAAAAGCCACTAATCAAACCCTGGTCAAAATCAAGGTCATCAGTCAAGGTCAACAGTCCATGTTGACCTTAACTCGCCGAGTCCCTTGAAGTACTCGTTGAGTCGCTTTCACGTAAAGTTGCAAACTTTACGTGCTTGCATGGCTACAAAGGCTCTAAATGATAAATCCAAGCCTACAATGGGGTTTCATACTCAAGGAAGGTTTCATACATGGCCAAGTCCATAGCTTTCTGACTCTAGAACCCAAGATAGGTCCAGATCTATAGTTACAATTTTAGATCTAGCTCATACTCCACATTATCATCTCAAATATGTCATAAAAGCCCTAAATCTCAACCCAATGAGGTCTAGGAGGAAACTGAAGTAAGGGTGGCGACTTGATACCTTAAAATGATGCCAACTGAGGTAGATTCTTGATTCCCACACCTGCCTTTCTCCTAATCTCTTGTCCTCCAAGCTCTTCCTTCCCCAAAACTCCTCTCTAAAGCTAAAGACACACAAGGATGAACACCACACGAATTAGGGTTTCTTAATGGACTGCAAAGAGGCTAAAAGGGGCTTATGCTTCTTTAAATAGGGTGCAAAACCTCGGGATTTATGGTTTCATCTGCCAACGAGTAGGCTACTAAATACACGATCCCACCTTGCTGCTACTCGGCGAGTAGGACAACAAACTCGTCGACTAGGTCTCAAAACCAAATAACTTTTATTTAAACCCATACCTAGGAATCGGGACGTTACAATATTGTTTAGATGGAAAGGTGCTTGGGAGTGAATTTATGGTGGGTCAAACTTTTTAAACAAAGAAGGAAGTCACAGGCTTGGTGAAGGAACATGCTTTACAGACTCGGATGGATCGACACATGGAAAAAAATGATAAGAGAAGGGTAACGGTAGTGTGCAGAGGTGTTACTCCAGAATTTAACTCTAATGGGTTGTTGGGATGTAATAAAGGTAAGGGTAGTTCTGTAAATAAAGAAAAAGGTTCTTATCCTTGGGTTTTGTTGGTTTCTAGGCTATCAGACTAAGATATATGGACTGTGAAGGTTGATGAAGAGATACATTGTTGCTTGCGTACAAGAGATGTTAAGAGTTGCACCCATAATTTGTTTGCTAAAAAAATTGCTTCTCAAATAGAGATGGACCCTACTTGTCCAACACATGCTTTACAAGAGGAGTTTCAGAAGAAATATGGTGTTAGGGTTTGAAAAAGAAAAATTTTCAAAGTGAAGACCATAGCTCAACAACAACTACATCGCGAATAAGAGAATAAATACTCGATGCTTAGGGACTATGTCTTAGAGATACAAACAACAAATCTTCGGATGACAGCCAAGATACAGGTTGAAAGTCAACAAAACATTAATTTGGAAACTATGAAATTTCAAAGAATTTATGTTTGTCTTGGTGCATTGAAACATGGTTTGAAAGAATCTCAAAGGGAAATACTTGGCGTTAATGGGTCATTCATGAAAGGCCCTTACCCAGGCAAGCTCTTGACTGCAGTTGGTGTTGACTCAAACAATGGTATGTTCCATGTTGCATAAGCAATTGTTGAAGCATAGAATATGAAGTCATGGTCATGGTTTCTAGAATGCTTAGGTGAAGATCTGGAACTACCCATAAGAGTTAACTTTATCCTCTTTTTAGATAGACAGAAGGTACCCTTTCTGTACTCTATTTTTTCATAAAAAATGTAATTTTGATGGATACATTCTAATACTGTATATTGTTACTTAGGGGTTATTACCAGCTATTTCAAAAATCTTCCCATGTGCTGAGCATAGGTTTTGTCTCAGACACATACATGAACACATGATACTAAAGTGGAGAGGAAATCAATTAAAGGAGATGTTATGGAACTGTGCAAATGCTACAACTTTAATCCACTTTGAAAAGGCTATGAAGAAGTTATCTTTATTCAATAAGGATACATATGAGTGGCTAAAAAAATTACACCAGTTCATTAGGCTAGGATTCATTTCACAGGTTTGATGTATTCTATATTTGTTGTTTAATGTTTCCATATAATTACCATGTATTGACTATTTCATTTCATTGTGTAATAGGTTGGTCTCATTGTCAAATGTTGCTTAACAATATGTGTGAAATATTCAATTGATTGATGGGAGAGATAAGCCAATAATCTCAGCCTTAGAGTACATTATGGAGTATTTGAAGAGGAGAATGTGCAGTGTCCAAAAGGCCATAGATAAAAGTATGGTTCCTTTAACAACTACTACGACACAATTGGTAGAAAAAATTGAACAACAAGCACAAAAACTTAGGGCAATTTTTTCAGGCAATGAAAAGTACCAAGTGAAAGGGGTATGGAATGATCAATATGTTGTTAACATGAGTGATAGATCATGTACTTGTAGGAAATGGGAGTTGACCGGCATAACCTATAAACATGTAGTAATAGTAATTTGGGATATGATACATAATGGATAGGTTATTGAGAGAGTGAAACATTAGGCTCATCAATGCTATTGGTTATCTACTTGGAAAAAGATGTATGCAGTGAAAATGGATCCTATAAATGGTTGAGATATGTGGCAGACATCGGCATGCCCAACAACAATCACCCCCGCCAACTCATCACAAACAGGTAAAGTCAACTAAAAAGTGGATTAGTTGTTTATAAGTATGGTTGTTCACATATTTAGGTTAAGGTTTATCTATTTTTAGGAGGGAAGGCAAAAATGAAAAGAATTAGGAGTGTAGATGAGGTACCAAGTCAGGTTTTGTCCTAAGGAACCAAGCTCACTAGAGAGTTTATAATTGTTACATGTAGCATGTGTAATAATAAGGGACAAAATTCTAGAAGTTGTAAAGGTCAAAGGGGTGAAGGTGAAGCCAGTAAGGAAGGAGGAAAAAATAGAAAGAGTAGGGAGAAAGGTGTAGCAGTTTCAGAAGCAAGAATAAGAAGAATGATACATCAGTCTATCTTTATATTTCCCTGAAAACAATGGGTTTTTTTTTGTGTAATGAATTGGTTTGAACTACTATGTTTTTGTGGTTTAATGATCAAGTGATGTACTGATTGTATTAGGCACACTAATGTTTGCACTCTTATGGTTTTAGGTTATGGTGTGATTAATGTAGTTTTATCTTAATGATCATAATGATATTAAGAACATTTATACTTGCACTATTATGTCAAACAAACTTTTGTATTAATACCAAAGACCACTTAAACATTACAGTCACAAATAAAGTTTGAAATGCAATAAGCCCATACATTATACAACATTACTGCTTAAACATTACAGTCAAAAGCATGACTTAATGCCAACAAAACAACACAAGGATCCTACCAAAAGAAACAAAACATTTAACA
Organism: Lactuca saligna; assembly: GCF_052625555.1. NCBI lineage: Eukaryota > Viridiplantae > Streptophyta > Magnoliopsida > Asterales > Asteraceae > Lactuca > Lactuca saligna. The sequence continues at coordinate 172,998,068 of NC_136417.1, read as the reverse complement.
ACCAAAATAAGGGATCCCACCAAAATAAACAACACAGGGACTACAAATTTCACCTAACTTAACTCTACATCATCGTTACTATCACCCATGAAGAACACGACTCCAAAAAAACCTAAGACAGGAAAAAGTGGTATCTGTAAATCCTTATAATAGCTTCCAAGTTGTTTGGTGCCCTCAATAATCTTGGGATGATATCGACAGACCTACAACACATCGTTGGGTCAAACCAGTCGATAAATGGACATTATGAGCGATTTGACGAACAACCACAAAAACGCATGCCTGGATTAACATCTATCCACGACGTACGTACAATCGCAGGATGACCACAATCACATATTACCATTCTTCGACTTTACATAGATTCAATTTTCGAAAGGGGGATCCTCTGCAACTTTATTGAGAAGAATTGGTGCTTAAAGAACTTTAATGCCTGCGTTTATATAGCCGTTTGGGAAAAGACAAGCAAATTGAAAAAATACCCCTCATGTGAGGGGCACGTGATGGTGTTTGATGGATTAATATAAATGTAATATGCCACAAGGATGGCCACTGCAATTTTTTAAAAGCACAAAGATGGGTCCTATCAAAATTTAAAAGGTTGGACCAAACCTATGAATTAGGACAAACTACAGGGACCAAAACTATAATTTACTCATGAGTTTATTAAAAAAAATTAATATCAACTTTTGAACATTAAATAATGTTAATAATTTTACATATATAAAAATAATTTTTAAAGTAATACTTTTACATATATACAAAGGATTTGATGAATAAGTATGTAATTTAACTCAAAGTAATTAAAATTAGTAATGACGTATTTGATGGGTTTTGAGCATAACAACATCCTATGGTACACATGCAAATCCTAAAGCTTTGGATCTAGTTTTCTCTAATTGTACATGCAATAATCATCCAAAGCTTGTAACCCTATTCTAGCATACAACAAAAATGAAATTTGCATCTAATAAACAAGTTAGAATGTTACCTTTGATTGTAGCTTGAAACTCTTGAGCTTTTGAAAACTTTAGCACCTCAAATGTTGTGCCTCTGATATATCACAATCACCAAAGAAATTGGAGAATATTAGAGAGAGAAAAGGAAGGTAATTTTCGACTCTTGATCCTTCTTAGGGTTAATTGTAGCCAAAAATATGATGGCAAGGGTCTCTTAATATAGGTCAGGAATTAGGGTTTCAGTCAAATACTTATCCGGTTGGTTAGGCTCTAAGCAGCCCAAAAGAATATTCCAAAACCCTACGCTTGGACGAAATCTTATGGGCTATCCATAAGGATTCCGTCCAACCTATCTTTAGGGTTCCTCATCCCACTTTGCAACTATCATATAATTACAATATCAGTCCCCTTAGTTTTAATTAATCTCTTTTGACCACAAAATTAATTCTAAATTAATTCTTGTCCATTATTAATCAAACAATATTATTTCTCCTTTAATATATTATTCTCATAATATATTTAATAAATCATAATTATCCTCTTTCTCTATTATTCATCTAGTCAAGTTGCTTTGGTGAAAGCAACCCAAAAGGACCATGCTATTATCGGGTCAAGTACATACCAATTATAGTTATAGGCTTAGACACCTAATCCAACAGTCTCCCACTTGGATATATCTAATAACTATAAATGCAAGTACGCCTTCAAAAACACCAATTAGCAATCGTAGCTCTCAAAAGACATTGTCGAACTCTGACATGTCCTCTAGATAAGGGATCGTATACTCCTCCATTCTCAATATATCGTGTAAAAATCACATGGAACATAGTCATACTTATTGTCCAGTAGTCTGTTACCCGAATTCTGATTTTACCGATATAGAACTTAATTGAACACACCAACTTAGTCCTGACCAGTCTCGACACATAAGTCAAACCAAATCATCGAGGGGCCTAAGATATCGATTTTATCCTTGTGGGATAAAAGGAATAGATAAAGTTCGAATCATATGCTTGTACTATTTGATCATCAAATCGTACACAATAATATGTTATATAACATCAAGTTACTGATGAGTTTACACATTGTCAACGCACAACCAACTCGCAAATAACAACTTATATATCTAGGTTTAAAGACTATATATCATTATCATCTTACAATCACTCGTGATTAAAACTCCATGAAGTGTTTCACGTAAGTGTGAGTTTAATCCAATACTCAAATCTCTTTTGAGGAGCACTCATGAAAGTTGTAGCAAACTTTTGCTATATCCAAATACTTTAGACAGTCTAGAAGCCAATTCATGAAAGTATTCTTTCATACTTACTTCCAACGTATGATCGACTGTGGATACTTTAAATAATCTTATTATTCTGAAAGTTGAAACATGCAAAATGAATCAATAGTAAATAATTAACACAAGACAGTAACTTTTGTAACATCTATAAAAATCAGGCCAAATTTAAACTTTTTAAAACATTTAGAAACCAACAATTATTACCAATTTGTTTTCAAAACAATTCTATATCTGAGTATCCCAGAAACATAGTCATAAAAGGTGGGGAGCTATACAATCACACCTTTGCCTTCCTACGATCATATGAGGTACCTGAAACAATAAACTGAAACTGTAAGTACGAGGCTTAGTGAGTTACCCCCAAAATACCGATACACATACAGTCCACATAACAATATCAACAATATCGTAACATAACAAACTGAACAGCATGCAATGGATCCACAGCTTTACCGACTGGATTACCCCTAGGCCCACAGTGTGAGTCTGGATTGCCTTTCAGGCCCACAACTCACATATGGATTGCCACCGAGCCCACAGTACGAGTCTGGCATGCCCTACCCAGCCCTCAGCTCGTATCTAGAATGCTCCCGAGTCCTCAGTATGAGTCTGGCATGCCTTTCCTGGCCCTCAGCTCATATCTGGAATACTCCCGAGTCCTCAGTAAGAGTCTGCATGCTTTACTCGGCCCTCAGCTCATATCTAGAATACTCTAGGGATTGTTAGCTACCGCACGGAGCAGTACAACCTCAACCCATCCCACATAACATGTCAACATGTAACATAACTAATGAACATACAGATACTCATACAGTATCACAGATAGTGCTACAGGTCTACCCGACTAGCATATCAACTAGCATGCATCTCTAACACAAACTCAACATGTTAATAACTACTAGGATATCAAATCCAATGGGCCGAGCTTGGTGCCTTTGACCCCTTAGTATAATGAGGACAACTCACCTCAAAATGCTGAGGTCCTGTAGACACAATCCCAGCTGCTAGTTGACAGATTCCCGAACTGTCAATATCAAAACATCACCCACTTAATAATTGAGTTCCAAGCCTAAGGTACAACTCATGCTATATAAACCTAATAGTCAAGTAATGGGCCAAAGCTCAACATAAGGCCCAATTTTTCAAATTGGGCCCAGACCTCCGCATGGTCTTTCCTTAAGGCTCATCCAATTATTCTGGTCCAAACTCTTGGTATTCTCATGGCCTAATATCACATAATCATACATGCCCAAACTATGGTCCATTTTATGGCACAATTTTCCAAATTGGGCCTAACCCCTCATATGGGCCTTAACCTAAAGCCCATCAACCTATTCTAGTCTATATGATCATTCTTGGATGGTCCATTAATAATCCAATTACCAAAGCCCAATAGAAAGGCCCAACACAAAGCCCGAGTGAAATTAGGGTTTCACATAAAGTAACAATTAGGGTTAAGTGTTTCTCACTTAACCCATTAAGGACTTAATCTATTAAGTCCCTTACTTTACTAAATATGTCATATGGTGTGATTGGGCTTAATACACAATTCCATTCCAATGACCCAAATGTGGGTCCCGATAAGTCCAAGCCCATAATCCCAAAATTAGGGTTTTCACATGAAATGATGATTAGGGTTAAGTGTTTCTTACTTAACCCATTAAGGACTTAATTCATTAAGTCTATTATCGCCTTAATTTAGTTTGTCAATGATTATTATTTAATATTTCAAGTTTATAACATAATTCTTGTATGCGTGTTTAGATCAATTTTCACAAGTTAGGGTTTTATGCCCTTAGGGTTTTCCAAACCCTAATTAGGGTTTTCCGACCCAATACTAGTTCATTAGTCTATTGGTTGGGCTTTTAGGTCACATTGGGCCTTATTGGCCCATTAGGGTTCCATTGGGCCCACTAGAGTTTCTTTGGGCCCATTAGGATTTCATTGGTCTCACATTGTCCAAACATCCCCCAAACGAGGTACAAACGCAATCAAAGCACACTGCCACCCGACACGGTGGCTGGTGGCGGCAGGAGGCGGCAACCACCACTTCACGATGGTGGTTTGGAGTTTTTCTATTATTATTTTGGTTACAATTACAATGTTGTAAACCAAAATAATGCACACACAATCACACACAAATAAATCCATAGCAAAATGCACACACAGCCACCACCACGCGGTGGCTGGTGGTGGCATAACAACAAATGCGGCGTTAACCACCATGGTCGGTAGCCATGGTGGTCTTCCATAGTTTCCGGCCAAACAAACATCTCTATAGTAGGCTCTCCAGTGGCAAAATCACACCCACACACTTGATCGGAAAAATAACCCAACTACCCACCTAGTGGTTCTGGAAGCAGCAACACAAGCGACCACTTCTACGGTTGAAGAAGGGAACAGTTGCAGCGATGGCGTCGGCGACAGCGACATTGAGACCCACAACAACAGGTTCGGCCTTCCCTTCTCAAGACCACAACACCGATTCAACCTTACATCTGATGGTCTCAGGCGGCGGTTCACAGATTCAGTCTCAACGTGAGACTCTTCCTTTTCACCGACGACTTGAGCGTCAATTGCGTCGGACGGTGATTTAGTGGTGGAAGCTGGGTTTGGTGGTCACAGCAGCTTTTAACGACGGTTCACGACCCATCTTCACTCCGTGTTCAGCCGCTAGCTTCTGGTGGACTTCCCGGATGTAGGATGCATTCCTGACAATGGTGGTGCTGCTACGATGGGAAGGGAGGCACAAGGGGTGGGGGTGATGGATGCTTATGATTTAGGGTTAGGGTATGACCAATGTAAGAGTTATACCCGTTCCGTACAAAAAAGAAGTCATATTGACAGAAATAGTCCCTCCTCCTCCCTTTTCATACAAAACAAATCCTTAATTTACCCTTTAAACCCTTGCTCCAATAATGCTTTTCAATAGCTGTCCAACATTTACAAAACAACCACTCCTCTACAAATTATTCTCAATTAAGATCCTTAAATTAGCATTTAACCCCTCCTTCTGAAAATCCTTACAAATCAAGTCCAATATATACACTTTTAACCCTCGAAAATCAAAAGTATATCATTTGGCACCCCGAAACCAGCACCCCACTAATCATTTAATTATTCTATTTTAAACGGGGTGTTACAACTTTACATATAAATAAAACACCTTTTAAATGTTAATTACAATTTATCTATTACAAGTTTCTAAAAGCTATATAATCGCTAAAACTAATATTGTCCTTCAGCCCAATCCTCCTAGCGGGCTGCATGTGCTTAACCCTACTCAGTCCCTTCGTAAGGGGATTTGTTGGGTTCTCCTCTGATGATACCCTCTTCACAACGAGGAGTAACTCTTCTACCTAATGTCTAATAAAGATATATTTCCTGTCAATGTGCCTGGATCTACCATGATCCCTCGGTTCCTTGGTTAAGGCAACCGCACCTTCATTATCGCAAAAAATCTCCATAGTCTCCTTTATGGCCGGTACAACTCCAAGGTCTCCAATGAAGTTCTTTAGCCATATTGCCTCAGTCGATGCTTCGCTCGCTACTATGTACTCTGATTCGCACGTTGAATCAGCCACAGTCTCCTGCTTGGAAGTTTTCCAAGTCACTTATCCTCCATTTTGGGTAAAGACCCAACCTGACTGAGATCGGAAATTATCTCGGCCTGTCTAAAAACTAGCTTCACTATACCCCCGTACTCTTAATTCATCACTCCTACCGAGGACAAGGAACCATTTATTGGTCCTTCGTAGGTACTTAAGAATGCTCTTTACTATGGTCCAATGAGCTCTACTAGGGTTCCCTTGATATCTACTAACCATGCTCAAAGCTAAGGCCACACCAGGGTAAGCACATGTCATAACATACATGATTGAGCCAACTACGAAAGTATAAGGTACTTTGCTCATCTCTGCTATCTGAACATATGTACTCAGGCTATGAGTCTTACTCAGTTTGGTATTGCTTTGGATTCGTAACTCACCCTTCTTGGAATTCTCCATGCTGAAACGTTTCAACACTTTATCCAAGTAAGTACTTTGACTAAGTCATATTAGTCTGTGACTCCTATTTCTCAATATCCTTATACCCATAATATGAGCAGCCTCTCTGAGGTCCTTCATGGCGAAGCACTTCCCAAGCCAGGACTTAACCTCCTGCGAGGTTGGGACGTCGTTTCCTATGAGTAGTATGTCATCCACATAAAACACGAGAAAGCTAACTATAGTCCCACTAGCTTTGACATATATGCAGGACTCATCCTTGCTTCTCGTAAAGACAAACTCTTTGACCTTCTCATCGAAATAAAGATTCCATCTGCGAGATGATTGTTTCAATCCATATATGGATTTCTTAAACTTACACACTCTATTGGGGTGCTTCGCATCGAAAAAACCCTATAGTTGACTCATGTAAACATCCTCAGCCAACTTCCCATTGAGGAAAGTGGTTTTGACATCCATCTACCATATTTCATAATCATGAAACGCAACTATGGCTAGTATGACCCTTATAGACATTATCTTCGCAACTGGTGAGAAGGTCTCATCATAGTTAACTCGAGGAGTTTGAGTAAAGCCCTTTGTGACCAATTGTGCCTTATACATGTGTACTTTCCTATCCATGTCAATCTTATTCTTGAATCTCCATTTTCACCCGACCATCTTACGACATGGTACATTATCAACCAAGTTCCAAACTTGATTGTCATACATGGACTGAATCTTGCTGTACATCGCCTCTTTCCATTTTACAGACTCCGGGACTGCCATGGCTTCCTTATAGCTGTTAGGTTCATCCAAATTTACTAGTGTACTATCACTAATAAAGTCATATGGGAACAATAAAACTCAGGTGGAACACTAAGTCTATTGGGACGTCTAAGAGGTAAGGACTTGTCAACTGGTTCAGCAGGAGTTTCCTCTTCAGGTTGATCGCAAGTGTTAGAGGTTCCTTCATTGCTTGACTCTTGAAGCTCCTCAAGATCAATTTGCCTCCCCTTTTCCTCTTGGCATATGACTTCTCTCTTGTGAAAGACCCCTCTCCTTGCAACGAAGACAACATTGTCACTCGGTATATAGAAGAGATATCTAAAAGACTTCTGTAGATAGATGATAAAAATACATCGCTCACTTCAAGGTCCGAGCTTATCGTGAGTCTCTCACCTTACGAAAGCCTCGCAACCACAAACCTTTATATGTTCCAAAGAGGGAAATTTCCCTGTCCACATTTTGTGAGGTGTTTTGGCAACCTTTTTCGTAGGGACTAGATTAAGGATATGGGCAGCAGTCTCTAAGGCATACCCACAGAATGAGATAGGTAGCGAAGCACGAATCATCTTGGAACGAACCATGTCCAACAAGGTCCAATAGCACCTCTCAGCCACACCATTAAGTTGTGGTGTCCTAGGTGGCATCAATTCTGAAACAATTCCACATTCCTTAACATACTCGTGGAACTCGATACTAAGATACTCACCACCCCGATTGGATTGTAGCATCCTTATCTTCCTACCCAAATGATTCTCCGCTTCATGTTTAAAATCTTTGAACTTTTCAAAAGTTTCTGACTTATGCTTGATTAAGTAGATATACCCATATCTGCTATAATCATCAGTAAAAGTCACATAAAAGTGGCTCACATCCCTTATGGTGGATCTGAAGGGCCATCATAGATCAGTATGTATGAGATCCAACAAAACCTTACCCCTTTAACAAGTACCAGTGAAGTGTGACTTGGTTCTCTTTCCATGTAAACAAGACTCGCAAGTGTCACATGATTTTAGGTCAAATGACTCCAACATTCCATCCTTTTGGAGTTGGGCCATGGGCTTCTTGGTGACTTGTCTAAAATAACAATGCCACAAGCATGCTTTGTCCAAACCATTGGATGAATTGATTTGCAACACATTATTTCCTAAGTTTTGTACCAACCATTACAGTTTCATATATTCCATTACAAGGTAATGCTTCAAAGTAAAAATCACCATTCAAGAAAGCATTAATAGAACCAATTTCATTATTAAATGAAAATCTAAAATCTTGTTTATATAAACCATGAAAAGAAATAATGTATCTTGTCATTTCTGACGACTAGCAACAATTATTAAAATCTAGACCTAACATACTACTATGCACTAATGAGTAAACTCCAATCTTGGTGACAGGCGACGCTTTCCTATTCCCCATGATCAGGTTTATCTTCCCATGCTCCACATACCTACTTCTTCTTAGACACTGTAAATTAGAACAAATGTGAAAACCACATCCTGTATCGAGGACCCAAGAACTAGCATGTAATGAGTTATTATATTGAATAGTACAAATACCTGCGAAGGTGTGCTTTATCTTCCCATCCTTGATGTCCTGCAGATACTCCGGGAAACTTCGGTTCCAATGCCCTTTCTCATGGAAGTAGAAGCACTCTACTTCTTTTGGGTTGGTAGAGGGGGTAGCAGAACCAACTTTGGTCCCACTAGAAGAGGATCCATCATGGGGCTTGCCCTTGTCGCTCTTAGAAGGATCCTTCATCTTTTTCCCTTTACCTTGCCCAATAGCGAAGACAGGGGCAACAATATTAGTAGTAAATGCAACAATTTTGCCTTTTAGACTACTCTCAACATTCCTTAGCATGCCTTGAAGCTTGCTCATAGTGACTTCCTCCTTGTTCATGTGATAGGTCATACGAAACTGGTCATAGCAAGGAGGTAAAGAGTGTAGGATTATGTTAATTGCTAACTCTTCATCGAAGTTCACATTCAACTTCAGCAAGTGGTACACAAATCTCTGCATCTTCTGCATGTGGGCTATGATGGGTTCTCCATCCTTCATTTTGGTAGTGATCATCGAGGCGATCATCTCGTACCTTTCCTGGCTGGCACTTTGATGGTACCTCTCCATCAAATCTTGGTGCATCTCGTAGGGATAGAAATCCTTGTAGGAATTTTGGAGTTCAATAGTCATTATAGAGAGCATGATACATGTTACAACCCGAAATTTCCATTATGTACAACATATCACGTCAATAGAAGTCAGAACAGTTATTGTTAACTTTCATGCGATTTGGAATAAGTTTGAACATTTTATGATTAACACTTTAGGGGATGCTAGGAGAGGGGATGTTATTAGGGTTATTGTGCAACAATGACATTTCATACTCCAAGAAATTGGAATTATACGACCCGAACATGGAATTTGCGATCAAAAACCCTAGGGGTATATATATGGTCCTTAGCCATATTTATTCATTTGTTCCATTTCCAACTAGAGAAAAGCCCAATTCTCTCTCATGGATCTTCGGCCTTTCATCCCAAATTGTGAGTATTTCTATCTAAGTGTATTATAGTGCTTGATATGTGTCTAATAACCTAGAAATTGTATCAAAACAACAAGATCAAAGAGTTTACGGCCCAAGAACATCTTGGACCGTAAACCCTTCTTTAAGGGACAAATGAGTGCCCTACTCCCTTCCTTTTGCAATGAAACTGGCCTAGACTCGTATCCTAATGTGTGTAGGACTAGAAAACACCCCAAGAACACCAAGAGTAAGGTCTTCACGGACCAAGAAGTTCTTGGACCTTGAACTCCAAACAAAAGGGCCATTGTGTGCTTTAAACTCTCCATAAGCCTTGGACACTAGCCTAGATGCATTCCTAGTTAAGTTAGGGACTTGAAATCACCAAAAACACCATACCCATGAGAGATTATGGCCATAATCTCTAAGGGGATTGGTCCCATGGCCGTGAACTCCTCAAAGGAGTTGAAAGGTGCCCTAATCTCTTCCAAGGACTAAACCATCAAGTGGCAATACTTCTAAGGGACATGTAAGACTTCAAAACACCAAATAAACTAAGGCTTAAGAGCTTACGGCCGTAAACTTAAGGTTTTACGACTGTAAACTCATTATTGTTATGGTATTGGAGAGTAAACTCAAGAAGGGGTCCTTTGGAACCCTAAACCCACTAGCCTTGTCCTACAACAACTTAGATGCACTCTTTAGGGCTTATAACACTTATAAAATGTGTTTATCATGTTCTAGGATGTCTTAACATTCTCAATTAGTAGTTTAATACTAATCGGGTGCATATATGTGTGATTATATGTTAACTAGGATCTTTAGGTGTGTACAAGTTTTCACTTGACACTTAGCAATCCTACACCGTTCAGTCCACTCGAACCACCATCTACAGGTGAGTTCATACCCCTTGAATTAACCTTTTAAATGTTTCTAAATATTTTTAAAATGCTTTAATTGGGGAGGGGGGGGGGATACCAGGGTTGAATCATGCTAGTTATTATATCAACTATGTGATTAATAACCAGCATACTAAAGGATTTACTACACTTTAAGCTGTTTTACCAAACAGACTTCTGTAAATGGCTTTCCAAAATGTTTTTCAAACTATCTTCAACTCATCTTTCTTGGTTGTTAAACTTTACAAAGGTTTTTACAAAACTCTATTATACTTTATTATCAAGGGATATACTTTTGAAATGTTTATTAAAATGACATCAAGTCATTGTTAGTTATTGTTCAAAACTCTTAAATGCTTGAAAAAACCATTTTCATCCTCTTGATCGAAACTATTTCTATACACTTATGTTCTTATATATGTATTGATATGATAGATTTCATCCTTCATTCAGTTCCCACACTCTCGTGTAGCAAGGGTGTATAAACCTTCTTGGACATTAATTACCTTCCAGTAAACTATTATAGGGATAGTTAAGAGATACCAAACATTATTGCAATTACAAGGAATTACACCAGAGTCAGTTCATTCATGTGTCTATACTATACATTACATGTTACATGAATACATATACATAGATACGCTTACATGAATACATTTACTTGTATACACTTACATGGATACTTGTACCTAGATTCTATATGATGAGTTACTAGTACATATTATACGTGTAAATTGTTCTGCCTATCCTAGTTCAAAAGGATAACTAGATGGGACTAACCATTCCGGAACCCACCTGTTAGCAACAGAGGTAATGAACATCTACGGATGCCTACGATTAATACTTATATTAGGAGTACCTTTACGGGACTAACCATTCCTTAAACCTACTGCCAGCTACAGAGGAAAATGAACAATCTACGGATGTTCAAGGTTATACATTTCGGCAGTCGTGATGTTGTGTTTATCCTAATGCAAAAGGATAATACTTTTATGGTTATATTTACCCTATTTATTTTATTTTGTGTCACATTCACATAAACGAGGAAGTAGACTATATATTGATAATAGTTGTCATAAAAGGGAAAAACATCTTTGTTACAGCAAAACATCCAGGTCTTGGTAGAAGACTACTTTCCATACATTTGAGTCTTGGTAGAAGACTACCTTCCATACATTTGAGTCTTGGTAGAAGACTACTTTCCATACATTTGAGTCTTCGTAGAAGACTACTTTCCATACATTTGAGTCTTGGTAGAAGACTACTTTCCATACATTTGAGTCTTGGTAGAAGGCTAATCTTTATACTAATAGAAATCATAGGGATTTGCTAGGGTATTCAAACACTTTCAATTGCTTTCAAACAGTTCATGCTTATACAGTCTTTTTCCAAAGGTTTACTAGTCATTACTTCATAGTTTTACAAATCAAAGACACGTTAATACTTATGAATTCACCAGCTTTTTGGCTGATACTCGCTTTCAAAATAACTTGTATTCTTAGGTCACAAATAGACAGGTACGACGATGAGGTTTTGTGAAGACGGAGAACTCAAGACTCCTATTTTATTTTGATTATTCATTATGTTGTGTTATATTATGAAAGAACACTTGTAGCTAAAATTATACTATTAATGCAATGGATGATGTTGTTGCTTGTTTACTACATTGCATTGTTATGATACATTACATGACGTCCTCCGCCCCAGAACGTTTCCGCCGTTCTCGGTTTTGGGGTGTGACAATACACGACACCTTTGTCGCATATCTTTCATGTGCCTCGTAGGCAGCTATTTCTTCAGGAGTAGCAGTATTAATGTTAACCTCGTTCAGCTCCTTATCAAGAACATGCTATTTGTCCTCATATCTTGTCACTATTCGTATGTTATGAATCCATTCGTTGAAGTTGGTACCATTAAAGATCACTCTCCCACAAAGGTTCATGAGAGAGAAGGAGCCAGAAGAGTTAGAGGCAGAAGTGTTGTTATTTGGAGTAGACATTTGAAATGAAAAGAGACAAAGTTTTCATTAGATATGAATCCCGAATTAAACACCCAACTAAGAAATTAGGGCTAGGACCCAACACAATAATTCACAATTCAGAAAAGAGATGTCGTAATCTAATTGCAAATTATTTGAAGGTAGGTAAATGACGATTTACCAATTTCCACCATGAAAAGCGAAAAATACATTATGATTTAAATAAGTTTAAATTCCTAGATTCTTTTGAAATTCATTGAACTTTTTAATGGAATGTTTACATTTCGATTATACCCTTCAAGTTTGTGACTGGGATACCAAGGATCACAAACAAGGTGTGAATAACCATGCAAATGTGGTTGGTTCCCTCGATGTCATTTACCACCGAACCAATGTGCCGGTTAACCACACACACTCCTTTAATTTATGATAAACATCGAGTCACCCTTTGCCACACAAGCTAGTCCTAAATTAGTGTGTTGGTTAGCCACGTATGGTCCACTAACGACTTGTCAAGGTGCAAAATGTGATTTCATGGAATAACATACATTTTCACGTTTTTCCTAAAGTAACTAAGATTGGGAATTTTGTAAAAAAATAGTTAGTTTATAATCATTATACTTGTTAATGAGGAATTAACTGTCCTATCCTACCCATTCGCCTAACGACCCTCCATCAGTCTAGGAAGCGGTGGGTGAGAGTGGATACCCATTAAACCACCATTTTATAGGCAATAACTTTATACCCCCTTATAAACCAGTTTCATGAATGAGGCCTACTAACAGTAAGACTAGCATTTAAGTTTTATATATATATATATATATATATATATATATATATATATATATATATATATATGTATGTATGTATTAATCTTATAATATTATAAAGTATAAGGTTGAATTTTAAACTTGTAAAATTCCAGGGTTTGAAATTTAAATAGTTCAAATTAAACTTTTAATCAAAACTTAAATTTCAAAACTTGAGGGCAAGTTTTGAACTTTTCAAAACACAAAGGATCAAATAGCACATAATTTAAATTAAACAATTAATTTAATGATTATCTAAATTTGACCTAATCAATTTTATTTACAAGATAATTCAAGAATTAATTTAAATAATCAAATATTATCAAATAAGGAATTTATTACTCAAACAATTGGAAATTATCTTTTAATTTGGTAAGGATAATCATAAAACAATAATAAAATTCAGATTTTATTAGTCAAAAACGATTTAGGCAAATATCCTTAAGCAAAACAGCAAGAAATCCTGAAAATCACTCTGACAGATAGCTAAAGTCGTCGAGTTCTCATTGGAACTCGTCGAGTTCATCAGATTAACAGTCCAAAAATCGATTTTAAAGCATGAATGAATAAACAAGGCATCAGTATAATAGAAACCAAACAAAGCTCTGATACCACTGATGGGTTTGAGCCAAAAGAACATCCTATGTGCTCATGTAAACCCTAATGCTTGGATCTAGGTTTCTCTATTGTACATGGAATTCATCCAAGTCTTGCAAACCCTAGATCTAGTGAGTATAATTCGAAATTAATATAACAAAACAAATCTAGATGCTTACCTCTTCTTGTTTGCTTGAATCTTCTTGTCCCTGAAGCTTAGAGTTACAAATGTCACTCCTTTAATGGCTTACAAACACCAATAGCAAGAGGATGATCTTGGAGAGATGTTGGAAGAGGCACAATTTCAGCTATGATCTTTCTAGGGCTTCAAGTGCCGAAAATTGTAAGCCTTAGGGTCCTATTTATACTGGAGCTGCTAGGGTTTCAGTCTAAACCCTAATGTATAGCTTAGGCCTTAAGAAATCCAAGGAAGCTTCTAGAATAGGGCCTTATGGCCGAAATTATGGATGGACACATCCTAATTTCGTCCATGCCTCGTCCAAGAGGCTCCTTAGCCCAATACTCAACTATCACACATTTGACACTTTAAGTCCCGGTTATTAAATTAATGTCTTTTAGCCACAGAATTAATTTCTTAATTAATTCTTGTCTAATACTAATATAATTATATGATTTCTCCATTAATATATTATTCATATAACATATTAATAAATCATAATGACCTCTTTCTTAATAAATCATCCTGTCATGTTGCTTCGGTGAAGGCAACCCAAAAGGACCATGCACAACCGGGTTAAGTACTTATCAAATATAGTTACGGGCTTAGATACTAATCCAACATATACATGTTATATCTATATTGGACATGAAATGTATTTAAATAAAGTTTTAAACCCCTTTTGTAACATGTCGAGCAAAAGGTATTTTACTCAAGTTATTTCACTTTGTTATATATTTTGTTTAATTACTAAGATTCTAAACCACATTTAGAACATAAGTAAACTATAATAGGCATAGTTTGGGGTATACTAAAACTACTTTACAAGGTTAGGGTTATCATACTAAAGGATTTAAACTATAATTATTGTACACTTCTAGTATAGGATAACATATACATTTTCAAGTACAAAAGAACACTACTGTTAACTACATAACTAGTAATACAGGATCGTGAGTCACTACTTAGCTGTACCCATTAGGGTATAGCTTACCACCCAATCATTTATAACCAGAGTCTCCGGGAGGGAGAGCGTGAATTTCTTTATAGATCTATACGAGACTGACAATCTCGCACCTTGCTGTTAGCTACAGTGGGACCTACAGGTGTACGAGTGATAAATGCCATATCATCTATTCGATACCTACATAACGTCGTGTTGTTCACTAGTCAATCAAGTGTGGTTATGGGAATACTCACAATGGTATTAACTATAGTTTCTAGATAACAATATCTCCTAACTTAAAGGGTTCTACTATACAAGAACATGAACATACAGTTAGAAGGGATCTATAATGATTCAGGTTATGATTTGTTAGTGTAACACCCAAAGTTTGGAAACCCAAGAAAATAAAGAAAAACCCAATTTTAAGGGGAGACTCGGTGAGTCCAAGGATGAACTCGGCAAGTCCGAGCGGGATCCGGGTCGAGGAGTAAGCGACCGACTCGGCGAGTCGGCCAAGGTGACTCGGCAAGTCTAGTCTGAACTAGGAAAACCCTAATCCCGGGAGTTGTATCCTATTTAAAGGGTGTTATGTCCCTCCCTCATCCCCCATATCACCCTAGAGAACCTGTAAACCCTTGATTTCGTGAGGGCTTCCATCATTTGAGAGAAATAGCTTGGAGGAAGGAACTTTGGGAAAGGAACTTGAAGATCAAGAAGGTTGCTTCAAAGGAGGAGGTGTAGATCCGAGATCTACTTCAGTAGTGTTCATCTTGGAGGTAACAAGAAGCTATTTTCCCTCCTTTACACCTAGATCTATGTGTTGTTGTTGGGGTTTTTAGCCATAATGTTATTCTTTCAAGTTAGAAGCCAGATCTGAAGTTGCTACTTCAGATCTAAGCATATGATGGTCTTGAGAAGCACAAAGTATCAGCCCTTGAGTGGATCATGGAGCCTCTTTGCCTTAAACCCTAGTTCATGGTGTATTTTGCTTAGATCTCCATCTCTACACGTAAAGCTTGCAACTTTACGTGAGGAATGGGCTTGGGAAGGGTAGATCTACAGTTTGGAGTCCATGCATGACTCAAAAGTCCTCTGCATGTAAAGGGATTTGAATAGACTCGGCGAGTCCTTTGAGTGGACTCGGCGAGTAGCATGAAGGTGTGGAGCAACTCGACAAGTGGGATGAATAGCTCGTCGAGTCAAATGAATATTGCCTTGTACTCGGCGAGTCTATTCTTGGACTCGGCGAGTTAGGTTGCGAAACCCCAAACCCTTCAAGTTGAGACTCAAATCAGTGAGTTGGGCGGAGACTTAGTGAGTTGGACAGGTCAGGACTCAGAAATCGGTACACTCGGCGAGTCATGGACTGACTTGGCGAGTCGAGACGCGAATGGAAGGAATCTGAGCATTTTGAACTCGGCGAGTCGGTAGGGTGACTCGGCGAGTTGGGTTGACCTAGGAGGTTGACTTTGACCAGGGTTGACTTGGTTGTCTTTCGGGGGTCAGTTAGACTCAGTATTGCTTTGATATTTGTAGTTCAGGGAGCAAGGGGAGCAGGAGTTCAGTGAGTTTGCGGGCAGCAGCTAGTGAGATCATCAGCAAGTTCAGCCAGTGCAGGTGAGTTTGCATTTGTGTGAATGGGTCTACGGCCACAATGCCGACCCATGTAGTTACAAGTAGAAGACTCGGGGGTTAGCCCTAGGAACAATATGCTAGTATGATATTTACGACGACGTCCAGTAATAGTGGGCGGGTGCCCAAGGATTTGTTTATATGATAGTTTATACTTGTTGTCGGTGTGATACATGTATGTACCTGGTAGGGAGGTGAGTGTGGGTGAGGTCCTGTATCTCACCAATAGCAGAGGGTGGATTGGGTTCCATATCTCATTAGAAGCATAACAGGGGCGAGGCCCAAACCAGAACAGGAGTGAGAGTGGGCTGGGCCCGTATCTTACTACCATTAGGAGCGTGGATGGGGTTCCATGACTCATCAGTAGCGGGACATGGGCGAGGCCTTAGGACAGACCCAGTTGCACGTGTTTAGTTATGTATTGTGATATGTTAATGTGTTATTATTTGTTGGCGGGCAAGGCCCTGTGACAGGCGAGGCCTAAGTAAAACAGATATGTATCCGAGCGGGGATTGAAGCCAGGCGGGGCCTGGAGCGGCGGGGCCGTTGTAGCGGGCGAGGCCCGAGGTAGGGGTGAGGCCCATGGTAGCGGGCGTGGCCCAATAGGGGCAGTATGTGGTTATGCATGGTATGTGGTAGGATGGGGAACTCACTAATCTTCGTGCTTACGATTTTCAGTTTTGCTTTTAGGTACTTCCGGTAGCGGAGGGAAGAGCTCGGGGTGATCGCATGGCACACACCATAGATTAGACAACATGGGAATGTTTACTCTAATAATGAACATGTGTGTTGAAAACTTTTACTCATATTATGTTTTGGAATGATGACTTTGCTTTAAGTAATGTTTTATTAAAAGAAATTTTTGGTCTTAAATTTTGGGTCGTTACAGTTAGGTTATACATCAAGGTTATATGTCAGTAGGACCTGATAGACAGTAGAATGTGTGCCTTCCGCTTCATTTCCTGCTCTTGTTTGGTTGTGGGCTTAGAGCAGATACATGCAATCTACTATCTAATCGATCTTGGTTATGTATAACTCGTATACACTAATAAATCATAGGGGGAATTAGGTATAGTTCAGGTCTATACATATACAAGAACAAAAGGAACATACATTTACATATACAAGAACACTAAACTATTTTCTAATACCAAGCCTACTTTTTGGAAAGAACATGCCACTAGGTGCATACATATATAAAAGATTGAATACAAATACAAAAGTACTACTTTTCTTTCTAAAGTTAAATAAAGATATCACTCAAAAGGACCAACATTGTTAATTCTATAATTACCTAGTGCATACACCAGGGTTATATTCAATGGGAATCATACAAACAGTGGGATGTGTGGATTCCGCCTCATTTCTTGTTCCTTGTTTGGTTGTGGGCTTAGGGTAGGATCATACAATTGACTGTTTGCATGATTTGTAGTGCATGTAACTTGTATACACTAGGTAACTGTAAAAGGAACTATTATGGATCACATTTTATCACATCAAGAAATATTGGATTTCCTGGAGGAACGTATAAGGTTTTCAAAAAGAACAAATATCACATCTTCTAAAACAAACAACTATGAACTCACCAGCTTAAATGCTGATCCTCTCTTTCAAAATCACTTTTATTCTCAGGAACCATTAGAAAGGTGTGCTCAGGAATTCTAGAAGATGGAGCATAATAGCTTCTAGTCTTTATTTTGCTATATACTTTTGACGTTAATCATGTGTGATTCAAATACAATGTAAACACTATACTATTAATGCATTGGATGTTGTTGCTTGTTTTACTATTCTACATTTTTTGTGATACTTACCTGACGTCCTTCACCCCCAAATGTTTCCGCCAATTTGGTTTAAGGGTGTGACAAGCTCTAAGCAACCCATACGAATATTCCAGAACCCTACGCTTGGACGAAATCTTATGGGTTATCCATAAGGATTTCGTCCACCCTATCTTAGGGCTCCTCATCCCACTTCGCAACTATCTTAAAATTACAATATCAGTCCCCTTAGTTTTAATTAATCTCTTTTGACATCAACATTAATTCTAAATTAATTCTTAGCCAATATTAATTAAACAATATGATTTCTCCTTTAATATATTATTCTCATAACGTATTTAATAAACCGTAATTATCCTCTTTCTCTATTATTCATCCAGTCAAGTTGATTTGGTAAAGTCAATTTAAAAGGACCATGCTATTATCGGGTCAAGTACATAACAATTATAGTTATGGGCTTAGACACCTAATCCAATACTATTGTAACTAATTGTTATGAATCACAAATATAAGAATACTTCTTTAAATACAACATTTGATGTTTTATTTCTAACATTAACATCCTCGTCTAAATTAATATTTTCAATCTATTTCTGCTTTTTACTATGGATAATAAAACATACAATTGCCCATAAATAATTACTGGTTGTTTAAAAAACAAATCCACATTTTGAAATCAACAAGTAAACACCATATGAGAAATGACCCAGGTCAAGAAAGAACCCACTAATGAATACCACAGAAATTCCAAACCTTATATGAGTTATATCTTTTATTTTTATATAGTAGAAAAAGACATTAATAGGAGAAACATATCAAAACTTTGAATTTAATTAGGTTTAGAAAAAAATATATTTTTTCAAACATATGAAATATATTATTACAAAAAAAATACAAAGATAAAGTTGAACACTACAAAGTTTTAACCCTTCCTAAAAACATACAGAAATATATACATAAATTTATACAACATAAAGGCTGATAAATTCATAAAACATATACAATACATTTATAATTTCAAACCTTCCTCAAAACATAATAAATCGATGTAAACAAGCACCTTTACATTTTCAACCCTGCCAAACGTTCAACACGCGAAGTTTCAACCCTTCCTAAAAAGTAAAAACATAGTAAATTAATCCAACATAAAGATAATAATTATTTGCTTTTGTTTTCATAGGTCAATCAAAACAATCAAATATTGTCTCAACATAATCGTAATGGTAAGATTATAACACAAAACCAAATCAAATAAGGTAAATAAAAAGTTGGCATGGCGGATACAGACTCACAAACTATAGTATGATGTGTCCGATATGGGAAAAAATATCACCTTTACTCATCCCCTTTGTCACATCCAACTTTAATATGCAATTTTGGGATGAAAAACTTACCTAGTTCAAATATGTTACAAAACAGAAGAATAAAAGCTTGGAGCTTTGTTTTAAAAGTTATGTATTTTATAAAATAGATGTTGGTGACCGAAAACCAAAATAGAACATAAAACATGATGGTTGTACAAAAAAGAGTGAAATGCCACAAAAAAATAATTGGACTTCCATCTAATAACACCTTGATTTTAGCTAATCATATTAATATGTTTAATTATACATTATCGCTCCCATAAATAGTCACTCAATCTACGAAAATACAAAAAGAAATAACCATATCAAGGAGAAGAGGACATGTAGCAATAAGATGAAAATAGAATAAATAAGAAAATAACAAGTCAAAAATACATGAAGTATAGAAATCCATGTGTCCAATGCAAGGAGAAAAGGACATGTGGCAATAAGTGATGGATTTTAGCCATTTGAACATTCCTATGTGCACATATAAACCCTAATGCTTGGATCTAGATTTCTCTAATTGAACTTGCATTGAATCCAAGACTTTTGAACAATAGATCTAGGTAATAACATAAGAAAATAGATCTAGAAGATTACCTTAAGTTGCTTGCTTGAATCTTCTTGTCCTTGGAGCTTAGAGTCACAATTGTCACTCCTCTAATGGCTTACAAACACCAACTAGAAAGAGGATGATTATAGAGAGAGGAGAGGGGAGGAAGAAATCACCCAGGGTTCCTTTAGTGACAAGGGTGCGGATTTCCTTGACCCCTTGGGTCTATTTATACTTGTAAGGCTCCTAGGGTTTCACCCTTAAACCCTAATTGGATAACTTAGGCCCTAAGCAATCCAATACCCTAATTATAAGCCTTGGACGAATTCCAGGTCTATCCAAAGCCCGAAAACCATCCACCCCTTATCCATAAGGGATTATAGCCTAAAGTACAACTATCATACACTTGACAGTTTATGCCCTTCTATTTAATTAATCTCTTTAAGTCACCAAATTAATTCCTAATTAATTTATGACTTATATTAATATTATTATTCCTTATAATATTTCTTCTCTCATTGTAAATCATCCTGACAAGTTGCTATGGTGAAGGCAACCCAAAAGGACCACGCTCAATCGGGTCAAGTAGTTACCAAATATAGTTGCAGACTTAGACACTATTCTAACAGTCTCCCACTTGGATAAGTCTAGTAACTATATATATACCGATTAGCAATTGTAGCTCTTAGAGACGCTGTCAAACTCTAATTTTATCAATCTTTTCCTTTAGATAAGGGATCGTACAGTCCTCTATTTAGATATCATGCTGACAATTCTAAGGAAACAATTTGTCTCGCAATTGGTTTCTCGATCTCAGATTTATTTGACATAGAACTTAATCGAACACATCAATTCAGTTCTGACCGGACCCGACACATAAGTCAAATCAAATCATCGAGCGGCTGAGATATCACTTTTACCCTCATATGATAAAAGTAACAGATAAATTTTGACTTATATGCATTTACTTATTCATTAATCAACTATACACAACAATGCGTTTTATAACATCAAGTTACTGATGCGGTTTCGCATTATCAATGTACAACCAATTAACAAATAACAAACCATATATCTAGGTTATAAGACCATATGATATTATCGTCTTGCGATCACCCTTTTATCACATTCCATAAGGTGATTCCAGCAAGCGCTGGTTTGTTCCAATGCTCAAAACTAGTTCATAAGCACTCATGAACGTTGAAGCAAACTTTTGCTATGTCTAATACCATTTAGACAATCTACACACCAATTCATGACAATCTTCATTCATACCTACTTCCAACATATGAACGATTGTGGACAATTTGAATAATTCGATTATTCTTAATAAACTCAATTATTTTGGAAGTCAAAACATGCAAAGTGAAACAATAGTTAAACAATTAACATAAGACAGTAACATTACTCATAAATAATACTCTTTTATTTAATCATCAAATGTTAATTACATTTATCTATTATACGTTTCTAATACTATCTAATCTAGACTAATATCATCCTTCAACCCAATACTCCTAGCATGCTGCAAGTGCTTAACCCTGCTCAATCCCTTCGTAAGCGGATCTGCTGGGTTATCTTCTGATGATATCCTCTTCACCACGAGTTGTCCTTCTTCTACACGATGTCTTATAAAGTGATATTTTCTGTCGATATGTCGAGATCTACCATGATCCCTCGATTCCTTAGTCAAGGCAACTACTCCTTCATTATCACAGAAAATCTCCATAGGCTCTTTTATGGTAGGCACAACTCCAAGATCACCAATGAATTTCTTTAACCATATTGCCTCCTTCGACGCTTCGCTCGCTGCGATGTACTCTGATTCGCATGTTGAATCAGCTACAGTTTCCTGCTTGGAACTTTTCCAAGTTACTGCTCCTCCATTCAGGGTAAAGACCCAGCTCGACTGCGAATGGTAGTTGTCCCTGTCGGTCTGAAAGCTGGCGTCACTATACCCTCGCACCTTCAAGTCATCACTCCCTCCGAGGAATAAAAACCATTCTTTGGTCCTCCGAAGGTACTTAAGGATATTCTTCACCGCAATCCAATGGGCTCTGCCAGGGTTCCCTTGATATCTACTAACCATGCTCAAAGCAAAGGCTACATCAGGGCGAGTACAAGTCATAGCATACATGATTGAGCCAACTGCGGAAGCGTATGGTACTCGGCTCATTTATGATATTTCGGCTTTGGTACTCGGACTTTGAGTCTTACTCAACTTGGCATTATTTTGTATCGGTAATTCTACCTTCTTCGAGTTTTCCATACTAAAACATTTTAGTACTTTATCTAAGTAAGTGTTCTGACTAAGTCTTATTAGTCTCTTACTTCGTTCTCTCACTATCCTTATTCCCAGAATATAGGAAGCCTATCTGAGGTCCTTCATAGAGAAGCACTTCCCGAGCGAGGACTTAACCTCTTGTAGTTTCGGGATTTCGTTTCCTATGAACAGTATGTCATCGACATACAAAATGAGAAATCTAACTATACCCCCACTGGCTTTGACATATATACATGATTCATCTTCACTTCGTACAAATCCAAACTCTTTGACTTTCTCATTGAAGCAAAGATTCCATCTACGAGATGCTTGCTTAAGTCCATAAATGGACTTCTCAAGCTTACACACTCTATTTGGATGCTTCGTATCAAAAAAAACCCTCTAGATGAGCCATGTAAACATCCTCAGCCAACTTCCCATTAAGGAAAGCGGTTTTGACATCCATTTGCCAAATCTCATAATCATGAAATACGGCAATCGCTAGCATCACTCTAATAGATTTTACCTTCGCAACTGGTGTGAAGGTCTCATCATAGTCAACTCCGGGAGTTTGAGTAAAACCCTTCGCAACCAATCGCGCCTTATATGTGTGTACGTTTCCATCCACGTCGGTCTTCTTCTTGAAAATCCATTTGCACCCAACGGTCTTACGTCCGGGCACATAATCAACCAAATTCCAAACTTGGTTGTCATACATGGACTGGATCTCTCTGTCCATTGCCTTTTTCCATTTTGCAGACTCCGGGCCTACCATGGCTTCCTTATAGCTATTAGGTTCATTTAGATTTATTAGTGTGCCATCACTAATATACGTTTCCCCTTCGGTAGTAATATGAAAACCATAAAACTGGGGTTGAACTCTAACTCTTTCGGAACGTCTAAGAGGTAAGGACTCGTCAATCTGTTCAACCGGAGTTTCCTCCTCGGGTTGAGGGCCAGCGGTAGAGGTTCCTTCATCTATCGACTCTTGAATCTCTTCAAGCTCGATTTGCCTCCCACTGTCTCCTTGGTTTATGAGTTCTTGCTCTCGGAAAACTCCTCTCCTTGCAACAAAGGAAACATTGTCCTTTGGTCTATAGAAGAGATATCCAAAGGATTTCTGCGGGTAGCCGATGAAAATACATCGCTCACTACAAGGTTCGAGCTTGTCGTGAGTATCTCATCTTACGAAAGCCTCGCAACCCCAAACCTTGATATGTGCTAACGAGGGAGCTTTCCCTGTCCACATCTCGTGAGGTGTTTTGGCAACCTTCTTAGTAGGGACTCTGTTAAGCATATGGGCGGCAGTCTCTAATGCATACCCCCAGAATGAGATAGATAGTGAAGCACGACTCATCATAGAGCGGACCATGTCTAACAAGGTTCGATTATGCCTTTCTGTCATACCATTCAATTGTGATGTCCTAGGTGGCGTCAATTGTGAAACTATTCCACACTCCTTGAGATATTCGTGGAATTCAAGACTTAGGTACTCTCCCCCTCGATCGGATCGAAGCATCTTGATTTTCCGGCCCAATTGATTCTCCACTTCATTCTTGAACTGTTTGAACTTTTCAAATGTTTCTGACTTTTGCTTGATTAAGTAGATATACCCATATCTACTATAGTCATAGGTAAAAGTCACATAGAAGCAGTTCCCAACCTTTGTGGTTGATCTAAACGGTCCACATATATCGGTATGTATGAGGTCCAATAGACCCTCACTCCTTTCACATGTACTAGTGAAGGGTGACTTGGTCATCTTTCCAAGTAAACAAGATTCACACGTGTCATCTTCCCTAAGGTCGAATGACTCCAACACTCCATCCTTTTGGAGTTGGGCTATGCGCTTCTTGTTGACATGTCCAAGATGACAATGCCACAAGGATGCTCTATCCATACTATTGGAAGAATCCATGCATAAAACATCATTTCCTAGGTTATCTATAATCATAACAGTTTCATAAATTCCATTACATGGTATTGCTTCAAAATATAAGACACCATTTAGATAAGCACAAATAGAATCATTCTCATTATTAAAAGAAAAATCTAAATCCTTGTCTAAACAAACCATGAAATGAAATGCTGTTTCTTGCCATTTCTGGAGAATAGCAACAATTGTTCAAATTTAAACATAAACCATTCCTAAGCACTAGAGAATACACTCCAATCTTGGTCACAGGCGATGATCTTCTGTTCCCCATGATTAGATTTATTCTTCCATGCTCCACATCCCTATTTCTTCTTAGTCCCTGCAATTCAGAACAAATGTGGTAACCACACCCGGTATCGAGGACCCAAGAAATAGCATCAGATGAATCATTAGATTTAATTGTATATATACCTGCGAAAGACGCCTTGATCTTTCCTTCCTTGATAGCTTGCAGGTACTTTGGGTCGCTTCTCTTTCAATGCCCTATTTTGTGGCAGTGATGGCACTCTGCCTCCTTTGGGTTAGGGTTAGGCTTAGCGGGATCAACTTTGGTCCCACTAGAGGAGGAACCATCTCGGGACTTTCCCTTGCGGTGGCTCTTAGACGGAGCTTTCCTCTTCTTGCCTCTTCCTTGCCCAATGGCCAAAACAGGAGCAGCGGGTGGATTGGGAGTGGGTGCAACATACTTGTCCTTGTGGTTGCTCTCAGCAACCCTAAGGAGACCTTGGAGCTTACTTAGGGTGACCTCTTCTTTGTTCATCTGGTAGGTCATCCTAAATTGGTTGTAACACGGAGGCAAGGAGTGAAGCACCATGTCAATCGCCAAGTCTTCCCCAAAGTTAACATTCAACTTGCAAAGACGATCGACATACCTTTGCATCTTTTGCACGTGCACGGTTAGAGATTCACCATGACCCATTTTGGTGGAGATCATGTTAGTGAAGATCTCGTAACGTTCCTGCCTCGCGTTTTGGTGGTATCTCTCCAATAAGTCTTGGTGCATTTCATACCGATACATGTCCTCGTAGGACTTTTGGAATTCAGGGTTCATAGTGGCTATCATGATGCAATGAACCTTCGTTGCATCACGCTCATGAGTGGGTTCATAGTGGGTTCATAGTGGCTATCCATTCGCTAAAGTCCGTCCCATCGAAAGTCACCTTTTGGCAAAGGCTCATCAATGTGAACGAGCTAGCAGCAGTGTTGTTCGCATTCGACATCTACAAATAGAAAGGACAAAGATAGATTAGAATTTGAATCTCTAATTATTACCCAAGAAAAATTAGGGCTAGGATCCAACAACAATATCTACATATTAGAAAAGGGATGCCGTAATCTAACATGCAAACAATTTGAAGGTAAGTGAATGACGATTCACTAATTCTCCACCATAAAACATAACTTTAACTCTAAGTGTATTGAGAATTCCTAGGTTTAGATGAGATTCATTGAAACTTTTCAATGGCACGTTTAAATTTCGATACGCCCCTCTCGTTTGTGACTGGGATACCGAGGATCACAAAGTGGGTGTGAATTACCAAGCAAATTCACATGGTGCCTTCATTGTAACAACCACCTATTCGATGTGCCGGTAAACCACACACGCTCCATCGAACTATGATAAACAATGAATCACCCTTTGCCACCTTTGCTTAGAACCAATGAGTGTGCCGGTAAACCACACACGCTCCACTAACTTCTTAACAAGGGTGCAAAGTGTAATTTCATGGGATTGCATCAATTCACTTTTCCTAAAGTAACTAGGATTGGGAATTTTTGAAAGACATGTAGTTACTTTGTATTTCATATTGTACTTTTAATGAGGAGATGAGGTTGCCCTATCCTACCCGTTCGGCTAACGACCCTCCACTGATCAAGCAAGCGGTGGGTGTGAGTGTACACCCATTAAGCATCGTTTTATAGGCAGCAACCTTATACCCACCTTATAAACCGGCTTCGTGAATGAGGCCTACTAACGGTATGACTAGCATTTTAATTTTATATATATATATATATATATATATATATATATATATATATATATATATATATATATATATATATATATTAATCTTGTAATATTATATTAGTATAGGGTTGAATTTTAAACTTGTAAAATTCTAGGTTTGAAATTTAAATTGTCTAAATTAAACTTTCAATCAAAAAACATAAATTTCAAAACTTGATGTCACACCCCAAAACCAAGAACGGCGGAAACGTTCTGGGGTGGAGGACGTCATGTATAATATCACAACAATGTAAAGTAGTAAACAAGCAACAACATCATCCATTGCATTAATAATATAAATATTATACAAGTGTATTCTGTTAAATTTTGATAAACACTAAAGCATAAATCAAAATGAAAGATGAGTCTTCAACGAGCTCCATCTTCCCTAATCCTTGCATCGGTACCTGTCTATGTTGACCTGAGGATACAAGTAATTTTGAAAGCGAGTATCAGATTTAAAGTTGGTGAGATCATAAGTATTTAGTGTCTTAATTTGTAAGTAAGTATTTGTATGTAAGAATTTGTATGTGAACTGTAAGTATGAAGATGTTTGTAAAACAACTGTAAACGTTTGAAAAACTCTAGAATCCCTATGATTCCTACTATTGTATAAGGGTATCTTCTACCAAGACCTAATTGTTCTCAATGTTCGTGTCATGTAAAAGTGTGTAATTTTCCCAAGTGTAACTATTGTTAACAAAATATAGTTTTTACATTACCGTGCGTCGTGTGAAAATTCACGAAGTGAATGTAATGGGAAAAGAAATAGTACTATGGTGTAGTGTCGAACTACAACCGTACCTATTACCTTAAATCTAGGGTAATACTTCCAAGTACTGTAGTATTTGATATAAATAACTACATCGGTACTCGACTGCCTTATTTGAGGGATAAGGTATAATGTGATGTCTAGATCCCAGACTATACGCTCCCCTATCAAAGGGATTTTGGGACCTACCCACGACCACTGCATGTATGCAAGCCGTGAGCATCCACATTACTATGATCATGTATACTTGATATAACTATCACAATTGCGTTGTGATTCATCAGTATAGTAGATCCTGAACTGGCTCCGTGCTATAGCACCTAGTGACGTCTGTTCTAAGTATATGTAAGCGTACTCATGTAAGTGTGATCATGTACTTGTACTTATGTAAGTGTGATCATGTATTAGTATAGTAGTATACTGTAATGTTCTACGTATGCTAGCTGTAATGTGTGTTCTCCCTCTATCTAGCATGTACAGTAATGTACTGTAATGTTCTAGCTGTAATGTATGCTCTCTCTATCTAGAAAGTATAGTAATGTACAGTAATGATCTAGAAAGTATTGACTCATGAATGAACTGACTCATTGTATGATATTGCGTTCTAGTAATAGTTCTAGTATCTTCCTAAACTACACATATGGTAGTTTACTAGTAATCTAACTGGTACGTATGGACATGGATGTATACCCTTGCTACCCAAGGGCATGGGATGAACTAGAAAGACCTTTTATGACTATATATGTACATATGTTATATAACAAATATTTAAACGACCTTCGTACGAGTACCCGATATCCCACCAGACCACATCTCAAGCGCGAAAAGGAAATAGGGTGGATAGCCTTCCTAAGTCTTTTAAACATTTCTTATATAACTATACATACAGAGGCATGCAATTTATAATATAAAAGCATAAATAAGTTTTGTAAAACATTTGAACATAATTATTATCTTTAGAAAAGATCAACTTGATGTCAACCTATAAAATAGTTTGAAGGCATAGGTTTGATAAAACAGTTTAAGTATAAGGAAACATTTGTTTGAAACAAAATTGTAAATAAGTTTGAAATATGATATACGGAGTAAACTGTACAGAGTAATAAGGAGTTTAAAACATATAAAATGTTTATAAAAATCATTTGAAGGAAACTGTTTGGTAGAACGGCTAATGTGTAGCCAAATTAAATGATGTATATTAACCACATGTGATTGATGGAATAACTAGCATAAATCTACTTATTAATCACATGTGATTGATATAATAACTAGCATGATTCTACTTGTATCCCCCCCCCCCCATAAAACATTTAAAAATAGTTTAAAACATTAGTTAAGGGGTATGAACTCACCTGTAGTAAGTGACTGAACTTGAACGGACTGTTATCGTAAGGAAGGATCGGACAGGTGCTTGGTCTCAAGTGAAGACTTAGACACACACAATGATCCTAATTACATATGAAAACATATGTATATAAATAATTAGTGATTATAACACTAATTATACAAGTATTAACATTTAAACGCGAGGAAAACACTTTTGGTCAAGTGCTAGGAGGCTAATGGGTTGCAACAAAGGAGTGCAATGCCCCTAATGGGAGTTTAAGGTCTAATGACCATGTTCTTTGGAGTTTATGGCCCAGGGGAGTAAAATCCTGGCCGTAAACTCTCAACCAAGGCTCTAAATGAAGCTTAGAATTATTACAACTCATATGGTGAATTGTTTCAAGGCTATAACAAGTGTTTAGGTGCCATATTAACTCCTTTGGGGAGTTTATGGCCCAGAGACCATATTCCCTTGGAGTTTACGGCCGTAAACTCCCTTGGGAGGGTGATTATGGTGTTTTCAAGTCTCTAAATTAACTAGGAACTAAACTAGGCTTTTGTACTTGTCTTTGTAAGAGTTTATGGCACCATTTTATGGAGTTTACGGCCCTAGAACCTTTTGGGCCGTAAACTCCCTTACTTTGGTGTTCTAATTGTGTTAACTAGTCCAAAACTCATTTAGGTACATGCCCAAATTGGTCTTTTGGCTTAAGGAAGCAGTTAGGGTGTCATTTGAACCCTTTATAGGTGTTTACGGCCCAAGAACTTGTCTTGGCCGTAAACTCCTCAACACTTGTCCTTCCTTATGTTTTCTAGGTTCTAAACACTTTAGGGTACATGTCTAAAATAAAGTCTAAGCCTTGGGTGCCTTAAAAGCACCATTTTTAGTATTATTCTTGGAGTTTACGGCCTAAGATATTCTTGGGCCGTGAACTCCCAAACTTGGGTGATTCTAGGTTGATTTCATGTCCCTAATACACTCCTATACAAGTCCAAAGCAGTAGTACAACACGGGGGACAATCTAGGCTTGGTTTTGGGAGTTTACCGCCCAAGAACACCTTGGGGAGTAAACTCCTAAATCGGATGATTTAGCTATGTAATTTATGTTATGAACACAATTAAAGCTTTCTAACACTA
Organism: Lactuca saligna; assembly: GCF_052625555.1. NCBI lineage: Eukaryota > Viridiplantae > Streptophyta > Magnoliopsida > Asterales > Asteraceae > Lactuca > Lactuca saligna. The sequence continues at coordinate 172,968,351 of NC_136417.1, read as the reverse complement.
CTAGAAAGAGTTACTCACAATTTGGGATAAAAACCCAAAGATCCGTGAGAGAGAATTTTGACTTTTCTCTAAATGGAATTCAACAAATGAACCAATTTGGTTCAAAATTCTATTTATAGTCCAGAGATATTTTTGGCAGAAAATATTTTTATTCCTGGAACGAACCCTAATGTCTTAGAGTATTGGAATAACAGTGTTGCACAAACCCTAGTGCATCCACTCTCCTAATATCTCCTTAAGTGAAAAATCCAGAAAACTGCCAAACTTATACTCGAAATCTGAGTTTACACTGTAACTGATCTACTTCTATTGGCTTGATATGGTTTGTTCAGAATGCAAATTTCGGGTTGTCACACTTGAGGGCAGGTTTTAAACTTTTCAAACCATAGGGGATCAAATAACAAATAATCTAAATTAACATTTAATCACATAATTATCCATATTTGATTTATTTAATTATTTCTTGCGAAACAATTTACCAATTTAATTAAAATAATTAATCAATTATCACATAAGGAAACTAATATTTAATTAATTGATAAATATCTTCAATTAGGTCAAGAATATACTCAAATATATCTTAAATCGGATTTATATTGACCTAATATGATTAAGGTAAGTATCTTCAATTAGCTCTTTCTGACGCTCAAACTCGCTGAGTACCACAATGGACTCACCGAGTTGAGGCCTACTCGCCGAGTCCACTATGGAACTCGCCGAGTTCATCAGGCAGGGTGACAAAATTCAAATTTTGCAAGGATCAAACAAGCAACCAATGCATCAATTCAATAGAAACCAATCTAGGCTCTGATACCACTGATGGGTTTTAGCCATATGAACATTCCTATGTGCACATACAAACCCTAATGCTTGGATCTAGGTTTCTCTAATTGAACATGCATTGAATCCAAGACTTTAGAACAATAGATCTAGGTAATAACATAAGAAAACAGATCTAGAAGATTACCTTAAGTTGCTTGCTTGAATCTTCTTGTCCTTGGAGCTTAGAGTCACAATTGTCACTCCTCTAATGGCTTACAAACACCAACTAGCAAGAGGATGATTATAGAGAGAGGAGAGGGGAGGAAGAAATTGGCCAGGGTTCCTTTAGTAACAAGGGTGCCGATTTCCTTGACCCCTTCGGTCTATTTATACTTGTAAGGCTCCTAGGGTTTCACCCTTAAACCCTAATTGGATAACTTAGGCCCTAAGAAATCCAATACCCTAATGATAAGCCTTGGACGAATTCCAGG